>NC_133411.1:134621250-136084375 GCF_049350105.2 Macaca mulatta
ATTTGGCTTCCAAAGCTCCACATGCCCATATTCTCTCCTCCTTCACAGATGACTTTAAAATGCTCATTTATCCGCAAAGCTATTTCTGAATGTTTCTCTTTTTCTTTGAACTTTCATAACTCTTTGACTAACATTTATATAGAACATTTCCCATGCTACTTTCTGGGGCAATTATTCATGCACATAATTCCTGAGGATAGGAATTATAAAGTATACACATGAATTAAAAAAATATACCTATGGGACACTTCATAAATGTGAAAATAAAGTGATTATGTTTTTTAAATTAACCTGCACATGAAAATCATCAGATTTACTGTAAATCCCAAAGCCATCCCTAAAAACATTGCAAAATTCCAATACACAGATTGTATCATCAGTTCTTCAGTGCACAGGTTGTATCACTAGTTCTTCAGTGCGACAGATTGTATCACCAGTTCTTTCAGGCCGGATGATAGAGTAAAAAGGGAATAAAGGGTTTAGAAGTGAATATGTGGGTTCAAATTTTAATTCATCACCTACTCAAGACTACCACTGAGTATTAGCTTTTATCTCTGAAAATTAGACCATACGTAGTGTTATCATCATTTTGTTGGAAAGTGTAAAAAAAGAAGTGTAAATTGTCTAGAATATAGTAGAGAAAAAGTAAATGTTAGCTAATTCCCTTCGATATTTTTGAAAGTATAATAATATTTACAAAAGGCCAATTTGATCAAATAAAAAGCACCAAGTTATAGCATTATAGTGGGACTTAGATATGATTTGTCCCAATGCTATATTAGTCAGAACTCCTTGCTTTGTTTCAACAGAACCAGACGAAGAAAATGTGTAAAAAGAAAGAAAAAAAGTGGAATCCATTTACTCATTTAACAGATATTCACAAAACACCTCTGTAGGCCAGGGACTGTATGAGACTTTGGAATACCACAGTAGTAAGACAAACATGTTCTTTGTGTTAAGGTAAGTCATGGCCCAAGTCTCAAAGGAAATCAAAGTCAGGGCACAGGCAGACCTCAGCAAATGCTTAGAATTCGATTTGAAAGACATTTTGGTCCTTGATGGCATGTCCTGTTTTTCATCTCTTCTTGTGCATTTCTTCATTCTTAAGTCCGCAGATCAAATTTTCCATTTTCCAAACAGACCATAGTATTTATAATTCTAGAGTTTATAAACTACTATCTACAGATTCCCTGTCTCAATCTCCCCTTGTAGCAGAATCTGGTTGGCTAAGCTGGAGCCAGGAATGTTTTGCTCCAATCACCCATGAAAATGGGAAGCAGAGTTCTGGTACCCAATTTAGAACAGACTCAGTCCTGTGGATTTTGGATTGAGAGCACAAAAAAGAAAGGAGTTATTTGTGGTGTAAGCAGGTACAACCACATAACTTGTATGCAAAGTATTTGAACTTGAAAATAGTAATTAACTTTCTGAAGGTCATGCAATTTGGCAATGGTGAAGCCCAGGAAGAAACTCATATTGTTGAAATCCTAATTCGGTCCTCTTTCAACTTTCTTAGCATTGGAACAAGAAATGCCATCTCTGTTGGACATTTTCAGCTACCAATTAACACTAACCTAACTTCATGATAGATGCTGAATGAGATACTAAAGAATTGTAAAACATAGTACACATTCAGATGTAACTAAGGTTTGTCAGGCACTGTGGTTTGATTCCTTCACACATGTTTTATCTAGGAGCTTCTAATATCTTTGGTGGTATTCAGGGCCACACTATGTAAATGCAAGGGGTAATATAATTAAAAGTGAATATTTATAGTGCTTACTTTACTCTTGGAAGAAAATTACAAAACGAATCACCAGGAGCCAGAATAATTGCAATAAGCTTTGAGGAAAAGGTAAAATTTGACCCAGGTTTTGAAGAGTGACTAAGTTTAGTGTAGTGATAGAGGAGAATGAGGGGGTTATAGGCAGGGAATATTCCTGAGCAATGGCGCAGAGGTGAGACTGGGTGTATTTGGGGGGCTATGATGAAGGGAAATATGAAGGATTATAACAAAGCAGAAAGATTCTGCTGAAAACTTTTGACTTAAGAGTTCCAGAATTTAAAATTATAAAATAGATAACACACACACACAAGTGCACACATGCATGCACACACACTCACTTGGTTTATAATTTTTGGTGTTTAGCTAGTTGAATGCAGTGTGTTCTTGCCAGCTCCTTGTGGTTTTCCAAAGTTTTGTATGTATTAAAAACTCCAAGTTTCTAAAAGCTCCAAGATGTTATTGGAAACATGTGGCAATATAAATGGCTGGAGCTGCCAAGTATGCAGCCTTTTCAACCTATGTATGGGTTAAAAATAGAGTAAACTGATTTTCAGACAAAACAATACTACTTACCATGAAAGTAAGGAGGAGTAAGCATATCCTTATATACCAGCTGTGTAAATTATAGGTAAGACAGAACTTCAGTCTTGGACAAGAAGGAAAAAAAATCAATATTAATCCACTCATACTTGTAATGGAAGGATGTGGTCATATAAAGTATTACTGGCTAGCATAGGATCACAGTCTGAGTTTGGAGACAGATGCTATATGTTTGCTATGGAAACAATAGACCGTAACATTGTATTTGATATGGAAAAATCAATCACAGTGTTAGCAGCTAGAAACTGCTCTATTTTGAAGCAAGAATACAAAATACCTCAAGCAGTTGTTAAACAGAAGAGGTTTCATGATTATTTAATAACTGGATAACTGGAGAGACCAAACCAATTAAAATATCATCTGTCAATACTTTTTCTAGGATTTGCTTTTAGGAATAATAAATATTATCTCAAATCTATTATTCTGACCTAAATGACGACAATAGAGAAATAAAATCCGTCAGGACCAAATTTACATTTTCCAGCGGGAAGTGGTTTCAGATTTTATTTGGAGCTGGAAAAGGCTAAAGTTCCTTCAGGCATTTTTCTGGAATCTATCAGATAAAACTTCAGACTTACAAAGGTTTGGCAGTGTGCATCTGAATCATCAAATAACAACCAGAGTATACAAAGCCTGCAGGCTTCAGGAATCTGTTATGAATTCATCTCTGGCTGTGACCACACACATGTGGTGAAATAGTACTCCACTGGAAGGATTCAGACATTTAATTCCCAATAGCTCATGCAGAAGCCATTGAGTATATTCAGTGCAACTGGAAAATAGGCAGCGTAAGCCAGGAAAAGTGAGAGCTTAAGCTGGAAAGAGAGGTTAAAGCATTGAATACCTTCCTAAGGAGTCTAAACTTAAAATCTAACAAGGCAAAGAAGAATTTCCTCAGATTTTAAAATAAAGAAATTGTACAAGCAAAAGTATATTTTAGAAAAATAGCTATGGTGGCAATATGGACGATAAATATAGGGAGAAGAATCTGGAAACAGGAACCGTGTAGGAGTCTACAGCAATTTGCAATGTGTTTGATTTTAAGCAAGGACAGTTATTTTTGAAGAGGAGAAGGCAAAATTGGGGTTAGAAGAGAGTAGATTAGAAAGGATTAATGTAGGCTAAAGGGGAAGGAATTGAAAATATTATAACACGGAAGTTTTTCCTTGTGAGCCTCATTAGCTATTAAGATCTCCAAAGGATTTGGTAAGACACAAGAATGAGAACCATTGCAAACAAATCTTATTATCATAGAGATTCAACATTAACTCTAACAATGTACATTGATTAGAACTGAGGGGAGAAAGTATTAGATTTATTTGATTTTTGCTTTAAATTCATGCTCGCCTTTTTACTGGCCTTTAAATCTGGAAATATTGCTTGACATGACTAAGCTTCATTCCTTTAGCAATTTTAAAAATTAGAAAATAATATCTGACATTGTGATTATGAAAACAAAGTGATATAATTAGTCACATGACCACCTTGTATTAGAGTAGATATTAAGTAAATAGAACTACTTGATAGTATTTTTAAAACTTCTAATTTAAAAAAATAAATAATATATTGAATGAAACTTTTTAAAAAACTATGTGATTTAAAAGTTCTCTAAACATCAATAATTTATCTTAAAGATAATGATTTTGACACTTAAGAAAAAATGATTTTTTTTCTGTGTATGCTGTATAAATATCCAAAAAGTATATAAAGTAAATAAATTCACAGCAGCTATTTTCAGAGTACAGTTTGAAAATAGAATTATATTCTTGTGTATGAAATTATTGACAATATGTAATATGAGGTCCAATTGTTAAATCCCCTATAAATGACTTCTATTGTCCAGATGCCAATGGAGTCTTATGGAAACAGGCCCTCAAATTCAGGAATGTTAAGAAATCTCAGAATAGTTTCAGATGTTGTCTCCCTTGTTTCATGTTTTTGGCTCACTATTTGCAGAAAAATGAAACAAAAAAAGAAAAGATATTTTGTCTATTCGTATACCTCCCTTACTTTTATGTCTATGACCAAGAAACTTTTTGCCATTTGGAAGCAGTCTTTCTAACATTATCTAGTGTTAAAAGAAGAGCTGTCAGTTCCTAAAGACAGCATAAGAAAATATACTTATCAACTATTCTTCATGCATTCTTTTTCTTCTCCTTTTCCTGATTCTGATTTTTCTCCTAACTCATCTTGGCTGAGAAGTACACTATACTCCAAAAAATAATTCAAGCTCTGTAGAAGATGTGAGAGGTATATAGGTTTATAACTACTTCCTTATTCTCCCCTCTAGCAAACATGTATAGACCTTAAACCTGACACTTGAAATCAGAGCTCATTCTAAAATAAATACTACTTGTCAGTTTTTTCTGGTAATACCTCTACTTCAACATTTTTATAAATACAGATTAATTTAAACTATTTCTTACCCTAGAATATAATAGGGAATTTCTGTGAGCACTTTAATGCTTTCTCTGCTAAATCAAATACATCTAATTGTACGGCATATGCAAAAATTTGTTTGGTAACCTTCAACCCTCCGAAATTCATCTAGAATTGTGCTAGCATATATTACAGAGTAATTAATTATAGTGTATTGCCTATGCATAGTACTATGTCTTAGGCAGAGCATTATGAAGACACTTCAAAAATGTTTTAATTATTAAAAGGAGAGTGAAGTATAATGTAGTTACATAATCTTAAGCAAATTACTTACTATTCTTGACTAAATTTTCTTGTCTATAAAACAGGAGTAATAATAACACCTATCCTAATGGTAATTCTGAAATTAAATGAGATGATGCACATAAAGTACTTAGAATAGCATGTGTCACATAGTAAGTGCTTAATAAATATTAACTTTAATTATTATCTAGATCACTACTGTCTGATAGAAAGATAACATAACCCACATATATAACATAAAATTTTCCAGTAGCTATATAAAAAATGTAAAAAAGAAAAGAAATCAGATAATTTTGGTAATATATTAACCTAATGCATTAAAAATATATTATTACATCAATATGTGATTAATATAAAAATTGTTAATGAGATATGTTATATTCTCTTTTTCATACTAGACCTACACAATTTAGTGTATACTTTACACTTAAAGTACATCCCAATTCAAACTGGCCACATTTCAAGTGATCAATTTCTACCTGTGGCTAATGACTTCTACTTTAGACAGGACCAATCTAGATGCTTATTAAATTTAGACATGAGGGACATGTAACTCTAATAGAGCCATTTCTTTATAAATGGCTACACAAACCTCAAAAAGAAGAAGAAAAGGAAAAAGAAGACAAACAAGCTGTAGGGAATGTATTAGTATCAGAGCCCTGATATTTTCTTATGAAATGACCTTAGTAAATACTGTGTTTCAAGTAAGTAAATAATACAAACATTTGAATTTAGAAAAAGTAATTATCACTGCACTTTTTGGAAAAGTATAAAGTTAAAGTCTGCCATTATTTTAGAAAAAGTATACAATGAAACTGGTAAACATACACGGAATTCTAGAATTAGCTTGGTTCTTAGAGAGTTAAAAAGACCCACACGGTGTTCAAAACGTTCTTAAAATATTTTTAAGAAATTGTGTTTTTGTTCTCACTGTGCTAAAGCACCAAAGCTCTGCTGAGGCACACCCTGTGCTTACCAGCTCAAGGCACTTTCTTAGGCAGTTAAAAAGAAAACCCCTACCTTCTCCTCCTTGCTCCATGAGCTGATTTCACAAGTTCTTTACAAGCTTTATTTACTATTCATTTTCATCTTTGAGAGAGAAACTTGAAATATTTAATCACAGGATATTATTCTTTTAAAATGCTTGTTAAGCCAAGGATTTGGTAAATGGCAGAAAAAAAGTGGCTGCAACAGTCAATGTAATTGTTATCCCTGAAATTGCATTTTAAAATAATTTAATAATTAAAGAAGTTTTTGGAAAACCGAGCAAAGAACTAAGAGAATAAAGAGGCTCAAAAAATCCAAAGTAAGCCTGTCCAGCTGTGTGTGTACACATACTTAATTCTTACATAAAGCCCAACAACATTAATCATGTCTGTGAAATGATAACCACAACGACAGCTCTCGCTCTTCAGTCAGCCATACAAGGAAGCAGTTTCCAGCCATAATCCTCTACCATGAGCAAACAACTGACGAGCCCAGTCCTTTTGTCAGATACTGACAACTGAATCAATAAAAAGACACAGCAAAAGTTCAATCAGAACAGACACCACTAATACGACTGGCCTTTTGGGACCCACAGAAGCGTGGAACTGCTTTTCCATGTTAATTTCTTTTCACTATCCCTTGGGGTTATCACCTTCTCTGGCCCCTGTTAATTAAAAACTGCCTCCTACTAAAGTTCCTTGGCAGGCATTTCCCTCATGTCAGCCTATTCTGCTGACTGCTAAGAGAGGAAGAAATGAAGGAGGGAGTGTTATGAAACTGAGAATGTCACGATGCCAAAATCCTGCTCCTGTTCTCCCAGAAGACTGTGTGTATAATCAAATTTTTTTTATAGACTAACTTATAATAGTGGACTAACAAAAAATATCTAAGAACAAGTAAAGATAATACTACATCAAAGTCAAACATATGGTGAAATTAGTTGATAGCTATGCAGGCAAATCAGTAAGCAGGTAGACAGTCTTGTCATACTATCTTTTGGTTTAGCCTTATTTTGGAATTTGCTGAATTTAAGAAATTTTAATTACACATGTATATTTCTATATGGTTACTGATGATACCACTCACATTTCTGCACCTTTTCTCTTCCCATAACAGAGACAAACTTACTCCTACCCCTTTCCAATTCCCAATTAACATCAAGAATGACCTTAAGGACCAGGTTATTTTTTGTCTGTGCAAAAGTCTATAAGAAGAAATTTTTAGATTTAAAAAATTGCGCTAGGTCCTTTTAGCTATGTCAATTACAAACACGAATTATCTATACGGCTAGGTGGCCACATTATTCCAAATTGAATATCTGATTAAACATGCTTTTATTTTATACTAAAAATATAGTAATGCATTTAAACAATACAGAACTACATACAGTAAAAAATAAAAGTCTCCTGGTTCATCAAGGATTCTCCCAATCCTTTTGCCATCATTAATCATTACCAGCTTTTAGATTTTTTTTTACATTTATAAGCACACACATAAATATATAATATTGTCTCATTATGTTTTTTAAAGTTTAAAGAAAGTAAAAATATTTTAATAACTGAAGAGGATTCCAGAATATGAATGAGCTGAAATTAATACAAATCATTCCCAAAGAAGAAATATTTAGTTCCGTCTAAACTTTTGCTCAAAAAAATTTGCTATGGTGACCAGCATTTCACAAATGCCTTTAAAACATGTTTTAAAAATGATTTATGTACATGGTAAACATTCAAATAGTTTTTCAGTATGGACAATCCCTGTCTCTCTCAACAGGGAAAGTCATTGTCAGCAGTTTCTTCTGAATTTTTCCAGGGAGGCTGTGCTTTCACGTGTGTATTTGTAGAAATGTATTCTATGTATATGTATATAAATGTATAAACACATATACACACATACACACATATACACATACTTTTTTGATGCACAAGTGATACCATACACACTGTTCTATAAACTTGCTTCATTGTATTTATATATGAAAAATTGTTTTAAATCAGTCCATATGGATTTTCTGTATTCATATTTATGTAACTTTGAAGGGGTAATATATTCATTGCTCAAATACATATAAGAAAAAATATAAAATGTATTTTTATGTAATATATATGAATGTATTATGTTTTTATTTTAATTATTTTTAATATTTTCATGTTCTTAAATGTAATTGTTTTTTAATTTTTTTAGTCATTACTTATATAACACAACCATAACATATATCCTTTTTTATTATTATGTTTTAAGTTCTAGGGTACAGGTGCACAATGTGCAGGTTTGTTACATAGGTATACACGTGTCATGTTGGTTTGCTGCACCCAACATACATCTTTTTTTTACTATTTGCCTTTTTGACTTAATATGTTCTGGAACTGTGCATATATAGACTGATTTTATTCTGTGGAAGTGCTAAGTAGTATTTCCTAATATGTATTCACTAAAATTCACAATAATTCACTTAATGAACATGTGAGTTTCCTTTCATTTTTCATATTACAAAGAATAATTCAATAAAATCTTGATATATACATATCTCTTTATATAAAATACCAAGTATTTTTTCCAATTACTTCCAAATCCAAATCTGGAAGGCAGACATTGACATATATTAAAATGTAATAAATACTGCACAACTATTCTTCAGAAAGGCCTTAACAATTCTCCTCACACTAATGATGTAAAGGTCACCCATTTCCTCATACCTTCTCCAACAATGGATATTATTATTCATTTAAATATTCTACTGGTTGTAATTTGCAGGACTTTACTTAGTGCCTGGGCTATTTAATCTGTTATATAATCTCAGCCGTATAATCCCTTGCAGATTTGTAAACATTTATTTTTCTATTAATATCTAGAATAAATCTCATTCTCCACCTCCTACCCAATAACACAAGATATAACAAGTCATGACTTCACAATCTTTCTCCAGTATTACTTGTAACCAATCGCTATTCCAGAATTATCTTGGATTTTTATTCCAAATTGTTATGGTTTTTATTACTTATAAGTATTTTCTATGCTTTTAAATTCATCACTGTTCTTTGACTTATCTTCCCTAAATTATTATTATTATTTTGTTGAAGTATTATTGATAATATTTTCAGGAAGAGGTTATGACTGGTAAGTTTACTGAGTTTTTAGATGTTCAAAAGACACTTTAATCTCAGAATTGAGGGGTTTTTTTATATATTAAAGATAGATTATAGATTAAAATGCCTTTCTTGGAGTGACACTATCAAGATTATAGACTTGGAAGCTCCAAGCTCTCACTGCCCTCATTGAAACATCAAGTAAATAACTATAGACTGACTAAAGTAGCTCTATGAGAGCTTAGGAAACTAGTCAAGAATCTACAAAAGCTCAGTGAACACCCAATCAAGAAAAAGCTACAGTCAAAATGGTAGAAAATTTTCTGATGGTTTTAGTCATGCTTACTCCATTCCTTCCCTGGAGCGGCATAGCCTGTCAGAAGGAACTTGTTTGTAACATTCTGGCCTTTTGTGGGTTGCCTGAGGGACTGATTTCTGTATCATCTGACTCAGAGCTGAGACAAAATGGTGGGCATAGTTTGCACTGAAGCCACAGAATACCACAGCAGGTGTTATGGCATAGGAAAACTGCAGGAAGACTGCAGACCTACAGACGCCTGAAGGCAAGAGATTATAGGCAGAAAAATATGATAGAACATATAGGCTTCAAGAAGTAGGGTGAGACTTTTTGAAAAATTAAGAGATGTAAAGACAGCCCTGTATAAGGGACAATTGAGAAAAAGTACACACATGGCATCAGAAAATATGCATGCCCAGAAAAGGCTTGAGAAGACTTTAAGTCTTCATGTTAGACTAATTAATTAAGATCTTCCCTGCTCCACATAGAACCAGTCTGCAAAAACTGGGTGAGTCCCCCTCAACCCCCACAAACCCCCAATTTTAAACAAAAGATCACAGGTATACCAAGAAACATGGAAACATGGTCCATTAAAATAAACAAAATAAATCTATAAATACTACCCTAAAGAAACACAGGACTCTAACTTGACAAATTATTTAAAATGATTGTCCTAAATATACTCATTGAACTACAAGAGAACATAGACAACTAAGCAAAATTAGAAAAACAATTTATAAATGAAATAGGGAGATCAACAAAGAGAGAAATTATGAAAAAGATCCAAACAGGCAATTTGAACCTAAAAAAACACAATAACTGAGTTTAAAATTTTACTTAGAAGGATTCAACTTTGGGCTTAATTAGGCAGAAGAATCAGTGAACTTGAAGAAAAATTATTGGAAATTATCAAATCCAAGGAGCAAAATAATAATAATAAAGAATGTAAACAGAGCCTGAGTGTCTTATGGAACACTGTCAAGCAGACCAATAGCCATATTACAAGAATTCCAGAGAGAGAAAGACAGAAAGATAGAGGCAGAGAGGTTATTTGATAAAATAATGGCTGAAACCCTCCAGAATTTGAGAAAAATAATCATTATTCAAATAAAAAAGCTCATCAAATCCCAAGTAGGATAAACCTAAAGAGACTTACAACAACACACATTGTAATCAAACTTTCAAAAGTCAAGCACAAGGAGAATCTTGGAAGAAACAAGAAAAAAGAAATTCATCACAAAGAAGAAAGCTTTTATATGATTTTCAGTAGAGTTTTTAGCAGAAACATTACCAGTCAGAAGGCAGTGGAATTACATATTTAATGTTCTAAAAAAAAAAAAAAGTTGGCAACTAAGAATACTATAGCTGACAAACTTGTTCTTCAGAAATGAAGAAGAATTTAAGGCATTCCTACATAAACAAAATTTGTGGGAGTTTGTTACTACTAGACTTTCCCTGAAAGAAATGTTGAAGGGAATTCTTCAAGTTGAAACAACGCTAGACAATAACTGGAACCCTTATGAAAATATAAATTTTTCTGGTGAAAACAGATATTTGGAAAAATATAGAAATGTGGATTATTACAATTTGGGTTCATAGTCTATTTTTAATTCTTTTATAGAATTTAAAAGATAAAATAATTTAAGAAAACTACAGAGTACATAATATGTAAAGATGTAATTTGTGACATCAAAATATAAAGGAGCAGAGCTGTAAAGAAATAGAGTTTCGAAGTGAAATCAAAGTTTAAAATAGTTATAACTTTAAGCTGTTTTATATAATCCCCATGATAAACACAAAGAAAACATCTGTAGAATATACACAAAAGAAAATGAGAATGGAGTCACATGTTCTCACTATTAAAAAATCAACTAAACACAAAGGAAAGCTGTAAGAGAGGAAATGAGGGACAAACAAAGCCAAAAAACAAGAAAAACAATGATCAAAATGGTTGTAGTCTTTGTCTCTATCAGTAAATATGTTAAATACGAATGAAGTGAACTCCTCAATCAGAAAACATAGATTGGCTGAATGAATGATGAAACAGAATTTCCCTATATGCTATCTACAAGAGACTCATTTTAGATCTAAGATATACATAGCTTGAAATTGAAAGGCTGGAAAAAGATATTCTGTGCAAATAGTAACCAAAATAGAGCATGGGATGGCTACCTTAATGTCAGACAAAATATGTTTTAGCTCAAAAACTATTACAGGAGACAAAGAAAGACATTGTATAATGATAAAGGGGTCCATTTTCCAAGAATATGTAACATTTCTAAACACAGATGCACTAAACATAAGAACTTCTAAATATATGCAGCAAACATTCACAGAATTGATGGTAGAAACAGAAAGATCTATAATAATAGTAGGAGACTTCAATACCCCACTTTCAATAATGAATAGTACAACCAGACAGATGATAAATAAAGGAATAGAGGACTTAACACTAGAAAATAATTGGACCTAACTGACATATACTGAATACCCATCAACAGCAGAATATGAATTTTTCTCAAATGTGTATTTTGCCATTGATGGGTGGAGAGTTAGAACATTTTCCAGAACAGATTATATGTTGTGCTACAAAACAAGTGTTAATAAATGTAAAAAGATTGAGATTATACTAAGTATTTTATTCTGATCACAATGAAATGAAACTAGAAACCAGTAGCAATTACAAATTAAAAGATCGACAAGTATGTGGAAATTATACAATACATTCTTAGACAACCAATGAGTTAAAAAAGAAATCATAAGGGAAATCGTAAAATGTTTTGAGACCAATGAAAATAAAATCACAACATGGGATTATGGAAAGCAGTTAAAGCAGTGCTAAGTGGAAAATTTATAGTTTACTTAACATTTTTTAAAAAGCAAAAGCAATCAACAACCTAACTTTACACCTTAAGAAACTAGAAAGTTAGACTCAAAACTCAAATTTAAAATGAAGAAATAAGGCCAAAGCTAGTAGAAGGAAAAAAATAATAAAACTTAGGGTACAGAAAAACAAAAATAATATATTTCTTGAACTTATTCTATAGTATTTCCCATTATTTTCTATATATGATATTGCATAAGAATCAGCTGATGCCATGTTAAATCCTTTTTCTTTGAAAATAAACTTTATTTTCTTTCTCTGCTTTTCTGAAAGAATCTAGTATATCTTGATGTTTCTCTTCTATTCTGTTGATTTTCTTTGAATACCTTGGTTGCATATTCATATACGTTAAAAAAGTTAAAGGCTGAATTGTATATATGGCGGATATGGATTTTCTCAGCAGTTATTTGTGTTATTTACCCAGTATGCCTCTGTTGTGACCAGGATGTCTGTCTCAAAGTGCTTCCAAAGTGATGTGGCCTACTGATTACTTGAATTTAAAGTTTGGGGGTCTAAAACAAGTAGATGTTTTTTCTCCCCACTAGCTGCCAAAAGAGGAATACATTTCCTCTGGCAGTGAGGAAATCTAGTTCATTTTTGTTTTCAAAAGAATTGTCTTTTTTCCCCCATTCAGGTCTGCATTGATGGTTCTCAGTTACCTCAAAATCTGCTTTGCTTTTCTTGCAGGCCATAACACTAATACAGGTACCCTCCTCAGCCAGGAGGTCATATCCTACAGAGTGTGGCTCTCAAGTTTCAGCTTGGATTCAAATGCTCAATGCAGAATTGGATATGTAGATTGCACATGGTTTTCCTCAATGCCTCAAAGAAATTTAAGTAATTATTCTGACATTTGTTCTAAAGGCACCTTTTGCTACCTTTCCTTATCACTTTAGACCTTGATCATTCCCTGAATCTCCTATAGTTTACTTCTGAGGATATTTTAAGCTAAATGTTCTTTAGCATTCTTATCTCATTTGTTTAATGAACCTGGTTCACCAATAGCGTTGGAAAATAGTTTTCAGTGCTAAAGATAATTTATTGCTTTATTATGTGTCATTTTAAGGGTGTTGGGGGTAATAATGGAAGTAAGTACATGGGCTAAGTTTAAAATCCTGGTCAAGTCTGGCAAACTTGCTGTTTAGGAACTTACTGTGAATTGAGAGAGAAAAGCTAATGGATTCAATCTCATGTATAGCTGCAAATATGATGTGTCTGGCCAAATGGCTTACAAACCTAAATGAAGCAGAATACTTTATGTGATATGAGTATATAACTATGATCTAGTTAACATACCAAAAATGTTTTCTTCATCACTAGCAAAAATTTCCAAAAATATCTGTAAATTAAACTATAATTTTCTAAGATACTGGTAGAAACATATCTTAGTGCAAATTAATAATTTATTGGTACTGACAATATAAATGTGAATGTCTCAACATTTATAGTCATACTTCAGATATGCAGAAAATCAACTTTATTTTGCTATAATTCAATTTGCATATAAGGCTCAAGTACTGATCTATAGAGGGAAGACAGAGGTGTGTTTGTGTACTGGAGTGTGGGTAGACTATTAATCTTATTCATTAAAAGCAATGTGCTCACTTCTGATTAGCCACTTAACTATTTTGGTAAGTATTTCACCTTTTAAGATTTCTACCCATTCTTATTTTTTTTTTTCTTCTAGTGGGCATTTCTGTGCAGGGGGAATTCAGTTACTCATTCCTTTATTCAGTCACTTAGTATTAATTGAAAGTTGTTATATGTCAGACACTAAAGTTATAGATGTGAAGGAGACCCACAATGCTTTGCCCTCACAGACTTACATTCTAGATGGAAGATACACACACACACAAAACAGGCACATAAATACACAATATAATTTTAGATAGTAATAAGCACTATGAAGAAAATAAAACAGGGCAAAGGGATAGAGAAGATGGTAAAGGAGACTATTGTAGAAAGAATTTTCTGGGAAAAATCTCTAAGAAGAAAATTTTTAAGCAGAGATTTGAATGAAGTAAGAGTATATAGTTGTGAAAATCTGAGGGAAGAGCATTTTCAGCAGCAGAAACAGCCTGCAAAGGCCCCAGTAGAAATGACTTGAGGAAGTAGACATGCCTGAGGGAGTAGAAATGCTTGAGGAAGAACAAAAAAGTGATGTGGCTATAGTAGGCTTAGAGTAGTAGCAGATGAGGTTGGAAGGATTAGTACCGACCAAATCACATCGAGCTGAAATTTGCACCAAGTTGTTAGAAATAAGTGTCTGATTTCAGGCTGAAGTGTCCTACTTGGCCTCCAGAGAGGCAGCTTGTCTCTCTGCCCTCAACTACTCTCCCTCTGGATTACCTCAACACAGAATACACAGTGTGACAGGCTCAACATCAGCTCCCAACTGCATTGCTGATCATCTGAGATTTGCTTCTGTCTACCATGTCTTCATAGCCCCTGCCCTGGGAAATCTTTGCTTCACATCTTGGGAATCAACTAGGGATTTCTTCCTCTCTTCATTCTGGTAGCCATAGATAATTTTCCTTTATTTACTCTAAATCTTGCTGAAACAAAGGAAGACTTGTAGTCATCTCAAGCTCTCGTGGTCTAGGAACATTTGCTCTCTCCTGAAGCCTTCATAGTACTGCTGAGTCCTCTCACAATTATGGGTAGAATGCAGACCTTAAGTCCTTCTGCCTTAGAGACTCAAATGCCATGGAGTTAACCCCCTTTCTGAAATCATCACCTTTCCCACTGCCTGCCAGGATTTCCACTGCAAAGAGAGGCAGAGTTGGGCTCTATCAAAGGCTCTCCTTGCCTGATCCTGATGGCTCCCCTTTAACTCTTAGCATCTCATCCAATTCTTACCTCATTCTGTGAGGAGAGAAAGTGCTTTCATTCCTCCTGTCTTTCTCCTTTACTACTTTATGTTTAGTTTTTATAAACTACATTCTTACTTCACCAGACTTTGGTTCTTGAGATCAAAAGTGATTTTTATGTTTTATTTTGGAATCCAGAAAGTTTTTCTCAAGTTCCTGGCTCTTGGACTAAAAAGTGTGTATTTCAACCCTTTCTTTATTTGTTTGACTGGGTTTTTTTTACACAGCTATACTAAAAAAATCTGAATTCAAAGCTGAGCAAGAGCAATGATTGATTTGTTTTCAACTCTGCTAGTTCTTATTCTGAGGACAATGTGTAGAGAAAGCTGTCACTGATCCATGACTGTCACTGATCCGTGACTGTTAGAGGAGAAGGTATGGGGGGAAAATCACATAGCTTAAACATTAGCCATCTACATATAGAAACTTTCCAGTGAATGTTTCCCTTTTGATAAACAGATGGATGGATGGATAGATGGATGGATAGATATATGGATGGACGGATAGATAGATAGATAGATAGATATGACAGATAGATAAGATAGAAACACAGCCAGTCAGATAATATTAGAAATGGAAAAAGGAAGAGGATGGAGATACAACTCACATTTTTAAAGCATTTATACCCACAAGGATACTAGTGGATAATTATCATTATCTTTATGTCTCAGTTGAAAATTGAGGTTCAAAGATGTTAAACAGTTTGCCAAAGGTTACACAGGAAATAGATGATAAAATTAAGATCAAAGCCTTTGTCATTGTCATATCACAGTATGTATCAAATTAAACAATGTATATTCAAGATAATGTGGTAGATAAGTAGACAGCTAAATATAAGCCTTTTGGGTACTGAGAGAATGTTTACAGAAAATATGAATACTTCTTAAAATAAAATGGATTGATAGGAAGACATCTGTGAGTAATAATAATATTTGCCTGTTGGCATTAGCTGAAATTGGATGTTTGGTTCCAACATACATAAATTGTTATCATCATCAGATTTTTGTGTGCTTCAGGAGGCTAGTTTCTCACCTTTAATGCAGAGAACTTTTCTGTAGCCTTTCCACCAGCCCTAGACCTGATATCCAAATGATGCTTTTTTGGATACCAATGGGGATTCAGGGGGTCTTAGGGGTCAACCACATTGCACTGAGATCAGGGTCAAGAAAGCAGAATGGGGTTCAGTGTTACCCCCAAGATTAGAAAAGGCAAATCCTTGAGGCAGAGAACAGGTTGACCAAACACAAAGTCCAAATCCAAAGGGCAGGAGCAATGCTAGAAATACAATTTGGGTTTGAGGCAGAAGATGGGTAGAAACTAAATTGAAAGTCAGTTTTATTACTCCAAAGTGTGGGCTCTGGGTACCATGACTATAGGTGCTAATTTTCCCAAGTTACTTGCCTGTTATCCCAGCATGATAATTAATTGTGCTGCTTTCTTTCTCAAAAGTGTCCTGGTTTACAGGAACTGTAGTGGCACCTGGATTGGAGGCAATTCTGTAGTCATCATATCCCTTCACGACCAGAAGCCATGTAGGAGCATTTCAAATATTCTAATTGCTTGGGGTTACAAGTTGAGTAGAAAGTCCAGGGATGACTTATAGTGCCTGGCTATGTTGGACGCTCAGATAGTATTAAAATAGCAGCAACAATGGCACAGTAACTATAACATCATTATTTGCATTTGTAATATGGAAATTAGGCTGTTCCATACTTAGCTTCTATTTAGAACCTCTCTCATTTATTAAATTTGTGTGCATAGCGGTTTGTACTACTATAATAAATGATTTTTGAGGTCAGTGACTCTGGCTTGTTCACCGTAGAATCTTTCAATTTTTAGCATAAATCTTTGCACATTGTAGGTATTCAATAACAGTAACAAAAACTCATCTTAACTATTTAGGCTAAAGAAAGTCCTCAGAGCTATACTGATTTTTAGATCAAATAGATTGTGCTTGCTCTGTTTCTTTGTATCCATACATAACTGTCATAGAGAGATAATAAGTTGTCCATAGCTACTGTTTGGGAGATTGCATCATTGACTCTGTTTTATAGATGAGGAATCTGAGGGTCAGAGATTTTATATAATTTTGCTTATGATAACCCAGGAATGTACTGACAGATCTGAGCTATGAGCTCCAAATATTCTGTTGCAAAGTTAAACCTTTATCTAAAGCACTGCCAATACATGGTGGAATATTTATGTAAATGATTTTTTAAAATCTGTCTGGGGAAATCTGACGATGAATTTCATACTTTTTCAGTCTACCAGTACTGTAGTATTCATAGTCTCCCTTTGCATAAAATTTATGCTAGACTCTCTTCTTTAAAGCATTGTGTCTTCCAAAAACATCTTAGAATTAGTACAACAATAAACAATACATTCATGATCCTGTGATACTTTACAAGTTAAAAACAAACACATTTGTCGATTTAACAATTTTGCACCAGTATATTACAAAACTCTCTCTGGATATTTTCAGGATAACAATCTTTGAAAGTTCTTATGAATAGATTGCTGAATTCTTATGGATTCATTGCTATTCATGTGCTGTTAAGACCTTATGGACCGAATAGTTTATTATTTTCTTGTACTGAAATCTACTTACTTAGCAAACCCATCAAGTAACAACAACCATAACAAAGTAACAAAACCATACTTTAGCTCATTAATAAAGAATATCTTAAGGGCTTACTGTTACAGAGAATTATGGTAATATTTAATTCTAAAACATACAAGCATATAAAATAAAAATAGTAACCTTGTATAGATGTAACCATCATTGAATGTGAGCTTTATTTAATCGGTATAATTTTACCCTCACAATTTTTTGGTCAGGAAATAAATATCTAAATAAATACTCAGGAGGTTAAAGGCCATACAAATTTCAAAAATATGATGTTTCCAGTGCCTTCCATCTGAAAATTAGTATCACACAATAAGTAACCTTATTACATTACAAAATCCTAGAGGCTTTGCATTGTGTTTGTAGACCTATGTTTGTGTCCTGGGTATGTAGCATGGGTCACTCAATGATTCTTATTGATTAACTCAATGATCCATGTTTTTTAAAACATGTATTTGACTAGATTTAAATAATATTGGATCAGACAGCCAATGCAGTGTATCTTAACAAGTGTCCAGTCAATTTAGTAAAATTAAACAATTGGTAAAATGCCAGTCAATTCAAATAGTTGTTTATCCGGTATAGATAGGCTTTCAACTCTACCCTATTTCTGGATCCCTGATAGACACAACCAAACTTGAGCTTAATTATTAGTCCAGTTGAAATGCTTCTTAGGAAGCCTACCTTTCTAGAAAACTCATTTTCAAATACATCTTAGATAAAATTATATTTAACACTTCTAGACCAGCTGACATTAAAAATTCAACATCCCAATTTTATTAAAGAAATCATAACAAAATTTTTCTTTGTTTAAAATATGAATTTCCAGTCTCTTAAATGTTTAATGAGAGTCTGAAAATCAAAGATTAAAAGGAAACACTTTCAGAAACAACATACCAGAAAGACCAGGTCAAACCTTTGATGTTATACTTTGTTTCACCCCAAGAACAGAAAATTATTTTCGACATGAACAAATGTATAAAATACTATTTTTATCAGAAAACCTTAACCTGTAGGAAAGTGAAACATATTGTTTAACCTTCGTGTGTTTAGAATTCTATAATACCAAATAGAAATGTGTTGTCTTTGCTAGAGTTTCATATTTTTAGGCAGAATGGGAAAGCAAAATTCATTTGTCCTGCTATGACAACCAGCTTCTTTGTCTAATTTTCGTTTGTTTCTTTGGCAGCTAAAACACCTTGAAATTACCTTCTCCAGCATGGAAGAATGATTTTTTTCCCCCTACCTCTAGCTGTCAGAGTGATTAGAATTTTAATTAGCAAAGTAGAGTGCAGAGAGGAAAAAGACAAAAAAAAAAAAAAAAAGGCACAAAAGATTCTCAATTGGAGGAGAAACAAAGGGGCAACTGAAGCTGCCTAACAGCTTGACTGTCACTCCCGTGATTCCCCTCCATCCTGGATTCCCAGTGACTGAGCACACTGCCGTCCCTTAGCCCCACACCAGCATGGGATGGCAAGGATGCTGTGGATTATTATTCATAATTGTCACTCAAAGTAAAGTGAGGCTCCTAAAGTACCCAAGCTCTGAGCAGCTCTATTTCAATACCACTATCAGTCTTTTTAATCTACTCTCAGTGACCTACTGTGTATCACAAGTCCAACCACAAAAGGCAGAATCCACTAAGTATTCATACAAATAAACACTCTTAGGTTAGCAATAACACCCTCAAGTTTCAAAGACACTCCTTCATATGCAGTGTGAGACGTGACAGATATCTTTAATCAAGGAGACATTCAAGAAATTTGAAAAATGTATTTGTTGTTAAATGTTTCATTAATTGACTGTCTATGAGTCAGAATATTTCTAAAAAATCTAAGACAAACCAAAGTAGTCTAATTTAATTGCAATAGTTATATCTCTATCGTTTGTCTAGTATCTATCTTACTGCAATAGTACTATGTGTGTATTTGTGTATGCATGTACAAGGAACATATATTTATCTGTCTCTCAAATCCGTTTTAGAATTAGCTATGGAAAGTCACAGAATATCAGAGTCCCTTGATTTCAAGAGTTACCTGACTTAAGTTTGATCCTGGCTCTGTCTATGCTGGCTGGATGACTTTACAAACCTTCTTAAATTCTCTAAGCCCCAGTTTATCATCTGTTAAAAGTGGAGAACATAAAATACATGCCATGGAGATATCATAGAGAATGCGTCATTGAGACAATGAATATAGAATTGTAACAATAATAATAAATATACACAAATAACTAAAAGTAGATTATAAGTAATGTGATAATTGCTTTGTAAGAACAAAGGGATATACATTTAACTGAACTGTGAAATATAGGAGAAATATTGATAGGCCAAAATAGGAGCTGATAATTTCAGAAATAAATACGATTACAAAAGGGCAAGCATAATTTGAGGATGGTGAGTAATCTAAGAAATGTAGTGATCATAGGAACCAATAGTGGAAAGAGAAATTTGGTACAGTAGGCTGGCAGGGAAATATGATGTAATCTGAATTCTATGTCAGAGTTCTTGGGACTCCAGCCTGTGTGCAATAGAATGTTTTAGAGGAAGGGCATGACATGAATGATCTTATGTCCCATAAATATTATCTGATATCAGTGTGTACTATGGATGAAGGCAGAAAAAAACAGTTAATAATCAAAGTGAGAGGAAATTGAACTCTGATGGTGGTAACTGCCACATACAGAAAATAATAATGGAAGAACTATTACTAGAAAAGTGGGACTTGACATCACATTGGGCAACAGAGCAAGAGAGAAGAAGAATCAATGATAAGTATAACATTTCAAGCCTAGGAGGTTTGGAAAATGTCATGCTATTTGTACACATAGATATTACTGCAGTTTTCAAAACAGCAAAAAAAAGTTTTAAGGAAATGATCAAAGCCTTTGAGTTCACAATTGCAGAATGGAGTAATATCAGAATCATGTGACAAATATTGTTCCAACCAAGCTGCTGCCAGATGGGATATAGGTTCTCCTGTGAAACTTAATTACTTCATTCTTACCACTTAAATCCCATTTATTGGATTCATTTTTAATTGATTACTAAGGACCACTGAAGACATTGGGAGAATCCAACTTAATTTTCAAGTTCCATAATGTGTAATATTTCCTTATTTTTAAAATAAATCTAAGTTACTAGTATTCTTTTTACTAAACCTATAATTTAATGTGGTAGAATTTGTTTATATATTGACAGTGGCATTAATTTGGAATTCATACACTTAAGATGTTGCAAAATACTATGTATTTATTCTCTATCACAGAAAATTGAATTAAAAATAGATGCATTACAGACAAATACCAATGTACAACCACCTAGCCAAAATTGTTCTATTTTCTAACCATTATGAGGAACAAGTGATTCAAATTCCATTTTCCATACAATTTCTATCTCAGTTGAAATCTGGGCTAAAGAGTTAAAACCAGAAGGCTCTCAACAAATGGATCATTGTCCAAGTTCTAGTGAATGTGCTACTGGTGTAACAAATTGGTTTGCTGCCCTTTTGTCTGGTAACATAACGCATGACATATTTGTAATTTATGGAAATCAATCCACAGAGAATTTTTAGTTTCATGTAATTATAGATCACTGCAAGATCTAAATAAAGGTGAAGAAAAGGTCTTTGGGAAAGTAATGGCACACTGTTGATAAAAAACAAAAAGCAAAGTTCAAAGCACTGATCCATGCAATGCATCTTTAAATACTGGTAAGAGGCCAATAATTACAGTTAAGTAAGTTACCAGCTGTGTTTTACTGCACACATTTAAGGCACCATTGAAACTGCAACCCTATACTCAAGAACATAGGGAAAAAATCACACCACCAAATCTATCACCTAGTTAGAAATTGTAATAGTGCTTGTCAATTTCCATCTTCTTTTCTTAAGTGGTATTTATATCAGGTAGTTACCAACCCAATCAGATGATCTCTTTTTAGCAGTAAGTTCAGCCTCTACCTGACTGAACAGTGTGAGCCAGCTCTGCTTTCAGCAGATCTCAGTTCAAAGCCTGACTGTGTCACATAATAAAAGTGTCACACTGGGAAAGCTACTCAAAACCTCTGCGCACACATTAGGATTTTGAGGTGCTTTGAGGATTAAATGTGGTAATAAGTTTCAAGTGCTCTGAAGGGTGCCCAATACATACTAAGCTCTCAATAAATGTTAGCATGTTTGTTATATCATTATTATTATTTTAGAGGGAGGATTAAAGAGGGAATGTATCTGTCATGTCTCTCTCTCTCCTCTTTCCTGTCTCCAATTTGATAAAGATTACCCCAATAGGAGTTAACTCCCCTGCACTTTTGTGTTGGTTACCTAATTCCTTGGGAGGCATATGGAAAAGTCAGCTTTTTTGACCTGTTTTTGCTAAAATAGCCATGTTACACTTTCTTCTAGTTCCTAGGAAATGCCAGGCTCCAACACATAGATTGCTCCTTATGTGTAGAAAACTCCATCTCTTTGCTTGCTTACTTTTATTCATACTCCGTGTCCCAGCCTAGACATTCCCTCTCCCAGGAAACTTTCTCTGATGCATTTATCAGATAATCAAACACTCTTCTACCTGCTCCCAGAGCAGGGGCTCCTTCCTCTTAGCACCCTCTATTCCTCAGTGTAAAATTTTTATTGCCTGTCCTGTAGGCTCCCAGGTGATTTCTGTAAGAGCAGGGACTGTGCTTATTTTGCTTATTGCTATATCCCTAACATCTACTACAATGCATCACAAACAGAAGGCATTCAATAGGTATTTGTAGAACAACTGTATGCAGGACTCTTGTGGTTATTATTAATATTATTAAATAATATTAAAATGCCTGCCATAACTTAACATAAATTAGGTACTCAACTCTCCACTCTCAATACCAGAACTCAGTATGTGCTTAGGTACATAGTATCCTCATTTTCTAATACTCATTCTCAATAATTTTTTTCTTGACACCAATTTGGCATCTATTTGTGCAACATATTTCCACATGTAATTATTTTACCTACTAGCCTTAACTTAGCCCTTTTCTCCCTCCTACTCAATAAAGAATATAAAAATACAAACAAGAGTAATTCTATTATTAGGGATAATCTAACTTGTACATGCTAGTATATCATAGGATATATCAGTTAGGATAGATTTAAACAAAAAGTTTCTCACTCCCACTATACGAAATTACTGTTGTTCAAAGTTTTATTACAACCTGATATGGGGACTAGAGTTGAGGGAGTAGGCACTATCTACAACATTTCTGGTCATTGTTATGAAAAGAACAAAACACCTCTGAACTGTTCCACAGTGGCATCAAATGATCCAGCCCAAGTGGAAAGTGACACTTGGCACTTTCACTCATAAATTACTGAACAGAAAGTCACATGATCCCATTCAACCATGTAGGAGTCAAGAAGTACAACCTTACTATATGCTTCATAAGTGGATGAATAAAAACAGTCAGCAATTAAAGCTAATGACTACTACTTCAATCCTTTAACTATTATGGTAAATATAACCATTCTCTGAAAAAAACAGTAATGTATTAATATGTCACGTTTCTAAAAATGCTCTATAGTTCTCTCTTCCCTAAATTAATATCTCTAGACCAAACCTGAGTACCAAATTTGTCTAAGCAAAATAGTAAATAAAAGCAGGCAGGCACAAATGTGGAAGGAAGGAAGGAAGGAAGGAAGGAAGGAAGGAAGGAGGGAGGGAAACAAGGAAGAAAGGAACGAAGGAGGGAAGGAGGAAGGAAGGAAGAAAGATGAAAGGAAGAAGGGAAAGAAGGAAGGAAGGAAAGAAGCAAGGAAGAAAGGAAAGAAGGAAGGAATGAAGGGGAGAGAGAGAGAGGAAAAGAAAAGAAAAGAAAAAAGAAAAGAGAGGAGAGGAAAGGAGGGGAGAGGAGAAAGGGAGGGAGGGAAGAAAGAAAATGAGGGAGGGAAGGAAGAAAGGGAGGGAGGGAAGAAAGGAGAGAGATAGAGAAGGAAGGAGAGAGATAGAGAAGGAAGGAAAGAAAGAAAAAGTAGTCCAAGAAAGTATTACCCAATAAATAACCAACATTCTAACCTAGAGTTTAAGATGAACAATTCCCAAGACAACTATCATGGACATTTAAGTTTAAAGATACCATGGCAATTAGCATTTCTTCCAAGGAAATTAAAACTTCACATTTCTTCCAAGGTTATCTCTTAGATACAGCACACTCAAGCTGGATAGTTGCAGACTGTTTAATAAAGGAACTATTAACAAAAATGTGGGCAAGTTTGGGAGAAACCAAATACCTGTGCAGATTCCTGAGGCCAGCAAGAGTGGTGAGTCATTTAGCTCTCTTCAGCATGAATGGGCAAGAAGAGGGAACAGTTAAACAAGCCAGCAATAAAGAGCTGTATAGAGAGACCTACATGATGAAAAGCATGACCTTTGGTTAAGGAATGCTGACAACTTCCAGTGACCCCACAAGGAGGAAGCTGGAAGAATAAATACCCTAGCTATATTCTCATCCTACGGCCAATTCAACCAATAGTCCCACTGGCCAACTTGTAGCCAGAGTATAATGCAGCCTATGGATGAAATCTTTCTAGTTCAGTCTTCTAAAGCAAAAAAATGAGGAGGAAAAATGATGGTGAGTAAATCAGGGATGCAACCAGAAGATATACACAGCTTATAAATTTTAGCTGTCCTTTAATTTGCCAAAATGTAGAGTACTTCCTTCCCCAGCTGCTGCCCAAACTCAGTGTAGATCACTGGGTATGAGAATTTAATATCACTTGATACCCAAAGTGTTTCTCTTAAGAACAGACCTCCTCTCATGTAACATCTACCTTGATTTCACAGCATTGCCTCTTAAGAACTGATCTCAGTTTTCTAGGAACTTTTGACACTTGATGATGTTGCCATTTTCAGTGATAGGAAAATGATGTTTGCCAATAGATATAATTACAAAAGAAAGGTATATGTGTCATTTGTTCCTCATGCTGTCAATAACAGAGAAGTTTGTTAACACCTGGCAGAGAAACTGAATCTGTACTCATGGCTGGCTGAATTGGGGCAGTGGTTTAAAGACATAAGCCAGGCTGGGAGGCGAGTTAGACAAAACCTAATTCAATAGCAAATAATAGTGATTGGAAGGGATTCCACACCAGCATGTTGCCCCAGAGAGAGATAAACATAGAATTAAAAGTCCTTGAACAGGTTTTTGCACTTTTCCTCACTTTTTATTTCTCTAATAAAAAGTGGTTACAGGTGCCTGGGCAGGTAGATGGCACCTTTTAAACAAGACATGTATTTTAAATTACTGGTCAAAAAAAAAAAAAGACAAAAAGTTTTAAGACCAAGTGATATCAACCTTATTCTCTTGTATCCCCAGTTGCCTACCAGGTTGCTTTCTAAGTCACTGTTCTTAACATTGACTTCGAAAGATGTGGATTGCAACACATCCTCCAATTAGGAAGAATAGTGTGCTGATAAGCCCACATGTAAATACATAAAAATGCCACTGGTTGTTTTCCAAAAAAAGATAAAACATTTTTATAATTTTTATTATAGCTGATGAAGACGTGTGGAGAACCAGAATTTATGCATTTTATGACAATATATAGGCCAGGTTTTGAGCCCTGGCTGCTTATTAGAATCACCAACAGAGCCTTTAAAAATATCCATGTCCTGACTCAACCTCCAGCCATTCTGATGTGAATGGTCTGATATAGGATAAGCCATTGGTATTTTTTAAAAGCTTTGTAGATGATTTTAATGACATTCAGGGTTGCAAACCACTATATACAGAAATGGGATTTTATCAAGTTTCTTAGACTGTTCTTTAGATATTTATTTAAAAGGCAAAGAAGATAGAGCTATTCAGTAATCAAGAATCATGTCAAGATTTGAAAAGATTTTTTTGAAGACAGGAATCCTGGGAAATTTTCACAATTATTTGATGAAGGCAATAGAAAATGTTTACAAGCGCAAACTTTTATGACAACTTTGAGTTTCATCTCTACCATTTCCTGATTTTATAGTTTGAGAAAGCATTCTCATCTATAAAAATAAATATAATATCTACCTTGTGGAATATCTGCAAAGTTGTATGTGTGTTAAATGGAGCGATATATGTAAATCACTCACCAGATAGCCATTGTTCAGTAATTGACAGATTTCTTTTTCAGGCGCAACCATGCTCCAAGCCCAATTCCTTTCCAGGTATGCCTGTGTAATCCTGATAGCTACCTACAAACAAACAAACAAATAAATCCTAATAGTAATTTAAAAAAGCAAAGGAGCTTATCAAAATTTGTGATCAGAACAGAAAACTACGGCAGAAATCCAGCTATCATTTTCATGATGTACTCGATTATTCAGAAGCAAGTTTAGTTGTTAGCTTCCATATTTCTAAAATACACCACTTTGGTGTAGACTGGTTTGTATATACAGAAAACATATAGAAATTTTATTTCAAAAGATATTAAGACATTGTATTCCAACCCTGAAATTCTAAAATGAGGCCACCCTGAAAAAAAATCCAAAAGAAACATAAACCTTGTAACATATTGAAAGATTATCTCTGATCTGATTTTCACAATTTGAGAAGTGGTTTTAAAAACCCCAAAGAGCAGCTTTTTCCAAAGAAAAACACTTGTGTTATAACCTTCCTTCCACAAACTAAATCCAGAAAGGCCACGTCAAACTTTATTAAAACTCTCAGCCACATGGAGATGGTTGCTTAGACCTTGAGCCCTGCACATTGTACAAATAGTTTTAGTTAAGTCAATAAAAGACCTCCTAGGCCAAGGTCTTTTAAAAGTTATAACCGGAGTGGGAGGTACACTACCCATTTCTCCAGCCTCTAAAAATATATCCTTGTAGAACAGTCTCTCTGTAAGACAGATCTGTTTGCTCCAGTTTCCCCCTGCTCTATGCCTCATGTGGGAGTACTTGCAAATAGAGCGCCTGGAAGGATCAACACAGTTTTTTAAAGCAAACATAACACAAGTGCTATTCATGGGTTACACACTCCACAGCTGTAATACGAAATGTGTAGGAGCAGCCCCTAATGGCATTCAAATCATGTACTAACAGTTCTCAAGTGTCAGGTGTTTTTCATTTTCTAGCTAGGGGTAGAGATATTCACGTGCTGATTTCCTACACTGAACAGCTTTGTAACCCCCACAGAGTGAAGGCGCACTGTGTTTCTGAGTCTCTATTATGTCAGATGAATGCCACAGTTAGAGGCCGGAAAGGACATGTGATCCTAGTTTAGATTCTTTTTTTTTTTCCAGCCATCTCTCAGCATTTCAGTGGTATGGATTTTATGTGTACACATGAAACTGAAAACGCATAGAGCATGTATCAATGTTAAATTTCACATGAAAGACTGAGGACACATACTTTTCTATCTGGGTATAATTTAATACGTCTGTAGACACTTTGATCTTATTGAAGGTTTGTGTTTTCAAAATGGCCTCTTGCAGTGCCCCAGATGGCTGCCTGTCAAACCCAGGCATCAAGCTAACTATAAATAGTGTGGGTTCTCACTGGAACAATGAGGTTTGCATTATACATGCTGAGGGAATTAAGATACATTTTACTTTTTTAAATCTTTTTTTACTTTAAATATGACTTGGTCATAGAATAACATAATATTAAAAGCTACTTTAGAAATACCAAAAGGTACATTTATTACATATGGTGTATCAATACTTTCAGATTAGCATTAAAGAGTATATTTGAAACTATGTTTTGGACTGGACATTCACCATTATAATATTATCTAACTATTTTGGATACAGTAAAATCTAAAACATTTGTACCAAACACTTTTTTCATTACATTCTCAGTTGTATATTCCAAGGCTATTCAGTCCATTTGTTCCAAATTCATTTCTATTAACCTCATTAAGATAGTGCTTTGTAAACAAAACTCTTGACATGCAAGATGGTCTCTTTAAAGCCATTTATCTTAATTTCAGAGGTGACTGGAACTTTAGGTTAAAAAAACAGTTTCCTTCAGTGTTGAATTTTAAACATCTCCTTTAAGGGGAAATGAACAAAATTATTTGTTGTCTGAACACAACATGGGTTATGTATTTACTACCTCATATTCAGTTAAACACATATAAAAGAAGGCATTTCATAGTGTTTGAAAAATTGCTGAGTCAATTATGTGAAAAGTAGCTATGTAAAGGTGCTATATCCATCCCTAATTTTGGTTAAAAATTATGTATTCAAATGATCGTGAAAACACACTTTCCAGGATAAATGAAAATCTTTTCTGGTGTTTTTTGTTTTTTGTTTTGTTTTGTTTTGTTTTAATAACCAATGTCTATTTTGCAATCCTTTTTTTCTAGTCCTAAGCAAGCTGGATCCCTAAGAAGACAGGAGATACATGTACTAAATAATCAACCACTCTGTTGGCAAATGACAGCTATATCATACCTGCATCTTATAAACAGCTTTAATCACAAGATAGTAAAAATGTGAACCAGAGGAAAAAGTAACATGTAATCTTGTACAGCTGTCTGCATGTAACTAAAATCTACATTCTGTGAAGGTAGAAATAGTGATTTGGTAAGGACTGGGATAGAATTCACCTGACATTTGAATAACAACATGGACGCCAGCACAAGGAGACGTGGTAAGTCTTCCTCACTGCCCCATCCGCATCCCAGAATCACCCACTTGCAGGCATCAGGAATGGAGAATATCCACAGTGTGGTAGAATCTCCCAGCACTGCTCCTTTCTGGCTTTGAAATCTTGGGCAAGTTAATTAACCTCCCAAAACTGTCTCCTCACATCTAAGGATAACTAAGTTTTATACCAACATTTGCCTACTGGTTATAAGGAATTGACACAGTATATGCAATGTGTCTATCACCAAATAATTGAAAAAATAAATAAATATTATTATTTTGAATTAAGTAAGTTTGCCTTCTGACAGTTATGCTATGAACTATCCCAGAATAGATGAGAGAGGAGATAGAATCACCCTAAAGATATATTTGAGGGTATCTTTATTAAAAGCAGTGATGTCTTAATCACAAGAGAGATTGGTCCAAGTGAACTGTTCAAAGGGGCTGAATTTTATTCAGCAGAAATCCTTCATGAGAAGACTGGGCTAGAAAAGTAAAAACAGAGCCACACAGTTTGTTGTCTTGAAGGAGAGGGAAGGGAGATTTGGTGGAGCTGTTGAGTCTTCAGATTATTACAGACTTCTAGTCAAGATTTGCTTGCACTATGAGTACTAATATGTACATTACCGTCTATCCATGTACAGTCATGCACTACAGACAACATTTTGGTCAACGACAGGCCACATATCCCATGGTGCTCCCTTAAGATCCTAATGGAGCTGAAAAATGGCTATCACCTAGTGACGTCTTGATGATCCTGACCCTGTATAGGCCCAGGTTAACGTGTATGTCTGTGTCTTCATTTTTAGCAAAAACGTTTAAAAAGTAAAAAATAAAACATTCTAAAAATAGCAAAAAGCTTCTAGCATAAAAATATTAAAAACATTTTTGTGCAGCTGTATAATGTGCTTGTGTTTTAAGCTAAGTACTATTACAAAAGAGACAACGTTTTTTAAAAAATTCAAAATTATAAAGTAAAAAAGTATAGTAAGCTAAGGTTAATTTATTATTGAACAAAGAAAAATATTTTAATAAACGTAGGGCAGTCTGGCTGTTCTGCACAGTGTTTATAAAGTCTATAGTAGTGCATAGGAAAGTCCTAGGCCTTCACATTCACTCACTACTCACTGACTCACCCAGAGCAACTCCCAGTCTGGCAAGCTTCGTTCATGCTAAATGCCTATACAGGGGTATCATCTTTTATTTTTTATATCATATTTTTTTCTGTATGTTTTTTATGTTTAGATGTGTTTAGATACACAAATACCACTGTGTTACAACTACCTACAGTATTCAGTATGGTAACATACCGTATAGGTTTGTGCCTAGGAGCAATAGGCTATACCATATAGCCTATGTGTGTCACAGGCTGTACCATCTAGGTTTATGTAAGTATGCCCTATGACGTTCACACAATAACAAAATTGCCTAATGATGCATTTCTCAGAAAATATCCCCATCAATAAGTGACCCATGACTGAACTTAGAACACAGGAGAGGAGTAACATGACTCCTGTCAGAAAGTTAATAGAATGTGTGGAAAATTAATAGCATGGTGATAGTTTCAAGCAGCATAGTGAATATTTATCATTATTTTAGATAAACTGGATTATGAACTCACCTGCTCAGTGAAAATTTTCTTTTGAGGAATTTCACTTTGTATGAAACTCAGCAGTGGCTGCCACTCATTATAGAACCTGAGAAGATTAGAAATTCAATTTCCCAGCATTCTTTGCAGTACTGGCAGGTGACTTACCATCTACAAATCAGAGACATAGATCTGGAATCTTGTACAGGGGTACCTTCTCCTTGGTAGTGGTGGCCACAGCAGTGTCAGGATGATGGGGTCCTTGGAGGGTGAGAAGTACTATGAGGTGATAAGTGAAGCATCTAGCTCTGTCCCAGGGCAATGGCTAACTCTCCAAACCACTGCTGTGGTGTGCAGGTAATTATTTCCATATATTCATCCTCCATGCTGGTTCTTCAGTCTCATCAAGGTTTCAATGAGCTTCATAATAGCCTTTAGGGAAATATGTTTTATATGTAAAAGTTGGATCCTGTTGCTTGTAATAAGGACCCTTATTGATACATAGGTCTTATGTCACATAACTTAGAATACCCATGTCAAATTCCTGAATGCACTGTTTAAATTGTCTTTATTTTTTTGCTTGTTTGTTTGTTTTCCAAGTAATCACACTACCTGGCACACTTTAGTTGTTGAATGCTTACTGAATAAGTGATTTATTTTTATTTATTTCAGTTTCCCTTTTCACAAGAGGGAGAAGATATACAGTGCAAACTTCATACTTTCTATTTATCTTCTAAAGGGATCTGTAATTGTTTCAGGTGTATATCATAGAGCTAAATATAATTACCTTAAAATAGGCCTTTTTGTTTCCTGAAATTATATTTTGCAACATATATTGGTCTCTTTGGAGAAAACTACTGATATGGCTATGTCTGACAAAGAAATCTCTTCTGTGTTCTCTAATTCCCAGGGTGGAAAATTTTGAGCCACTATTGTATAGTATCTGATGACAAATCTGTACCACTTTTTCTTTTTTCTTTTTTTTTACGTTAGGTAGAAAAGAGCTACAAATGGTGCCAAGGGAAAAGCAACCCATGGTATAAAAAGCCAATAAAATGGCATTTTTGGCTTAAGAGTTCAGATGCTAACTTTGAATTTGGAATCATTAATGATTTAAAATATGTCACACTAACTTTTGTCCAAAGATAAAATTCTTAGATAATGACTGCCAATTTGGGAACACAACATGCAAGCACTTGACATGTATTATCTCAATGTTCACAGTAGTCCTGCAAATGGGATTATTAACATTTTACTATTGAAGAAATAGAGTTTCAGGGAAGCAGAGGAACTTACTTCAGATTGTGTTGTTAGAAGGTTACTGAGCCAGGATTTGTAAATGAATCTATCTTAATCCATTCTCCTCTACTACACTGGCTCCGTAGATTAGTAGAAATAAACCCGGCCTTTCAATAAAGCCTTTCATTTTATAGATGGGGAAATAAACCTGAGAGGATCAAGACCACGTCCCTCTCCTAGAACAGCCCCATATGCATGGAAGAGAAAATAATGAATGATTTGTTAGAAGATGATTTTTTTAAATTATTTTAGTGTTCAAATTAATTACATATATTTACAGCTGCTATTCCTATTTAGTTCTTTCTCAAGCACTTAGTACAATCTTCATAGTTCCTGATAAGAAAATGATTGAGTACTATAATGTACTATAGCACAAATATCTAGGACTTTATAGTTATTAGATTAAACAAATTGTAAAGTAGTAAATATTAGAATTATAAACAAAATAAAATGAACTATTGGGCAAATGTGGCAGAAGAGGCCTTGGTATTTTGAATCAACTAAAGAGAAAAAGTAAACAAAAGCAAGTTCTGTATTTTATTTAATGATTTTGGGTGATGTTAACAAAAATGAAGTTAAGGACTGGGAAGTAACAACTTGCCTTAATTTATAGATCAAGATAATTTGCTCTATATCGGGACTTACTTACTTTAATTATATCTAAAAAGACTTATTTATATCTAAAAGGCTATTTTTTTCCACCAGATAACCTCACTTGTGAAGATCTGAATTAATCAGAAATCTTCTAGTCACTATCCCCCCAAATACACACACACCCACACCCACACATACACACACACACACACACACACACACACATATATGAGACAACATGTGGTTCTTTTCTCGATTGGTGACTTTGGAGCTTCCTATGCATGAGTGTGAAGGCTCCAGGACAAGTAAAGGAACTACTCAAGTTATTCTTCCTGGTACCAGGAAATCCTCCAAAACTGTCTGTAGTTGTCTCTAAGGGTGGAAGTTGACAAGACTGGCAGCTCTTGAAAGACAGTTTTTCTGCCTTTTAACTAAAAGAAAAATAAGATGTAATTTCTTCTTTACCAGCCATCCCATTCCACTACAATTATAAGGCTGATTGAACACTGAAGCTGGCTACAAATTGTGGGGAATCACCATCCCAGCAGACATTTTAAAATGTAACAGAAACCCATTCATTTTTCAGTGGTTAACTATTGGTATTCCTGGAAGCAGCAGATTGGACCAGGTGACCTCTTGGATAGACTTTGTTGTCCTGTGATGTCATGGAATTAAATGGCCAGAAGCTTGGAGGAATACAAAATAAGTCCAGCTCCGATCTTTAGGATGACATGGTGAGACCAGGTGTGACTGTATTAATCAGCATGTGGCAAAAATGCTCGTGCCTGCTAATGAGATGACAGTGGCTGTGTTGTGCAAACTGTCATGATTGAAGCATTCCTGCCTGGCACTGATGCCCTTGGGCACTTGTCCAATCTCCATGTGTCCATCTCCAGCAGCGGCTGAGCAGGAGGACAGTAACTTTGGAGATGAAATTCATGTGCATAAAATCGCTCTAAGACTATTACTTCCAATCACTGAAACATTAGTTCTGTGAAACATACTTAAGAACAAAATTCTAGTCCAGAGTGGAATAAGATTAAAATATAAAGACTAGTTTCTGTAGCCACATAAGGGCTCCTTTATAATAGCCAAGAGAGAAGGAAATTAATGTTCTTGCCATCGTGTCCCTGTAGTGTTCTATAACTTGCAAAGCTTGGGCTGAGGGTTTTAAAATATTGCATATTAAATCTTGCTGAACATTAGAAATAAACTAATGAAAACAGAATGCTGTATTTTGTATCTATAATTTCCTTTCATAGAATACTGTCTTATTTTAGAAAGGGCAGAATAATCCCATAATGAAACTATTTATTACACCATTCTATTTTCATAACATCCTTTTTCTCATTGCCTTTTATATAAATGAGAACTAAATAAAATGCTAGTTAAAAATATACATTTTGCTTTAATATATAAAGAGACAAAACTATTCAATTCAATGAGGTAGGATGAAGCATTAACCTTTGAAAAGTAAGGGTTCATTGACTGAGGATTGATGGAGTGATTCTGTGTTTTATCAGATCACTTAAGCCAAAATGGAATGTAAGTTAATTGGCTATTTGAAAACATTGCAAAGACAGTTTCATGGTTTATAAAGCACACATTTCCATTATTATCAGTTTGATCAAGGTAAAGTTATTTTACATTGTTTTTACATACTTTTACAGTATAGTAACAGAAATATATTATGTAAAGATAGATGTTTTCAACATTGCTTCTTTGTGAAAAATTTACAACTCAGGATACACATTAAAATATTTAGCTCTAATGAATCATATGGATGAAATAACACTGTTGTAGTTTAATTACAAGGAAAATACAATTAAAGATGCTAAGATTTCACATGTGTATACAAAACAATTAGAAAAACATAAAGGAATAATCCTCTGACATATGTAAATTAAAGGCAACTTTATTTCTTTTATTAATTTTTAAAATTTACTAAATAAATAATATCAATTAGGAAAAATCAATGTTATAGCACAAAAGAGCTTACAGTAAGAGGTAATTCTCTTTCTCACACCTGCCCCTTAGTACTCAGTCCACCTACCTGTAATCAGCTAGTGTCACTAGTTGTTTTTATCTAGACAAATATATATAGTATGTGCATGTACAAAGATACGTATGTGTATTTTCTCCAGTTAGAGAATAATCTACAACTGTTTACACTTTATTTACTTTACTGAACATATCTAAAATATTGTTTGAGAGCAGCACAGATATGCAGGCATGTACGCATAGACTCATAGAATATAAAATGACAGATATGTAGAAAGATAAATAAATATATCTCATTTTTAATAGCTGCATAAGATCTCCTCTGTGGGTACCCTGCTATTTAGCTAGTCATCTTCTGACAGGCATTTGTTTTCAATGTATCATCCTTACAAACAGCACTGCAGTAAATCCATATAACTATGTCAGATCCGCACGTAGAAATAAGCTCTCATGACAAAATCTTAGATGTAGAATTGCAGACTCAAGAGGTTATGAATGTTATTTATTTATTTATTTGAGACAGGACTCTGTTGCTCATGTGGGAGTGCAGTGGTGCAATCATGGCTCACCGCATCCTGGACCTCCTGCACTGAAGCTGTCCTCTCACCTCAGCCTCTTGAGTAGCTGGGACCACAGGCATATACCACCACGTCCAGCAAATTTTTTGTAGTTTTTGTAGAGACAGGATTTTGCCATGTTGCCCGGACTGGTCTCAAACTCCTGGGCTCAAGCAATCCACCCACCTTGGCCTCTCAAATTGCTGGGATTACAGGTGTAGTCACCGTGCCCAATTATATTATTTATTTTTGTAAAAACTGAAAAGGAAAATTTCCTTTCTGATGGAAAAATATTTAGTAAATACTAACAATTTACTACCTAGTTTGTCCCAGTTTATACATCTTCCAGAAGTGAATGAGACAGTCTGTTTGTCCTAGGCTCCCCAATCCTGTGCAGCTATTATGCATTTATTCAGGGAATATAGAGTGTTTGCTCTGTGCCAGGTTCCTGGTTAGGTGCTGTAGCTATTGAGGGAACAAGAGAGACAGTGTTCCTAACAGCATTGTGTGTCCATTCTTCCCATTATGTATTTAAAATGGTCAATAATTAAACGAATAAAATATTTTTAGGTAATTTTAGGTAGTAAAGAGTGCTATCAAAATAAAGCAGAGTAAAGGGATGGAGAGTGATGGACAACCACCAGTATTGTGGCTGCTAACTATGTAAGACACTGAACTCCCAGTGGGAAAGGGCGGCAGCCAGCACTATAGCTCAAGGCCACGTTTTTCCCCTGCGGGAGCCAGGGAGACTGGAGAGCTTGGTCCCAAGAGGTATTCCCCACAGTGCAGCACACTAGCTATGGTAGATAGTGGCCAGACTGCCTCTTTAGGCTGGAACCTGACCCATCCCTCCTCACTGGGTGGGGCCTCCCTGCAAGAACTTCAGCAACTCCACACAGGGGGATAGGGGCATAACACTGATCTCCCTGGGCCTAAGCCCCTAGTGGGAGGAATGGTTGTAGTCTCCTTGGACCAGTAAGCTTAGTTTTCCCCCTGCTAGCTCTGAGGAATCTGGGAAGCCCAGACAAGTGGTTTTCCCTCCAGGACAGCACACCCCCTCCACCAAGGGACAGCCAAACTGCTTGGTTAAATGGGTCCTGGTTCCCATGCCCCCCAACTGGGTGAGACCCACCAACAGAAGTTGTCAGACACCCTATACAGGAGTGTTCCTACTGGCATCGGGTCAGTGCCCTCCAAGGTCAGAGATCCCAGAGGAAGGAGCCAGGCACCTATCTCTGCTGTTCTCCAGCCTCCTTGGGTGACATCTCCAGGTGCAGGAGTGCCCCAGATGAATAGGGCCTGAAGTGAACCTCCAGCAAACTGCAGCAGCCCTACAGAAGAGGAACCTGACTACTGAAAACACACACACACACAAACACACAAACACACACACACACACACAAAAGAAAAAAAAAAAAACAAACAGAAAGCATCAACAGTATCAACAAAACATCCCCACAAAAACCTCTTCTAAGGGCCAGCAGCCTCAAAGATCAAAACTAGACAAACTCATGAACATGCAAAAGAATTTTTAAAAAATGCTGAAAACTCAAAAGGCCAGAATGCCTCTTCTTCAAATGATTGTGACACCTCTCTAGCAAGGGCAAAGAACTAGATGGAAGATGAAATGAACAAATTGACAGAAGTAGGCTTCAAGGTGGGTAATAACAAACTTCACTGAGGTAAAGGAGCATGTTCTAACCCAATGCAAAGAATCTAAGAACCATGATAAAAGGTTACAGCAGCTGGTAACTAGAATAACAAGTTTAGAGAGGAACATAAATGACCTGATGGAGCTAAAAAACACAGCACAAGAACTTTGTGATGCATACACAAGTATCAATTACAGAAAAAAATCAAGCAGAAGAAAGAACATCAGAACTTGAAGACTATTTCACGGAAATAAGGCAGGGAGACAAGATTAGAAGAAAAAAAAAAAGAATAAAAAGGAATGAGCAAAACCTCCAAGAACTATGGGACCACGTAAAAAGACTGAACCTATAACTGATTTGAGTACCTGAAAGAGACTGGGAGAATGGAACCAAGTTGGAAAACGCACTTCAGGATATAATACAGGAGAACTTCCCCAACCTGGCAAGACAGGCCAACATTGAAATTCAGGAAATACAGAGAACCCCACTAAGATACTCTATGAGATTATCAATCTGAAGACATATAATCATGAGATTCTCCAGGGTTGAAATCAAGGAAAAAATGTTAAGAGAAGCTAGAGAGAAAAGCTAGGTTACCTACAAAGGGAAGCCCATCACATTAACAGTGGATCTGTCAGCAGAAACCCCACAAGCCAGAGGAGAGTGGGGGCCAATATTAAACCTTCTTAAAGCAAAGAATTTTCAACCCAGATTTTCATATCCAGCCAAACTAAGCTTCATAAAGAAGGAAGAAATAAAATCCTTTTCAGACAAGCAAATGCTGAGGGACTTTGTCACCACTAGGCTGGCCTTGCAAGAGCTTCTGAAGGAAGTACTAAATATGGAAAGAAAAACTGGTACCAGCCACTGCAAAAACACATTGAAATACAAAGACCAATAACAGAAACTGCATCAAATAGTGTGCAAAATAACCAGCCAACATCATGATGACAGGATCAAATTCACACATAACAATATTATCCTTAAATGTAAATGGGCTAAATGCCTGAATTAAGGCAAAGACAGGCAAATTGGATAAATAGTCAAGACCCATTGGTGTACTGTATTCAAGAGACCCATCTCACATTTAAAGACACACATAGTCTTAAAAAGTAAAGGGATGGAATAAAATTTACCAAGGAAATAGAAAGAAAAAAAAAAAAACGGGGGTTGCAATCCTATTTTATTTTTATTTTTTAAATTTATTTATTTATTTTTTATTATTATTATACTTTAAGTTCTAGGGTACATGTGCATAAGGTGCAGGTTTGTTACATATGTATACTTGTGCCATGTTGCTGTGCTGCACCCATCAACTCATCAGCACCCATCAACTCGTCATTTACATCAGGTATAACTCCCAATGCAATCCCTCCCCCTTCCCCCCTCCCCATGACAGGCCCCGGTGTGTGATGTTCCCCTTCCTGAGTCCAAGTGATCTCATTGTTCAGTTCCCACCTATGAGTGAGAACATGCAGTGTTTGGTTTTCTGTTCTTGTGATAGTTTGCTAAGAATGATGGTTTCCAGCTGCATCCATGTCCCTACAAAGGACACAAACTCATCCTTTTATATGGCTGCATAGTATTCCATGGTATATATGTGCCACATTTCCTTAATCCAGTCTGTCACTGATGGACATTTGGGTTGATTCCAAGTCTTTGCTATTGTGAATAGTGCCGCAATAAACATACGTGTGCATGTGTCTTTATAGCAGCATGATTTATAATTCTTTGGGTATATACCCAGTAATGGGATGGCTGGGTCATATGGTACTTCTAGTTCTAGATCCTTGAGGAATCGCCATACTGTTTTCCATAATGGTTGAACTAGTTTACAATCCCACCAACAGTGTAAAAGTGTTCCTATTTCTCCACATCCTCTCCAGCACCTGTTGTTTCCTGACTTTTTAATGATCGCCATTCTAACTGGTGTGAGATGGTATCTCATTGTGGTTTTGATTTGCATTTCTCTGATGGCCAGTGATGATGAGCATTTTTTCATGTGTCTGTTGGCTGTATGAATGTCTTCTTTTGAGAAATGTCTGTTCATATCCTTTGCCCACTTTTTGATGGGGTTGTTTGTTTTTTTCTTGTAAATTTGTTTGAGTTCTTTGTAGGTTCTGGATATTAGCCCTTTGTCAGATGAGTAGATTGCAAAAATTGTCTCCCATTCTGTAGGTTGCCTGTTCACTCTGATGGTAGTTTCTTTTGCTGTGCAGAAGCTCTTTAGTTTAATTAGATCCCATTTGTCAATTTTGGCTTTTGCTGCCGTTGCTTTTGGTGTTTTAGACATGAAGTCTTTGCCCATGCCTATGTCCTGAATGGTACTACCTAGGTTTTCCTCTAGGGTTTTTATGGTATTAGGTCTAACATTTAAGTCTCTAATCCATCTTGAATTAATTTTTGTATAAGGAGTAAGGAAAGGATCCAGTTTCAGCTTTCTACTTATGGCTAGCCAATTTTCCCAGCACCATTTATTAAATAGGGAATCCTTTCCCCATTTCTTGTTTCTCTCAGGTTTGTCAAAGATCAGATGGCTGTAGATGTCTGGTATTATTTCTGAGGACTCTGTTCTGTTCCATTGGTCTATATCTCTGTTTTTGCAATCCTATTTTAAATAGCCTTTAAACCAACAATGATCAAAAAAGACAAAGAAGGGCATTACATAAGGGTAAAAGGATTATTCCATCAAGAAGAGCTAACTAACTATCATAAATGTATATACACCCAATATAGGAGCACCTAGATTCATGTAGCAAGTTCTTAGAGACCTACAGAGAGACTTAGACTCCCACACAATAATAGTGGGAGACTTTAACACTCAACTGTCAATATTAGACAAATCATTGAGACAAACATTAAAAAGGATACTCAAGACTTGAACTCAGCTCTGGATCAAATGGACCTGATAGATATCTACAGAAGCCTCCTCCCTAAAACAACAGAGTATACATTCTGCTCAGTACCTCATGGCACTCACTGTAAATTCATTACATAATTGGAAGTAAAGCACTCCTCAGCAAATACAAAAGAATTGAAATTAAAACAGTCTCTTAGACCACAGTGCAATCAAATTAGAACTCAGGATTAAGAAACTCCCTCAAAACCACATAACTACATGGAAATTAAACAACTTGCTCCTGAATGAATCCTGGGTAAAAAATGACATTAAGGCAGAAATTAAGCAGTTCTTTGAAACCAATGAGAACATAGATACAACATACTAGAATCTCTGGGACACAGCTAAAGCAGTGTTAAAAGGGAAATTTATAGCACTAAATGCTCACATCAGAAAGGTAGAAAGATCTCAGATTGACACCTGAACATTACAATTAAAAGAGCTAGAGAAGCAAGAGCAAACAAATCCAAAAGCTAGAAGATGACAAGAAATAACTAAGATCAGAGCAGAACTGAAGGAGACAGAGGTTTGAAAAGTCCTTCAAAAATTCAATGAATCTAAGAGCTGGTTTTCTGAAAAAACTAACAAAATAGATAGACTAATAAAGCTAGATTAATAAAGAAGAAAAGAGAGAATAATCAAATAGACACAATAAAAAATGATAAAGGGGATATCACTACTGATCCCACAGAAATACAAACTACCATCAGACAATACTATAAAGACCTCAGTGCAAATAAACTAGAAAATCTTCAGGAAACTGATAAATTCCTGGACACATACACCCTCTTAAGATTAAAAAAGTAAGAAGTCAAATTCTTGAATAGACCAATAACAAGTTCTAAAATTGAGGCAGTAATTAATACCCTACCAACCAAAAAAAACAAAAAACAAAAAAAAGCCCAGGACCAGAAAGATTCACATCTGAATTCTACTAGAGATACAAAGAGGAGCTGATACCATTCCTTCTAAAATTATTCCAAACAATTGAAAAGGAGGAACTCTTCCCTAAATCATTTTATGAAGCCAGCATCATCCTGATACCAAAACCTGGCAGAGACACAACAAAAAAAGAACACTTCAGGCCAATATCCCTGATGAACATTGATGTAAAAATTCTCAATAAAATACTGTCAAACTGAATCCAGCAGCACATCAAAAAGCGTATCCACCATGATCAAGTTGGTTTTATCCCTGGGAGGCAAGGCTGGTTCAACATACTCAAATCAATAAATGTAGTTTATCACATAAACAGAACAAATGACAAAAACCACATGATTATCTTAATAGATGGAGAAAAGGCCTTTGATAAAATTCAACATTTCTTCATGTTAAAAACTCTCAATAAACTACATACTGATGGAACATATCACAAAGTAATAAGAGCTATTGGGCCGGGCGCGGTGGCTCAAGCCTGTAATCCCAGCACTTTGGGAGGCCGAGACGGGCGGATCACGAGGTCAGGAGATCGAGACCATCCTGGCTGACACGGTGAAACCCCGTCTCTACTTTAAAAAATACAAAAAACTAGCCGGGCGAGGTGGCGGCGCCTGTAGTCCCAGCTACTTGGGAGGCTGAGGCAGGAGAATGGCGTGAACCCGGGAGGCAGAGCTTGCAGTGAGCTGAGATCTGGCCACTGCACTCCAGCCTGGGCGGCAGAGCGAGACTCCGTCTCAAAAAAAAAAAAAAAAAAAAAAAGTAATAAGAGCTATTTATGACAAGCCCATAGCCAATATCATACTGAATGAGCAAAAGCTGGAAGCATTTCCATTGAAAACTGACACAAGACAAGGTTGCCCTCTCTCATCACTGCTACTCAACATAGTATTGGAAGTTCTGGCCACAGCAATCCTGCAAGATAAAGAAATAAAGGTGTTCAAATAGGAAGAGAGGAAGTAAAATTGTCTCTGTTTGGAGATGACATTATTCTATATTCAGAAAACCCCATCATCTCATTCCCAAATCACCTTTAGCTGATAAGCAACTTCAGCAATGTCTCAGGATACAAAAACATGTTAAAAAATCACAAGCATTCCTACACACCAACAATAGAAAGTCAGAAAGTTAAATCATGAATGGACTCCTATTCACAATTGGTACAAAGAGAATAAAGCACCTAAGAATACAGCTAGCAAGGAATGTGAAGGACCTCTTCAAGGAGAACTACAAAGCACTGCTCAAGGAAATAAGAGAGGGCACAACCAAATGGAAAAACATTCCATGTTCGTGGATAGGAAGCACCAATATTGTGAAAATGGCCATACCGCCCAAAATAATTTATAGATTCAATGCTATTCCCATCATATTACCATTGACATTCTTCATAGAATTAGAAAATAACGATTTTAAACTTCACATGGAATCAAAAAAGAGTCCGTATAGCTAAGACAATCCTAAACAAAAAGAATAGAGCTGGAGACATCACACTGCCCAACTTCAAACTATACTTCAAGTCTACAGTAACCTAAACAGAATGGTAATGACACCAAAACAGACATAGAGACCAACAGAACAGAACAGAGACCTCAGAAATAACACCACACATCTAGAACCATCTGATCTTTGGCAAACCTGACAAAAACAAACAATGGGGAAAGGATTGCCTATTTTATAAATGGTGCTGGGAAAACTGGCTAACCATATGCAGAAAACTCAAACTGGACCTGTTCCTTATCCCTTATACAAAAATTAAATCAAGAGGGATTAAAGACTTAAATGTAAAACCAAAACTATAAAAACTCTAGAAGAAAACCTAGGCAATACCATTCAGAACATAGGCATAGGCATGGGCAAATATTTTATGATGCAAATGCCAAAAGCAATTGCAACAGAAGCTAAAATTGACAAATGAGATCTAATTAAACTAAAAGGCTTCTGCATAGCAAAAGAAACTATCATCAAAGTGAATAGGCAACCTACAGAATGGGAGAAAAATTTTACAATCTACCTATCAGCAAAAGGTCTAATATTCAGAATCTACAAGAAACTTAAACAAATTTACAAGAATAAAACAACCCCATCAAAAAGTGGGCAAAGGATACGAATAGATACTTCTCAAAAGAAGACGTTTATGTGGCCAACAAATATATGAAAAAAAGCTCAACATCTCTAATCATTAAAGAAATGCAAATCAAAACCACAATGAGACACCATCTCATGCCAGTCAGAATGGTGATTATTAAAAAAATCAAGAAACGATAGATGCTGGCAAGGCTGTGGAGAAATAGGAATGCTTTTACACTGTTGGTGGGAATGTAAATTAGTTCAACCATGGTGGAAGACAGTGTGGTGATTCCTCAAGGATCTAGAATCAGAAATACCATTTGACCCAGCAATCCCATTACTGGGTATATACCCAAAAGAATATAAATCATTCTATTATGAAGATACCTGCACATGTAGGTTTATTTTTGCACTATCCACAATAGCAAAGACTTGGAACCAACCCAAATGCCCATTCATGATAGACTGGATAAAGAAAAGGTGGTACATACACACCATGGAACACTACGTAACCATAAAAAGGAATGAGATCATGTCCTTTGCAGGGACATGGATGAAGCTGGAAGCCATCATCCTCAGCAAATAACACAGGAACAGAAATCAAGTACCGCACGTTCTCACTAATAAGTGAGAGCTGAACAATGAGAAAACATGGACACACGGAAGGGAACAACACACACCAGGGCCTGACAGTGGGGTGGGGGGGATGGAGAGCCTCAGGACAAATAGCTACTGCATGTGGGGCTTAATACTTAGGAGATGGGTTGATAGGTGCAGCAAACCACCATGTCACTTGTTTACCTATGTAAAAAACCTGAATGTTCTGCGTATGTATCTGGAATCTAAAATAAAATTAAATTTTAAAAAACAGCAACTCAAGATGGATCAATGACTTAAATTTAAGACCTGAAACCATAAGGATTATAGTAGATAACATTGGAAAATCCCTTCTAGACATCGGCTTAGGCAAAGACTTCATGACCAAGAACCAAAAAGCAAATGCAACAAAGTGAAGATAAATAGATGGAACTTAATTAAACAAAAAATCATCTGCACAGCAAAAGAAATAATCAACAGAGTAAACAGACAATCCACAGAGGGGGCGAAAATCACCACAATCTATACATCTGACAAATGACTAATATCCAGAATCTACAAGGAACTCAAACAAATCAGCAAGAAAAAAAAATCTCATCAAAAACTGGGCTAAGAAAAGTATATGAATTGAACAATTCTCAAAAGAAGATACACAAATGACCAACAAACATATTTTAAACATATTTTAAAAAACTGTGTATCACTAATTTTCAAGGAAATGCAAATCAAAACCACAGTGCGATATCACCTTATACCTGCAAAAATTGCCATAATAAAAAAATAATCGATGTTGGTTGATGTGGTGAAAAGGGAACACTGTTGGTGGAAATGTAAACTACCACAACCACCATGGAAAACACTATGGAGATTCCTCAAAGAACTAAAAGTATGAAGGGCTGTTGAATTTTGTCAAAGGATTTTTCTGCATGTATTGAGATTATCATGTGGTTTTTGTCTTTGGTTCTGTTTATATGATGGATTATGTTTATTGATTTGTGTATGTTGAACTAGCCTTGCATCCAAGGGATGAAGCCAACTTGATCATGGTGGATAAGCTTTTTGATGTGTTGCTGGATTCGGTTTGCAAGTATTTTATTGAGGATTTTTGTATCAAGGTTCATCAGGGATATTGATCTAAAATTCTCTTTTTGTGTGTGTGTCTCTGCCAGGCTTTGGTATCAGGATGACGCTGGCCTCATAAAATGAGTTAGGGAGGATTCTCTCTTTTTTTATTGATTGGAATAGTTTCAGCAGGAATGGTACCAGCTCCTCTTTGTACCTCTGGTAGAATTCGACTGTGAATCCATCCGGTCATGGACTTTTCTTGGTTGGTAGACTATTACTCATTGCCTCAATTTCAGAGCCTGCTATTGGTCTATTCAGGGATTTAACTTCTTCCTGGTTTAGTCTTGGGAGGGTGTATGTGTCCAGGAATTTATCCATTTCTTCTAGGTTTTCTATCTCATTTGCCTAGAGCTGTTTATAGTATTCTCTGATGGTAGTTTATATTTCTGTGGGATTGGTGGTGATATGCCCTTAATCACTTTTTCTTGCATCTATTTGATTCTTCTCTCTTTTCTTATTAGTCTTGCTAGAGGTCTACTGATTTTATTGGTCTTTTCAAAAAACCAGCTCCTGGATTCATTGATTTTTTGAAGGGATTTTTGTGTCTCTATCTCCCTCAGTTCTGCTCTGATCTTAGTTATTTCTTGCCTTCTGCTAGCTTTTGAATGTGTTTGCTCTTGCTTCTCTAGTTCTTTTAATTATGACGTTAGGGTGTCAATTTTAGATCTTTCCTGCTTTCTCTTGTGGGCATTTAGTGCTATACATTTCCCTCTACACACTGCTTAAATGTGTCCCAGACATCCTAGTATGTTGTATCTTTGTTCTCATTGGTTTCAAAGAACATCTTTATTTCTGCCTTCATTTCATTATGTACCAAGTAGTCATTCAGGAGCAGGTTGTTTAGTTTCTATGTAGTTGAGTGTTTTTGAGTGAGTTTCTTAATTCTGTGTTCTAGTTTGATTGCACTGTGGTCTGAGAGACAGTTTGTTATAATTTCTATTCTTTTACATTTGCTGAGAAGCGCTTTACTTCCAACTATGTGGTCAATTTTGGAATAACTGTGATGTGCTGCTGGGAAGAATGTATACTCTGTTGGTTTGGGGTAAAGAGTTCTGTAGATGTCTATTAGATCTGCTTGGTGCAGAGCTGAGTTCAATTCCTGGATATCCTTGTTAACTTTCTGTCTCGTTGATCTGTCTAATATTGACAGTGGGGTGTTAAAGTCTCCCATTATTGTGTGGGAGTCTAAGTCTCTTTGTAGGTCTCTCAGGACTTGCTTTATGAATCTGGGTGCTCCTGTATTGGGTGCATGTAAACTTAGGATAGTTAGCTCTTCTTGTTGAATTGATCCCTTTACCATTATGTAATGACCTTCTTCATCTCTTTTGATATTTATTAGTTTAATGTTTGTTTTATCAGACTAGGATTGCCACCCCTGCTTTTTTTTGTTTTCCATTTTCTTGGTAGATCTTCCTTCATCCCTTTATTTTGAGCCTATGTGTGTCTCTGCACATGAGATGGGTCTCCTGAATACAGCACACTGATGGATCTTGACTCTTCATCCAATTTGCCAGTCTATGTCTTTTAATTGGAGCATTTAGCCCATTTACATTTAAGGTTAATATTGTTATGTATGAATTTGATCCTGTCTTTATGACATTAGCTCGTTATTTTGCCCATTAATTGATGCAGTTTCTTCCTAGCATCGATGGTCTTTACAATTTGACATGTCTTTGCAGTGACTGGTACCGGTTGTTCGTTTCCATGTTTCATGCTTCCTTCAGGAGCTCTTGTAAGGCAGGCCTGGTGGTGACAAAATCAGCATTTGCTTGTCCATAAAGGATTTTATTTCTCCTTCACTTATGAAACTTAGTTTGGCAGGATATGAAATTCTGGTTTGAAAATTCTTTAAGAGTGTTGAATATTGGTCCCCACTCTCTTCCGGCTTGGAGAGCTTCTGGCAAGAGATCTGCTGTTAATCTGATGGGCTTCCCTTTGTGGGTAACCCGACTTTTCTCTCTGGCTGCCCTTAACATTTTTTCCTTCATTTCAACTTTGGTGAATCTGACAATTATCTGTCTTGGAGTTGCTCTTCTCGAGGAGTATTTTTTTGACATTCTCTGTATTTCCTGAATTTGAATGTTGGCCTGCCTTACTAGGTTGGGGAAGTTCTCCTTGACAATATCCTGCAGAGTGTTTCCAACTTGTTTCCCTTCTCCCTGTCACTTTCAGGTGCACCAATCAGATGTAGATTTGATCTTTTCACATAGTTCCATGTTTCTTGGAGGCTTTGTTCATTTCTTTTTACTCTTTTTTCTCTAAACTTCTCACTTTATTTCATTCATATTATCTTCAATCACTGATACCCTTTCTTCCAGTTGATCAAATCAGCTACTGAAGCTTCTGCATGCATCACGTAGTTCTCGTGCCATGGTTTTCAGCTCTATCAGGTCATTTAAGGTCTTCTGTACATTGTTTATTTTAGTTAGCCATTCATCTAATCTTTTTTCAAGGTTTTGAGCTTCTTTGTGATGGATTTGAACATCCTCCTTTAGCTTGGAGATGTTTGTTATTACTGATTGTCTGAAGCCTTCTTCTCTCAACTCATCAAAGTCATTCTCCGTCCAGCTTTGTTCCACTGCTGGCGAGGAGCTACATTCGTTTGGAGGAGAAGATGCTCTCCGATTTTTAGAATTTTCAACTTTTCTGCTCTAGTTTCTCCCCATCTTTGTGGGTTTATCTACCTCTGGTCTTTGATGATGGTGACATACAGATGGGGTTTTGGTGTGGATGTCCTTTCTGTTTGTTAGTTTTCCTTCTAACAATCAGGACCCTCAGGTGCAGGTCTGTTGGAGTTTGTTGGAGGTCCACTCCAGACCCTGTTTACCAGGGTATCACCAGCAGAGGCTGTCAAACAGCAAATATTGCAGAACGGTAAATGTTGCTGCCTGATCCTTCCTCTGGAAGCTTTGCCTCAGAGGGGCACCCGGCTGTATGAGGTGTCAGTCGGCCCCTACTGGGAAGTGTCTCTCAGGCTGCTCGGGGGTCAGGGACCCACTTGAAGAGGTAGTCTCTGTCCGTTCTCAGATCTCAAACTCTGTGCTGGGAGAACCACTACTCTCTTCAATGTTGTCAGACAGGGACGTTTACGTCTGCAGAAGTTTCTGCTGCCTTTTGTTCAGCTATACCCTGCCCCAAAAAGTGGAGTCTACAGAGGTAGGCAAGCCTCCTTGAGCTGTGGTGGGCTCCACCCAGTTTGAGCTTCCCAGCTGCTTTGTTTACCTACTCAAGTTCAACAGCCCTTCATGCTAAAAACTCTCAATAAACTAGGTATTGATGGGATGTATCTCAAAATAATAAGAGCTATTTATGACACACCCACAGCCAATATCATACTGAATGAGCAAAAACTGGAAGCATTCCCTTTGAAAACTGGCACAAGACAGGGATTCCCTTTCTCACCACTCCTATTCAACACAGTGTTGCAAGTTCTGGCTAGGGCAATCAGGCAAGAGAAAGAAATAAAGGGTATTCAATTAGGAAAAGAGGAAGTCAAATTGTCCCTGTTTGCAGATGACACAATTGTATATTTAGAAAACCTCATCATCTCAGCCCAAAATCTCCTTAAGCTGATAAGCAACTTCAGCAAAATCTCAGGATACAAAATCAATGTGCAAAAATCACAAGCATTCCTATACACCAATAACAGACAAACAGAGAGCCAAATCATGAGTGAACTCCCATTCATAATTGCTTCAAAGATAATAAAATACCTAGGAATCCAACTTACATGGGATGTAAATGACCTCTTCAAGGAGAACTATAAACGACTGTTCAACGAAATAAAAGAGGACACAAACAAATGGAAGAACATTCCATGCTCATGGATAGGAAGAATCAATATCATGGAAATGGCCATACTGCCCAAGGTAATTTATAGATTCAATGCCATCCCCATCAATCTACCATTGACTTTCTCCACAGAATTAAAAGAAACCACTTTAAAGTTCATATGGAACCAAAAAAGAGCCTGTATTGCCAAGACAATCCTAAGCAAAAACAACAAAGCAGGAGGCATCATGCTACCTGACTTCAAACTATACTACAAGGCTACAGTAATCAAAACAGCATGGTACTGGTACCAAAACAGAGATATAGAGCAATGGACAGAACAGAGCCCTCAGAAATAATACCACACATCTACAACCATCTGATCTTTGACAAACCTGACAAAAACAAGAAATGGGGAAAGGATTCCCTATTTAATAAATGGTGCTGGGAAAACTGGCTAGCCATAGGTAGAAAGCTGAAACTGGATCCCTTCCTTACACCTTATACAAAAATCAATTCAAGATGGATTAAAGACTTAAATGTTAGACCTAAAACCATAAAAACCCTAGACAAAAGCCTAGGCAATACCATTCAGGTTATAGGCATGGGCAAGGACTTCATGATTAAAACACCAAAAGCAATGGCAACAAAAGCCAAAATTGACAAATGGGATCTAATTAAACTAAACAGCTTCCGCACAGCAAAAGAAACTACCATCAGAGTGAACGGGTAACCTACAGAATGGGAGAAAATTCACACAATCCACCCATCTGACAAAGGGCTAATATCCAGAATCTACAAAGAACTTAAACAAATTTATAAGAAAACATCAAACAACCCCATCAAAAACTGGGCAAAGGATATGAACAGACACTTCTCAAAAGAAGACATTTATGCAGCCAACAAACACATGAAAAAAATGCTCATCATTACTGGCCATCAGAGAAATGCAAATCAAAACCACAATGAGATACCAGCTCACACCAGCTAACACCAGTTAGAATGGCGATCACTAAAAAGTCAGGAAACAATAGGTGCTGGAGAGGATGTGGAGAAGTAGGAGCACTTTTACACTGTTGATGGGACTATAAATTAGTTCAACCATTGTGGAAGACAGTGTGGCAATTCCTCAAGGATCCAGAACTAGATATACCATTTGACCCAGCCATCCCATTACTGGGTATATACCCAAAGGATTATAAATCATGCTGCTATAAAGACACATGCACATGTATGTTTATTGCAGCAGTATTCACAATAGCAATGACTTGGAACCAACCCAAATGTCGATCAATGATAGACTGGATTCACAAAACGTGGCACATATACACCACGGAATACTATGTAGCCATAAAAATGGATGAGTTCATGTCCTTGGTAGGGACATGGATGAAGCTGGAAACCATCATTCTGTGCAAACTATCTCAAGGACAGAAAACCAAACACAATATGTTCTCACTCATAGGTCAGAACTGAACAATGAGAACACTTGGACACAGGGTGGGGAACATCACACACCAGGGCTTGTCATGGGGTGGGGGGCAGGGGGTAGGGATAGCATTAGGAGATATACCTAATGTAAATGATGCATTAATGGGTGCAGCACACCAACATGGCACCTGTATACATATGTAACAAACCTGCACGTTGTGCACATGTACCCTAGAACTTAAAGTGCAATAATTAAAAAAAAAAAAGAACTAAAAGTAATTCTGCCATTTGATCCAGAAATTCCACTCTTGGGTGTCTACCCAGAGGAAAATAATATATTATATGAAAAAGATACTTGCACATGCATGTTTAGAGCAGCACAATTTGCAATTGCAAAAATATGGAACCAGCTCACATGCTAATCAATCAATGAGTAGATAAAGAAAACATGGTATGTATATACCATACTACTCAGCCATAAAAAGGAATCAAATAATAGCATTCACAGCAACCTGGATGAAATTGGAGACCATTATTCTAAGTGAAGTAACTCAGGAATGGAAAAACCAAACATCCTATGTTCTCACTCATAAATGGGAGCTAATCTATGAGGATAAAAAGGCATAAGAATGATACAATGGACTTTGGGGGCTTGGGGGAAGGGTGGGAGGAGGGTGATGGATAAAAGACTACACATTGGATACAGTGTGCACTACTCAGGTGATAGGTGGACCAAAATCTCATAAATCACCCGTAAAGAACTTATTCATGTAACCAAACACAACCTGTTTCCCAAAAACCTACAGAAATAAAAAAAAAATAATGAACTAGGATATCTGGCCTAAGAAATGTCCAAACAACAAAGCATTCAGACATGGCATGGCAATTTTAATTGCATACCATGAAATGTGACAGCAAACAGATTATTTAAAGATGAAATTTATAATTAAAAGGGAAGCAGAATGGCAAGATTTGGAAAATTCATAGCCTGGCCAGATAAAGAGTGAATAAGCATGTTCAGAAGAAAGCATTGAGGGTGTAGCAAAGTGATCATTTGCTACAGAGATTTTCACGGATAGAAGGGAGCCAGATGTTATTCATCAAGACAATGGGAGAAAGACCCCAAAGGCACTTCAGAGATCTTTAAGGCTGCCACTTCCATGACAGGCCCAGAGTTTTAGGAGGACACCTGGTTTCAGGTGACAGGCCCAGGGCACTCTCCACAGGCTTACTGCCTAGGTCTCTCATGGGTCTGTACTCCCTGCATCCCAGCACAGTGCTCTTTGGCCATACTAGCTGTGGCTCAAGCAACCACAACTGCGGCTAAACCTGCAACTCTGAAAAGTGCAACAGGCCAATCTTAGGGCCATTCATGTGGTATTAAGGTCTGCAGGCAGACAGAATGTAAAAACATTAGGCGCATTGCTTTCCCCACCTAAATGTCAAAGGATGTTGAAGGCAGCCTGGTAACCCAGGCAGAGACTGGTTACAGGGGCAGAGGAACCTCAGAAATTCACCAATAGTGCAATGCTGAATGAAGCTGGGGGAGCAGGACTGTCACCAAGACCCCAGAACTGTAAAGCTACCACTGTAGCTTTACCGAGAGAGGTAGCTTAGCAAAGCCATGGGGGTGGGGCTGCCAGAGGCATAGTGGTCCAACCCCTGCACCAGTGAGCTTAGGACAGGGAGCCAAGGAGACTCTTCTCCAACTTTAAGACAATACTATTTTCTCTGTTGAGTTTTGGACTGATTTGGGGTGTGTTAGTCCTTTCTTCTTGCCTATGTCTCCATATGTAATAGGAATGTCTGTTCAATGCTAGTCCCCCTGGTGTATCTTGGAAATAGATAACTTGTTTAATTTCATACGCTTACAGCAAGAAGAAATTCGCCTCAAGGTGAATCATGCCATGAGTCTAACCCACATCCAATTTAGATGAAACTTTAAACTTTGGACTTTTGAGTTGTTACTGAAATGAGTTAAGACTTTTGAGACAATTGGGATGGAATAACTGTATTTTGTATTGTGAGAAGGACATAAATTTGAGGAGTCAGGGTCAGAATGCTATGGCTTAAATATGGTCCTCAAAAGTTCATATGTCAGTTAATCCTCAATGAAACTTAATCCTCAATGCAACAGTGTTGGGAGGTGAAGCTTACCAAGGTGATTGAGTCATGAGAGAACTCTCCAGAATGGATTAATGTCATAATAGTGGAAGTGGATTAGTTATTTTGAGTATATGCTATAAAGTGACTCCAGGCTCTGGTGCTTTTCTTTCTGTATCATGTGCTTGCCTCTGCTTTTGACCTCTCACCATAGATGACCCCTGCCAGATGCAACAGCCATGCTGTTGAACTTCCCAGCCTCCAGAACTGTGAGAAATAAGTTTCTTTTCTTTGTAAATTACCCAGTCCCAGGTATTTTGTTATAGAAAATTGACTAGGACATCAGACATTTTAATTTTGGTAAATTTGACAAGTGAAAAACAAGTTACTTTGTTATTTATTTATTTATTAATAAAAGTCAACTTATTTTCATACTTTTAAAATAAATGTATTTTTATTTTATTTTATGTTTAGAGACAGGGTTTCACCATGTTGCCCAGGTTGGTCTTGAACTCCTGAGCTCAAGGGATTTGCTCATCTCAGCCTCTGAAAGTGCTAGGATTATAGGTGTGAGCCACTATACCCAGACAAAATAATTTTTTGTCCTGTCAATTATCTTTTTGTGCCTCCTGTCAATTTTTAAATAAATTACTGGTTCTTATTCTTGTGCTGAAGAAACAAGCATTTTCAATGTCACATGTAACACAAAATTATTATTCCAATTTATACCTTGATTATTTATTTTATCAACATTTTTGAGTACAAAAGTTTTCAATTGGTTAGGTATTCAAATTTACTAACTTTTCCTTTATGATTTCTAAGTTTTGTGACTTCCACACTCTGATTCAAAAATTATGCCCCATGTGTTTTTCTATGGTTAATTTTTATGTTTAAATCTTTACTAGTCTGGAATTTAATTTACTGAAGATAAGAAATGATTTTCAAAGACTTCATTATTTCCTTCAAAATGTTTTAAGAACCTACATTTAAAAAACACCTTTTTCTCAATGATCGGTTGGAGAAATATGACTCCTAAAAAATAGACATTATGCTGGTTATTGACTTGAAAGATACTCTTTTTGTCATATTTTAAAATTTTCTAGGTATTTCTGTTTTATTAAGATATTCTTTTTAAATCAAGGAACTTTTATTTTTGACCAATATTTTTGTGTCTATGGAGAGAATCATATATATTTCTCTTCTTCCCATTAATAAGGTGATTGATTAATATCAGCTACTAGTAGAAGCTTCCACTAGGTGGAATATTCAGCCATGGCATCACCCCTATTTCACTGAGGAATATTAATGTGCTGTTATGCTCTATCTGTTTATATTTTACTCACTGTAACATTTTTACCCTAATCTAGGATTAGTGTGGGATTATCTTTAATCTATTTTTTCATTTAATAATAATATTGTATTTTATTAAAAAGCTTGCTTTCATGAATAAATGAAGCTTGATTTCTCCCTCAGTGATCCAGAACTAATAGTTTTGGAGTTTACTGCATGTTAAAAGTTTTATAGAATTTATCTGGAAACCATATGAATTAGCTTCCACTAGATCAGCAGTTCTCACACTTTAGTGTACCTCAGCATCACTCAAAAGGCTTGGTAAATGGAGTTGCTTTCTCAGGAAGTTGAGGGGTGGCATCCAAGAATTTGCAGTTTTAACAAGCTGATGCCACTAGTCTTAGGACCACATATTAAGAACTATTGCCCTAGAATTTGTTGCAGTAGCAACACAAAAGTATCAAAAACAGAGTTTTATTTCTTTATCGCAATTCATATTGGCTATGTGTCAGCTAACAATCCCTGAAACTCTTCTTTGTGTGTTTTCATCCTTGGATCCAAACTGCCAAATTTTCAAAGTATTGGAAAAGAAGAAGGGCAATATTAAGCTACAGCTCTTAAAGCTTCTACCAAAAAAATGGTGTGTTTCACTTCTGGTTTGATTTTATGGACTCAAGCAAGTCACATTGTCAACCCTTATGTCGACGGGATTGGAGAAGGAGAGAGAGAATTGGGGACAATAATTCGAACTACCATAAAAACCATATGAGAGGTTAACTCTTTGAGAGTTTTTATGTAATGTGGTGATTGATAGGTTTGAGATTTTCATGTCTTCTATTACTGCAAAAATAATCCATTTAATCTTCTATATCAGTTTTGTTTGCACAAAATAGAGTGAAATATTTGTTCATTTATTGAATCAGTTAAAATTAAGAATGCAAGATAGAGCATTGCAGATTAAAAGATTATGAACATACTCAAACAAGGTGTTTTTTTAATTATTATTTTCTTAGTTAAATTTCAAAGGAATGTTGTCTGAAGTTCATGTAGTGACTCTACAATTTTTTTGATGGACTAGACTTAATTCCAGCACATAATTCTGCCATTCCTTGGTGTGGCTCTTGTCCTCACAGGCTAATATAGTGACTAAAGCTTCAGTTTCTGATCTGCACACCAGGCAGTAGGATGAAAAAAGAACTGTTGGGGAACAGACACCCACCAGCTGCTTTTGAGAATAGCTTTAATAGCAGCAACATGACATTTCTGATGCCAGTTGTAAGGAAGGCTGGACAATAAAACTTTGTGGGTAGCTATGTATCTAGCTAAAAGTTTGGGATTCTCTTACTAAGGAAGGAAATAAAATATACTGGGCATAGCAAATGTTGATCTCTCTTACATACTTCCAATTTCCCAAGTATCAGAAGTTATTTTCTACTCCCATCTACTCTCATTTAAATTTTTTCTTTCTTTTAAGTTATTAATCCTAGCGAAGCACTAACTTTGGAGCTTTTCATTAATTACACTCTTGTTCTATTTTCTTTTCTTTTTTTGGAGACCGAGTCTCTCTCTGTCGCCTAGGCTGGAGTGCAGTGGCATGATCTCAGCTCATTGCGACCTCTACCTCCCGGGTTCAAGTGATTCTCCTGCCTCAGCCTCCCGAGTAGCTGGGACTACAGGAATGCACCACCATGCCCGGCTAATTTTTATGTTTTTATTAGAGACGAGGTTTTGCCATGTTGCCCAGGCTGGTCTCGAAGTCCTGGGCTCAAGTGATCCACCCGCCTCAGCCTCCCAAAGTGTTGGCATTAGAAGCATGAGCCACTGAGACTGGCCTTGTTCTATTTTCTAATTTATTTATTTCTGACTTTATTAATATTATTTTCTTTCTCTAAGTGTTTTAGTTGAGAGTTTTTTCGTATTTTTGTGTTAAGTGCCCTAATTCATTAATTGTCATTCTTCTAAATTTAATAATATAAGAATTTGAGTTTATAAATTTTTCTCCGATCACTGAATTAACTGTATGCCTTATAAAGATATGTAAAGATTTAATAATCATTATTTCCCAGATAAGAATTCTTAGATGCTTTCCCTCTTTAACCAGAAAAGTTTTTTAAATTAATTAAAAACAAATTTTATTAATTAAAAACAAATGTGTATGTTTTTAAAATGTGATTATTATTTTATTTATGACCTAATATATCATCTCTTTTAAAAATGTTATACAGGGACTTGAATAACTTTATACTATCTCTTGGGGGGGCAATATCATAAGCCTATCAATTGGAACCAACTTCTAACTTATGTTATTTGTACTTTATACATACCTACTTATAAATGTATCTTGCATGTTCCTACTTATACATGTATCTTGTGTATCCCTACTTATTTATGATATGATTAGTTGCTTTCAATTACTTTGTGTTTTTATTACTTTATTTATGAATTATACTAGTTCAATATTCTTCTCCATTTTATGTCTCATCGTATTTCCCTTTAATTGCTCTACCATTTATTTGTTATAGATGACATGTTTTCTTTTTATTTTTGCTTCCAGAAGGCATGTTTCCTTTAGTTTCTTTTATTTCATGGAGAAGCATTTGTCTCCAGTATTAACCTAGGCAATGACATAATTCTGGCTGTATTCTGCCTTTTGAATCCCATATTTTTGCCCTTCCTTCTCCTGCAATATTTTTGCTGGTAACCCAATCATTTTTTAATGAGGAAAGTTTTTTCTGGTACAGCTTTTTCAGCATCAGGGTGTTGAATAGGGGTTGAGTGTCTGAGCTGCACAAGAAGTTAACTTGAGTAGCAGGCAGATTCAGTTTGTAGCCTTCAAAAATGTTAAGACAATATTGTGCCCAAGGTTACAAATTTCTTTCACTGAGGAGAGAGCTATAGAACTCACAATAAGGCTGCTTTTAATACGAAAGTGTGCATTGAGTTTGTGTGTGTATATGTTTGGGCGTCTTGACTGAGCCATTACTTATCCTTCTAAAGGATCAAGATCAGTAGCTTTGGGGCTGTTTTTCGTCACTTTCTGTTTCTTCTAGCACTTGTAGTGGTTCTTTGCTCTATGGCACTTGTGTGCTACTTTTCTCAGTCCCAATTTTCTGATCATTCTGTCTTGTCCACCAGGGCTTAGGGAGCCTCTTAATTCTATCCCTTATATCTAAACATTACTATTGTAAGCATAGATTTGTAAGTTTGTCTTCATAGGATGTGCTTCTAAATTTGGAAAACTATTCCTTCTGTAGAAAAACTACAGAGAGAGCTATCCACTCAGTGCTGTTTGTATCTAGTTCAATTACTAATGCATTTTCTTCCTATATTGTTGTTTGGGGTTATAGGTGATTCCTACTTTCCTTAGAGATTGATTTACATGATTACATTTTGTTTCTCAATATCTTATAATTGGGATTGGCTTCAGAGGGAAGGGTGACTGAATTACAGATCAGTTTACCAGTTATCTTAGACTGGAAGCCCTGAATATTATTTTCCTAACTGGGAACTACTACACTGAGAGTAAAAATGGAGGATTAATGTTTCCCCGACAGTGGGCATATTATTCACATACAGATAGATAAATAGGTAGTTAGATAGATAAATCACATAGTAAATTTTAAAAAAGGATATGGCATGTTTGAGTTTGAAGACAAATCTTGGCCTAATCTGGCAACAAAACAGCAAATAGTTCAATAAAGAGAATAAACTTTTCATCATGCAAGGAATTTCAGTACAATTGAAAATATGGGATATATTGTGTATTGTACTTGAATACCTCCAAATACCTCCAAATATCATTAGCAACTCAGCTATTCATATATAAAATCTTGTGGTCAAAATTTTACAGGTACTTAGTGCTTCAAATAAATTCAACTAAGGATACGCAAATGCCTTAAACTACATTTCCATTTCATTTAAATATATCTGATTCCTTAGACAAGTCACCTGATTTTGTTTTTACAGTGATATTATTTTTATGATTTGGGATAGCAGCTCTTACCAGAGGTGAAAATAAATAACCATTTTTATCTGAGTATATACAGACCATATACTAGCTTTGCCCCATTATCATTATTGAGAAATAAAGATTTAAAAGCCATGACTATGTTACAGGTTATATCCCTATGTTTCTGAACTTAATGTGACCTATATAGATGGATATATACGATAACACATAATTATGATGATCAACATCATTAGAAGAAAAGCTAATAGAAGTGCTGGCTATTTTATCTTTAGTAACTGTTTTCCGATTTTAAATGAAAAATAGATCTTGCTTTGACTAAATTATTAATGTTGTGATAATCTGTCATTAGAATCAATAACTGCTTTATTATGCATAGTGCATATAGTGTTAAAATGGACCCTCTCTCAAATAAATTCAGTGCCTTGTCACAATACAATATGATTTTACAATATTGCTAATGTGCACAAAGAATTCAAATATAAAATATTGGCATGTTGAAGATTTATGACAAATGTGAGGAGAGGATGAATTTAGGTTAAGCTTTCATGTCACTTGACTGAGGTCAAGAAAATCAATACTATTCGTATGTATCTTTCACCCACAGTCATAAATGAAAAACCTTCTGTACATAGACTGTTTATTTATCTTTTAGTCTCAGTGGTAGAAATATTCTAAAATGGGTGTTAGAAGAAAAAATAAAATTAATTGGCAATAAGAAGAATGAATCATAGTTTTGGAATGTTCTGTGACTCAAGATCAGGTAACTGCACATGTTTCCCTATTTTGATCTTCGCTTTTTCTCTGCAGATGTGTTTAACATTCGTGAATTCTAAGAATTACTATGGTGTAGGTAATAGTCACAATTCTCCACTTTAGCTCCTATGAATTGTATAACATTGTGAAATGGACAGTAACTGCATTTCAATTTATTTCATTAACTTATTATTTCCTGTTTTTTTGGTTTTTTTTTTTTTTGATGCAACATGGTTTTTAATCATTAGAATCAATAACTGTTTACGGTGATATTAGTCATATACTGACCATAATATATGTGGTTGATTTCTCTAATCCTTTTCATCTCTAACAATTATTGTAGACCCAGTATTGGTATCCTATTTCCCTCACTAGTGAGTGGTTTAGGCATGAACAAGTCACCAGTGCTGACCAATGATATTCAATGGAAAGACTTTAAGGGGCTTCTAGAAAAGGACTCTTCCTTCTTAAAAATAAAACTCAGAAGAAATAACATCATTTTATTCAGTGATTTAGGAACTGCTGCGGTCATCTATGCAGCCTTGAGGGAAGTCAGCCTCGTTGAGATGCAGAGCTGAGAAATAAAAAACCTGATTCCTTCAAGAAATTGTCTTCAGAAGAGCCTGGAGATTACCTTAGCTTAGAGTAACTTTTATTTAAGATAAATACCCTTATTTCAAGCCAGCTTGAAATGCAGTTCTATGTTGCAGCCAAAAAGTATCCTAACTGATGCTATCCGTCATCATTAGAAATTAATTGAAGATTAATCATTTTTCATATTTTCATATTCTTCTCTGATGTGAAGAGACCACAGCATGCAACTGCCTTATCAATAAAGATTAAGATGGCTAATGAGCCTGATCACAGAAAACTGACTCTATTTTAGTTCAGATGAATGATAGTAGTCCTAATGTATGGCTTCTACCTATAGTTAACTGCTTCTATTAAGCCTGTTTTTAATCGCTGATAGGTTTTCACATATTGAGATAATTTTAAATAATTATTTATATTTATTGATTTGTTCTCAGCAATAATAGTTCTATTTATGTATGTGCTTTTAACGAACATTTACTCAGCGCATAGTGTATGAGAAAGGTGGATACATAAAATTGTGGCAAGTACAGTGAGAGGGATTATGTGCAAAATATTCTGGGAACATGAAAGACATACTACCTAATCTGGCCTGGAGGAAGAGGAAATACCAGAGAAGGTTTTCTGGAAGAAGCGATGCCTGAGCTGAATGTTGAGCAATTATTAGAGCTAGCCAAATACAATATAAAGGTAATGTAAGGATATAGGCAAAAAGAACAATAAAAATAGCAAGGCATAGATGTTAGAATTATGAGTCCAGGGAGTGCGACAAGAAGTGACAATAGAAGAGCCTGAAGGTAACAGCACAATATAGTGGCTAAGAACAAGGACTTAGGTGTCACAGGGTTCTGACGGGTTCTGAATTTCAACCACTCATTGAATTAATAATTACCAAGTTCCAATTATGTCTCTGGCTCTGTGTTAGACATTAGTGATATGACAGCAATCTTTGTGATCATGTTGCATACATTCTAGAGGACAAGAGTGACAAAAAAAGTAAAACAGATGCTTAAAAAGTAAGTTGTAATGTGAGTTACGAAGGAGAGAAAGGGCTGAGATATGAATGAACTATAAACACCTATTTTAGATAGGGTGGTCAGTGTGGACCTCTCTGAGAAAGTGACAGGGTGAATGTAATTGTTGACAAGGACCCAGCTTTGAAAGGTTTGAGGAAAAAGCTTTGCAGCCTCCTCCCCCAAAGTATACCCACCCAGTCATAACCACTTGTCTTACCACAACACTATTAAATAAAATCATATTCCAATTATTTATAATAATTGTTTTCTTGCTGTTTAAAATAATTGTATCACCCAGGTATGTACTCCTAAACACTATAATTTAATTTTGTCCATTTTTTCTTAAGTATGTAACTTTGAACTGTCTTTTAATGTATAGTCTCACTCTGAATTCATTGCTTTTTTTCTTACAATTTAGCTATGGAAGAATCTTGGCCATTAAATATATAAAGTTATCCACCAAATGAAAAAAAGAAATAATCTTCATCAGGCTCCTTTAATATAACTCTTTATGGCCGGGCGTGGTGGCTCACGCCTGTAATCCCAGCACTTTGGGAGGCCGAGGAGGGCAGATCACGAGGTCAGGAGATCGAGACCATCCTGGCTAACATGGTGAAACCCCGTCTCTACTAAAAACACAAAAATTAGCCGGGCGTGGCGGCGAGCGCTTGTAGTCCCAGCTACTCCGGAGGCTGAGGCAGGAGAATGGCGTGAACCCGGGAGGTGGAGCTACTCCGGAGGCTGAGGCAGGAGAATGGCGTGAACCCGGGAGGTGGAGCTTGCAGTGAGCCGAGATCGCGCCACTGCACTCCAGCCTGAGCGACTGAGCCAGATTCCATCTCAAAAAAAAAAAAAAAAAAAAAAAATTGTACATGCTACTCATTTGCTTTTATGTCCTTTCAGGAAGTTTAAAAATAATATATTTAGAGGGTCTACTCCTAGATTCCACAAGGAGAGACCTCTTCTCAGCACACTCCATTTTTAGGGGTGAAATGACTCATCATTCATTCATTCGTTGGTAAATTGGGGAATAAAAACCTGGCATGGTGGGCTCAGCTCCCCTCCTTTCTCTTGACAATAATTTGTCAGAGCAGGTGTAAATTTTTGCTTCTTCTGGCAATGGGCTGTGGGTGTGGAGTGGGGATGCCGGGGGTGCCTACCCCATTTTGCACAGTTGATCAACTCTTAATCCCAGGTGGGTAACTTGAAGCCACCTCCTCTGTTTGAGCCTCTCCCCTTGATATAAGTATTTTGACTCAGTGTGGCGATCCTTTGCTTCATTCATTTTTTGAATTGTTCAAAGTCTGGAGGTACATAGTGTTACTCTGAGAGTCCAACAAATATATGTTCACTTTCTTTCACGGTTCACTTTATAAGCATTGTTTAATAAGCACATTGCTCACAAATTTACTTGAAATACAGACTTTGTAATTTGAGTCATTCAATATTTAAAATATATTTTTTAAAGTAATCCTTTTGTGAAATTATTTACGTTAACACATAAGCATATTTCATACCTTTGGTTTCCTTTTATCAGATTTACTTCCTGAAATCTCCACAGAGACTTTTATGAATACAAACTCAGATATCGAGAAATGAACTTTAAATGATGACATTGAATTCAGGAAACCAGCGTTGAATACGTGGTTTGAGTAAGAATTCCACAGGATGATGGAAACTTGACCTGTAGAAACACTATGTGGATACAATACACTATTTGAATCAGGTATTTCCAGTACCCTACCCTTCTAATTACATGAAGAACTCCGCTATGAGGTGGCTATCACGGTTCAATGTTGCGTTGCAGTAAATGGAAACGTGGTCATTGTTATTTCTATTGTGTTTCCAATGTTATGGTCACACAATGAGACTTCACCCAAAATGTTTCACGCATACCAAAATGTGCTGAACTTTAACCAGAAAAATCTCTATAATCTCACCAAATAAATTGTATATTTCGCTTCATAAAAGGCTATTTCCTGCATTTTTCTTTTCTTATAGAGTTCTTAGATATTTATTTAGAGTTGTATTTCTACAAACTCTTGTATTTAATTATATGAAAATAAAAAGATAAAAGTTTTTTGAACTGAAGATTATATATAATCTATCATGTCATGCCTTATATAGCTGTGATAAAGATTGTAACTCATAAATTTACAGGTAGGAAAAAATTATTTTAGTTTTAACTACATTTATTGAAAAATCTATGTTTCATAGTTACAATGTAGTCCTCTTGCTGATAATTAGAATTTAGAAAGTTCAAGTCTAACTCCATAGATTACTTCTGCCAAAAGTACGTTGGTAAATCTTTGTTCTTTTGACCTGAATATCTACAGTTAATATTTGGAAGTCTTTAGCAGCCTTACAGGTTAAAAGCATAATATCTCATCTTCAGTTATAGATCTTCTATTCAGCAAAACTTGTGGTGGTTTTTTGTTTTTGTTTTCATTTTGAGACAGAGTCTCACTCTGTCACCCAGGCTAGAGTGCAGTGGCGTGATCTCAGCTCACTGCAACCTCTGCCTCCCAGGTTCAAGCAATTGTCCTGCCTCAGCCTCCCAAGTAGCTGAGATTACAGATACCCACCACAATGCCTGGCCAATTTCTGTGTTTTTAGTAGGGATGGGGTTTCACGATGTTGGCCAGGCTGGTCTCGAACTCCTGACCTCAAGTGATCCACACACCTCTTCCTCCCAAAGTACTGGGATTACAGGCATGAGCCACTGCACCTGGCCCAAACTTGTGTTTTTAGTGAAAAAAGGGTGGGTCTTCTCTTTGTCAACATCATAGTTAACATCTCAGAAATTAGAGAGGTAATAGTATAAATGGTATATCTTAGTCTGCGACAAAAAGGCCCTATGGATTTCTTCTATGTGGTTATTACTAGACAGAATGAGAAACAGGCAAATGCAAATGTATTTGTTATTGTTCAGTGAAAAGAGCATTAGAAAGGTGAGTTTAAGAAGCTTAATTCATTGCAATTCTATTTTTAGATAATATGTCAATACATGACAGAAATATTATCATGTAAACCAGCTTTAAACTGTCCCTAGATTAGACAAAACAAATAGTCCGCATGGCAACCAGATTGCCAAGTGCAATTGATTTAATTCTTAGGCTGCTGGGGGCAATTTTTTAGCCAGTTGAATTAGATGCATTTTTTTACCTCAGTGCAAAAATGTAAACTGATTAATTCTTTTGAAATATCTGGAAAACAACAAAGATAAAAGGTAAATACATACATATATTCATATATATAATATATACATATAATATACAATATATTATACATACATACATCATACATACATATATAATATATAATACATGTATACATTATGTATAATATATTATACATACATATATAATATATAATACTATATAATACTATATATTATATATTATATATGTATGTATATTATACATAATGTATACATGTATTATATATTATATATAATACATACATGTATAATATATAATATATAATATATAGTATAATATATAATATATGTATGTATAATATATTATATAATATATACATATATTATACACATATAATACATATGTGTATAATAAATACATACATACATATGATTGGATTTTGAAAGAAATAATTATGGATATTGTTTTTATGTATTTCTGATGTCAACATGATGTTGCATGTCAATCTTTTCCTTCCACTAATAAGTTTTTCAATACGCAAATTCATGACAAATTCGTGACTATACTGATATTGTAAATAATCCTCTCTCAATAATTGGGGAACAAGTAAACAGAAAATCAGTAAAAGTAGAGAAGGCACACAATCAACTTGACCTCATTGACATTTACAAAAAACTCTATCCAATGACAACAGAATATACATTCTATTCAAATTCAGCATAACATTTACCAGGATAGATAATATTGTGGAACTGAAAGCAAATCCTAGTAAATTTAAAAGGAATAAAGTAATACAATCTGTGTTCTTTAACTTCAATGGAATTAAATTAGAAATCAATAGCATAATGATCTCTGGAAAATTCCCAAATATTTGGAAATAAATTATAGGTTGAGCATCCCTAATTTGAAAATTCAAAATCCAAATTGCTCAAAAATCTGACATTTTTTTAATGCCAATGTGACACCACAAGTATGAAATTTCACACCTGACCTCATGTGACAAGTCATGGTCAACACTTTGTTTCATGCACAAAGTTACTGAAAATACTGTATAAAATTACACTCAGGCTGTGTGTATAAGGTATAAATGAAACATAAATGAATTTTGAGTTTAGACTTGGGTCCTATTCCTAAGATACCTCATTATGTATAAGCAAATACAGTCATGCGCTGCCCAATGGTATGTTGGTCAATGATCGACCACATATACAACAATGGACTGATGAAATTACAATACTGTATTTTTACTGTACTTTATCTACGGATACACAAATCCCATTGTGTTGCAATTGCCTACAGTACTCAGTACAGTAACATGCCATATAGGTTTGTAGCCTAAGAACAATAGGCTATACCATGGAGCCTAGGTATGTAGTAGGCTATGCCATCTCAGTTTGTGTAAGTACACTCTGTGATTTTTGCACAACAATGAAATCACGCTTAATGACTCATTCCTCAGACTGCATCTTCATCATTGAGCAAATCATGATTATATTCTGAAGTTTTTAAAAATCTGAAATCTGAAACACTTCTGGTCTCAAGCATTTTTGGATAAGAAATACTCAACTGTAACATATTCATTAATAATCCAAGGGTAAAAGAAGAAATCAAAACAAATTAAAAATTATTTGGAACTGAATTAATATAAATGAATAAATATAAAAACACAAAATATCGGGCTGGGCATGGTGGCTCCCGCCTGTAATCCCAGCACTTTGGAACGCCGAGGCACGCAGATCACGACGTCAAGAGATGGAGACCATCCTGGCCAACATGGTGAAACGCTGTCTCTACTAAAAATACAAAAATTGGTGGCGGGCGCCTGTAGTCCCAGCTACTCAGGAGGCCGAGGCAGGGGAATTACTTGAACCCGGGAGGCAGAGGTTTCAGTGAGCTGAGATCGTGCCATTGCACTCCTGCCTGGGCAACAAGAGGGAAATGGGAAACTCCCTCTCAAAGGGAAAAAAAAAAGAAAAAAGAAAAAGTCAAAATTTGTAGGATGGTACTTTATTCTAAGGGAGGAATTTAAACTGTATAGTGCATCCTGAAGCAGCAGTTAGGCGGAAATTTACAGCCCTAAATGTTCATGTTACCAAGAAAACTTTTCATATCAACAACCCCAGTTTTCATCTCAAGAAACAAAAAGACTAAATCCCAACATAAGCAGAAGAAAGAAAATTATAAAGATTAGTGTAGGAATCAATGAAATAGAAAACCAAAAACAATAAAGTTAAACCAAAAGCTGGTTAACTGAGAAAATCAACGCAATTGATAAATTACTTCCCAGATTGGCCAAGGGGCAGGAAAAAGGAGAGAAGACACTGCTTAGCAATATCCAGAATGAGAGACATGATATATCCTGGACCTCTTTAAAAACTATTAATTATTTAATTTAATTTTTCTTACTTTTCTATTCTCCAACCCTCTATATCTGTTCTCATATTTTATCTCCTTTGAACTGTTTGCAAATTATTTTTCATTTCTGATGTTTTAATTTTCATGTTAAAAATCTAATTTCAATGAACTCAGATTTTTTTTTCATTGTCTTTCCATTTTTCTCCTTGAGTCTTGTTTCTGTGCATTGATCGTTTGCTTTATACAGAAAAATGCCTCTTTTTCTGTCTCCTCTGCACTTCCTCATTTGTAGTTTGCTCCCTGCAAATACAGCTTCAAGGGTGCTTCTTCCTTCAGAACCTCTCCTCTGCTTCTCAAGATTGTGTGACCAATCTAGTTGAAAAAAAAGTTCCACCATCACCATCAGCCTACAAAAACATTTCCACTGATTTAAATAAATGAAGGTTGTTTTTGCACCACAAAGGGCTAATTACTTTCAACACTTCAGCTTGTGTCTTTGTCTAAATTCTACAGCCAGGGGCATCCTGCTTCAACATGACTGCTAACCTGTATTTGACCTTCATTTTATTTCATAACTTTTTCTCATATCTTATGGTTTGAGGTCACTTGGATCTTATAACTACTGAAAATGGAATTCAGGTTTTGTTTTTCCTTCTCCTTTGTTACTTTTGGGCAATTTTCAAGAAAACTACCATTTTGAAATTGGATATTTATTATGTTTTAAATTATGATTATAAAAACTGTATAGAGCACACCAATCTTATTAGAAAGGCATAGTTTGTTTATTTTGAAAGAATGAGTGTGGTTTAATCACGAATAATTTAGAGACATAAAAACCTTAAAAGCTAATTGGCATTTCAAAAAATTTTTGGTGACACATTGATATATCGCATTAGTAAATACAATTAATATAAATAGTTTTGAGAGATAATTTTGTTGTCATATCATTTATTTCAGTATGTAATATTAAACCGAAATATTTACCATCCTATCAGAAAATGAACATATGGAAAAATACCTACAATACTGAATCTATTTTATTGTAAAATTAGACTGTCTTGACTCTAAATACAACCTAAAGAGAGGAAAAAAAAAACAGAGTACTAATTAGAGAAATATGAAATCTCACACATCAAGCTGCAGCCTAGAAAACAAATAAAAATTTTATAACTAAAATATTTACCAGTTACAAGTTTGTTTTGACATTCCCTGCTTGGGAATATTGGGGTAAATCCATGGGTTTCTGGCTCGGTGAAAGAAAGCAGAGAATGAATATCAGCCTTTAGAATTTTCTTTTATTTTTTCACTTCCATCTCAGCTAAAATCATCAAACCAAGCACATACACCTGTAAGCTCCAGGAACTCCATTATCACACTTCTTTTAATCATATTAATGCACTGCCAGTCTTTTCTGTTTCAGCTCTAATTCTAAAGTGCTTTAAACTTCAAGTAGTTTCCAAGATTATTTTTGAAATAAAGGAACTCTTTTCATAAAATATTGAAAGTTTTGCGGTAAAGAAAATGTTTCTAAAGTTTTACAAATATAATTTAGGAATATTAGAAAGTCACGTCAGTGTACCATCATTATAATAAAGTCCCTCTGGTAGTATGCTCAAGCACACTTTTTTAAGACTAATTTTAAAAATATTTTAATTTTGAATAAATAATGCAGCACAAGACACAAAATTTAAAAAGAAACAAAAGAGAACTAGTTCAACTCAGCCTCCCAGCCATTTTGGTTTCCTACTAGAAGACAACTCACCATCTCCAATGTCTCACAGAGCTTCCAGAGGTGAGCTATGTATAGAAACCACATACACACACAGGTGCACACACACACACACACTCTCTCTCTCTATCTCTCTCTCTCACACACACACACACACACACACACACACCTCTATTTAAAGACAACAGTATTATTTTGGCTATATACCTATATCCAGTAATGAGATTGCTGGGTCGAATGGTAGTTCTAAGTTCTTTGAAAAATCTCCAAACTGCTTTCCACAATGACTGAACTAATTTACACTCCAACCAAGAGTCTGTAAGCATTCCCTTTTCTCTGCAGCCTCGCCAACACCTGTTTTTTGTTTTGTTTTGTTTTGTTTGTTTGTTTTACTTTTTAATAATAGCCATTCTGACTGGTTTTAATTTGTATTTCTCTGATAATTAGTGATGATGAGCATTTATTCGTATGTTTGTTGGCTGCTTGTGTGTCTTCTTTTGAGAAGTATCTGTTCATGTATTTTGCCCAATTTTTATGGGGTTCTTTGCTTTTTGTTTGTTCTGTTACTTAATTCCTTACAGATTTTGGTTATTAGACCTTTGTCAGGTGCAGAATTTGTGAATATTTTCTTCTATTGTGAAGGTAGTCTGATTCTCTGTTGATAGTTCTTTTTGCTGTATAGAAGTTCTTTAGTTTAATTAGGTCTCACTTGTCTATTTTTGGTTTTGTTGCAATTGCCAAAAAGTTTTTCCCAAGGCCAATGATTTCCAAGGTTTTCTTCTGGCATTTTTATAGTTTGAGGTCTTACATTCAAATCTTTAATCAATTTTGAATTAATGTCTGTATATGATAAAAGGTAGGTGTTGAGTTTTATTCTTCTGCATATGGTTAACCAGCTATCCCAGCACCCTTTATTGAATAGGGAGTCCTTTCCCTGTTGCTTATTTTGTCAATTTTGTTAGAGATTAGATGGCTGTAGGTGTGCAGCTTTATTTTTGGGTTCTCTGTTATATTCCATTGTTCTATGTGTCGGTTTTTGTACCAGTATCAAGCTGTTTTGATTATTGTAGCCTTGTAGTATAGTTTGAAGTCAGGTAACGTAATGCTCATTGCTTTATTCTTTTTTCTCAGAATTGCCTTGGATATTTGGGCTCTTTTTTGGTTCCATATGAATATTAGCATAGCTTTTTTCAAATTCTGGGAAAAAATACCATTGGTAGTTTGATAGGAATAGCGTTAAATCTGTAAATTGCTTTGGACATGATATGGTTTGGCTGTGTCCCCACACAAATCTCATCTTATATTCCCACATGTTGTGGGAGGGACCTGGTGGGAGGTAATTGACTCATGGGGTCAAGTCTTTCCCATGCTGTGCTCGTGATAGTGAATAAGTCTCATGAGATCTGATGTTTTTAAAAAGAGGAGTTCTGCACAAGTCTCTCTCTTTTTACCTGCTGCCATTCATGTAAGATGTGGCTTGCTCCTCCTTGCCTTCCACCATGATTGTGAGGCTTCCCCAGCCACGTGGAACTGTAAGTCCAATTAAATCTCTTTCTTTTGTAAATTGCCCAGTCTCAGATATGTCTTTATCAGCAGCCTGAAAACAGATTAATACAGTAAATTGGTACCAGTAGAGTTGGGCACTGCTGAAAAGATACCTGAAAATGTGGAAGCAACTTTGAAATTGGATAACAGATAGCGGTTGGAACAGTTTGGAGGGCTCAGAAGCAGACAGGAAAATGTGGGAAAGTTTGGAACTTTCTAGAGACTTGTTGAGTGGCTTTGACAAAATGCTGAGAGTGATATGAACAATAAGGTCCAGGCTGAGGTGGTCTCAGATGATTTTGGGTATCTGGCAGGAGCTATTTCTAGGCAGCAAAGCATTCAAGAGGTGACTTGGGTGCTGTTAAAAGCATTGAGTTTTATAAGCGAAGCAGAGCATTAAAATTTGGGAAATGTGCAGCCTGACAATGAGATAGAAAAGAAAATTCCATTTTCTGAGGAGAAATACAAGCTGGCTGCAGAAATTTGCATAAGTAACTAGGAGCCAAATGTTACTCCCCAAGACAATGGGGAAAATGTCTCCAGAGTATTCAGAGGTCCTCACGGCAGCCCCTCCCATCACAGGCCCAGAGGTCTAGGAAAAAAAGTGGTTTCATGGGCCAGGCCAAGCATCCCTGTGCTGTGTGCAGTCTAGGGACTTGGTGCCCTGTGTCCCAACTGCTCCAGCCATGGCTGAAAGGGGCCAATGTAGAGCTTGGGCCATGGCTTTAGACGGTGCAAGTCTCAAGCCTTGGCAGCTTCCATATAGTATTGAGCCTGCCAGTGCAGAGAAGTCAAGAATTGGGTTTTATGAACCTCCACCCAGATTTCAGAGGATGTATGGAAATGGTTGAATGTCCAGACAAATGTTTGCTGCAGGGACAGAGCTCTTATGGAGAACTTCTGCCAGGGCAGTGCAGAAGGGAAATGCGGGGTCAGAGACTCCACATAGAATCCCTACTGAGCACCACCTAGTTGAGCTGTGAGAAGAAGGCCACCATCTTCCAGACCCCAGAATGGTAGATCCACTGACAGCTTGCACTATGCACCTGGAAAAACTGCAGACACTCAACACCAGCCCATTAAGGCAGCTGGGAGGGAAGCTGTACCCTGCAAAGCCACAGGAGTAGAGTTGCCCAAGACTATGGGAACCTACCTCTTGTATCAGTGTGATCTGGATTTGAGACATGGAGTCAAAGGAGATCATTTTAGAGCTTTGAGATTTGACTGCCCTGCTGGATTTTGGACTTGCATGGTGCCTGTAGCCTCTTTGTTTTGGCCAATTTCTACCATTTGGCATGGCTGTATTTACCCTACGTCTATACCCCCACTGTATCTAGGAAGTAACTAACGTGCTTTTGATTTTACAGGCTCATAAGTGGAAAGGATTTGCCTTGTCTTGGATAAGACTTCGGACTGTAGACTTTTGAGTTAATGCTGAAATGAGTTAGACTTTGGGGGACTGTTGGGAAAGCTTAACTGATTTTGAAATGTGAGGATGAGGACATGAGATTTGGGAGGGACTGGGGTGGAATGATGTGGTTTGGCTGTGTCCCCACCCAAATCTAATCTTGAATTCCCATGTGTTGTGGGAGGGACCTGATGGGAGATAATTGAACGATGCGGACAAGTCTTCCTGTGTTGTTCTTATGATAGTGAATAAATATCACAAGATCTGATGGTTATAAAAAGAGAAGTTCCCCTAAACATGCTCTCTCTCTTTGCCTGCTGCCATCCATGTAAGTTGTAGCTTGCTCCTCCTTGCCTCCCACCATGATCATGAAGCTTCCCCAGCCACATGGAACTGTAAGTCCAATTAAATCTCTTTCTTTTGTAAATTGCCCAATCTCTGGTATATCATCATCAGCATGAAAATGGACTAATACAGGATAGTATGACCATTTAAACAACATTGATTCTTCTAATCCATAAGCATGAGAAAACAGATCTTTCTACCAAAAAGACACATGAACTCATAGGTTCATCCCAGCGCAATTCATAATGGCTAAGTCATGAAATCAACCTAGTTACCCATCAAAAGTGAATTGGATAAAGAAAATGTGGTACATATACACCGTGGAATAAAAGAAATAAAATCATGCCAACTGCAGCAACATAGATGCAGCTGTAGGCCATTATCCTAAGTGAATTAATGCAGGAACAGAAAACCAAATACCACATATTCTCAAGTATAAGTGTTAGCTAAACATTGAATATTCATGGATGTAAAGATGGCAACAATAGACACTACTAGACAAGGAAGAGAAGGAGTGGGGGAAGGTTTGAAAAAACTATTGAGTACTATGCTCGGCACCTGGGTGACAACATTATTTGTACCTCAAACCTAAGCATCATGCAATGTATCCAGGTAACAAACCTGCATATGTGCCCCCTGAATCTAAAACAAAAGTTGAAAATTAAATTAAATTAAATTAAAATAAACACAAACAGTGACAATCTATAACTTCTGTGTCTTATCATTTTTATTTCTCAATATACTTTGACAATTACTCCAGAACAAATGGAGGTGACTTATTCCGCCAAACAACTGCAACGTATTGTAGCCAACAGCCAGGAAGAAACTGAGGCTCTTAGTACATGTCATAAGAAATTGAATCTGTCAGCAACCACATGAGCATGGAAATGATTGCCCACCTAATCAAGCCTCAAATGACACTGCAACATTGCAGAAGAGGCAGCTGAAACTTTGAGGTAATAAATCGATGTGCTTCAAGCAAGTAAGTTTGTAGGAATATTGTTATGCAGCAAAAGATAGCTAATACAATTATTAATAGTTTGATTTCGCTATGATTAACAGATGCTGCTTGCATTGTCTATTTATGGAAATTTACTAATGATTTATTTGTGCCTTGGTAAACGCACAGAACAAAATGGTCATCTTTTTAATGTTCTATGAACATTTAAAAGAATTCTTTTAGGATGCAAAGTTCCAAAGTACCAATTAGATCTACTATGTTTATTATATTATTCAGGTTTTCTCTATATTTACATGTATTTTTGTCATTTTAATTTATTGGGTTGCAGGGGGTAAATTAAATTCTGCTACTTGTTATGGATTTCTATTCCTTGTTGGTTTTGATTTATACAATTTTCATGAATTTTAATTAGACATACAGATACTTATAACAGAAAAGCTTTACTTTGTCTTACTTTTATCATTATAAAGTTTCCTTTTTCCAGTTTAATGTTATTTCTCTCACTTTTCAAATTTATTGTCTGTTTTGAATGCTATCCCTGCCTTTTTATATTAAATATTTCTAGAATGTCTTTGCATATATTTTTATTTTTATATTTCTGAGTTACTTTCTTTGAGATGAGTAACTTATGCGTGTGCATTTGTGTGTATACATATCTGTGTATTGTATGTGTGTATATATATAAGTATATAGAGTATATATATATTAGTATTGTGTGTGTATATATATATATTAGTGTTTCAACCAACGTTTCTTTTCATAGAGGCATTTAGCTCATTTATACTGAACTGATATAAAAAGCAGACTTGATCGGTCAACATATTGTCTTGTATTCCTCCCTCTTTATTGTATTCAAAAACAGTCTATTGCTATGTGACTTTCATCATATATAGTTTCTTTGGGTATATTTGTTCTTTAAAGGACAAACTTAGAATAAATATTTTCTAATAATTCTTTGTTTTTGTTATTTTATATTTTTATTTTTATTGACATATAATAGTACATATTAATGGGGCACATAGTGATTTTTGATACATAAAATGTATAATGATTGAATCAGAGTAATGAGCATATCCATCACCTCAGATATTTATAATTTGTGTTGGAAACATTCAAAATCCTGTCTTTTAGCTGTCTTAAAGTATATCATAAATCATTAACAACTATGGTCACTCTACAGTGCTATAAAAACCTTGAACTTATTTCTCCTGTCTAGTTGCAATTTTGTCTCCTTTTACCAATCCCTCCCTCACTACCCTTTCTCTATCCCTTTCTCTCCCTATCCTTTCCAGTCTCTAGTAACCACTGTTCTACCCTATCCCTCCATGAGACAAACTTATTTATGTTCTGCACATGAGTGACAACATGCAGATAAAGATTTTTATCTTGCTGTTCCTGGCTTATTTCATTTAATGTAATGTCCTCCAGGCTCTTTCATTTGTGGTGAATAACAGTAGTTCACTTCTTTTTTATAACTGAAGAACATTCCACTGTGTATAGATATCACATGATTTTAATCCATTCATCTGTCAATAAACAGTTAAGTTGATTGAATATCTTGGCTATTGTGAATAGTGCTGCAATAAACATGAGAGTCCAGATACCTCTTCAATACACAGATCTCCTTTCCTTTGAGTGTATACCCAGTAGTGGGATTGCTGGAACATGTGGTAGTTCTATTTGTATTTTCAGTAACCTCTATACTGTTCTCCATATGGCTATGCTAGTTTGCATTCCCACCAACAATGCATAAGAGTTCACCTTTCTCTGCATCCTCACCAGCATTTATTTCTTGTGTCTTTTAGATAATATTCATTCTAACTAGGATGAGATGATATCTAATTGTGGTTTTGATGTGCATTTTCCTGATTATTTTGATGTTAAGTATTTTTTCCATATACTTGTTGGCCATTGTATATTTCTTTTGTAAAGTGTCTAGTCAGATCATTTGCCCATTTAAAAAAATTGGGTTATTTGTTTTCTTGCTGTTGAGTTCCTTATGTATTCTGGCTATTATTCTTTTGTCAGATGAGTAGTTTGAAAATTTTTTCTCCATTTCTGTAGGTTGCCTTTTCCCTCTGTTGTTTACTTTGCTGTACAAAAGCTTTTTAGTTTGATATAATCCCATTTGCCTATTTTTGCTTTTTTCTTATGCTTTAGAGGTGTTAGTTATAGTCTTTTTCTGGACCAATGTCCTTCAGCATATCTGCTCTGTTTTCTTCTAGTAGTTTCATACTTTCTGGTCTTATGTCAAAATATTGCATCTGCTTTGTGTCAATATTTGTATAAAGTGAAAGATAGGAGACTAGTTTCATTCTTCTACATATGGATATCCAGTTTTCCAAGCACGATTTATTGAAGAGACTGTCCTTTACTCAGTGAACGTTCTTTGCACCTTTGTTGAAAATCAGTTGGCTATAAATAGGTGGATTTAATTTTGCCTTTTCTATTCTGTTCCGCTGGTTTATGTGTCTGTTATTAAGCAAGCACCATGATGTTTTGGTTACCATAGCCTCACAGTATATTTTGAAATCTGGTAGTGTGATGCCCCACCTTTGTTCTTTTTGCTCAGGATTACTGTGGCTATTTGGGATCTTTCAGGATGTGTTTTCTATTTCTGTGAAGATTGTCATTGCTAATTTGATAGGGATTGCACAGAATCTGTAGATTGTTTTGGGTAGTATAGTCATTTTAGCAACATTGTTTCTTCTAGTCCATGAACATGTGATATCTTTCTATGTTTTGTATGTGTGTCTTCAATTTGTTTCATCAGTGTTTTATAGCTTTCCTTGTAAAGATATGTCAGTTCCTTCACTAAATTTATTCTTAGATATTATGTATAGCTATTGTAAATGAGATTGCTTTTTTGACTTTTTTTCAGCTATTTTGTTGTTAGTTCTTAGAAATGCTACTGATTTTTGTATGTTGATTTTGTGTCCTGCAAATTTACTAAATTCATTTATCTGTTCTAAGAGGTTTTTTTGGTGGAATCTTTAGGTTTCTCTACATATAGGATCATATCATCTGCAAAGAGGGATCAATTGACTTCCTCCTTTCCAATTTGAATGTCTTATTTCTTTCTCTTACCTAATTGTTCTGGTTAGGACTTCTAGCACTATGTTAAATAAGGAATGGTCAGAGTTGTTTTCCTTGATTTTTTACCAGATCTTAGAGGAAAGACTCAGACTCTCAGCTTTTCCTCATTTAATATGATGTCAGCTATGGGTTTGTCATATATTACCTTTATTGTGTTGAGGTACATCCCTTCTATACCTAATTTGTTGAGAGTTTTCTATCATAAAGGAATATTATATTTTATCAAATAGATTTTTGTGTGTCTACTGAGATGATCATATGGTTTTTGTCCTTCATAATATTGATGTGATGTATCCTGTTTATTGATTTGTGTATTCTACACCATCCTTGCATGCTTGGGATATATTCCACTAGATCATAATGTATAGTCTTTTTGATGTGCTGTTGGATTCAATTTGCTAGTGTTTGGATGAAGACTTTTGCATCTATGTTTATCACAAATGTTGACCTGTAGTTTTCTTTTTTGGTGGTGTCCTTATCTGGTTTTGATATCAGCACTATGTTGGCAATGTAGAATGAGTCGGGAAGAGTACCCAGTCTTTCACTTTATTTTTATTTTTATTTGAATATTTAGAAGTATGAGTATTAGCTCTTCTTTAAAAGTTTGGTAAAAATCAGCAGTGAAGACATCTGGCCCTGAGCATTTCTTTGTTAGGAGACTTTTTATTACAGATTCCTTACTCATTATTTGTCTGTTCTGTTTTTCTATATTGTCTTAGTATAATCTTGGTAGTTGGTATGCATCCAAAAATTTATCCATTTTCTCTAGGTTTTCCAATTTCTTGGTGTATAGTTCCTCATAATAGCCTCTAACAGTCCTTTGTATTTCTGTAGTTCCTATTGTGATGTCTTATTTTAAGTTTCTGATTTTGTTTGAGTTTTCTCTCTTTTTTCCTTAATCTAGTTAATTTTTAAAAATTTTATCTTTTCAACAAATTAAGGATTTTCTTTTGTTGATTCTTTATATTTCTTAACTTCAATTTTATTTATTTCTGCTCTGATCTTTACTATTTATTTCTACTAATTTTAAGTTTGGTTTGTTCTTGTTTTTCTAGTTCCTTAAAGTACATGATTATTTTATTTGAAATTTTTCTGCTTTTATGAAGTGAGCATTTATTGCTATAAACTTGTCTCAATACCGTTTTTGCTCTTCCCCATTGGTTTTGGTATGTTGTGTATTTGGTTTTATTTGTTACAAGGAATTTTTAACATTTCCTCCTTAATTTCTTTCTTGACCCATAGATTATTCAGGATAATTTTGTTTAATTTCCATGTATTTGTACAATTTCAAATGTTCCTCTTATTATTAAATTCTAGTTTTATTCCATTGGGTCACAAAAGACACTTTATATAATTTCAATTTGTTAAAATTTTTGAGACTTATTTTCTTACTTAAAATATAGTCAGTCCTGGAGAATGCTCCATGTGCTAATGATAAGAATGTGTATCTACAGGTTTTGGATGAAATGTTCTGTAAATGTTAGATCCATTTGGCCTATGGTATAGTTTAAATTTGATATCTGTTGATTTTCTGTCTAAGTAATCTGTTCAAAGCTGAGAGTGGGATGTCAAAGTCACCAATTATTATTACACTGGAGTCTATGTCTGTTTTTGGATCTAATAATATTTGCTCTGTGTATCTGGGCGCTCCAACATTTGGTGCATAAATATTTACAACTGTTATATTATCTTGCTTAATTGATCCCTTTATTATTAATAAAATAAATTAATGGTTTTCTTTTTTGTCTCTTTTTACAGTTTTTACTTAAAGTCTATTTTATATAAGCATAGCTAGTCCTGCTTGCTTATGGTTTTGGCTTGTACAACATTTCTTTTTCCTTTTCTTCACTTTCAGTCTATATGTGTATTTACATGTGAATTGAGTTTCTTGTAGGCAGCAAATAGTTGGGTTTTTTAAAAATCCATTTGTCCAGTCTGTACTTTTTAATTGGAAAATTTAATCTGTTTACATTCAAAGTAATTATTGATAGGTGAGGACTTACTGTTGTTATTTTATTAATTGTTTTCTGGTTGTTTTGCATGCCATTTGTTCTTTTTTTCTTCTCTTTTTTTTATCTTTGCAGTTTGGTGATTTTTTTGTAGAGATAAGATGTATTTTTTTCTGTTTCTGCTTTGTGTATATGTTCTACTAGTGAATCATAATTTTGTTTGTTTTCAGGATGGTAGTTATCTTTGTTTGTTTATTTCCAGATGTAAAACTCCCATAAGCATTTCTTGTAGTGCTGCTCTAATGGTGATGAATTTCCTCAATTTTTGCTCATCTGGGAAACAATTTATTTCTTTTTTTTTCTGAAGGGTAGCTTTACCAGGTAGAGCATTTTTGGTAGAAGTATTTTTCTTCCAGCACTTTCAATATATCATCTCATTTTTCCTGGCCTGTAAGATTTCTGCTAAGAAATCTGTTAGTCTAATATGGATTTCCTTATATGTGACTTGATACGCTTTTCATGCTATCTTTAAAATTTTCTGTTTTTGACTTTTGATAATTTCACTGTAATGTGCCTTGGAGAGGATCTGTTTGGGTGTTATTTGAGGATCTTTGAAATTCCTGGATCTAGGTGTTCATCTCTTTCCAAAGACTTGGGAAGTTTTCAGCTCTTTTTGATTAAATATGCTTTCCATACTTTTTCCCTTCCATTCTTCTTCTGCTGCCTTCATAATGTGAATATCTGTTCACGTAATTATGTCCCATAAGTCCTGTAAACTTTCTTCATACTTTTATCTTCTTTTTGCTGCCTGGGTTATTTCAGAAAAACCTGTCTTCAAGTTCAGTAATGTGTTCGTGTGCTTGGTCTAGTCTGTTGTTGAATCGCTTGGTGGTATTTTTTAAATTTAATTCATTACATTCTTTAGGTCTAAGATTTCTGAGGTTTTTTAAAATGATATCTATCTCTTTGTTGAATGTCTCATTCAGATTATAAACTTTTTTCCTGCTTTCATTGTATTCTCTAGCTGAATTCCATTTTGCTGAGCTTTCATAAGATTATTATTTTGAATTCCTTTTCTGGCCTTTCATATTTTTCTGTTTTTTTTTTTTTTTTTCTTCTTCTTTTTTTGTCTGTTACCAAAGATTTATTGTATTCCTTTGGAAGTGTTTTTTTTTTTTCTTTCTTTCTTTTTTGCTTTTTTATATTTATTGTGTCACTATATTGATATCTGTGCATCTGGTGGAACAGCTGTCTCCTCCAATTACATGGAGTAGGTTTTATAGGAAAAGACTCATTCCTATTGATGGGTTCTGTGGTATCAATTAGATGAGATGTGTTGGCTTTGATTCTGGGTGGACACAGTAGTGGACTCTCTGTTTATTTCTTCCATTATAATCAATGTTAGTGATGTTTGCAAGTGCCTCAGTGGCCTATACTGTGGGAGTTAGTGGTAGTAGTGGTGTAGCTTTGCCAGAGTTGGGCTTCCTAGGTTCTGTCTCAGAACAGGGGCAAGTATGTGCCCATAGTGGGTCAGCTAGCTTGGGACTGGCTTGCTGGGATAGGGGCTGCTGGGCTGTTACTCCAGTAGAAGCATGGGACATTGCTTCCCAGCCAGCTCAGGAGATAGTCTACCTGGGGTGGGTCTACCAGGCCATTTCTCCAGCTAGGAATACAGGCATGCAGTGGTTCAGCTGGTCCGGGGTTGGTTTCTCCACTATGCAGGACCACAGTTACGGTCATACCTCATCCCACGCTCTGAGCAACCAGGGTTTTATCATTGTAGCTAAGCCCACATGAACCCATGTGGACTTGATGGGCTTGGTGGAATGATGGCAGAGCTCCAGGGCTGCAGAGGTGGTGACTGCTGGCCCCCAGAGCAGGTCACACTTCAGTAGTGGCTCTGGTTTCAAGATGGCTTCATAATGCAGCAGATTGGGTCATGGGCAGGATTAGGAGTATATAACTCTTAATCCAGAGCAATGCAGCCACATGAATTCCAGGCAGCTCCCAAGACTTGGCTCAGGGCTTGTGAGAATTATAGGATTACCCTGTAATAAGAACTGCCAGTGTCTGTGGTGGCAATGAGAACTGGTGGGGGTGTTTTGCTTACCTTTTCTTTACAAGGGTTAAAGACTTGACCCTCCTAAGTAACCTGATCTTGGATGGGGAAATAGGGCAGCAGAGACAGGGTGCTTCATTCCCCTCTCTATGTTGCTATCTTGGGTTTCTGAGCACCACAGGGACCTAGGTACCTCCTTGCTGCATTCCAGCACTCTCCCTCTAACATTCCAGTTGAATTTTCATTGTTTACTCTTTGCCTTGATCTTTTCTTGTCAGGGGAATGAATGCCAGGTGTCTCTAGTCAGCCATCTTTCTTACATCATTCTCTTGCTCTAATTTCTGATATCCATCCCTAACCTAATCAAATACAATTCCTTTTTTGGTGGGGAAAAAAGGATTATATAATTCAAGTAAATTCTAAAATTCTTTTTTACAATAGAAACCACTGATGATAATATAAACCCAGGAACATACAAATGTAAATATAAGTGCTTTTGATGACATGTAGATATTTCCATCCATGGAACACTAGATCACTGCCATTCCAGAAAAACAAATTATCTGCTCTAAATAGCTTTTTCTTCAGTGTACGGTGAACATGTGTTTTCCTTTTTGACTTTTCTGAATTTAGTCACTTTATTTCCACGCCTTTTCCAATCTTCTATGCAAATTTAAATTGTTCCAAATTTTCGAAGTCAAGGTCATATCTCTTTATCTCTGGAAACTTTTTCATTACTACTCTAGATAGGACTCAAAGTAGTCTTAATTTCTTAATCTATATCGGTATACATCACATGAGGTTAGAAAAGTTGCATAGTTACTGACTTTGAAGAGTTCATATCAAGCAGAATTTCTTAACTAATTTTAATTCCGCTGAAAATATTCCATTTTGAAAACCCTCTCAAATTAAAGACAATTAAAACATCTTAACAATGACAGTTTTCTTAGCACAGCTAAACGTATTGTTTTTGCTACATGTTACATTAGAGAAAAATATTGGGAAAAAACTCTTAAATTCTTTGAAATAAAAAATCAATATTTCTCATGCTATTTTGAACAAAGGCAATGATATTCATATTCATTCTTCTTAGTATGCTGAACATAATTTAAAGTTTTTATATATTCACTGAAACCCTGTTGTGATGGGGTTTTTAACTACTGAATTCAGAATACAGAAGTAGCTGGCCTTTTTCTCACTTCTCTCAAAAACTGGTTGAGTGGGTAGAAGGTGAGGGAGACAGAGGCAGGACCTATATACACGACAGATGATTACAAGTAAAGGGGCAATGTCACTGGTGAAATCTTCCTTTTTAAAATTTTCTCCAGGAAGTAGAGAGCAAGAAAGCAGTGATGAATGTGGTAGTTCAATTCTTTCATATACTAGATGACTATATATCTAAGTTTGCCCTAAACATTTTCAGTTTATGTTTGTTGTCCCAGCATAATTATTAGTAGTATTCTATTTGTTCTCAAAAGTGTCCTTATTTAGACAGTAAACTATATAGTCATCCCATTGAAGTAGGGGTATGTTAAGCTGATCATCAAGACTAGATAGATTTTGACATTTATTCAGTTTACTGCCTAAAGATTTTAAATAGCTTTTCAAAGAAATAATAGCTTTTCAAAGAAATAATTTCTCAATCAAAATGAGAAATTTGTAAAGATTAAATATGTATTCCAAACCCTACCAGTCATTTAATAAGGTAGCAAACAAAAGTCATGAAAATGCCAGCCCAATTATATACAAGTTGAATTTTATCTTAATGGTAACATCCTAGTCCCATGCAATCCACAGTGACATCCCAGATAAAAGGTGGTTGATGACTGAAGATAAGTGTTACATAGGAAAGTTAAAGTCATAGGATCTATTTATTTACATTAATTCTGGCCATAATAAAAAATATTTGAGAGTACTCTCATTTGACCACTGTTAGAAAAAAAAGACTCCTGTCAACACTGCTGTCACAATGGAATCAACATTTCATTTTTTAATCTCAGACTGACAACCAAGTTCATGTTCTATAGACTAAAACTCAAGTCTTGAAATTAAGGTCTTCATTGTTTTATTTAACTTTAGAATCCAGTATAAACCATCTTCTCATCAGGGCTCCTTATAGGATTTTCTCCAATGCCATTATATTTGTCAGTTTTCACTAGGTTTTGCTGCATAAGGAAGAACCTCAAAATCTTATTGGCTTAAAACTACACATGTTTATTTTTTGCTTCAGTTTCATATAAACTGAAATTTGACGGTGGCTATGCTCCAGGCCAGAGGTCAGGCATGTGATGCACCTGTTCTTTTCACAGAAGAGCCAGAGGTCAAACCTAACTACAAAATCACATGTAAAATGTTTTCTCAGGCAGGCGATATTATATTTGCCATATTCCATTAGCCAAAATAAGTCATACAGACAAGCCTACCATCAGTGAGGCAGAAAAATATAACCCTACCTAGCACAAAAGGAAGAAAGAGGAATATTTCCCAGTAATCATAAATATGTCACAGCTATCCTCAATCATTATTTCAGTACTTTTAAATGACATCCCAGTTCCCTGGAATGTTTTCTCTCTAATCCTTTCACAGCCAAACTCTCTCACCTTTCAAAGTTAAACTCAAATCAAACGACTCTATAAGGCGTTCTCTAATGGTTCCTCTCCACCATGTTTTCACTTTGTCTGCTCTACTGTGCATTTGTATTTATCACTTGTTTTGACACAAACTTTAGCTGGTATCATAATATATTTGTTTTTTTCACGTCCTTATGCCTTGTTTGAAGGGCAAGGACCATAACCTCTTCTGGTTAATATAGGTACTATGCAAATGTAAAAAACACCATAAATACTTGTTGAATGAATTATTCAATAATGTTTTGCCCCCTTTTTTGGTATAAGTTCTGAAGAATAAGAGACTATGTATAGAAGATATATTTATACTACTATTTTAAAATTGATGTCAGTTATTTATTCAGCAAATTCTTATTTAAACATATATTTGTAGCATGTACAATTCTCATGTGATGATGCTGCTGCTGATTCAACAGGATTACTCTATGAGCATTGAGATATTTACAGTTTGGTTTAATAGAAAAATCATAGGAGTTGAGGCTTGGCTACTGAATACATGTTTGCCATTGGAAAAATAACTTCTCTGAGTCTTATATATAAAATATGAGTAATGCCTAATTAGAAAAATGCTATGCTATACATAATGTGTCTAGGAATCTCATCCATAATAGATGCTCTAAACATAATAGCTATCATTTCCAATACTGGTAGTGATTTTTATGAACCATTGTACATTCTACATTTGATGATTTGTAAAATACCAGTTGAGGTTAGTTTTAGTCTACAGCTCTGAAATAGAATCAGCTCATTTGCCACCAAATAAAACTTGGGGTGACAGCCTCAAATGACAGGACTCAAACCAACCAAGAAAGTTTCTGTTTACAGAAAAGCCTAGAAAAGTCATTTGTAAAAGTGATCTGGGGAAGTAAGAATAAGGGTGAGTAATATTAGCTTAGATAAGGGCAAGAATTCACAGAATTGTATATAGAAGAACATGAAAATTATTATCAAACCTTTTAAAGTAAGTATTTCATATACGTACAAAGATGCGAAATAAAACATACATCCTCTTGAGGAATTTTAGGCGACCAAAAGAAGAAATAATTTATTTCCAAACTGAGGGATCAAAAAGCCTAATCTAGAAGTAACTGTGGACAATACAAAGAAATCAAGTACACACTCATACACTCTTTGAGCTGTGTGCTTCAGTTACAGTTGTCCACTGGGACCAATCTCTTCCTCTGGAAGGTTTAGCATCCCTGAAACTGACATCAGAACATTTTTAAATTAACAAGTATGTAGTTCTCATCTACGAATGGCAATTTGCCATGTTCAACTTATATTTAGATCTGTAAGTCCACATGTAATTTGCCTCACTTTGTGGGTATAAATAATCACGATATAAATGGAGAAGAAATGTAAATCAATCGATTAACAATGTTATCACTATTTTAAAAATTCTTCTTTTCTATCCTTGCCTTATCTCTGTATTTCTTTTGTCTTGCCTTCTCTGGTAATGCTGGAAAAGTTTGAAAGTAGTTTAAAAACGTGCTCTGTGTGTGTGTGTATGTGTGTGTGTGTGTGTGTGGGTGGGTGTGTGATGGCATTTACAGGCTATCAGAGACTCTTGGACAAAAATTTATTCCCCTCAATAAAGGCTAAGACAGTGTTCCATCTGCAAAACATTTACTTTAAGTCTCTTTCCCTTTATAAATCATGCTCATATGCTTTTTACATTTTATAAAAGACCAGGACTCCCTGTCTCTAAGTTAGTAAAATAATTTTGATTTAATATCACCATGATCTCACAATTTCTGCCTTCAGCTAAGAAGTCAAAGTAAGATGATTTTTTAAAAAGGTTTTCAAAATTTAATTATTGCCTACATTTTCATCTATAGTAAGTTACTACAACCATCCAGCAACTTTAGAAAAGTACCATGACCAAAAATGCTTTTGTAAAATACTGAACAAGCGTCAATATGTATGTTCCTCAATGTGTAAGACTTTTGTAGTCATCAAATTCGGAAGAGTGTTACCATGGCAGAATTGTGGCTGTTCTTCATTTCATTATTAATAAGACATTCACATCAAAACCAATTAATTAAAAGTCATCAATTCTGAGTGCAAGAAAAAAAATAAAAGCAAAAATAACATGATAAAAGGTTTATAACAGGTTTATACAATAACAGGTATAACAGAAGTATTTGCCATCCTTTAATGAGTAAAACTTCTTCCTAGCTTCTTAAAGATATCTATGTAGGCATATTGGTGAATATTTCTAAATTATATACACAAAAATAAGATTTAAACAAAGCTACAAGTCATTGTAGAAAACTTGGAAATAGCCTCATTTCTCCAGCATAATGGTAGGGGCCAATATGGTTTGTTACCCTGGTGCTCCTAGGAATATACCTAAGAAAAACTATTCCTTTCATGTTGCTTTTTTTCCTTTTGACAGCTTCTTTATTATCCAGTCTATATCAATGAGCTTGAAGAAAATCATTGATTTTCTTCAGCAAGAAGAAAGGCTAGGCTAAGTTTTGATGTTGGGTAGGTTAGGTGTATTAAATGTATTTTTGACTTAATAAAAAATTTAACTTACAATGGAGTTATAAGATATAATCCCATTATCAGTCAGGGGGCATCTGTATTCTCTTACAGTTCTGCAGATCAGAAGTCCAAAATGGGTCTTAAAAAGCAAAAATCAGGAAGTCAGCAACTGGTTTCTTTAGATGGTTTCAAGAGAGAACCTGTTCCTTGCCTGTTCCACTTACAGAGACTAATTGCATTCTTTGGCTCCTGGCTTTATCACTGCCATCTGTGCTTCCTTAGTCACCTTGTCTCCCCTTTTTCTAGAGCATTTCTGCCTCAATCTTGTATGAATATTTGTGATTACATTTAGGGCTTCTGAAGAGATGGGACAAACTAAAGTGTTTTCTTTTTCTATTCTCACATACTCAACACAGAATATTTCACCTCTGGCCACCAAACTGTGTGGGAATTTCCCCCCAGCAGAAATTAATCAGTTCTCCAGCAGACACCAACTGGGTGTCCTACAATTTAATTTAATCCTGATACTATCTACCTGGAGGTAGTATCAGGTCCTATAGGTTAAGGGCTCAATCCCACAAGGCTATTCTTCTCTTGAGATGCCAATTGCAAGCCCCAGGTTGTGTCGTGTGCTTCTAACCAATCAGCTATAAACCAGGGTTCCCATGTTGCCCCGTTTTCAAGTTTGATTAATTTGCGAACACAGTTCACAGGACTCAAGGAAACACTTTACTTATGTTTACCCATTTATTACAAGGGAAGCTATGGATAAGGCAAGGTATGTGGGAAGTGGCATGGAGCATTTATCCCCTCTCTAGGCATGCCACCCTCAAGGAATCTCCATGTGTTCAGCTATCCCAAAGCTCCTCAACAGACATTCTTTTGGGTTTCTATGGAGGCTTAATTACATAGGCATGGTTCATTATATCATTGGCAACTGATGACCAACTCAACCCCCTCCCCTCGCCAAGGGTCGGGAGATAGAGCTGAAAGTCCCAAACTTTAGTCAGGCTTTGGTCATTCTGGTGGCCTGCCTATATCCTGAAGCTATCCAGGGGCTGCCAGACACCAGTCATCTCATTAGCAAACAAAAGACACTCATCACTTCAGAGATTCCAGGAGTTTTAGGAGCTATGTGCCAGGAACTGGAACAGGGACTCTCTGTTTCTTATTATATCACAATATCACAGGGCCTATTCAGATAATCCAGGAAAAATCTCCCGATCTCAAGATCCTTAACCACATATATGAAGTCCCTTTGCCATAGAAAGTAACACATTCACAGGTTTCACGGATTACAATGTGGGCATATTTAGCAGTCATTGTTCTGCCTACTACACTAAGTATTATTTTAGTTGCTTATAAAGAGCTAAGAGCAAGACAACCCCTGCCCTCAATTAATTTTCATTCTAATATTTTTACTTTTAAACAGTTACCTCTTGAGGTCACTCAGGCAAAAAGAATGCCAAGAGTGGGTGAGGATGAGCCTGGGAGAAAAAAGTAAGGAAGTCAAACAAACCCCAGAAGCAGGCAAGGAGGCAAAGGCAGTCTGGTATGAGGATCTACATCAGTAATCAGGACCCTAAAATAGCAAGGAGCCTAAGGCATGAGCAGGAAAAGGAGACAGAAGTTCAACCTTTTGAACCAGAAAACCAGGAAGGCAGCCGTGAAAGAGAAGGTACTGCTGTATCAGGCTGCCAATCTCATTCCTTTCCCACTGGGACTCACGTAAATCCTAAAGAACAATGGAGGCAACTATTGGGTCAACATAGTTGAAATAGATATTGCAAAAACTGAGAAATTTAAAACAAAAAAACCCTACACTGATTCATGCATAAACTTCTAGAATACCCAAGGTCTATCAATTTTCCTTTTGAAAATTCTTTAAATTGATTCATATTGATCTCATTCTTCTTGACTCAATGATAATAAAAGTCTATTACTTTTCATTCACCAGTAGGAAGTACTACTCACTTGATTTAAAAATCTCTAAACAAGACTCTGTTTATAACTTGATAAAAATGTATAATTCCCTTGCTCCTCTATCTTTTTGTCTTCTGAGAACTTTTGATCCTTGCATTATATCTCATTGATTCCTGTTTGACATGAATTCTTAGTATTTAATGAATATTCCATCTTGGCTTTCCATATATGAATACACATAGGCCACATTGCTTCTCAGAAGAGATATTTACTCTCTTTATGTGAGCATTTAGCATCTGTCTGGTAATGAGAGTACAGTCTTTATGTATGGGACATAAAAACCTCAAACTGATGAAAAGTATCTGCCTGTTTAAAATATATATTTTGCTGCCTTCTCCCGAATCCCAAAACATGTACCTAAATAGTTCTGTGGACAACAATATTCTACATCCATATAAGCAAACTTGTAGAATTTGGTACATTATTTTATCCATTCTTTATTTGATATAATGTTGTGACTCCATCAGAATTAGCCAATATAGAGCCATTCTTCAAGTTAATAGATTATTCTTATTATTCAGCACAGCTATCAATTACCCCTGAACACCATAATAAGTGAATTTTTCTAATCCTGTCCTGGGGAGAGTATAAACGTTTGAGGTCACCAGAGAACAAGAGCACAAGATGAGCTTCAGTGGAGAGGAAAACATGAGTGTGTATGTATGTGAATATACCTCTATGTATGTTTATAAAAGTCAAGTTTGGAGGAATTCACTTCTAGCATAAAATAAATTGATTTCAAGTTATAAAATATACAGTTTCCCCAAAAGAAAATGATTACTAAATAACCTCATAAAATACATCCAAAGTACCACTTTCTTGCTTTCCAGTTACACTTTGGTTATTTCACCCTATATCAGCACCCTCAAAACACAGACAAAGTTTAAAAAGCTAGGGCACTGGAAAGGAACAATTTCTCTCCCCTTCTTTCCTTTTTTCTCCTGTACCACCATCAGCTGAATAATACATACAACCTTCTTTTCTTTATGAAAAGCAACAGCTGGCAAATTGTTAAACTGTTTGGAAAATTCTGACAAAGTAATGTTAGTTTAAGACAATGCTATCTGACATAAACTTGTCGCATTAGACAGATTAAGAAGACTAATGGAACTATAAGAAAAGAAATAAAAAAGGTCATTGTGCCACAGTAAGATCTTGCCCTGGGCTTGGTCTACAGACAATAGATCTGAAATTGCAGCTGACTGATGCCATTTAAAAGAGAAAGAAGACTCCAACTAAAAGGACCTATACTAATGCCTCAACTGACCTGTCATTCTTTGGAACACCAGCATGCATAGTTGGAAAAGACTGAATGTAATTATTCTCTATTTTCTCTAGTCACAATTTGAAATGTCAGTCTGCAGAGTTTGCAAAGCAAACATAGTTTAAGCATATTTTCAACATATTTTTATTATTTCCCCTTTGAATCTTCCCCATCAGTAATATAACCAATGGCCTTTTTTCCCTTATATGAGTGTTTGTGTATATCAGGTATGTAATACCTGATAACCAGAAAACATTAATGAATACCATTGGTGTTTTTATACATATAAGGAAAACAGGTGAGATTTTCGTCATGCATATTATAAACATACTGACTTTACACTAAAATGTAAACATACCAAAATTTAATGAATTTAGAAATCAATAGTTTTCAGGTAACCAGGAATTTCATAAAAAATTAATTCCTTTGAAAACACAGATAATTTTTTAATTTACCCAGATAAAATGGACATATTCCTTCGAATAAAATCATGCAGAAACTGCAAAAAAGCACCCAGTAAAATTAATATCAAACTGTAAATATCAAACTCTCAAATCTATGTTTACAATAAATAAACTTAAATTGCTATTAAGTGGTCACTTCACGAAATGCTCACACAAAAATTATTTTTTGCCATCCTCCAGAGCCTCTGTTTGTCTCTCTTTCTCCTTGACCCTCCCTTAAGCTATTTGAGAGCACACACACACACACACACAAACACTAGTACTTCTTCTCAAATACTTCCTGATTTAAATGTGTTTAATTTTGTATTTAAACTGAGTCAATTCCATAGTATCTGCTTTCCTTGCCCCTTTATCCTTTCTACTTGGAGCTGATCTAAGATTTTAAGGGCTTGCCATTATTATTATTTTAACAGAAGAGATTCAGTTTATCCTAGTTTCCCTCCCCTCTGACATGGTATTTCATCCCACCTGAGCCTTTGTGATAAACCAGAAATAATGACGGGTGTCCACAGTCCTGTCCGATTCCACAGTGGCTAGTGTCACTATCCATCCTCTTTGTCCTACTCCAAGCAACTTGCAATCCACTGTTCCTCTCAGTACTTTCACATTCCTTCTGGGGGATTTGGGGATGAAGAACTCTCTCCGACACCTCCAGTTCTTTGGGCTTTTTGAGGCTGGCTTGGGCCCCTATTGAATCAGTTTTTCACTCTCAACTGCCTGCAATTGAAAATCATGGTATTCAAAACTATTTTATAGTTCTAAACTTACAAGCTGTGTACTAATTGTAGGGAAAAGACTTGGTATGCTCAAAATTATGTGTGTATATATATGCACATATATGTATGCAGAATTTTGATTATTTGAGTTACAGAAATAATATGTTCATATTGACAACTAAAGAGTACTGAGGGTTCTACAATAAAATTAGTAGTCTCTCATACATTACTGTAAAATTCTCTTTCCCATAGATCCAATTATGTGTAGTTTTTAGATTATTTTCCATATTTTCCTTTATTATAAAAAATGTAAAATAAATGTGCACATATTTTTGAAAGATGTAGAAAGAGGACATACTCTTGTATTACTTACTATATTATACTCAAATAATAAAAAATTGGTTCTTTAAATTAATATCACATACATCCTCAAAATCAGTATGGATCTGCTTATGATTTTTAAATAACTGTAACTCTTCCAGTCTTTCTCCCTTTCTGCAAGTGACAATTTGTTTCTCTCAGTAATCTTCAGTTCTTCTATTTCTCTCCTATTTTATATGCCATCCATCACCAAATCTTTGGCATTCAACCTTCTCAATATGAAGAGATTTCATCTACCTCTCCTCACTGACACCCTTGTTTAAGCTGCCATTGTAATAGTCTAGTGTTTCCTCCTGCCTCCATCTTTGTACTGCAGTAGTCCATATTCCACAAAAAAAAAAAAAAACCCATAGTGATATTTTCAAAATATCCCTAGCTGTACATTTATTTATAAACTTGAATATATCAAATTATTTAAAATGGCAAAACTAAACTATGGTACTTATAGGTACATCCTTGCAAGCTAAACCCATGAAAAACACTAAAAACTAATCACTATACAGTTTAAGATAGTGGTAACTTTTGTGCAATGGGATGGACATATTGGGGGAGGCTTTATGGTGGTTAACAAAGTTCCACTTCTAAATCTGGGTGGTGGTTTCAAGGATATTTCCCTTATAGTTTATGAAGTGTATATTTGTCTGTGTGCTTATCTGTTTCTGTGTTGAGGATTTTTTTAATTAACAGACTTTATTTTTTAGAGCAGTTTTAGGTTTACAGAAAATTAAAAGTACAGAGAGTTCTATATAGCCCCTCTCTTTCAAGACAAAGTTTCTCCTATTATTAACAACTTGCATCAGTGTCCTATATTTATTACCATTGATGAAGCAATATTGATACGTTATTATTAATAGAAGTTAATAGTTTACATTAGGGCTTACTCTGTGTGGTACATTGTTACAGGTTTTCATAAGTCATAATGTCACCTATCCACCATTACACGTCATATATCATGCTCTAAAAATCCCCTGTGCTTTACCTTTTCACCACTCACCCTTTGCCCGCAAAATCCTGGAAACTAATGCTTTTTTTAACTTTCTCTAAAACTTTGCTTTTTAAAAAATGTCATAAAGTTAGGATCATACAGTATGTAGGCTTTTTAAACTGGCTTCTTTCACTTACCAATATGCTATTCAGTTTCCTCCATGTCTTTTTGTGGCTTGATACCTCATTCTTTGAATGGCTGAATACTAATCCATTGTATAGATATACCATTTTTTCCATCCACCTTTTCGGAATTTTATTGTTAATTGACATAGAATAATTCTACATATTATGGAGTTCATAACGAGGTTTCAAATGTATAGTGATCAGATCAGGGTAATTGGCATGTCCATTATTTCAAACAATTATCATTTCTTTGTTTTAGGAACACTCAATATCTTCTCACCTATTTGAAACTATATATTTTTATTAGCAATAGTCATCCTACAGTGATATAGAACAGAATAACATATTTCTACTAACTATAATTTTGTATAGTTACTAGATTAATAAATATCTCCCACTGATCTTTTGAGAAGCATTTTTATAATTGCCCAAATTATAAATTATAAATTGACAATTATAAATAAAGTTGCTATAAACATTAGCATAGTTTTTTGAAGACATAAGTTTTCAACTTATTTAATTAAGTACCTAAAAGTGACTGAATGATAAGACCATTTCGTTTTGTAAAAACCATGAACAACTTTCAAAGTGACTGTACCATTTTGCATTTCCAGCAACAATAAATGAGAGTTCCTCTTACTCTACATCCTCAACAGCACTTGGTATTGTCAGTTTTTTTGTTGGTTTTAAACTTCAGCCATTCTAATAGGTATGCAGTAGTAACTCGTTATTTTAATTTGCAATTTCCTAATGACATATGATGTTGAGCATCTTTTCATATGCTTACTAGCTTTCCGTGTATCATTTTTAGTGAGGTGTTTGTTCAGAGTTTTGCCCATTTTTAGTAGAGTTGTTTGTTTTTATATTGTTGAGTTTTCTAAAGAGTTATTTGTGTATTTTGCATACAAGTCCTTTATCTGACATGTATTTTACAAATATTTTGTCCCACTCTGTGCTTTGTCTTTTCATTCTCCTACCAGTGTCTTTCACAGAACAAAAGCTTTTTATTTTAATGAAGTCCAACTTACCAATGTTTTATTTCATGGATAATGCTTTTGGTATTGTATCTAAGAAGTCATCATCAATCATCAACAGAAGGTCACATAGATTTTCTCCTATGGAATATTCTGTAAGTTTTACAGTTTTGCATTTTATTATTTAGGTCTATGATCCACTTGAGTTTATTTTTGTGAAAGAAGTAATTCAGCATCTACGTCTTTTTTTTTTTTTTTTTTTTTTTTGTATGTGAATATCCAGTTGTTCCTGAACTGTCTGTTGAAGATTATCTTTTTTCTTCTTATGGATGAACAAGAAAAGTGGTTTCTTGAGATGGAATCTACTCCTGGTGAAAATGCTGCGAACATCATTGAAATGACAGTAAGGGATTCAGGAGAGTACATAAACCTAGTTGATAAAACAGGGGCAGGGTTAGAGCAGATTGATTCCAATTTTGAAAGATGTTCTACTGTGGATAAAATGCTATCAAAAAGCAACACACGCTACAGAGGAATCTTTCAAAAAAGGAAGAGTCAATCAATGGGACAAACTTCATTGTTGTCTTCTTTTCAGAAATTGTCGTAGTCACTCTAGCCTTCAGCAGCCATCACCCTGATTAGTCAGCAGCTATCCATATCAAGGCAAGAGCACCCACTAGCAAAAAGGTTACGACTTGCTGAAGGTTCAGATGATTGCTGGCATGTTTTAGCAATAAAGTATTTTAAAATTATGGTATGCACATTGTTTTTTAGACATAATGCTATTGCACACTTAGTAAAGTACAGTTTATTGTAAACATAATTTTTTATGCACTGGGAAACCAAAAATTTTTTATGACTTGCTTTATTGGGATATTCACTTTATTATAGTGGTCTGTAACTGTACCTGCAATATCTCCAAGGTATATCTGCATGTAAACTCAGTGCTATAAATTTGCCTCTAAGAACAGCTTTTACTGCATTTCACAAATTCTGTTAAGGTGTATCTAATATTTATTTAGTTAAGAATATTTTTAGTTTCTCTTTAGACTATTTCTTAGATCCATGTGATTTTAGAAGTGTGCTGTTTAATCTCCAAATATTTTGAGATTTTCCAGCCTTTTTTGTTATTGATTTCTAGTTTAATTCCATTGTGATCTGAGAACATACTTTATATTATTCTCATTCTTTTAAGTTTGTTGAGGTATATTTTATAAACCAGAGTTTGTTCCCTGGTGTGTATTCCATGTGGGCTTAGGAAAAATTTGTATTTTGATGTTGCTGACGTATTTGGTAAATGTCAATTAGACTCAGTTGATTAATGATGTTCTTCAGGGTAACTATATTCTTACTCATTTTCTGCTTGTTGGATCTGTTCATTAATGATAGAAGCGTGTTGAAATCTCCAATTATAAGAGTGGATTTGCCTTTTTCTGCTTGCAGTTTAATCATTTTTTGCCTCACATATTTTGATAATCTGTTATTAGGTACATACACAATAAAACTATTCTGGCTTCTTAGAGTACTGATTACTTTTTATTATTTAATGACCCATTTATCCTTTATAATTTCCTTTCTTCTAATGTCTGCTTTGTCTGAAATTAATTCAGCTATTCCAATCTTCTTTTGGTTAGTGTTAGCATGGTGTTTATTTACTCTATGTCTTCATATTTAGAAGGAGTTTCTTGTTTACAATATGTGGTTGGGTCTCAGTTTGTTTGTTTTCTCCACTCAGTCTTTTAGTTGGTGTTGGACAATTTACATTTAAAGTGATTATTGATATAGTTGGGTAAATATCTACCATTTTTGTAAATAGTTTTTATTTATACACTTGTTGTTTCTCTTTTTATTCTCTCTTTTTCAGATTTCTCTGGTTTTAATTATTTTATATTATTTGTTTTCTCCCTTCTCTACACATATCAATAATACCTCTTTTAAAATTGTTCATGATTGCTTCTGATTGTTCTAGAGTTTGCAATATACATTTACCACTAATGAAAGATCACTTTCAAACAACACTGTACTGTTTCACAAGTAATGCAGGTATCTTAGCAGAGTATTCTCAATTCTTCCTCCCATCTTTTATAGCATTGTTGTCACTCATTTTACTTATCTATAAACTATAACTACCCAATATATTGTTTTTGTTATTATTTTGAATAGTTACCCATTAGATCAATTAATAAAAATAAACAAATCATGGTATTTAACCTTTATTTGTTCTTTCTCTACTACTATTCCTTTCCTTATGTAGGTCTGAGTTTCTGACTTATATTGTTTTCTTCTCTCTGAAGTACTTCTTTTAATATTTTTTGCAAGCCAGGTGTATTGATGACAGGTTCCCTTGGTTTTTGCTTTTTCAGAAAGTATTTGTCCTTCACTTTTGAAGGATAAATTTACTACACACAGAATTATGTTTTTTGTTTTTTTCTTTCAGACTGTTAAATATTTTACTCTACTCTTTTCTTACTTGCCTGCTTGCTGTGGAGACACTTAGTGCAATTCTTGTTCTTTTATAGGTAAAGTCTCCCTTTCTCTTTCTTTCTCTCTCTCTCTCTCTCTCTCTACCTGTCTCTCCCTAGCTCCTCTGTCTTAAGAGTCTCTGTCCATCTTTTATGCCTGCAATTTGAATATGATATGTCAAGATGCATATATTTTAGTATTTACCTTGGTTTATGTCTCTGAGCTTCCTGGATCCACGATTCGGTGTTTGTCATCAATTCTGGAAAATTCAAAGTCATATTACCTCAAATATTTATTCTGTTTCTTTCTTTTTTTCCTTGTTATTCCCACTATACATATGTTATACCTTTTGTAATTATCTCTCAGTTCTTAAATATTCTGTTCCATTTTCTCATTCTTTTTTTATTTTTGGTGTCTAGCATTTCATTTTGTATCTTTCTTAGAGTTTCAACCTATCTATTTACATGGTCCAATTGTTCTTCTATGTTGTCTACTTCTTCCATTAGAACTCTTAGCATATTAATCATAGTTATTTTTAGTTCTCCATCTGATAATCCCAAAATCTCTATCCTGTATGAGTCTAGTTCTGCTGCTTACTTTGTCTCTTCGAACTGTGTTTTCACTTGTTTTTATGCCTTGTAGATTTTTTTGAAAGCTGAACATAATATATTAGGTAATAGAAACTAAGCAAATAGGGTTTTAGCATTAAGTTTTATGTTTATATGTCTAGGAGTTAGAAGGTGTTTACAATTTTCTGTGGCTGTTGGGTATGAGGTTTCAAATTCCTCTATCATGCTTGTTTGTGTCTCCCTTGTTTTGCGTTTGACACTCCTCCTTAAATAGGGTCTGAGCACTTTGCAGTTCTTTCAACCATAATCCTCTGTTATGATACAGCAGCCCTGTGATGTGGCATAAGATTGAAGGAGTAGTGTATTCTATAATCCTATGATCAGATATCAGTCTTTTAATGAGACTGTGCCCTTAGGCTGTGACCTTCCCAAGTGCTTCTGAGTCCCCTCATCCCCTCCTACCACCACTTAGGTGAGACAGGGAGACTAGTAGGGGCTAGAGTTGGGTATTTCCTTCCTCCTTGCTATTTAAGCTCTGGTGAAGTAGTTTCTCTTAAAGTAAAGAACAGAATGCTATGGATGTATTTAGAATGGTTATAGTTCTCCCCCTGAAAAGAACGTGAAGGTGTTTACTGTGGTCTTTAGTGGGAGAACCTATCAGGGCTCTTACAGGTAAAACTCACAAAAGTGTGAGGGCTTTTTTAAGACTGGGCACCCTGGAGTTTTTAACTCTCATGCCAATCCTCACTTAGTATCTAGCCATTCATCAATCACAGTTTAAGTTTTCTTACCATTTCCAGCGGCTTCATTGGTTTCTGCTTCCAGCATGCTGTAGTTCTTTGTATTTGCATGCCTGTCTCTCTCCAGTTTCAGGGCATTGCTGTGTGCTCAATTATGTGATGGATTTAAGAAAGCATGGGTAATGTTTAGTATTTTCTGCTTTTCTCTTGTTGTTAGTATGGGAGTTACAACTTTTAGAGTGTTTAAGTTTGTAATAAAAAGTGTAATTGATTTAGAGAGACTAGGAAAACACACACACACACACGTTGTTCTGGTTATGTCACTTATTTGTTCAAAACCTTCCAATGATTTCTCTTCGCACTCAAAATAAACCCCAAGATCTTTTTTGTTACACAGAAGTACCTAACTCATGCAGCTCCCTGCTACACCTCTGATCATATATCTTACGTATCTTGCCCATACTCAACATACTCCAGCCTTGCAGGCCTCTTTGCTCTGCCTTGAACATATCAAGAACATGCCTAAGGACCTTTGCATTTTCTCTTCCTCTGCCTAGAAAGCTCTTCTCAGATATAAATAAGTTATTCCTTTACTCCATTGTTACCTTTTCCAGAATCCATACCCAGCCACGCCACATAAAATACCATTATTTATTGCATTTCCTGTTTGTTTTATTCATCTTATTGAAATCACCCTTGCAAAAATTATAACAGTGAGAAAATTATGACAGTAATAGAGATCTGATCTAACCAACCCCCATCTTGCCTTTAACCTCCAAACTGTCCTTAATCATTCCTGGGCTTATGCTAAGCTAACTGTGAGAGACATTTAGTTTATAGTTTAAATGATAACAGCGCTTACCCTAAACTAATCTGCCTTTGTAAAGATAATGAAAGGCCACCGGGATAGGAGGATGAGAGGAGCCTGAATTCTGTGAAGGTGTAGACATAAACAGGTACCAGTCACTATTCCAGAGGTCACAGGATTTGCAACTTTAATTACTCCTGCAGATGACATCACTATTGTAGAACCTAAGATTGGTCTTTTGAGATGTCTTTTCAGGTTTTTGCATTTCTGATGACTGCATTTCCACCTGAACCCACCATACAGTCTCGTGGCCCTACTCAGAAATGAACTTAGCACACAAGAGAACCATTTTCTATACCCTTACAATTGTATTCCCAACTAATCCGTAGCATCCATTCCCTGGCCCAACAAACTATCTTTGAAAAACCCTAGCCTCATAATTTTTGGAGAGATTGATTTGGGTAATAACTCACTTTCCCACGGGGTGTGGCCAGCCTCATAACAATTAAACTCTTTCTTTATTGCAATGCCATGGTCTCAGTGAATTGGTTTTGTCTGCGAAATGGACAGGAAGAACCATTGGGTGGTTACCTTATTAGCAATTATTGATGTCTAAAATATGTACTTCTTTTTTTTATTTGTTTAGTGTCTATATTCTCTCAATAAAATCAAACTGCATCAGAGCTGGGAATTAATTTGTTTTGAACCTAGTACCTAATAAGAACTCAAAAAATATTTGTCAATAAATTAATAAATCTGAAGTATTTGATATCATACACTATAATGTATTTAATCCCTTATTAAGAAACATTAAGGTTATATCAAATTTTTCACTGCTGTAGTAATTATAGAAATTCATGTTTGAATGGGTACTCAATATTATTCCCCAATTCACAGTTCGGTTATGTAAGGAAGAAAAGCTAAGATGAAAAAAGTTTCACTAATAAAACAATCACTTCTAAGAGTAGTCCTCTCTCCAATTTTCCTCTGTGTGGTACTGTGTCGTACTGGTCTCTTTCTCTCCTTACCACATCTTTATTGTCTGTCGCCTGTTCATTATTATCAATAGATGTTGTACTTGAATTTGTTTGTTTTGGAATAATATGAAATATTAATGCAAATTGATTTTAACATGTTACCACAAATTTCACGAGAGGAAATGTGTTTCATGCAGTGAGACTAAAGAAATGCTAAAATCACAAAAATGATTGCAATGGCAAAATGGCGTAGCTAAACTGCTGTCATAGAACAGAAGAGAAGACTGACAGCTATGATGATGTGATGTATATTTCTAGTTATTTTATCATTAAAGGACTTTTGGTCTTTTGGAATAAATAAGTTTCTTTTAATAATTTTGTTGCAAAAGTCATAAATGGGGGATTTAATATAATGCTACCATAAAGTGTTTTTGGAAATACTACACCCAAAATGCCAACATTTAATCCATCCATACCTTATGAAGAAATAGCCCACAGAAGCAATTATAATCTAATTTTATCACATACCAAATAAATTTTATCTTCATAATATTTATATTTATTTCTGAAAAAATTTCCTCATTGTATTACATTTCACCACTTTTAATAAAATTTAGTACCCATTTAAAATGAATTCAGTTAAAGTAGATATTTATTATCTAGTTCTTCTCAGACAACTGTGATCCTCTGGTATTAATCCAGAGGTGGGCTTTTAGGAACCTGAGTTCCTATCTAAGAAATAGTATCAATTATCCCTCCTGGTATTTTATAGTTAAGCTGAATTACTATTACCTGACTGCACTGACCACTAATAAATAAACAGTAATGTTTATAGTATAAATTAATAAAAGTAGAATCACTGAACTCAAATAATGGGGACAGTTTAAGTTTTGACAGATATTAACAAATATTTCACCAAAACATCTTTACGAAATTATACTTTTATCAACAATTTATGAGACTATATTTTCTTTCTTTTTTGCCAACATATTGTAACTTTTTGAATCTTTTGTTAATGTCATAGACAAAAAAGGGTATCTTATTTTGATTCATATTTTCCTAATCACTAGTGAGGTTGAAAATATCTTCATATCTTTTTTATTCTTGTAAATCACCTCTTATAACCTTTGCTCTTTTTTCCAAATGAATTATCATTTAAAAATAGATGTATATATATTTTTAAAAACTTAATCTTTGCCTCATGTAGATGATGCAAAGATGTCATACTTATCTATCATTAGTTTTTTAATTTCTCTGACGGTAATTTTGTTTTTTACCCTGTAGAAGATTTAAATTTCTCCATAGTCAAATGTATCAGCCTTTTTAACTATTGGAGTTAGATATAAAATTTCATCCTATATATACACATAAACACATACATATTTTAGATCAAGATAATAAAACATTAAGATTATTAAATTACTTCCTCATATTTTCTTCTATAATCTTTATAAAATTATTTGCTTATTTCGTTCCTAAAATAATCTGAAGTTTGTCTGAGAGAGTGTGTGTGGTCAGGAGTGGGTGTCTGTACATAGGATGAAATGTATGTCTAAACTATTTTTCTCCTACTTCATTTTCAATTGTCCCAGTACCATTTGTTTAAGCAGTATATCATTTTCATTGATTGGAAATGCCATCTTTATTGCAAACAAAATTGCTACATATTTGTGGCACTGTTTTCTGGGGTCTTATGTTTCAATGAAATATTTCTGTACCAGTATCACATTTGCTATAGATTATATGTTTGTGTCTCCAAAATTTATATGTTGAAACCTAATCTCCAATGTGATGGTGTTTTGTGGTAAGGCCATTGGGAGGTGATTAGGTCATGAGGATGGAACCCTCATGAATGGTATTAAAGTTCTTAAAAAGAGGCTCCAGAGAGCTCCCTTCTCCTTCAGCCATGTGAGGACACAGTGGCAAGACAATGTCTATGAATTAGAAAGTGGACCCTCATCACACACCAAATCTGCCAGCACCTTGATCTTGTACTTCTTAGTCTCCAGAACTGTGAGAAATAAATTTTTGTTTCCTACGACCCCTATAGTGTATGGTATTTTGTTACAGCAATCTGAATAGATTAAGACAATATTTTTTAAGCAGTGGAGTTTTATAGTTTATTTTATATCTGGTATATCAAGACCTGCCAAATATTTTCTTCTTCCTTTTTTTCTTTGATTGTTCTTCTTCTTTAATTGATTATTCTTTATGTTTTTCTTTTCAGATGCCCACTTTCACAATATCCTATTGGAATTGTCATTGGGTGTTATTCAATGTACAAATTAAAGTTTAGATAACTGGCATCTTTACAATATATTTTTCCTAATTAAAAATATCATATGTATTCTGGGGTAAGCAGGCATATGCAAATCTAACCCCAAATCTATATCAAAGTCCAAGGGAGCTGAGACACAAAAGAAAGAGGTTGACACATCCAGTTTCTCAGAAAGAAAATAGTTAATAGGGACTTACAAACAGAAGCAATATCTTAAGCTGCTGCAAGACAGTGGATCCCCACAACCATCTTCTAGAAAACATTCTTTAAGTAGCAAGTGTTCAAGTTAAAATATGTATATCTGATCATGTCTCAGACTTCTTGCCAAAACTGGTGACCGCTGCAGATGTTAGAGAAGTATCTTTATGAGGGGTTATTTATGATACAGGACTTGTTTTAAGACCCTGCTGCAGGAATGCCTTGGTATACAGGAACCAAACATCTATCATCATGCCAGTTTTCCTTCAAAAGGGCATCACTCTTGCCATGCAATAGGCTATTTTCGTACATTCCATGCCTCAACACTGGCCCTTACATTCTCATGCTCCCACTTCTTTCACAATAGTCCCTGGGCCTAGAGGGAGGGTTCTTGATATCGTACAGCTTTAGCAACAACATACTGGCTCCATTGGAGACAAATGCTGCAGCGATACTAAAGACAAAAACAGGACAGTAAGCAACATATGAGTGTAATACCTAATAGGAGAAGCAGCTTCTGGCCACAGGTGCTCCAGGACTCAAACCAGCTATGAAGTTATTCATTCAAAGTGGGTATTCAATCTGAAAGATTGGACATTTGGGTTTTCATATCAGTCATTGTCAGTCTGGTATGTCAGGAATACAAACACAACATTCAATTTTTATGATCACACAAGTCCCCCATTGGGCATTAATGAGTATGTCTAAAGCTATACAATTTTGGAGGACAGGTTTTCTCATGAGAGTGACTTTCATGTTTAAAAAAGATGTTCCCATGTGGCTATCATTCAAGGCTTTATTTGTATAAATTGTTAGAGTGTCCACATGCCAAATAACATACTTGATGCCCAACTGAAAAATAAAAATAAAGAGGCCATATCATTATACCAATGGAAAACAGCTTAGGCCCAGTGGGACTTCAAATGAAAGAGATTTTTAGGCTTTGTAAGAATAGCAACTATTTGGCATTATGCCCATGTATAACCAAAGAATATCTTCCTGACCATCCATTGAGTAACCAAGGCCATAACTTGGCTATAACCAAGGCCAAGAAGTTTTATTTGAGGCCAACCAATATGTTTCTGGATGCATTGCTCATTCTGTACCATGCCAGTCAATACTTGGTAATATTATCCCATATAAACATCTGTCTCTTGATATCCATTTCATATTCCTTCTGCTATTTGACCAAGTATATTTAGAATGATTCTTTTGTTCCCAACACGGTGGTGGGTCGGGGGACAACATTACTAAGCTGGCCAAAACATGGAGTTAGCCAAATAAACCCATCCTATAATTGGGTCCTAACATTGCAGTAATGGGTCATTTTGTTCTTCAATTGGGTTGTTGCCCGTTGGAGAGCAAGTTAAATAGTTTCATTGACTGAAAAATGGCTTCCCATGTCCCTTTTCAGAAATGGTATTATTAATGGGCCATTGAGCTATTTTATCTCTGGTCATACTTGTAATACCATCATGTAATTTTGAGAAGCAGTGACATATTCTTGATATTCTATCCAACCTCATCCTTGGAAGGGAGATATCCACCACAGCAAGCTAGAAACACCAGTGAGTGGCATGCGGCCACATATCTGACAGGTGTTTGACAAGACTAGCCATCAGCATAGTCTTGGACCCATTATAGGAAAAGGTTTGCTTCATAGGCATTGGCTGATGATAATAGCCACAGAAAATAACTAAGGACAAAAAGCAATAAACTTAACTATTTCCAAGGGAAGATCTTCTCCATCTGTTAGGATTATACTAGTTGTTTATTAAGGGTAGTTATCAAAGAAGTAGCTCTTGGCTTTTGCAACATACCATATATGTTGCCCAGGGGGTGATATGTCAGCAGCGGTTGTCAAAGTAATTTGGTCAACAGTACACCATATTAGAGAACCCACCACCATGCCACAGGGTATACATATTTCTGCTGACCATTGAAAGTGGATGGTCGTGGGTCTATTATTCAATAGGGTCAATAGGGTCTATTATCCAATAGGCTCAATAGCTCTTACTATCCAGCATGTTCTCCACTCTCTGGAAGGAAATAGCCTATACAACCTGGAGGTATTTGTCATTCCAAGCCCCAGTGGAGTGTCCCCTTCCCTGGTAGTATGTTCATCGGTGTCTTCATATGCAAAACATGTTCGTTGTCAACCAGGTCTGGGGGAAGAACAGTTGTCTCAGTCACCTGTATGAGAAGAGTGATAAGCTGGGGGCAGGGGGAACAGTTGTCCCAACAGGTCATATGGGGCAGGTGCCCCCTCCTTTGGCTAAATTTTAAAATTAAAAGCCGCAGATAACATGTACATCTACCTGGGCAGGAAGGTTTCCCCAGTAAGGTTCACATTTGTGCTTTCAACAGACCATTTGTCCTTCAATTACCCCTGCTGTTTAGGGGTTATGTGGGAAATGAATGTGCCATGCTATACTGTGTTCCCTTGCCCAGTCCTGCATATCGCATCTAGCAAAAGGGGTCCCTTGTTCACTGTCGGTGCACTGGGGATATCAATACATAGTACTGAAAACTCTAAACCTTTAGTAGTACTGGCTTGATTAGGTTACGAGGAAAACGTTGTAGCAGTCCCAGTAGCAGTGTTTGCACAGTTTAACACATATTTCTTTCCTTGCAGGTCCTATGTAATCTAGTTTCCAATTTGTTACAGGGTGGATAGCCCCACAAATGTTTCCTGCTTGTTATGGTATATGCCATGGATACAATCAAGAACATGGTAAACAGTTGGTAACAACTGCTAGGGGTTCACTATATTTTAAGGGCACTCCTACCCCTCCTTAGCTATCTCTCAGTCTGCTCTTGCATTTCTATGACCACTTTGGTTATGTACCCAGGTCACTACATTAGCAGCCTGAGTCAGCATAATGCTCCTAATTTTTGTTAGAATGTCATCTTCGGATCTCTTGGATTTGAGTCTTTTTTTTTTTTTTTCTGCAGTTACATGAAGTACAATTAAATCAACTGCAGGGTGTTGCAGCTTCTTCCATATGTCTTGCCACATGTTCATGCCCCATCCAGGCTTTTGCATAATCATCCACTTTTCTTGTTACATTTGGGCTAGCTACATAGTTGAAACTTTGAATATAGCCAAGCTGTCAGTGCAAAGAACCAGGGGTCAAGGCTCATGTGTGATTACTAACCAAGCAGCTCTCGACTCTGCCCACTGACTACTGTGATGCGTATCTGTATCAAGCCAGATTGTATCAGTTTGTGGTTGTACAGCAATAGCAGTATAAGTAACATGGCTTCTTCTACTGGGGCCATCCATATACCAAGCATTGTCCAGGATGGGTAACAATCTTTCCCTACCATATCAGGCACCAGAGTAGGAGGAGCTAAAGGGGTGTCCTCTGGTTGCTCAAATGTAACAGGGCCTAATGCAGTATGCAAGTCTGAGCTTAAGGAACTTGTTGCCAGAACACTTCATTGTCGCAAATAGGCATGCCATTTATTCAAGATAGGTGTTTGGGCTACAGTGGAGGTGAATTGTTTCAACAATCCTTCTATCTATCCCTTGATTGGTAGACCTTTTCTCACAATCACAGGAAGGATCTTTGTCAATGGCTCCACTTGCTGTAAAGCACTATATACTACTGGTACTTAATGTTCAATGGGAGAGCATCTGGTTTTGGCTCCTTTCCATAATTGTGACCAAAATCCTAAAGGAACTGACTTACCATTCTGTGGTTACCATAGGCCCAGCTCACACCTCAGGAGTAGCAGTCACATCCAAAGTCCTAGCTATTCCCTCTAAAGTGGCACCTAAGGCTTACACCTGCCATACTAGCACTTAAGCCTGTTCAAAGCTTCTTGCTGAGGTGTGCCACAAACTCAATATTTCCCTTTTATGATAAGTCTATATAATGGTCTCAAATGCTGGACTAAATGTGAGATGAATGCTTTCCAATAACCCCAAAATGCCACAAATATTTGGATTTCTTTTACTGTTTTTTAGAGTTGGAAATTGCTGGACTTTGTCAAGTAATATACCCCATATCAAATGAGTCTTACCCAACCACACAACCCCTAAAAACTTTACTCTGGGCCCTGGATCTTCCAAGGGTTGATTGGTTACCCTTGTTGCCATAAAAAAGCACACAATGCTGTTAGATTTTCCTGTAATACATTAAAATTTTCCAAGGTTAACATAATGTCATTGATATAATGAAACTAAGAAAGAGAAGACAGGAATGAGAACAAAGAAAAGTCTCTAGCCATCATTCCATGACAAATAGTAGGTCTGTGAAGATATCCCTGGGAAAACACTTGAAAGGTCCACTGCAGACCTTACCAGGTAAAAGCAAATTAATATTGTGATTGTTCAGAGAAAGAAATGCTGAAAATTGCATTAGCCAAATCTGAGAGTGTAACATCTCCAGCACAACACTGAGTGTTTGACTACCTGAGTAATATTAGGAACCACAGCACATATGGCCAGGGTTAACTTATTCAGTTCCATTAATTCACAGTCAACTACCAGGTACTTTCTGATTTGCACCTGGTTTGCATACAGGTCAGATGACGCTGGTAAACAGGCTTTGAGCTGCAAGCATAATATGCACCTTTGCCCATTCCTCAATAGTTGCACTTATTTCAGCATCCCCCCTCACCTCCCACCACCACACACCCAGTCAATTTGCATTGTTTGACATTGACAACCTGCCTAGGGACAGGGAGTTGTACAGTTTACCATTTTGCCTCTCCACTGAGAATAGCCTTTTCTACATGCACCTTCAATCTGAATTAACCCACTGAAGTTTGCAAAGTCTTTCATAACAGAATATCCATGACTATAGTGTTTTCTGGAATAGAGGAAATAAACACCATATATAGGGCAAGAGAAGCCTTTGCAATAACTAAATGTATTAAAGTTCTTTTTACTTAAATCATTTCCCCCCACCCCTATAACCATCAATGGCAGACCACTGACTAGAGTGTCCTTCTGGATTTCCATGTACTAAAGTACATTCTGCCCCAGTATCTACTAAGGCAATAGTCTTCTCTGTATGTAGGGGTACAAGTAAATGGTGAGCTCAGTATGGGGCTCCCGATTGCCACCCCCCACCCATTGCTGGCAAGTGGGTTTGACCTTGGCCTCTCTCCTAATCTCTGGGCCAGATGGGAGCCACCCCTGAAAGGCCAGGGCATTAGAATTAGGAGTGGAGTTGTTTTCCCTTCTACCAGAGGGGCAAAAGGGAAAGAATAAAACTACTGTTCAGGCTGTAGTTCCCTCCGTAAAGCTACTAATACAGCATTAGATTGTCTATTTCTCCTCAGAGTGTTGTTCCCACTCCCAATAAATCATTCTACATTTGCTTACATGAGACCTTTACTGGGGCCTTTCCCCTTTTTTCTCCCTCTTTCTGTGGAGTTTTCTTCTTCCCATGTGTTAGCCTTTGTCAGATTACCAGGAATACTCTGTCCCTGACTTTCTTGGTTTCTCCCAAATCTATGGTGGCTTCTCCCACATCATTTATATCTTACTCCACTATAAGATTAAACAAAGACAGCAAAGGGCCATGCCATGCTCTTGGTGCACCCTGTAGCAATTAGTTTTTAATATTGGCATTAATAACTTCCTTATCAGATCCTGCAAAACCCTGAGCATAGATGGCTTGTTTCATTCTTAATTCTTTGAGAGGCCGCTGGGCCTTTTTGATTAACTGCCAACAGGTTGTCCCTCCTGGTAAACCTCCTTCATTAGGCAAGACAGCTACAATGATCCAGTCCATATGTTTATAATTCCCTTGCATTATGAAAGTGTTGCCACAGATCTGGGTAGGTGATGATTTTACTCATTATTTTTCTGCTTAATCCTTGTCTAAGGAAACATCATCACCTCCTGTGTCCCACAATCAGACCATCCAAGCTGTCAGGGGTTCCCTGAGTAGTTGTGTAAAGGTCTTTTCAATCTCCAAGAGAGAGTCTCCTACATCACTTCACACCCTTTTGCTGCAGTTGTTAAGCTTTCGCTTTCCTTTGCATTAGAGAGTGAGCTTGCCAATGATTCTTGTCCCCCTTCCATGTCATCAGTCTTCCTCTCCACAACATTCTTGGGGATTCCAAGTTTTCATGTTTCAAGCTGGCTCAGGTATGACAGCCCTGAGCTTTGGTCATTTCCATTTATTTTCTCCTAGGTGGGCAAATCTACATGCTAACATTTCAATTTTTGTCTCCTGGTCTTCAATTTTGTCCACTAAGTTGGATGCAAGTAGAGAAGTGGAAAAGCACATGTCTTTCTAGTGGCAACTCTTCCTTTGGCTGTTTAATTTTTGTTTCTGCTACTAGGTAGGCCTCTGCTACCAAATGAATGGGCCACAGAAGAGGCCAACCCACTGCACTGTCTACCTGCCACCGTTCCTTACTGCAGTGTGATATATGGCTTTGAGATAATAATTGCTTTACATCAACCCAGCATTTTCAGGGTACCCACGTGGAGGTCCCCAAGTGTCTAACAGACATGCCACACCACCCCCACAGAGACATGGCTAACCATCCTGATATTTTCCCCACAGATTGTTTAGTCAATTTACTTATTTCTTGGTTTCTCAGTTCCTGGCTAGTTTGCAAAGAATTCAGGGTGAGCAAGTATATGAAAGCCTACCTCAAAAGGCCAAAGGAGATGAGATGTCAAAGAACGAGTCTGACAGATCCAGTTTCTCAGGCAGAAAATATTTAGTAGGGAATTATAAATGAAGCAGTATCTGGGGTGGCCACAAGATGGTGGATTCCTTCACATGCCCTCCAGAAAAGATCCTTTATATAGCAAGCTTTTAGGGTAAAACATGTGCAGCTGGTCACATCTCAGACTTTCTTGCTAAAACTCATGACCACTAGGGAGGTTAGATAAGCATCTTTATGAGGGCTTATCTATGTTACAAGCATTGTTTTAGGACCTTGTTGCAGAACACTTTGATATGTGGAGGTCAAATATTGGTTATCTTGATGGTTTTGCTTCAGTATGGTGTCACTCTTGCCAGGCAACAGGTTGATTTTTTAAAGTATGAATTTTCACTTATCCATGTCTTCTTTTATGTTTTTCTCTTTCTAACATTCAGTAGAAATGTGCTCAGTGTTATGCAATTAGTTGTGATGTTTTCCACAGACTTTAAGAGTATCCCTTTCAGATAAAATTCTTCAGAAGTTTAAGTTAATGAAATATTTTTTCTATATTTAGTAGGAGCCAGTGAAACCATAGATATTACTTACAGTTTGTTTTGTTTTAAATAAAATAAAGGAACTGAAGTCATGTCATTTATTTATTAACTGTTTTTCCCACCAGACTATCAGCTCCATGACAAGAATAATACTCTTTATAATTTTTTTGCAATTCAGCACCAAGGACAGAGCCTTGTTACAAACCCAACTACCTCATGGAGACCCTGACTTAGATATTTCAATACAACTTTAACTGGCCATGTAAAAAATTCTTTAAAAGCTCATTTTCCTCTTCCATTTGGCCTCTCCTTTGACTTCCTTATTGTTGCCAGTCATGTTTTTTTCCCGAAGAAGCCATGCTTGAAAGGTTTAAATCCTCCTCTCCCTGCATTGAGGAGTATCAGGGTTTGTCAATTCCTATTCCTAAAAGAGGTAGTGACCTGATGAATGAATGAAACATTTAGGGATTTACCCAATGCTTCATAAGTCAGGATATGATTTTCTGTTTCAGTGGAAAATCTTGGACCTTTTCCAACAATGATGTCTACTGAGTTTTAATTGTGACACTGCCTCTCAATGTCAAGGTGATTTGGGGTGAGTTATTAACCTTTTTGAGTTTTCCTCAAGTGAAACTGTAGGGAATGATACATAAACCATCATTTTATGTAATTCTCACAATGGCTTTATGTATCATTTCCACAGATCTGACTCCAAATAGGATATATTTAAGTCTTAAAATCTTGAGAAAACAAAACACAAATAAATATTTTAGAGGTTTGGCTCTTGTTTCTGAGGGATGAGATTTATCAGAGCTACCCAGGTCAGCATTAAACTTAACTTGTTATGTAAGAGTTTGAAGCTTCAGAGAAGCAGACACTAAGAGATGTGCATTAGGAGAAATGCCCTGTGAAGGGGAAGCAAATAGGAGTAGCCATCAAGAGTGGGTTCAATGCAGGCTTAAGGAAATAAAGGCTGGAGGGATAGGGTAAGAAGAGCCCCAGATAGCAGTGCAGTTCTGAGGTAATCTTGATCAAGTCAATGGGAATCTCTAAGCAAAATCTGCCTGGTAAATATTGTTGAGTAAGAATGGTCTACAACCACCCTCACTGGGTTATCCACTGACTAGGAACAGCCCAGGGAACACTGGCTTCAGTGCAGTGGTAGATCTAGAGAGGAAGCAGCTGGGGCTGCCAATCTGCTCCTCAAAGTAGTTTGTCTTGAAGGAGATTTGAGTGGCACATTTCCATGGCTGCCACAATATATATACACAGTAGTACATGATGACTCAGAAAAAAAATTGCTCAATCAAGCAAATTTCCTTCCTCCCCATTACTTTGTCATCCTGAGGTATATTCTGAAGAGAAATAACATCCATGGGAATACATCTTATTTTATAGATAAGGTAGAAAAACCAGGAGAACAAAAATACCACTTCTACTTTTAGCTTGTTGTCATCTTTCAGGAGGTAAGGAGAAATCACCCCGGCCTTCTCCCGTCCCTCACACGACCCTTTTGCTCCCTCCTCTAGTTCCTCTCCTTGCCCTGAAAATCCCAAGGGTCAGGTTCTGGCCTCCTGCTTTTCTCTTTCCCTGCCTTTCACGAATGAAGTCTCATTACATTCACAATTGTGCCACACAATCACTTACATATTTCTTTTCTATAGCTCCAATCCTGTTACAAACTCAACTACCTCATGGAGACTCTGACTTAGATATTTCAATACAACTTTAACTAGCCATGTAAAAAATTCTTTAAAAGGTCATTTTTCTCTCCATTTGGCCCCTCCTTTGACTTCCTTATTGTTGCCAGTTATGTTTTTTTTCCCGAAGAAGCCATGCTTGAAAGGTTTAAGTTCTCCTCTTCCTGCATTGAGGATTATCAGGGTTTGTCAATGCCTTTTCCTAAAAAAGTCTTTTAAACATTCCCTTTATTTCTTCTGACAGTATTGTAGTAAATGTCCTTGTCATCTTAATACCAACATTATTATAATAGAATCCTGCCATTAATCTCACTGCCTGAAATAAGAATAAATAAAAGTGTCAGAGCATCAGCCAGGGTCAGTGTTCTAGACAGGGTTAAAAAAACAAATGGAAGACTCAGAGTCTAGGCAACACTTAGGAGCCCAGGAGTTACCTGTCAGGCAGAAGGAAAATCAGTTTTCATGTTTGTAATAATGTCCTCCTAATAGCGATAGGGAAGGGGAGCAATGGAGAGAAGCAGCTTAAACCTTTTATGGGAAAGGAATTTGGTGTTTTTTTTAATCTATGACAACTTTTATACAAAATAGTTTTGTTATTATTATTTTGTGACCATGGCTTTAAAATACAGCATAGAATTTTAAAATTACCTCAGGGGGTTCAGCTCGAAATGAAGCCTACGTTTTTATGGATGAAATGTGGTCTTTTGCTTCCATTTAATGGAAACAAAAATCAAACTATGAATTCCAAGAGTTGACAGAGAACTGTTAAAAATATTTGAATCCACCTTCTAGGTCACACACAGGTGAGAACACTGGCACTTTTCATGTTATTTGGGGACTTGGTAAAGCAATGTTTTCTCACTGCCAGCAGCCAGTATGCACCAGCCAGGCTACAATCACAGTCTTAGGGCTGCAGCCAAAAGTAACAGGTTCCAGAGTTAAATCAAAGGGAAACAAAAAGATCCCCTCCCAGTTATTTTCTTTTCCTCTCCTCTGAGACTGCCTTTGCTTCTCTGTTAGAAGGAAATATAAACCAGGCACAATGCACACATGCCTTTCCACACAGCACAAGGAAGGAGAGCAGAATGCCTCCGAGGGACAAATGTATAAGCAGGAGAAGAGAGTGTAAACTATCCATTTGGTATCTGCCTGCCATCCATATCACACATTCTCCTTTCCTGAGAGCAATGTCTGCCTTCTTAGCGATTTGTTATATAAAACATACCTTCACCCAAACACCGTCCTGTGGACCTTATGCTAGAAAAATTGAGCAGTGGAAATGAATGCCTCCAAAGAGATTGCCTGTCTTGGTATTGACAATTTTCCCTTCATTCTTCCTTCTAAAATTGTGAATCAAAGTCAATACACATCAATTTGTGTTGAACATTTAGATGTTAGCTGTTCTAGAAATGCAAATAGTAAAGTGCAGACAAAACATAATGTCACTCTACATTTTCATGTCTAACTGTACAAGGCTGCTTAATTCTAGCTTCCCCAGAGAAATGCAATGTATGCCTTTAATTTCTTTTTGTATTTTTTTGTAATTTAGAAATACTTTAAAAACACAGGAGTGTGCTTTGGAATGTTTTGCCTTAAGCCCTTTATTTACTATGCCACTTTGCCTACTGCTGTGACCAGGATCAGAACTTGTATTCATTACAAAACTCACCTCTACCACACAATTCCTAACCACCTAGCCATACTTATCACTCCTTTAAGTAATAATATCATATATATATTTTTTTCTCATAAATTCAACCATATGTTTTCTGCTTTCTAAACCACTGCTTTTAAATAGGCATCTTGGCTGAGCTGGTGGCTCAAGCCTGTAATCCCAGCACTTTGGGAGGCCAAGGCAAGGGTATTGCTTGAGGTCAGCAGTTTGAAATCAACCTGGCCAATATAGTGAGACCCTGTCTCTACAAAAAGAGAATAAATAATAAAATAGCTATCTCAGTGATTTTTGTTTTCACTTTTTTTGTGTGTGGGGTGAATATTTTGTGGTCTGTTCCTCTTTAAGTAAAGGTTTTTAGAAAGATGTTTTCTTCTTTTGAGTAACCTCCGGTGTTGAGTAATGGGCCCCATTTACAGTAAATAACATCTTCTGTCAGCACATTAGAGAAGACATGAACAAACTCTTTTTCTGATAGAAAGCAACTAAAAAATGCTTAATGATAATTACAGTGACATACTCTTAGTTACAATGAAAATAGATAAATCAACTCTATTTTCAGGTATTTTTTCTATAAAATACATAGCATTTTACTTAGGAATTCTTTTTATTTTTCTTTTATTGTACAAGACAAAAGTTTTGACTAACAATTAAATTTTAAAATATCTTAAGATTTTTTTGTCTTGTACCTGAAAGAATAGTAGAAACTAATTTGAAATGTAAATATATATACAAAATTATGTATTTTAAATGAAAAACGATAAATAGTCTGATTTTATTACCCTTGAAACAAAATGTATCACTTGAAAGCAGTTGAGAAATATTCGACCAAATTAAATGGGCTGCTATACTGTGAGCTGGTGTTAATTTTACCTCATTTATATTAATGTAAAGTAAATCATCAAAGTAGAAGTGAAAGCGTAGCAGCATTTGTTAGTAAATTCCACTTAATTCTCTGGCAGTGTTATAGACATATTATTAATTACACTGTGTGCTAGACGCAGCACTAAATCACTTATTGAAAAATCTTCTCCTTAATGTAGCCCTTAATTTTGACCACCATCAAAAGAATGCTTCATCTCAAAAAGCTATCAAAATATTGATCTGAAACTCTAAGTATAATTGGCTATTTCACAATTATATTGTCAAGAAAAAAAAATGGTTGGCAACGTTTGTCATTTCTGGACAATTATTCTCATAAGAACAAAGAATATAAAGCTGCAGATCAATTACCTGTTGGAGGTCCTGAGTCGTGAGTGATTACCTGTTTTATCAACAATTTATTTTCCTCTCAGTAATGGTGTAAAGTTAATCCTTATGCCATACATATGTGATTGTAACTGATATGGAACTTATGATGTTAATCATAAATCAATTTTTGTATTCACTCTCTAAAATACATAGTGAAGTAGAAAACATCATTTGTAATATATCTTCAGTTATATTAAAAGTGTAATACACATTGCCATGTGTATTAAATGTAGATACCCTGCCATGTTTTATTATCAAATTTGGCGTAATAAAATATGCTGTGATTTGGAAAAGCCACTATGCTTTTGTTTTTTCTCTCATTTTATAAAGGCAGAAGTTTTGTTTTTAAATAAATTCATAGTATTTTCGAAAGTTCAAATTAAGTGAATTAAAATGAACCCTTAATTACAAGTGTTCAGTTTGAAATAAATATTAAGACTTTTCCTTATATATAACTTTCTTATGAAGAAATAGAGATTACAGCTGAACAGAGTAGTACCTGAGATGAAAATACTTATATGGCAAATTTACAAATTCATCCAATTTAGATGAGCTGATAAAGGGACAGGTAGGACAAAGTATATAGAGCACATAATTGAATTATTGGAGCTAGATGATCCATTTCTAGCCTTGGACTAAGAGGGGCCTATCTTCAGCTGACGGGGAGAGATTTGTGAAGAGCATTTTGCTTTCTTTTCTCATGTGTATACTGGGATTTACTGCCCTTGGGGCACATCACTACTCCCCCTTCCCTCAGAGCATTAACATGTAAGTTTATCACCTCACAAATAACTTGCTTCTCCGAGTATATTGGGAGACAGAATCATGCAACCTTTTCCACTGCCTGTGAATTTTCTAATTGGAGAAGTAATTTCCTGCCCCTGGTTCTTCACTCGTATAACAAAAATCTGAGAGTAATGTTTATCCTGGGCATGTCCTTTTAATGAGTGCAAGGACAATCCTTTAGGCAAGATTTATTTGACTCAAAAAAGGTCTTGAGATAATTGACGATTCTCTGGTTTGTTGTTTGGGACGATGTTACACATAGGTTTGGCTACCTGATATATATGCGAGAGAAATATACTTCTATTCGGTTTCAGATATACATAGTTACAGTAAATATAATCTTTTCTCAGCATGTGAAAAAAAATGAACAAACCCTATTTTTCTGATATAAAGCAAATAAAAAATGCTTAATGATAAATACAGTGACATCATCTTAGTTACAATGGAAATGATGTGAATCAGTGAGTCAACTTTTTATTTCCAGGTAGGTTTTCTAGAAAATAAATAGCATCTTCCTCAGGACTTTTTTTTTTTTCCTTTTAGGATATGTATCTTGAACCAAGCAGGAATTTATTTCTCATGAAAACAAAATCTGATGCTTATGATCCTATGTATCTATGGGAGCCCCATGATATCATCATGCACCTTGGTGCCTTCCAGCTCACTTCCATGCCACCGTGGGAGTACCGCCCTTACCTACACAGTTCAGAATGGCTGCCCCAGCTCCAGCTTCTACACCTGCACTCCAGGAAGCAGGAGAAAGGAAAAGGTGGAGAAATGTGTACGCTCCTCTCTTTCAGATATCTTAGAAGTCCCAAAGGACAGCTCTTTTTGTTTCCCATTGTCCAGAACGGAGTCACATGGCCATATCTAGCTGAAAGATGGGCTAGGAAATGTAGTTTTAAAATGGTATGGTAATGCACTGAGCAAAATATTTAAGTTCTCGGCAGAGGTGGTGGGGTGGGAATAAATAATGAAAGACAAAAAGTTCACTGTGCCACAATACCCATTTTTCCTGAATTTTTAAAAATGCCAACGGGGGAGGTGGGGGAAGAAAATAGGTGAGACTGAAATTTAACATTGCTTCTTAGACAACACATTAGAACTTAATGTTTGCCACTAAATAGCTATGTGGTTATAAGGCATGTATCAGTCAGACAGTTTATTCCTTGCTAGGCACTATTTTCTTTGCAAATCAGGAATTGAGACTGAAAGCTCCTTAAGGACAGGCACTGGACCATGCTGACTCCAATTCTCAGTGCTTACCCATTATAAATGCAAACAATACATACGGAAATTAAATGAGTAAATGAAATACTTAAGATAATTTCAGATCCAAGTAATGGAAAGTAAAAATGTCATACTTACTAAATACATACCTGGACATTACAAAACTAAGATTGAGATGTAACATACCATTTAGGGATGTTATGCAAGTCCTTTGAATTCTCTAAGTCTGAATGTCCTTCTTTCTAGAATGGAGGTAATGAGCCAATCTATGGCAACACAGAATTGTACAATTTATCCAATTGTACTTAATGGTTCCAAACTTAGTGAATTGCTTCACCATTCTTCTAGTTGCGCTGGTCAGGAACCTAGGTGCCATGATTACCGGCTTTTTCTTTGTTCAGCTCTCCCCCATATAATGAATTATTAAATCTTCTGGAGTCTTATCTTCTATTTCCTGAATGTGTCCAAATAGTTTCACCCATGTTGCTACTACCCCAATCTGAGACACCATCATATCATCATATCTGACTTGAATTACAGCAAGGGCTTGTTCACTGCTCTTATTTCCTGCAGTCTTGTTTCTCCCCAGCACATTTTCCATGGAGCAGTAAGAGTGATCTTCCTGAAACATAGTAATGACAGTATTCTAAACAAAGTAAGTTCCCTTCGCATCAAGTTTAAATACCCTAGGATGATCATGAACCCCTTTATTACCTGGCCTTGTGTAGCTTCTACTTTTGCTACTGTTCTTTCCTGCCTCACACCCTCTTGTCCATTCATACCTAAATTCTTACAAGTTTTTCAATATGTAATGCTCTTCTTAAAGACTTCACATGTACTGTTTTTCTTGTTTGAAACAACATACCTTCTCTTTCTACCTCTCCCAGCTTTTGCTCTATCTGCCAAACTCCCTTCATTCACTTATTTACTAATGATTTCCTCTAATAAACTCCTTCTGAACTTCACTCCACTCCTCACTCCCAGACTCAGTGAGGCACCCCTGTCTTCTGTTCCTGTCATACCATGTGCTTTCCTTATTGTGGATTTTCTTACTCTATTTTTTAATTGGTTGATTAATACAACAGTCGGAACTGACTGTTAATTCCATTGATACAATAATCATGTCTATCTTCTATATTTCTCACAGCATCTGCCTGGCATATAGTTTGAAATTCCAGGAACAGTATGAATTTCAGTTACTATATATGAAACATAGGCACTAAAGAACAGCAAGAGTAAAATATACAAAAATCTATACAATTATAATGACAAGGTTTACATTAAACCTTATTTCTTTTAGTTTATTTATAAATATTTTTCTCTGAACTGAACTCCTTTGCTTTGAACGGAGATCTCTGTCCCTTAAGCTTTAGTGCCCAGATATCACAAGTCTTGCATCTTTTCCTACTTTTTAAAATCTATAGATAACGTGGTATGTTCTGGTCTCTTGGAGCCTGCAGAACAGAACCAAAAAGCTTACCTCTTAGCCTTCTATTTATAAAGAAAAGGCTTATCTCTGGAGAACTCTATCAATGCAACTCACAATTGTTGCTGAAGCTTCTAACCATTTGTCTCCAGAGAGTATACCGACTTTCTTGATATGTGGATTTCTATGAATTATGTGACTCACTTCTGAAATGCCCTTTTAGTTTTCTCATTTGCTCTTCCTTTCATGGGAAATAAAGGAGAAAATGTGCCAGAGGGTGATCAATGAAGTTTTTATCACGTCTGATGATAATATCTATCCAATAAAAAATGATTTTTCTGGCAACTAAACTTAATATAATTTTACTCTACCTGATATTTCTGTCTTCAATCACTATATTATTTAGAAAGAAATAACCTCCCAGGGATGAGCCTTCTAGCAGTTTTTGTTTGTAACTTGACCTTCTGTTAAAGAGTTTTTTAAAAAATAAATTATTTTCTCCTTAAACATTTTAAAGATATTTTAAACAAACTTAAATATTAGTTTCTTGAGTGTAGTTATGTGTTATTTATTATACAAGAACTGAACTTTCTTAGACAGGGTCATCTTCCCATGGAAAGAGCTCCAGATAATTGAGGATGAAAATAATTCTAAGAAAGAGAGCACAGATTTTTAAAATTTACAACTCAGATGAACGTATATAACAGAAAGTACAAATGTACAGACATACAGTCACCTAGATATAGCAGGGGAAACATCAACATTTATAAAAAATACAAAAATGTTGTCCTATTCAAAAAGACATCCATATTTAACCTGAGTAGTGTTTGAAATGCATGGAGCCAAAAAGATATATTTCCATTTTTTTCCCTTAACTTTATCTTTTGTCTTCTACTCTGAAGTGGATGTGTCTCTTGAGAAAACTCTTTTTTGCTCTTATTTTTCCCTTTTATTTTGTTCTTTTATTACTTTGAATATCATATGTACAACTTGATATAAATATCTTTGCATACAAGATATTTAAGTGTAAATATCTTAAATATAATAGTTGTATCTAGGCATGATCGTTTAAGCATGATGACCAAGACGTAAATGTGTTTTTTCCATCTCTCATACACACACACACACACACACACACTCACAGGCAAAAACACATAAATACACACTTAGGCATATAGATAATATTCATTCCTATAGTAGGATATAGGAATTTATAAACATGACAAATACAAACTTCATACATTCATAGATATACATATAATAGTTTCCTACTAGAAAACTATCAGGGTCTAATATGTTTAAAAACGTTTGCGTGAAAAATTTGTAACAAAATGGGGAACTGAGAAAACTTATCTCCCATTTATATAGCTCCTCAACTAAAACCTAATAAAAAGTATTTTAATATAATTAAGACATAATGGAGTTGACTATAATTAAAAAAAAAAAAAAACCAGCCACTGATGGGTCAGAAATGATAAGAAATTCTGAGAGCTAGAAATCAGATGCAATCTGATTGACATATGGGCTCAGAAGACTGGTAGAGCAGTGGAAGCTATCTAGGATCACAGGTAATGAACAAAATGAGTAGAAATGGCCAATTAGATAAATATTTGACAACTGACAGAGCATCCACAGTCAGAGCCATTGGATTGGTCTTCCCTTTTTGTGTGCTAGTGGAGCTGTGGAGTGGACCACAATATTAGCGATCACAGGCTGGATACGACAGTGAGGAAGTCTTGACATTGAGCATTTCCCAAGGGAGCTACTGAACCCTCCCCCTAGGATGACAAAAGACCAAAGCTAAGGAGAAAACAATGGCACAAACAACCAAATACTTTTCCAGAAAAATGAACAGAGGCTAGATCCTATCCTTAGATGCTACATCCACAGAGAATAGTATAGGAGTAATAAAAATATGAAACTCTCAGCTCCCAAAAAAAGAATCACCAAATTTTTACACAAAAGGTCTAAAAAATCACTGCAAAAGAAAGACACCAAGTTAAACTAGCAGAGAAATTCCTGGTTGAGGGGACAATTAACAGAACGTATAAACCTATATGCTAAAAGCAAGAGAACCAATCATAAATCTAATAAATTAAAATTTTCACTGCAATAATTTTGAAAATTGTATGGTATTTAATACTGTAATAGAAAAAGTAGAAGGGTGAAAGAGAAACTTGAAACACTAAGAGAAAAGATTTTTCCAAAACATGGAAAAAACAGTAAAGGGGTAGAGAATACGAGAAGGAAAATGTCAGCAGACATTTAACATTAATTAGTTCGCCATAAAGAGTCTGTCTGAGATTCCAGAAAGAGAAAGCAAACAAATGAAATAAATAAATAAAATAAAACAGGAAAAAAATTGTGGTCAAATAAAATGAGGAAATTGACAGGCTTATTATTAAATGTATTTGGAAATACAAGGACCCAGAGATATCTTTAAAAAGAAGAGCTAAATTTGTGTGTTCACATGTCCTGATTTCCAAACTTACTGCAAAGCTACGCTAATCAAGACAGTGTGATACTGGCGTATAGTTAGCCATATAGATCAATACAATAAAATTGAAATTCCAGAAATAAAGCCTAACATTTATAATCACTGATTTTTCAACTAGACTGCCAAGACAATTCAAAGGGGAGAAAAAGTCTTTTCAATAAGTGATATTGTATATCTATATGCAAAAGAATGACTTTCTACCCCTACCTCACATCACACACAAAAATTAATTCAATGTGGATTTAAAACCTAAAAGTAAGATTTAAAACTGCAGAACTAGCAAAACCACAACAAAAACCAATCAGCCAAATTTAAAAATGAGGAAAGGACTTGAATAAACATTTCTGCAAACAAGAAACTAATGGTCAACAAGCACATGAAAGTCAAAACCACAATGAAATGTCACTTCATACTCACTAGGTCATAATTTAAAATAAAAAATAACAAATATTGGCAAGGATGTGGAGAAATTGGAACCCTCAGGCACCACTAGTGGGAATGTAAAAATGGTACAGCTACTATGAAAAACAGTTTGACTTCGACTTTCTCAGAAAGTTAAACATAACACTGCCACATGATCCAGTAATTCCACTACTAGATACACCCCAAATTCTACATTTTTAATGAAAAAGATGGATATATCCCTATGTGGTTAATATACAATTAATAACTTTTTTTCTCATTTGCTGTTAACTGTATTCCTAACATATTTCTGCAAATGAAAATAATATAAAATTGAGGATAACATGGAATACAAATTATGATAGCAATTGAGAATTCAGCAAACGTGAAGGAAGTTAGAAGTTAACTAGAGGAATATCCAATGGACTTGAACGCATGGTAGGAATACCCTTGGTGAAACTGAAATAGCACAGAATTATTCTACCTTCTGCATAACTTAAAGCAAAATGCGTAATACTTCCATATAACATTATAAATGTACATATTCATTCTTTTTTCTTTTTTTTTTTTTTGAGACAGAGTTTTGCTCTTTCACCCAGGCTGAAGTAAAGGGGCGTGATCTCGGCTAACTGCAACCTCCACCCCATGGGTTCAAACTATTCTCCTGCCTCAACCTCCCAAGTAGCTGGGATTACAGGAGCCTTCCACCATGCCAGCTAATTTTTGTATTTTTAGCAGAGATGGGGTTTTGCCATGTTGGCCAGGCTGGTCTCAAACTCCTGACCTCAGGTGATCCACCTGCCTTGGCCTCCTAAAGTGGTAGGATTACAGGCGTAAGCCACCGCACCTGGCCCATATTAGTTTTCAACTTAAAAAAAAAATGTTAAATAAAGTTTGCAATGTTCATATTATATACAAACAGAATTTAATGTAAGAAGACTTGATGATTTTTAAAGTGATAATGAAATTTTCAAAAAGTGCACATAGTATACAGAGGAGAAATTCAAGAGTGGGTAGTATTTTAATTCTCTCATATTTCATAGCAAGAAAGTTCATAAATACTGCCAATAAATCAAGCATTAGCATATGGCTTAATAAAAAGCAAGTCAATAGAAGAAAGTAAAAGCTATATAAACAAGTCAGAAGTTGAAGAATGAGGGAAATACAGGAAGTCGTGTAAGTTAATTTTTTTGTTATTTCCAAAGGAGAGGTAATGTATATTTTCCAGGGCAGATAAATCAAGAAATAGAGGCATATGTAGACATTATACAAAGCAAATAATGGTAAGCACAAAGAACTAAAGAGAACCTGTTGTATTAACGTTTGCCTCAAGGGAACAGATGTTAACCATAGAAAGATTACTATTTTTCATTTTGTTTTGTTTTCTTGAAAAATATTTATCATGTACATTTTATAGAATTTACAAAAATCGATGAAGTACATATTTTGGAGAAAGAAAAACTCCAGCTCTGCTTTGCATGACTAGAGTCCCATTACTGGAATGCTATCCATTTTGCCATATATAGGTAGCAGAGTAAATGAAAGCACATGGAGTTTATACCTAGGTAGCCAACTTCTTATGTAATTCCCCACAGCTGATCACTCAGTAACATTACTTCTGATGCTCATGAATATTATGCAATAGGCTTTATTTTAGTTATCTTTTTCCTGTGTTCATCATATTTCTATGTTTTAAAAAAATCATATGGTAATTCAAGGAGACATGGCTGAAAATATTTTACGATACATTTTCTTGACCTCATGCACTTTAAGTCACATCTTTTGTTTGAAGAGGAACTTTGCGGCCCTTCTATCCCTTCCTTTCTGTGGGCTACTGAGACTTATTCCTGATTTTTTATGTATTTAGTTCTACAAGAAAACTGAAAAGCAAAACAGAAATTCACAGACTTCTGGAAGTCTCAGAAGTCCAGCACCCAAATGTAATACTTGGAAAAAAGAAAGGTGCTCAGACTTTCAGACTTACAAAATCAAGAGGCAGACAAAAATATACGTAAAAAGATTGCTAAGAACAAGCATGTCAAAAAAGAAAAAATAGGTTAGCAGAGTTAGTGCTATCTTAAAGCCAAGAGGGGTTCAACTAGACAGAAAATTTAATACAAGTACTGATATAAAGTGATTAAATAATGGGCCAAAAATAAGCCTCACTTATAAAGTAACATAGAGAATTAAAGAAGGAAATAAACCCAAAGCAGCAATAAATATTAACATAGATGTGAGGACTAAAATTCACAAATGGAAGTTAATACTATTATGACGGGTAAACAATTGTGTGTATTTGGGGGCAAGGAGCCAATAGTTATGAAAAGATTTATGTCCTCATGCCAAGGACCGGTTTGGGTACATTTCTGACAAAGGGCACTAATGCAAGTTAAGGAATTATTGGTAACATTAAACACAATCCAATATTGTTTATCCAATCCACATCCTACATACATTAATAGTTTTAATCTTGATTGTGGAAAGATTAAATTTCTTAAAATTAAAATTTCTTAATCATATTATTCCATGTAATCCCTTTGTATTTAAAATATGTTTAGGATGTATATTATATGTCATAATATATAATATGCATTATAGATACATGTCTATATAATAGCATATATTATATGTATATAAGACTATAGAACACTAAAGAGTTTAAACATTTAAGCATTACTGAACAATGTAGAAAATATCCTATTTTTAAGTATTTTTGCCTCCAGAGTTAGTACGATCAGTTCTTTGAATTTGTGGTCCAAGAATGAAATTAAGCTCTTTGATAATTAATTCTCTGACAGTTTTGTACTGAAAGAGAAAGATCATAATGATGAAGACTAATATAAATGTTGACATTTAACAAAATGTTGTAAAAGAAAATTTTATTGTACTACAGTGGCTACTTACCAATTGATTTCTTAATAACCCAAAAGAATAAATGGACCTAGCAAAAGTCCCTAAATTACTATTAGAGAATAGCTTCTATGGGTATATCTTGCTTTTAAAGAGGATTTGAAACTGCTCTACTGCTATCTTTGGCTTCCCATGGATCATGAAAAATCATGAATTCAAGTTTCTCAAGCCCTTTATCCTTGGATCAAAGGAAATTGAACAGGCTCGTGAGGTTACTATCACTTGTTCATTGTTGACATTAAAATATATTTGGAATATGAACAAAGTTTAGCTCAGGTAATGGAAAAAAAATACATCTATAGAGCTTGTAATTTTAAAAATATTTTAAAATCATACAAAATTGCAACATTTTATTTCAATATGTTACTTTTATGCTTAACATGTAAATCTAATTGCACAGCATTTTAATGTTTATAAATGTAATAATGTCAGATTGATTGCCTAGGTGTGTTGACCTATAAAATTCTCTTGGCATATGATGGGATTCATTAACTATAATCTTTAAGTCTATAATAAATAATCAGTTTCTGGAGTTATTTTTAAAAGACACACTGATCGGTGAAACCCCATCTCTTCTAAAAATACAAAAAATTAGCCGGGTGTGGCGGCGTGCGCCTGTAGTCCCAGCTACTCAGGAGGCGGAGGCAGGAGAATGCTATGAACCCGGGAAGCAGAATTTGCAGTGAGCTGAGGTTGCGCCACTGCACTCCAGCCTGGGCGACAGAGAGAGACTCCGTCTCAAAAAATAAAAAAAATAAAAAAGACACACTAATGAAGCCTAAAAGAGAATTATTTTGCATGTATCTTGCCCTGGAACAAGATGTACAATTAAAATGACCACCAAACAGCAATAACACCTTTATGAAGATGGTTTGATAAGAAATTTAGGTCAAGGATGCTAGCTAAAAGAACATTTCATTTGCTTTAACAGGCATCCTTTCAGACATTCCTTGCTACAAAAAGACAATAGATTAAAGAGAAAGAAGGGAACAGAGATTCTTTGTAAATATTGGCGCTTAACTCTGTGAAGCAGATGACTACTGACCCTGAGTACTCTGTAATTTCTTTGTTCAACATTCTGCCTCTTACACCCCTGTCAGGTTGTAAAATCAAAAGGTTCTCCAGGGTTTCTCTGAACATAAGTGTCTATGCTCTTTTGTACATAGTGAAGACTGTGTCAGTATTTTTGTAATAACATATCAATTTTTAGTTTCTCCTTTTTCCTGTTTACAAAAAGTGCTGCAATATAGGTTGGGGTTGGATATCTGTGCTATCATTTTCAAACTTTCTGAAATATTAAGAGCCCTATTTTATTATCCCAATTTTTTAGCATACCATATTCAAGACAGATGTGGCACTTTAAAATATGTCTTTAAGGAAACCAACACATTTAATACAGAATGTTTTGGGAGGTTGAGTGTTACGGCATTATCCAAAATCATTTTTTAAATAATTCATCTACTCGTCATATGAGTTTGTTTCTTCAGGAGACTTAAGGATTGGAGAAATTTATTCCTCTCATTTGTGCTTGGTATTGATGCTTGGTTTCAGATGTTATAAAATCAGTGCTGAATGTGAGTAAGTTATTCATAATACAGCTTCTAATGAAGTGTAGACATGACTTGAATAATAAATATCCCAGTCCTTTAATAAGGCTCATCTTATGCTCGTAATAAAACCCTACACTGTTTCCATAATCCAGTGGAATTTTACCAAAGTTAAATTAAGACACATAAAAGCACATTCTTAAAGTATGATTTACAATCCTTAGGAAATGACTGTAATTGATTTACAACAAACCAGCTGTCCGGAGAACTCAGCAGCCCCAGGTGACTGTAGCAGTTTTGCTTGAGTAAACCTGCTCACACAACATGTTAGTCTGGAATTTTTTTTTTTGTCAGATTGTAAAATCCAAAGATAAAACACATAGTTAATGGAGAACTTTTAGCAAAAACTACTGGAGAATAATTTTGCTTAGGTAAACACTTGTTTAAACACATTTATAAAAACGTCATGCACATTTAAAAATCATAATCTTTAGAAGCTACTGTATGTTTCTAAAAAGGAAGATTTTTTAATGCCTTTTTCTTTTGTGGATTCTGCTACTTCCAGCTTTCTCCTTTTTATAAAATTCTGGCATATGCAATGTACTGTATCTGAAAATGATAGAGTGTGCCTTTCTGGTACAGTCTTGTCAATTACATGTGCCTTGTTTCATTAACTACAGCTAATTATTAGCCATAGTGTTCTGGGCTATGAATTTAAATTGAGTAAAATGAGTGGTCATTTTTTATCATTTCTTCTAGTCATCTCAGATTCATCAGACTATTTTTATTGCATGTGAAAATATTAAAAGTAAAGTAATCCAAATCTTTCACTGCCTTCTTCAGTAACCAAATAAGTGTTCGTATTAAAGGTGACAGAGATAGATGGCATTAACTTGGTTTTTTTGCTTGACAGCTCTTGCCCATAACATATGTTCAGTGCTATCAGGGTTATTACAGGGAACACAAACTAATCAGGTGGACAGATTCACAAACAGTGTCTAGAACACATGGTGGCCTCCCAGTGTTAACAAGAAATGTCTGAATCACTTGTAAACATCGTCAAATGATGTGAAGATTCGTCATTTTGATTGCTGGTTCTTAAGACTGTGGTTAAAATAATCTTGTTGACTATAGACCTGCTAGATTGGAAGGTGAGATGCTGTGACCTGACCTTATTTGCTGCTGTGTCAGGGAAAAGAGAAAAAAATTATGGGCTCTGTAGCAGTTCTGATATTGATTCAACGATCCATATGTTTTACCTTTAAAAATAATTTGGCATTAATTTTTGTTCTTGAGGCTGAATTTCTTAAAAGGAATTAATATAGAAAACCTTTTAGTTCAAAAATTTATTAAGAATTATCCAGTTACTAATTTCTTTCTCCATTAAGAGAAAATGTTAACTAAATCTGATTGCAAAGAAGATAGTTCAGGAATTCTAATTCTAGGGCAATTTGATGATCTAATTTTACAAAGATTAAAATGTACTTGAAAACTACCACTAGCTTCCCATGCAGTAGCACATCTGTGTGCATGTGGGTATGTGCGTTCTCATGTTTTTATCTGTGTGTATATATATATATATATGTCACTGCAAAATTTCCCCTTGACAACTAACAAAGATATCACCTTTTACTTTCAAAGAAAATCAGAATGGAAAAATAATAGCTACATGGTGAACCACATGAAGTAATTATTTGGGGATTATAAGGAGAATGTTGCTGGGAAAAGAGCTTGAAATTGTGAAATTTCTAAATAAAGAAGGCTTTCAGCAAACTGGAGCAGTCTGCAAGGGCACTATCTAAACATAAAGCCCACTGAGCTCAGCGTTTATTCCACTGACTTCTGGAAGGTTTTAAAGGTGGGGGGGGAGATTTAGATATAAAGTTTATATTTTTAGGTGTATAGCTTTTTCTCAAATTCTTTTTACCTCCACTGAGTCTTCTTCCCTCAGTCTGTTTATCATACTCACAGTCGGAGGTAATCTTCACTATAGCATGACAATATCTTAAAAATTAGAATTAGATGAATTTGAAGTAAAAATAGATACTATCTTATTAGTGAATTAGCTAGTCCAAAGCTTATAGACTTGGTAGTTCTTTCCAGTTAAAATAGAATACTGTACAAGAGTGTAGGCTTTGGAGACACAGAGGTTGTTTTGGAATGTTGATTACGATACTTTGCGTATTTGTGAATTTGGGTTACTCATTTAACTTTTATGAGCTTCAATTTTCTCAACAAAAACGTATAGATGGTAATATCTATTAAATGGAGTCAAGAAGATTAAAACAAAAACCTATTTTGGCAAAGCATTTACTAGAGTGGCTGACCCATGGAAGTCTTAGTAAGCTGCATCTGTTATAATTATGTGACAATATCCTTTGTTACTTCCAGTTTGAATTTTCAGGCTAGCCTCTAGGTTCTAATCTTGGGGAAAACTGTTCCTATTAGTTATCTTGATTTCTATCAACTAGATTAAGTTTCTCTCCTATTTGTCAACTCATTATAAGAAACAGTGACTTCTTCTACCTAGAACAGTGCCTCTCTTTTGCTACAGTTTGAAACTGCATATTATCAATCAGCTGAAAAGAGAGCTACTTCAACCCCCTACCATCCTCCGGGCTTCCCCCTCCCCATGCTGCTGTTCCTAATTTCTCTCTTTTGCTCATTAAGTGCTCAAATTCTGCTGTTGACTCTACCTCTTCAGTAAATACATGCTTCCTGTGGTCATCAGTGATCTCTGATTTGCAAAGCCCAATGAATACTTTTCAGTCATTTTCAGCATTCAAGAGTTGACCAGCCACACCTGGAAGTTATCCTACTATGAGTTTCTAATAGCATCACTCTCTCTGGTTCTCCTCCTCTCTCTCCAGATTCTTGTTATTAAAGTCCATGAGCTCCTTTTTCCTTTTCCTGATTCTGCATTGCAATTATTTTATCTTTAGTTTTCTTCTCTTTTATTCAATCAGGAAAAGCATATTGGTTGGTCTGACACACAATATGATAATTTTCAATCTATATCTCCAGTTCAGCATCACACTCAAGGTGTTGGCCCATACAACCGCTGCCTAGTAAACACTACTTAGAAAACATTTCACACAAAACTTGTCCAGAAAAATATAACATGACCCCTGTAGAACTCACTAACTTTACTTTCTACTCTGGTGACTTATACCATCATATTCTGTCTTAGCCACTCTGGGCTGCTATACCAAAATGCCAATCTGGGTGGCTAATCAACAATAAACATTTAGTTCTCACTCTTCTGGAGGCTGGAAGTGTGAACTCAGGGTGCCAGCATGATTGAGTTCTGGTGACTACCCTCTCCCAGTGGCTGTGCCCTCATAGGTTAAAGGGGGGCTAGGCGTTTCAGGTTTGTTTTAATCATGGCACTAATCTCATTCATAAGGGCTCCATACTCATGACCTAATTACCTCCCAGAAGCCCTGCTTCCTAATACCTTACATTGCAGGTTAGGATTTTAGCATATAAATTTTGGAAAGACACAAACATTCAGTTCATAACATATTTCCAGTTTTCCAAGATGCCTAAAGGTCATTTTATATTTCTCACTTTCCGCGATTGCATTTCAACATTATGTCAATTCTACCTTCATAATATCTTACAATTTATTTTCCTTCTGTACTATCCCTGCCTTTGCCTTGCTTTAGACCCTCCTCTTTTTTACCTGGATTTCTTATGAATTTTCCCTTCTCCTAGTCTTCTTTCCCTCTATCCCAAATCCATTATCCATACTGCCACAAAAAATTATTTTCCTGAAGTATAAATTGATTGCATCATTCTCTTACATCATTCCAAGTTTTGGTATTACTTTCAGGATAGGTACCACCATGGAATACATTTTTCCCGTTATTTTTCTCCCCACTTTCCTATACAAATGCTCCTTGACCTAAGATGGTGATATGGTTTGGGTGTGTGTCCCCTCCAAATCTCATGTTGAAATGTGATCCCCAATGTTGGAGGTGGGGCCTAGTGACAGGTATTGAATAATGGAGGCGGATCCCTCATGAATGGATTGGTGCTGTCCTTATGATAATGAATTCTCACTCTGTAAGTTCACATGAGATCTGGTTGTTTAAAAGAGCCTGACACTTCCTCCCTTCTCTTTATTGCTCCCTCTCTCATCATGTGACACACAGGCTTCTCTCACCTTTGGCCGTGATTGTAAGCTTCTTGAGGCCTTCACCAGAAACATATGCCAGCACTAAGCTTCTTGTATAGCCTGCATAAGTGTGAGTCAAGATAAACCTCTTTTCTTTATACATCACCCAGCCTCAATTATTTTGTTATAACAAAGCAAATGGACTAACAGAGGTGGGGTTATATCTCCTGATAAACCCTTGTTAAGTTGAAAATATTGTAATTCAAAAATGCATTTAATGTACCTAAGCTATGGAACTTTGTAGCTTAGTCCAGCCTATCTTAAAACTGTTCAGAACATTTAGAATAGTTTACAGTTGGGCAAAATCATCTCACACAATGCTTATTTTATAAAAGTATTGTATATCTCCTGGTCATTACCCTCATGATCATGTGCCTGGCTGGGACCTGTGGCTCGCTGTCACTCCCCAGCATCCAGAAAGACTATAGTACTGCATATTACTAGCCCAGGAAAAGATCAAAATTCAAAATATGGTTTCTACTGAATGTGCATTGCTTTTGCACCATTGTAAAAATTAAAAAATCATGTCTAACCATTGTAAGATGGGGATTGTCTGTGTATATTTTGTGCTATCAGCATGATGCAATATTTGTGGACCCTTGAAGATTCTGTACACATTCACATCTTGGCTCTGTTCACACTTTTCCAACTTGCCTAAAATATCATTCACATTCTTCTTCAGTTAATCACATCGTTCTGGTTCTTCAACATTTATCTCAGCTTTTGCCTACTCACTTCATCACTCACTGCCTGAGATAGGTGTCCTTTTCCTGTGCTTCTATTTGTCCATATGCATTGCTATCGTAACTTTTATCATGCTGTACTTCAACTGTTCATTGATTTGTCTTATGGGACAATGAGATTCTCTAAGAAGAGAACATGAGGCGCACTTTATCCACTACACAAATCCCCTCACCTGATACACATCTGGCACTGTATAAATGTTCATTAAAACAATAGCTAAATAGCCAGTGCCATTCATGTTTTGTGATCTCTACCATCATCCTCCCTCAGTTCCTTCCCTGAATCATCTTTGTTGATGTGTGTATGGTAGGTTCTTTTCTCTCCATCTTTGCTTTTCCTGTTTCCTCATTTTACACTTAACTTTCCAGGTTTTCTAAACAGGTTATTTACCTCAATATAGTCATTATAGAAATTTCTCACTCTTCTTTCTGTGAGTTCTGATTTTCACTTATCTTTTTCAGTGAACCCAAAGTTCACTAATTATAGGCTCTTAGCTCTTCAAAGCATTAGTAGCTCAGTATCAAAACAAGTTCTACCTGGAGATTTCGTTCATCTCAAAGTTCATCACATCTCCCTCAAGAAGTTTTAATTTAATTTAATTTAAATACACTATCACATGTTAAATTGGTTTGATATACTGAATTGGGACATGATAGTATTGGTTTATCTTAAAACATGCAATATAACTAAGGCTTAACATTCATATTTTATAATATCAATTTCTTTCCCTTCTAGAAGTTATATCTGAATCAACAGTAGTGCTTTAGAAAGAAGAGTGCTTTCATCGTAGCCAGACCATTTAAAAATATTCCCTATACTCACAAGCAAGAGCAATCTAAGTGAAAAATATACCACAAATTAACAGTTATAAACTTAATGTAAACATTTAAAAGAAGGAGATATCATAGAAAGCTCTTTCTTATTGTCAATAGGAGTATTTTTGTGTTTTTATGTTCGAAAAAAAGGACATTGCTTTAAGGCATTGATAAAGGAATAACATTTTTAAACCAAGTGATTCCAAAGCCTTGTCTAAATTACAACCTCAAAATGTCACCTATCTTTCTCATTTCTTTGGAGTCAAACTTAATTACAGGGCCTTTAAATTGATCAGACCCGATATATCAGGAGGATTTCCCAACATATTTTAACCAAGTAGAGATATACCAATCATGTGTTGGGCCGAACAATTTTAACCACCCCATCTTTTTCTGCATAAAATTGAGTTTCAGGTCACTCCTTCAACTGAGATTATAACTAATAACAACTTTTCCGTTGAAATGCTGAAATAGCATGCATTTTGCTTAGATGAATATGTTCTGGAAGCCAAGTGCCAATACAAAAAAGAATACACAATTTGTTTTTTATGTGAGGCCACATTAATAACTGAGATTTACAGCTAATCAGTGCAAATTGTTATTATTTCCAAAATAATAATTCTAGCTGCCTATACATTTCTACATATTTACAGTGACTTTAAAAGGGTGTGTCTGATTTTAAAGCTCTGGCCTTTAAACGAAAAGGTCTTTCATTATGCCAAACAAAGAGAGGTGATACTGTTGAATAAATTTATGCTGTTATTTTTTGTGTGTGTGTTTGTGTGTGTGTGTGTGTGTGTAGATATACATACTTATACATAACATGGAGGACTGCAATAAAAATGACCATACCATTGTGGGAAAGGTAAAATGTTATATAAATACTGTGTATATTACTTGTCTATCCAAGGTTTCCTTCAAAATTTGGACATTGGTTATATCTTGTATATACCCTAAATTGCCCAATTTCACTAAATCATTTGGACTTTTTATAATTAACAGGAATATGCTACATGAGAAGCATAACTTAAATTTTCTATTATTGTCCAAGCTGTAAACTGCTTTTAGAGGTGTAATCTCTATCATTTAGCCCCACCATGTACTTTATGAAGGTATTACCTGTATTCTATACTCTTAAAAAACAGTGAATCAAAGCATTTTTTGCCAGTCATATAGTGAAATAAGATTCTGTAACATAAGCCTAATCAAACATAACTGAGTCCTTTTGTGATTTCCACAAAATTAAAAGATCATAATTTGACACATTAAAAAGCTGAGTGGTTTATATGGCCATAAGAAATTTGATACACATTGTAGCTTCAACATCTGTATTCTCCTGGAGGAGCTTGTCATAGCATCATGACACACAAGTACTTATTTTTAAAATATATCTTAACCCCTAAACTAAAAAATGGGTAAAGAATATGTATGCAATTTATAGAGAAATATAGCTGGCCAATTAGCATTAGAAAAATGTCCAACTTCAAAAAAATAACCAAAGAAATAAAAATTTAAATAAAAGATCAAAGTGTTAGTGAGGTTGTGCTGTGTAGGACTGATAGAACTTAAATTGATAAGAACCTCAATACAGGGCAATTTGACAGTAATTTAAAGAAACTGATAAAAACACATACTCCTTTTAATACAGACATTCAACTTACCAGAATTTATCCTAAGAAAACAATTAGAGATGTATGTAAAGACTTAGGTTCAAATATATCTTTAGCATCATTGTTAATGATGGCAAAAAAAGAAACTAGAAACGATCTGAGTTCAAAAATAGACAAATAGCCAATTAACTATTTAATAGTATAGCATTACAGATATTAAAAATAATGTTGTAAGAGAACAAATTATGCCATTGAAAAAAAGATATATGTAGTTAAGGGGGAAAATAAGAGCAAGAAGAAGATTGAAATTATATGTATGATATAATCCCAGTTTAGAAGCAATATAAGTTTTGTAACTAAGATCCACTCTAGTTTGAAGCCAGACGAATGAATTTCAGTTTGGGCTGCACCACTGACTAGCTGTGTAACCCTTAGGATGCTATTTTAACCTTTCTGAAATTCAGTTTCCTTATCTATAAAATGGTATTAAGAAACTTCCAAATTTGCAGGACTTTTGTAAGATTTCAAAGAAATAATTCATGTATGGCTCCTAGTATAATGCATGAATAAAATGGGTATTCAGTATATGTTAATTTTATCATAATTCTTATTATATAGCATGTATATTTTCTGTCATATTTTATGTTTTATATTACATGTGTATAATATGCATATTTTATATTAAATGCATGTTTATGTCCAAACATTCACCAAAACTGTTAAAATGACAGTTTCTTAGTGGTAGGATTCCGAATGGTTATTTCATATATACCTGGATTTTTCTTCAGTGAATACACATAACTTTTATAACAGGGAAAAAATAAAATTAGGTAGGCCAGGTTAGGCTAGAAGCTTCAGTAGCAATATCCAAACACTGAAAGTTCAGTGTCTTATTTCTCGTATCCGCAGTCTCCATGGGTTAGGTGGCTCTCCAGAGAGGTGCCTGCCAAACAGTGATGTGAGTCTGTCTACATCATAAAGCAGCAATATCTAGAACATGAGATTTCTAGACCTCTGTAGCAGCAGAAGGGAGCTGGAGGGCTCTCTGGGGACTTTTCACTGCCTCTGCCCAGAGGTAATACGTGATCCTTCCACTCCCAGTCCATTAGCTCACCAGTCACTCGGCCCTTCCTATGTGCAAGCGGGCTGCAGCAGGGGCAGTGGGGGGACACATGGATATGTGATAAAGATTAAATGTCTCTCCCACAAAAAGCAAAATCTAAAAGAAAATGAAATTAATAGATTTTACTCAAATCAGACATTTATTTCATGGCTTCACTTGGCAATTTAGATTTCTTGAATCTTTCAAAGAGAGTACAGGTTACAAAAGCTCTAACTTTTTCCCTAGACAGACCTTCCGCAGCAGCTGCAATTGAAGAGCAGAATTAAACAGGCACACAGGAGAGACTATCCTACGAGCTGCCTCTCACTAACTTGCAGTATGACTCCAAAATACAAGTCAGTACACATCTCTGGACTCAGTGTCCTTATTTGCAAAATAAATGAGTTAAATACCATACTTTCTAGTATACTATCCAGCTGGAAGCATGCTGCCTTCTTAAATCACTACATCTCTGTCAGCTGACAGCTTTGCTTTTATTCTAACTTCAATTTAAACTATCACATCTTTACATTGGTAACATTAGTTATCAGCAGCATAAGCCTATTTTTTTTTACTATGTTCATTCATTCATTCATTCATTCATTTATATTTTTAGAGATAGGGTCTCACTTTTTCATCCAGGCTGGAGTGCAGTGGTGCAATCAGAGCTTACTGCAGCCTCGACCTGGTGGGCTCAAGTGATTCTCCCACCTCAGATGCATGCCACCACACTTGGCTAAGTTTTGTTTTGTTTTGTTTTGTTTTGTTTTAACTTTTATGGTAGGTTCAGGGGCACATGCGCAGGTTTGTTATATAGCTAAACTGTGTGTCATGAGGGGTTGGTGTACAGATAATTTCATCACCCAGATAATAAGCACAGTACCCAATAGGTATTTTTTCTGATCCTCTTCCTCCTCCCAACCTCCGCCCTCAAGTAGGCCCCAGTGTCTGTTGTTCCCCTCCTAGTATACATGTGTTCTCATTGTTTCGCTCCCACTTACAATCGAGAACATGCAGTATTTGGTTTTCTGTTCCTGTGTTAGTTTGCCTAGGATAATGGCCTCCAGCTCCATCCATATTGCTGCAAAGGACATGATGTCATTCTTTTTTTTTATGACTGCATAGTATTCCATGGTGTATATATACCACATTTTCTTTATCCAGTCTAATGTTTATGGGCATTTAGGTTGATCCATGTCTTTGCTCTTGTAAACAGTGCTGCAATGAGCATAAGCATGCATGTGTTTTTACAACAGAATAACTTGTATTCCTTTGGCTATATACCCAGCAATGGGATTGCTGGGTTGAATGGTAATTCTTTTTTAAGTTATTTGAGAAATTGCCATACTACTTTCTACAATGGCTGAACTAATTTACACTCCTACCAGCATTGTATAAGTGTTCTCTTTTCTCTGCAACCTTGCCAGCACTTTTTTTCACTTTTTAATAACAGCCATTCCGACTGGTGTGAGATGGTATCTTATTGTGGCATAAACCTAAATGTCATAGAATACTTATTTTTGCAGCTTTTTCATGGAATGCTTGGTAAAATAAAGACAAATAAACATACTCACAGAACGAATTATAATTCCATGTCAGCTTAGCTCTTTTCAGCTTTGCTGAAAAGCATATATGTAGAAGTGGGGTGAAATTTACACTTTTTAGTAATTGATGCTTACAACTACTGTCTGAGATAAGTACGGTTGTACTCAGTCTAAAGGCATGAGACTTATCCAAGTTAGTAAGTAATCAAACTGGGTTTCGAATAGACCTAGGTACTCAACAATTTTGTACACAATCTTCCTGCAATGAAGTTGGGGTTAAGAAGGAACAGCAATACTATTGTTTCATTTTAACTAAAACAGAGAACTGGGAGCCCTCCTCAACTACTCTGGGAAAAACTGGGCCATGTTACTGCAGTCAGTCTCTCAGTCAGAAGAACCCAAGAAAATTGCCATGTGGGAGTAACTACAAAGGAAAATGAAACAAGGCCTGCTACTCCCATTAATTTTTCATAAAATGAATTCATTTTCATAAAAGATAGCATTGCGTGTAGCATTATATGATTAGAGGAGACTGAACTTGTAGCCTGACTTTGAATCCTTACTTCACTACCAGGTAACTTATGTAAATCACTTAACATTTCTAAAGCTCATTGTCCTTATTAGAAAGTGTGAACAAAATAATTATAAATCTATATCATAGGGTGTTGGTTTCATACACTTTATGATCAGATACATTTAAAAATAGATGAAAACTGGAAATACCACCTTGGATCTTTGGAGGGACTCTGCAACATTGGTGACACCAGTGTTCCTGGCCTGATCCTCCACAGGATAGGATTGTTGAAAATTGAATAAAGTTGATGGTAATTGCTACATTTATTTCTATTCTCTGGACTTCTGTTTCTAGAGCTCATGGATCTATCCTTGACCCTAGAAGAGACTACTGTGCACTGGCACATAGACGCTTTGACTGCAACACTGGATAGGAAGTTTTACTGATGAGAAGGAACATTCAGACATAGACAGGTTAAGTAATTTTCCCAATTGCAACACATTTCAGGGTTGACAAAGTCTAACCATGCTTCTCTCCTTGGAGTCCCTAAGTAGGTCAAAGATATCATCATCCTATAAGTTTCTAAGCTAGAAATGTCCCTGCCATCATCCTTCATCTCCTTCCATCGCCAAGTTTTATCTGAAGCAAAAGTCTGATCATGTTACCGAAAATCCTCATATGTATCCGAATGCTTGTTGGAAGAAGTATATACAAATGGGCAGATAATTCATTCATCACACTCTCCTCACTGCAGCCTCAGAGATGCAAGTTCTACAGGTACAGCAACTTTGCAGAGGCTGGAAAAAGAGGATCATCTCAGCAAAGGGCAACTGTCCTATACCCTGCCTGCATGAATGTCAACAAACTACCACATCGTGAGTCTCTCATCTCGTTGATTTTCCATTTCTCTACTGCCTAGTCAGAAGGCCCACTCATCCTTTGACAGCAGTTTACAGAGTTCTCTTTCCTCCAGCATCTCCTGGGAAGTGATGTGAGCCACACTGTGCAGGTCAGAGTCAGAGGTGATGAGCTCAAGGTCACACAGCCAGTCAGTAGTGAGTGGCAGAGTTAGAAGTACAGCCAGCTTGGGCGGTATCTCCAGGACTCTTTTCTGTGTGTTGACCATGTTAAAGAAGCCTTTTGTGGCTAGTCAAGCTAGATCATTGAGAGCACCAAACACTAAGAAAACATTAAAAGAAAATACAACGTTTCTTACGTTCCTCTCTTGCAAGGAAGGTTCATCAATATTTACTCTAGATCAGGATCAAGGATAAAAGAGTTTAGCAAAAAAGAGAATATAGAAAAGAGAATCCCCCAAAATGTGTTTACAGCCCTTTAGGTTTCATCTATAAAGGACATTATCTATCGCTTTATTTAAGCTACCCTTCAACTTGGTGCAAGCATAATACTATCAATCCCACTATATAAAGGAAGAAAGCAAAGCTCTCAGTGATGAAGTGACCAATTCAGGGTACACAACCAAGCTAGGATTTGAATACAGATGTGTAGAAAAGCTACAGGTGGAAAATAGGAAGGCCTGGATAAGAGTAGAGGGGTCTAGAGACCAGGTGCAGCAGTGGGGTCTGCTTAGCTCTGTGGGTGTGGAGGGGCTGTTGGTGCGTGGTCCATTCTTTGTTTCTTCCCCTGTGCTCAATAATTCTGTGTGACTTCTTTACCTCTGTGTTAATGGCCTGGAACTCCAGACTGGAGCTCACGTTCTCTGCGCTCAGCTGCCAGAGGCAGCAGTGTACTTAAAGTGATGAAGACCATTGACTGGTTTCTTTTGTGCTTTAGTGAGTTCCATATTTTATTTTTTTGTATGAGGTTAGTATCTCCTTTGTGTCATGTTATTACATTCAGTGGAATCCATATTTATCAATATTTGAAAAAGTCAGAGACATCAGTTAGGCAAGGAAACCCTGGGTCCAGCTGACAAATGAGATTGACCCATGTTGATTCTTTTCCTTTTCCCATGTTTCCAAACATGTCTACATTCACAGTTCCTTTTCTTTGCCTTCTATTAGAAGAGAGAGAATAAGAAATTGGAACTCTCAGGAAAGATTAGAACATCAGCAGTCTAGAGCAACAGGTTGATGAGGGACAGGGGACAGAGAGGAAACTAGGGCTTCTATCAAAGCTCATAGACATGCCACCAACCTGGGTGTGTTAGAGAGTTCCAGGATAAAATCCCAATCATTGTGACTCTGGGGCTACAGGCTGGCTTACTCCAAGAGAAGAGACCCTCAACACTTACTCATAGCCACCTTTCCATTTGATGTGTCTTTGGGTCAAACCTGTCCCTTGTTTTAGGACTGACCTAGAGGGAAACACTGAGCTTTTAAAAAGCTCCTATCAGATATGACTTAGTCTGTCCTCAGGGAAGAGGATCCTATGGAAAGGAGCATATATAACCCTGAAGACTCGAGATCCTATGTCCTTGTCATTCAGCAGAAGATTACTGACTGAAATATCAATTTACGACCATATGCAGAAAAACTATCATTACTTGAGTTTTTCAGAAAAGGATTAGTAGAAATTATTTATATCCACTTTCAAAAGGAAAGAACAGAGATCTTTAAATCAACATAGGAAGTCACATTATTCATTTATAATGAATGTCTACTGCTTGCTTAGAAAGAGGAGAGTAAGAAATGGGATCCACCCTCTAATTTTTTTTGCTTTCAGCATCAATGCAGAGACAGCAAGAAGAACAAAGTCGTAGCTTTAAAAGATAAATTCTGCTATTCAATGCCAGCCTCCCAGGGTTAACCTTAATCTCTCTTATTTCATGAGGTCCCAGGTCCACAATTGCTGAGGATGTCAGTTTCTAGAGGAAAACAGAGCCCTCAGAGGAAAGGCCCAAAGGAAGAATATCAGAATTTAGAAAACTTCTCCAATTAATGCTCTGCCCCTCCATGGGAATTAAATAACAATAGAGCTGGGCAGCGGGTCTTTCCTACTAAATGTTGATGTGAGATATAGTGGAAAGGATTCTGGCTAAGTCTGAAAAGAAAATTTCCAGGTCAACCCTTTGAACAAAGTGTTAATTTCCCTAAGTTTTAGACTCCTCCTTTGAGAGGACATCCTTTCTGCAAATCTCATTGAGTTGTGTTGATCACATGGGATAATGTATATCAAAGCCCTTTTTAAATGACAAGCACTTTTCCTATGTGAGCCTAACTATTAATGTTATTGACCCTTGGACCTTAAATTCCTGGTCCTAATTTTAAATCTCAGGGCCTAATTTTAAATCTATTCCCAATGAAGCATTTTACAAACCTCCTACAGAGTACCTTCACTCCTACCCTCACCTGATGCAACACAAGCTATTTTCTCTATTTAAAATAACTTGTTTGCAAAGGGCTAAGGTAGCATAAGACCACCTTTCTCTTTGCAAAAGGTGATTAATCTCTTCTGTTATCCCAGATAACCCTCTTTCTAGCTTGTCCCATGGAATTCCAGTGTCCCAGTGCAGTCTGGGGTTGACGTGAGAAGGAGAACCCAGAGGGAAGGGAATGTGAACACCAGCTCTGGGGTGAGGGATCACAGAAGTTTCATGAAGTCCAGGATATTAGGGTATGTGACCCTTGCCAGGCCCGCCAGGCCCTCCTGTCCCCATTCTCCTTCTGGATCCACTTTGTGCCTCCTGACTCCTACCGGTGCAACATTTTTACTATCGATGCCCTTTCTTTTCTTTTTTTGTTTTGGTGGTAGTTTTCTCGGGCAGATACAGCAAAATTTGTGCTCTGTAGGGTGTAATAGAGCAATCACAGAAGCAGATGTTCTGTTCTTCTATGAGGAGGCAGGAAAAGATGCTGTGCTTTCTCTGTCACCTTTGGGATCACTGAGCATCACTCACTTGGTATTCCTTCCTCTGGCCTCCACCCTCCCACCAGGCCCTCCCATTTTCTCATTTCCCTTTGTTTCACCATCACCAGTGGGTATCTTTCTTCCACCAGAGTCTGGTACAAAACTGGATCCTGTAGTGTCCATGTAGCAACTTTTACCAAACCACTGTCTTTTGTTTTCCATCTCCAGAGCACACTCAGATACTGGACCCTATTCCCCAGTCATACCCTACTTTGTCTTTGGGTCTTACCTCTTCACCTGACGCCACACTCTCTTAGGATTACAACCTCTCCCATCAAAGTTGACACCTGCCCCCTCCCCCACCATAGTTTCTAGTGTTTCACTGGACTGTCTCCTCACAACCATAGTTTCATATGAGGGACTCAGCAAGTTTCAAGACAGAAAAGACCAGGACAAGGGCCTCCTGCATGGTTTCAAGATATCCTAATGAAGGGTCTCAGGGCTGACCCAGGAGGAGATAATAAGTAAATTCTGTGAGACATTCACGAAATGACTTCTCAAGGTTCCCAAGGAATAACCTAAACAAGAGGGTTACTGAAAACACCCAACCCAAAACAGTTACTTGGGGAAGAACATGGGGCAGACCAATTAGACGAGCATCACAGTGGCCATGCACCCTTCGTGGGCTCTTGCCCACTCTACATTGTGCATTCTGGGAAGGTCCACATCCACCCAGCCACCATATATACCCTCATCTGATCCATAATATCACAAGAATGCTTGTCTGGAGCTTTCCTGTCTTAATTTGTGTCCTCAACAGTTTCTAGAAGCTCACAGAGTGTACTTTTGGATAAACCAGATATGATGTCCTTGAATCCAAAACATTGTTTAAAGTGAGCCAGGCCTCTTCCCCATCCCACTTTCCCTGACTCATTTATTCACATTTCAAGAACTGACACAATAACAGAGGCTGTGACGCTTCTTGAGGTAAACCCTCAAGCAGTCTAGGGAGAAGAGGTTGTATCAGAGTCAGGGTTTTACAGAGAAAGATAACCAAGAGCATGTATAGATATAGATGCAGAGGTAGGTAGGTAGGTAGGTAGGTTGGTAGGTAGGTAGGTAGGTAGGTAGATAGGTAGGTAGGTAGGTAGGTAGGTAGGTAGGTAGGTAGATAGATAGATAGATAGATAGATAGATAGATAGATAGATAGATAGATAGATATACAGATAGATTCATAGGTACACAGACAAATGAAAAGGCATTGGTTCTTACCACTATGGAGTCTAACAAGTCCTAAGGTCTGCTGTCAGCAAGCTGAAGACCAAGAGAGCTGATGATGTAAGTTTCAGTCTAAGTCTGAAGGTCTGGAAACCAGGAGAGATGATGATGTAGTTGCAGTCTGAAAACCAGCTGTCTCAAGACCCAGGAAGATCTGATGTTTTGGTGCAAGTCTGAAAGCAGAAGGAATACAATGTCCCAGCTTGAGGATAGTCAGGTAGGAGGAACCTAACAAGTTATACCTCACTCCCAGATCTGTGCTTATCTCCAAAGACACACAGGTGTGTGGTGAGGCTGTCCAACACGATGTGTGCACTGACAGGGTGGCTGCTAAAAGATCTGCCCAAAATGTTTGCACACTACCGGAAGGATTTCTTACTGTAGCTTAGCTTCGAGCCCTGGTTCCCCTTCCCCTTCCCTAACTCTTTCCCACATAGGAAATAAAGAAGGCCCTCAAAAGCAGGAAAGTCTATCAGCTAAATGATGATGGGCAGATGAGGACCTATTCCAAGAGAAAATTTTCTAGTGCTTTTTTGCCACACTCAAGGCCCAAGTGTGGGGGCAGAAGGATCAACTCCAGGGGGCATTATTCACATTGTCTGGAGTTGTGTTTGAGGAAGAGCCATAGATAACAGAACACAACAGGGATGTGACACTCTGGTAATCCTTGGTGATTATCCATCACCAAGAACTACACCCCAAACTCAATGTTGGGGTAAACAAAGTGCATGGCTGAGCTGGCACCTTGGTATGGAGTGGGCACAGTGTCACCAAAGGGCAGTTGTTGATGCCCAAAATTCCAAGAGCCAGCTCCCATCTAAAGGGCTTAGATTCCTGGAGGCAGCCCCATGGAGGGGCTCCGCATTGATTCCCAAACTTCTAGTTTAGTGCAGGGCCCTGGCTATTTGAAGGGCTCTACCTTTTGAGTCCTCTCGTCTGGAAATTTCATTAGCTCTGAAAGCTGCAGCCTAAGTTACCCTTTTAACTTGTTGGGGTCTCAAGGACAGGTCTGGGTTCATTTAGAGAGGCCAGTGGCAGTTAAGAAACAAAGAATTTGCTCCCTCTCACCTCTTTTGAAACTCAGGATCTGCTCCTTCCTTCTACTGAGAGCTCTGGCAAAGGGGTCAATGATTATCATGTCATTTTTAGAGGGTGGGGCCAGTTTTCAGTGTGAGAGAGAGTTTAAACTGACAATGACGTAAGGGTAATTTCTGAAACAGTTCCTGATCTACCTGCTCACTCTGTGTTATATATCAAGACACAATATCCAAGTTATTAATTTCTATACCTATTCCCTGCCAGAATAGGGAATATAATTCCCTGCCAGAATAGGTATATAATTTCTATACCTATTCCCTGCCAGAGACACCCAGAAGATGGAAAGGTCACTTTGCCCACCTCTCCTCCCAGAAATTCTAGGCTTCTGGTCTCAGAGTTTCTTAAAGGTATTATATTTGCATGGCTCAAGACAAAAGTTGTTAAGTATCTTTAATACATGTTGATCTGGATTTTTGTGTGGGAGGGGAATGTAGCTGCGTGTTCCTGAGAGGGAGGGGATGGAGTATGGGGTGGGAGGGGAGTTACTGTGTTGAAAGAGGGGGATTCACCCAGGGATAGCAGTCTCCATGGTCTTGAGAAAAGATAAGTGGTGATGTTTGCACTAATGTCAGAGCCTGGGGTAGAAGTACCCCAGAAGGCAACAGGACTTTTGATGAGTGGGCCAATGTGTTTGCTGAGGAAGTGAAACTTCATGCGCCACAGACTTGAGCTCTGCAGCAAAGGATGACAACGCTCTACCTGGCAGAGAGGCAGTGGAGCCACCTGCCTTTGAATGGATCATGTCGCCTCATACAGTGAGCATCTCAGTTGCAACCTGGATGGACCAAAGGCCAGAGAATATTTCTCAGTATCTGACAGTGTTTACACTGCCAAACAGAGAAAGGAGTCCCAGTTAATGGTTCATATTTAGTAACTTCGCATCATATTAAATGGGAACTTAGAGGCAGATTCCACTGAATTTTTTAAAAATTAAATAATATGGCATATCTTATACCTCAATGTTGTAGGCAAATTTATAATTTTACATTTATTATCCCATTTAAACTTTACAACTCTTTGAAATGAATATTGTTTTCCCCTTTTTCAGAAGGAGAAACTGAGGCACAAAGAGGTTGCTTCTATGGGCTAGCATAGAAGGAACCATGAATGGAAAAGCCACTTGTAATGTGGAGAAGGATTTGGACGAAAGTAACAAAAGATATAACTTAAAAATATCATTTCAGGTCCAGCCAAACTACAAGCCATATCACCAGGAGGGGCTCTGAATTTTAAAGTCTAGAGTCTCACCCTTTGGTCTCAATCTCTACTCCTTTCAATACATGCCCAGCAAATGCCAGTTCTCCAGAACCTCTGGTCCTGTCCATGAGCAACTCATCTGCATTCCTACTTTGCCATGTTAGACTTCACAGTCCAGCACTTAAATAATATCTAAAACACCCTTGTCCCATTCTAATTTCATCTCTCCTGTCTGACAAAATCCCAACTCTCTGCTTCTTCCAGACCTACCTTCTGATATGTGACTAAGACCTACTGAAAAAAATCATACAATCAAATACACTGTACCACCATAATTTTAAAGTCTACAACTAACAGTCAATTTTAACACTATGTAGTAATCATTTATTCAATCATTCATTTCACATAAACTTAGTAAATGTTTTCTATGTGTTTTTTGAATGCATAAATGAACAAAATAGATAAATCTCCCTGTTTGTTGGGTCTTACGTCATTATTTCTCATTCTTAACAAAACTACTTCAAATGTTTCTCACTTTAACAAACTTCTCTTTCCCCAATCCCCTCAGAAGATGGACTGGAACCCACGTCATAGAGAAGCCAGAAGTCAGCAGGATGCAACTTTTCTTCCTCAAACTTTTAAAACGTTTGCAATGATGTTTCTTTTTCTCCTTTTTCTTGTTATAGCAAAAGAGAGATTTCGCTAGAAATTCTTATTTGACTTTCCCAGGCTAGGAAATGTGCCACTACTACTTCCTTCAGCACACCTTTTACTCTGTGTTGTGACTTTTGGTTCATATTCATCTTCTCCAAGAATAGGGATCATATCTATATCACACACTTCTCATGAGCAACTTGTGCTTAGCATCTAGCTTGTATTTAAGATCCATGTGAAGAAATGAAATCATGCAGGCTTTCCTCCAGATTTTTCCAGTGGAACACAATAATATTCCTGGTAAACAACTGAGCTTTTACATAAAAAATTCTAAATGTAGCTTTCTAATGTGACATTTATGACTTTTTTCGCTAACAGTCGAGAAAAGAAATCAAAGCTATGGGAGCATCATCCAAAGTTGTCCTGCTTATAAGAATTTGAAAAAGCAAAGCCATCCACTAATTACATGAAAAATATCCTCCTCTGGGAGAAAGCAGATTCGAATATTGGCAAGACTTTTATGTTAAATGATGAGGGGATGTCACATAATATCACTGTTTTTTAATGTTGGAAATAATGTTATTAGATATCTCACTTTACATTTTGATAGAACGATTAATGTTCATGTTATACAATAGCTCCTGGTATAAAAGTCATGGATAGGGGAAGAAGTACTTGGAAAACTTCCTATTAGTTACCTCCAAAAACACATGCTATGGAAGAAGGCTGTTTTTAGCTAAGAACTGTATTATAAGTTAGAGTATGAAAGGTGCATTGAAATCAGTGCTTTTGAAGCAGTTGTGTGATTACAAAGTTAGGGGTTACTCAATGGATAATAAACAATTGTGTCTGATCATCAATTCTGATATGATTTGGATCTGTGTTCCCACCAAATCTCATGTGGAATTGTAAGTCCCAATGTTGAAGGTGGGGCATGGTGGGAGGAGATTGGATCATGATGTAACTTTTCTTCCTCAAACTTTTAAAACATTTGCCTCCTACTTCTCCTTTTCTCTTTTTTTCTTGTTATAGTGACAGAGGGTTAGCACCATCCCCTTGGTGCCTGTTTTGGTGATAGTGAATGAGTTATCATGAGATCCGGTTGGTTAAAAATGAGTAGCACCTCGCCCCTGTCTCTGCCTCCTGCTCCAGCCATGTAAGATGTGCCTGCTTCCCCTTTGCTTAATGTCAAGATTGTAAGTTTCCTGAGGCCTCCCCAGCCATGCTTCCTGTAGAGGCTGTGGAACCACGAGCCAATTAAAATTATTTTCTTTCTTTATAAATTACCCAGTGTCAGGTATTTCTTTATAGCAATGCAAGAACAGACTATTACAAATCCTTACTCTGTTTTATTTGTTTTACTCAACAATGTTTGTCTTCTAATGTACATTTTAGTACTGAACACATTGGTGAGATTAAAAGAGGATAAAACCGAAACCATTTAATATATAGTTTTTAGGGATTGTGCAAAACAACAACCAACAACAAAGACTGTACATCCATCCTGAAGTATGGAAGCAGCCAATCAGAATGGTAATCACAAAAATTGTTTGAAATGAGTAGTAAATAATGAAAACATTCTTTCGTGATCATGGTCATTCTGGTAAGTATCATTTCCACAGTTTCATTTGGCTTAATCGAGTCACATGCCTTGGCAATGAATTAATATCTTAAATACATTTAAGTTATAAATTCAAGGTAAAAATAGCAAAACTTTTAATTTGACATGTAATATAATGAGGTTTCCTAAGACTATTGAGCTATGATGTAAATGCTTCAATCACCTAGGTTTTGACTGCCGATATTAGTAATACCTACTTATTAGTGAAAGAAACCAATAATAGTTTGAGACGACATACACAAACTACATTCAGCATATGAGGAAGTATGGCCCTAAGTTGTCTATAACCAAGGAGTAAATTGAAGGTCCATTTGCTGCCATTTCAGAAGTCAATAACATTCAAGCTTCCATTTCTATGTTTTTAACGTGCTATGAATGTTGACTTAGTATCTTTTGTGAGAAATCATTCCATAATTTCAGACTGATCTAAAAATATGCAGAACTGCCTTACAAAGTCAGGATGCACTTGCTAACATTCTCAATGGTATAGAAAATGAATTATAATTTCCTACCTTAAAAGAAATAAAAAAATAACATCTGGATTTGGGACTAACTCAAACTATGCATCACCAAGCATAAACAGATACCTTAATGAATATTTGCAGAGAATTGTATCCTTCTTAATAACTGATTACTTTTAAAACTGTATTTTATTTTCTTAAATTATAACAAACCTTGTTTTTATCTGAACTTTATGTAAAACTGATAGTCTCTTTGTAGCTAAAAGCCCACATATTCAGAGAAAGAAAAATGCAGATAGTTTGGCTAAAGCAGTACCATGTTTCTTTGAGCTCCTTGAAAAATGTTATTTTTAGCAGAATGTAGTTAAATGCCCACTCCACCCCATTACCCTGGCGGATAACTTTCCAGATTTAATGTGTTTACTCAATTCCCCAAGCTAGAGTCTACAAATTCTCCTAGACTCTTCTTAAAACTTCCATTCACCTCTTGACAAGCTGAAGACAGTAATCAGAATCGGATTAATGTTTCCTCTTGGGGGAAAAAAATAAGGAGAACATGCTGACCCAAGCCAGCAGAATGTTCCTTTTAAAAAGACACAAAAGTTTAGAAAGAAAAAACCAGAATCTCTATTTTCAGTCTATGAAGCAATTCCTCTCTGTTAATTAGCTCAAAGTATGTCAAAATGAATCCCTTAAATATGTGTTGGCAATGTGAATTATTTTAATTATAAAAGGGGATACTACAAAACAAACCACATTTAATTCAGTAAACAACCATCCACAGGAAATAGGTTTTATCAAACTAAGTAATCCTCACATTATTTAACAACCCAAAAGGCAATGCTTGGACATTTCATTATTAATGACTTTAATAGTTCAAAGGACACGTCAGGCTGCTGCTGGAATAATGTTTTGTGGCTGCGGCTTCCATTCTTTCCTTACAAGAGAGCTAATTTGACTGTTTATATGTCAGTGCCACAGAAGTGCTGATCTCATCGTAATACCTTTATTTTCAGTTCTCGCCCAATGGTCCCAGGGATGTTTTACAACAAAAGAAAATTTCAACAGAAACATCTTGTGATGACCCTGACTGCGCAGATGTCTTACTCTGTTTTGGTTGCTATAATAAAATACTACAGACTGGGTAATTTGTAAAGAACAGCAACATATTTTCTCACTGTTCTGGAGGCTGCCAAGTTCAAGATCAAGGTGCCAGCAGGTTCAGTCGTCTGGTGAGGGCTGGCTGCATTCTCTGGAGGGGAAAAACACTGTGTCCTCACATAATAGAAGGTGGAAGGTGGAAGGTCAAGCCTTTTTATAAGGGCACATATTCCCATTAATGAGGGGAGGACCTCTCATGACTTAATTATCTCTTAAAGACTTCACTCCTTAATACCATCACATTGGCAGTTAAGTATTAACACCTGAATTTTGAAGGGGAAACACTCAAACCATAGCAAGAGACAAAGACACAGACATACAAACATCGAGTAACCAACTAATCTGGATAACCAAAAACTTCCATTTTTGAAAGAATAAGGTACCAATAGAAATGAACAGTGAAATAGGTTTCTGTAATTGAATATACTCAACTTTCTTCTCTAGGAAGAAAAGAATACCTATTTCTTTAAAAACAAAAGATAGGAAGAAAGGGAGAGAGGGAAGGGGAGGCGAAAAGAAGGGAAGGAAGAGAGAGAAAAATATTAACTGAACTTCATTTTTCTTATTTGGCTTTCTTCTAAGAGTCCAAACAAGTTGAAAGCATTTCTATTCAAAATGAAATTGCTTTTGTTCCTAACACTCATCAAGACTTTTGCTCTTTCTTTTTTTCCATCTCTTTTCAGGACACCGACTCTGGGGCACCTCCCAGCTTTTGCTTGCTACGTTCAGACAACAACCTACACAAATCCACAGTTAGGCCAGCAGGCTGATCAGAGACTAAACTCCCACTCCAGCCACACAGTGGGATTTCTCAGTGCAGCCCCAGCCCAGCCTATCCAGCGCCTCGCAGGGTTCCATTCTCTCAGATCAACAAAATTTGTTTCTAGGACTTATATTGTTTTAATTCTCAACCGTCTCTTCTCTCAGCTTCCACACACAGTGACCTTGACGCATTGCTATTCTTTTCTAAACCAACCCTCGGAAGAAAGTGACAATAGAGTTTCCCAAGTTCCATGGGTAGAAGATTGGATGGAAGAAAAGGGAGTAGCCAGGACACTGCGGTAGATCCAGCTTAGCCCTTAAAGTCTGTGCAGCGTTCACACACAAAGGAAATGCAAGTCTCTTGCTACTTGCAGATGTTGCTCCCCTTGGGCACTTTGACCAAAAAAGAAAAAAAAAAAATGAAAGAGATAAATAAACAAAGAAGAACCTTTGTGGAGGGGAGGAAGTGAGGAAAGCCTTTTACATTTGTTTTCCATATACTTCATGGCAATTGATTCGGCTTCATCCCGGTAAAAAGCTTTCAGTACAGCAAGCAACATGAAGCTTTGGGTGTTTTCTTTGTTCAAGGTTAACTTTTTGCAAGTCTGATTTCCCCCTGCTCACACAGCTCTGCCACAGAGCTTTGGTAGGTAAAGCATTCCTGAGCAAAATAAAATGAAATGAAATAAAGCCTCTATTGTCTGCTCCCAAGCTTGTCTTATTGGCATTTTAAAGCAATATTTAACTCTCCTATAGATGTAATTTTCCATCAGTTATTCTGCCCCAGGGTAGAACACAAAGTGCAGAGAGAAGGAAAGAGACAGAGCCTGCCTGGAATCACCTCTATACTAATAATATCTATCAGGGTTCACTTGGGAGCGTCCCTTCCTCCTTAGGCTGCAAGGACTTTTTTTTTTTCCTCCTTCTGCAAACCTGACATGAAGCCAAAAGCTCCCAGTGAGGAGATATATTCATTTAACTGTGCAAAGGTCAGACAAAAATGTGGTAAGGGCATTTTATTTTTCAACGCATATTAATCTCGATTTTGCTCCCCTTCAGAGACTCTTAAAAAGCCGTGGGAGTCAGCTCAGCACCTCAATGCAGATTTCTGGCAAGCACCATTCAAGGTTCTGTGGGCTGCAATGACACGGGCGGTCAAGGGCGGAATTACACAGCTCAGACCTGAGCCAGCTTCTATGCTTTGACTGTTTTCCTCTTGCTGAGTCTCTTCAGTCTTTGGAAGGAAATCTGTTAGGTGGTTAATTTCAAGTGAAGGGCTGCCTCTAGCATTAGCACACCCAATACAAATGCTTCCAATAACAATTCTACAATTTACCTCTGTGAAGCAATAAAAATTAATGAACACAAGAATGATGGGTGAATGTCCAGGGAAGAATTTACTTTTGTTCTTTGTCAATTAATTCAAATACACACACACACACACACACACACACACACACACACACACACACACTTTTTTTTTTTTTTTTAAGCCATGCTCTCTTCTTTTCTGGGAAAAGAGGAGAACAAGGATGTATCATAATCTTTTTACCACATCTGACGGTTGCATTTTTCCAGCTCATCTAAGATTCAGCTTATGATATAGCTTCTGAACATATTATTCATTACTATCTCAATCATAGCCAAAACTTATATGTGTTTACCAAACAAATCCTATTACTATGTCTTACCTGGGTTTTGCCTGTATTATATTAAGGGTGTGTTCATTTAAAATCAGTTATTTCCTTTATTAAAGGCAGCAGAGAATTTGGTTACACACTGTAGTAGTTAAATTGCCAAACCTGATTCAATCCAAATAATCATCTCCAAACACTCCTAGTTGAGAATAAGCCTTGGGCAGAAGTCCAATTTGTTGCAAAAAACTTTAGCATATAAAACGGTTACGAAAATGTGACAACAGAAGATCCATTTCAGTCCTGCTACAAAACAGTTGGTTTCTGGTGTATTTTTGACCAAACATCCTTCCACGCCCCCATTTACTTCAAGCAAGTACACCACCTCAGTGCTGGGGAGTGTAATAGGAACAGTCTCGTATTAGGATGCACACACGTTTATGTGGCCATGAACACTCAAGATGTATTTGTAGACAAATTCTGCTTGTACAAGTTACATTCTCATAGAGAAAATGAGAATCATTTTTAGTGCTCTGAGGTTATGCAATTTTCACATCACATGTGAAGCTGCTTTTTGAAATCTTAGGTAAAATTTTAGATTAACAGCTACTGTGCACAGTTTAGCCCTAAGGCAAAGAAGGATGCAAAGATTAGGATTTCTTTCTTATGTAAATCTTACTGTTAAATCACATGGAGCCAGCTGAGTTCTTAGGGGGAAAAAGTCAGGAAATAGTTAAATGAGAAAAGTAAGCACTTTAAATTGATATCTCTTCATACATTTCCCTAAACCTGCTTTTTATTAAACATTGAAAGTAGTTGGAATACATTTAGTAACTTGTTTTTGCTCTACTACTTGGAACACATTGAAATCTTTCAAATGGTGGTTGAATCAAACATACTGAAATGTTTGCCAGGGTGTATAATAAAAAGAAATAATAAATGCTTCTGAAATAAGATAACTAATGTTTAACTATTATATATCACTTTATATAAATTATAGCTGATTATTATCAGTTATAATAATAAACGTATATTGAGAAGTTACAGTTTTCTAAATTCTTGTCTTGTAAGAAGTAATGTAGAAAGGAAAAAATACCTAAGAGAGACTAAACTTTCCTAGTTAAAATTAATGGTTCACCACATTACATAGAGAGCTTCCTTCCATGTCCCCTGGTCTACAGAAACAGAGAGCACTGAGAACAAGAGCTAGACTTGAGGTAAACAGTGACTTCCTTTTCAAATGACTCCCTTTATTGTTTTTATATTTAAAAACATAAAGGGAGATAATGCTTGCTATCTTAGGTTATATTGTATCTTTAAAAATATTTATTTATTAATGCCTTTTAAAATTGAATTGTGAGACTTAATTCATGGTTTTCAGAAATAAGACATTGGTTTATGTGTATGTAAGAAAAACTAAACATATTAAGAAACCTCCATGCATTGAAACAACTAGCTTATTTAATAATCTTGAATTATTGCTGTTGACTAAATATAATACCAGGTTGTTTTTCCTTAATTTTTAATATTGAATGAACTTGTTCAGTAACTAAAACAATAGGTGTATTTTGAATTATGGATCTGGAAATTTTTTTATATTCATTCTCTATCATCACAGAAGAGACCAGAAGCAATTTTAGTGTCCATAATTTTTGATGTAGCACAAAGGTTTTCCCCAATATTTTGCAGCAGACCACTAAGATGCTTGACCTGCCTGAATCTGTCTCACTTGGCTAGAGATGGCCTGTCAAATCCATCAAATACTGATTGGAATAGATTACTTAGTTGATGGAGCACTGGGACTAGGCCTATCCTTCTGCAAGAGACTCCGTAATCATGATGAGAGGTTATTGTTGCCAAGGAACTCAAAAGAGACAAACCACACTGCATGCAAAGATCAACTAGAGCTTTTTGTAATGCAACAGACATTGAAAAATGATACTATTCATGACATGCGCTGCTAAGCCCATTAAACATCAAAAAAATATGTTTAGCACTCATAAAAGTACAACTGCAACATTTTAACAAAAGTAATAAATTTGGAAGGTTTCCAAGCCTTCCAAATAAATTTAATCTTTCCTTGAAGCTTAATGTTTCTATTTAGTTGAAATGTAATATTTTATTTTTTGCTCTTATAAATAGAATATGCTATCTCTTAAAGGCAATGTATAAATTATATTATTCTATTCATAAAAATAAATAAATGGGAATAGGTATATAATTGTTGTTCAAACATTGTAAACCTGGGCTTTGAGAAGCTAATATTCTTGGGATTTTTCTAGGTTAAAAGCCAATGACAAAAGCCTTTCATTAAAGTAGGCTCACTGAATGTTTTAATATAAGGATGTACAATTCAGCTTGCTTAAATTGTACCAGCACTAAAATGTATGACATGGAAGGTTGAAAATATATTTTCACTGGACTAGCATTACTGTGGCATTTTTCTTTTTCTTTGACTCCTAGAAAACTGACTTTTCCTGGGTGCTATCTTGCTGTTTTCCTTTAATTCACCAATGAAATGGAGCCACTTTTTTAATACATAAATTCAGACCAACAGTAAGGTATATGTGCCTTAATTGAAAGAAGACGTAAAATATGACACATTCATATAGAGACCTGAACTCTGAAATATGGAGAGCATTACTAGTGACAACATCTTCTTGAGCAATATATTCTGATGACAGAAAAGCCAAAATGTTTTTTTCAATATAGCCAGAACCATAGCATATAGTAATAGAGAGGTATCCTGGTAGGAATAGGATTATATAACTGCATTTAATTTTAATAAAGATCCTAATCTTCCTAGCCACTCAAAGTATGTCCACATTTCTAGTGCAGTAGAAATTTGAGGGATTTGGGCATTATAGAAATGAAATACTTTTTTCTTACAAGCACCCTGGTCAATAATTTTTTATTTTAAGAATTTTGATATGAAAGATGGTATAAAGCGTGATAAACACCTGATTTGAAGTCTGTTAGATATACCCTAGCAGCTTTACATATGTTTTCAAAATAAATCTTCCCAAAGTTTCTTGAGGTAGATTTTCTTGAGGTGTATTTAGGAAACCTCATTATCTCAGACCCAAACCTTTTAAAGCTGATAAGCAACTTCAGCAAAGTCTCAGGATACAAAATCAATGTGCAAAAATCACAAGCATTACTATACACCCACAATAGACAAAGAGTCAAATCATGAGTGAACTCCCATTCACTATTGCTACAGACAGAATAAAATACCTAGGAATACAATTTACAAGAGATGTGAAGGACCTCTTCAGGGAGAACTACAAACCACTCCTTAAGGAAATAAGAGAGGACACAAATAAATGGAAAAACATTCCATGCTCATGGATAGGAAGAAGTAATATTGTGAAAATGGCAATGCTGCCCAAAGTAACATATAGATTCAATGTTATTCTCATCAAGCTACCACTGCTTTTCTTCAAAGGATTAGAAAAAAACTACTTTAAATTTCATATGGAATCAAAAAGAGTCCATATAGCCAAGACAATCCCAAGCGAAAAGAACAAAGCTGGTGGCATCATGCTAGCTAACTTCAAACTATACTACAAGGCTACAGTAACCAAAACAGCACGTTACTGGTACCAAAACAGATATATAGATCAATGGAACAAAGAGAGGCCTCAGAAATAATGTCACACATCCACAATCATCTAATCTTTGACAAACCTGAGAAAAACAAGCAATGGGGAAAGGATTCCCTATTTAATAAATGCTGTTAGGAAAACTAGCCATATGCAGAAAACTGAAACTGGACCCTTCCTTACGCCTTATACAAAAATTACCTTAAGATGGATTAAAGACTTAAATGTACGATGCAAAACCATAAATACCCTAGAAGAAAACCTAGGCAATACCATTCAGGAAGTAGGCATGGACAAAGACTTCATGACCAAAACAGCAAAACCAATTGCAACAAAAGCCAAAATAGACAAATGGGATCTAATTAAACTAAAGAGCTTCTGCACAGCAAAAGAAACTATCATCAGAGTGAACTGGCAACCTACATACAAGGGAGAAAATGTTTGCAATCTATCCATCTGACAAAGGGCTAATATCCAGAATCTACAAGGAACTTAAACAAATTTACAAGAAAAAAACAAGCAACACCATTGAAAAGTGGGCAAAGGATATAAACAGACACTTCTCAAAAGAAGACATTTATACAGCCAACAAACATTTGAAAAAAAGCTCATCATCACTGGTCAATAGAGAAATGCAAATCAAAACCACAATGAGATGCCATTTCATGCCAGTTAGAATGGTGATCATTAAAAAGTCAGGAAACAACAGCTGCTGGAGAGGATGTGGAGAAATAGGAACACTTATACACTGTTGGTGGGAGTGTAAATTAGTTCGACCATTGCAGAAGACCATGTGATTTCTCAAGGATCTAGAACCTGAAATACCATTTGACCCAGCAATCCCATTACTGGGTATATACCCAAAGGGTTATAAATCATTCTGCTGTAAAGACACATGCACATGTATGTTTATTGTAGCACTATTCACAATAGCAAAGGCTTGGAACCAATCCAAATGCCCATCAATGATAGACTGGATAAAGAAAATGTGGCACATATACACCATGGAATACTATGCAGCCATAAGAAAGAATGAGTTTATGTCCTTTGCAGGGACATGGATGAAGCTGGAAACCATCATTCTCAGTAAACTAACAACAGGAACAGAAAGCCAAACACTGCATGTTCTCACTCATAAGTGGGAGTTAAACAATGAGAACATATGGGCACAGGGAGGGGAACATCACACACAGGGGCTTGTCAAGGGATTGGGGGCAAGGAAAGGGATAGCATTAGGAGAAATACCTAATGTAGACAATGGGTTGGTGGGTTCAGCAAACCACCCTGGCAAATGTATACCAATGTAACAAATCTGCATCTTCTGCACATGTATCCCAGGACTTAAAGTACATTAAAAAATAATAATGATGCAAAAAACACCCACTTTCATCCTTCAAGTCTGTGTGTGACCCAATTCTTTCAGGATGCCAGGAAAGAGCTCAAGATACAGAAAGCTGTCACACTGACCCTCTGCCCTTGTGTAAAGGCAGAGGGTCAATTGAGCTTGTTAATACTAAACCATCTGTGGACAGCAAGGCTAAAAGAGCATTGTAAAACTGGGGCTGCAGGCATCCACCCCTAGACAATCCTGCGGGGTCAGAGCCCAAAGCACTCACCCCAGCCTGTCAGGGGTTTGAGCAGTGGTAGCCACCCAACAGGCAAGCCACACCCTGTCGCACATCCTGCAAGGGGGACCAGTGAACTCTCCCATTTAATTTTCCATGAGGCTTATCCTGAACACCATATTCAATGAGGCAAACTGCTCTTTCCCCCTACCTCCATACAAACATTCCCAATTCCCTCTACCTTGTCCTATATAAAATAAAACTTCTCTAGCACTGATAATACTCAATTTATTTAGATATTTTGTGTAGTAAAGAATTTAACTTTGCTCAAAGAAAGCTCTGGTCATTGCCTTCAGCCACTGGGAGGTAATCTCTTAACCCTTTGGAGTATTCTGCTTGATAAAAGTGTCTTTGTTTACCTGGGAGATCAGGATATGCCGTAAGTCTAACAGTTGGATTTATGGTGGGAGCTTTGAATCACACAGAGTAAACCCAACCTGCACAGGGACTGGGGACCGAGGTGGGTAGTTGACCATGTATATGGGATGGAGCCTCAGTAAAGACTGAATGCTAAGTCTCAAGCTTCCTTGGTTGACAATACTCTGTGCTTGTTATTACGTATTGCTTCCTGGAGGAGTTATCTCTGTCCGTGACTCCACCAGAAGAAGACAAATGGAAGCTCCACCTTTACAACACTCCTGGACTCTGCCTTGTGCATATTTTCCTGATTTATTTTATCTGTATCTTTTCACTGTAATAAACTATAAATGAGTATAACAATAAACTGTGCATGAGTATAACAGCTTCTAGTGAGTTCTGTGAATCCTTCTAGTGAATTATCAACAAATGTTACTAAACAAATGTAACTACTCAGAAAGGCCGTCTAGGATTTGGCCTAAAGAAGGGAGATGTTTTGGACTTTTCATAGTTCTAAATTGTCTTTCTTTGTGCAGGGATTTAGCTAAGCAGCTGTATAGAATTTCAAAAGAGGAAATGTGAACTTAAAGCCCAAATCAAATATGAAACTATTCACTTGTCGTGGTCTATTGATTTCATATATTCATAGAAAGCAGATTTTCTTTTAAAGCTGCTAATCTCATTCGTATTACATCAATAGTGTAAAGGCTGAGAGAGCGCCAGGAATGTATAGAGGCCCATTCTACTACATCTAACTTACTCTACCTAATAAAATGTCATAATGTATGTGTTTATATGTGACTCTTGACCTCGCCACTACTAAGTCAATTAATCTGTTTCAGCTACATTAAAACAATTTCCAGACATCTATGCTTTCATTTATAATTCTGATCAGTTATTTCAATACTGTATGGAGATAGAAGTAGTCTAATTTTCTTACTACTGCTGTGTATATATGATTTGGTTCAGAACTAAGCACAATTGCATCTCTCTGGCCTAAGAAATGCTTATTCTGCCTCTTGCTTTGCATTTATTTTATAATAATACTAATTTATACCTTGTCACTGAGGCTAAAATAATAAATACATACACAATTTTTGAAAGTCAAAATTTTATCTCATCATTCCTATCCAATCAAAATTCTTTTGATTTTACTTTCTAATATTCTTTCTGTTTGTCTGCTCCATATTCAATTCACATTGCCACTGTTTTGTGGAAATCTTTCGGTTCACATCTGCCTGGATTATCACCATGGAATTACATAGTTAGGCGCTGATGTTCTGAGTCTGGCTACTGGATGCAGCTAATTTGGCATCTGAGAAGCTTTCATGTTATCACTCAGATATGGAAGTTTGGATGTGAAACATCTTGGGTCTTCTCAGTAAGCACAATTTGCCAACAAGCAGAAATCTAGAGAGCCGATGGCTAGGAACATAGATGGTGTGCAGCATTCTGGGAGAAGTATAGCACTTACAGTCACAGCAGACCACTGAAATAACCAGTTGTCTCCATACTCCTGAGCCCAGTTGAAAGGCAACAAGCTGGAGAGAGGCAATGAAGCAGAAAATGAAGAAGGGACAAGTGAACATAGCAGACAGGGAAGTCATCCATTTCTCCCACATGCTAAGATCTGCAAGCCATTTTACCTGACAATAAACTCAATGAGGCTTTAAAGATGGGCTGGGGCATGAAGTGCCAGATAATTCTCTATTAAGGATAGGTTTTAGTAATGAAAAAATATATATTTGCATTTTATATATATAGGTTTGCCATTGTCATATATATAATTACGTTGTCATATATACCATTGTCATATATATGACCATGACAAACATCTATATATATAATACAACTTTGGGTTTCAAAAGATGGAGCCTGGCAAAAAGTCCAGGGCTAGTTAAATGTATTAGAATAAAAATCTCAACTTTGTTTAGAGGCTTTTCTCTAGTTTCCCTGTCAAGAAGGAACTATTGGACAAGAGTGAAAAGTAAAGACTATGTAGAATTTAGTGAGAGATTTATATAAAATGGAAGTGTCTTCTAGAAATAAGACTTGGTGTCAGTGATTGGGATTTATCCATATAAAGACATGAGAGTCATTTTCCCTACCCATAAAAGAGAGGGAGTGACTCTGGGTAGCCCTGGGTGATCAGCAGCCTGGAAAACCTTAGTAGTTATGCTAATGCAGAATGGTGGCCACCTGATAGCAGTCTCTGAGGGGGTGTAGGGAGTGAAGAAGAAAGTCTGCCAAGATCACAGTTCACATCATGATGGGATCTGGATGTTTCAGCTCTATCTTCCTGTCTGCCATGTGGCCACCTCTACTCTAGAACCTTTTTGCTTCCTTGATCACTACCCAGAAAAAAAAGCACACGTCCTCTATGAACTCTAATCACCAAGTCTGTCTGGCATGTATGTTAATCTCAATGTTCAGATGGGGCCTGAGTAAACACCTGAGTGCAAGGATCCCTTCTCAAGAACATCTTTCACCTCTTCATTGTATATTCCACCCCTAACTCTCCAACTCCTCATGGTTCAGGGCATCTATTTTAGACAGAGGGGAAGGAAATCCTGCTCTGAGTTGTAACATGTTTTTATAGCTTTGAGTTCCCATGGGCCCTGTGATTTCAAAACCTAAAACCCTTACTCCCCTTTTCAGTTATAACTACCTTTCACTAAGGCATGAATGTGGCAAGTTCTGGCTCCAGACCAAGTGGGAAATAGGTCAAGTTTACAGGAAGTGCCACTAGTTACTGTTTCCAAAGTGTTATCTCATCACAATGTAATGGATTCTTTCTGTCACATGGAAATTAAAGGGCCTCTCCTATTATCATAACACAAGAAAACTGGAAAAAACTCAGTTGCCAAAGAGAACAAATTATATGCTCAGATTACAGAAATAAAGGCCTATAACATCACATACCAAATTGTTTCATTCATTCATTTATTCATTCAACAGATACTTATCGAGCACCTGAACACCTACTATGTACCAGATCATAGGCTCTGGGGATATAGCATGTAGAAATAAACAAAATAATCCCTGCCCTCACAGAGTGTATATTCCAGTAGGAAGAGAGAGACAAAAATTAACTTAAAGCAGTGGTTTGTAGTTCTCCTTGAAGAGGTCCTTCATATCCCTTGTAAATTGTATTCCTAGGTGCTTTATTCTCTTTGTAGCAATTAGGAATGGGAGTTAACTCATGATTTGGCTCTGTGTTTGTCTGTTATCAGTGTATAGGAATGCTTGTGATTTTTACACATTGATATTATATCCTGAGAGTTTGCTGAAGTTGTTTATCAGCTTAAGGAGATTTAGGGTTGAGACGACGGGGTTTTCTAAATATACAATCATGTCATCTGCAAATAGAGTCGATATGACTTCCTCTCTTCCTATTTAAATACCCTTTATTGCTTTCTCTTTCCTGATTGCTCTGGCCAGAACTTCCAATATTATGTTGAATAAGAGTAGGGAGAGAGGGCATCCTTGTCTCATGACAGTTTTCAAAGGCAATGCTTCCAGCTTTTGCCTATTCAGTATGATATTGGCTGTGGGTTTGTCATAAATAGCTCTCATTATTTTGAGATACAATTTATTGAGAGTTTTTGGCATAAAGGGATGTTGAATTTTGTCGAAGGCCTTTTCTGCATCTATTGAGATAATCATGTGGTTTTTGTCATTGGTTCTGTTTCTGTGATGGATTATATTTATTGATTTGCATATGTTGAACCAGCCTTGCATCCCAGGGATAAAGCACACTTGATCATGGTAGACAAGCTTTTTGATGTGCTGCTGGATTTGGTTTGCCAGTATTTTATTGAGGATTTTCACATCCATGTTCATCAGGGATATTGGCCTGAAGTTTTCTTGTTTTGTGGTGTCTCTGTCAGGTTTTGGTATCGGGATGATGCTGACCTCATAAAATGAGTTAGGGTGGAGTCTCTCTTTTTCTATTGTTTGGAATAGTTTCAGAAGGAATGGTACCAGCTCCTATTTGTACCTCTGGTAGAATTCGGCCATGAGCCCATCTGGTCCTGGGCTTTTTTTTTGTTGGTAGGCTATTAATTACTGCCTCCATAGGACACAAACAAATGGAAAAACATTCCATGCTCATGGATAGGAAGTATCAATATCATGAAAATGGCCACACTGTCCAAAGCAATTTATAGATTCAATGCTCTTCTCATCAAACTAGCATTGACTTTATTCATAGAATTAGAAAAAAAACTACTTTAAATTTCATATGGAGTAAAAAAAGAGCCTGTATAGCCAAGGCAATCCTAAGTAAAATTAACAAAGCTGTAGGCATCTTGCTACCTGACTTCAAACTATAATATAAGGCTACACTAACCAAAACAGCACAGTACTGGTACCAAAACAGATATATAGACCAATGGAATAAAACAGAAGCCTCAGAAATAATGCCACACATCTATAACCATCTGATCTTTGATAAACCTGATAAAAACAAGGAATGGGGAAAGGATTCCCTATTTAATAAATGGTGTTGGGAAAACTGGCTAGCCATATGCAGAAAACTGAAACTGGACCCCTTCCTTATGCCTTATACAAAAATTAACTCAAGATAGATTAAAGACTTAAATGTAAGACCTAAAACCATAAATACCCTAGAAGAAAACCTAGGCAATACCATTCAGGAGATAGGCATGGGCAAAGACTTCATGACTAAAACATGAAAAGCAATGCCAACAAAAGCCAAAATAGACAAATGGGATCTAATTAGACCAAAGAGTTTCTGCACAGCAAAAGAAACTATCATCAGAGTGAACTGGCAACCTACAGAAAGGGAGAAAATGTTTGCAATCTATCCATCTGACAAAGGGCTAATATCCAGAATCTACAAAGAACTTAAACAAATTTACAAGAAAAGAACAATCAATCCCATTGAAAATGGGTGAAGAATATGAACAGACACTTCTCAAAAAAAGACATTTATCCAGCCAACAAACATAAACAAAAAAAGCTCATCATCACTGGTCATTAGAGAAATGCAAATCAAAACCACAGTGAGATACCATCTCACACCAGTCAGAATGGCAATCATTAAAAAGTCAGGAAACAACAGATGCTAGAGAGGATGTGGAGAAATGGGAACACTTTTACACAGTTGCTGGAAGTGTAAATTAGTGCAACCACTGTGGAAGACAGTGTGGCGATTCCTCAAGGATCTAGAACCTGAAATACCATTTGACCCAGCAATCCCATTACTGGGTATATACCCAAAGGATTATAAATCATTTACTATAAAGACACATGCACATGTATGTTTACTGTGGCACTATTCACAATAGCAAACACTTGGAACCAACCCAAATGCCCATCAGTGTTAGAATGGATAAAGAAAATGTGGCACATATACACCATGGAATACTATGCAGCCACAAAGAGGATGAGTTCATGTCCTTTGCAGGGACATGGATGAAGCTGGAAACCATCATTCTCAGCAAACGAACACAGCAACAGAAAACCAAACACCACATGTTCTCACTCATAAGTGGGAGTTGAACAATGAGAACATACAGACATAGCGAGGGGAACATCACACATAGAGGCCTGTCGGGGGGTAAGGGGATAGGGGAGGGATAGCATTAGGAGAAATACTTCATGTAGATGATAGGTTGATGGGTGCAGCAAACCACCATGGCACGTGTACACCTATGTAACACACCTGCACATTCTCCACATGCATCCCAGAACTTAAAGTATATTAAAAAATCAAGCTAGATAAGTAAATGAAATATAGTATGATAATGTTAAATTATGAAGAAAAGTAAAGCAGGGGAGGGGAGTGAAAAATTTATGAAGTATTACAGTTTTAAACAGTCAGAAAAAGGCCTCACTTAAAATAGAGATGATCAAATAAAGACATGAAAGAAGTAAGGGAGAATGTAATGTGGATTATTTTTATAACAGTGAGGATAACTACAGGTCACAATTATTGATCCTTTACTATTAAATTATGCATTGTGTTAAAATGTTTATACTTTTTATTTCAGTTACTATTGATAACATCTTCATGACCCAAATACCATTATTAATTTCATTTACAGATGAGAAAAAAGAATGAATTTCTAACTTCACATAGCTACTTAATTCCAGAGCTTAAATGTGAGCACCATACTATCTGACATAAAGCCTCTGAACTTGACTGGTATGCTCCATATGTAAATAGTAATTATGCCCCAAAGAGTCTAGAAAGATGTTTAGTCAATTCGGACAGGCCCCTATATTACTCACTAACTTGCTTGAACTCCTATGGTTGTGTTAAATATGACTTTGTTGCTCTGTCGGTTCACATTTTAGTGTTAAAAAGTTTAACTAAGATCACCATCCCCAAATTCTTTTAAGTTTGGCCTCCTTCTGTTCTTTCTATTCTTAGCATACCCTGGCCAGTGCCTTAGTTTTAACCTGCTACCACCTATTGTTTAAGGGCCAGAGGGCTTCATATTCCCCTTAAAATGAAAGATAAGAACATTGTTTGCCCAATGTTCTTTTTTCTTTTTTTCTTTTTCTTTTCTTTTCTTTTTTTTTTTTTACAGTGGGGCATTGTTCATCTGCTTACAGTAATCCCTGTTTCAATCTCAAGGAATCCGATTCATCCCTATAGAGTAGGAAGCTAGCAATTTGACAGCAAACCTGAAGGAAGCAGTGTTGCCTACAAGAATCAATTATTAGAGTAAATACTTTGACTACATTACAAACAAACACCCAACATACACATTTATAATTCAATCAAATGGGCTCACAGTAGGAACAACCAGATTGTAGTACCCATCTTAGAATGCTGTTCTAAACAAGCCCAGCCTTGTCTAAAACCACTACATATTTTATTTTCACATGTATTATCTTTGATCCTCAGATTCAGTGAATATGATGTAACCAGTATATTTAAAAGCCAGAACTCAGCAGGGCACAAATTTGGACCTGTTTTATTTTTCTCCGATCACTGCTTTTTAAGTTCTACTTTCTTTCATATACAAACAACCCAGAGATACACCAGCAATTGTATTTCCTAAGGAGATGTCTAACCAAAGAATTATTTATCAGTTTCTCCTATTTGTAGTCACCCTGAATTGCTGAGTGATTCTCTTGAAATTTAAAATTTTCTTCTTTGATTTAGGAGTTTTGCTACCTATATTAGACCTTTAAAACATATGGAGATTATTTAGCACATACTGTTCTAAATTTAGGGGTTCTAACCACAATTCTGACACAAAAGTAAAAATTTCATTCACAACTCCATAACAGAAATATTCAAAATTGTTTCAGTTTCAGTTAGCAGCAGAGTAGCTGATATTGGAAAACCCTCCTACTAATAATTATTTAAAATGTTAGACAAAATATTATAAAACTATTTTTGAAAGTGCTGGAGACTAGGTAATAACTAGAGAGGTTAGAACACTTGAAGAGAGATAACTATACAGGATGAGGTCCACATTTATGTGTTTGGATTCCTTCCCCTTGATGGGGTTCCCCAGATTTGCTGAGCTGGGTGACAGAGCTTAATCATGACACAGTAGTTTTATTAGGATAAGTAGTCAGAGGTTGGAGTTGAATTACTTTGTAACATTAGGAAATAGTGTGGAAAATTCTATAAAGAAGGAATGAATACACAAGGTAAAAGACCCAAAATCTGGCTACAAACTCTGCTAAAATATTTGGCTGACTCTTAGACTACATAGTCCTGAAAACATATTCTGAGAAGTCCAGGGAAAATAATAGCTGAAAGTATAAAGGAGCTGATTAGTGATCTCATAAGATCCCTGCCACTAGGATGCAGAGTTGGGAATTCAATCATTCAGAGTTATAGAGGCTTGATAAACACCTCGAGCTATACATTGAAATCCTATTAAGACTACAACTTAGGAGTAAAGATCATGTCGCAAAACTAAGGGATATATGCTAGTACTAAGGGCAAAACTGAAATGGATTCATCTAACCAAACCTCGTAAACAAGCCTCTCTTTGATCAAGTGATCCGCCAGTACTTTAACTGCCTCCCAAAACAAAAAGCAACACTCTTCAGAGAAAGACAAAAGAAAAATAGCAGGCCTCTGTAATGTATTGTCTACAATGTCTATTAATCAACTATCATCAGACATGCAAGCAGATAGGACAGAATGTTAAAATAACTATGACATATGCTAAAGAAAGCATGGGAAAATGTAGATATAATGAATAAAGAAGTTAGAAATTTTAGGTGTGATATTAAAAATGTAAAAAAAGAGAATTCAATGGAAATCTTTGAAATGAAAAATATAACTTTTGAAATTTATTAGATGAAATCAATAACATATGGGACGCAAAAATGAAAAAGAAACAATGAACATAAAGGCAGACTGTAGAAGTTATACAAACTAAAGCCCAAAGAAGACAAAAGGATTGAAAAGAAATAAATAGGCCCCAAAGACTTGGGCATAGTATCTACTTGTCTATCACGTGTGTAACTGAAGTCTCAGAATGAAAGTAAACAGAGAATGAAGCAGAAAAATGTATTTGAGGAAACTGGCTAATATTTGTTTTCATATGTGATGAAAAAAACAACTCACAAATTTGAGGGAGCTTAGTTAACCCCCCAGAATAAAACCAGAAAGAAATTCAGAACTAAGCTCTTCAAAGTCTAACTGCTGAAACAAAAGAAAAAGAGAAAAACGTAAGAACCCTGAAAAAGAGAAACATAATATTCAAGGAAAATATGATGACTGAAAGCAGCAGAAACAATGGTAGTCAGAGAACAATGGAATACATCTGCAAAGTGCTGAAAAAAATAAACTGTCAGCAAGAATTCTAGGTCCAATGAAACTCTCTTTGACAAAAGGAAAGCCAAGTCATTTATCAGATAACATAAAGCTAACTCATAGGTAGACATGTTATAAAAGATGCTAAAGATAGTTTTTTATGATGAAGGAAAACAGCATCAATGGGTATTTAACAAGAAGGAATAAAAAGCACAGGAAATGGTAAATATTTAAAAGACTACTTTTTTCTTATGTTTTTAAGGATAATCGACTGTTAAAGAAAACTAATATATTTTTGCTTTCATATCATAGGTATAAGTAAAGTGCGTAAGTATACATCAAGAACTCAAAGACAGGTGGAAGTAGGTAGCACTATTCTATTGTAATAGTCTTACATTATATATGAAGTGGTAAAATATTAATTCAAAGTAGATTGTGAAAAATTAAAGATAAATTATAATCACTACAGCAATCATAAAAGAGAACACAAAGAGGTATAGCTTTAAAAAGCCATTAGAAATGAGAGAATGAAATACTAAAATATACGTGTGTGGATAGATAGACGGATAGATACTCAAAAGGAGAAAGAACAAAAGAAACAATGAAGCAAGGAACAAAGGCACAAACAGAAAACAGTCAGATGAAGAATTAAGCCCCTGATATAAATTGTGAATTTATTTATTTATGTTTATTTACTTGACTAGAATAAACATTTCAAATAAAAGACAGAATTGTTTAAAAAATAATCAATATCCGGCCGGGCGCAGTGGCTCACGCTTGTAATCCCAGCACTTTGGGAGGCTGAGACAGGCGAATCGCGAGGTCAGGAGATCAAGAGCACGGTGAAAACCCGTCTCTACTAAAAATACAAAAAATTAGCCAGGCATGGCGGTGGGTGCCTGTAGTCCCAGCTACTTGGGAGGCTGAGGCAGGAGAATGGCGTGAACCCGGGAGGCGGAGCTTGCAGTGAGCCGAGATCGCGCCACTGCACTCCAGCCTGGGCGACAGAGCAAGACTCCGTCTCAAAAAATAAATAAATAAATAAATAAAAATAAATAAATAAAATTTTAAAAATTTAAAAAATTAAAAAAAATCAATATCTAACTAAATGCAGTCTCCAAATGATGCACTGTAAATATAAGCACACAAATAGATTGAAAGAAATGTGTGAGAAAAATACACTATGCCAACAGTAAACATAAATAAACTTGTGACCATGTATTAGTGTCACAAAAGTATACTTCAGGGCAAAGTACTACCACCAACAAAAAGGATTATTTTATAATATTAACTGGTCAATTCATCAAGAAGATAATAAAAATACTAAATGATATTCACCTAATAACAGAACTTCAAAAACACATGAACCTGACAGAATCAAAAGGAGAAATAGACAAACCCCCAATCATTGTATGAGATTTTTACACCCTTCTATCAATGACTGATTGAACAAGTTGGAAAAAATAAGTCAGGATATCAAAGATTTGAATAACTTTATCAATAAACTTGAACTAAATATCATTTATGGAACTTTGACACAAAGTTGTATAATTCACCTTTTTTATAAGTACACAAATAATATCCACCAACACAGAATAAGTTTGAAAGAACAGTTGTCATGCAGAGGATGTTCTCTTCCCATAAGGAAATTAAATTGTAAATCAATAATAAGATATCTAGAAAACCTTCAAATATTTAAAAACTCATAGGAAAAGGACCAAATCATAAGAAAACTATAAAATAGTTTCTAACTGAATGTTAATGAAACACAGTTTGAGTTATTTTCAGTTTGATGTTATTATAAATAGAGGTCTTATGCATATTTTTGTGCATGCATTTCTGTGAACTCTTGTAAACCAAGTTGAATGGCTGGGTCCTATAATAAGTTTAGGAAGTTAAGCATGTTTAACTTACTGAGAAATTGTACTTTTATAAAGTGATGTAGCATTATTACTCCCATAGTAATGTATATGAGTTCTAGTTGCTCCACATCTCCACCAGCACTTGGTGAGGTAAGTTTTCAAATTATTTTTTAGTTTTTGTTAAATTATACTTGAAGTTCTGAGAAACATGTGCAGAACATGCAGGTTTGTTACATAGGTATACACGTGCCATGGTGGTTTGCTGCACCCATCAACCCATCTACATTAGATATCTACATTAGATATTTCTCCCAATGCTATTCCTCCCCTAGTCCCCAACCCCCCAACAGGCCCCAGTGTGTGATGTTCCCCTCCCTGTTCCTGTGTGTTCTCATTGTTCGACTCCCACTTATGAGTTAGAACATGCAGTGTTTGGTTTTCTGTTCCTGTGTTAGTTTGCTGAAAATGATGGTTTCCAGCTTCATCCATGTCACTGCAAAGGATATGAACTCATCCTTTTTTATGGCTGCATAGTATTCCATGGTGTATATGTGCCACATTTTCTTTAGTCTATCATTGATGGGCATTTGGGGTGGTCCCAAGTCTTTGCTATTGTGAACAGTGCTGCAATAAACATACGTGTGCATGTGTCTTTATAGTAAATGATTTATAATCCTTTGGGTATATACCCAGTAATGGGAATGCTTGGACAAATGGTATTTCTTGGACAAATGGTATCGCCACACTGTCTTCCACAAAGGTTGAACTAATTTACACTCTCATCAACCATTCTTGTTGGTGTATAATAATATCCAACGGTGATTTTAATTTGGTTTTCTCTGATGACTAAAGTATCTTTTCTTGTGTGAATTGGTCATTTGCATACTCTCTTTTGTAAAAGGTCTGCTCAAATCTTTTGTCCATTTTTAATTAAGTGTTTAGTCTCATTATTGAATCGTACAAGTTTATTTTACATAAAATTTCTTTGTAAAAATGTATGTATAGCTAATATTTTTTCCTTTACATAATCTTGTCTTTTCATTTTTTAATAGTTTTCTTCAAATAACAAAAGTTTTACATTTTAATAAGGTGTATTTTATCTTTTTTTTTTCTTGGAGCTCATGCTTGCTGATTTGTATGTAGAAAATCTTTGTTTACTCCAAGGTTCCAAAAAAACTCTTACATTTTCTTCTTTATCTATTACGTTTATATCTTGTCCTACTCAAGTCGTTTGTATTTGGTATGAGATAAATATTAATGCTATCTATTTTTATTTGGGGTAGCATAAAAATATACAGCTATTTTAGCGCCATTTATTATGAAGAATATCCTTTTTCTATTGAAATGCCTTGTCAAAAATTAACTGATCATATCTGTACCATTCTATTTCTGATTCTCTATTTGGTTTCACTGATACATATGGCTATGCTTTCACCAATATTAGACTATCTTGACTTCTATAGCATTATGTAATAGTGATGTTTAAATCAGGTAGTGTAAATTTTTCTTTGTTCTTTAAAGCACTTTGATTATCCTAGATCATTTGCATTCCCATACAAATCTTACAATTAGCTTATCAAATTCTACCTAAAAATAGTCTACTGAGGTTTTGATTGGGGATTGCATTTAATCTATAGGCTAATTTGGGGAGAATTGGCATCTTAACAGTATTACCTTCACAGTTCATTAAATTGCAAATCTCTCCATTTTTAACCCCTTCTTGAATTCTTCCAATTTTCTATAGTTTTTAAGAAAAGTCTCATATATCTTTTATTAAATTGATTTATAGTTTATATAATTTCATTGTAATTGTGAATAGAATTTAACAAATTTTTATTTCCTATTTCTTCACTTACAGTATGTAATAATGTAATGGATTTTTATATCCTGTGACAATGCTAATTTCACATATTAGTTCATATAGTTGTTTCATAGATAACAGGTTTTTTACTTAGCACCAAGTCACCTTTCATAAAAATAGTTTTTCCTCCTTCTTTTCTGTATTTTAATGATTTTATTACTAACCTTATTACAATGATTATGATCACTAGTACAATACTGAATTGTAGTGGTAAGAATAGGCATCCTTGTCTTATTATTCCCCATCTTTGAAGGAAAGCATTCAACATTTCTCCATTAAGTGTAATGCTAGCAAAGATTTTAGTAGATGTCTTTTCTTTATTTCTAGTATGTATAGTTTTTTTGTTTGTTTTTTATCATATATGGACATTGAATTCCGCTAAATAGTTCATGCATTTTCTTCATACAGTATATAAAACTCTTCATATAAATATTTTAAAAACTTGTCAATTTCTATTAAAAATTCGGTTGAGTTTTTGTGATTTCATTGATAGATCTGTTACCAAAACTCCAAGGGTTCACTTTAGTTCCTGTTGCTCACCACAGTGAAAGCCAATCACTGAGACAATGAGCATTGCCAGAGACTAAGGTTTTTTATTCAGGTGATGTCAGCTGGGGAAACAGGAGATCTCTCTCAGCTGATTAAAACTGGGGGTTCATTTAGTCGGGAAGGAATGTAGCTGCATGCAAAAAACATGTAGCTACATGCAGGAAAACAGGATTTAGGGAGGGGTAAAGATGCAATCATAAAATCATGATGGATGAGGGCTCTGACATCTCACTGTCTAGATTCAGTGATCTGATGAGTTTCAGTTCCCTGCATAAGAGTCTGTTTTCTGAGGAGGGAACTCAGATAAGACAAATGTACATTTCAAGTTTTAAGAACAGAGAAGGTCAATTTCTATGTTTATTTAAAAAAAAAACATAAGCACTAGTTCTATGAGACAATTGGGTTGTTTTCAGATCAATTTGCAGAGAACTGACATTTTAAAAATATTGTCTTCCATTTTGCGGAGGTTGCAGTGAGTTGACTGCACTCCAGCCTGGGCAACAGGGTGAGACTCCATCTCAAAAAGAAAAAAAAAATTATCTTCCATTTATAAATATGTTACATCTTTCCATTATGCGGGGAGAGTCTTTCTTCATTCCTTTCTTCAACTTACGTAATGTATACATTTGTTAAAACTTATCAAATGGTCTAATTAAAATAGGCAATTTTATTATATATAAATTTTATCTTTACTTGTTTTTGTAAATACCCCTTTTATTTCTGGTTAGGAACTGGAGGCTCAGAGAGAATGACTAACTCGATACCTAACTCAAAAGATTTTTAAAAGTATCTAAGACAAACTAAAATAGTAATTTCAGTCATCTAGTTCCAATTAACAAGAGCATACTTTCTACTAATGTCTCTTAATTATTTCTGAATGTGTTATTTAGTGGTATAAAAAGCAAGGTGTCAGGTGAGCATCAGATATTCCAGAAATAAACACAAACACATGGGGTGATGATACCTCAGGAATTTGTACAAGATTTTTAAAATACACTTTCCAGATTTGTATTTCCTTTATTGCAATTTTTTAAAAAATGCTTTTAGAAATAATCGACACTTAGTGCAATTGGTAACCTATTCATATATTTTTAAAGGAGCGTCTTAATTTTCTAATACTAAGGTATATGATAGGAATGATAGTAAAATAACCAATTGGACAACTAAACTCTGATCTATGTGTACCAACATATTTTGCAGAATAGTATCTCTTAGCGAGATCTGTATTTGTTGAATAAAATACATCTGATAGAAGTGGCAAATTAATTTTCTTTTATCATAAATTTTATGTAGCATCAGGAGTTATGAACTAAGTAGTAAGAATAAGAATACTGCATCTAAAATATTGCATCTGACTATGTTTCCCACAGTGTACATGGACCAGATCCATTCATTATTGAAGCAAAGTTGATACAGCTTTCCATTTACCATGACTGAAATATATTTGAAGAACAAAGATGTTCATATAAGATATTTTAAAAATTATTCAAAGCAATAGGATCTTATATCAATCATTTCTACCTTATTTTCAGTGTGAATCAGTAAATTCATTCTAGGGTTACTTCTAATGAAACAAGTGGCTTTGCATTTAACCGTTACCATTTCACAGTTCACTTTTCTAACCAATGCGTCATGGAGAGGGTAAATAGATTATAATCCTTTTCCATGTTATCCTATATGCTGTTTGGAATTAGCTTATTGAACACTTCTTTTTAAGTTATTTGTCTACCCTCTCAGGCCATGATTTCTGTCATCTTTTTCTGAATTTGGCAGATCTCTTGATGCCGAGCTCAACTAGTTATCGGCATCAGATTGTTGAAGTTTTCTTTTTTTATTAAAAATCCACACAGAAAAGACAAAGCAAGTAACCATCAGTCGTTTTGACAATGGAAACTCCAGATATGATCTTCAGTTTTTTGAATGGTCAACACTTTCTGTCAATAACGAAATTTATTTCTTGGGAGTTACACAGGGAGTTTTCACCCAGAACATTTTTAATAATTATTTTCAATTTTCTCAGTGTAATTCCATTGCTCTACAGATCAGCAAAGCTCACTTCAATTATACAGTTCTTAAGGTCATCAAATACAATTTTGGTTTTTGAGTCCTTGCAACAAGTATCTTCCTGATATTTTAAACATATTTTGTGCTTTACATTATACTAATCTTAGAATATAAATTTATTCTTTTAGTCTTGGCTTCTCTTATGTTGACTTTTCATAAGTTGCTTTTCCTTCTCTACTGCCACAGTACTGATCAGAGAGCCAAAGGGCAGCAAATGTATTTTAACCTAATTCCAGATATCCCAACCACCATAAAAACTGTAGCCAAAGAAATAAAATGTATTTGAAGAAGACAACATTTAAAATCTTCTCCTGAAGTTGTGGCACAGCACTTATGTTAAAACAGGATTTTTTTTTTTCTTTTCTTAATCTCACTTTAAAATGTTACCCTTTTTGAATTTGATTTATGTGGCTGCTGGATGAAGGAGCTCTTTTAAATAATTGCCAAGAGAACAAAATAGGAATCAAAGTGTCAAATTCCCTAACATTATTTTGTAGGTAGCCTTAAATACTTCTTTAATGCCTGTGAGAAATCAAATATTGGTAATCTGTCTCTGTCCATTTCTCCCTTCACAGATAGCTGATGACATGCATTATACTTCCCTGACTGTGTGTACCTTTCATTTTACGCAAAGCCTTTAATCCTTCTCGTTTTAGATAAAATGCCATAACCAGAGTGTAGTAGGTTAAGATTGATTGACAAGTGCATATAATTATGGCTTCAGTCGTGGAGTATGTTTTACAGTTGAAAAAAAAATGCACAACCTTGAAAATAAAGAAGTTGTGCCCTTTCTCTGGGATAAAAGAATCATATCAAATTGGTTCATTTCTTTGCTGGAATGAAATAAAAGATTTCCTGTAACAAAGAACACCACCCAAAAGGCTGCTGGAGGATGTCTTTCTTGACCAGATAATGCTTTGCCAATAAGAAAATCAAAAGAGATAAAAGTGGAATTTTAGGAGCTTGTCCCCTTTTACTTCATTTCCCATTCATAGTTCATACATAGTTGGAAACAAAAAGAACTAATAGTAGAGAAATACAACATTCAAAGGTACAAATTTACTAAATGTATAAAAATTAATGTTCGTTAATTAAAACCAAGGATTATACCAGGTTAAACTGGCTTCTCCTACTTTACTTCCAGCCTCATATTATAACAAAACCTACAATAAATTCATGTCATATTTCTGTAGTCTTAGTATTCTGTTTCAATCTAGGTACAAAAAAAAATTATAGATTTAGGATTTTGTGTTAAAATGAAACTGAATGCATCAGTTGGGAACCTTAGATCTAGGCAGTCAGTGGGAAGACAGAGGCTTCACCCGTCCCATGATGGGTATGCTAATGGTATGTCGATTTGTGGGCATCGTGCTTATTTGCTCACCCACTTATTGAAGCATTATTTGAACACCCACTATGGGCCAGGTATCATTCTAGGTTCTGGGAAGACACCACTAAATCAAACAGTCCCTGTCCTGTAGAATTTACATTCTAATGAAAAAGACCTCTAAGACACTAATAAATGCATAATATGCCAATTGGTGATAAGGGCTTTGCTATGGAGAAAATGAAAACCAGTATAAAGAGGATTGGTATTGTGAAAAGTGTGTGCTATATATATACACACACACACACACACAAAATATATATTTATACTATATACACTTCCCTGGCCACTTTGTATATATACACACACACACCCACACATATATATATAGTGTGTGTGTATATATAGTGTGTATATATATAGCTATTTTATATAATATATACATAAATTTATATATATACTACATATAATAGTATATATAGAGATAGTATATATAAAGATATAGCTACTTTATATAAATATATAGTATATATGTGTGTATATATACACATATATATAGTGTGTGTATATATAGTGTGTACATATATAGCTACTTTATATAAATATATAGTGTATATATACAGTGTGTGTGTATGTATATACATGAATAAATATATATATATATATAAAGTGGCCAGGGAAGAAGTCTATAAAAGATGACATTTGAGCAGACACCTGAGGACAGTAAGAGAGTATAATGTGGCTATTCAAGAGATAAACATTCAAATTGGAGAAAATGCAAAGGCCCTGCAGCTAAGTATATTGGATGTGCAAAGAAGGAAGATAGGGGCAATAAAATAGAAGATAAATGCAAAGGAGTGATAAACATGATGTGCCATGGGGTTTGTTGAGTGAGCAGAGAAGTGATAATATAAGGAAATATGACCCTAAAAGGTGATAAGATTGATGAATTCTAGACCCAATGGGTTAAAAATGTTCAGAATCAGGATACAGAGGTACAGTGGCTTTAGAGTAGGAGCTGGGGATCAGAAAGTAGAGCAACTGAAATTATGGGTGGGGTACAATTAATGGTAATGGAAGGGTCTAGGATATGACCATGAGAATGGGTGACTGAGGAAGGTCAGATGACAAGAGTTTAAGAAAAGGACGTTATGAAGTTAAAATGCTGAAATACTGAATGAATCACCTATAAACTATTGAAATTACCAAGCATTATAATAGGATTAATATTGAAAAGAATGACAGGATTAGTTTCTTAAACCTACAGAGAATAAGGAATTGACCCCATAGGCTTATAGATGACCAAGAAGGGTAGAGGGTACTGTGATCTGATGGTATAAGTTTCAAAGTGAGGGAGCTGAAGAAAGAGGGGAAAACAATAGTCTGAATAGCATAGAGGAGGTAAGAGCGCACTCAGCCCAACTGAAAGCATATGAAGTTTTAGGAGTTCCTGAAACAAAGACATACAACTTGAGAAAACTGCAGAGGAAGCAGTGTTGTCAGAGGAGAGCAATGTGTTAAAAAGTTTCACTCAAATAAAGAAGGTGATTATAGCACTCAATGTTTGTGCTTCTGGAAGATTTTTTGGATGGCAGCCCATGAGTTTAAGAAGGCATTGACGTAGGGTTTAGGAATTTGGGAATGAATGAAACAAGAGTCTGATTAAGCGATAGACAGATGATGGGACAAGGAACAACATCACAATGAGAGGCGGGCTTCTTACTGAGATTAACATGAAAGGGATTGTGGAGCAGGGTAGACAGTCCAAATAGTCATCTTAGAAAATTGAAGTGGAGAGGCTGGACATGTGGGAGAAGGTGGGGTACCATTATGAGGAACATCAAAGTTCTGGATGGTCTTTTAATTCCTCTTATGGCAAAGGAGAAGATGCATGAGGATCCTTTGCTAGGCTAAAAATGCCCTAAAACAAGAGAAAGATGTTTTATTTCATGCTCATATCAGCATGAAATTTAGGACCTTACACATCATGCACACAATAGCAGTCTTATGAATTGGAAAGATTCAAATCATAGTATGAATTACCAAAAATGAAATTTCAGGCTCTGACTTTGTTAAGGTAAGATCTCCTAATGCTAGGCTGTTTGAAAAACAAAATAGTCTCTTCCTTCTATACAGTGGGTTCTCACGGATGCAGAAAAGCTTGCGTATGTCAAGATACCTCCAATGTTGGCATTTCGCAATGCTCCTAGACAAATAGCTGAGAGAATTTGGGGATAAACAAATCTGGTGGTCTTGCAAAACTTTTTTCTGGCCTATTAATCTTTCATTGTTGTTTTTTAATTCAAAGGCATAAGCAAATTGTATGCATATTAAAAGTGATACTCTTCTTAAAATGAGAGGCTACCAAGCCCCACATTGTCAGTGCTTCTCCTTCCAGTTGCTCTAGATCAAGCTTGTCCAACCCACAGCCTGCAGACCACAAGTGGCCCAGGATGGCATTAAATGTGGCCCAACACAAATTTGTAAACTTTCTTAAAACATTACAAGGTATTTTTTTACAATTTTTATTTTTTAGCTCATCAGCTATCCTTAGTGTTAGTGTATTTTACGTGTGGCCCAAGACAATTCTTCTTCCAATGTGGCCCAGGGAAGCCAAAATATTGGACACCCCTGCTCTAGATTGTCTCCTCAAGACACAGTTTGAAAACCATAGTTCTGGCCCACAGAGAGATTAATTTATGTTATGTTTCTGTTTCCTCACCTAGGGAAAGAGAAACTTTTCCTCTACTCATATATTCAGTGGCTGAAGTCTGTGAATTAAACTGACAAAAGACAAATCAGCAGGAGTAAAGGCATACAGCTTTTATTGATGTTAATGCTTTTACATGTGCAGGGGCTTCAGAGAAAAGAAGTGAAAACCCAGAGAAGCAGTTAGACTCAGAAGCTTATATACCATTTAAAGAAAGGCTGATAAACGTGGAGAAACGACTACACAAAAGAAAAGGCAGTTGGGCTTCTAGGAACAATAAATTTTGGAAAGGTAAATAGATGGAAAACTGATGGAAGGTACAGGTTATTTTAGTAAGGTTTGCTTGTGCAAACTCATCTTGATGCCAACTTTATGTCTTATTTATGGCCAGAAAATTCAACTAGAGAGGGGATTTATAATAGTCCTCAATTTTTAGAAGTTTCTTCTTTTAATCAGATAAGGAACACTCTATCTGTTGATTCTCAATTGCCTTCAGCTCAAAATAATTCTTACGTTTAAAGCAGCATTTTGGGGGGTGGCATATTCTGATCCTCTTCACTTGCAAGGAAATGCCTTCGTTTTGCAAAAGTCTTTTTCCAATTAATAATAAAATCTTGACTTCCTGAACCACAGTGGTTCTGGGGCTATCCTAGAGCTTAGTGGACTAAATTAAATTTGCTTATCACAAGACTACTCTTTAACTCTTTGTATTTAGCTAATAGACTCTTTAACTCTTTGTATTTAGCTAAAAGAACCTCATGTGTCTTCTTTTGCTGGGCTAAGCACTTCTGTTTCTTGGATAATGTAATTTTAGGTGGCACATTATTTTGAAGCTCTGAATGTTGTTTATGAAAAGAAGAATGTTTTAAGCACATGAGCACTGTTATCTTGGATACCATGTTTTTATCCATAATATCTAAAAATCCATGAAAATATAATTCAGCCACATCCTGCCCTAAGAATTCTTTAAAGAATTGGTATGTCTTTTATTCAATAAAGAAAGAGAAGATGACAGCCGTGGAGAGATGATCAATAAACGTATTTTGCAACAACTAATACTTGATAGATAAACTTATCAAAATACTTAGCTGTCATTTCAGAAATTGGAAAACAATATCCAAAAGCAATTGGACACTGATAGGTTATTTTGAGAGAAGCAGAAGTGTAATCCAAAATCCCAGACATCTGGCCGATGAGGTCAAGACTTGGCAAAACATTTCCAGAAAAGACAGCAGGAAGCTGGAGGTAAAGGGAAGTCAGAGTGGAGGAAGCTGTGGCATGGAATATTTGTGTGGAGAGAAAGCTTGGGTAGTAGGGAAGAGAGAAAGGAAATATTTAAAGACAAGAGAAAATAAATGCTAAACCTGGCTACAAGAAATGTATCAGCCATAATAGCAGTAGAAGGAAAGATAACTGATCACTAATTTTTTTTATTATTGTTAGCTGCCAGTGGATGATGTTGATGAATAAAATGAAAGCTAGAATAATATGGCACCACTGCCTTGATTCAGGCTAGTCAGCAGTTATACCCACAATTTGCTTTTGTAACTACAAATGTCAATATAGTGAATAAGACAAATATTGCCTTAGTATTATTATGAAAATAGTTTTGATCTTTCAGATTCCTTGGAAGGGTGTTGGGGACTCCTAAGAGTCTACAGATTTCACTTAAAGAAGTGCTGCATATATTTTATTTTATGATTTTTGTGATAATCACCTTTTCGATCTTCATTCAAAGGTGAGATTTCTCCCATTCCCCCAACTATGGCCTGACACAGGGAAAATGGCAAGGCAAGGAGCTATGTTTTTTTCTGTGTAGTTCACTATCTAACCCACTGAACGATAAATGTTTCTGATCCCTCTGGGTTTGGGAAGCTGGTTTAGTGCTTGCTGAGCCCGTCACAGGTTTAAGGCTTTCCTAGGTGATTTCAAGGATTCTTCAGGGACACCACTTCTTATATCTAGATATTGTTCCCCTGAAGTTTCCTTGATGAGTTAGATGCGTCTCTATTCTTTCAGGTCACTCCCTCCTTCTGTAAGTGCTAACATTCCAGTTAGCTTCACTTTATCTCTGGCCAGGATATTTATCCTAGAAATTGGTTACATTCCATTCTATTCCCTATACTAAAAGATGTGTCCTCATTTCTGAAAATATTCTCAAATATTGGCATCCAACTGAAAGAGTTCTGAGTTACATAGTATAATTGTCCATCAGAACAAATATCCATAATACCAACCAATTATAAACTAAGAACATTATGCTGAGCAAGAGATATTGTATGTAATTGCTGTAAACAAACATTCTTAGAGTTTCCTCACAGTAACTGTTTTTATATGCAACCTCCAACGTGACCTACAATATTGTCAATTATCATGACCATCTTTATAATCAATATGACTCACTATGATGAAACTAAACACAAAGTAATTAATACCTTTTGTTAGAGTGGCCAAAATAAAATATTTCATCATCTGTGTTTCACTATATTATAATAAAACCAGACTATTTACATTTACATATATATAACACATATACACATATTATTTCATAAAATTATATTTATATATAATAAACATTATTTTACAAAATTACATAATTTATGATTGAAATCCAAAAGGTTTAGCCTATTTTTCATAACATTTTCTCAGGAAAAAAAATCATTTATATATTAAACTTGTACCAGGATCAGAAATATTTCAGCAAGATAATACAAACATAGTAATTACATACTTAAAATGTATCCACTAATAATGTACAGTCATTGAAATTTAGCAACAATGTAGGAAATCCTTATCTTTTATATTATTTCAATAAGATCTCAGTGAAGTTTTCTAAGTAATTTTACTTTAATTAATATAAATAACTCTTCTAATAAATTTAATTTAAATGCCTATTTAAGACTTAATTTATAAGTGCTGCTCTCTAAACTGTGTAGTCTGACCATACAAATGTTCTTAATGCCAGAGATGATTTGTTCTTTGAAATCCTCAGGGAAAAAAATAGATAAAAAGAAAAATGGATCAGCACATCCTTAGTAACTAAACCATTATTTACTTACTACGTTTAGTACATGAGAGGGATATTGTCAGACGGCTCACTTCTGCGATAAAATTAAATCACATCAGCATTTTTCACACCCAACAAAAGAAATATGTAATATATATAGAACTGTACTTCCTTTTAAAGAAAAAAAAATCACCTTCTCAGCTCAATAGCCTACCTTAATCTGGTGATTAAATTCCAAGGATGGGTGATCTTGAGCTGTCATAAAAATACAAAGTGTATCCATATATTGGATTTTATTAATCTCCTGATTTTGACTGCCTTGGTTTTATTCTTTGAATAAGCTAGAAAAGTCCATTTATGGTTACATTCGAAAGCATAATTATTATGATTAAAAAGTTGCAGTAACTTATGAGCTGTAAAACTAGTAAATTATATCCAGTCTGTAAGTAGAACTAATTATAAAGCTGTTGCTTGATTAAAGTGTTTATACTAAAGAGTATTAAAGGGATTAGTCCAAAGCTTTACATCCTGCAGCACAGAATTAATATGCGGGATTTAAACACTCAAATTAATTCAGGTGCAGCAAACAATTATATGAAATAGGAACACTCGACCCAGCTAATGACCACACTAGTCCACCAAGCTAATTTATAATCATGTACTTATTGACCTCTCTGCATGTTCACAAAGGACTGTTCTCATGCTAATTCCTGCCTGCAAGCCGCTGTCATAGCCCTGTGTCTAGTCATCACAGTGATTAGTACCAGATGGGAACAACAGACTCTGCTTCCCTAATATCATTGCTAGTTTTGTTGCAATGAGACATCTCATCTTGCAAGAAGTTACATGTAAATGATAAACTATATATAATCGGCACCATTAAGAAGAAGCATTTAGCAAGAGCTTACTATGAAATTTCTAGTGTCTTCACCAGAGAATCTAGTTATGCTCTAAACCTGACCTTTGTGTTTATCAGCTAATTGGAATAAATGTGGGGAAGGAGAGAGAGATTAAGTCAAAATAAATTAAACTGGATGAATAAATTAGTCCAGTTTAATATTTCTGTATCTGACAATCAAGCTAATCAAAACACACCCCAGTCCATGCTTACCCTTCTTCAGGATTTCTTTTTAGGTCAATGAACCCAGTCTGGGTCCCCTGACATTTATTCATTAAAAATTTTCATCAAACATTTCTTAAACTCCTACCTTATACATGATGAAACATTTTTAAAAAATATATATATATATAATGCAACACTTGCTCCAATGAACCAAGAAGCATGCACTTTGTAGGAAAGAGAAGGTAATTTTACTATTAGCTCTGCATAGATTTGAAAGAGTATTGGCATAGGAGAGGTACAAATAATTTTGTGAGACATATACAGGAAGATGATACCACAAGTAGGGCAAGTGTGCTATATAAAGCATTAGACCTCAAGCCCAAAGAAATGGGTTAGAATTAGTCTGCTTGTCTTACTAGATGTGTGACTTTAGAAAATTGCTTTAATGTACCTGTGCTGCATTGTTGAGAAATTTTATTTTATACATATTTAACAGAATTGTTGAATTGGGATGAAATCTAATTTCTCAAATGCATATAAAAGATCATTTTTGCTGTTACTAGCTATCTCACCACAGACATGGCTGGTAAGGTGATCCACTGAGAACAAATACGACTTGTCTGATTTCTTAAATTCATTCATTCATTCATTCATTCATTCACTTATGGCTGTTTTGGACAGAAACTCTTTTGTCCTGAGAGAGGGTAACACAGCAAGCAAGAATGATACATTTATCTTCCCTTGATGCAGATTTTTCACTAGGCTGTCTTTATCTTCAAGGAAGGGTAAAAACATGTTGTAAAAACCCAGAGGCTGTTTCTGATGAACCATAACCAATCTGTATAATGGACAGTATGAAACTAACAGAGTGTGGGCTTTGAGGATGCACCCCCATAGGGAAAGCTGGAGTATATCTGGAAATATACCAAGGGGAAGCAATCTAAACAAATGATTCTCAGTCTGAGGGTCAGAAACCTGCCTTTGAAAGCTGTCTTTTAGACAGTTTGTGACTACTGCAGTATCGAGACCACAGCAATTGCCCAGGAGTGCTAATGAAGCAGGATATTTCCCTGACCTCTTTGTGGGTGGGAAAGGGAGTGCATGGGAATTAGAACTAGCCGGCCGCTTTGATGCCAACAGGAGCGAACTCCACTCACTCAAACCTGCTGTGTTCCACCCCTTGCAGGAGGGTGAGTGCAGGTGAGCAGGTGCAGGAGCCAGGTTGTGCGCTTTTGAGCACAAGCAAGAGCGAACTCTGTATCGGCCCTGCCCCGGCATCTAAGGGAGGGTGATTGTGACCCTGGAGCACCAGAGGAAGTGTTACAGTACTCTTTCAGCTCTGCTGTCTGTGGATGGCTTAAGTGTTAACAGCTCATTGGAGGGTCAGTGTGACAGCATTTTGCACCCGCATTCATGGCACCCGGGTTCTTGTCCGGTGTCCAGGAGGAATGAAGTTTCACAAATTGAAGACAGTAAATGTGGGGAATTTTATTGCTGATGAAAGTGGCTCTTAGCAGGAAGGAGAGCAGAAAGGGGATGGAGTGGGAAGATAAATTTCCCCTGAAGTCCAGCTGTCCCAGCTAGACTCCTCTCTGAAGCTACACTGTCAAGCTGTCCCTCTGAAGTCAAGCCACTTCTCTCCAACATCCAACGATAGTCTCTGATGTCTGACTGCTTCTTCTCTCTCTGCCAGCTAAGCCCGGGATTTTATGGGCACAGGATGGGGGCTGGGGCGGGCTATGGGTAGTTTTGGAAAAGGCAACACTTGAGTGGGAAAACAGCAATGTCAGTTCTCACCCTGGGCCATGGTATTAGGTTTTTCAGCTTGAGGTTGTGGCCCTCACGGGGGACCTACCTTCTTCTACCCAGAATTTCCCTTCTCCTGTCCCGATCACTACTGGACCAAAAAACTGACTCCAGCTCCCCAAGAGACCACTCCCTGTAACAAGAGTAGGACAGAAGAAAATTGAAAATTATATGAATGGGGCTTAGGCTTTAGGACTTCTTACCTGGCCACGCGTCTCTAGGAAGTTAAGGCATCTGATCTAAAGTCATACTGCATCCATAATGTGTTTAATAATCATATTGCTGAATGAGTGAATGAATTTGTCTTGGGTCATTTTTACCTCATCCCCACTTTGCCCAACTTCTCAGCAGACTGGAGGCAAATTATATTTAGGAAGCAATGGATTCAGTAACCTTCTCTTTAATGTTTGAATAGCTTACTTTGACAATTATTTCAGAAGATGTTGAGAAATCCTACATATTTGATAAGGAAGTTTTGCTTCTATATTTTATTAGCAAATAAAGGGCTTATTATTTTAACTTTCTGAGGCTATGGTTGTCCTCAGATCCACAGGAACTGAGTAATTTGGCATCTAGCCTAGTGGCTAAAGGTTATCTGAGTCAATCCTACAAATAGGCCACACCAGAGTCACACAAAAACTAAACTATATGGTGTATAACCTGCTATTGTGTAGATTACTCAATTTTAACATAATATGGTAACAAAAATTTGCATTTTTATATACAAGAGATTTTGAGGAGCAAGAGACAAAGATGGTGGATTTGTACTGACAGTAAAGATGGGGAAAGGGGTTCCCAGATCATAAAACTGTATGCTTCTCAAAGTAGAAAGTTTTCTGATTCTCAGAAATCCTAAAACTTGGCATGAAGTCTTGGGCATAATAAGCTGCTAAATAATTACTTGTTTCTAATAAAACTGATAAAGATGATCAGCTGGAGAAGAGATAATACAATTTCAGGAGCTGTTTGAATGGAACAAGAGCCTGAGGTCACAGATGTACTCTTGCAAGAAACCTGCATGGGAGTGAGGAAGCAGAATAGGGTTGGGAGAAAGGAAGGCGAAGCTGCGGTTTCAAAGAAAGTCTAATTTCAGCTTATTTCTATGGGGAGCTTTGTAGTATAAATTTTAGCACTGAGATTGTTCCACTTTAGGAATGGGTTGGGCTTTTATCTACCACATTAGTCAAGCATTATCTAGGGCCTACTCTTGGAGAAGGAGGCACGCAGAAACCCTCAGTCATCTTCAGGTGGCTCTGTCGGTCGAGAATACTTGTAGAAGAGGTATATGGGTGTGAGCCATCATCAGCCAACACTCACAGCAGCTGAGGCATGGGTCTCCCAGCCTGGTAAAGAGTCCCAGTGGCAACTACTACAAAAGTAGACCAGATATTCCAGGTCCTGGCTTGGAAGGCATGAGAGAAAAAGAAATAAAATTGCTGGACCGTGGGAGAAAAATTTACTCCATGAGTACAATTTAAAAGTATAAAAAAAAATAGTTATTCTTAAACATAAAGGTTTCTTAACTGCATTTGCTAACTCTGTGGCAGGCACTAGGCTACAAAATGTATGTGTGTGTGTGCATACATATATGTATTTATGTATGTATCTGTATATATAGTTTTCTCTAACCCTAACAAAAATTCAATAGAGATATCATTGTCTTCATTTTACAGATGAAGAAGCAGACTCTGCTTAAGTGGCAGTTATGACAGTCAGACTTGGGTCTATCTGACTCCACAGTCCATTCCCTTGGAACATTAAGTCATTTTAACAGACTGTTTTATAAATATTAAATATTATTATATCAATAAAATTCTAGTATGTTCTCTGAGTTGATGTGAAACATTTTCTTTCTAAATGTATTTCTTTATACTTAAAGAAAAAGGAACCCACCAAGGACTCCAAGACTGAGTTTAATATAATGCCGACTGAAATAATGTGTTTTTAGGATGTAAAAACATTATAGTTGTTCCCTGGAAAAGAGAGAACTGTCAAATTAATGAGTGGGTTAAACTCTATTAGAAGTTTTCCTCTAAATGTGTACTGTAGACCTCTAGGGTCCCTATATATTCCTCAAAAAAAAAGTATTCTTATGTGAAATAATTTTGGGAGAACTACATATTTGATCTGCCTCCTGGAGAGCCACAAAGCACATTACCATACTAAAGGCTCCAAGTAATCCTGAATCAAGAATTCTGATGAACTTTTTAACCTTCACAAAATGATTTATCCACACAATTCTTTTTGGAAAATTTTATAAAACATTTATTAGCGTTTCCCAAGATACTAGGAGTCTGTGGACCTTGTTTTAGGGAGCACTTGTGTACTGTGTATGAATGAATCTAGAGGTCCTCTTCCTTATGAAGAGGAAAATGTAATAAAACGTATGAGGAGACTAGAATCTGGAAGTGTTAGCAGAAGGAACAAAGGGATTTGGCAGTAACAATTTTCCATTCTAATGGGGGCACAGGGCAGAGGGAAAGACAATGAAAATTGATAAAAAGCTCAGCACTATGCACAATGACATGTCTATAATTTAGGAAGAATTTGTGCCATATACATATTAGGTGTAAATCAAACAAGTATTTCACAAATGTTCCAATGGGGAAAATCAGGTGAAAATATATTTGAATTATGCAGGGATAGAATCATGGTAGACAAATTTAATTATTATGAAATAAAAAGACAGAACAGAGTCAAAATCTTTGACCAAATTATAATTCCACCACTCCTAAAATGCCAGTCTCTTCATTCTGTTTCTTTCCATGCATGTGAAACAGGACTTATGCTACTGTTAGGGAATGTTTGCCAAACTTCTTACATAAGTGATTTTAAAAGAAATAAATGTTTTTTATAAATATTAAGTATGTTATGTAAAGAAAAATGTTGTAAACAATTTTTGGGATTACTAGAAAATGGTACTTTGTCTCCTAATGACTTTTCTTCTTTATGCTAATGAGCACAGGTGGGCAATCTTCAATGAACTATGAGATTAAATTTAGATAAGTATCATGCCAACTCAAACTACATGGAATTTTTAAGGTGAAAATATAATCAATTTGTGTATTCATTTAACCTTTTTCCCCACTGTGGAGTCAATTCTCTAATTCCCTTAGCGTTTGTGTCTCAATTAGTCACTGTTTTGGGTTGAATGCTCTTCGCTGAGCAGGATTCTGCCTGAAAACATCTCTTTGAGTCAGGCATACTCTAACAAAAGATTAAACCTGTAAATCAGATAAGCAAGGTCATATATCAAGTAGATATACATCTGAGTGAAAATTAATGAACTTGAAGGTGGAAGTTTAGGATAGAATATTTGAATGAGACAAGTAGCAAACTACTTCCCTATTCTTATGAAACTAGTCAAATCTGTACCTGCACTTTAGAAATATAAACAGTGACTCCAGATTAGCCAGATGAAGGAAAAGGTATCTCTTTCAAAATAGTCCCAGAACGACAGTTCAATAATCATAAGAAATTTGTTTCCAAAGCTCAGCTCAAACAACAATTCTGTGTGCAACAATACTAATTTCTTTAGGTTGGGCACCTTATCTTTTTCTTTTTGTTTGCTTCTGTCAGATGTTTCTCTAGCCATGGATTATAACTATGGCATCATTCTGACAGATATATGAGGGTGTATATATGGGCATGTTTGAGAGTTAGGCAATAGAGACTTCAATTGACTTTCATAATCTCTGTCTAAAACATTTAGAAATTATTGTGAAGGATTCATGGATTTATAGAAATTTGGTCAGTACAGGAATGTAGAGCTTCTAATTAGGGAACTGAAGGCCACAGTTCATCACATACCACAGCCTAAGCAAAGGAATTCATGACAACCATGTTAGTTTCATTTCTTTTGTGTGTTACCTCACCAACTTTTAGATTATGTTGACCATAGCTTTTGATAATTGTATTTTATGCTTATAAAATATTGTACTATTGTAATACCTGTTATGTTTATTATATAGTTACTTCTGGTTGCCTTTCTAGTTATGTAGAACAATATTATGGGAATAAAAATGTTGCTTCATATTAATTTTATTCTCATTTTAAAATGTGCATGTTTATGTATATGTACATATATAGAATAGATGTTACATAACATCATATAGTTGAGTCACACCCAAACTACCTAAAATGAGGTGCTTAGATAAACACTTAAAACTTGATATAATGAACTGAAGAAATAAAAGTATATGGACCACTTTAAGCAATGAAAATGTCACTTGGAAAGATTCCGGAAGAAAAGGAAGGCAAGAAACTTTTACTTCTATAATGTTTCAATCAACCCTCAGGTGATGCTCTGGCTTTTGTGCTGATAGCCCAGAACACCGAATCTCAATATTTTTCTTACATGAAGATCTTGCTGTTGGAAATTATGTGCTCCTGAGGAGGCCTATCTTAAAGGGCTGTTAAGTAAAATCAAAGCTATACATGATAGATTGTGGCTGATAAAATAAATATTGCATAGTGTTTTATCTCAGATATCTGTTAACATTTTCTATAAGGTTTTTAAAAAAATATCTAAACTAAAAAAATGAAGCCTTCCTAAAGTAGTTTAGATTTCAGAAAATTTTATTTAACCAGTAACTACACAGAACAGACGCATTTATGAAGCTTAGCTAAAACTGATGCTATTGCATGAGTTGATATATCAGTGAAATGACTAATGTGTAAGTAAATTACAGAATTAAATTGTATTTGCATCATACAAATTCGGACTTTGCATATGGATTGCTTTTATGTGTTAAAACATGGCAGAACGTATAGCATTGGTGATAAAATGAAAACAAGTACTGCTGTCTTTCACTTGTCATTGAATACAGACTTTTGAAATGAAAGCTGTAATAGCATGAAATATCTCCAAGAAAAGGAGAAAGAAGAAGAATGAGAAATAAAGAAAATAATGAGAGAAGGAAAAAAATAAATAACAAAAAAGGGAATGTAAAGACAGGTGATAAAACAGGGCATAGATTTATTCTCATTCAGAGATAGCATCCAAGAATCACTCATTAATGTTTTTTAAACATTTACTCCAAATTCCAGCAGAAAAGCATCCTGTGTACAGATGAGCAGCTTTGTGTAGGCTAAGAACACTGTCTTCATTGATCCATTGCCCAGATTCAGGGTATTGGAGGTCTCAGAAACAAGAAGAAATCACCTAGGCAATCAGACCAGTCAACCCAATAATAAATAGAGTAATAAGAGCCGAAGCCCTATTTCTCCATGTGCGGGATATCAGTTTTGCTCAGACTACCTTCACATCAATCAGGAAAATGTGAATTCTTTAGTCATTTAACATGATCATCGTGTTGAACTCTCATCCTCTGGATAGAAGAAAAGCATTTTCATCTAAGTTTATAGTTTAAACATTATAACGTTAAATAACCCTTATCTAATATAACAATCTATTCCTCTAATTTTAGTTAGTTTAGGTTAAAATAATCTTTTATGATTTTCATCACCCTCACATTTCCTTTCTCAGTAGTGTGTGGCTCCACAGAAGTGGGTGTGTCTTACTGCACTTTTGTGGCATTGGCAATGAGGAGATTCTTGTGCACACGGTATTCTTGTACTGTCTTGAATTTCCTATGATCTCTGTGAAAATGATCCTTGTCTGCCTAGTTGCTGCTTGTCCTGCAGGCATTTAAACCTGGTGTAACTCCTAAAGGGCTTTCCTTTCCCTCCCTTTCTCTAATCCCTACCTCCTCCCTTTCTCTAATCCCTACCTCCTCCTCCCTTGCTTCTCTTTCCTCCTTTCCCCTCTCCCCTCCTTCTCCTCCTCTTCCTCCTTCTCCTGTCTTCCTGTCTTTCAGGCCAAGTGGTGCTCTGAGGTTGTCTTGGTATCATCTTGGCTCTTACAGGTGCAGTATCTTTCACTGAGCTCATGGTTTATAAATCCACTCCCAGCTATGCTGTCAGATCCTCTCTCCTCTCACCAGCAGTCTCCAAAGTCAGGCCACTAACTTCCAGGTTAGTTACAACCCCTTACTGGCTTAATAGGAACTCCTGAGTCCTCCCTGTGATGCAGAGGATCCAAGGACTACTCAAAACATTAAACTTTCGCTCTCCTTCTGCCATACCATTCTATCCCACAGACTACATTTCATGGGGTCACTATCTTAATAGGTAAAAGTGAGAGACAGTTTGGGACACAGTTCCCTCTATATTCCCACACGTGAATTAGACAAAAGCCTCATTCTTCAGGCATCCCTCTACCAACATTTGTATCTCAGATGAGGGAGACTGGTACGCATGCACTTTTATCTTCTGCCTTTGTCTCCCAATATTTCCCAGGTATCCCAACATCAAAACATGGGATCTATGCCACCTTCTTCCAGTCTGGTGGGGATCTATATAACATAAAACTTACGGTTGGCCTGGCATGGTTATTTATATGTTAGTGGAGGAGACATAAAGGTCTAAAGGGAAAAAAGTTATTCTCTGAAAAGTCTGGCTCACTAGACTATTATTATCTTGCTATAAATTCTACTTTGAATGGCTGAAGCAAATTATTCTCTTTCTGCCCTCCACCTGTAACAACCCTAACTCAACAGTTGCATCTACCTCCTCACTACAATACTGAATAACTCTGGTTGACAGGGGGAACATCATGTGCACAAGAACAAAATGCAAAGCAAATTTTATTAATGTCTTTGAAACTATTCTCCCTGTTGAGTCTTCCATTCCTCTGGCAGAGCAAGGAGAAAAAAAAAAAAAACGGTGGAAAGAAACCCCTGTGGAGCTCTCCCCATCTGCTCTCTTTTCTGGTGCCCTCTCACTATTTCTCCAAGCATCTACTCACAGCATCTTAGAGTGAGAAGCAGCTACCCTGTTGTGAAGTGATCGCTGGATACCAACCATAATACAATGGTGACAGAGGAGATCCTGGTGGAAATATCCCCACACAGCAGCTCTGACCTTGGTTCATTTTGTATGCTCTTAGATTTTTGGCCTGATCTTGATTTGAAATGGGAGTTTAGAAACAGGAGAATAAAGGCAAGAAAACCACAAGCTGAAACCATCACACTCAGCTACCTACAGTGATTCACAAAAATGCCCCCTAGGAGGGAGACAATGACCTCCAGTGCTATTGATCCTTGTTTCTATTCTGAGGATACATCTGTGGACAAACAGCCTCCTAATAAACTATTGTCAAAAGTTACTTATGCCAATTTTTGGCCACATATGCTTCTCTAGCTGTCCATGCTTCCCAGGTTTTCTTCCTTCACTGCTATTAGTTAACCAGAAAGTGAGAGTGTGATGGATGAGAGAGAGAAAAATGTTCTCTTAGTCATGAGATAATTCCAGAATGATCACTTTTAGAATTTCTGTCTTGAAATCACCCTGAAACTATGAAGAGGTCTCCTTTTGGCAATTTATGCTACACAAATATTCAAGGTTCTATTAGATGTGAATGGAACAGAGATGAACAAATCAAGGTCTCTTGCTTTAAGGAACATGTAACCTGTGGAATTAGACTGTCAGGTACAGAATTATCTAAACACAAAGCAATGCCATGGGAGAGGTACACAAAAACATCATGAGAGCAGAAAAAAAAGTGAGATTAATTTCACCTGGAGAAATTGGTATAGGTTGCATGAAGAAAATCACCTCCAGCTGAGCTTTGAAGGGATGCACAACTTTAATAAACAGCAAGAATGGAAAGGACATTAGAAATACGTGAACAAATCTATACTTGGATATTTTGAGGTCACAATGTTTTAATGACATTAGGAATAACTCAGTGCAGTCAGCTGTGGGAGGCAGAGGAGTCCAGGGAAATAGCTTGGGTCAGATCACGATGAATAGCTGACAGTTTGGATTTTATTCTGCAAGCCACTGGGAGCTTAGGACATTTTGAGGATGATAGCTTGATCTCAAAGCAGGGATATAAATACAGCTCAATGCAACTTGTAGAAAATTAGAGAAATAACAGATATTATGATGAAAAATTAATGAAATATGTTCTCTTTCTCTTTGCATGTGGATTACAATTAAAATTTATTATCTTTTCTCACTGAATTGGAGACTGGTTTTCTCACTGGTTTCTTTAAAAAATAAGTAAATAATTCTCAGAGGATATCAGTGATGCTTTTCATAGCATAGTCTTAGAAATAAGTGTATTTAATTTCTAATCTATTCTTGAAATGTTACCTAATAACAACAACAAAAAAAAACTACACACAAGAGTGTTTTATGGTAAGAGTTTTCAGTGCTAAAAACTTGTTTGGAGTTTTGGAAGAAGGCTAAGAGATCTGGCTTATGAAGTATGTCTTTCCTGAACTTACCATTCTTATGGAAATTCATCAGTGAAGGATGGGAGTTATCGATGGGTGGTTAGGGTAAACTGATAGATGAAAATTGAGACATTTGACCAAATACTAGACCCAACAGAATGCAGATATTTCATTAAAATAAAATGATTCCATTGCCACATCTTACATAGCCAGCTGGCAAGAGCTGATTCATGCTTCTTTTCTGTGTAAAAAGCAGAACATGCACACCTGCGTAAACACACAAAGTTGGAAGTGGTAAGGGCAGCTCAGGATGGGATCTAGAGAGTGTGTAGCTAAGGTCTTTAAGGTATGCAACTCCCCCATTCAAAAGGGATTGAGTAGGATCAGCTCATGGCAGAAACTCACTAGTGTCTCTGTGTGTTGAATTTCTCACACTAGAATGGTTCTCTCTCAAACTTTATGTGAACTAATAGCCATTCTTTTCCCTGACATTAGCTAATTTACTTCTTATTTGATATACCGTTCCTTTTTAGAGCTGTACTGATTGCTAATGATGGAACAGGAAAGAGACTTGCAAACTCAGGCATATGGGAAATATTAAGTGCAGATGGGAAATATTAAGTTGGGAAATCCATTATCCTAGAATCAATTACTTTGCCTATCATTAGAATGTTTATTGAAGTAAACAACATGTTCTAAAGTAAATGTGGTACAAATTACTACCTCCAGGATCAAATTAGACAATAATATTTATTTGGGGTCAGACTTGGACTTGAATCTTGGGAACTTTTAAATTTAATTCAAACAAGTTAATTTTGACTGCTAAATTGGGATACAAGCATTTTTAATGACCTTTTAAAATTATTTTGTGCAATTTGGTTGGAAATGCAGCTGAAAAATATTTTAAAATAAAAGGTACTTTTTCACTAAGACAAACTTTATGGCTTACAAGAACAATAACAACTGTGCTCATTAAATTGTGTGGCTTATGAAGAGACAGTCCAAAGTAAGAAAATAAGTCTCCATATGCAGTACAATACAATAAACCTAGAAATGTCACTCTTGAAATATATTATTTTAGACTTGTAATTTAAATAAGGAAAATAAAAGGAAAAATAAAGTAGCCTAATTAAATATTCTCTCCGTTCTCTTTCTATGCCTCCTCTTCAGATTTTCTTGTCTCCTCAATTAATTCTCCATCTGCACTGGGTATTAAGGACATCTTTTATTGATAATGGTTTTAAACAGCTGTTAGGCCCTATATTTTTATATTTGTTACAGTGGTTTTGATAACTGTAATTCTGGTTAGTACTTTCTGAAGGAGAAACACTTATTGGTGTAATGACATTTTAACTACCATGATGATTTAAGCCCCATAGCCAGCACAGGTCTTGGGCTGCACTCACTATCAGGGGCTGTTTGGAACTTCCCTGCTGAGCAATATTAGACAAATCCTGACTTGCTGATCTAGACAAGCTTCCAAGAATGTTTTCTCTGTAGTCAGAAGTCATGTTAAACTTGGAGAGGGAAGTGCTATTTCTTTTACGTCACTTATTACACAATGAAATTATTCTTTAATAATATGTGCCTGTTTCCAATAGAATGCAAGCTCCATGATAGCTTACCTGTCTTGTCTGCCTTTTTATCCCCTGTATCTAAAAAATTGTCCACCACAGTAGATACTTATTAATATTTGTTGAATGAAAGAATGAATAAATGAACAAGAAGCAGAACAAATATGGTATTTATGGATTTCTCAATCAATGTAGGAGAACGGAAATAGCAAAATACAATTATGTTTTAGGTGAATTATTCATTTCAATTTATCAATTCTCTGTGACAATATCTTATTTTTTATTTTGATGATTATAATTTTCCAGTGGTTGTAATCACTTGTTTTTTATTTCTACCTCTTCTGGAATTTTTTGACTATTGTGCTTTATGTTTTTATTGCTTTTTAATAGTGTTACTATTTCATTTTACCTTCACTTATTCTAAGTTAACGTATTGTAACTCTTAGCCTAATTATTATCAATAGCTTTATCTGGAGTGAATGTATATCCCAATTGTATCTTCTTTTCTTAGCATTACATGATTTAGTAGATGTTGGGATTTTGATTTTCAGATTCATTTTGAGGGAAGTTGTTTTGTTGTTCTTTTTTTGGTTTTTATTGGTGTGTCTTGGTGATATTTTTCAATGTTTTTAAATTTATTGAGGCTTGTTTTATGGCATAGCATATGGTCTACAGAATGCTTCACTTGAGACCATATATATTGTGCTATTGTTGGAATGGATCATTGTATGGATGTCAAATAGGTCAAATTAGATATGGTGTTATTCAAGCCTTTTGTAGCTTTGCTGATTTTTCTGTCTAGTTGTTCTTTCCATTACTGAGAACGGGTATTGAACTCTCTATTAATGTTGAATAGTCTATTTCTCCTTTCTATTCCATCACTTTTGCTTTATGAATGGTGGGCTCTGCTGCTAGGTGTATATTATTTACAATTGTTATATCTTCCTCATAAATTGACCCTTTTGTCATTATGAAATGACTTTATTTCAAACAGTATTTCTCATCCCAAAGTCCATTTTTTCTGCTATTATAATAATATAATCAATCTAGCTCTTTTATTGTTACTGTTCGCATGGTGTATTTTTTCATCCTTTTACTTTCAATCTATTTAAATCTAAAGTGATTATTGATGTGACTGGATTTATTTTTGTCATTTTGCCATTTGTTTTCTATACGTCTCATCTTTTTTATTTATTTGTTACTCCTTTCTTTTGTGTTAAATAGGTATTTTTTCAATGTATTATTTTAATTCCTTTGTTGGTTTTCTGCATATATATTTATTTTCTTAGTATTTGCTCTAAGAATGACACTATGCATTTTAACTTATTATAATCTACTGCAAACTAATAGTAACTGAATTCCAGTAAAATGTAGAACTTAATTATTGTTTTATTTAATCATCATTTAAATCAGTTAAGAGAAGAAGAGAGAAAATATATAAGTATACTGTCTTTTATATTTACCTCCATAATGTCCTTCACAGGTACTCTTTATTTCTTTAGGTAGATTTGAGTTACCATCTGGTGTCATTTTCTTTCAGCCTAAAGAGCTCCCTTTAATATTTCTTGTAGGGTAGACTTGTTAGCAACAAATTTGCCCAGGCTTTATTTCACCTTTATCATTTAAACTTTTTTATTTGGAGATAGTTATAGGTTTGCATACAGGATATTACAGAGATACTCACAATGAGACCATCTTGTATAATATCACAACCAGGCTATTGATAAGGATGCATCAAAACACAGCACATTCCCATTACTACAAGGATGCCTAATGGTACACTTTCCTAGCCACACACACTTCCCTCCCACTTCCTCCTCCTTTATCCCTGGTAACCCACTAGTCTGTACTCCATTACTATAATTTTGTTATTTCAAGAATATTATATAAGGCAGGGCACGGTGGCTCACCCTTATAATCCCACAGGCCCACAGGCCTTCCACTTTGGGAGGCTGAGGTGGGTGGATCACCTGCCTCCTGAGGTCAGGAGGTTGAGACCACTCTGGCCAACATGGCGAAACCCCGTCTCTACTAAAAATACAAAATTAGCTGGTCATGGTGGCAGGCACCTGTAATCCCAGTTACTCTGGAGGCTGACGCAGGAGAATTGCTTGAACCTGGGAGGTAGAGGTTGCAGTGAGCCGAGATAGTGGCACTGCACTCCAGCCTGGGAGACAGAACGAGACTCCATCTCAAAAAAAAGAATATTATATAATGTAATGGTATAGTTTTGAGATTGCTTTTTTCATTTAGCATAATTCCCTGAAAATTCACCCAAGTAGTTGCATGTATCAGCAGTATATCCCTTTTTATGGCTGGGGAGTATTCCAAGGTATATATGTACCATAGTTTAACCACGCACCAGAAGACGGACATCTAGTTTGTTTTCACTTTTGGACTACTGTGAATGAAACTTCTATAAACACTTATATACAGGTTTTTATATGAACATAAGTTGTTATTTCTCTTGTATAAGTGTCCTGGAGTAAAATTGCTGGATGTTTAGTTTTTTGGGGATTTGTGTCTTTCACTTTTAATTGTGTATAGTTTACTATTTCAAACTAATGTAAAAATTCTTTAAAGTAAATACATATTAGGACACTATAATTTAACAGGCTTTATTATTTTAATATTCTGCCAACAGCACATTAACAATTGATGCCCTAATTTGGGTTAAATAAATCACTATTCAGTTTTATCTTGTGTTTTTCAACCAGGATTTTACTCGATGATATAAACTTTAGCTGTAGCATATGCTATTCATATTTCTATATAGGGTGGTCTTAGCTATAGTGTGCACAAGATTAATAACATTAACTATGTATTATGCTGAAACTATTTGTAAATTACTACTCAGAAATCTCTGCCAAATACTCAACAGTTCCCATTTCTCAAGTCCATAAAGGGCAACAGATAAATTCAAAAAGTTATTTCAGTGAATATTTATGAACTTCTCATATTTTGCCAGAAATATTGCTTCAGCTAACATAGGCATTCCTTAGCATCCATCAGCTAAAATGCAACTGCAGAAAAAGGAAATATAATTGATCCATTTTCCATTTATTTGATTATCAAAACTTATGGCTTTAATTTTCTAGGGCAGCTACAACTTCATAACACTAAAGAAATCAGATAAAACTAATTAATGGTAGTTGTCCATTTTATTTTTTCTTTTCCACCACTTTCAGTCATTGCATCTATCTTTGGATCAACCCAGCTTCTACTGGTGCTACAATCACATTATATTGAAATTCACATTATATTGAAATCATCTATTTTTCTATCTTGCTCTTCATACTATAAATTCCTTTAGTGCAGGGGCTGTGTCTTCTTCATATTTGTCCCTGAGTGGGGACTCTCAAGGACCAGCACAATAACTGGCACATGGTAAGCACTCAGTAAATATTACAATACTAACATATTTAGTTTCTTAGGAAATGACCAATTGTTTTCCAAAATGTCTGTACTATTTTACATTGCCACCACCAATGAATGAGTAATCCAGTTTCTCTACATGCTCAACAGGATTTGGTATTGCCACTATGCTTTATTTTAACCATTCTGATAGGAGCACAGACATATTTCACTGTGATTTTAATTTGCCTGTTAATGGCTAAGGGTGTTGGACATCTTTTCATATGCTTGTCATTTATATATCCTATTTGATGGCATATTTGTTCATATATTTTGCTCATTTTCTAATCACATTTTTGGCTTTTTACTATAGAGTTTGGAATATTATTTATATATTCTAGATGATATGCATTTTTGAATCTGCAAATATGTTCTCCCAACCTATAGTTTCTTTTATCCCCTTAATAAAATCATTCATAGGGCAACAGCTTCTAATGTTGATGAAGCAAAACTGATCAATTTTTCTTCTTATGGATCATACTTTCATGTCAAGTCTAAGAATACTTTACCAAGCTCCAGCTCCCAAAGACTTTCTCCTATTTTTTTCCCAAAATTTTATAGTTTTAGATTTAATGTTTGTGTAAGACGTGAGGTTTAGGTTAATGTTCTCTGTTTTGTTGCCTTGTTTTTTTAGGTCTATGGACGTCCATTTGCTCCAGCACCATTTGTTGAAAGATTATCTTTCTTCCACTGAATTGTTTGTATACCTTTATACCATGTTTCCTGTTAGAAATCGGTTGGACATATTTATTGGGTTCACCATTCTGTTCCATTGATCTTGGTGTCTAGCCCTCTGTCAATACCACACAGTCTTGAGTACTGTCTTAATTTCTGGTTCTTCTCACTTTATTCTTCTTTTTCAAAACTGTTTTAGCCATTCTGGTTGCTTTGCTTTTTCATAAAAATTTAGAATATCTTTGTTTACAATTACCAAAAATTTTTCTGAAATTATGGTACACATGTATATCAATTTGGGGAGAAAAGACATATTTAAAGTGTTTGGTCTTCCAATCCATGGATACCATATATCTCTCCATTTGCTCAGATTTTTTATTTCCCTTGTCAGTGTTTTATAGTTTTTAGCATACAAGTCCAGCGCATGTTTTGTTAGATTTATTCTAAGTATTTCATTTTTGAGTGATTATAAATTATACTTTTAATTTTGGCATCCAAATATTTTGAAGAGATATTTGCAGTTACTAAGACAGTATTTTTTCTTAGAAAACTCATCCTATTGTGACCCTTGGAAACATCATTTTACCAACAGAATTTTGACTCTATCTAAGTTTAACATTTTTTATTTCCTAAGAGATTTAAATCAGAACTGAGGCAGGAGACTTAGTATAGACCGATCATTTAAGTGAAGACTCAGGGGCTATGGGGAAGTTGTGTACACATCAAAGCATCAGACTTGTGATAGACTGTCCATTAAGAGACAAAAGAAAAATAATAAGCAGGAGGAGGAAGATGAGGAGGAAGAGAAGGGGAAAGAAGGAGGGGGATGAGAAAAAGGAGGACATAAGAATGAAATGCTCTGAATAACTGCTACCTTTACAATTGCTAGTTCTAGTTATGGATTTAAGTTTTAGTCAATGAATTTTCCCAGTATACTTCTTACAAATTTCTTTCTTTTTCTCTTCTTTCTTCCTCGTTTCCTCTCCACCCCTCCCTCTCGTTCTTTCTCATTTATTTGCTTAAGCTTGCTTGAAGTGGTTCTTGAAACCTACACCACCAACAAAAATTAATAACAGGTGGCAAAACATAGGAGTTCATGTATTCAACAAATGTTCATTATGAGCTTCTTAAGTGTCAGATTTTAAGATGCCAAGATTAATAAATTATGGCTTTTCTCCTTAAAAAGCCCATGCTCTCATGGAGAGATCCTGTTACTAACTTCAGAATCCAAAAGTGGTTATATTAGTCGATGAGGACTGCCAAAGCAAAGTACCACAGACTGAGTAATTTAAACAAGAGAAATTTATTTTCTCACATTTCTGAAAGCTACTAGTTCAACAACAAAACGTCCACAGGGGTGCTTTCTTGTGGGCGCCGCTCCCCTTGGCTTGTAGATGGCTGTCTTCTTTCTGTGTCTTCACACGGTTTCCCTTCTGTGTGTGTGTCTGTGTCCCAATTTTCTCTTCTTATAACATCACCAATATTGGATTAGTACATACCCTAGTCACCTTATTTAACCTTAATTACCTCTTTAAAGATCCTATCTCTAAATACAGTTGCATTCTGAGGTACTGGATGTTAGGACTTCAACATATAAATTTGTGGAGAAAACAATTTATCCCATAACAAGTGGTAATGTTCTTCTATGTCATGTTAACTGAAACCAGACACATATACAATATAAATGCCCTCAAAAAGAATTCATCAATTTCTCCTTTTAATACAGTTTTTAAATTATTTGTGGTCTTTTCCTCTTTATCATTAGATTCTTTCTTGTACTATGAGAAAATATAGGCAAGTCATCTTATAGGTGTTTAAAATCTTATGCTTTCAAACTATCAGTAATTTTGCAAACAGTAGTAAATGACTTATACTCCTTTCTTATGAATAATAGCACTTTCACACCAGTGTTTGCAAATTTGATATAAATTTTTGTATTTAAAAATATTAATAGACTTTTCTTTTTTTTTTTTAACTCAGGGTTTCACTCTGTCACCCAGGGTACAGTGCAGTGCTGCAACCACGTTCACTGCAGCCTTGACCTCCTGGCCTCAAGCAATCCTCCCACTTCAGCCTCCTAGATAGCTGGGACTCCAGGCACATGCCACCATGCTATTTTTTTTTCTTTTTGGTAGAGATGGAGTCTTACTATGTTGTCCAGGCTGCTCTCAAACTCCTGAGCTGAAGCAATCTTCTAACCTCAACCTCCCAAAGTGCTGGGATTACAGGAGTGAGCCACCATTTTCAGCCAGTAGACTTTTTTTTTTTAGTAGTTCCACGTTCTCAGAAAACTTAAGCAGAAAGTACACGGAGTTCCCATATAACCCCTCTCCACCCTCTCTCCTAGTTTCCTCTATTATTAGCAACTTGAATTAAAGTGGCATATTTGTTAAAATGTATGACCCAACATTGACATATATTTATTAACCTTATTTCATAGCTTATATTAGTATTTATTCTTTGCACTGCACCATCTATGGATTTTGACAAATATATAAAGACATGTATACACCTACACTATCATACAAAATGTTTTTAAGGAAAATATTCTAACAGAGTTTATGCAAAACATTTTGTTCTACCTTTTTTCTGGTGTCATTCATATGAAGCTGCCATTAAACACTTGATCACCACATTGATTTGGGGATCTAAAGAAAAGAACTGTGCAATCCACACTTATCATACTCTGATATATGGTCGTCATAGTAATATATGTAAATAATCTTTTCATGTAAAATATCTCAGGATCATTTTAAATATTTTCTTGTAATAAAACATTACTCACTGAAATCAGTTATAGTGTTCATGAAAATAAAGTCATCTAAAGTATTAAGAAGAATCATGTGTATTCAGTGGGGAGGAAGTGGTGGACTGATTTATCAGTGTAGACCCATGGACATAAGGTGATAAGTTTGGTTTTGACATCTTAGATGAAGTGTAGACATCTAGTAGATATCTGGTAGCTAGATAAATTTATCCTGACTCTTAGGAGAGAGATTTTGGTAATACAACAGATTATAGCCTGAAGCCATAGAATTATACATGGGTGGCAGAAAAGAGAGTCAAAAATAGGTCTTGGGAAATTAATTGGTAGTCCTAAGAAAAGGAGCCAATGATAAAATAGAATGAAAAAATGCTTCTAAGTTTAGAAAGTCAGGAAGAGTTAATATCCCATAAGCCTAAAAGGAATTAGCCACCAATCTGGAAAAGGAAAGCATGCGCTTTTTGTCTGTAGATATATTTGTTACAGTAATAAAAACAGAATTCATAGTAATGTTCAGGCTACCTCCATTTTGCAAGGAACTGAGAATTCAGTATGCCATATAGAACTAGTGTAGAAATTTCCCCTTCTTTTTTGAAATAATTAACAATATAAAACAAATTAATTGAATAACAAATTTTAATATATAGCCAGACTTTCTAAATTTTATATGCCAAGATGGAAGAAGAAATTCAAAATTAGAGAAAAGAATGAATACTAAATACAAGCGGCCTACAGGGATATTGGAAATCAAGATGTAAAGTAGAGGCTAGTGTTTTAATGCCTGCTGGAGAATGTGAGATAAGGCTCATGCATAATGAGGTTATTATTATGAACAGAGATTTCTGCATGAATCCAGTACCACCCGTCATAAAAACAGAACAAGTAAAAACTTACTGGACAGCAAGGTTTTAAAAAGTGACTCATAATTATAATCCCAAACCCGAAATGTAGGCAAATGAAAGCTTCACATTAAAAACTATGATATAATTCCTGACACCCAAATGAGACATTACTATGAAAATAGTTCTTGCTTCTCAAAAGTATATAAATTCCCAGGACAGATAAAGGCAAATCTACCCTCTAAAGATACTTCCATAACTTAGTGACTCACAGTGAAAACATTCTTCACTGAAGAAGAGTATCCTCTAAAAATTATAAAACACAGAAGGACATGAACCACTGTAGTGAACAGTCAGAAGATAATACATAATAAAACTATTTTTTAAGAGTAAGCCTGAAGTAACATCTTAATCTGTTTCGAAAATTTAGGCAGTGAAGAGAAGAGAAGGCATAAACTATAGGGCAATATGGACACACAAATGAGAAATATTTGATTATGTTGATGCGCTGATAAGAAGAAAGGACTTTTAGAAAGGTGAAATTAAAATAATTTCAAAAGTGAGGAGCAGTCAGTGTTAAAGCGTCTCTGATTAGATATTTAAAGTGTAAGTGGAGAAATTTGCTTTAAACAATAGGAGACAAATTCTTTTGCAAATAAAGAAAATAAAATGTAGGAAAATTAGTATAAATTTGTAGAAAAGAGTAACAAGAATTAGAAAAGTTTTTAATTTCATAACTTTAGCTCAATTCATACAAGAATGGTGAGATTCAGATATTGTCAGTAATCCGAGTGAGAGTAAAATATTACCACTCATGCAAAGCAGCATGAAAATGGAAATCATAATAACAAAATCAATCAAAATAGAAACAGACCCAGAAATGACAGAGATATGAATTGGAAACAAAATATTTTAAATAACTATTATAAATATATATATATATTTTTTAAGAAGGTAGAGAAAAGCAAGTGCATGTCAAGAAGAAACATGGAAGACACCTTAATATGTGAGATGTACCCTGGACAGGATTCATAGATTAATCATTGCAAAAGAAGAGATTCCTGATCTTAAAGATATAATAATAGAAGCCATTCAAAATAAAATACAGAGAAAGGAAATTGGAAAAAACGAACAGATTATAACAATCTTTGAGATAATATCAAAGGGGCTGATACATGTGCAACTGGAAAAAATAATGGCTGAAATGTTTTCAAATTTGGTGAAATAATAAACTGGTATGTCTGAAAAGCCAAAAAAACACCAAGCACAACATGAAAAAAAATTATACCAAAGAACATTACAATCAAATTGCTTAAAATCAGGAGTAAAGTGCAAATTTGGAATGCACCTATGGGAAGGAAAGGAAAAAGAGGGTAGACCTATAATATATATAAAAACAAAGGTAAGAAAGACAACATACTTCTATGTAGAAATAATGCAAGCAGGAAGACAGTGGATTTTCCTAAATTACTTAACAGGAAAATACAATAAACCTGGAGTACTATACCAGGTGAAAATATTATTCAAAGTCATGAAAGAAGAAATAATGTTTCAGACATTTGAAAGATAAAAAAGGCTGGGCTTGGTGGCTCATGCCTGTAATCCCAGCACTTTGGGAGACTGAGGCAGGAGGATCATGAGGTCAGGAATTCAAGACCAGCCTGACCAACATGGTGAAGCCCCATCTCTACCAAAAATACAAAAATTAGCCCAGCATGGTGGCAGGTGCCTGTAATCCCAACTACTCAGGAGGTTGAAGTAGGAGAATCGCTTGAACCTGGGAGGCAGAGGTTGCAGTGAGCCGAGATTGCACCACTGCACTCCAGCCTATGCAACAGAGCAAGACTCCATCTCAAAAAAGAAAAAAAAAAAAGAGATTAAAAAAATTGTTAGCAGCATACCTATATAACAAAGAATGTTAAAGAAAGTTTGTCAGGCAGAAGGAAAGTACTACCAGACGAAAATCTGAATCTGGACAAAGGTATGAAGAACACCAGAAATGTAACTATGCAGGTAATTACAAAATGCTTGTTTTCTTATTGTGTAAACCTCTTTAAAAATGTTTGGCTATTTAAAGCAAAAATAATAGCAATGTATTATATTGTTGAATTTACAACATATGTGGAAGTAAAATGTATGATAATAGTCACATCAGGGCAGGAGAAATGAAATAGAAACATGCTATGGTTAGGTTTCTATATTATTCATGAATTGGTATAATACTCCTTGAGTTTACACTGTGATTAAAGATATATTATATAAACCCTACAGCAATCACATACATACAAATGTATAACTAATAAGCCAATAGAAAGATAAAATGAAATCTGAAAAAATAATTTGTTCAAAAGAAAGGAAAATAAGAGAGAAGAAATGAGCAAAGAACAGATGAGTGAAAAAGAAAACAAACAGCAAGATGATAGATTTAAAACCAGCCAAATCAATAATCGCATTAAGTGTAAATGATATAAACTCCTCAATTAAAAAGTAGAAGTCATCAGATTTCATAAAAAGCAATATCCATCCTTATGTTACCTATACAAAACCCACGTTAATACAAAGGTACAAATAGGCAAAAAGTAAAATAATACAAACGAATAAAACATGAACAATGGTGGTTATCAGCCAGAATTTGGTGAATCTCAAAATTTTACATATCACTGTACAGAACCATACAGCTAAGAATATGCAAGATAAGCCTTCTGAAGTAGGCCTGCAAAACAAAAAGTCAAAATCAGAAGAAGCAATCAGGGAGCTCTGAAAACACTTTACATTTTGACAAATGAGATAAACTCTACACCATATACAGAACCCAAAAATACACTAAAAGCAACAGCATTAGTTATATGAGGATAAAAACATATGTTCATTCTCTCAGTAAGAGAAAATAAAAAATATCAGTAGAAACTAAAACACATTCAAGAAAATGATTATTTAAATAGAGAAAAACTAAAACATAACACAAATCTGAGCAATAATGTATAGGAAAGCAGAACCCAATTAATTGGATATTAAGGATTGCTTTTTCCAGTGGGTGGCCAGAATGTTGGAATTGTAGATGACATAATATAATATTAGCACATTTCTAATTTCATCAGTGGTGAACACTTTCATTGTAATATTTTAAGTTCCACAGATTGGTTTTCAAGCATTAGGCTGCCTGTGGTAATCAATAGAAGAGGGATGTAAATTTAATCTGTGAAAGTTGTTCATATGAATTGGGTCATTCTTATCATACCTAACTAATACAGAGTCAAGAAGCCAGGGGGAAAATCACTCAGAACACAGCATTGTTCCAAGAATGTAATTCTCTGCCAGCTTGGCTGTTGAAACCACATGCTATAACCTGAAACCAGTTTAATCTAAGGCTTCTGAAACAACCTGTTCCAACTCTTAGGCTAGTTTTGCCCACTGCTGTCACTTATCATTCAAACCTTGCCAACTCTCAAAACTTTATTTGTGTCAATGAACTTTGTCAAAGAGCAGTACATTTGAAATGCACATAACATTTCTTCTTTTTATAAAACCTTCAATCTTCTCTTTGTTCTTTGAACATACTGAAGGCTATCCAGTCTGTGCATATGCCAAAAACTGCAATTCTTTCTTCCCAAATAAACATTAAATTTAGAACTTTGTATCTATATATTTTATTTGGCCTCAACACATTAAAGAGCAACGTGTATTTTTAACCTTGATAATGTTGGAAGGATTCAAGTGGACAGACAACATTGAGAGGAAATAAAAGGACTGCTAATAGTAGGAGGTAAAGTAATAGGATTTTAGACATAAATTTATTATGATAGGTATAAACAATAGACAAATTAACTACATATAAAATAAATGAGAGAGAGAATAGGAAAGTAAAATACTCATTTTAAATAACAAGAAGTCAATAAACACTATCATTGATCAATCAATATATCTATGAAATATATAAGAAGAACTGAAAACCGAAATAGCAAAAAAAAAAGTGTCTTATGAGGATGGGAGTGAAGGAAGAGGGTGGTAGGGGTGGATACTATTGATTTATCAATGTAAGCCTTTCTGTATTATTTGATTGTTCAAAACTGACTAAATACTACCTTTATTTACTTTGGTTAATGAAGTAAGCAATATATCTCCCAACATATCCACTTCATATCATTGCCACAGTTGTTTTTCATGGTTTCCATGTTTTCATGTAAAGAAATCATACCATTTTAAGAAAATCATCTATAATTATTTTGTTATAAAAAACTCCCACATATAATGTTATAAAATAATGTAGGTACTTTCCTCATGATAACCGTTATTATGAATACTGCATTTTAAATAAATGCCTACAGTATAGGGAGGAAAAAGTTGCTTTTTGACTTTAAGGTCCTCTCCATTGTGACCTTCATTGATTTTTCAACTTTGTCTTCCATCACACTTCTACATGAACCATTTGTCACTGCACACTGAGGCCATATGCATCTGTCCATCATCCATGCATACATTCAAATTAATATTGAGTACCTGTGATATACTATTCACTGCAGTGGAAGGGTTATAAGGCTGTGTAAAGCAAGCCAGGCACAGTGACTTATGCCTGTAATCCCAGCACTTTGGAGACAGAAGCAGGAGAATCCCTTAAGGCCAGGAGTTCAAGACCAGACTAGGCAACATAGCAAGACCCCCCCCATTTCTACAAATAGAATAAAAATTTAGCCAGGAGTGGTGGTGTATGTTTGCAGTCCTGGCTACTCTGGAAACTGAGGCAGGAGGATCACTTGAGTCCAGAAATTCAAGGCTGCAGTGAGCTATGACTGTGCCACTACACTCCAGCATGGGCAACAGTGAAAGACCCTGTCCCTTAAAAAAAAGTGTAAAATGCAGTCAGAGACACATAAAAAAGAAGACTTGATATTCAAGAAGACCAACTTATCCAAGGTCTTCTTGAATCCAAAATTGACCAGTGTCTTCATAGGAAATCAGAAAGCTAACTTGAAACAAAAATGAATGCTAAGAGCATTACAGCTTCTCAGACTCCTACAACAACTTCATGTGCTATACAACACAGAACCTTTCATCAGCAAAAGTATAAAGCCACTTAACGTGGGCTTTTATGGAGTCTTCTGAAAAGAACAAAAGCTGAAAATGTTAAAACCATGAACTTCAAGTGTGTACTGATTACTAAATAGCAGACTATCTGAAGTTTCTTTCTCTAAAAAACCCAGCCCAGTGATAATCTCCTATCACTTCATAATATTTACTTACACGGCTCATTCACTTATACTGCTACTCATTTAGTCATATTGTTCTATGGGAGTACATGTGACTCTCTTGTTATTTTGCCATTCACCTGTTTATGTATGTATCTGGATTCAGTGCATGAATAGGATTGTGTGTTACATTTCTTTGTGCCCACAAAGCCTCCACAGTAGGTTTCTAACTAGACTCAAAGATGAGCATCTGTTGATGGAGGGAGAAAATTAACATTAATGACAACAAATTGTTGAAAGTGAATAATTCAATAATCTATTAATGACTTAAGTAAAACCACAGTGCAAGTTACTAATTGAGGCTATTAAACTTACTGATCAGTTACCTGATGCCATATAGACACTGTCACCAAGGAACTTACATAAAGCTACCCTTTCTGTGAATTCGTTCTAACAAATAACGAAATTTTAAAATAGTATCCAGTAGATGCTTCTGCCAATCATGTAAGATCTGTTTATCATTTTAACAAGTTATTGTGTCTATAATTAAGATTTGAAAATTATAAAGCCTAAGAACCGTTATAATTTTCAACACTGTGATGCAATTTGTGTTATCAGACCATTATCCTCCTTACTTTATGAGCCTGATATTTAAAAGATGAATGGTAACACTTTATATATGAGGCAGATGTTAATATTATCCTTCCTTCCTGGCCAATCTTTTTATGAAAGTGCATGCCATGGGCCTCAGGGCACATGTTGCATCTAATTACAATATAGGAATCTCTGCATCAGAGATTTGAATGTTAAATACCCACATTTATTATGTGTGTTGTTTGCATTGCTAAACTAGGAAAAGTTATGACTAAATAATCTCGACCCTTAGGGGCTGCGAATGCAAACTGGGCAATATTTGGGATGTCAAATATAGAGAACACACAACATGAACAGTACAAAAGACTGGGAAAACGCACATGTCCTTAAGCACAGAGCTGGAGGCGCATCTCAGAGAGGTAATTACTGCCCGTTACAGAGGCAAAGATGTGGGAAGATAACACCACTCTGATTCTCAAATCACCCTAAAAGAATATAATAGTGTTTCATGCCATTTTAACAGTAATTCAAAGAGCAAGATTGCAAATTAAGGAATTATTATATTAACACACAACCGTGTTACAAGCACAAATGGGGAAAAAATATTCTAGTCTAAATATATCCAGAACAGTCAAGGCTTTAAGAAGGGGGTTTACAATCTGCTTTAAAGGTTAGTTTAAATTCAACTCTCAGTTACTATACATCTTGAATTTCACTGAATCTGTAGGGAATATAAAAGTAGGAAAAAGTATCATGTCCTGAAGGTACTTGGAATCAATACTGAGGAAATACAAGTAATTCTCAAGAAATAACCAGAACACAACCTAAAGGAGATTAAATGTGATATATAGTATTGCTGTAAGTCTATAGGAAACTCAAAATAAGAGACAGTCAATGTACAGTGAATTAATGAAGGCAAGTGTCAGGGATCCGGTAAATTTTCATCTGGGTTTTTAGACATAGGTTAATCATATGTCCTCTGCATGGCATACTGTGTGGCTTTACTTGGATTTTGTGGACATCCAAGTGGAGGAGAAAAGCAAAGACCGGAAATGAATTTCCCTATAAATAGAAAACAGAAAGACAACAAAAGTCCATCTAAATTGAGCCCACTGTGAGAAGGCCAGAAAAGAAAGAAAAGCATGCATATGGTCTTTGAAGGGTGGAGAGGCCAGGTAAAACTTGGGTGGCAGAATGAAATGATAAAATTGAATTCCAAGAAGAATAATCCAACAAGAATGCACGGGATAAAATGAAATCTACAGAAACTTTTGGGAAGGTTGAGGTCATTTCATTGATCTTGGTATCTGGGGATAAGAAAGTAGACGACTGCTCTGGCAAATGGAAAGGAGAGGAAACAGCAAGTTGTGGGGAATTCTACTGCACAACAACCTCCCCACCTTGGTGGTCAGTTTCCACCTACAGAAAACAGTCCTGAAGATCTTGTAACCAATCCCCAATGACTATGTGGCATTCAGAAAATTCTCTCTCCACAGGTTACATTAGGGAGCTGAGCTTACTGGCCTCAGGAACATCAATGTGCAAACACTCTCTTTCTCACAGTAGAAAAAATGAAGGTCAGCCATTGTGCCAATTCAGAGAAGAGCTTGACAGCAGCAAGGAGCAGGATGCAGCAGAATATAAATATTCTGTTACTATGATGAAGAGCTTTGAGTTGAAAATGAAAGCAGTAGACCTGCTGTGTTTTGTTTAGTCACCCAAGAAAGGCTTATTTATATTTCTTTACACTGTTCACCCAGGTTAACCAAATTGACAGGCTTTTCAAAACTTCAGGCAGCTATTACTTTCACCATCATTTCTCCTTTGTTATTATTAATATGATTAGTTTTATTTTTGGAATTGGATGGGAATAACAAAAATAACCTAACTGTTAAAGTCCTCAAGCCATATTTGACTACAGTTATAAAGTTGGTTCTCACTCAGTAACTTAGGAAATTAAAAACACTAAATCTAGGATTTTCTCCACTGGGACCTAATCCAGTCCAATTTAGAAGTTGAGGATTTATAAAGCCTTTTCGGAAAGAAATGGGAAAATGTCAGCTACAATTTCTTGCTAGACTTGAACTGAATCTATTAACCTTGCCCAGAGAATATAATGTTACAGTTATCTCATTTACAATGTTATTGTATATGATTTATGGCCACAGTATCAAGCCTCAAACTAGGTTTTGTAGTTTTAAGTTAAATTTACATGTCTGTAATACAAATGATTTTTTTTCTTGTTCAGATGAAAAGATATTAAAAAGTGATTTATAATATTTCAGTTGGATGGAAATATACAGCATGACTTAGTCTACTGAAGGGAAAAAAACATTACTTAGACAGTTATTATGAATATGTACATTCACACCACTTCATGCTTCCCATCTTTTAATGTATGCCTGGTTATCTTTTGATTTATATTTAGAGTACAATGGGACACAAATCTATATAAAAATGAGATTCAAAAGAACAACCAAAAGGACAAGGAAAAAATGCATCTTCTATGCAGTTCACCTAAGATCAATCCTGATGGCTAAAACTCTCTTAAGTACCACCATTTTAGCCTGTGTCCTTTATCTAACACTATATAATGGTCTTTAAATAGTCACACAAAAGCCTCTTTGACATGGTCACCATTATTGAAAACCAAGAGAATTTGTGTCACTATAAATTATAAGAGTTTGAAATTTGATTTGGGGGTATGTGTTTTATTGGAAATGGTTATAACGCAACTTGAAAGATATGACCCACAGCTGAAAAGTCAGTACCAGATATAGACCAAGGATTTAGCAACACCCTTACTAGCAAAGTAACAACATCCGGAGTCCTGCAAATCTGAATTCAAATAAAACATCCCATTTGGAGTCCTCTGAATAGATCATATGGTATATACAAATATTTAAAAATTATATAATATCAAATAAATTTCATAATTTGAATACAGTCATAAATAAAAGCCCTGCTGCCCAAGCTCTATTTATTGAGAATATATTCACATTTATTGCTGCAGAGTGAAGTGTATGTACATCAACTCAAATTCATTTCAGTCAGAATCACTATATAACTAATTTTGCGTGTTTGAACTGTGTCTGTTCACATTTGGGAGATCTTTTTAAAATCTATTATAGTTGTGCTTTTTAAAGAGTTTTTTCTTGTGTATCAGCTAAAATTATATTGAGTTTCTAATAATAGAGAGATAAAATAAGAGTCTTGAACAAGAAAGGAATTTATTTTTTCTCATAAACCTGCTGTCCGAGACAGGCACAGCAATTCTACATATATATACATATATCATCAGGAAATCTGGTATCTTTTATCTTTCTGTTCCACAATCTTTATCATGTGGCTTTCATCCACAGAGTCACATTATCACAGTCATCTTGTCATTCTCAGGGTCATTTCAGAGTCACCTCATTTTCATAAGATAGCTGCTGGAGTCCAGCCATCACACCCAGATTTCAGTTAGGAAGAAGGATTAAGTAAGTGGGTTCAGAGGCACATACCATCTCAATGGGCCCATTTCAAAGAATTTTCACTGAAACTCCACCTGAATATTTCTGCTTATATTTTATCAATGCCTACAAAAGAAACTGGAAAACAGTTTGTTTACTAGAAACAACGCTAGTGACTCCTGGGAGTTAAAATATTACATGTTTAATTGCTTTGTTAGTTGTTACATACAGATTTATGAGTATTACATTTCTCAGACTGGTCTTTATCTTATTCAATGCTTATAAAGTACACATATTCTAATATTAATATTACATTAGTCATTCTACCTTCATTTTATATGCGTATTTCTGGTGTCTCTTTACACAATCCTATATTTTTAACCTTTGTAAGTAACTGATTCCAGTGTCTCATGTAAACACATGAAATTGGGTTTTAATTCTTAATCTAACATGAACTGTTTTTTAATGAAATAATGCAGTACGCTTACATTCACTGTAAGGACAGCAATACATTGTTTCATCGTTCCCATCTTATTTCATATTTATTTTTATTATTTTTTTTCCTTTTCTGTTTTCCTAATTTTGCTGGTATAGTCATGATGTTATTTATTATATTTTCCTCTTATTAATCTGGATACTCAATTGCGCTTTTTTATTCAGTTCACTAGTACTTTCTCTTTCCTTGCTCTCCTAACAAAATATATTTTATAATTTTTTTTTTTTGAGACGGAGTCTCGCTCTGTAGCCCAGGCTGGAGTACAGTGGCGCGATCTCGGCTCACTGCAAGCTCTGCCTCCCGGGTTCACGCCATTCTCCTGCCTCAGCCTCCCGAGTAGCTGGGACTACAGGCGTATTTTATAAATTTAACTTTTTTTTTTTCCATTACTTTAATTGCTACCTTCTATGGCAGACTGCTAGCTACAGTTGCCTGCCCACTCTATACCCATCCACTTTTCTCCCTTAACTGAGAGACCTGATTTTATTTCAAAACTCCCAGCCTCCCTCATAGCTAGGGATAGGGAATAAGATGCAAGGAGAGATTCTTGAGGGATTCTGGGAATGCTTTTCAAAGACAGATGGTTCAGCTGGGAGTAATGTTCTCTGACTTTCTTCATTTTCACTTCCTCCTCCTTAAAATACAGATGAGATAGCTGAGCTCTGGAAACTGCTTTGGACCGTGAGGTGACCTTGTAAATGTTCACATGCTAAGAATGGCAGAACAGAAGGTGATCTTATAAATGTTCACATGCTAAGGATGACAGAACAAAATGATGGAGGAGACATGGGTCCTGATGGTGTTGTGTGGTTTGCCACAGGGGCCCGGGACTCCTCTGCATTTCTGTGTCACAAAGAAAGGAGAAAACTAGTTTATTTAATTAAGTGAGGGTACTTTTTTGCCTGTGGAAAAGGTGCCTTTTAACAAGTTAGTACAATTACTTATTACACACCTTTTTATTTTCCTGCTCCCGTAGTCAGATTCATGTAATTCAATTAGTACCCTAACTAGGATACAGATTTTTTTTTTTTTTTCACAAGATGCTTTGTTTCTTCTCTTGGTCCTCTCTCACTCAAATATCACACTAGTCCTATAGTTTCATCATTTATTCCCTCTATTTCCATCCTTCTCCACCACCCTGCATGTGACTTTGGGAACACATTTATTTCCACTAACCTCCACTCCAGGGTATGTCGGATAACTTCGAAATCATTAGAAGTTGTTTTCTTTCAAGACTATTTCCTTAGCTTATATATCATTAAGTTATGAGCAGCTCATGCTTCTTATCAATTTAAAATTTTTTTTCCTTTTTTATTATACTTTAAGTTCTAGGGTACGTGTGCATAATGTGCAGGTTTGTTACATATGTATACATGTGCCATGTTGGTGTGCTGCACCCATTAACTCGTCATTTACATTAGGTATATCTCCTAATGCTATCCCTCCCCCTGCCCCCGCCCCACAACAGGCCCCCGTATGTGATGTTCCCCTTTCTGTGTCCAAGTGTTCTCATTGTTCAATTCCCACCTATGAGTGAGAACATGCGATGTCTGGTTTTCTGTTCTCGCGATAGTTTGCTGAGAATGATGGTTTCCAGCTGCATCCATGTCCCTACAAAGGACATGAACTCATTCTTTTTTATGGCTGCATAGTATTCCATGGTGTATATGTGCCACATTTTCTTAATCCAGTCTGTCATTGATGGACATTTGGGTTGGTTCCAAGCCTTTGCTAAATTGTTTAACTGTTTTCCTCTCTTTCTTCTTCTTAACATTTGGTCTCACTTCTAATTTTTTGTGTGGTTAAATCCTTTTATTTATTGCTCTTTTTTTCAGATGGGACAAGGGGGTAACGTATCTTGAAATCTTGCATCTTCACAAATGGTCTCCTTTCATCCTGATGAGTTTATAAGATGTTGTTTATATCTAAGATTCTTGGATTTTAATCCTTGGAATTTAATCCTTTTGTCTCAGTTGTGTGTAGATCCTCTCCACTGCCTTATAGCTTTAAAGGTTGTAGATATTGCAGCTTTTTAATAATTTCAAAATTCCTGTTCTTACAGCATTACTTTTATTTGTGGTTGTTACATTTCAATTTTGAAAATGAATTTAGATTCAAAGTTTATATATCTCTCCAAGAATACTTTATTAGAGAATTTTTAATATTTTTCTCTGCAGTATCTCTATTAAAGTCATCTACTTATTTTAATAACTCCTTTTTATAATGAACATTTTTTGAAGTGCCTTATAGTCATTGGTTGTCCATTCATACTAAAATGTAGGAGATATAAAGTTTATATTAAACTTTGTGTACATGGGATTGGTTTGAATAGTGGGCTTCACTTTAAGATGAGTGGGGGATGTTAGATATTTTTATTTCTAGACCCTAAAATGCTTTCTTCTGATTTGTTTTCTTTAGAGGAAAAATGTCCAGTATCTTTTTAGTAGATAAAAATGTTGCCAGTATTATTTATGCATGGGGCAGAGATGAGGTGGCTGGGGTCTGATTACTATGCATATGAATTTGCAGTTAATCTCCCTTTTCACTCCTATGCCTGACCCACATTTCCCGCAATTCCTGAGCTCCAAACCTCTTCAAATTCTCCAGAAAGTAAAGATCCAAATTTCCCACCAATAATCTTCATTTCCCTATTTATGGTAAGGCAACAAGTCGTTAGTAGAGAACTTCTCTAGGAATAGGGAACTAGTGAATTCAATTCAAAGTTAGATTATTCAAAATTATTTATGATTACTTGGCTGTTGTTCAGCATAATCTCTTCCTTATTATTTGGAACATATAATAGACTTTATTCAAAGTATGCACGTTTAGGACTATCATTAGGTTTATGCAAATGGTTTCATTGGGCTATAAAGGCATATTGTATCACAAAAATAAGTCGAAATTTGACTATTTGTATATTTTCTTTCCAAAGATAATTTTCATTATAACTGAAAATTCAAGTTAATCTAGTGAAAATTGAGTTTTCCCAGATTGCCTCCAATTCTATTCAGGTGTTGTATTACAGCTACTAGTGATACGACAAGGGAAACAGTTCCTTAACTTGATCCGGAAATGTAAGATTTAAATGGCTCCTTAGTTCTAAAAACAAAAAGGGTATGCCAATGCTCATAGCTGAAAGAGCCAACCACTTCCAATTTTATGGTCAAACAGATGAAAGGGTAGGCAGAATTCAATGTCATTTTAAGTTTTCAGATTGCTATCTACCTCTGATTCACCACAATCAATTTTCATGAGAGTTCATCCTACCCTTACTAGACAAGTATTCATTTAATCAAGGGGTTGTTAAGCTTCAATCAAGGAAAATACAACAAATATGCTTATGATTGTGCATTTATATTTTTTGTTATTTTTCTGAAGCACTATTGCTAATAGGATATTCGTATATCCTTTTTATTTCATTTTCCTTTCTAAATAATTCAAGCTAAAGCTTCAGCTACTAGGCAATGTTTTTAATTGCTAACATATTTGGCTACCAGTGATCTTATTATACATGGTTAACTATAAATGATAAATTTTTGCATTGGGTTTAAATGTCCCTAATTCTTTGTGTGCCTCTTAATTGAGAAAGAAGATTAGAGCTTCACGGGAGAGTTAGTGGAAAATATTCTTCTTCAGCCTTCCTCATCAAAGCACTTAACATGGATGTCATGTTTACTCTAAGGTAATTTATAAAAGAAATGAAAATGGGAAAAAAGGAAAATAAAGAAAATCCACTACTTTTTAAAATCTTTACTTTTAGCAAATGTAGAAGCGGAAAGGTGTGATACCTTTCATCACCCATCATAAGGGTCACAGCTAACACTCCTACAACAAAAGACAAGTTAACAGGGAAAAGCATAACAAATTTATTTAATCAACATGGTACATAACGTGGAAGCCTTCAGAAATGAAGACTCAAAAGACCTAGGAAAAACTGTCTACTTTTATGCTTAGGTTTGATGATACATGGGCAGCTGTGCAGAAATGTGATTGTACAAAAGGGTATGATCTGACAGGGATAGACTGAGCAGGGGACACCCAGCAAGGCCTGCTGGTTCAGATTCTTCTTGGCCTGTCTGTGCAGCATTCTTTCCTCCTGGTATGGCACAAAACTCCTCTGGAATGAGGGTCTCATAACCTAACTGTCAGACAAGCCAGCGAATTTCTTTACGGCCAGCTCTTACACAGAAAGGCAGGGAAAAGTTAGGGTTATATTTCTAGGTTTTATTCTGGCTTTGGGAGAGAGGAGTTCAAGTTTCTATGACCCTCCTCAAGGAAGGGGAATTCCCGTTCTATGGCTTTCTATGAAGGAGAAAGGATGACTGGGGAAGGTTCCCAGGCTGCTTCTGAAGCCTTCCAATCTCTTTTAATTGAAAGTACTCGGCATGCCAAAGTGCTATACTTTCAGGTATTATGTTTTGAACCCCAACACAAAACAGTTGTGCTATCCAACCACTGATGTTACTGAAATAGTTATAAATAATATTTAGAAAAACCCCTTTATAAACTCATAAACCAGAAAAGACACAGGCCATCAAATACAATGGTGGCAAATCCAAAATATATTTCTTGTAATTTTTCTACCTACAAGCATAAAACTCTTATACTTGGTTGCAAATACAAAGTTATTTTTAGTATAAAGTTGAACTCTGATTAATGAGGATGACTGAAACATAACGACTAAATAATCCCATTAAAACACAAAGTAGTAACTGATGCTAGAAGAAGTTAAACTGTAACTTGGCATAATGATTTACTTTGGATAATTCATTTCTTTGAATTATATATTTTAGGCCAGCAATGTTGATTGATTTCAACTAAGTCTAGAAATTCCAGCAATGTTGAAATGTTTTCTATGGCCAGTATATTGTGTTAAATGAAAATTTCCTGTGCTTAGGAGAAGAAATGTGTAGAAGAGTTAGAGAAGTACAGGAGAAAGGAGAAAACGTAGAGGAATCTACTTTATGCTAAATCCTTTGAATATGTTATCTTACCACTGATAAAATTCCTGTGAAGTTGATAATAGAGGCCCTTTTAGATAAATAGGAATATTGAGAATCAGAAAAGTTGCCTTAAAAACAGAATGAACAATTGGTTAAAATAAGATTTTAAAATATGTTTGTCTGATTTCAAAATCCTACTAATTTTTACTAGGTATACAAATATAATTAATGGACCTTAAACACAATAGAAATTTAAAAACCCAATTTAGTTTATGTGACTTAAATTTTGTTTGGCTGTTTCCTGAGCTCTGTGTCTCCCAAAAGCAATACCCACACCAAGTTTGTGCTGGGAATTTTCTGGAAAAAATATCAGATGTGATCATCGCATGGGGAACTCTGCTCCAGACACTGGTCAATTCTTGTAAATTAATAGTTGTACTTGCAGTTTCATTATCATTTCCTTACATAATTTTAAACTACATCTAACTTAATTTTTAACATATACAGTTTGAAAATAAAACTTAAGTGCTCTTAATAAAAAGTAGCAATGCCATGGAGTATCCTTTATATATGTTTTCTAAAAATCACCACTTAACATTTTCATATTTTGAGCTGCTCTTAAGAATACATTTCTTACTCTAAAAATATTGACATGACACCATTACTGACATATAAATTTGAGAAATTCTCTACTAAATTTCTACATTTAAAGATAAACATTAGTTTACCAATGTCCCATATTTCTTCTTCTCAATTTTAGTTAGCTATTATTTTGTTCTTGTAATGATTATTTTGAATATATAAATATGTTAATCTCAGTTTATCATTAGATCAGCTTTTGAAAGTATCTCTTAATTTTTGTAATATTACACGAAACTATAAGCATGAAACTACAAACTATCTTAATATCCACTTCTTTCTTTCTCCTTGTGTTTTCTTTCACCTGCACTTCTATTAGTACATTGAAAAAGTTAAGAATATTTTATTTGTAGTTAAAAATAATACCATTATTAAAAGTTATGCTATATAAATATAATTCACAAAAAATTAGGTAATAAGCTGTAATTTGTCTAAGGTCAAATGTAATAACCATATCCAAATGAAAACATTCCTAATAAACAGACTAATGTATTTAACATTTCTTACATTATATAAATTTCTCAAAATAAAATCATATTTTAGGTTGCTTTATATTATAGTATGATTATATGAGTGTCTTTTCCTAGATTGTATTATTGCCTTTTTTATTGTTATTGAGAGAAAAAAAATCCTTTTTCTACTTTATCACTTATATTATTCAGCATCCTGATTTCATAAAATCCATTCCATTCAAATAGAAGGCAATCTATATGAAACCAACTGATTTCTTATTTTTATGGGAATTTTTTAAATTTTTATGAGTACATAGATGTATATATTTATAGGGTACACAAGACATTTTGATACAAGTATACAATGTGTAGTAATGACATCAGGGTAATTGAAGTACCCATCACCTCAAGCTTTTATCATTTTATGTGTCAGGAACATTCTAATTCCACTTTTAGTTATTTGTGTATATAAACAATAAATTATTGTTGACTATAATCACCCTGTTGTGTTACCCAAAAATAGATCTTATCCATTATATCTATGTTTTTGTACCCATTAACCATTGCTACTTCCCACAAACCCCACTGCAACCTCCTATACTTTCTAGTCTCTGGTCACCATCATTCTACTCTCTATGTTCATGAGTTCAATTGCTTTAATTTTTAGCTCCCATATATGAGTGAGAACATGTGAAAATGGTTTTTGTATGCCTGCCTTATTTCACTTAACTAAATGTCCCCCAGTTCCATCAATATGGTTGTGAATTATAGGATTTTGTTCTTTTTGTGGCTCTGTAATATTCCATTGTGTATATGTACCACATTCTCTTTATCCATGCATCTGTTGATAGGTGTATGTTCCTACCAAATCTTGGCTATTGTGAATAGTGCTGTGATAGACATGAAAGTGCAGATATCTCTTTCATATACTAATTTCCTTTCTTTTGGGTATATAACTAACAGTGGGGTTGTTGGATCATATGTTAGTTCCACTTGTAGTGTTTTGGGGACTGTCCATGCTATTCTCCATAGTGGCTCTAATAGTTTACATTTCTACCAACAGTGTACGAGGGTTCCCCTTTATCTACACGCTTGCCAGCATTCATTTTTCCTGTCTTTTAGATAAAAATAATTTTAACTGGAGTAAGAGGGTATCTCATTGTAATATTGATTTGCATTTCTCTGATGACCAATGGCGTTCAGTATGTTTTCATATACCTGTTTGCCATTTGTATGGCTTCTTTTGAGAACTATCTATTCAGATGTTTCACTCATTTTAAATCAGATTATTAAATTTTTTTCCTCTTGAGTTGTTTGAGATCCTTACATATTCTGATTATTAGTCATTTATCAGGTGGATAGTTTGCAAATGTTTTCTCCTACTCTGTTCATTGTCTATTTACTTCACTAATTGTTTTCTTTGCTATGCAGAAGCTTTTTAACTTGATCTGATCTCATTTATCCATTTTTGCTTTGGTTACCTGTGATTTTGAGGTATTACTTAGGTATCTTTGTCCAGACCAAAGTCCCAGAGAACTTCCCCAAAGTTTTCTTTTAGTAGTTTCAAAACCTGAGGTCATAGATGTAAGTCTTTAATCCATTTTCATTTCCTTTTGTATGTGGCAAGAGATAAGGATCTGATTTCACTTGTCTGCATATGGACAGCCAGTTTCCCCAGTATGATGTATTGAAGAGACTGTCCTTTTACCAGTGTATGTCCTGGGCAACTTTGTTGAAAATGAGTTCCCTGGAGTATTAATAGTATGGATTTATTTGTAGGTACTCTATTCTGTCCCATTGGTCTATGTGTCTAGAGGGTTTATGCAAGTATCATACTGTTTTGTTTACTATACTTCTGCAATATAATTTGAAGTGAGGTAAAGTGATTTTTCCAGTTTTGTTCTTTTTGATCAAAATGGCTTTGGCTATTCTGGGTCTTTTGTGGTTCCATATAAAGTTTCAGATTATATTTTCTATATCTGTGAAAAATATAATTGGCATTTTGATAAGAATTGCATTGAAGTCATAAACTGTTTTGGGGTGTGGACATTTGAATAATACTGATTTTTCCAATCCATAAACATAGAATATTTTTCTTTGTGTTTGTGTGTCCTCTTCAATTTCTTGCATCAATATTTTATGATTTTCATTATAGAGATCTTTCACTGCTTATTACCAGGTATTTTGTTTTATTTGTAGCTATTATAAATTGGACTACTTTTTTGATTCCTTTTTCAGATTCTTCACTGTTGGCATACAGAAATGCTACTGATTTTTGTGTGTTGATTTCATATTTTCAAAATTTACTGAATTATACAGTTCTAACTGGGTTTTTTGTGGCGTCTTTAAGTTTTTCCAAATATAAGATCATATCATTTGCAAAGACAGATAATTTAACTTCTTCCTTTCTAATGCAAATACCCTTTTTTTTCTCTTGTCTGATTGCTGGACTTCCATTACTCTGTTGAATAAGTGGTGAAAGTGGGCATCTTTGTCTTGTTCCAGGTCTTAGACCACAGGGGTGTCCAATCTTTTGGTTTCCCTAGGCCACATTGGAAGAAAAAGAATTTTCTTGGGCCACACATAAAATACACTAACAAATAGCTGATGAGCTAAAAAAAAAAATCAGAAAAGTATCATAATGTTTTAAGAAAGTTTACACATTTGTATTGGGCCATATTTAAAGCTGTCCTGGCCCACATGAGATCCAGAGACTCTATGTTGGATAAGCTTGTCTTAGAGGAAAGGCTTTCCATTTTTCTCCATTTAATATAATACTAGCTGTGGGTCTGTCACATATAGTTTTTATTGCATTGAGGTATGTTTCTTCTATAATCAGGATTTTTAGAATTTTTATCATGAAGTGATATTGAATGTTATCAAATACTTTTTTCAGCATCACTTGAAATATTTTTCCTTCATTCCGTGGATATGATGTATCACATTCATTGATCTGCACATGTTGAACCATCCTTCTGTCTCTGAGACAAATCCCACTTTGTCATGAGTCATAATCTTTTTAATGCATTGTTGAATTCAGTCAGGTAGTATTTTGTTGAGGATTTTTGCATCAATGTTCATTAGAGATATTGGCCTGTAGCTTTCTAATTTTAATGTGTCTTTGTCTGGTTTTGATATATGGGTAATACTGGTCTGGACAAATGAGTTTGGAAGTATTGCCTTATCTTCTATTTTTCAGAATAATTTCAGTAGGATTGGTTTTAATTCTTCTTTAAATGTTTTGAAATTCAGCAATGAAGCCATCAGGTCCATAGCTTTCCTTTGATAGGGACTTTTTATTATGACTTGGATCTCATTATTTTTAATTGATCCATTTGGGCTTTGAATTTCTTTTCATTTCAATCTTGGTAGGTTGTATGTGTCTAGAAATGTATTCATTTCTTCTACGTGTTCAAATTTATTGGCATATAGTTTCTCATAATAGTTTCTAATGATCCGGCCGGGCGCGGTGGCTCAAGCCTGTAATCCCAGCACTTTGGGAGGCCGAGACGGGCGGATCACGAGGTCAGGAGATCGAGACCATCCTGGCTAACACGGTGAAACCCCATCTCTACTAAAAAATACAAAAAAAAACTAGCCGGGCGAAGTGGCGGGCGCCTGTGGTCCCAGCTACTCGGGAGGCTGAGGCAGGAGAATGGCGTAAACCCGGGAGGTGGAGCTTGCAGTGAGCTGAGTGAGCCACTGCACTCCAGCCTGGGCGACAGAGCCAGACTCAGTCTCAAAAAAAAAAAAAAAAAAAAAAAAAAAAAAAAAAAAAAAAAAAATGTTGTTTCATTTATTTTTTATATTTTTATTTTTATTTATTTCTGCTCTATTTTTTTCCTACTACTTTTGGTTTTTGTCTGCCTTTGCTTTTCTAGTTCTTTAAGATGTATCAGTAACTTGTTTATTTGAAGTTTTTCTACTTTTTTAATGTGCACACTTATTGCTATAAATTTTTCTCTTAGGACTGCTTTTCTCATATCTCATATGTTTTACTATGTTGTATTTCTACTTTCATTTCCTTCAAGAAATTTTTAATTTCCTTCTTAATTTCTTCATTGATCCACTGGTCATTCAGGAACACATTGTTTAATATCCATGCATTTATATAGTTTCCGAAGTTTCTCTTTTTAGTGATTTTTTTCCATTGTGTATAGAAAAGATACTTGATATGACTTCAACGTTTTTGAAATATTTAAGGCTTCTTTTGTGGCCTAATAATATGGTCTAGCCTCTGTGAATAATCCATGTGCTGAGAAAAATGTGTTATTTTTGCAGCTCTTGGATGAAATGTTCTGTAAATATCTATGAGGTCCATTTGGTCTAGAGTGCAGATTAAGCCTGGTGTTTGTTGATTTTCTGACTGTACTGTTCAGTCAGACATGTAACAGCATCTATCCAATGCTGAAAGTAGGGTGTTGATATCTCCAGCTATTATTGTATTGGCGTCTATCTCTCTCTTTAGCTCTAAGAATACTTGCTTTATATATCTAGGTGCTCAAGTGTTGGGTGCACATATATTTACAGTTAATATATCCTATTGCTGAATTTTTCCCTTTATCATTATTTAAAAAGAGATAAGGTCATTATAATGTTTGCCTTGAAATCTGTTTTGTCTGGTGTAAATATAGCTACTCATGATCTTTTTTTGTTTCAATGTGCATGGAATAACTTTTTCCATCCCTTTATTTTCAGTCTGTGTGTGTCTTTATAGGTGAAGTGCATTTCCTGTAGGCAGAAGATACTTGGTTCTTATTTTTTAATCCATTCAGTTACTCTATATGTTTTGATTGAAGAGTTCAGTTTATTTATATTTCATGTTATTGACAAGTAAGACCTTACTATTGCAATTCTGTTCTTTGTTTCCTGGTTGTTTTGTGTTCTTCTTTTCCTTCCTTCCTGTCTTCCTTAGTGTGAAACTGATTTTCTCTGGTGGTATGTTTTAATTTTTTGCTTTTTGTTTTTTGTGTACCTATTGTAGATTTTTTGATTTGAGGTTACTACAAGGCTTGCAAGTAACACCTTAGAAGCCATTATTTTAGACTGATGACAACTTAACTCTGATTGCAAAACAAAGAAGCAAAGAGAAAACTAAAAAAACTCTGCACTTTAACTTCATCCCTTCCACTTTTTAACTTCTTGTCATTTCGATTTATGTCTTATTATACTCTCTGTCTTAAAAAGTTGTTGTAGTTATTATTTTTGATAGGTTTATCTTTTAGCCTTACTATTCAAGATACTAACACCACAGTTAGTGTTTTAATATTCTGTATTTGTGTGTATTCTTACTGTTACCAGTGAGTTTTGTACATCAGATATTTTATTGCTCATTAATGTTCTTTTCTTTCAAACTGAAGAACTCCCTTTTGCTTTTCTTGTAGGACAGATCTGGCATTGATGAAATCCCTCAGATTTTATTTGTGTAGGAAAGTGTTTATTTGTCCTTCATGTTTGTGATATAGTTTCCCTGAATATAATATTCTAGGATAAAAGGTTTTGTTTTGTTATTTTTACCTTCAGCCTTTTCCCTTAAGTTTAAATACGGCATGCGACTCTCTCTTGGTTTGTAAGGTTTCCACTAAGTCTGCGGCCAGAAGTATTGCAGCTCCCTTTATATGTTGTTTATTTTCTCTTGTTGCTTTTAGTATTATTTCTTTATTGCTGACATTTGGGAGTGTGATTATTAAATATCTTGAGTCTTATTTGGGTTAAGTACTTGGTGTTCTATAACCTTTGTTGCTTGAATATTGATACATTTCTCCTGGTTTAGAAAGTTCTCTCTTATCATTTCTTTAAATAAAGTTTCCATCCTAACCTCTCTACCTCTTCTTTGAGGTCAATTGCGCTTTTGAGGCTATTTTCTACATCTTGTAGACATACTTTCTTCTTTCTTCTTTCTTGTCATCTGACTATATATTTTCATATACCCTGTTTCAAGCTCCCTAATTCTTTCTTCTCTTTGGTCAGTTCTGCTGTTGAGAGACTCTGATGTATTTTTCAGTTTGTCAATTGAATTTTTCAGCTCCAGAATTTCTGCTTGATTTGTTTTATTATTTCAATCTCTTTGTTAAATCTCTCTGATAGGATTCTGAATTCCTTCTCTCTCTCTCTCTCTCTCCTTTTTTTAATATCGAGCTTCCTCAAAACCACTCTTTTGAGTTTTCTATCTGAAAGGTCACATATCTCTGTCAGCTCAAGGTTGGTCACTGGTTCCTTATTTAGTTCATTTGGTGAGATTATGTTTTCCTGGATGGTCTTTAGGCTTGTGGATGTTTATTGATGTATGGACCTTGATAAGTTATGTCTTTATTCTAATCTTCACATTCTGAAGTTGTTTGTACCCACCCATCTTGAGAAGGCTTTTCCAAGTATTCAAAGGAAATTAAATTGCTCTGTTCTCAGTCTTTGGTCACTGCAGCTGTGTCTGCATTATGGGGATTCCAAGCCCAGTAACACTCTGACTCTTGCAGACTTACAGAAGTACTGTCTCCATGGACTTGGGTATGGTCTGGGAGAAATTTGTGGATTACCAGGCAGAGAGTCTCCAGTTCTCTTCCCTTAATTTTCCTCAAACAAATGGAATCTCTGTCTCTCCCTCTCTGTTCTGAGCTGCTTGGAGTTACAGGGAGGGTGACACAAGCACTTCTTTGGCCACCACCACTGGGACTGTTCAGGGTAATTCCTGATGCCAGTACAGTACTGGGTGTAACCCAAAGTTTATGGCAATTTTCGCCTGGCTGCTGCTGTTTATTTAAGGCATAAGAGCCCTTTAGTCATCAGGTAGTGAATCCTGCCAGGCCTGGGGTCTTTGCCTTCAGGGCATCAAGTTCTCTGCTCACCCAGGGTGGGTCTAGAAATGGTGTCCATAAGCTAAGACCTGGAATCAGGAACTTTAAGACTCTGCTTGGTGCTTTATTTTACTGTGGTTAAGCTGGTACCCAAGTTGCAAGACAAAGACCTCTGTACTTTTCCCTACTTTTTACTGAAGCAGAAGGTGACTATCCTGATGGATACCACTGCCCCATCCTCATGGTGACTACTGTCTGGCTAATACTGATACCTATCCAAGGCCCAAGGGCTCTTTAGTCAGCAGGTGGTGAATCCTGCCAAGCCTGTGCCTCTCCCTTCAGGGCAGTGGGTTTCCTTCTGGCCCAGGGCAGGTCTAAAAATATCATCTGGGAGCTAGAGCCTGGAATGAGGGCTTCAGGACTCTGCTTGATGCTTTGTTTTACTGTGGCTGAGCTAGCATCCAAGTTGCAGACAGTGTCCTCTTCACTCTTCCCGTTCCTTTCCTCAAGCAGAAAGACTCTGTGCCAGAGCTGCAATAAGTACTTCCTGGGACTGAGGGAGAGGTGATGCAAATATTACCTTTGCCACCCCAGCTGGTGTCTCACTGGACCATGTGCACCCTAAGTCCTCTGGCTCTGAGCCTAGCACAGCACCAGGACTTGCCTAGGAATTACAGCTCTTGTGGTCTAGACTGCCTTTCAAATTTATTTAGGAGCCCACCGTGCTTTAGCCTGTGGTGGTGGGGCTTCCCAGAACTCAATTTCTAGCCACAGGGATGGACAAATCCTCTCTGGCTAGGGCAGGTCTAAATGCTTCTTCTGTGGGTGTTGGCCAAACTGACCTGTGCTGCTTTCCACTGTGAGAGGGCAGCACTAAGTTCCAATGCAAAGTCCCACAATCACTGAGCTCTTCCTGCCCCCAAGCACACAAATTATTCTTTAATGCCATATGGCCACTGCTATGGGACGGAGAAAGGGTAGTGTAGGTGATCCAAGACTGTCTTTTCTATCCTTTTCAATGTCCCTTTGTTTGATATAACATCAAAACCAGGTACTATGATCACTCACCTGATTTTTGGTTCTCATAAAGGTGCTTTCTTGTGTGGATAGTTGTTCAATTTGTTGTTCCTGTGGGGGCAGGGGGGAACAATTGCCAGAAGGGGTTCTACTTGGTCATCTTGCTCTGACCCTTTCTTTGCTTTCTTGTTTAGATTGATCGTCACTTTGTATGTGTTTATTTTTGTAATATGAATATATTTGTGTTTCTATACACTTTCCATATCTCTACTCATCCCATTCCTTTTCCTAATTTATCTTGAGTATATCATTAGTTCTATATTTCCAAGGTTGAATACACTTGCCTTCATTCAGTAATAGCAAAAGAATATATTTATAGTTTTATACTTTTAAGCTATAATTAACAAAAATAATTTTCAGGAGACATTTTCCTTGGTGATGGTGTGAGAAAATATTTTAAATGGACTATTTTCAAGGCATGATAAATCTAAGTACTGGCAGCCAGCCTGCAGATGTGACAAACCGCATGGCTCATGCACATAGAAAGTCATGATACATGAACAGGATGTGGAAAAGGGGTCAGGCTATAAAAAGGAAGAAAGTTTTGTTATTGGGAAATCAAAACTTAAGCAGGGAAGGGGATGGGGTATGACCTTATAAGGGGATAATGAAACTTAGGCAACATCCAGAAAGATTGTAATCCCATAGTACTTGACCAGTGAGGAACTGGAGGAGGGACTTGCATGCTAGGAGATAAATTACCTGCTGCAACTGCCCTGGGTGTGCCTGCCTACCAGACACCCGACCTTGCGAGACCACTATTAAAAGTCTCATTTCCACTGTTCCTTGTCTCTATGTCCATTCTTTGGGTTTAGACAGGTGAATGTGTTTCTCACAAACTTGGGGGCTCATCTGGGATGTGTGTGCCTGTGTGGAGTGGACTCCAGCTGAGAGGGAAGACAAGTCCCACCTTGTCCAGGCATCTTGGCTCCCCACAGAGGCCACAGACAAACCTGAGACTGTTATTCAGGAGGCAGTGGAGGCAACACAGGGAGAAAAGCAGGCACTGTAGCAACCAGGCTAACTTGTGCATGAGCCAAGGTAGGAAAATTGGACTATCAGTACTGCCTTGGTGGTTGGGCATTTTCAGCGGTTGAGTGTATGTGACTGAGATGTATTCTAGACATGAAGCGAGGGCAGAGTCCCAATCCACAGTTCCATTCTCCTGCAAGAGAAGCAGCCAGAGACAGACAAAGCAATTCTTGGGGTGTGCAAGAAACCTCCAGTAGGGTGGATTGAGTACACAGGAAAAAGCTCAGACATAGAGACTGACAGAAAATTGGAAACAGAAATTCTAGGTCTATGGAACAAAGGAAAGAGGGAGCTAAAGAGACTCCCTCTGACATTCCCCCAGATAGTCCTTTGGGGAGAATGTTGCAGGTTGGGAGGGACAACCCTCAAATCAGGGAAAGGAAAAGCAAAAGATGGTAAAGTATTGCTATTTAATCTGGCCCAAAGACCTCATTCATAAGCCTTTGGTCTTTTGGCCTAAGTTTGGCTCAGGTGAGGATTGGGAGTACCAACCTTTAATTATGTGAATAATAAAACCCTGTTCTCACAAGAGGAGATAAGTTACATTCTCTGCTGGATTAAGAAATTAACCCCCATGTTCCCCATCAAAGAGGAAGAAAAAGAGCTTAGTAAGAAGCCCTTGCCCAGTGAAAAGCCCTGGGACCTCCTATCATGCTTGTCTCCTCCACATGTCTCACAAAATAAGGGACAGGAAGATCAAGAGCAGCAGAAGGGTTAGAGGAAAGAAAGACCTGGAGACCATGAGGGAGCCAAACAAACTACTTTATATCCTTATCCAAATTCAACAAAAGAATTAGAACAGTGTAAGAGGGTTATTGAGAACTTCCCTATCCCCTCCAAACAGCAAACATCTAGCCTGTTCCCTCTTAGGAAACTTCCCATAGGGCAGGAAAAGATTGGCTTTGTAAATGCTCCTCTTACAAGTACTGAAGTTAGGAATTTCAAGAGGAAATGAACCCACTCCTAGAAGGTATTCTTGGTTTAGCAGAATAGCTGGACCAATTCCCAGGACCCAGCTTTTATACCTGGGCTGAAATTATGTCTATCATAAATATCATGTTCACAGGAGAATAAAGGGGAATTATCCCGGACAAGGAGTCTTGCCAGCCAAGCAAAAATGTCCTAATGTCAATCCCAAATGGGATAATGATCCCAGGGGCTGTGCCCAAATGCAGAACCTCAGGGAACTAATAATTAAAAGGATCAAAGAATCCACTCCTAGGACACAAAGTATCTCAAAGGCATTCGAGATTAAACAAGAAAAAGAGGAAACTCCCTCTGCATTCCTTCAGAGGCTCAGAGATCAAATGAGAAAATACTCCAGATTAGATCCAGAGGACCCAGTAGGGCAAAGCACTTTGAAGGTTAACTTTGTAACTAAGAGTTGACCTGACATTACAAAGAAAGTACAAAAGATCAATGGCTGGAATGAAAAAATCAATTGAGGAATTACTGAAGGATGCTAAAAGGGCCTTTATATAAAGAGAAGAGGAGAAACAGAGACAAAAAGTGAAAATCTTGGTTTCCATTGTAGAGGAGGTAGTCAGGAAGACATTAGATCAAGACCCCTCTGGAGGAGAGGAGAAAATACTAGGTTTCAGCAAAAAGTCAGAAGAGAAATACAAGGAAAAACTCCTAAGACTGTAAGTGGATGTTACAGTGTGGAAAACTGGGACATTTTAAGAGAGAATGCCCAGAATGGAAAAAGAAAGAGAAGATAATCCCTGTGATGACTTTTGATGAAGATTGGGGGAGGCAGGTCGGGGCTCCTTCTAAGTAGGTCCTACCAGGAACCCTTGATAAAATTGATGGTGGGACTCGAGGGGGCAGAAGTAACATTTTTGGTTGATACTGGGGTGGCTCAATTCTCCCTAATTCATCCTTCAAGGGGTACAGAACTCTCTAAGGAAAAATGGACAGTATCAGGAGTAAAAGGGGACGGATTCCACGTTCTGATATTCAAGCAAATGTTAATTAGATTGGGACCAGAACAAATTGAAGGTTCACTCTTACATGTTCCTGAAGCAGGAACTAACTAAATCAGGACCTATTTGTGAGACTGGATTTAGGATTAGGAGTAGAAGGGGGACAAATAAAAGTAATAATGGGCCTCCTGAGAGAGGAAGAGGAAAGATAAATTAATCCCCTTGTGTGGATTAGGGAAGGCAACAGGGGAAGATTAAAAATTATACCTTTACAGATGAAACTAAAGCAACCAGGAGAAATAGTTTGCAGAAAACAATATCCCATTCCCACTGAAAGGAGAAAAATGGGCTCCAATGGGTAATAAAGGAATTAATCAAAGATAGATTATTGGAACCCTGCATGTCACCATATAACACTCCAATTCTCCCAGTCAAAAAGCCTGATGGGTTATATAGATTAGTGCAAGATCTAAGGGCCATAAATCAAATTGTCCAGACCCACCACCCTGTGGTGCCTAACCTCTACAACCACCCTAGTAAGATATCCTATGAACATAAGTGGTTCAATATGGTGGATCTAGAAGATGCATTCTGAGCATGTACTGTAGACTTTAGGGGTAGGGACCTCTTTGCCTTTGAATGGGGAAATCCTATAACTGGGAAGAAAAACAGCAGTACCACTGGACTATGCTGCCACAAGGTTTCATGGAAGCCCCAAACTTATTTAGTCAAATCTTAGAAAAATTCCTAGAGGAATTCCAACCTTCCAGGGGAACCCAGTTATTATAATACATAGATGAGAGGGCGGAGCAAGATGGCCGAATAGGAACAGCTCCAGTCTCCACTCCCAGCGCGAGCAACACAGAAGACTGGTGATTTCTGCATTTTCAACTGAGGTACTGGGTTCATCTCACTGGGGAGTGCCGGACGATCAGTGCTGGTCACCTGCTGCAGCCCGACCAGCGAGAGCTGAAGCAGGGTGAGGCATCGCCTCACCTGGGAAGCGCAAGGGGGAAGGGGAACTGAGACACACAACACCTGGAAAATCGGGTAACTCCCACCCCAATACTGCACTTTAAGCAAACAGGCACACCAGGAGATCATATCCCACACCTGGCCGGGAGGGTCCCATGCCCACGGAGCCTCCCTCATTGCTAGCACAGTAGTCTGTGATCTACTGGCAAGGCAGCAGCGAGTCTGGGGGAGGGGCGCCCGCCATTGCTGAGGCTTAAGTAGGTAAACAAAGCTGCTGGGAAGCTCGAACTGGGTGGAGCTCACAGCAGCTCAAGGAAACCTGCCTGTCTCTGTAGACTCCACCTCTGGGGACAGGGCACAGTAAACAATAACAAAAGCAGCAGAAACCTCTGCAGACGCAAACGACTCTGACAGCTTTGAAGAGAGCAGTGGATCTCCCAACACGGAGGTTGTGATCTGAGAAGGGACAGACTGCCTGCTCAAGTGGGTCCCTGACCCCTGAGTAGCCTCACTGGGAGACATCCCCCTCTAGGGGCAGTCTGACACCCCACACCTCACAGGGTGGAGTACACCCCTGAGAGGAAGCTTCCAAAGCAAGAATCAGACAGGTACACTCGTTGTTCAGCAATATTCTATCTTCTGCAGCCTCTGCTGCTGATACCCAGGCAAACAGGGTCTGGAGTGGACCTCAAGCAATCTCCAACAGACCTACAGCTGAGGGTCCTGACTTTTAGAAGGAAAACTATCAAACAGGAAGGACACCTACACCAAAACCCCATCAGTACGTCTCCATCATCAAAGACCAGAGGCAGATAAAACCACAAAGATGGGGAAAAAGCAGGGCAGAAAAGCTGGAAATTCAAAAAATAAGAGTGCATCTCCCCCGGCAAAGGAGCGCAGCTCATCGCCAGCAACGGATCAAAGCTGGACGGAGAATGACTTTGATGAGATGAGAGAAGAAGGCTTCAGTCCATCAAATTTCTCAGAGCTAAAGGAGGAATTACGTACCCAGTGCAAAGAAACTAAAAATCTTGAAAAAAAAGTGGAAGAATTGATGGCTAGAGTAATTAATGCAGAGAAGGTCATAAACGAAATGAAAGACATGAAAACCATGACACGAGAAATACGTGACAAATGCCAAGCTTCAGTAACCGACTCGATCAACTGGAAGAAAGAGTATCAGCGATTGAAGATCAAATGAATGAAATGAAGCGAGAAGAGAAACCAAAAGAAAAAAGAAGAAAAAGAAATGAACAAAGCCTGCAAGAAGTATGGCATTATGTAAAAAGACCAAATCTACGTCTGATTGGGGTGCCTGAAAGTGAGGGGGAAAATGGAACCAAGTTGGAAAACAGTCTTCAGGATATCATCCAGGAGAACTTCCCCAACCTAGTAGGGCAGGCCAACATTCAAATCCAGGAAATACAGAGAACGCCACAAAGATACTCCTCGAGAAGAGCAACTCCAAGACACATAATTGCCAGATTCACCAAAGTTGAAATGAAGGAAAAAATCTTAAGGGCAGCCAGAGAGAAAGGTCGGGTTACCCACAAAGGGAAGCCCATCAGACTAACAGCAGATCTCTCAGCAGAAACTCTCCAAGCCAGAAGAGAGTGGGGGCCAATATTCAACATTCTTAAAGAAAAGAATTTTAAACCCAGAATTTCATATCCAGCCAAACTAAGTTTCATAAGTGAAGGAGAAATAAAATCCTTTACAGATAAGCAAATGCTTAGAGATTTTGTCACCACTAGGCCTGCCTTACAAGAGACCCTGAAGGAAGCACTCAACATGGAAAGGAACAACCGGTCCCAGCCATTGCAAAAACATGTCAAAATGTAAAGGCCATCGAGGCTAGGAAGAAACTGCATCAACTAACGAGCAAAATAATCAGTTAATATCATAATGGCAGGATCAAGTTCACACATAACAATATTAACCTTAAATGTAAATGGACTAAATGCTCCAATTAAAAGACACAGACTGGCAAACTGGATCAAGAGTCAAGACCCATCAGTCTGCTGTCTTCAGGAGACCCATCTCACATGCAGAGACATACATAGGCTCAAAATAAAGGGATGGAGGAAGATTTACCAAGCAAATGGAGAACAAAAAAAAGCAGGGGTTGCAATACTAGTCTCTGATAAAACAGACTTTACACCATCAAATCTCAAAAGAGACAAAGAAGGCCATTACATAATGGTAAAGGGATCAATTCAACAGGAAGAGCTAACTATCCAAAATATATATGCACCCAATACAGGAGCACCCAGATTCATAAAGCAAGTCCTTAGAGACTTACAAAGAGACTTAGACTCCCATACAATAATAACGGGAGACTTCAACACTCCACTATGAACATTAGACAGATCAATGAGACAGAAAGTTAACAAGGATATCCAGGAATTGAACTCATCTCTGCAGCAAGCAGACCTAATAGACATCTATAGAACTCTCCACCCCAAATCAACAGAATATACATTCTTCTCAGCACCACATCGTATTTACTCCAAAACTGACCATGTAATTGGAAGTAAAGCACTCCTCAGCAAATGTACAAGAACAGAAATTATAACAAACTGTCTCTCAGACCACAGTGCAATCAAACTAGAACTCAGGACTAAGAAACTCAATCAAAACTGCTCAACTACATGGAAACTGAATAACCTGCTCTTGAATGACTACTGGGTACATAACGAAATGAAGGCAGAAATAAAGATGTTCTTTGAAACCAATGAGAACAAAGATACAACATACCAGAATCTCTGGGACACATTTAAAGCAGTGTGTAGAGGGAAATTTATAGCACTAAATGCCCACAAGAGAAAGCAGGAAAGATCTAAAATTGACACTCTAACATCGTAATTAAAAGAACTAGAGAAGCAAGAGCAAACACATTCGAAAGCTAGCAGAAGGCAAGAAATAACTAAGATCAGAGCAGAACTGAAGGAGATAGAGACACAAAAAACCCTCCAAAAAATCAATGAATCCAGGAGTTGGTTTTTTGAAAAGATCAACAAAATTGACAGACTGCTAGCAAGACTAATAAAGAAGAAAAGAGAGAAGAATCAAATCGATGCAATTAAAAATGATAAAGGGATAGATATCACCACCGACCCCACAGAAATAGAAACTACCATCAGAGAATACTATAAACACCTCTACGCAAATAAACTGGAAAATCTAGAAGAAATGGATAATTTCTGGACACTTACACTCTTCCAAGACTAAACCAGGAAGAAGTTGAATCCCAGAATAGACCAATAGCAGGCTCTGAAATTGAGGCAATAATTAATAGCCTACCAACCAAAAAAAGTCCAGGACCAGATGGATTCACAGCTGAATTCTACCAGAGGTACAAGGAGGAGTTGGTACCATTCCTTCTGAAACTATTCCAATCAATAGAAAAAGAGAGAATCCTCCCTAACTCATTTTATGAGGCCAAAATCATCCTGATACCAAAGCCTGGCAGAGACACAACAAAAAAAGAGAATTTTAGACCAATATCCCTGATGAACATTGATGCAAAAATCCTCAATAAAATACTGGCAAACCGGATTCAGCAACACATCAAAAAGCTTATCCACTATGATCAAGTGGGCTTCATCCCTGGGATGCAAGGCTGGTTCAACATACGCATATCAATAAACATAATCCAGCATATAAACAGAACCAAAGACAAGAACCACATGATTATCTCAATAGATGCAGAAAAGGCTTTTGACAAAATTCAACAGCCCTTCATGCTAAAAACGCTCAATAAATTTGGTATTGATGGAACATACCTCAAAATAATAAGAGCTATTTATGACAAACCCACAGCCAATATCATACTGAATGGGCAAAAACTGGAAAAATTCCCTTTGAAAACTGGCACAGGACAGGGATGCCCTCTCTCATCACTCCTATTCAACATAGTGTTGGAAGTTTTGGCTAGGGCAATGAGGCAAGGGAAAGAAATCAAGGGTATTCAGTTAGGAAAAGAAGAAGTCAAATTGTCCCTGTTTGCAGATGACATGATTGTATATTTAGAAAACCCCATTGTCTCAGCCCAAAATCTCCTTAAGCTGATAAGCAACTTCAGCAAAGTCTCAGGATACAAAATTAATGTGCAAAAATCACAAGCATTCTTACACACCAGTAACAGACAAACAGAGAGCCAAATCAGGAATGAACTTCCATTCACAATTGCTTCAAAGAGAATAAAATACCTAGGAATCCAACTGACAAGGGATGTAAAGGACCTCTTCAAGGAGAACTACAAACCACTGCTCAGTGAAATAAAAGAGGTCACAAACAAATGGAAGAACATACCATGCTCATGGATAGGAAGAATCAATATCGTGAAAATGGCCATACTGCCCAAGGTAATTTATAGATTCAATGCCATCCCCATCAAGCTACCAATGAGTTTCTTCACAGAATTGGAAAAAACTGCTTTAAAGTTCATATGGAACCAAAAAAGAGCCCGCATCTCCAAGACAATCCTAAGTCAAAAGAACAAAGCTGGAGGCATCACGCTACCTGACTTCAAACTATACTACAAGGCTACAGTAACCAAAACAGCACGGTACTGGTACCAAAACAGAGATATAGACCAATGGAACAGAACAGAGTCCTCAGAAATAATACCACACATCTACAGCCATCTGATCTTTGACAAACCTGAGAGAAACAAGAAATGGGGAAAGGAGTCCCTATTTAATAAATGGTGCTGGGAAAATTGGCTAGCCATAAGTAGAAAGCTGAAACTGGATCCTTTCCTTACTCCTTATACGAAAATTAATTCAAGATGGATTAGAGACTTAAATGTTAGACCTAATACCATAAAAATCGTAGAGGAAAACCTAGGTAGTACCATTCAGGACATAGGCATGGGCAAAGACTTCATGTCTAAAACACCAAAAGCAACGGCAGCAAAAGCCAAAATTGACAAATGGGATCTAATTAAACTAAAGAGCTTCTGCACAGCAAAAGAAACTACCTTCAGAGTGAACAGGCAACCTACAGAATGGGAGAACATTTTTGCAATCTACTCATCTGACAAAGGGCTAATATCCAGAACCTACAAAGAACTCAAACAAATTTACAAGAAAAAAACAAACAACCCCATCAAAAAGTGGGCAAAGGATATGAACAGACATTTCTCAAAAGAAGACATTCATACAGCCAACAGACACATGAAAAAATGCTCATCATCACTGGCCATCAGAGAAATGCAAATCAAAACCACAATGAGATACCATCTCACACCAGTTAGAATGGCAATCATTAAAAAGTCAGGAAACAACAGGTGCTGGAGAGGATGTGGAGACATAGGAACACTTTTACACTGTTGGTGGGACTGTAAACTAGTTCAACCATTATGGAAAACAGTATGGCGATTCCTCAAGGATCTAGAACTAGATGTACCATATGACCCAGCCATCCCATTACTGGGTATATACCCAAAGGATTATAAATCATGCTGCTATAAAGACACATGCACACGTATGTTTATTGCGGCACTATTCACAATAGCAAAGACTTGGAATCAACCCAAATGTCCATCAGTGACAGATTGGATTAAGAAAATGTGGCACATATACACCATGGAATACTATGCAGCCATAAAAAAGGATGAGTTTGTGTCCTTTGTAGGGACATGGATGCAGCTGGAAACCATCATTCTTAGCAAACTATCACAAGAACAGAAAACCAAACACCGCATGTTCTCACTCATAGGTGGGAACTGAACAATGAGATCACTTGAACTCGGGAAGGGGAACATCACACATAGAGGCCTGTCGGGGGGGTAGGGGGGAGGGGGGAGGGATTGCACTGGGAGTTATACCTGATGTAAATGACGAGTTGATGGGTGCTGACGAGTTGATGGGTGCAGCACACCAACGTGGCACAAGTATACATATGTAACAAACTTGCACGTTATGCACATGTACCCTAGAACTTAAAGTATAATAATAATAAATTAATTAATTAATTAAAAAAAATACATAGATGATCTTTAAATTTCTGGAGAGAGGAGGTCCGAGGTATCAGAAACCACCATAAGCTTGCTTAATTTTCTAGGAGAAGGGGGGTTGTGAGTCTCTAAAAACAAATTGCAGTTTGTAGAAAAATAAGTTAAATCTTTAGGACACCTGATTAGTGAAGGAAAGCAGAAAATAAACCCAGAAAGACTGTCAGGAATAGTGGGTCTTCCTTTGCCTAAAACAAAGAGAGAATTCTGAAAATTTTCAGGTTTAACTGGCTGCTGTAGGTTATGGATTGACTCATATGCTCGAAAGACAAAGACTGTGTATCTCAAGCTACTAGAAGAGGAACTTGATCCCTTGCAATGGTCCCCAGAGGACATTCAGGCAATGAGACAGATAAAGCAGGCCCTCATTACAGCCCTAGTCCTGGCCCTCCCATCTTTAGAGAAACCATTCCATCTATTTGTAACAGTAAACCAGGGCATGGCCCTTGGGGTGTTCACTCAGAGCTGGGAAGGGAAGAGGCAACCTGTTGTTTTTGTCGCCAAGCTTTATTATCCTGCCTCTCGAGGGTAGCCCGAATGTGTGCAAGAAGTAGCTGCCACAGCCCTGCTGGTAGAGAAGAGTCAAAAACTAACCCTTGGTGGGGCCCTAATAATGAGCACCCCACATCAGGTCAGGAATATATTAAATAAAAAAGCTGGGAGATGGTTAATAGATTCTCAGACTCTAAAATATGAAGCCATATTACCAGAAAAAGATGATTTGGTCATAACAGCAGATACTTACCTGAATCCAGTCAGTTTCATATGGAAAGGAGAAGAGAACAAAGAAGCATCAGACCGTAACTGCTTATACATCACAGAATACCAAACCAAAGTTAGACCAGACCTCAGAAAAGTTCCACTACATGATGGGCTAAGGCTATTTGTGGATGTGTCATCCTGAGTGACAGATGGCAAGAAATACAACAGCTGTGCTGTCATTGATGGAAATAAACACTTTTTAATGTGAGAAAGGTAGATTACCTAATGGCTGGTGGGCCCAAACCTGTGAATTATATGCTGTTAACCGGGCCCTAAAGCTCCTTGAAGGCCAAGAAGGCATTATATAAACTGATTCTAAATATGCCTGTGGGGTGATACACACTTTTGGAAAAATATGGACAGAGCAGGGCCTAATAGCAGGGGAAAAGAACTGGTACGTGGAGAACTAGTCGAACTGGTTTTAGAAAGCCTCCTATTTCCAGCAGCGATAACTAATCACACTTAATGTAACTGGTCATCAGTAAAGGAACACTATAGAAGCTATAGGAAATAGGCTTGCAGATGAAGCTGCTAAGCAAGCCCCCCTGGAGGAAGAAATTAGACTATTTAGCCTGATCCCAGACCTCCCTGAGGTAGGATTAAGGCCTCAGTTTACCAAGAGGAGAAAGAAGAATTAGACAGGATAGCGGTCACTCAAACTGAAGATGAGAAATAGTTACTTCCTGATGTGAGAGATGATAAGTAAACCCCTGATGAGAGAACTAATGAATACATTACACAAAAGGAGTCACTGGGGACCCCTGGCTCTGTGTGATGCAATACTTAGAAAGTATTGGTGTTTAGGGATTTATATCCTTGCTAAACAAGTATGTGCAAGTTGTGTAACTTATCAAAGAATGAACAAAAAGGTAATTAGAAGACAGGCCACAGGAGGACGACCTCCTGGACTAAGACCATTCCAGAGCATTCAACTAGATTTCACAGAAATACCCAAGTAGAAAGACTGAAGTCTTTGCTTGTGATCATAGATAACCTTTCCAACTGGGTAGAAGCCTCTCCCAACTGACAGCCACTACTGGGAATATGGTCAAAATAATCTTAGAGCAGATTATACCCAGATTTGGCCTGTTAGAAAATATTGATTCAGACAGTGGCAGCCACTTTACCTCAAGGGTGTTAAGGGAAATTAAGGAAAGTTTACAAATTAGATGAGATTTTACACTCCCTGGCATCCCCTTTACTCTGGAAAGTTAGAAAGAATAAATCAAACTCTCAAAAAGCATATTACCAAACAAATATTAGAAACTCAAACGCCCTGGACCAAATGTCTTTCAGTAGCTCTCCTTGGGGTTAGGACAGCCCCTCAAGAAAAAATCTCGAGACTGTCCTCCTTCGAGTTATTACATGGACTCCCATATTTGGGCAGGACTACAGATCTTCCTACTATGGAAACCAAGGACCAATTTTTGAGAAATTATACTGGCCATATCCTTCACCTTGTCATCTCTTAGTTAAAAGGACTTCTGACTCAAACCCCACCTCCTGAGTTCGAAGTTGGCCATTTCCAGCCGGTGACTTGATGCTGATTAAGACTTGGAAAGAAAACAAGCTCCAACCCAGCTAGGAAGGTCCCTATCAGAAGTGCTTCTGATCACCAAGATGGTCATAGGAACAACTGAAAGGGGGTGAACTCATACTCGAGTCAAGGGACTGGTAAAAGAGACCCTGGAAGGGAGAGAAAAAGACCAGTGGAAAGTACATGGGTCACATAAGAAAGCCTTAAAGTTAACTTTAAGAAAAACCTAGAAAAAACATGGGCTGGCCCCTTCTATGGAAGTTAATGTGGTTGGGATGGGCTATTATGCCAGGGAATAAAGATTGGGATGGAGGATGGGGAAACTGGAAAGGGACTCCCAACTACTCACTTAAGCTAGTAATTAATGTAAATAAAACTATAGCACCCCTAACCATAAAATTTGATGCCTGCCAAGTTTTGCCTTGTGGAAATTTAGAAAACCAGAAGCAGGTTTCACAAGCAGATGAGTATCTCTTTCCTGAACTAGATGCAGGCTACAACAGTGCAAGTCCCTGCCCTAGCTGGAATGATGTCTGGTGGACCAGCCAATATCAGGGTTGGACTGTCAATATGGGATAGGTAACCCCATCCTGGAGTCCCTTAAAAGATAAAATACATCTATACAACGGCTCCCCACCAACTAACTGCCAAAACTTAGTGTAACCCTATACTCATAACTATCAACAATCCAGGCACCCTAGATCAAGAACCAAGGGTGGTGCCTCAAGTGTAGGCTGGGGGAAGATGTTGTAGGAAAAGATCCCCTAGGGTGATCTGTTCTTAAATTAATCAAGAACTCAACCTCCCACTTGCCTGGGACTACTCCAACCCCAGACCCTAGTAAGTACTTTATTCCATCACATAATAATCCTAAAAAAGTAGAAATAATTGAAATAAAGGATTTAAGCAAACCGTAGAAATTGAAACAGGGTACAGACATGTGAATGCCTGGGTCGAATGGATCAAATTCTTGGTACAAGCCTTCAAAAAGAGTAATGGCTACACATGTGCTGCAGGACGACCTCAGGCACAGGTGGTTCCACTTCCCCTAGGATAGGATACTGATCCTGAAGGAATGCATTGCATGTTGGCTATATACCAGGACAATGATGCATGCGGAGATGAGACTTGTAAGAGTCTGTCATTTCTCTTTCCTGCATCTCCTCCTGCAGAGGTCAAATACCAGAGCAATCCCCTCATTCTCCATGGGGAATATGAACCACTCCTCTTGCCTCTCTAGGCAGGGGGCAGAGTTCAATAAGCCATGGGAGAACTCTCGGCTTGTACCCACATCCTAAACGTCACTGGTAAGTCAGGTAATGGAAATTACACAGCTTGCCATACACCCCGGCCTGATGTCTGGTGGTATTGTGGGAAAAGGAACCTCTGTAACCTGTTACCATCTAATAGGACTGGGACTTGTGCTTTGGTCCAATTGGCCATTCCCTTCACCCTGGCATTCCGTAAGATACCTGAAAACACACATGGCCATCGAAACCAGAGAGATTTAACAAATTCTTTTGATCCCAATATATATGTTGACTCAACAGGAGTACCTAGAGGGGATGCCTAATAAATTTAAGGCCTGAAACCAAATAGCTGTTGGGTTTGACTCAGCACTCCTCTGGTGGTCAATTATTAATAAAAATGTGGAGTGGATCAATTACGTCTATTATAATCAACAGAGATTCATTAGCTATACTTGAAATACCCTCAAAGGGGTGGCTGGCCAGTTAAATGCCACCAGCCAAAGTGGCCTGGGAAAACAGGCTTGTGCTAGACATGATACTAGCAGAAAAAGGGGGCATATGTGTTATGCAGGGTGGGAAATGTACTTTCATTGCCAGCAATACTGCCCCAGATGGAACCATCACAAAAGCTTTACAAGGACTGACAACCCTAGCCAACAAACTGGCAGAAAATGCTGGAATTGATGATCAATTTATGGGTTGCTAGAAGGATGGTTTAGAAAATGGAAAGGCATGGTAGCTTCAATCCTTACATCTCCCATAATTGTGGCAGGAGTCTAAACAGCAGTGGGATGTTGTACTATCCCTGTGTGAGGGGACTAGCACAGAGATTAATTGAAACAGCTATTAATAAACAAATGTCCATGACTTACCAACAAAAAAACCTGCTACTATTATAAACCAAATTAAACCCACTCTCCTATAAGGAAGACAGTAAACAACTTCTAGAGTGATTCGCAAAACAAAAAGGTTTAAATGAAAATGAGATCAAAAGAAGTAAATAGAAAAGAGAAGAGAATTAGTGAGAAAACATTTTAAATAGTTCATTGTCAAGGCATGATAAATCTAAGCACTGGCAGCCAGCCTGCGGACGTGACAAACTGCATGGCTCATTCACCTAGCAAGTCATGATAAGTAAACAGGATGTATAGGAGGAGCCAGCCCATAAAAGGGAAGAAAGTTTCATTATTAGGAAATCGAAACTTAAGCAGGGAAAGGGACTGGGTACCACCTTATAAGGGGATAATGAAACTTAGGCTCTGTCCAGGAAGATGGTAACCTCATAGTACTCGACCAGTGAGGAACTGGGGGAGGGACCTGCATGCTGGGAGATAAATTATGTGCTGTGACTGCCCCAGGTGTGCCTGCCTACCAGACACCCGATCTTGTAAGAACACCATTAAGCCTTCTTTCCACTGTTCTTCATGTTTCTAAGTACATTCTTTGGGTTTGGACAGGTGAATATACTTCTCACAATGGAGAAACTCTCTAGAAGAATAAGGTGTAAAATTTCAAGTACTGCTTTCAGTATTGCTAAGTAAGCTTCTATCAGGCTTACTGTCAGGAATAACCACTGCAAATTCTAGAATACATCCATAACCAGCTACTTGAAGTCATTAGAGAAATGACAAGCAGCAAAGTCTAGAAGGAGAGTCAATATTTGAATGGAGGTAGGATATGGTGTAAGTTTTCTGTTTTTAAGCTTTTTACATGAAGAACAGCATACAGTTGATTCTGCACATGGTGGATAAATTGCCAATAGAAAACATATAGTCTTTCTGAGATGAGAAATCAGAGAACAGAGTGCAAGGCAATGACAGTCTCTGAAACTGGGAGGGAGGGCAGCAATACAAAATATGCAGAGAAAGACACCCTAATTTTTGTGTATAACCTCTGCACAAATCTCTGATTGATCTTTGATCATACAACCACATGGCAGACACAAAATGATGTAACTGATATAAAAGAACTGAACTGAAATTTCAATTGCAGCCCAAGAGAAACAATTTGCTCTTTTTATCTGGTCTAGATAATTATTTGCTTAAAAAATAATAAATCAATCAGCATTCTTCAGAGAGACATAAAAGAATTCAGAATCTCCACAACATACAGTTTAAAATGTCCAGGATAAGATTCAAAAGACTAAACATACAAAGGAATAAAAACACTTGACCAATTCTTAATAAATGTTAATCAATTGAAATACATCCAAAGATGACAATGATAGTAGAAGAAACAGAAAAGAATTTTAAACAAGCTATTTATAACTATGTTTAATGATGTAAAAGAAAATATGTTGGCAATTAATGAAAAGATAGAACATTGTAGGGAAACAGAAATTATAATAAAATCTCAAGGAAAATTTTTGTAAATAAAAAATACAGTATTACAGAAAGTAGTCTCTCAACTTGAATATATCAGTAAAAGTAATCTAACCTAAAGAACAGAAAAAGAAAACAGATTTAAAAAATAAAAGAACTTCAAGGACATGCAGAACAATATCAGAAATGTATCCATCATACATGTAATTGCAATCTTAGGAAAAGAGAGAAAAAAAAATGGAAAACTATTGGATAAGATTTTCCCCAATTTGGGGAAAGTCATACATTTACAAATTCAAAATGCTCAGCAAACTCCAAGCAAAATAAATACAGAGAAAAAAATGCCTAGATGCATTACAGTCAAACTGCTAAAATAAAATATAAAGGTAAAATCTTATAAGCAGTCAAAAATAAACAATATATTATACATATTACAATATATTAATATTGTAACAACATATCACATACAGGGAACAATGATTCAAAAGCCACTAACTTATCAGAAGCAATTGAAGCTAGATAACAATGAGAAAATATAAAGTGCTAAAAATTAGATCAATCCAGAATTTTATTTCATGTGAAAGAATTCTTTAAGAATGAAGGCCAAATGAAGATATTTCCAGAATAAAAAAAAAAAAATAAGTAAATTTGTTTGTCAGAGGACCTATACTATGTGAACTACAAAAAGATGTTCTTCAAGTGAGTGTAAATTCTACCAGATGGAATCTCATATCATAAGAAAGGGATGAAGAGCATCAGAAATTGTAAATATTCAAATAAATATAAAACAGTTTTTAACTTTTAAAAATGCACATGAACGTTTAAGCAAACAGTATAACATTGTTTACTGGGTTTTATATGTATGTAGATGTAATGTATATGACATCAGTAGAATAAGGGATGGAGATTAAAGGAAACTATACAGGTACAAAGTTTCTACATTTTATGTGAAGTGGTAAAATATTAACCACTAAGTGAAGGGAAAGTTAGCAAGTTATAATATATTGTCATTGCTCGAGCAACCATTGAAACACTAATGTAAATAGGTAAACCATAAAACTCAATAGCTAAAGCAAGATATATATCAAAAAATATCAAATAATCCAAATATAGGAAAGAATGAACAGAGGAACAAAAAATCAGAGATGACAAATGAAAAACAGGCAATAAAATACTAGATCCATATTCAATCGTATCAGCAATCTTACTCAATTTTAACATATTAAACACTCCAATGAAAGGCCAAAAATTTTCAGAAGAGATAAAAGAGCAAAATTAAACTACATTATTTCAAAATGGTTCAGCCTTTAGTTGTAAAGACATGGATAGGTTGAAAATAAATAGATGGAAAAAAACTCTCTTGTATAGAGTAAGCATCAGAAAGCTGAAGTAGCTATTTTCATATCAGATAAAATAGAATTCAGTCAAAAAGGTTTTTCTAGAGATAATAAGTGACCTTTAATAATAATAAAAGGATCAGCATAGCAGGAATATATATCATAAATGTAAATGTACTTTAAAAGAGCATCAGAATAGAAAAAAACAGAATTAAAAGGAAAAACTGATAAAATTACAACTATATTTTAATTCTGTTATTAGATCGAAAGATCAATACATGCACAGATTACTTTTAAAAATACTATCAATCACTTTGACCTAATTGACATGTAGAGAACACTATACTCAAGACATTATTAGCATACACGGTATATTCACTAGGAAAGACCATATTCTGGGCTTAAAAGCAAGTCTCAATAAATTTAAAAGGATTCAAATGAAACAGAGCATGTTATCTAGCCAAAATAAAATTAAATTAGAAATAAATTAACAATAAAATGTCTAGTAAAACCCATGTTTGAGAATTAAAGAGGCTCTGAAAAATGTGTGTGAAAAATAAATAACAAGCAAAGTAAATAAATATTTAAACTTAATAAAAATGAAATACAATATAATAAAAACTGTGGAATGCAGCCAAATAAGTGCCCATAGGGAAATGTAGATCTTGAATGCTTATATTCAAAAGAATAAATATCTAAAACAAATGACCCAAATTATCCCCTTAAGAAGCTAGAATACAGTAGACAAAAAAAGAATCCAAAGTAGGTAGAAGCAAAGAAATACTAAAGAAAAGAAATTAAATTAATGAGATAGAAGAGATTCGTAAAAATAGAGAAAATTAACAAAGCCAAAAGTAAACTTCTAGAAAATAATCAATAAAATGGATTGATAGGAATATAAAATATTAATCTAGAAAAACCATGAGACTAGAAATTACCAATATAAGGAAAAAAATCACAATAGACACCACAGCCATAAAAAGGATACTAAGAGAATGTAAAGAGCAACTCTTTGGCAACAAATATGACAATCCTCATGAAACTGAAAAATTCTCTGAAAGATATAACTTAACAAAACTTACACAAGTTAGAACAGAAAATCTGAATAGCATTGCATCTATTTAATAAATTGAGATCATCATCATAAAGAAAACTGTAGACACAGAACATTTAACTGGTGTATCCTATCGAACATTTAAAGAAGAAAGAACACCCATCTGACAGAAACTCTTTTAAAAAATACAGGAGGAGGGAATATTTCCAAACTCCTTATCCTGTTACCAAAGTTGACAAAAATATTACAGAAAAATTAAAAGACTGATATATTCCCTAAATTTAGAGACAAAAACTCTTGTAACATGTAGCAAATGGAATCCAAAAACGTAAAAAAAGAATAGTCCATCATGACAAAATGGGATGTATTCCAAGAATGGAAGATTGGTTTAACATTGCAAAAATCAATTAATGCTATTTACCATTTTGATCAAATAAAAATAACTGTGAATATTATGATAGCTATCAAAATTATTTGAGAAAATTTAACACCATTTTATGATAGAAACTATCAGCAAATGAGAAATAGAAAGAAAATTCCTCACTCCAATAAAGAATAACTATGTACAACCAGGAAACATAATACTAAATGATAAAATATTGAACATTTTCCATCTAAATTGGGAAGAACTCAAGGATTTCAACTCTTAATCTATTTAACATTGTAATAGAAGTTCTGACCATAACAATAAGGTAAAAACAATAAAGTGTATATTGATGAGAAAGAAAAAACATCGCTCTTAATTACGGATAATATGATTGCTTCAGAAATCAAAAAAATTTACAAAACTACTAAAACTAATAGATGAAGTTAGCAAGATAATAAGAAAAAAGATTAAGATTTTAAAACATTTTATTTATACCCTCTTAAGTATAAATTAAAACATAATTTGTGAAAATAATATATCCATCATAGTTCTAAAAATATGCTTAGAAATAAAACAGGAGGAAATTTGTGAGACTTTTACACTGGAAGTGAAAATGACCCAACTCTTCCATAGAATTTATGTTTACTGCTTTTTGAATAAACATAGAAATTCACCCTCCTGATCCGAAAGCCTGAAACTTACTTGTCTGATCCAAGTTCTTTCCTCAGGAAACCACTCTCAGGCCTTCCAGATCGTATCAAGGAACTGAAACTCACCAGATCACTGCATCCAGACAATGAGATGCCAGCTCCTCATTTATCATGATTCCTGATTACCAACTCCTCTCTTACCCCAGCCCTCATCCCTGTTTTCTCTGCCATATAGACTCCTAATTTTAGTTGGTCAGAAAGAATTTGAGACTGATCTCCTGTTCTCTGCTGCAGCACCTGAATAAAGACTTCTTCCATTGGAAAACTCATCATCTTAGTGATTGTCTTTCTATGCAGCAAGTGGCAGGACCCAGACTGAACCCTGGTGTTTTGGTAAAAGAAGCAACACAACTTTGCTGAAAGAAATGAAAGAAAACTACCTCTCCCCAATGGAGAGATATAGTGTATTCCTTGGCTGGAATATTTAACATTGTTAAGATTTTAATTTACTCAAAATTTATATATCAATTCCACGCAAACCCAATCAAAACCCCTGCAAATTTTCATAGAAATTAACAAGCCAATTCTGCTTTTATGTTTAAATACAAAGGACCTAGATTACACAAATCGATTCTTAAAATGAAGAACAAGTTTGGAGAGTTTTCCAAATTAGATTTTAAGACTTAGTATAAAGCTATGAAAATCAGGCAGTCACTGTCACCCTGATACCCAAACCAGGAAAGGACATAAAAAAAGAAAACTAGAGACTAATATTCCTGATGAACATAGGATGCTAAACTCTTCAACAAAATACTAGTAACCAAATCCAACAGCACATCAAAAAGATAATACACCGTGGATTTATCTGATACACCATGATCAAGTGGGTTTTATCCCAGGAATGCAAGGATGATTTAACATACACTAGTCAATAAATGTGATACATCACAAAAACATAATTAAAAATAAAAACCATATGATTGTTTAAATTAATGCAGAAAAAGCATTTGATAAAATCTAGCATCCCTTTATGATAAAAAAAAAAACACTCAACAAACTAGGCATAGAAAGAACTTACATGAAAATAATAAAAGCCATATATGACAAACGCACCACCAACATCATACTGAATGGGGAAAAGTTGAAACATTCCCTCTGAGAACTAGAACAAGACAAGGATGCCCACTTTCACCACTTCTTTTTTTTTTTAATTATCTCTAATTTTAATTACATGGCTGAAATGCAGAGTGATTTCTAATTACATGTTGTGGACATACTCTGAGGTATTTTTTTTTTAATTGTACTTTAAGTTCTAGGGTACATGTGGATAACATGCAGGTTTGTTACATATGTATACCTGTGCCATGTTGGCATGCTGCACCCATCAACTGGTCAGCACCCATCAACTCATCATTTACATCAGGTATAACTCCCAATGCAATCCCTCCCCCCTCCCCCCTCCCCATGATAGGCCCCGGTGTGTGATGTTCCCCTTCCCGAGTCCAAGTGATCTCATTGTTCAGTTCCCACCTATGAGTGAACACATGCGGTGTTTGGTTTCCTGTTCTTGCGATAGTTTGCTGAGAATGATGGTTTCCAGCTGCATCCATGTCCCTACAAAGGACACAAACTCATCCTTTTTTATGGTTGCATAGTATTCCATGGTGTATATGTGCCACATTTTCTTAATCCAATCTGTCACTGATGGACATTTGGGTTGATTCCAAGTCTTTGCTATTGCGAATAGTGCCGCAATAAACATACGTGTGCATGTGTCTTTATAGCAGCATGATTTATAATCCTTTGGGTATATACCCAGTAATGGGATGGCTGGGTCATATGGTACATCTAGTTCTAGATCCTTGAGGAATCGCCATACTGTTTTCCAAAATGGTTGAACTAGTTTACAATCCCACCAACAGTGTAAAAGTGTTCCTATTTCTCCACATCCTCTCCAGCATCTGTTGTTTCCTGACTTTTTAATGATTGCCATTCTAACTGGTATAAGATGGTATCTCATTGTGGTTTTGATTTGCATTTCTCTGATGGCCAGTGATGATGAGCATTTTTTCATGTGTCTGTCGGCTGTATGAATGTCTTCTTTTGAGAACTGTCTGTTCATATCCTTTGCCCACTTTTCAATGAGGTTGTTTGTTTTTTTCTTGTAAATTTGTTTGAGTTCTTTGTAGGTTCTGGATATTAGCCCTTTGTCAGATGAGTAGATTGCAAAAATATTCTCCCATTCTGTAGGTTGCCTGTTCACCCTGATGGTAGTTTCTTTTGCTGTGCAGAAGCTCTTTAGTTTAATTAGATCCCATTTGTCAATTTTGGCTTTTGTTGCCATTGCTTTTGGTGTTTTAGACATGAAGTCCTTGCCCATGCCTATGTCCTGAATGGTATTACCTAGGTTTTCTTCTAGGGTTTTTATGGTATTAGGTCTAACATTTAAGTCTCTAGGCCGGGCGCGGTGGCTCAAGCCTGTAATCCCAGCACTTTGGGAGGCCAAGACAGGTGGATCACGAGGTCGGGAGATCGAGACCATCCTGGCTAACACGGTGAAACCCCGTCTCTACTAAAAAAATACAAAAAAACAACTAGCCGGGCGAGGTGGCGGGCGCCTGTAGTCCCAGCTACTCGGGAGGCAGAGGCAGGAGAATGGCGTGAACCCAGGAGGCGGAGCTTGCAGTGAGCTGAGATCCGGCCACTGCACTCCAGCCTGGGCGACAGAGCGAGACTCCATCTCAAAAAAAAAAAAAAAAAAAAAAATTTAAGTCTCTAATCCATCTTGAATTAATTTTCGTATAAGGAGTAAGGAAAGGATCCAGTTTCAGCTTTCTACTTATGGCCAGCCAATTTTCCCAGTACCATTTATTAAATAGGGAATCCTTTCCCCATTTCTTGTTTTTCTGAGGTTTGTCAAAGATCAGATGGCTATAGATGTGTGGTATTATTTCTGAGGACTCTGTTCTGTTCCATTGGTCTATATCTCTCTCTTGGTACCAGTACCATGCTGTTTTGGTTACTGTAGCCTTGTAGTATAGTTTGAAGTCAGATAGCGTGATGCCTCCAGCTTTGTTCTTTTGACTTAGGATTGTCTTGGCAATGCAGGCTCTTTTTTAGTTCCATATGAACTTTAAAGCAGTTTTTTCCAATTCTGTGAAGAAACTCATTGGTAGCTTGATGGGGATGGCATTGAATCTATAAATTAACTTGGACAGTATGGCCATTTTCACGATATTGATTCTTCCTATCCATGAGCATGGTATGTTCTTCCATTTGTTTGTGTCCTCTTTTATTTCACTGAGCAGTGGTTTGTAGTTCTCCTTGAAGAGGTCCTTTACATCCCTTGTCAGTTGGATTCCTAGGTATTTCATTCCCTTTGAAGCAATTGTGAATGGAAGTTCAATCGTGATTTGGCTCTCTGTTTGTGTGTTACTGGTGTATAAGAATGCTTGTGATTTTTGCACATTAATTTTGTATCCTGAGACTTTGCTGAAGTTGCTTATCAGCTTAAGGAGATATTGGGCTGAGACAATGGGGTTTTCTAAATATACAATCATGTCATCTGCAAACAGGGACAATTTGACTTCTTCTTTCCCTAAGTGAATACCCTTGATTTCTTTCTCTTGCCTAATTGCCCTAGCCAGAACTTCCAACACTATGTTGAATAGGACTGGTGAGAGAGGGCATCCCTGTCCTGTGCCAGTTTTCAAAGGGAATTTTTCCAGTTTTTGCCCATTCAGTATGATTCTGGCTGTGGGTTTGTCATAAATAGCTCTTATTATTTTGAGATACGTTCCATCAATACCAAATTTATTGAGTGTTTTTAGCATGAAGGGCTGTTGAATTTTGTCAAAGGCCTTTTCTGAATCTATTGAGATAATCATGTGGTTCTTGTCTTTGGTTCTGTTTATATGCTGGATTACGTTTATTGACTTGCGTATGCTGAACCAGCCTTGCATCCCAGGGATGAAGCCCACTTGATCAAGGTGGATAAGCTTTTTGATGTGCTGCTGGATCCGGTTTGCCAGTATTTTATTGAGGATTTTTGCATCAATGTTCATCAGGGATATTGGTCTAAAATTCTCTTTTTTTGTTGTGTCTCTGCCAGGCTTTGGCATCAGGATGATGTTGACCTCATAAAATGAGTTAGGGAGGATTCTCTCTTTTTCTATTGATTGGAATAGTTTCAGAAGGAATGGTACCAGCTCCTCCTTGTACCTCTGGTAGAATTCAGCTGTGAATCCATCTGGTCCTGGACATTTTTTCGTTGGTAGGCTATTAATTATTGCCTCAATTTCAGAGCCTGCTATTGGTCTATTCAGGAATTCAGCTTCTTTCTGGTTTAGTCTTGGGAGAGTGTAAGTATCCAGGAAATTATCCATTTCTTCTAGATTTTCTAGTTTATTTGCGTAGAGGTGTTTATAGTATTCTCTGATGGTAGCTTGTATTTCTGTGGGGTTGGTGGTGATATCCCCTTTATCATTTTTTATTGCGTATATTTGATTCTTCTCTCTTTTCTTCTTTATTAGTCTTGCTAGCGGTCTGTCAATTTTGTTGATCTTTTCAAAAAACCAACTCCTGGATTCATTGATTTTTTTGGAAGGTTTTTGTGTCTCTATCTCCTTCAGTTCTGCTCTGATCTTAGTTATTTCTTGCCTTCTGCTAGCTTTCGAATGTGTTTGCTCTTGCTTCTCTAGTTCTTTTAATTGTGATGTTAGAATGTCAATTTTAGATCTTTCCAGCTTTCTCTTGTGTGCATTCAGTGCTATAAATTTCCCTCTACACACTGCTTTAAATGTGTCCCAGAGATTCTGGTATGTTGTATCTTTGTTCTCATTGGTTTCAAAGAACATCTTTATTTCTGCCTTCATTTCGTTATGTAACCAGCAGTCATTCAAGAGCAGGTTATTCAGTTTCCATGTAGTTGAGCGGTTTTGATTGAGTTTCTTAGTCCTGAGTTCTAGTTTGATTGCACTGTGGTCTGAGAGACAGTTTGTTATAATTTCTGTTCTTGTACATTTGCTGAGGAGTGCTTTACTTCCAACTATGTGGACAATTTTGGAATAAGTGTGATGTGGTGCTGAGTAAAATGTATATTCTGTTGATTTGGGGTGGAGAGTTCTGTAGATGTCTACTAGGTCTGCTTGCTGCAGAGATGAATTCAATTTCTGGATATCCTTGTTAACTTTCTGTCTCGTTGATCTGTCTAATGTTGACAGTGGGGTGTTAAAGTCTCCCATTATTATTGTATGCGAGTTTCTTTGTAAGTCTTTAAGGACTTGCTTTATGAATCTGGGTGCTCCTGTATTGGGTGCATATATATTTAGGATAGTTAGCTCTTCCTGTTGAATTGATCCCTTTACCATTATGTAATGGCCTTCTTTGTCTCTTTTGATCTTTGATGGTTTAAAGTCTGTTTTATCAGAGACTAGTATTGCAACCCCTGCTTTTTTTTGTTCTCCATTTGCTTGGTAGATCTTCCTCCATCCCTTTATTTTGAGCCTATGTATGTCTCTGCATGTGAGATGGGTCTCCTGAAGACAGCAAACTGATGGGTCTTGACTCTTTATCCAGTTTGCCAGTCTGCGTCTTTTAATTGGAGCATTTAGTCCATTTACATTTAAGGTTAATATTGTTATGTGTGAACTTGATCCTGCCGTTATGATATTAACTGATTATTTTGCTCGTTAGTTGATGCAGTTTCTTCCCAGTCTCGATGGTCTTTACATTTTGGCATGTTTTTGCAATGGGTGGTACCAGTTGTTCCTTTCCATGTTTAGTGCTTCCTTCAGGGTCTCTTGTAAGGCAGGCCTGGTGGTGACAAAATCTCTAAGCATTTGCTTATCTGTAAAGGATTTTATTTCTCCTTCACTTATGAAACTTAGTTTGGCTGGATATGAAATTCTGGGTTTAAAATTCTTTTCTTTAAGAATGTTGAATATTGGCCCCCACTCTCTTCTGGCTTGGAGAGTTTCTGCCGAGAGATATGCTATTAGTCTGATGGGCTTCCCTTTGTGGGTAACCTGACCTTTCTCTCTGGCTGCCCTTAAGATTTTTTCCTTCATTTCAACTTTGGTGAATCTGGCAATTATGTGTCTTGGAGTTGCTCTTCTCGAGGAGTATCTTTGTGGCGTTCTCTGTATTTCCTGGATTTGAATGTTGGCCTGCCCTACTAGGTTGGGGAAGTTCTCCTGGATGATATCCTGAAGACTGTTTTCCAACTTGGTTCCATTTTCCCCCTCACTTTCAGGTACCCCAATCAGATGTAGATTTGGTCTTTTTACATAATCCCATACTTCTTGCAGGCTTTGTTCATTTCTTTATCTCCTTTTTTCTTTAGGTTTCTCTTCTCGCTTCGTTTCATTCATTTGATCCTCAATCACTGATACTCTTTCTTCCAGTTGATCGAGTCGGTTACTGAAGCTTGTGCATTTGTCACATATTTCTTGTGTCATGGTTTTCATCTCTGTCCATTCGTTTATGGCCTTCTCTGCATTAATTCTTCTAGTTATCAGTTCTTCCACTTTTTTTTTCAAGATTTTTAGTTTCTTTGCGCTGGATACGTAATTCCTCCTTTAGCTCTGAGAAGTTTGATGGACTGGGGCCTTCCTCTCTCATCTCGTCAAAGTCATTCTCCGTCCATCTTTGATCTGTTGCTGGTGATGAGCTGCGTTCCTTTGCAGGGGGTGACACACTCTTATTTTTTGAATTTCCAGCTTTTCTGCCCTGCTTTTTCCCCATCTTTGTGGTTTTATCTGCCTCTAGTCTTTGATGATGGTGATGTACTGATGGGGTTTTGGTGTGGGTGTCCTTCCTGTTTGTTAGTTTTCCTTCTAAAAGTCAGGACCCTCAGCTGTAGGTCTGTTGGAGATTGCTTGAGGTCCACTCCAGACCCTGTTTGCCTGGGTATCAGCAGCAAAGGCTGCAGAAGATAGAATATTGCTGAACAGCGAGTGTACCTGTCTGATTCTTGCTATGGAAGCTTCCTCTCAGGAGTGTTCTCCACCGTGTGAGGTGTGGGGTGTCAGTCTGCCCCTAGTGGGTGATGTCTCCCAGTTAGGCTACTCAGGGGTCAGGGACTCACTTGAGCAGGTAGTCTGTCCGTTCTCAGATCTCAACTTCCGTGTTGGGAGATCCACTGTTCACTTCAAAGCTGTCAGACAGAGTCGTTTGCATCTGCAGAGGTTTCAGCTGCTTTTTGTTGTTGTTGTTGTTGTTGTTGTTTAGCTGTGCCCTGTCCCCAGAGGTGGAGTCTACAGAGACAGGCAAGACTCCTTGAGCTGCTGTGAGCTCCACCCAGTTGGAGCTTCCCAGCCGCTTTGTTTATCTACTTAAGCCTCAGCAATGGCAGGCACCCCTCCCCCAGCCTTGCTGCTGCCTTACCACGAGAACGCAGACTGCTGTGCTAGCAATGATGGAGGCTCCATGGGCGTGGGACCCTACCGGCCAGGTGTGGGATATAGTCTCCTGGTGTGCCCGTTTGCTAAGATCCTTGGTAGAGTGCAGTATTGGGGTAGGAGTTACCCGATTTTCCAGGTGTTGTGTGTCCCAGTTCCCCTGGCTAGGGAAAGGGATTCCCTTCCCCCTTGTGCTTCCCAGGTGAGGCGATGCCTTGCCCTGCTTCAGCTCTCGCTGGTCGGGCTGCAGCAGCTGACCAGCACTGATTGTCAGGCACTCCCTAGTGAGATAAACCCAGTACCTCAGTTGACAATGCAGAAATCACCTGTCTTCTGTGTCGCTGGCGCTGGGAGTTGGAGACTGGAGCTGTTCCTATTCGGCCATCTTGCTCCCTCACCCCTTCTATTTAAAATAGTACTGCAAGTCCTAGCCAGAGCAACAAGGGAAGAGAAAGAAATAAAGGGTATTCAAATTGGAAAAGAGGAAGTCAGACTATTGCTTTTCATCCATGACATGATCATTGACCTAGAAAACCCTAAAGACTCCTCCAAAAGACTCCAATGTCAGTAATGGGACGGCTATTGTGATATTGTTTCCCAGTGATGATCCCATTTTGGTTCCATATGACTGTCCTTGGCCAGAGACATGCAGATGACATCAGTGGCTGCTCAGCAGGTCATCAGTGATCTACAAGTATTGGTCAGGCATGCTTTCTCCTGCATCTCTCTAATCAAATAAGCAAATGATGTATCAGAGGGTCTTACATATACTGAGCACCTTTTCTAATCCTAAGGTCTGGTCCTTGTGACCACACTGTTAGCAGAGCAGGTGGATGAAGCACAGGGACAGAGAGATGGACATGTGAACATCATATAACACAGGGCTCCACTAGAATGCTCTTTCCACTTCAGATGCTTTCTAAAATTGTGAGTGTAAAACCTACACCAATACTTTCCCTTTGTTTCTTGCTACATTTTGAAACTTGACTAAATAAACCATGAGATTTGAGCACCTTACATTGGTTCTGTGTGTCTATCTGTTCTGAAACCTCTGGGACAGCTTCTATGATGGTTATTTTATCAAGTGATTACCTACTGTTGCAGTATGCTCAGGTGACCCAAATTGTCTGAGGAAGATAAACTCAAAGACTGTGGTTAAATGTGCAATTGGCAGATGCTGACTGGATTTAGACTGAATGGTTAAATTTGCTTTATGCCCTAAGTACCTAAAGATACAATATGTTCAAATGGAAACCTGAAAAAAATCACACTTGAATGATGCCATTTTTAAAGCACGAGATGCCAGTTTAAAAAAAAAACTCAGAATTTCCTAGCAGTTCAATGATTTTAAGTAATTCTACATAATATAATAGCAGCAGGAATATACACACACAAACACACACACACACATGCAGACACACCAGTAAGAATATCAACGAATGTTTTTGTTATGCAAAACAAGTACTGGACAAAGCACTAATTCTGGAGCAGAAAACTCTCAAGCCGGCTGGTAGCTCAGAGATTTCAACAATTAACTTGACCTGTCTGTTCTTCTAATTATCTCTTTTCTGCATAGAATTTCGGTGAAAATTGAATACTTTAAGTTTCTTAGATTAAAATGATGTAAACATCCAAAATATCAAGCCATTTTATATTTTCTAAGTAGAAATATTTTTCCTCTAATACAAAATGTTTCTCTAAAATATCAAGTAGTCTCTTTGGAGGTAAGTTGTCTTTTCATTAGCATGTCTCTAATTTCTCTTGGTACAATTCCATTTTCTACCTTGATTGTGCACCACAAACATGTGGAAAGATTGTTCATAGCAGATATATCAATGCCACACTAGAGGTTTGTTTTGTTTTGCTTTTAAAATTAAGTTGGCCAGGAGTAAGACTGACTATATTTATAGACTTGAGTTTTAATATCTTGAGTGTTCAAAATGGGATAGGATTTGTATTTTGATATTTTTAGTAGAATAATACAATAAATCAAAATAGAGATAGCCAATTTGAGGGATTTTATGTAACATTTAAAAATGTTAGGTACATGAGGAAGTCTAGTAAACCTGACTAAAGAATAGACCAGGCTAAATTATTAGATTATGCTTATCATCATTGCATGTACAGAATGACTAAAACTCAGCTTAATGAAATGTTACCAAAGTTTCTTGAGAGAAACTGCTAAAATTATTAAATAAAAAGGTTAAGTCTTATGAATTGGCAAGGATTAGATAGCCAACAAAACACCAAAGTTTCTGGGAGTCAGAAACTTGAGTACTCCACTAAACACTGTTAACTTCAAGTATATCTTTTAATTTCTTTGCAGCTCATTTGCCTAACATATCACTACGATGCTATTTTCTGAAGATTTTTCTGGCTAGGACAGTTTCAGTTGGTTTTTCACTTACAGTTGATCACTTATTAGTAAACCAACAGATACTTTTATGGAAATAATTTGGAGCTTTCAGAAAAGCCTACAGATTCTGAATGGAAGAAGTAAAAGTACTGTCAAGAAATAAAAACTAATAGGAAAAATGATGTATCAGTGGATTCCCAGAGAGAACTGGCTGATGCCTCTGTCCTAAAATATCTTCTTGCTTCTGTCAGAAAATGGTCCCTTCTTTCAGCTTTCTGAAATCTCATATTTTAAAGATTCTGAATTTCTCTGTGGGCCAACGTTGACTTCATTGTCACTCACTAACTTGAAGTCCTAAATTAACTTAATTAGGGCATTGCTACTGCAATTCCAGACTCGACATTGAAAGTTTTGGCAAATGTAGAACAGGACATGCCTGCCTGCTCTACACCTCTTCCTGGTTCTTTCCAACTCCGCAACGCATGTTTGAACAAGTATAAATGAGACATTGTAGAAGAGATGCAATAAAGAGAAATATAAATGAGGCAATTTTAAAAATTATCTCTGTAAGTGAAGGAAAAGAATTAAAACGTTAACTCTTTCATGGGGTGGGAGCCGGGGGGTAAACTTGAGCACATATACAGTCCTAGACCTGTTTTCTTATCCTTGGTCTTGTTGCCACCTCAGTAACTCCTTCTTCAAACAAATATCCATTGCACAAACTACAACTCTGCCTAGAGAACACCACCATTTATAACAACCCCCTATCAATGAAAGTCATTTTTCCCCTTGCAACCATATACCCTCCCAGTAATGTAAAATATGTGGTGATATCAAATAGGTTGCATCCAAATTACAGGAAGCCAGTCTCAATAACACAATTAAAGAGATTCAGGGGCATTTTGGTAGAACAGTCTTACTCCTAACTGGGTTGTGGGTCTCTGAGTAGGGAGTAGGTCTGTCCTACTAATTAGAAATGCTTGAATCAATGGCCCAATCCCTCCTTATCCTCCTGGGCTCTTTGTCTTTTCCTATAATCTTAAGGAATTCTATTTTTTTCTGAGAGACAGCAATCGTTCACTGCCTGAGTTCAGCAAAATCCACACACTGGACATCATTATGGAGAACAGCAGCAGTTTCTTTCTTATTCACTTTCAACAACCATTCTGGATACAGGGATGTGTGCAGGGATACACTTTATTTCCAATTATGCATATTGTATTTGTGCAATTCCAAGACAACAGTTTTTCTGAAACAAAAACACCACCACATTAAATATGTACATTAATAAGACATTTTCCAATTTCAAAGGTGAAAATATGAAATAAATGTACATCTTAGAATATAGCTTATCAAGTATTATACATATAGATATATGTTTACGAAAAATTATTGGGCAATCAAATTTAATATACCTTTCCCCAGAACGTCTTTCTTCTTCTCTGTAGAATCTTGGAAAACTTGTAGTGCATGTAATGTAGTAATTTAAACTTCACAGTTTTCCAAGCACCTGTGGAACTCTACTGAAAACTAAAACTTCAGATTTATCAAAACCTCACGCTTAAAGCAACTAAAATGAGAAACCTATTTTCATTTTCCTTAGAATCAGCCCTCTTGAATACCAAGTATCAGAGAAAGGGAGAAAACTGCCCCTAAACCACCTAAGTATAACTTCAATCTCTGTCAACTTGAAGGAACCCACGGATGGCATTGGCAGAATCTTTTCTACTGCTTTCAGTGTGACAGTGGTTTACAAATCACCCAAGAGTCCTTCAAAGAGCTAGCTGTCCTGCTTTTATTCTAGCTTTCCTTCTTCTTTTTTCTTTCTTCTTTCTCCTTCCTTCTTTGCCTTCTCCTTCTGTGTGTCTGTGTGTTTTTGCCTGAGCATGTGTGTGTTAAAGAGATCTTAATGTCATACTTGCCCAGAGGTCCTCACAATTCTAGCACTTTTAAACCCTCTGAAAACAAAGTAGAAAAACTAAACAATCAAGGCCAAGAAAAGCAATGTTAGTGCCTGGGGACCCAGAACTAGAGTGAAGATGAAAGTCAAGAGCTTGTAGTTAAAAGAAAAATTGACTACAAATTAAAGGATACTTTCTCCTTTACCTGCCAGATGAAACAAAAAATAATAAAACCTACATTATATGAGCCATCCCAGTGACCCATGGGGTTGAGACTTCTCCCTCCCAAAAAGAAAACATGTTTTCTTAATTGAAACATAGAGATTTTCTATGATATTGACCTGACTTTCAATTCAGGAAAAGCTGATCACCTGTTACTCACTATTTAGCACTGTTATAAGGCATGACAGTTAATATCATAATCTCTTTCACAACACTGTAAGAAAGTATTCTGACTCTTGCTAATTCTTTCCAATTTCATTGGCGTGGACTGTTGTTCATGAATATTTGGTTTTGTTTCTCTGGCTTTGCTCCCCATTCTCTTTCTTTTGGAATATTTCCTAACTTACTCTTATTTGGGTTCATCTTTACCAATACAACCATACAAGCAATGAAAAAGTTCTTAATGTTCAATTTTACTTATTGCTATAGCCAAATGTTTGGCATCATGTAGCCAGAATGAATTTATAGTGGATTGAATTTACCACTTTTTATCCAGTTATTTGGACATTGTGTATATATAACCTCTACTCTTTGAAAAATAAAGAAGCAAACCAAGAGTGAGAATAATGTTTATGTAAGTTTATGAAACTTAAGATAAATATCACCATCTCTGGAGAGATCTGTTTCCATCATACTATGACATTTTTCTGCAAACTAGTTGGCAAAGGATATATTGATTCTCTTGGTGCAAAAATAAATATTTCATCAGTAAACATATCAAAGTTATACTGTATCTATTTTGTGGCACACATAGCATAACCTCCATTTAGACATTGATATTTAAATTGTAATTTTTTAAATAATAATATACCCTTTAATTCTACTGAAAACCAGATCTTCTATCAGCTTTGAAATTGTCACATAATTCTAAGGTTTAGTGATCTGACTTCAGCAAACATATTATAGAAAACAACTAAAATATATTTATAAATTTAAGTTTTAAAAATATATGTTTTACTTGATTAAGAAATAGGTCCAAAACCTTAACAGACACCTTATCAAAGAAGACATACAGTTGGCAAACAAGCACATGAAAAGATGCTTTATATCATATATCATCAAGGAAATGTAAATAAAAGAGCAATGAGATACTACCACACACCTACTGGAAAGGCCAAAATCTAGAACACTGACAACACCAAATGCTGGCAAAGATGTGGAGCAACAGGAACTCTCTCATTTATTGCTGATGGGAATGCAAAATGGTACAGCCACTTTGGAGAAGAGTTTGACAGTTTCTTACAAAACTAAGTATACTCTTAACATATGATCCATCAGTTGCACCTCTTGTATTTATTCAAAAGAGTTGAAAATTTATGTCCATACAAAAACCTGAACATAGACGTTTACAGCAACTTTATTCATAATGGCCAAAACTTGGCAGCTACAAGATGTCCTTCAGTAGTGAATGGATAAACTGGTACATCCAGACTATGGAATATTATTCAGTGCTAAAAAGAAATTAGCTAGAAAGTCATAGAAATACATGGAGGATACTTAAATGCATATTACTAAGTAAAAGAAGGGAATGTGAAAAGGCTATATACTGTATTATTCCAATGATATGATATTCTGGAAAAAACAAATCTATGAAGACAGTAAAAGGATTGGTGGTTGTCAGGGATTAGAGGAAAAGGAGGGATGAATAAGCCAAGCACAGAGAATTTTTAGGGCAGTGAAACTATTCTGTGTGACATTATAACGGTACATATATGTCATTATAAATTTGTCCAAACCCATAGAATGTACAGGACAAAAAGTGAACCCTAACGTAACCTATGGATGCTGGATGATAATGATGTGTCAGTGTAGGCCCATCATTGTAACAAATGTACCATTCTGATGGGAGATGTTGATGTAGGGGATGTTATGCACATGTGGAGGAACTCAGGGTATATGGGAAATCGCTATACCTTCCTCTCAATTTTGCTGTGAACCTAAAACTGCTCTAAAGAATAAAGTCTGATAATTTGTTTTATTTTTTTAAAATCTATATCCTAAGACCAAGAAAAACAGCTTATTAAAATAGGTCAGAGGTTACCAAGCCATAAACCACACCTTACACTGAATAAGCCAATAGATTACAATTTGACTTTTGAATTGTTACAGAATTCAATAATTTACTTTTTTCATGATAAATCTATAGATACAATTTGAGGTGATGCATATGCTGGATATGCTAATGAAAGCACAACAAAAAACAATAACAACAAACCCAACTTTGTTCTCCACGAAAAGTCAAAGGCTGTTCAATTTTGCATAGTGGAAGAGGGTATTAACATATACTATGAAAACTTTCAAAAAAGTCATTAATATTAAATACATAATCTCTTAATACAATTATTAGTTGACCAGAGAGATTCTTCAGTCTGATTAATTGATACGAAACCTCTTAAGTATGACAAACTCCACAACAAAGAGTATTTGTCCATATGATATGACACAGTTGATAATTTCAAGATTATTTTAACTATCAGATATTTGTGGGGATATGATCAAGAAATTTTACTTTATGCTTTAATTTGAATTAATATACCCTTATATATAAACCCTCAGAAAAATTGATCAGAACATGCCTTTATTAAAAAAACACTAATCAACATGAATAATGAAGGAACATATCTCAAAATAATAAAGGACCTATATGACAAAACCACAACTAACCTCATACTGAAATGAGGAAAAATTGAAGACTTTCCTCTAAGGACTGGAACAACCCAAGGATGCCCACTTTCACCCCTATTATTCAACATAACACTGGAAATCCTGGCCATAGCAATTAGGCAAGATAATAAAATAAAGGACATTCAAATTGGAAAGGAAGAAGTAAAAACATCCTTGTTCACAGATGACATGATCTTATACCTAGAAAACCTAAAGACTCCACTAAAAGACTGTTATAATTGATAAAGTAATTCAGTAACATTGCAAGATACAAAATCAAAATTAACTTTTGAGTTAATGCTGGAAGAGTTAAGACTTTGGGGGACTGTTGGGAAAGCATGATTGGATTTTGCAATATGAGAAGGACATGAGATTTGGGAGGGGCCAGAGACAGAATGATATGGTTTGGATCTGTGTCCTCGTCCAGATCTCATGTGCAATGGTTGGAGATAGGGCCTGGTGGGAGGTGATTGGATCATGGGGCAATTTCTAATGGTTTTTCACCATCCTGCTAGTGCTGTTCTCATGATAGACTTCTCACAAGATCTGACTGTTTAAAATTGTGTAGCACTTCCTCTCGGCCCCTTTTCCTCCTGCTCTGGCCACATAAAATGTGCATGCTTCCTTTTTGCCTTCCACCACGATTATAACTTTCCTGAGGCCTCCCCTGCCACACTTCCTGTACAGCCTGCAGAAGCATGAGCCAATTAAACCTCTTTTCTTTATAAATTACCCAGTCTCGGGTCTTTCTTTATAGCAGTGTGAGAATGAACTAATATACCGTTTGACAAGGGATCAATAACCAGAATATATATGGAGCTCAAACAACTCAATAACAAAAAGACAAATAATCCAATTTAAAAATGGGTAAAGGATCTAAATAGGCATTTCTGGAAAGAAGACATACACATGGAAAACAGGTATATGAAAAAATGTTCCACATCGCTAATCATTAGAGAAAGGCAAATCAAAATCAAAATGAGATATCATCTCACTCCAGTTAAAATGGCTTTTATCCAAAAGACAGATAATAATGGATGGCGGCAAGGATGTAAAGAAAGGGGAACCCCCGTACGCTCTTGGTGGGAATGCAAATGAGTACAGCCACTATGAAAAACAGTATGGAAATTCCTCCAAAAACTATGCAATTTCACTTCTGGGTTTACATCCGAAAGAACTGAAATCAATATATCAAAGAGATAGAGACCTGTACTCCCTCATATATTGCAGTGCCATTCACAATAGCCAAAATGTGGAATCAACCTAAGTGCCCATCAATGCATAAACAGATAAAGAACATGTGGTATTTGTACACAACATATTATTCAGGTATAAAAAAGAATAAAATCCTGTCATGTGCAGCAACATGAATGACACTGGAGACCATTATGTTACGTGAAACAAGCCAAGCACAGAAGGACAAATACTGCATGTTATTATTCACATGTGGGAGTTAAAAAAGTGAATGACATGATGATAGACAGTAGATTGGTGGTTACTAGAGGCCAGGAAGGGGAGGCAGAAAGGAGGGATGAAGAGGGAAAAAGAATATAAATGTATTTGTTATCACTGAACTGTATGCTTTAAAATGGTAAAGCTGGTAAATTGTATATGTATATTTTATCTCAATAAATTAATGTATAAGGCTGTGATATTTTAGATATGCTAATTTTTATTTATAATAATTGCACAATGTTAATTAAAGCATGTATACTTCACTGACACATTTCTAAAGAGAAATGGCAAGCAATGTTTTTTAAAACAGAATAGTTTTTGTCTTTTTACAAACAGGATATTAACAAATAAGTGTCTTAGTCTTCTTCACCTCCACGGACACATCATAGGTAAAAGAAACCTATCTTAAATTCACAACATAAATTAGTACTAATATCAGAACAAATTTTTCAAATATAGAGCATTAAAAATATTTACTTCCTATTTAACAATTTGCAGGTACGGGACAACAGTGAACCAATATTTTCCAAATGACTAATGACTGATGACGCAAAATCATACCTAGGTAAAAGATTCATTCAAAGTGCAAAATAGACCAATGAATCTTAATGTTACAGCATATGAAAAGTTCATTGCTGAACAGATCCCAAATTGCAACTAAGCTTTAAGAAAATATTTCTTATTGATTTTTGATAGAATATCAAAGGAAACTTTGCATGATTATCTGCAAAGGCTATTAAAATACTCATTTCATTTTTCTGCTTCATATCTGCATAGAAATATATTTTCTTCATATTTGTCAACAAAAATTACATATCACAAACGCTTGATTCCAGAAATAGATATAAAAATCCAGCTATCCCCTATTCAGACATACTTTAAAGAGATAAGCAAGATGTAAAACAATGCCACTCTTCTTATCTTTGTGTTTTGTTTTGGAAAATACATTGATCATAAAAATGTGTTCGTACATTAAAATAAAAATTCTGGACCCTAGCTCAGGGTTGACTTAACTAAAACTTTACTAATCCTGGAGATGGAGGCTCTATCTATACAATATCAATACAATTTATTAATTTAAATTTCATTGTAAAAAGCTCATGTATTATAATGAAAATAAAAGTTGCTGAATATTTTATTTTACTTTTGTTTTTCTAAGCTCAGGCAAATTAATTTAAGCATATAGGAAAATGTCTATAAACATTTAATTTCTAAAGAATGAAAATTGCAAGTATATGAAAATGCTTAAATATATTTTGTTTTGTAAAAATAAGGGCAAGTAGAGGTTTGTCATTTTTTTCTTCTGAACTAGTATTCAAATTGTGTTCTGTTATTTGTAAATAAATAATTATTTTTGTATCCTAAAATTAATAGGCTGCCTTCTACTATAAAAATTTATCAAAGTCCAAGGGGAAAGGAAAATATTATCGAAATTCCTTAGAATACCAGGGCTGTTCTTTTTATGAAATTGAACATTCACATGCTGTTCCATCCTTCTCCCTCTATTACAATATCCCGCCCATTCTAGAGTAGGCTACTGGGCCACTGAAAAAAAAGAGACTAAAAATATTCTTAAGTAACAGAACCATCCCAGATTTTCACAAATTAAAGAAGGGATGAGAAAGGACCAGATCATTAAAATGGTGTTTTATTCCAAATAAAATACTATTTGGATTGCAGGAGGGAGATGAATTGGTATATACCTTTCTTAAGAAATACACACTAAAAATCTTATTGATAATGCTGGTAAAATAATCATGTTAAAATTATCTTCAGGAAAGGAAGTACTTTTAGCATTATGAGAAATATCAGTGATTATATGGAAATACGGCATATTATAGATTAATGTTTTAATATTGGGCAGGAAAAGCTAGTTTATTCTCTAAAAATATTCATTTTTAAAATAGGAAATGGTATTCCTTCTTTAGTTTTAATAGTCTTGTAAAGCAAGATACTTGGTACTGAGCTCATGGCATTCTCATTTACAATCTAATTTGCAGAGTATCATGTTTTAAAACTGTAATTACCTTCTTCAGGTGGCGAAGTTAGTTAAGGTGGTTTCTTTGAGCTTTGGAAGATGTTATATGAATTTCTCATTATGACATACTGAAAAGAGGTAAAGAAATCACCTTTTCTCAGATTTGGATTGTTTTCGTAGATTAAATTGTGGTTATTTCTATAACTGTGTTCTTAAAAACTACAAACTTTTCATCTCTAATAAATCTCATATATGATGTTATCTTATAATAAAATATATGTGCCTTACCCCCCTTTTTATAGTCTTATTCATGTAATATACATTCCATTTCCAAATAAAGATTGCTCATTCACCTAACAGCAGAGATTCAAAAGGCATTAAGCAAAATCTGAGAGAAGTGAAAGAAGAAATATCTAAATCCACTATTATAGTTGGAAGCATCAACACACTTCTCTCTATAATAGATATAACCAGTAAACAGTAAATTAACAGGAATATAGAAGATCTGAAAAAAACATTTACAAACTGAATCTAGTTGATGTTTATTAAACGCCACACCCAACCAGAGAAGAATATATATACTTTTTAAGTACACATTAAACATTCATCAAGATGGATCATGAAATAAACCGTGGGTTTGTGGTCCCAGTGCATGAAATAAACCTTACCAATTTAAAAGAACTGATATCAAACAAAGTATGTTCTATGATCATGATAGATTAAACTAAAAACAAATCACAGAAAAATAAGAAAATATCCAAACATGTAGAAATTAAATAATATAATTTTAAACAATCCATAAAGGGAAAGTCACAAAATAAATTGGAAAATATTTTTGAATTAAAGGAAAAGAAAAATACAACATACCAAATTTGTTAGATGCAGTTAAAGCAGTGCTTCTAGGAAAATCTATAGCATTAAATGTTAATATTAGATATAAAGAAAGGTATCATACCACAATCTAAGTTTCCATCTTACTAAATTAGAAGAAGATCAAAATAAATGCCAATCAAGCAGACAACAGGAAATAATAAATAAAGGTAAGAGCAGCAACCAAGAATTTGAAAAAAAGGAAACAATCATGAAAATTAATGAAGCAAAAAAAAGGCTCTTTGAAAAGAGCAACAATAAATATTAAAATATCAACAAAATTGATAAACCTTTAGCAAAACAGACAAGACAGGCAAAGAAAAAAGACTAACAAAGAAAGAAAGAAGACACTAATAAAATCAGGAGTGAAAAAAGGAAAATCAGGAATGAAAAAGGAAAATATCATTATAGACCCCGCAGGCATTCAAGAGATAATGAGAGAATATTGTGAACAATTAACCTTACCCACATAAATCCAACAACTTAGATAACTGTCCAATTCCTCAAAATCCACAAACTATTAAAACCCATCTCTGATGAATTACAGATCCTAAATAGTCCAATTTAAAAATTGAATTTATGGTTTAAAACTTTCCAAAAAGAAATTTACAGGTCCAGATTGTTTTACTGGCAAATTCCTCAAAATATTTAAGTTCTTCTTCTAACAGCAATTCTACACACACTTTCAGAAAATAACAAACATTCATCTTTTTCCAAGATTCATTTGGAAGTGATCTTTGCATGATAATATCAAACACTGAATGTGTCAGTACCCTGAAATTACATGATAAATATATATACTAGTGAAGAAATGTTGACAAGCAGAGATGAATTACAGATGATATTATGATGACAATATCATTACCAGAATTACAATGTGTCTGAGTTTTATTTATTCCATCCATATGAATGTGAGCTTGAAATTTGATAATCTGGAAAATTAAGATCTTGCTATCTACATTGCAATTAACTCGATGCATACAATAGAAGAACTCTGAGAAACAAAAGAAAAATACTAATATGTTTTGAAAGGAGTAGCCAAAAACACTATAATATATGACAATGAATTGAATAATGAGAAAGGATTTGGAAATAAATGAACAAGATAAAGTAGGAGAAATACAAGCTGTGGTTAGTGTGGAAAAACAAACACACTACAGGGCAAACCACAGGTGATAAGCAACCACACTAAATATTCTCATGGTAAAAATTTCAATCTACTTACTATCAGAGATAGCTTGTCTATCACACAAACTAACTCAACTAAATGTCAGAGTATGTGATATTGCTATCAATGGAGATTAAGATTAAATCATTATTTAAGGAATGTACCATAATTTATTTCTCTAAGAGTTTAAAAATCATACTGATTAGTGATAAATTAATCATGTAAACATTTTAATAAATATTTTGCTTATTAACTGGTTATAAATTGTTGAAATTATTTTGTTAGAAACTTATGCAGAACTGAAGATTACATAGGGTTCCAAAGACTTCTTTTGCCTATTCACACTCAGTTCATTTATTTCCCCTGCATAACCAATTCAACATAGTGGATTATAATCCTTTTCATTGAAAACTCTCCTGTTCATTTCTATAAGATTTTCAGTAAAATAGCATATTGGATTGAAAAGTATATTCTTCTTTCAGTGAGTATTCATAGGTTCCAACTAGAAAGATTTCAATCAAAAGTACCTTCCAATTGATGACATAATATCATTATCAGAGGAGATATAAGCCCAACGTTTTTTGGTTTGCATTTCTTTAATCTATTATTCTCAGTCTCATCACTACACCCATCAAAGAAATTCAATGCCATGTATTTGAAGTGTATCCTTTACACTTTCCTAAATATTCTTTCCACTGTTATATTCTTAAATATTCATCAAAATATATAAAATTATATTTCAATAAAGAAATTGTATCTAGATGAAAGACAAATTATCATGTAAGCTATTATTTCCAGATGAGATCTGAGTTCAGAAAGGGGTAGAAAACTTAGTAGTTTGAAGAGTACTGTGTATGCTACTACACTGTAACATTTTTCTCTATCTAGTGTATTCTTAGTTCCTGTAAATGAAAGCAACAATTTATTGTTGGATTTTACCAGATAACTCTTTAGCAAAAAACAACACAAATTATTGTATCCTTTTCTTAAATACTTACATATGCATAGAAAATTTTTGTGCATATTTGAAATGTATCTAAATTTATGCATTTCATTGATCAACTTGCTCCGTTCATTCAATGTCGTTTTTGAAATCCACCCAGGCTGATAAATACAGACATTTAATTCTATGTATGCTCTGCATAGCTTCCTATCATATGACTACATGGATTTTATCTGTCCATTCAATCACTGGTGTCATTTGATACGTTCAACACTTTTGCTAATAAAAGCAGTACCTCAATGATATCTATGTAAATATTGCCTTTATAATTCTCAGTTTGTTTTAGAAGTCAAATATGGGGCTCATCTCTGTTGGTTTCTTTCTTTTCCAAGATCTTATTCCTTTAATTTTTCAGTCTTGTAGCTCTCTGCTGTCTTAAGCAGAAATTGCTTAAGGTGTCCTTCAATATTTTCAGTTATTCTCAATAAAATCTGGGTTAGTAAATTACCTCATCTACAATTACCTAGAAGGTCCTTTACTCTTTACACTGCAAACTCTTCCTCATACTTCATGTTTTATTGTATAATTGACTATCCTGCTCTCTCTTAATTTTCTTAGCACACAGTGATAAAAAATAGATGAAGCACATGAATCCACAAAGACCTCACGTACTCCCTTAACCAAGTCACAGGAGATACAAAAGAACTTCAGTATCAAAGCAATTCTTGTCAGACTTGCTACTTGCTATACACCTTTTCACCTACAACCAAAGTACAACCCATGACGATCTCATCCTTTCTTTCTCAAATCCAGTCCCAGACTTCTTCCAAAGTACAACTGCCTAGATTACAGTTGCTCAGCCTCTGATATCTGTTACTTCCTTTGCTTGAGTTACTCTGTTTCTCTGCAATATCTTGCTGACCTGTGCAACATTCTACTGAATTTACTGTAAGAAGTTATTCTTTTTCTGTTAACATAAACTTACACATTTTCCTTTTTTAATACAATAGATTTCTGTTCCGATTAATAACCACCCAATATTTTACTATTTTTCCCATAGTTCTTGCCTGTCTCCTTCATAGCAACTATCACAGCCTATAATGATACTTTTGTTCTTGTTTGTTGATATATAATAAATGTACATATTTATGGGGTATATGTGATATTTTGATACAGTTGTATTCTAGGTTTTGTTCTTCTCTACTAGAGTGGAGACTCCATGAAAGTAGGAGTTATGTCTCTCTGGAGATGCCATTGTATCTCTTGCATTTAACACATTATCAGATGCAAAGAGGACCTTCAGTAACTATTTCTCAAATTGTTAAATAATTGGGTTCTTGTCACATGTCAGTGCTGTGGATTTTAAAGTAGACTTGAAGATCACGAAAAAATTAAACTAAAGATGAAAAGCTCTTTTTAGATACCTATTAAGTAACAACCAATCTACTTAAGGCATTTTATGTATTCCTTATAACACCATATAACAAGGTATTATGAGCCTCATTTTATAGATGAGAAAATTAAGATGCAGAAAAATTAGGTAAATTCCTTAGAAATTTAGTTGCTAATGGCAAAGCTTCACTTCAATTCCATTTCCATCTGATTCTGACCTTTGACCTGTCTACTGCACCACACTGCCCTAGGGTAAGCACTTTTGATTTATAGATAGCCTCGGATAATTTTCATGAACCCTGTAATTAAAATGATTTGAACTCCAGAGTGTCTCTCTGCCCATGTCTTCATGTGCTGGAACGCACATGCAGGAAACAATGGATACCTGTCACAAGTACGGCATTCACATTGTTTGTGTTTCAATTTCCTTATCACGAAATTGTCCAAGTTATGATTATATGTTGTTTTGCCTAAAGACATCCCATCTCCATAAATCTTAGACCTGAATTATTGGGGATACAGTCAATTTGTAGGTGTCATATTTAATCATATAAAACTTAAGTTTTTCTGGATTGCTGAGTCCTTGGAATTGAGTGGAATGACGTTTTCTAATATTTGGAAAAATAATGCGTGATGAAGATAAATGTGTGATCATGGCATGTAATAACAGGATGACCTAAGGTGTTTGAGTCAACATGTTTAATGCTCAGAAGTGGAACCCAAGGTCCAAAGAGGTTAAATAATTGGCAGAATACTAAGCAGCTTGTTAATGGTGTAGCTAGCCGCATGTTAATCACACTCTAACACACATATTACTTATGAGTTACTGTGCTTGCTAGTGACATAGTTAGTGGCATGATAATCACTTTATACCATATATACCACTCATTAGTTACTGTTTCCCAGGTGAATGGTTTATAAATATTAAATTCTAATGTTTCAAACTGAGAGTTTCATGACTTATTTCTTCCTGACTTTTGCCTAATTTCTTCCTTTAGTTTCAATGCCCATATTCTCATTAGGTGTTTGGTTCTATAATCTTTATCATTTCAGTACAAAATCTGTTAATTATACTACTATGAGTTACTGTGCTTGCTAGTGACATAGTTAGTGGCATGATAATCACTTTATACCATATATACCACTCATTAGTTACTGTTTCCCAGGTGAATGGTTTATAAATATTAAATTCTAATGTTTCAAACTGAGAGTTTCATGACTTATTTCTTCCTGACTTTTGCCTAATTTCTTCCTTTAGTTTCAATGCCCATATTCTCATTAGGTGTTTGGTTCTATAATCTTTATCATTTCAGTACAAAATCTGTTAATTATACTAACTGCACAATAAAGTTATTATTCTACAGGGTCCAATTTTTGTTCATTCCAGTAGCTACAAAAATGGAAATCCCACATGAACTTATTGGGCTTGTATGGTACAAGTCTGGATGTGGGATTTACATAGTCCAGAAATCTTAAGAATAGTCACATTTGGAGGTCTCCAATTTGATCCAGCAGTTATGCATGAATTCCACAAACCCTTTATTGAGCATCTATCATGGTGCAGGAATTTACTCGTATAAACATGAATAATTTATATTCCTTACCAACAATAAGTTCATAGATTAGTGGAGTAAATATGCAAAAGATAAATACATTACTATTAAATAATACATATTCTGAGAACTTCTGAAAACAATACAGCCCAAATGATGTGGAGAATTTTTTATTCAGTTTACTTCTCACAAGAGGCACAAGTTGCCTCTTGGCACAACCATACCTTACCCAGGATGGTTCACCTGCCCATAATGGAACACAACCTAGGTGCCACACACTTTTAAATTTACTATAATCTGTTAGTAAAAAGGAATGAGGAAGATCTCAATAGACTGGTATTTTATGCAAGGTGCACAAGAATGTATACAGAATGTTATATTTTATCTAGTAAAGACAGCGAACACAAGAATATGTGTTTACACATTTATTTGTATTAAAGGAATAAGTACAAGTAGAAATAAGGCAAAAAATAACGAAAACTGGCCGGGCGCGGTGGCTCAAGCCTGTAATCCCGCACTTTGAGAGGCTGAGACGGGCGGATCACGAGGTCAGGAGATCGAGACCATCCTGGCTAACACGGTGAAACGCCATCTCTACTTAAAAAATACAAAAAAACTAGCCGGGCGAGGTGGCGGGCGCCTGTAGTCTCAGTGACTTGGGAGGCTGAGGCAGGAGAATGGCGTGAACCCGGGAGGCGGAGCTTGCAGTGAGCTGAGATCTGGCCACTGCACTCCAGCCTGGGCGACAGAGCAAGACTCCGTCTCAAAAAAAAAAAAAAAAAAAAAAAAAAAAAAAAAAAAAAAATTGTGAAAACCTACTACTGAAGAAAAAATAATAATAGCTTTTCTTCATTCTTTATTTTTTAGCCCCTGAAAAGAAATTCTTCATTTTTTAACATCTCATTTTGTATTAAGAAATAGCAGCTAAACAAATTTCTTTTGTGTCACTGTTGCCTATAGAGCCTCACTATTTCCTTATTATAGTGGTCATCATATATAAATATACATGGTTTTGTCTATTTGTAGACCACTATGTTTCTTATCCAATTTTCCTTGAGGCTACATAATAGGTTCTAGTGACTCTTCATTCTGCATTTTAATGTATATTCTTTCTAAGCATTTAGAAAGTAGTTACCTCATCTCTACTACTGCAGGTCACAGAAGATTACATTCAGAAGAAAAAAATGATCTATATTGGTGCTATTAAGGGACAAAAAACATTTTGAAGGACTATTTGCCAGCACCCACTTAAAATTTTAAATGCACAAACTCTACGTCCCTGCAATTTTACTTAATATCTACCCTAGAAAAAAAATTACATGTATACAAGGGGCATGTTGTAAGAATGTTCATAGCAGCACTTTTTGCAATAAAAGATCATTAGAAATATCTAAATTTCCAGAAGTTGTAAAATAGATAAAATCAACAGAAGTCAACTATGTACTATGAAAGACCATGTAGCATTTAAAACTAATTTAGTAAATCAAAACGGAAAGATCTTTAAAATAAATTGTTGGGTGAATAAAGCACATCAGAGAAATATACAGACCAAGATACACACCTTGATTGTATATTTTTGGCAACATGTATGTCGCTGTGTAAATGCAGAGAAAAATGACAAAGTAACAACTACCATTGTAGAGAATTCTGGAAATGAAAGTGCTGATCGGGGTGATTTTAACTGTTTATATGAATGTTTTATAATGAAACACATTCATGTAGTGCTTATATATTTAAAATTAAATAAATGTTTTGAAGAAAAGGAAATAGATTATGAATGAGAACTGCAAGAGTCTGTGAGTTCGGAGGCTGGATAGAACTCTTGGATAACTGTGCACTGAGACACTGCAGGCACGTAGCTTCCACTAATCTATTAGCAAAGACCTTTGGAATTTTCAGAGGAGAAAAGACTCACAAAAGACGAAGAATCTCTGTCCATGTCATACTCCTCTTACTTGTTCTGTTACTTTGTAATTCACATTTTGCAACCAGTACTTTTTATCTCCTTGTTTTCAAACTTTTTTGCCAATAAGGTTCCAACAAATTGTCCTATTTGTAAATATTTTATTTGGGCCTGTGAGATTGTATCACATCCTGTGTTTTTCATTGATTAGGTTTGTGAGTCTGTACCTTGTATTTAATTATCTTTTCCATTAAAAAAAAAACTGAGTTGCATAATATGTCATATTTGTATTTCTGCTTTTTCACGGTATTCATTTTAGTTCCATTTGCTATATTTTACATATGAAAGTTTCTATGTAAAATTCTTATTAAAAATGACATTTTCAAGTTGTGTTCCATGGTCTTCCCAAGATGCAAAATGGACGGTAATTTGTAAGTTTTATTTAAATCTATATATTAAATCTTTTAAAAAGCATCACAGGTTTAAATAGAAACAACAACAATCAATCAAAAATTATTTCCGATGGACATTCAGTAGGTTACGGTTAGATTCATGACCAAAAAAGGATTTGTCAGTTGTTTATCGAGCATTTACTCTGTGCCAGCCATCTCCTAAAAATTTTGATGCGTGAACAGCCAAACGTGACAAAAAATTCTGCCTTTTTAAGCTTATATTTTAGCATCAAGTGACAAACAATAGTTATAATGAATAATTAAATTATGCTCGGTGTATATAAATGTATTAAATACCTATTATGAGAAAAGAGAGAAAAGTGAATACAGAATGGTGGAAAAGACTGGAGGTGGAAGCAAGAAGAAGAGTTTGCAATTTTAATCTCAGGGCTCAGGGGTTACCATGATTGAGAAGGTATCATCTGAGCAAAGACTTGATAGAGATGAAAGATTTTGCTGTAGTTATCTGTGCAAAAATCCAGAGATGGGATTATTTCTAGCAAACATAAGGAATACCAAAAAGGAAAGCAGAATAAGAATTAAGTCCCAGGACAAGGAAATGTTAAAAGATAAGGGAGATGAGGATCTGGCAAAGAAGATTGAGAAGTAGAAGCCAATGAGATGGGGGGAAACCCAAGAAAATGTGGTGTTGTGGAAGCCACATGACCGGAAGTGTAACAAGCAGGAAGGAGTGAAGAACCATGTTAACTGTCATTGACAGGTAACGCAAAAAGGCACTGAGAATCAGGGACATTAGATAGAGACCATTAGGTGATGTTGGCAATTATAATTTCTAGAGTGCTTAATAACTAGAGCATTTCCAGTACCATCTCCTTATACCATCTCCTTCATCCTTTCCCCTGCAAAAAAATTTTCCTGAATTTTAGGCTCATCATTCCCTTACACATTTTCATAGTTTCATCACAAACATTTGTATTCCTAAGCAACATATTATTTGACACTGTTTGTTTTCTGCTTTATAAAAATGCCATTATATTAATCAGGGTTCACTAGAGAAATGGAACCAATAGTATATAGAGACTGAAAGAGATTTGTGATGAGGCACTGGTTCACATGATTATGGAGGCTGAAAGGTCTCAGGATCTGCTCTCTGCAAACTGGAGACTCTGGAAAGCTGTTAGTGTAATTACAGTCCAAACCAGAAGGTCTGAGAACCAGAGAAGCCAATAGTGTACATCCCAGTCAGAGTCTGAAGGTCCAAGAAACCAGGAGTGCTAATGTCCAAGGGCTGAAGAAGATGGATAACCCAGTTCAATCACACAGAGCAAATTCCTTCTTCTCTACCTTTTTGTTCTATGCAGCCCCTCAACAGATTGTGTGATCACCCTTATCAGTGAGGGTGATCTTTACGCAGTCTACTAATTCAAATGCTCATCTCTTCTGGAAACATCTTCAGAGACTTAACCAGAAATAATGTTTACCAGCTATCTGGGCATCTCTTAGCCCAGTCAAGTTGACACATAAAATTAGCCCTCACAGCCACTAAATGTATACAGCTCTTTCTACTCAATACACTTCTAAGCATGTAACTTAGAACATTTGATAGAAGAAAACTGTAAAGCTTATTTTTGTATTTGTTATAAGACTTTGACCTTCAGGGTCAAAGTTTTTTTCTTGAGTCAATCTTCATGTAGTATTTTTGTAAAGATTTATTATTTTTTAAATAAAAAAAGAGGTTTATATAGTTCTTCAGGCTCTACAGGAAGCATGGCACCAGCATCTAACCTAGGAGGGCCTCAGCAAGCTTTTACTCATAGCAGAAACTGAAGCAGGAGTACGCACTTCATACAGCAAAAGCAGGAGCAGGAGAAAGAGTGCAGAGGGGGAGCTGCCACACACTTTTAAATGACCAGATCTCATGAGAACTCACTCACTATCACAAAGACTGCACCAAGCCATAAGGAATCCACCCCAAGACCCAAATACCTCTTACCAGGCCCCAACCTCACCTCCAGAATTGGGGGTTATAATTCAATATGAGATTTGGGTGGTGACAAATATCCAAACAATATCAAACTAGTACTTTATTTTTTTTATTTCAATAGGTTTTTAGGGAGCAGTATAACGTTGGCTGTGTGTTTCTCATAGATGGCTTTGATTACTTTAAGGTATGTCCCTTTTATGCTGATTTTGTTGAGAGTTTTAATCACAAAGGGATGCTGGATCTTGTCAAATGCTTTTTCTGCATCTATTCAGATGATCATGTGATTTTTGTTTTTAAATCTGTGTATGTGGTGTATCACATTTATTGACTTGCATATATTAAACTATCTCTACATCCCTAGTGTGAAACCCACTTGATCATGGTGGATTATGGTTTTGATATATTGTTGGATTGGGTTCACTAGTATTTTGTTGAGAATTTTTGCATCTATGCTCGTCAGGGACATTGGTCTGTAGTTTTCTTTTTTTGTTATGTCTTTCCCTGGTTTGGGAGTGATACTGGCTTCAAAGAACGATTTCGAGAGGATTCCCTCTATCTTTTGGAATAATGTCAATAGGATTGGTATTAGTTCTTCTTTAAATATCCGATAGAATTCAGCTGTGAATCCATCTGGTCCTGGACATTTTTGTTGGCAAATTTTTATTATGATTTCAATCTCGCTGGTTGTTATTGGTCTGTTCAGTTTCTATATCTTCCTGGTGTAATCTAGGAGGATTCTATATCTCCAGGAATCTACCAATCCCCTCTAGGTTTCCTAGTTTATGCATGTAAAGTTGTTCATAGTAGCCTTGAATGATCTTTTATATTTCTGTGTTATCAGTTGTAATATCTCCCATTTCATTTCTAATTGAGCTTATTTGGATCTTTCTTTTCTTGGGTAATCTCACTAATAGTCTATCAATTTTGTTTATCTTTTCAAAGAACCACTTTTTTGTTTCATTTACTTTTTGTATTTTGTTTTTGTTTCAATTTCATTAAGTTCTGCTCTGATCTTTGTTATTTCTTTTCTTCTGCTAGGTTTAGGTTTGGATTGTTCTTGATTCTCCAGTTCCGTGAGGTGTAACCTTAGCTTCTCTATTTGTGCTCTTTCAGATTTTTTGATGTAGGCATTTAATGTTATGAGCTTTCCTCTTACCACCACTTTTAGGCAACAAATAACATGATGAATGGAATAGTACTTCAAATCTTAATACTAACATTGAATATAAATGGCCTAAATGCTCCACTTAAAAGATAATCAATGGAAGAATGGATAAGAATTCACTAGCCAAGTTTCTACTGTCTTCAGGAGACTCACCTAATGTAAAGACTCACATAAACTCAAGGTAAAGGGGTGAAAAAAGATATTCCATTCAAATGGACACTAAAAGTGAGCAGGAGTAGCTATTCTTATATCAGACAAAACAGATTTTAAAGTAATGGCAGTTAAAAAAGACAAAGAGGGACATTATATAATGATTAAAGGCCTTATCCAACAGGAAAATGTCGCAATCCTAAATATATATGCACCTAATACTGGAGCTCCCAAATTGATAAAACAATTACACTAGACCTAAGAAATGAGATAGACAGAGCACAATAATAGTGAGGGACTTCAATACTCCACTGACAGCACTAGACAGGCCATCAAGACACAAAGTTAACAGAGAAACAATGGATTTAAACTATACCCTAGAACAAATGGACTTAACAGATATTTACAGAACATTCTGCCCAACAACTACAGAATATACATTCTATTCATCAGCACATGGAACATTCTCCAAGATAGAACATATCATAGGCCATAAAACAAGTCTTAGTAAATTTAAGAAAATCAAAATTATATCAAGTACTCTCTCAGACCACAGTGGAATAAAATTGGAAATCAACTCCAAAAAGAATCCTCAAAACCATGCAAATACATGGAAATTAAATAACCTGTTCCTGAATGATCATTGGATCAACAATGAAATGAAAATGAAAATTTAAAAATTCTTTGAGCTGAACAGTAACAGTGACACAACCTATCAAAACCTCTGGGCTATTATTTATTTTAATTCAAAATTTTTGGAATTACTTGTAGAATTACTTACTTGTTTAATATCCACTTGACTCTGTAGTTACCCTTTTCAGTTCTAGTTTATTTGTGACTTCTTGGGGTCACTTTAACGAGGTTTTCAAGAAGTCACTTATAGTCTTTTTAATCCTCTCCAGCATAACATTTTTTTATATCTGATTTTTTGTTTTACTAGCTCATCTTTTCTATTTTCTGTATTCTTATTTTTTGACCTCTTAAATTCTAAACTCAGTAGTTTTTAGCCTTTCTTTTTTTTTCCAATATAAACATTTAAGTATATAAGTTGTTCTCCAATACCACTCTAGTTATCCTGTAAGTTTTATAGGTAATATTTAATTGCTATTTGGGTTTATAGATTTTTAATTTCATTATAATTTCTCATTTGACCTATAGATTTATTCAATTGTCTTTAATTTCAAAATACATGGCTTTTTTATTGTTAATCATTGCTATGTATGTCACTTCCTGCGTGCTTTATACTTCCCTTTTATTGTTCCACTGCTTCCTGGTACTGAGTTATTTTTCCCTAGTTTCTCCTTTTGTCACTTGCCTGGGGTTTCAAAAACTCAGAAAGAACATCAGGAAAGACCCAGGAGCTCCACTTTACAAGTAGAGACAAATGGTTTAAATACCACTTTCTAAGAAGAAAGAAGATATAATAGTATTTGTGGATGAGCTTTTTTTTTTTTCTCCAGGGAAAAAAAGAATCATAGTTTTTCAAACAGCTGATAAGGGAGTTCCCTATATTGTATATTTTACAATATTCCTAAGACCAAAGTATGGCCTATGATTGACAATTACAATGACGGTCTATAAAACACCGGATTTTAAGAATATCATTTTTTATTTGTCATAACTGCTATAGTGCTGAAGACTTTTGTGTTCTACAGTTTATGAATGTGACGCTACTATGAGATACTATATATACTCCTAAACTTTAAAAACTTTAAATCACTGATGACTCAGTGATGGATGAGTCCAATTTTGGAAATCATGAAGGAGCTACACTAGATCCAGTGGGAGAAGGACAGGTCAGGCTTCAACTACTGAAGAAGGAATTTAGTCATGAATTAGGCACTTGAGTGAATGTTTCTGTTTAAGACTGCACAGAAAAGAAAACTTGGAAAGATCTTCAGACTTAAACATTAATAAACATCTAATTTCTATGAGATAAGTGGTTCTGTTTTTTGGTTTTGATATCTTTATGAAAAGTTAATAGAATATACTATATTCATTTTGCTTGAGTTTGAGGGGTTTGGGGAATTGCTGATAATGAGTGAGGAATGTAAAATTATAAATCACTAATTGTATGACCTGTTCAATTATGCTATGTTAGACAACACAGCCTGGAATAAAATATAATGCAATAGAAAGAGAATTTTCAACCAAAATATAATGTAGCTTTACAGTTAATGAATATCTTGCCATGATACACTTTATTGGACAGCAGAAACAAGCATTTCTTGCAAGCCAGAACTCCCCAACTCATCACTGATTCCATGCAATTATGTGAGAGCTGTGTATCCTGAGAAGAAATCACATACATGGAAGCAAAGGGCCTTCTGAATCAGCCTTACTGATTCTCTGGGAAGAAGAGGGATCAGCTATATCTCTAGTTTGCAATAATTTTGGCCTTTGTTCACAATAAATTTGATTGACTAAAAGAAATTACATGTATGGAAACCTGGAGCAGACGGGTGGGAAAATCATTCTAATTTTCCCAAATTAGTTCTTCCATAGGGAGGTGATGATCAGTCTAACTAGGCCAATTCTGTATTACCAACAGAACTACACTTACAAATGGATAGGCTTAAAATGCATGTAAAAGTCGAGTGTGAGTATACGGCTTAAACCAGCACTTTCTTTTCAGAACAGAAAAGAAAGTAAGTGCCAGGTTTTGCCTCATCTGTGGGAGCCCCACCAGGTTTCTTTGTTTCTTCACTGGTTCTCCATAATGATCAGTTTGGGGTTGACTTAGCTATAGTTCCCAGTTATTCAGTAAACCACTAAACTAGGTGTTTCTGCAAAGATATTTAATTAAAGCGCATAATCAGTTGAGTCTAAGTAAGGAAGATTCTCTTAGATCATCTAGGTAGGCCTGATTCAGTTTTAAGGACTTGAGTAGAGTTGAGGCTTCTCTGAAGTAGAAGAAATTCCACCTGTGGACAGCAGCTCCAGCCTGTGCCCAAGGGCTCCAGCCTGCCCTTCTTAACAGCCTGCCCTACAGATTTCAGACTTGTCTTGCCAGCTCTCACAATCATGTAAACCAAAACCTTGCAATAAATGTACTTATTTAATGGATAGCACAATGAGATTTACTACGTTAGACCAGAAAACAGCCTACTGTGAATTTTGGAATAAGCCAGAGATTATTCCCTTTGGTAAAGAAAGTGAGATGGCCTCTTTTATTTCACTGAGCAGTGGTTTGTAGTTCTCCTTGAAGAGGTCCTTCACATCCCTTGTAAGTTGGATTCCTAGGTATTTTATTCTCTATGAAGCAATTGTGAATGGAAGTTCATTCATGATTTGGCTCTCTGTTTGTCTGTAGGATATATGTACATTTGTATATATGTATATATGAAAAGGAGTTTATTATGGAGAATTTACTCACAAAGTCCCACGATATGCTGTCTGTAAGCTGAGGAGCAAGGAGCCAGCAGTGTCTCAGTTCAAACCCAAAAGCCTCAAACGTTAGGAAGCTGACAGTGTAGCTTTCAGTCTGTGGGTGAAGGCCAAGAGCCCCTCTCAAACCAGTGGTATAAGTCCAAGAGTCCAAGGGCCAAAGAACTTGGAGTCTGATGTTCGAGGGCAAGAAGCATCCAGCATGAGAGAATGATGAAAGCCAGAAGACTCAGTAAGTCAGCTTCTTCCACCTTCTTCTGCCTGCTTTCCTAGCTGCACTGGCAGCTGATTGAATGGTGCCCACCCACAATGGGAGTGGGGGTCTTCCTAAGGCTGGGTCTTCCTCTCCCAGTGCACTGATTCAAATGTTAATCTCTTCTGGCAACACCCAGGAACACCCAGATGTATAAAAAACCAATACTTTGCATCCTTCAATCCAATCAAGTTGACACTTAATATTAATCATCACAGCCCCAGTAGATCCAGTGATGCTAGAAACAACTTGGTAGATTAGGGCTGTGTACTGTCACTGAGAAGCCCCAAAAAGAGTTAAAGCACAGACATTTATGGTGCTAGAGCAAGGCCATGCCCTCTGCTGCAGAAAAATACTATTTGAATAACAGATCCTGTCATACTTCTAGATCCTGAGAGAGACCATCTAACCATGGGATATTAAGTAGCTATAAGACTGAAGGTGTCACTGTAAGCTGGGTATTGTCAGATCCCACATTATAAGGTTAGGCGATTATAGTAATAAGTTCCAGTAGTAACTCCATGGAAAAGGTACATTTAGGATCATATCCAAGCAGGTATAAGGGGACAAATAATTTATGCAAATGGGCCAGAATATTATATCATCTACTTCTTTTGCACTGATGCATCTCCCTCAGTTCACATTTAGGGCCTTGTGGGAGAAAACTTATGGGTCTTTTTCATAGGTAGGTTGACTCCATTTGTTCCTATAAGCCAAGAATGAACTGTGATCATACTATAGCACTGCTCCAGAGGTGACACTAAAGGTCAGTAGTGAGGGGAAATTCTTCCAATAGAGAACTTCAAACAGTACATGTTTTCTTCGACTTCATGTGGAGGACCTGTTTATAAACATAAATGTGGAATTGCAACAACCACAGCCTAACAAGCGTAGGGTAACCATGGGTCTTGAGAGCTCAGGAGGGAAGTTTGCTTACTTGCTAGATAAGCAATAAAGACCAGCAAAAAGGGTGCTAGCAGAAGGTGATGGCATCTAGATTGCGTGGTACAGGAAGGAAAAAATGTATAGCAATTATGGCCCGGGAACCATCTGCAGCAGCTGAAACTACTGCTTGTTTCATTGAACTTCCTGTTTGAAGTCATTTCTAGTAACTGTGGTCAGCAACCACCATCAAGTGTCAGTAGTAGAGAGGACTCAATGTGGAACATCAGTAGTGCAAGATACTGTTGATTCCATGCTCCATGTCTCTTCAGTCCATAGCTGAGTTCACATCGCTGAGTTCATTGTCCATTGCTACAATGGACAGTTCCCTACATGCTAGAAGATTCCACCTCTGATTCTTTGGTCTGCCTGAAGCCTTTCTCTAGTGCCACTGGAGATTGGTCAGTCCAAGTACAGGGCAACCCAATATCGTTGGAGATTTAACACCCTCAGTAGCAACCCTCAACCTATGAGGGATGAGAGTTAGTAGATAAATCATTCAACTTGCCAAATTTTGGTAAAGTTATTCTTATGTGGTTCTTGATTCCTCAGAGGTTTCTCAGTTGCCAAAGAAGTGACCTTCCAAGAACAAAGGGTTTCACACTCTTGCTTGCATACACCCTTGAAAGACTATACATTTGAACACTGTTGACAACAAAATATTTTTTCATAAGTTTCTCCTGAACCATGGGATTATCATAATTATGATTGATAGACTGTTATATTTTATTACTATCAATTATACACTTATAAGTTTATTTGCAAAAGACAAAATTTCTGACACAATTATAATTTGCTTACATGTTTTAAACATAGTTTCACAAAATCTTGGAACTATTGATGTAGCTCATTCAATTTTTGGAAAATATTGACCATATAACCTAACACGAAGACTTAATCCACATTATTAAGTAACCCCTACTGTAAAAAGGCTGACTAAATTATAATTCTAAGATATATAGACACATAAATGTAGGGATAGATAGGTAAGATGGATAAATATAGGTATATAGATGGAGAGAAGACAGACAGAAAGTGTAGGGGAAAAATAACCCTTATAGATTTATAATTGGAATGGACCTCTGTTACAAAAAGATGTATTAACAAGAGAAAAAAACAGAAGTTTATTAACATGTATATCTCATGTAAACACAAGAGATAGTCGAGAATGAGCAGTTCTCTAAGAGTTGATTTGAATTTCAGTTTATATAGCATCTTCAACAAAGAACAGTACATTTTTAGAGATGTGAGAAGACAAAGGAAAAGGACTTGGAGTCTTTACAGGCAGCAAATTGAAGGGAAGGCAAACCAATGGCAGATAAGGTTAGTTAGTAAAGCTTGGTAATATGAATTTCTCTGGTATCATCACAAGGCTGATAAAGGATCTAAAGCTGTTGTCTTCATTGGATAACATGTGTTGTCCCTGGTAGGGGCAGGGGACATAGTACCTTTTTGTCTGTGCAAATCTGTGTCTTCTTTTAAGCAAATAAAGGAAGGATAGATCTCTCCTGCATCTCTTTCTTCTTGTCTTCAGCTCAACATTTTCTTTTGGGGAAGCATGTTTTGGTCTCTTACAATATTCAGCAATAGTTCCTTGACTCAAGTTTATTGTCTGGATGAAATAAGACCCCTCCTTCTAAAAGATTCCTTTAATAGTCCTTTAGAAATTTCTCTGTTTTGCTTTATGAATCTTTTTCCCAAAAGAATGCATTTAAGAACTGTTTCTTTGTCAGGGATGAGAGGTAGGCTTTGTGTCCTGGAACACAAGAGGGTAAGATTCAGGATAGATGAGAATCAGGCCCCTCTTTTGTAAAGCAGAGAAAGGGTAATTTTGAAAAAGGAGATGGTGAAAAAAGAATATCCAAGTTTCAGTGGTCTTTTAAGCAACAGAGAGGAAAAAATTAAAAATCGAGGTTTCCAAAGAAAAAAAATTTGCATTAACAGATAGGCTTGTAATACTAGAAAGAAAAACAAGAAATGAGTCCCCCAGTATCCCAGGATTGACATTAGAAATTCATGGTCTAGTATGAAATATATCAGGTACTATATATTTGATGTTAATTAAATGACATAATATTTCTGAACCTCATGTTTTTATCTATAAAATGGGGTAATACTATTCAATTTACAGGGCTGTGATGATGATTAAAAGAAACAAGTTATGCAAAGATGTTATAAACTTTAACTTACGCTAATGTTAGAACTTATTATTAGAGAGTATCTGTTGTATTTAAGACACATTGAAAAATAATTGTTTCAAAAATTACCATAATACAAAAAGAGTAAAGTTTTAAACCCCCATGTTTAATTAACCCAGCATTTCCCCAAGAAGGAAAGTAGGCTCCAGCATTGTCAGCAGAAAGTCTGCTCTATAAATGCCATGGTTCGGTTATAAGTTTGCCTATTTAACTTAGTATCACACTTTCATAATTACACAATGCATATAAAAGCCTGTGTTCACTAGATGGTAATAGAGAACACATTCCACAGAAAGATAAAAGCACAGAATGAACTGAGCATGAACAGAAAATACTTATTTGAACAAAGAAATAATAGTATTTGACCTTTATCTGGAAATGATTTCAAGTCCAGAGGGTCTTTTTCTTTAAATAAAATGCAGTTGTATTTTATGTTTCCTTTTATTGGACATTATATATTGATAAACAGGTAAGACAAAGAAGGGGGAAAACACCTAAAAGTAAAGCAAAACAAGAAAACAACAAAACAGTCTGATTCATTTTCCCTCTTTAAAGTTCTAAAAAGGTGCCTCATTTGCCCACAGAGAATACTCCTCACTTCTTGATTAAAGGCAATCAGAGCCCTTTGCCTTGCAATCTTGTATAATTTTAAAACTATCATATCAAATGATAACTCTTAATAACTACCAATATTTCACAGCATGAAAATGAAGGTCAAATGCTATAGTTTGAATGTTAAATAAGGTAAAGAATATTAACTAGCATTTAACAGGGCAAATTTTACTTATCTTTTAAAAAATTATCTAAATATGTGCTCCCAAACCACACAACAGGCTTCACTTTCTTTCCAGGGTTCAAAAAAATGACTGTCCAGTCATCATTGGGTTTCTTTTCCCCTAACTTATAATGCTGCGGGCTTAGTACCTGACGTTCATCATTATAAAGTGACTCCTACGATGTTTGCTTCTCCTTCATCCCCAAAACTCCAGCAAAGAATTTCCTAAAACAGGTCAAGACCTTTACTAATGATATAACTATTTAACACGGGCATTGCGCGTGCACAAAAAAGAAACCTAGAGTCTTCCTATAAAAGTTCCTACTCCAGGAGATTTCACCTGTGAGGGCTAAGGAGGGCATGTTGAATGTCATTAATACTGTAATGTTCTATATTATCCTATAGTTTTACCTTCTTCATCAGCCTTATGCTGACTGTTGGAATGACTGTTGACCCAACCCCCAAACACTTTTCCCATCAACCATTTGGTACTGGTAATGCCATTATTAGTGATAATGATAATGCGTTTGTCTATTGTGGTTGTGGATGCCCCTGATTAGAATGCAAATGGAATAGAGGGGCATTATAATAAGTTTTTGTTTAACATTAACAATTAATGTACAATTAATAATACCTACTTATAAACTACTGTATCAGATTATCAAGTAGAGCCTAGGAATGGGGAATTTCAATTTTGGTGGAAGAAGCAGATGGGCTAGGACCTGGAAGGAAAGACTATTTCAAGGGGACAAAGTTAAGTAAGAACCTAGGGGAACAAATGACTTTGGACAATTGGACATATGATCACCACTGCAGGGAAGACATGAAGAGACAGGAAGCCAGGATACCCACTACCTAGCTCATAGCTGTGCACCACATTATCTTAGAATCTAGATGCACCCACCACCTCTATCTGATCAAGCAACTTCCTAGAAGCTTGAGTAATCATTGAATGTTGACTCTGAACATGATATCAGCAACTGTGGCCAAACACTTCTACCTTAAGGGAGCTATAAAACATTTCTTCTCTTCAACAGTTCTGAGAATGAGCAGTTACTGCAATTGTGGGAGGAAAGGAATAAAAGCCATTTGGGTCCATGTGCCCTCCCATGTGCACACACAAGAGGCTAGGTTCTGCTGATGTAATCCTGTTTTATAGATGAGTTAAAGTCACACAATGGATAAATGGCAAGCTCAGGACACAGGCTTCTGAAATCTGAGGCCAGTCCTCATACTACCTTTGCAGATTGGATACTCATCCTGACATCATTCACCTTACAAATCCAAACTAAGTTGAACGATGGAGAAAAGCAAAATCGTCAAATGACTTCTACAAGTGTGGTGATGCTTATCAGAGACCTGGCTTAACAAGAATTATCCAGGTCTCTCCAGCTATTTCTAAACACCATGGTATGCTTTAGACTGAAAATAGTGAAATAAAAATAGTTGTAATAAGCTGGATGATTCCTGATACCACCTGCCTTATAAATCAGTCCAAGAAGAGAGAACCAGAGTCATTCCAATAGCATCGTTCCTTGACAGTGTATTTATGACTCTTTTTTAAAAGGCCATTACCCTGATGAAAAATAGAATTACACAGCCAGAAGAAACCACACTGAGGTCCTTAATTTACTCCCCACACTCCTAGCTGATGTTCATCCTAGATGGGATTACCTATCGCCTGCCATCCACATCCTTTTTTTTTTTTTTTTTAAAAAAAAAAGAGAGCTTCATAAAATGGACTCAAATAAGCAATTTTATATGACAGCACTTTTAAAAGTACTAAGGCATTGTACAGATGTAAGCAATTATCATTCTTTTTATTAAGCATAAGGAGAGTTCAAAATCGCCATCAGGAAATAGAATATAATGTTTCACATTTTCTTCTAGCAGTTCTTTCTCAAGCTCATCACAAATCTCTCCTTGTTCTAGTTAATCCATTTTTTCCATATGCCAGCTTATATAAATAGACCATTGAATCATAGAATGTTTTTATTTGAAAAAGATCTACTAATTTATCCCTTTGATTACATAAATGAGGATACTAAGAACAGCTGGAGCCATAAACACACATGCCCGTAAGGGCTGAACAGGTAACATGAATAAAGAAATCAGTTAAGTAACAAGAGTTTCTCAGGTCTGAGAAAACCCACAGTCAAGCAGAATGATAAGTAGTAACTAACGGGCCAGATCAGTAAGAGAGGGTAATAGGGACTGTAGGACTCTGGAAACTTGGAGAGTACCAGGCCACCTAAAGACAGCAGGCCCCTCACCATGGCCGTGTGGGAATGCAGATCCATTGTTAGCCAACATCAAAAAGCTGAAATCCAAATCTTTGCTGAAATGTCCTGATTTTCAAAGAGTTGCATCAATTTTTAAACACTGAAAATAAAATTAAATAAAACATCTTCAGACCTATTCCAGTCTATACACTGCTAGTTCATGACCTCTCAGCTGGGTAACATGATTTCTAATCCTCTCTGCTTCATTTTCTCTTTAAATGTCTGTGGAATAACAGCTTTAGCCCACTCAGTGGTTAGTCTTATCATTCAGTGGCCTGAGCAGGATAACAGACCAGGATTCAGTGGCAGGCTGAGTGCTCCAGTCTTCATAAGGGACCTGCTGAATAGGCACAGAGGGCGCCTACAAGCCTTCAGATTCATCTGGCACCTTGAGCTGGGAAGCAGTGAACTCACAAGCTGGAGCAGTCCATTCACCCTGAAGGTCCTCCTTGATCACAGCCTCTTCAGCACTTGACTGTTCTTTTCAATCCCTTCAGGATCTCTGCAGAGGCAGAGGTCAGGCCTGACCTCCCATGCATGTTGATGGGAGATAGTGCCACATATGTGTAGAACTTCCTAGGCCAGCATCCACCATCAGACCCACTAAGTGAGCTCCCTTGTGGTTGCCTGGGATGGTAACATCTAAAAGTGCAGGGGAGAATCTGTGTTACACAGAGCATTCGTAGCCAGCTTAACATAAGATACATCTCCAAGAGGCTGATAGCCCTAGGATCAATAACCTCAGGCAGACGCAGCTCCAATAAGGTTGCCTAGATATGGTTAGTTAAGGGTACTGGAGTGAAGACCGCCTCAGAGAAGTGGCCCCAGTGGCAGCTGGAAACTTCAGCACAGCCCATGGCCAGTATTCCTGAAGATATGACACTGACATCAGCTAGGGTTTCAATGGCAGTAAGGACAAGAATCATCAGCAGAAGATTCTCCCAGGTCCTCTCCAGACTTATGATATAGATTCTATCACCTTTCCTTTCATAGATTTGCTGTTCCATTTGTAACTGAAATGCCAGGGGTTGTTCTAGGTCCTACTGCTCACTACACAGAAAGCCAATTACTGAGACAATGAGTATTGTCATGGACAAAGGCTTAATCGAGTGTTGCCACCAAGAAGATGGGAGATCAGTCTCAAATCTATCTCCCTGACTAAAACGAGGAGTTTATATAGCAGGGAAGAAATGTAATCATGTGTGGGAAAACAGGAATTAGGAAGGGGTAAGGAAGAGGCGCTGGTCAACAGGCAGCAGGTGATTAGTTAAGGTAGTCACGATGGGTGAGGGGTCTGGTATCTCATTGTCCAGATATGATGATCTGGTAAGTTTCAGTTTGTTGCTACTACATGGGAGGCCTGATGGTTTGTTTCCTGAGAAAGGAAATCAGATAAGACAAATATAACTTTCTTAAGTTTTAAGACTGGAAGGATAAATTTATATGTTTATTCAAAGAAACCAAAAACATCAGTTCTATGGAACAACTGGGCCAGTTTCACATTTGGAAGCCTAGGTTGGTGCCACCTAACTGGGTTTTGCTGCAAAGAAATTGAGGACAGTCTCCTCTTTCATCTGCAGGACGTTAAGGCCTTCTGAGATTGTTAAAGTTTTTACATTATGTGAAATTACATTTTACATTCCTTTACATGACAGTGGAAACCCAGGACAACACTGTATGAACCCCTTTCTAAGTAGTAGGAAAGATTGCCACCTTATCAAATAAATTCTGTGATTTGTGTTCATGTGACCAATCAGCACATGCACTTTGACATTTTTGACATCTTGTCTCACAGAAACATGAATGTAATTCACTCTCATGATCCTCTGGACTTCACAGAATTTGACACCGGAAGGTTGCTCTTTGGAAGCCTGGGATTAAGGATGCAGATTGCAACAACAGAATAGCAAGAAACAGATTCAAAAGCAAATGGTACCTGCAATGCTGACTTCTTTAACACCGATGAATATCAGAATGATGAAAGCTTTTTCATGTAGGGAGGGGCAGACTTTACATCACCTGTCAGATACCTCTTTCCTAGGCAGAATATACCAATTGGGTTTCTTTTTCTTATGTGTCATCTTTCTACCTTCATGCTGTTTGGCTTATTCTCCAATGAATTCCTTCAAGTTCTCTAAGTTTGTCAAAACCCATACTTGACAGAACTTTGGACTATTGCGAATTCTACAGAGTGACTACCAGGCACCTCTTCCTCCTGGAAGGATAGGATAGACTTGCTTAAAGCAAACATTGATTTTAAAAAAAAAAGCTACATTATCTGTGCATCATTAGTCTTGGCACTGGATTGGAGCAGAATTTTGCCTATTAGATGAACTTTGATGTTTTATTCCCTACTGCAAAGGTGCTTACCACTCTCAGAAAACAGAAATTGGGGGTAAGGGATGGCACACACTCTTTGGATAAAAATAAAAACAATATTCTAATATTAAAGGGAAAACAAAATGATAGAGCCAGGAAGCAGCTCAGCAAAGCCATTACCATGCTTATTGCTATTTGAAGGCATAATGATTGAAGTTATTGTCTTAATGTAAGATTACTAAATAATGCATCCCATAAAAGAAAGACATCGTATTGGCCATAAAACGTGTGTAACTGCGACAGAATTCATACTTATTTAATGACACTTTAGAGTCGGATGGTAATTAAAATGAAGTAGGAATTTTTTAAAGGCAAGAGAAATTCAAATATACCAGTATATAAATTGAAACGTTTTCTTTGTTTTGCAAGCACATAAAGAAATAAGTTTCACATGGGTTTTTTGTTTCCCTTTTTTGACCCACTGGGAACAGCACAATTTTGACTCCTCGGTATTTCTACTTCTAATTGCTAGGAGGGTTCATTATCAGCTGTCTAAAGTGCAATACATCAACCTTGCAAAGCTGAGTTACAAAAGACGTTCACACATCTGATGGGCTGCTGTGCTAAATACATCTTAATTTGTGCTGCATCTGCTGTTTTCTAATTTGTTTGTCATGCTGTGAATGCTGCAGACTTTGTTAGAGCAGCTCCCTGATTTTTTTCTTTAAAATTGCATCAATACTTCATTTTAAAAAATGGCTGTCTTCCATCATTGTTCGTCTGTGTCTTGGCATGTCATAAACTCAACTCTTTTATGCACATATGTGTAAAATATCTGATGCATCTGAATATGTATATTTATTACAGTAGATTAAATGTACATATATTTGCACATGCATCAAGCCAAATATTCAGTTTGATCTCACAAAGCAAAACAAACTTTCTTCAGCCATAACTGGATACACAAAGTGACAAACATACCAGTCTCATAACTGGCATGGATAAAAGTGTTTCAAGTCACTGAGGTCTCATTTCGGTTCTCTCGCCCTGCAGAAGATGCAAGCAAGTTTGGTGTTCTTAGTTCAGACCCAACTAAGCAGCAGTTTAAGTGAGAAACAAGCATATGCAATTCAGCATGATCCAGAATAAACCAGGTTCAACATGAAGGAAGTTTAAATTCAAGTTGGGAAAGAAGACAAATACTATCACCTCAGGCCTGTGCCTCCCCGTCTTTTCACAAAAAGCCAAGGCGAAGGCAAGGGTGGCTTTCTGGACATGTGACATGCAAAATCGCACATTCCTCATGTTTAGGAGCATTCTGGGTTGAGTCTAATGCTCTGCTGTTACTATTTAGAAAATGTGAATAATTTATGATTGAATAAGGGGCTCTGCATTTCCCTTTCGCCCTGGACCCTGCAAATCATGCAGCCAGTCTTGAGGGCAGGAAGCGTTTAAGAGACACTGGTGGGAGAGCTGATGGACGTGCCCTGTAGTATTTCAAGCTGGCAGTCGTTTTATTTTTTAAATCACAAAAATTTACCCATTGAAATGAAGAAGAAAGGAAAGATAGAAGGAAAAAAAGTGGGGAGGGAAGTAAACAAGAAAAGAGACTAAACCAACTGGTATTTACTTTGTATTCATATAGCTTGATGGAGAATTAAGGAGGGAAGGCAGCCATTTCAAGGTGATTTTTTTTATTATTTCTGAGCACTGAGCTTCTTTGAATGAAATTCATTCTAATGACTATGCCTTTTGTTATGTTTTTGGGATCACTACTCAAAGTGACACTCACAGTCAGTCTATAATCTTAAAAACAACTAACTAAAGACAATTCTATTTTCTAACAATTTTTCACCACCTTCTGCCCTCACACACATACATACCCCAAATTATTTAAAGAAACCTGGATAGAAACCAAGGATTTGTAGCAAGGCAGTGAATTGAGTGTCAGTGAGATGCTGGCACAGAAGCTGGCATTCTTTGTGTGTGCAGCCACAGGAGAGGGATGCGAAGAGGCAGGTCTGCACCCTGGCTTCAGAGGGAGGCATGGACCCCATTTACATAATGCCAATCAGTCTCCCATGTCAAGTTTCCCGGGAACATGCAGAAGCGATTACCAAGGCAGGCGTTATGACTGGTGGAGTCACAGACAAATCAGGGCTTCCATAAAGGAGGATGTTGAATCAATAAGGCATACTGTTCAACCAGGGCTGAGAAAAACACCTCATAAAATAACAGCATTTGTAAAGGTTAATCAATTCAGCTAATTGTAAATGTTCTCAATTGTCAGTCCCAGAGCAGTCCCCTCTCTTTGTAGCTAGTAATTCACTGTGGGATGCAGCAGCTCTAAAGCAGGAAACAGAGAAAGAGGGAAAAGCAGTCAAATTTCTCATTACTCTCTCCATGTTGTGCTCTGTCGGTGTCTGTAAATGTCAATATATTTACCACAGGGAGATAGCCTTTTTTCTCTACTAGCACTTCGTTGCCTCCTTCATTATATACAAAACAAAGTAAAGAGCCTAATTATCTTGGTCTGAGCAGATGGAAAGGAAATCAGGGTATTGATCTTTAGGGCAATATCTTAGGGCAAAGCATATGACTAATAAGCTGGGCAGTTAAAGGGATGGTCTTTCATTGACAATGGTAAGAAAAAGACATCTTATTCACTGCCCCAGATTAGCTCAGGAAAAAGCAAGAGACACTTTCTGCCCTTCCCCCTCTACTGCCTCCATTTCCCCAGCAAGCACAAAACCATTGCACACGGTTTTTAAAATTAGTGTCTGTAGAGACTGGAGAAATAGAAACAAATCATGCCAGGCAGAAAAACATTGAGATAATTCTAGCCTGAAATGATAAGCAGAGTCTGGCAGTGAAAGCAAACCTACAACTCTAATAGAACCAGGGAATTCCTGTCTTTCTTTGAGGCTTCGTAATCAGAGTATCTTATATTTCCAGGCCACTAGTGGGTGTTCTACTGGGCACACAGAATTCAATTTGTGTTAAAAATGCTAGAAAAGTTGTAGAAAATGGTAATACAGGATAAACGATAAATAGTCCTGAGAAAAGTCCTTTTCAGGATTTCACACTTCTTTTCTGTTCCTTACTTTTTATCTGTATATGGTGTTATGTTGCAGAAAGTTTTCTCTGTAGTGACAAAGATTAACCTTCTACATTTAGTAAACACAGGAATATGATGTTATGTCCAAGGAATAGTTTTAAAAGCCAAAAATAGAGATAAACACTATTTCAAAGGTTTTGTTGTATGAGTAATATTTATAGCAATGTGCTTAATAACAACTTCTATTTGCCCATTTATTGTGCCTTAGAATCTAATGATGTATACCATTTCCCATATTGAAACATGAACTGCTGAAACAAGCAGTCGATTTCCTTTTATTTCATTTGCACCTCAGTAAAATGTAAATGTCTTTTCCTTAGCAATAAGGCTATGAGTGGCTAGCAAAATTTGAAAATGTATAATGAATCACAATTTATTATAAATTCTAAGCCTTCAACAACTTGACAAAAGAGTATCCTTATCTTTTATGTATTTCAATTTAGTGTTATTAATCAAATACATTGTAAAATTCTAATTAAATATATCAGAGGCCTGTGTTACTGTCAGTTTGATATTTCACGTATATCAGGTAGTGCAGTCAGACAAACCAAGTGACGCAGTGGAAGCGTACAGCCATGTGAATCAGAACAACATCAAAAACAAGCTAGAGAGGACAGGGCCAACAGGGAGTTGGCAGCTGGCATATCACAAGATATTTTATCCCTCTAGTATGTGGGATAATGCTAGATTTGTGTAGGAAAGTAGCATATTTAAAATCAAATTGACTGGTGTATTGTACTAACGGTAGTGTACAGTCAGAAAACAAAATCGATGTGTTCCTCTAGAGTGAGCAGAACCATTGGTTTACAACAGGAATTCTCTGAAGAAAAACAATTTCGTCCGTCCATCAGTGCACTTTAAAACATGCCATTTTTTCCTTTGAAGAATGAGAAATTAAAGAATGAGTCAGGGAGGTCCAGAAGCTATCTTACTCACGCTGAGTGGGAAAAAATCCTCTTCAACAAAACCTTTCTCTCCTCCTTTTCTTACCCTCCTCCTCCCTCCTTCCTCCACCTTTTCTAAGATATATTCCTCTCATCTACCAATAACATTTTCCCATTTTCCCATAGTTTCAAGAGAAATGTGACAATATTCTTGAGAATGTTTAGAATTGAGAGTGAAGTCCTCTACATGCGATCTTTTCACCTTAAAGGAATGGAAATTCCTGTTAGAGTTTCAAGAACTGTATGTAGCCTCATGCCAGCAATCAGCAAAGTTAGCAAAACAAACTTCCAGGACACTATTATTACATTCCATTCACTGAGTGTTCCCAAGCACTGGGCACCTTCGTCCCCACATACATTCATTTGGAACCCACACCCTTTTATACATAATGTAATTTTCTTTCCAGAGGATAAATTTTTATATCAGTTTGATAATTTCTTGAAGTTATACTGGAGTATTGCTCAACTTGCTTCTAAATTAAAGCACTTATTAAAAAACTTTGAAGCACTCTCACAATTTTAAATCACTGTGCACATAGCAATTTAAAATTATGGGAGCAGTTTTATAAGCACTTGAATTTGGAGGTGATCAGAGACCTGAAAATGTGCAATATAGAGTAATTTAAAATTATTAGAGTACTTCACATTTTTTATAAGCTCTTCAGCTGGGAAGTGATCAGGTTCTAACATCTGAGCTTATGCAGTGCAAAGTGAAGTACTTCTCAGCCTGAGATGATTCACTCTATTAAATCAAACTACTTTAATAATTTTAAAGTGATGTACAGTGAGCATGCCCAGATCTCCAAATTTACTTCTAAATTAAAAATATTTTTCACTTCCAGCCTACAAAAGACACTTATGTGATAAAGCAGCAATTTACCCTTTCGATTTTAGACATCAAACTGCCCCCTCGCTTTAACAGTAGTTTTCCCTTGGTAAAAATAAACACAAAAATATTTAAAATATTTGATATTTTCCATTTTAAAAATGAAAATTATCATGCTATGCAGCTCCAACAACCTACTTGTATTTGAAAGTATTTCCATTTTAAAGCAAACTTTAGTATACCATGTTTGGGAATATTATGCTTTTATGCCTAAAGCAATAACAAACTAATATCTCAACAGGGTTTTTAAATCTCAACGAATGGTTAATTGTCTTATGGAAGTATAACTCCATATCCCACTTAAACACAGGGGTGATCCTTCACAATAGGGCAGCTTTTTTGCTACCTGAGAAAAATCATATAAACCCTATCACACCTCCCAAAGAACACTGTGACCTGAATGAAAGTATGCGGTTCCAGGAACATGTCCTCACCCTGCCCTTGAGTTCAAGGAAAGGACAACATAAGAAAATATGGCACCCCCTTCACTAAATGTACATTTAGCAAACGTGGCTCTCAGATAATTCAAGATAATTCAAATCAGTTTATGTGATGGCTTTGATCTTATAAAATTTTACTTATACTTTCTATAGCCAAATTAGAGGGTACAATTCTTGGTCTAGATGCATTGTTCCTATTAATAAACAAGAGTATTAACCCACGAAAAGGGATTCTATTCACCTCATAGAACAATTTCTGGTATGCTTAAATCTAGTTACTGAGTTAATATTTGCATCAGGGATGAATGGTTTAAAATCTCATTTTGACAAATTTCTCGCCCCATGTAAACAGAATGACAACCCAGATAAATAGGTAACCATAGATGGAAACCATTTGAAAGCGAATAAAAATTGTTTTTTCTTTATTACCAAGTGTTGGGAAGTTACTTCCTTTTCTTCCTCTCTCTTCTCTATTTCACTAAAAGTCCTATTCATCTGAATTCTAACTATAGTCAAACTGGATCTGCTGGAAAGTAATCACTTAGTACCTCCTTGTTCTTTGGTAATACTTTGAATTTTATCCTATAGGAGAATTGATCCTAACTAACATGTTTATAATTCACAAGTGAATGGAGTGGTTCCCAGTAGCAACTTGCCACCAGTGGAAAATATGCTGTAGCTGTTTGCTATGGCTCTCATCAGGGAATACGGCTACAAACTACACGTGCACTGCCTTATTTAAATGTCCTGGCTGGAGAGGAAACTGCCAGAGCCACTTCATCTTTCACTACTGATGCTGCCTGAAAATTAAATTCTCATGGGTGGGAGAGTGGGGAAGAATAGTAATGTCTTTAAAAGTGCTCTCTCAGACTAAGCTCTCTCATCAAGAGATATGCAAAGGACATCAGAAATCAAAGAAGTACACTTATTTTGAAGGTTGTTGCAACGACATTTTAAACTTTGTTTCAGAAGCTAGGCACTGAAACCTAAAAATAAAATTGGGAAATATGACTCTCTAGTCCTTTGCAGGAAGAAAATGGGGTTCTGGAGTTTGGATTATAAACTCACGGAAGGGGGAATGCACATATTGCACAAAATTTCCAAACTTCCCCATGGAGAAATACATGGATACAGCAAGCATCCAATGATTCAGTGACAGGGCCAATAATGGACTCTGCGGCTTTTCACTTGAAAATGTTAATGTGTATACTGAAATCAGGGATATTGCCTCCATGAAAATGTTTCTGAACTAAACCTAAGCTATGGAAATTTGGGTTCTGTCCTAACTAGCATATCAAAGACTTTCAGAAGTTATATATACAATACCTGCTTTTACACAAACACATTTTGAATTCTACGAACTTTGTTTGTCTTTACGTTATGCTCAAATTGCCTTGGCTTTCATGCTATTTACAACAAAAGTTGGTCTGGAAAAAAGACAAAACTGTCTTGGCAATAGAAATTTGTAATATTTAGATGGTTTTATATGCACCAAATGGGATTGTTCATTTGGCTATAGTATCATAAGAGTATATACCTCAAAAATGCAATGGTAATAGACAGCTCATGTCTGACATCTAAAATTGCCTGTTACAATACTAAAAAAAAATTGAAATAGGTAATGATTAACCAGAAGATAGAGGGGATGATGAATTAACGTGGACCTGAATTAAGGGAGAAATTTGGATATAAATGATGGAAGAAATCACATTGGCATATTTAAGTTTCCACAGATACGTGTATATTGAAAATAGAGAAGATAGCTAAAGAAAGCTCTAGGAATGTTTTCTGGTAGTATGAGGGTTGACAGGAAGCCTCTAAACAAAAGTTTGCTACAGTGAATAGAAAAAAGTAAGTCAGATAATTATGATGCAATGAATTTGAAAATCAATGTAAATATTTCAAACCAAGTGGCTATTAGAAAGCCAAAATGTACTTGTAAGACTAATATCAAGGAAGAAATTTAGATAAAAATATAATACTCAAACACAGTTGGACTATGCAAACATAATGAAACACGACATGCCTGTGACATTAATTATGTTCTGGGTCTATCATTATATTTCACCATAGGAATCACTGCTTTTTTCACTCTTCTGTATAAAATGGTGAGAGAAATAGTATTGGATGATACCAATCTACGAGTCTCCTGTGTACAATATTGACTTTAGTACTGAAACCAGGGAGATAATACTAGAATAAGCCCTTTGTCTATACACTGTAAAGACCAATGTGTACTTTTCAGATAAAATGTTCTTAATTCCTTTGCATTTTCTTGTGGCAGTACCTATACTCACTCAAACAAGTGCACTTAATGTCACTTTATCTAGGAGCACTGCTAAATAAACAAAAATTTCATTAACACTGTGGTCATTTTAAGTAAATCTATTCCTAATGATATGAAATGCCCTGTAATTCCTAGTGTCTGCTTCATGAGTTAATTCATTTAAGTGAGAGAACATGTTTTGTCAGATTACGCGAGTTTGACAACTTTTTGAACCAAACTAAGCCTTTTGAGAATTGAATTCCATTTGCTTCAGAAAAAAAAAAAAAAAATGTGACTTTCTGGTTCAAAGGAAAAATGCTTAGAAGCCATATTTGAAAGGCTTATAAGGGGTCTTACACATCAAATAGCTCTTGGAAAACAACATTCTGATGAGTTAAGTGTAAATTAATTAGAAACATACAGATTGCTTTTCCCTGGCTATCCACGTGGGTTTCAAAATTGAAGAAAGACTGTTTGACACAATACGTTTGGAGTCTTGATGACCCAAAAGCATAGTAAAGTAGTTCAAGATGTTTCTATGAAACAAAGATGTTTGTTTTCTTCCAGTGATTTCTGCTAGCAAACATCTAATGAGTTGCTATTAAAGGACTTTGGGACTCATGCATTTACTCCATTTTGAGTTCATCAACTATACCTAAAAGAAGATATGTCCCTGCAAAGAAGTCGAGTAAGTCATTAGAAATGCCTTTCAAGCCTTGTAGTGTTTCTGAAAGGAAAAACATTGGTCAAATGAGCATTAAGACATTCTCACTACAAGTCTATCCTATATCAAAAGACGGAGTACAAGATTTTTTATGAATGGAGGCACTGATGTGCTGTGACTGCACACCCTTGTCCAGGTATAGCATTTTTATGCAGCCCCCTGAATAATACTGGATTATAAGAATATGGTCCAGGTAATCTAGGTATATGTCCATCAAGTGTGCATATCCAGTTTACAGGAAACTGCAACAAAGAAATAAAAATAAATGACTCATTGTGGAAATGAATGCAGAAGGTAGTTGCCTACTGTAATCACTAGAGAATGTACTTTGCAATGTTAGTAGTAACAAATACTTATTGTAAATCACTTGGCTAGATGGAGCTGAAAATTAATGGCATTAGAATTCCCAGAATAAATACTTCAAACCTACCTCTAAAGGAAAAGATAGAAGCAATGGAAAAAGAAAGAAAGAAAAGACTTAGAAAGCATAAAACACTATCCTTTATATATTTTTCTAAGGGATTTATTTTTTCTTATTTTTCCAATTGGCTAAAATTAGAAAGCCCTTTTGAAAAATGAGCACACAGAAATAAAGAATCTGAAGAAAGTACCAGGCTCATCTAGGAAGAGAAGTAACCGAGCTCGACTACTCCAAACTGCTCAGTTCTTCCCCTCCTATGAGGATGTTTATTCATATTTCCAATTTACTATATCGAATTTTCTTTATCAGTTTTTCTCTTAAGGTCCTTAGAAATTTAGAATTTTCCCCTAATGATAGTAAACTTCTGAAGAATTCCAAAGTTGGTTTTATAAAAAGAAACTATGCAGTCAAGATTCAAATAATTGATAGGGCTGCCCAAGAAAAGAGTCATTACTATGACAGCTGAACTATTTGTTATAAGCCAATTCCCTGGAGCCACTCGGATAGCAGAGGCTTCAAAAGTTTTGTTCATTTTTTTAAGTCTACCTTTTGAAGTTGACTTTGGAGTTTCATTTCTTTTGCTAACATGTTTCGCTTGCTGCATACCTGGGGACACTTGGCAGCTCAGCTATATTTAAGATGTAATATCAGTTCTGTACACAGTCAGCATTTTCACACATCTATTCTCTTTGCATTTCATTGCTCTGAAGTTCCAGTTGTGTTCGTAGGAGATTTGGAAGACAGAGTTAGCAATGAACGAATGTTTATTTTCCTGGGTGCTAGAGGCTGTGTGTGCTCAAGCGGATATATTCCACCATACAGACTTGACTCAGCAAATAAACGCAGTGTTACACAGCCAGGTCATTTTCAGTTGATGAGAATTACTCCTCTGCAGGGTATATATAAGGAGCTTGCCATTTGTAATGCAAATTTAATCACATATTGAACTAAAAATGTTCTCGGGCTTTTGTTTTTCATTCTAAACTGCCCCTTCCTTTTGCTAAAATATTTCCTTTGTTCTTCAATACACTTCAAAACTATAGTGAATCTCCAGACTGTAAGGTAAAAAATAAAGACTGTCAGTTCTAAGTTTGCTGATTATATTTTCAGCATATAATGGGAAGTAGATAGGTTTGCAACTCAGAACCTTTTCTCCCTTAGCAGTTCACAGAATGCATCACATGACTGCAGTAGAGTACTAATGACACTAACTTAGCCAATCAGACTCACGTGGATAACACATTTCCCACCAGAAAATCTATCCGGCTAAGGATACAAGATCAACCCATGCTTGGTGATACCTGGAGCCTTGCTCCAGGTGGACAAGGTGGACCCCTGCGGGCATCAGAAATGTGATATTTTTCTCTAATTCCTAAAGAGATGGATTTTCTCAAAGTCTACATTTCCCAAACGATGCCCTGATATAATAGAGGGATATATTCAAATATGTCCTTTCATAAATGTTTCTGTGGCTAATGAAATTGAAGAAAATATTAGACTAAACAAAATTAAGCTAGTTTCTGTCCTCTGGGATCTTCAGGATTTTTACTGTGATACATTCCTTGTGAAATCTCCAAGTTGAGGCTGTAGTATGCATTCATTGTTCCCTTCACTTATGAGCTTTCAGAGCCTCTGGTTAGGGCTTTACAGGACGACAGGTCTCCCAAAAACAGCACACAGTAAATATTCTGCTTACTCTCTAAGTATCCTCAGTTGGAAAACCAAGAGGGGCCCCCTCCACAGAGACCTGGGCTACTGCCTCCCAACAGATCTCTGTCATCTGTTTGTGTACATCATTCATAAATTGGGGTCTTACTAGATTCTCTTTTATTGGACAAAATAATTTATTAAAATATGTTAGCATCTCCTAATGCAAAGCCCTATGTGGTTACACCAAAAAATAAATAAGGTGTTTGCAAGGGAAATAACTTTTACATAATCTGGCTGACACAGTTCTGTTTGGTTAAAAGTAGGACAAGATCCATTGCAGAGATTATGATCTGCAGTTCAGTAAGTAGATATTAATATTATTCAAAATATATAGCAGCTACCAAGAGACTTGATGAAAACATACTAAAGCAATCAATCTTTAAATATTAACACTGTTTAAAGAAAAAAATGTAAACAAATAAACCTAGTTTATAACACTATACATTTGTATTCCTTAGGTGCCTTACATATTTCATACTAGACATTACAAACTATGAGGTGTGGTCATAGAGTGAAATGCCAAGCTGTGGATTGCAGCAGCCAGGAATGTGTTAGGAACTTACATATGAGAAACCTATGGAGTCAATCATTTTTGCAGAGCGGTGCCATTATGGCAGTTCATATATCCTGGGAAGTGATTTCCTTTCTTCCAAAAAGTCAATGATCATAAAACCCATCCATTACCTTGGTGCAATTCTTAAGGAGACAGCGTGAAATTTGTGAGTTACATCACAGTGCAGATGGAAAGGAGGCATACGCTGGGCATTGTAAAGATTACACAGACTAGCAGAATGCAGATCACCACCTTAGAAATGTGGCTGGACAAGGGAGCATTTACAGATAAAGGTATTGAAATATTTTTGCATTTATGATAACAGTTCTGTTACAGGGAAGTAACTATTTCAACACAGACCAAAAGCATATACAAAGAACCTAAAGATAATGCATAATGAGGACGATGGTAAAGAAGCTCCAAAGAGGAGCAGAAAATAAACACTTCATATGGGAAACCCAATTCTGCCAGTTTTTTAATGAGGACAGAATTAGAATATAATCTAAACCAGTGGTTCTCCAACATTTTAGTCTCAGGAACTCTTCACTTCTTAAAATTAAGGACTCCAGAACACTTTTGTTTGTGTGTAGGCTGTATTTATTGATGTTTTCTGTATTAGAAGTTAAAAGTAAGATACTGTGCAGAAATACACACAAATTTAGTGAGAAGAGTAACATTATTTTACATTTTACAACTCATATATAGTAGTATTACACACCTGGATCCTCATATCTGCTTCTGTATCCAATCGCCTGCAATGCCACATGTGTTGTGACCTCTGGTAAATGTCACTATACAATCAGAGAGAAGGAGAGTGAAAATGATAAACAAGATTTGAGCACTATTCATAGAAAATTTTGACCTTGCAAGCACCCTGCAAAAGTGTCAGGGATTCAGAGGAGTCCTGGTACTTTGAGAACCATTGAGTTAAAAATATCAGGTGTCTAATATATTTTATATCCTTACATATATTGACATACTACATATAGACTACCCAGGTTAACTACTTACTAACCCATAGGTAGCTAACTTCATACTGCAAGTTTAAACTTTCTGAATTGTCCATTCCTTTCAACTGTAGGAAAACTGCAGGACACAGCTGCAAGCCAGAATGGCAACAAAGATTAATAAGTCTCATACTAAATGGAGACCTAATGAGATGCATTTCTGACTGTGAACGCTAAATATTATATTCTCACGTGTGGTACTATCACGTCCTAATAATGAGGTAGACAGAGTGAGCATTATTCCACTTTGTAAATGAGAAAAGTGCAAAGAGAGGGTAAGTGACTTATCCAAGTGCCATAACTAATCCATGACAGAGCCGGGACTGGATCCATCCCAGTGCTGCTTTGGGCTTATCACTAGGCCAACACAGTGTGCCAAAACACATGATTGAAGAGTGGAAATTATTGCTGGGGTGTCTTATTGCCTGATTTGTTCCTTTTAATTCTTCACTCTGCCAAATAGTTATTTTGGTAAGTATGTGGTTGATGTTTGATACTATTTTGCTAAGTGTTCATTTTAATATTTTGAAAATGCATAATTACTTCTTCTAGTCTCAATTCTTCTTACATGTAAAGTGTGGATAAAAATACCATAAAGGCTTCAGAAATAACAATATCTTAATAACTAATAAAACAAGGCATATCAAATCTACAATTAACAAAAACAGTGCCCTCCAACTGGGCAAATATGTGAGAGCACTATGGGTTTGCTCAATCACAAAAGATGATTTTTTTAAGGCGGGGACCAGAACTGCTTAACATCCTATGATATTACAGAGAATACTGCACAGTAAGGCCTTGTCCAATGTCTACAAACAAGTTTGAAATGTCTTGCTAGACAGCCACATAGGTGAAAATTTTATTCATAATTTATAGCTGGATATTAGCTGTGTTTAACATATAAATGTAATGTATTTTTTTAGAGTTTTAATATGGATTAGTTTTTTTTCCTAATGTAGCTACCCTGTAAAGGAAAGGAAGATTGTGCTTTTTGTCTGGAAGTTTAGCAAGAATGGCCCATTGAGTCGGAAAACCATATTGTGGTATTGTTGTTGCTATATCAGTTCACATTCATAGCTGTAATATTCATGGTAATTCTATACCTTAGTGTGAGCACCCAACTACTTCAATAGATCTTCTAGTATAGAGATACACAAACATTTACATTTATATTGAAATATTTGACTATAATCACTTCCCATTATTCCTCCTTTATATTAAAGATGATCTTTTATCAATATTGTGTGTTTGTGTATATAGGTAAGTAGGTTATCTTTGTTATTTATTACAGAATAGTAGACATTCCCAAATATATATATATTACCTTAATTTCCCCCAGACACCAAATTTTTATTTCTCAAAAGATTAGTTTTAGAGTCAGCATTAATAGACATTTTTCAAATTTCATCCCTACTGAAAAATTATTTGTGGTTCCTCCTTTGTGTTAACAGAAACAGGGTGAAAATAATTTACAATGTATCTGACCACAGGGTTTGATATGCTGGGCTTTATTTCTAATTTTTATGGATACATAATTGGTGTACATATTTATGAGGTACATATAAAGTTTTGATACAGGTATACAATGCACAATAATAATCCATCAGTGTAACTGGCTACCCATCACCTTAAGCATTTTTCATTCTTTTGGGTTAGAAACATTCCAATTACATATTTTTAGTTATTTTTAATTATACATTGAACTATTGATTATAGTCACCCTGTTGTGCTATCAAATACTAGATATTCGTTCTAACTATGTTTTAGTGCCACTCCCCATCTCCTCCCTGACTTCCCTTTGCAGCCTCTGGTAACCACCATTCTACGCTCTATCTTCATGAATTCAGTTGTTTTGTCAGCTTTCACAAAAGAATGAGAACATATGAAATTGGTCTTTCTGTGCCTAGCTTTTTTCACTTAATAAAATGTTCTCCAGTTCTATCCATGTTGTTGCAAATGACAGGATTTCATTATTTTTATGGCTGAATAATACTCGATTGTTTATATGTATCATATTTTCTTTATCCTTTAATCTGTTGATAGACACTTAGGTGGCTTCCAAATCTTGGCTATTGTGAATAGTGCTGCAATAAACATGAAAGTGCAGATCTCTCTTCAATATACTGATTTCCTTTCTTTTGGGTGAATATCCAGCAGTTGGACTGCTGGATCATATGGTAGTTCTATTTTTAGTGTTTCAAGAAATCGCTATACTATTCTTCATACTGGCTGTACTAATTTACATTTCTACCAACAATGTATGAGGGTTCCCCTTTATCCACCTTGCCAGTAGTCATTTTTGCTTGTCTTTTGTATAAAAGCCATTTTAACTGGAGGGAGATGATATCTCATAGTAATTTTGATTTGCATTTCTCTGATGGTCAATGGTGTTGAACACATTTTCATATACCTCTTTGCCATCAATATGTCTAATTTTGAGAAATGTCTATTCAGGTATTTTGCCCATGTTTGAACTGGATTGTTTATTTGCTACTGAGTTGTTTGAGCTCCTTACATATTCTGGTTATTAATCCCTTCTTGGATGGATAGTTTGAAAATATTTTCTCCCATTCCTCATGCTATTTGTTGATTGTTTCCTTTGCTGTGCAGAGCTTTTTAACTTGATGTGATCCCATTTGTCCATTTTGACTTTGGTTGCCTGTATTATTGAGATATTACTCAAGACATCCTTACCTGGATCAATGTCCTGGAGAGTATCTCTAACCTTTTATTTGAGTAGTTTCATAGTTTGAGATCTTAGATGTAAGTCTTTAAACCATATTTATTTTTTATATGGCAAGAGATAGGGATCTAGTTTTTCTTCTGCATATAGATAGCCAGTTTTCCCTGCACCACTTATTGAAGAGACTGTCTCCTACCCAATGTATATCCTTGGCCACCATTGTCCAAAGACTTCACTGTAGATGTATGGATTTATTTCTAGGTTCTCCATTCTGTTCCATTGGTCTACATGTCTGTTTTTATGCCAGTACCATGCTGTTTTTGTTACTATAGCTCTCTAATACAATTTGAAATCAGGTAATGTGATTATTCCAGTCTTATTCTTTTTGCTAAAGATAGATTTGACTCTTCTGGGTCTTTTGTGGTTCCCTATAATTTTCATGATGACCTTTTCTATTTCTGTGATGAATGCCATTGGTATTTTCATAGGAATTGCATTGAATCTATAGATAGTTTTCAGTAGTATGGACATTTTAATAATATTGATTCTTCCAATTTATGAACATGAAATATCTTTCCATTTTTTGTGTCCTCTTCAATTTTTTTCATCAATGTTTTATACTTCCATTTTAGAGATCTTTTACTTCTTTGGTTAAGGTTATTCCTAGGTATTTTATTTTACTTGTAGCAATTATAAATGGGATTACTTTACTGATTTCTTTCTCAGATTGTTCATTGTTGGCATCCAGAAATTCAACCGATTTTTGTATGTTGATTTTGTTTACTACAACTTTACTGAATTTGTTTATCAGTTCTAATAGTCTTTTGATAGAGTCTTTAGGTTTTTCAAAATATAAGATCATATCATCTGCAAACAAGGACAATTTGAAATTTTTCCAATTTGGATGCCCTTTATTTATTTCTCTTGTCTAACTGCTCTTGCTAGGAGTTCCAATACTATATTGAAGAACAGTGGTGAAAGTGGGCATCTTTGCCCTGTTCCAGATCTTACAGGAAAGGCTTTCAGTTTTTCCCCATTCAGTATGATGCTAGCTGTGTGTCTGTCATACATACCTTTTATTGTGTTGAGGTATGTTCCTTCTACCTCTAGTTTTTGGAGGGTTTTTTTAAAGGGATGTTGAATTTTATCAAGAGCTTTTACATCAGCAATTGAAATTACCATATGGTTTTCATCCTTCATCCCATTGATATGGTGTATCATATTTATTGATTTGTGTATCATTTTGCATCAGAGATACTGGTCTATAGTTTGTTTCCTTCTGTTTTTGTCTGGTTTTAGTATCAGAGTAACAATGACCTTGTAGGATAAATTTGAAAGTATTGCCTCCTCAATTTTTTGGAATAGTTTGAGTAGGGTTGGTATTAGTTCTTCTTTAAATGTCTGGTAAGATTCAGCAGCCAGCTATCAGGTCCCAAGCTTTTCTTTGATGGGGGACATTTTATTATGACTTTGATCTCATTACTTGTTATTCATCTATTCAGGTTTTGGATTTCTTTTTTTTTTTTAATTTAGAATACGTAAATCTCTTTTATTTAGAATATATAAAATATTAAGATTTTCTTTTTTGCATTATACTTTATGTTCTAGGGTACATGTGCACAATGTGCAAGTTTGTTACATATGCATACATATGCCATGTTGGTGTGCTGCACCCATTAACCTGTCATTTACATTAGGTATATCTCCTAATGCTATCCCTTCCCCCTCCCCCAACCCCAAAACAAGCCCCAGTGTGTGATGTTCCCCTTACCGTGTCCAAGTGATCTCATTGTTCAATTCCCACCTATGAGTGAGAACATGCGGTGTCTGGTTTTCTGTTCTTGCGATAGTTTGCTGAGAGTGATGGTTTCCAGCTGCATCCATGTCCCTAAAAAGGACACGAACTCATCCTTCTTTATGGCTGCATAGTATTCCATGGTGTATATGTGCCACAATTTTTTAATCCACTCTGTCATTAATGGACATTTGGGTTGGTTCCAAGTCTTTGCTATTGTGAATAGTGCTGCAATAAACATACATGTGCATGTGTCTTTATAGCAGCATGATTTATAATCCTTTGAGTATATACCCAGTAATGGGATGGCTGGGTCAAATGGTATTTCTAGTTCTAGATCCTTGAGAAATCGCCATATTGGTTCAATCTTGTTAGGTTGTTTAGGGACCTAGACATACATGTGTCTAGGAATTTATCCATTTCTTCTATGATTTTAATTTATTGGCATATAGTTGCTCATAGTAATCCCTAACGATGCTTTGAATTTCTGTGTTATAAGTTGTAATGTCTCCTTTTTATCTCTGATTTTATTCTTTTCTTAGTGTTGCTTATTCTTATTGTATCTTTTCAAAAAACATTTTGATTTATTGATCTTTTGTATGTTTTGATTTCAATTTCATTTCTGCTGTAATTTATTATTTCTTTCCTTCTACCAATTTGGGTTTGGGTTGCACTTGCTTTTCTAGTTAAGATGTATCATTAGGATGTTTATTTGAATTTTTATTTTTTTGATGTAGCCACTTATTGCTATAAAGTTTCCTGTTAATATTGCTTTTGCTGCATCCCATAGGTTTTAGTATGCTGTGTTTACATTATCATCTTTTCCAATAAATTTTTAATTTCCTCATTAATTTCTTCATTGACCCACAGGTCATTAAGGAGCATATTTAATTTCCATGTGTTTCTATGGTTTTTAAAGTTCCTCTTGTTATTGATTTCTAGTTTTATTCCATGGTGGTCATCAATGTTTTGAATTTTCTTACGACTTGTTTTGTGGCCTATTGTATGGTCTATTTCTGAGAATAATCCATGTGCCGAGGAGAAGAATATGTATTTTCCAAGTCATGAATGTAATGTTGTATAAATATCTACTTGGTCTATTTGGTTTATAGTGCAGATTAAGTCTAATTTTATTGTTGTTGTTAATTTTCTTTCTGGATGATCTGTTCAATGCTGAAAGCGGGATGTTGAGATTGCCAGCTATGATTGTACTGGGAGTGTATCTCCCTTTGGTTCTAATAATACTTGCTTTATATCTGGGTGCTCCAGCATTGGGTATATATATATTTACAATTATTATATCCTCTTGTTGAACTGATCCTTTTATCATTATATAATAACCTTGTCTCTTTTGATATTTTTGAATTGAAATGTATTTTTTCTGATATAACTACTACTGTTCTTTATTTGGATTCCATTTGCCTCTTTCATCTATCCCTTTATTTTCAGTCTGTGTGTATCTTTATAGGTGAAGTTAGTTTCTTAAACACTATATAATTTGGTCTTTTTTTTAATCCAGTCACTGTATATTTCTTTATTGGAAAATTTAGTCTATTTACATTCAGGGTTATTATTGATAAGTAAGTACTTATTACAGCCATGTTGTTATTTATTTTCTGGTTGTTTTGTGGGCCTTTATTCTTTTTTCCTGTCTTCCTTCATGTAAAAATGATTTTCTCTATTGGTATGTTTTAATTTCTTACTATTTTTTGTATATCTGTTGTAGGTTTTTTAATTTGAAGTTACCATGATGCTTGCAAATAACATTTTACAAGCCAGTATTTCCAACTGATGACAACTCTGATTGCAAAAAAAAAAATGACTCAACAAACAAGCAAGGAGATAACTAATAAAAACTCTGTATCCTAAGTCCATACATCCTGCTTTTTAACTTTTTGTTGTTTCTATTTTTTTTATACTATCTATCTCTTAAAAGTTATTGTAGTTATTTTTAACAGGTTTGTCTTTGAGTCTTTCTACCGAACATATGATTTACATACCACAGCTACAGTGTTAGTGTATTCTATATTTGTCTGTGTACTTAAACTGTTACCAGTGAGTTTTGTATCTTCACATTTATTATTGCTCATTAACATCCTTTTTTTTTTTTCCAGATTAAAGAACTCCCTTTAGCATTTCTTGTAAGCCAGGTCTAATGTTGACAAAATTCAACAGCTTTTACTTCCCTGCGAAAGCATTTTTTCTCCTTTACATTTAAAGGATATTTTCACTGGATATAATATTCTAGGATAAAAGGTTTTTTTGTTTTGTTTTTGTTTTTTCCTGAAGCATTTTGAATATGTCATGCATGCCACTCTCTCCTGGATGGTAAGGTTTTCACTGAGAAGTCTGCTGCCAGTCATATGGGATCTCCTTTATATGTTATTTGTTTCTTTTCTCTTGTTGCTTTTAAAATCTTTATTTTTGGGAGTTTGATTATTAGATGTCTTGAGGTAGTCTTATTTGGGTTAAGCCTGGTTGGTGTCCTATGACCTTCTTGTACTTAAATGTTGATATCTTTCTCCAAGTTTTGAAAATTCTCTGTTATTATTTATTTGAATTAAATTTCTACACTGATCTCTTTCTCTGCCTCCTCTTTAAAGCCAATCTCTCTTAGATTTACCTCCGTGAGACTATTTCTAGATCGTATAATCATGCTTCATTCTTCCATATTTTTCTCTCTGTGTATTTTCATATAGCCTCTCTACAAGCTCACTAATCTTTTCTTCTGTCTGGTCAATCCTGCCATTGAGAGATTCCAATGCATTCTTTAGTTTGTCAATTGAATCTTTCAGCTCCATAAATTCTGCTTGCAATCCCTCTGTTAAATGTATCTGATAGTACTCTGAATTTCTTCTCTATGTTATCTTGAAGTTATCTGAGCTTCCTAAAATTAGCTTTTTTTAATGCTGTCTGAAAGGTCATACATCTCTAGATCACTGGTGCCTTAGTTCGTTTGATGAGGTCATGTTTTTCTAGATGTTCTTGATGCTTGTGGATGTTTATTGATATCTAGGCATTGACGAGTTAGGTATTTATTCCAATCTTCACAGTCTGGGCTTGTTTGTATTCATCCTTCTTGAGAAGGCTTTCCATGCATTCAGAAGGAATTGTTTTTATCTAGGTATTTGGGCACTACAGCCATATAGCACTGGAGGGTGCCCCAAATCCAGTAACACTGTAACTTTTGCAGATTTGTAGAGCTTGAGTAAGAGCCAGAAGAATTCCCAGGAATACCAAGCACGGCCCCTTGTTCACTTCCCTCACTTCGTCTCAAATAAATGGAGTATCTCTCTTCATGCTGCATTGCCTTGAGTTGAGGGAGGGGTGAAGCAAGCATTCCTGTGGCCACTATAGCTGGGACTGGGTCACACCTGAGGCCTGAATGGCACTTGGGTCTCATACAAGGAACCATGGTGACTACTGCCTGGCTACTGTTGATGTTTACGCAACGCCCAAAGGATCCTTCATTCAGTTGGCGGCAAATCCTGCCGGGACTGGGTCCTGTCCTTCAGAGAAGTAGGTGCTTTTCTGCCCCAGGGTGGGTCTAGGAATATCATCTGGGAGCTAGGGCCTGGAATCAAAAGCTTCAGGATTCTGCCTGATGCTTTATTTTACTGTAGCTGAGCTAGTATCCAAGTTGGAAGAGAAAGTCCTCTATCCTCTTCCTTCTTCTTTCCATAAGTGAAAGGAGTCTCTGGTTAGGCTTCACTGCCTGGAGTTGGAGGAGGGGTGCCACAGGTACTCCCTTGGCTGTTTCAGCTGGTGTCTCACTGGGTCACGTGCACCCCAAGTCCACTGGCTCTGAGTCCAGCATAGCACCAAGACTTGCCCAAGTACTGCCGTTCTTGTGGCCTGACTACCTTTCAAATGTGTTCAGGATACCACCACACTTTAGTCCACTGGTGATGGAGCTAGCCAAAACTCAGGTTCCTATTGCTGGGGTGATTGAGGCTGATTTAAATGCTCTCTCCATGGGCACCAGCCAAATTCTGCCCTGTGTTGTGTTCCACTGAGACAGGACAGCGCTGAATTCCCACACAAAGTCCCACAGTCACTTTGCTGTCCCTCCCCGAAACACACAGATTCTCTCTCCGTGCTGCTGGGGGCTGGGTGAGGGATGGTATGGGCAGTGCAAGACTTTCTTTCTTACCCTCTTCAGTGCCACTTTCCTTGATATGATGTTAAAAACCAGATACTATGATCACCATCTGATTTTTGTTGTTGTTTTTTTTGTTTTTTGAGAAGGAGTTTTGCTCTTGTTGCCCAGGCTGCAGTGCAGTGGAATGATCTCGGCTCACCGCAACCTCAACCTCCTGGGTTCAAGCATTCTCCTACCCCAGTCTCCCAAGTAGCTGGAATTACAGGCATGTGCCACTGCGCCTGGCTAATTTTTGTATTTTTAGTAGAGATGGGGTTTTACCATGTTGGCCAGGCTGACCTGGAACTCCTGACCTCACGTGATCTGCCCACCTTGGCCTCCCAAAGTGCTGGGATTACAGGCGTGAGCCACCGCGCCTGGCCGATTTTTGGTTCTTATGAAGATGCTTTCTTGTGCAGATAATTGTTCAATTTGGTGTTGCTGCAGAAAGGACAATCATTGGAAGGTTCTGCCTGGCCAGCCTGTTCCATCTCCTTTTCGGTTGGCATGTTTTGGAGAAGGATGATATCTTGGATTGATTTCAAAAGGAGCCATAAAAGCCATATTTGGTTGCGTAATTTATACAGCTTTAAGTTTTTCTACAGTCAAAAACACTTCTGCCTCCAACCTGCTACTAGTACCACCATCATGTACACACAGTTATCTCTGCTTTACCTACTAACATACAGACAAGATGTAGTTCAAAACACTTTTGATTAAAGAGGAAAACTGCAGTTTCTACTTATACCTAAACATTCTCCTGAATATTATCTATTGCACAGTATGCCACAGGTTCAAATGGAATATACTTTTTTAACATGCATTATCTTTACTTATAAAGAAATATCAAAAACTTAGTTTCAATGGCAAGTGTGTGCTATGTAGGAAAATTAGATACAAGTAATTGGAAGTTTTAAAATCTAAATGAAATTTTGATCAATGTAGTCTACACAACAAATAATTGTGATGTTTATTTTGCTACCTGCACATAAAGTGTTTCCTTGGCTGCTTTCCTGGGCCATACAATTATTTTAAGATGTATTTTTCATGCTCTCTGCAGTCAGAGATGTTTCTTTTTTCACTGAAAATAAAATGACTTTTTGGTAATCATATCATTTTTCCTCTCAGAAAGACACTACTTTTTTTTTAACTTACTGTTTAAAAAACTGTCCAAATCAATATAACTTTCATGGTTGGGTACTGGCTTACTTGATTATGTTAGGGGAATACGTATAGTGTTGGAAATAGCCTTTACTTCTCTGGCTCTATTAGCTTTGTAGGAATGGTTCATTAACAACATACACCATTAATTTAGAGTAAGCTCTCTACTAATAATGACAATTGATTTTTTTGTTTAATTTCTTTATAACCAAATGGCACACTTTACAACAAGCCTAAATTTAAGGCTCCTGTGGGACTTCAGATTACACTGCATCTTTCTAAAGGTTATGTTTGATGACCTAACCACTTGATATTTTTCTCTTTGCAATATTTAAAATACAAAACTACAATTGGACTCTATAAATTGCAGTCATATTTTAGTAAAAGATTAATAAGCATTTCTAAAAATAAAAAGAATGCTTCCACACATAAATTTCCCTCTCAGCTTGTGCCAACATCCATTTTATAATGAACTGCAATACATAGCATATTTGTAGGTATGAAACATTATCACCATTATTTTCTGTGGTGAAAAGTAAAAATTTTAGGATACAACAACTAATCTCACTGAATACATTGATCTCATGCTGGTCAGACATTTTTCCTGCTTTAACTTCCTCAGCTGTAAAACAGATTGATAATATCTTGAAATATATGTTTTAAAATATTTACAAAAATAAAAACCATTATTGTCAACTAATCTAACTTGGTACAGCTCTCAATATGCTATTAAAAAAAAATAATTTTGTGGGATAGGTCCTGAGTTCAGAACCCCTGAATTCAAGTACTGACTCTGCCATTTATAAACTGGGTTACCTTGGCCATGTCATTTTGTTTTGAGTGCCCATTTCTGCAAATATCAAAAATGATAATATATACTGTGATTTACTCACAGGGCATTTGTGAGCATAAAATAAGAAGACTCCAATGATTTTCAAATTACATTTATAAGACAATGAATAGAAGGAACAAATATATTTCAAAGACCATGATATGTTTTGTTTTCTGGAATTCTGAATTTATCACTACATCTTTTTAAATAACCAAAATAATATGAACCTGAGTGGAATATTGTAAACTAAATCAAGTCACATGTACATGATTCCAATGACCTGTGATAAGGATAAACTGCATGGTTCATCTGAGTGCAGTAAGTTCCAAACAACTCAATCTCATTCCATTAGCTGTACTAAGGCAAGGATCTATAATAATAAGTATATTCTATTAAACATATTACTTTGTTAGAACTTCTTCTGTTATTTACAATACCTAGAATAATTTGTTGGGGATGAGAGGCAAAGGTAGGCCCAACACCTATAAACACAAAACACACAGGTAAATCATGGCATTTCTTCCTATTATATAAATAAGTCCCGAACATGAAATTCTAGCCCCAACCTTCACTTAGAGCTTCAGACTAATGGTTTTTCCTGTGTGCTATGCATCTCAAACTAGTATGTCCAAAATCAGATACATCCATTTTGCATTTAAACACCTTGGTCAGAGTTTTTATTTACTTTTTAAGTATACTTCTTAAGTAGTTTATAAAAATTTTCTGCAGAAGTATATATATAATACTTAAGGAGAAATAAAATAATTTGTATATTTCACTAAATCTTAGTAAATGGCCTGATGCAGATATGAAAATGAATTCATGATAAAACTTTACTTATCTCCTAAAATTCAAGCCTCGACAAGGATAATACAATTGTAAATGAATATACTAATGCCACTTTACCACAAATTGAACATCCAATATAATGCTTATATTTGAGAAATATAAAATAAAATGAAATCCACTTTCTAAAGACTGATGTGACATGCTTAACTAAGTCAAATCAACTTCACCCTCCACTGAGAGGAAGCCACCAAGAGAAAGTTGTATACCACATTTGCAAAGATCAAACAGCACCAGAAGGATACAGTGATTATGAAATGCTGTGATAAGTGTGACATAATTAACAGATAAGAACATTTCTATTCCCTTCTAAGGGCAGCAAGAGATTAACTTAGTTTATAATGACATGACTGACTCATTTTGGGTATAAAAATGAGCAGCTTAAATCTAATCCTCAGGCTAATAGGCAACAAGTATAGTTCTCTGAGAAAAAAAAGTAACGTTCCTATCAAGTGGCAAAAACAATTAGATAGACAGCAGTATTCTGAGCCAACTGCGAACACTGTAAAGAAAGAGAAGAAAAACAGACACAGTCTCCTACAGTGGTTCAGGCCCTGAAGCACAGTGGAATAGAATATCTTGTTATTTTTCTGCCTTAAATATTCTCTAACTTCAGAAATATTAGAGGTTAGTTGCTTATATTAGGACACAAATTTAAAAGGATACGAAAATCAACGAACATATAAATCTAAAAGTTTGTATTTTTGGCTGAGCACAGTGGCTCATGCCTGTAATCCCAGCACTTTGGGAGGCTGAGGCGGGCAGATCACTTGAGGTCACGAGTTCAAGACCAGCCTGGCCAACATGGTGAAGTCCTGTCTCTACTAAAAATACAAACAATTAGCCGGGAGTGGTGTCGCGCACCTGTAATTCCAGCTGCTTGGGAGGCTGAGGCACGAGAATCGCTTGAACCTGGGAGGTGGAGGTTGCAGTGAGCTGAGATTGTGCCACTGCACTCCAGCCTAGGCAACAAAGTGAGACTGTCTCAAAAACAAACAAATAAATATTTATATTTTTAAAGACAAAAGTTAAATGAAAAATTATCTGATGTATTACTTGAGAAAGTGGGACATAATATAACATTATTCTATAATTAGTGAAACATTTATAATTTATTTCAAAAAGGCCTGCATCAATATTAAAACCTAATATATGCTGGACAAAACAAAACAGGAAATCTATGAAAGAAATGTATAAGTATCGCAATATAAAGGGCATAAATAATATTCTATTTCTGGACTTGGGTAGTAGTTACAAGGGTTTGCATTTTATTCATCTTGCTACATGTTTACATTTTATAAACTTTTATATGTGGATTGTATTTAATGATTTTTAAAATATTATTTTTGAATGTTATAAAGTAAGTCAGCAACAGTATGCCAGTCATAATCACTCTGTGGTTATGTCTGCACTATCCCAAAACACACCCGTCAGTCTAGGTGCTGGGAGCATTTGCCAAGCAATGTATTTTGGCATTATGCAGACCAAAAAATGAATTCATATGTTTCACTAATTCTTAGTCAATGACCTAGGAAAAGTCTGGAAATGAACTTATGCTAAAACTTTATTTTCTTAAGAAAAATTCAAGCCTTAACAAGGACAATATAAGTATAAATGAATTACTAATACCAGTTCACTATGAATAGCAAGATGTACACCTAATATAACCCTTTTATCCAGAGAAACTAAAATAAAGTCTAACTTACTAGTGACTGCAATTACTAGCTTAACCAATCAAATCAGCTTCACCCTACACGAAGGGTGACCCACCGTTATCTGTTGGCCATACTGTCTATGTAGCAACTCACTGGCAATTTCAGTGCTCGCAAATCTGTATATAGGTATTAAAAGGTTAACAAACATATATGCCTGTATACAGACAAAATGTTTACTGCCTAAAAGAACATGCATGCTAAAAAGTTCTGTGAAACCAAGCTGTATCCAAAATATATTGACATACTATAAGGGTGCAAAGGTAGAAACAAAAATATAACATCTAACACTATATCTAATCATGAAATTATTACATATGAGTGTGTAAGACAGGCTTTAAAATCTCATTCCATAAATATTCTTCTCTAATCTAAATTGGAAAATGTCTGAAGGAAATAAATGTGTTAATAAACACACACATGCAAGCACATACACATTTATTTGAATTGAAAAACCATGGCTCCAGCTAAAATTTAGAGAGCAACCTAATTTCTTTTACATCATGAGTCCATAATCCGACATAAATTTGATTGTCTGTGATTCATTGTCACCAGATGGGAAAAAACTGTCAAAGAGCTATAGAATTTGGCTGTTTGTATAGATCACGAAATTATATTCATGAATATTTTAGGATGTGATTGTCTCATGAATTCTCATCATTTTTTATTCCTCTGTCTTATATCTTTAATTACAGAATAACAGAAAGATTATGGGATATTACTAGGCCCTGGATGAATTAGTAAAATACACATTTGCTCATTATGAACTTTCCCCATTTTTGGCAAAATTTCTCATAGGAAGAAAAGCATATAAACTGTATGTTAAATAAAAAGAGTTTTGAGCCTGAAAACATAAGAGGTTGGAAACGGATTTAGGAAGAAGAAAAAGTCAGTTGGTGTTTTTCTTTGTTCAAGAAATCACTACCCAGGATGGTCAGGGACTGTCCAGTTATGATCTGTCAGCTAAGGAAGTCATTCTGTTCTATCAAATCCTATAATCTATCTAAGCTCAATTATTTTTATTGCAAAGAATTATATTAGTAAAGTTACAAAAACCTTTCCAATAGATAAACCCTGAAATCTCAGTAGCTTAATGCAAATCTCAGTGGCTTAAAAAAGGTTTAATTTTTGCTCCTGAAAATTCTAAAAACTTTCCTTGTTCAGTGGTGTCTCTCCACCAGAGGTGGTTTAGGGACTCAACGAATCTATGACATAGAAAGAGTCTATGAATCTCTGGCAGACAGGTAGCCATCACTTCCATAGAAATTGTGTTTTCATTAAATCTTGACTCTTCAGGGAAAACTCAATCATGAGTACCCACACACTGGACTTCAGAGGATTCCTTCTAGGTCCTGAGATAGTCAAGAAGTGGAATCATTGGAAAAATGTAGTGTGAGAACTTTCATATACAATAAATTAAAGAAGAGTCTAGAAAGTCAAAGTTCTGTACTTGATATGGTTTGGCTGTGTCACCACCCAAATCTCATCTCTAATTGCAATTTCCACGTGTCGAGGGAGAGACATTGTAATCCCCACTTGTCGAGGGAGGGAGGTGACTGGATCATGGGGGCGATTTCCCCCTTGCTGTTCTCAAGATAGTGAGTGACTTCTTACAAGTTCTGATGGAATTTTAAGTGTTTGGAAGTTCCTTCTTCTTTCTTCTCTTTTCTGGTGCCTTGTGAAGAAGGTACTTGTTTCTCCTTCACCTTCTGCCATGATTGTAAGTTTCCCAGGGCTTCTCCAACCATGAGGAGCTATAAATCAATTAAACCTCTTTCCTCTGTTAATTACCCAGTCTTGGGTAACATCTTTATAGCAGTGTGAAAATGGACTAACACAGCAGTCAATGGAGTACTCCAGGAAAACATGGTAAAATTAAATATAGGACAAGTGTTAGACACAATTTTAACAGAGCAAAAGGAATTCTTATAAATGTAATAATAGATTTTGGGTAGATTATGCTATAAATGTGTCACCACAGAGTCATGCCTTATTTTATTGTGCTTCACTTTATCTGTGCTTTACAGATAACTGCCTTTTTTAATACAAATTGAAGGTTTGTGGCAACCATGTGTTGAGCAAGTCTATTGGTGCCATTTTCTCAACACCATGTGCTTACTTTGTTTCCCTGTGTTACATTTTGGTTATTATTTCAATATTTCAAACTTTTGTTTTATTATTTTATCTGTTATAGTGATCTATGATCTTTGATGTTACTATTATAACTATTTAGGGGCACCATAAACCACGTCCTTATAAGACAATGAACTTTATCAATAAATGTTGGGTGTGTTCTGACTGCTCAATTGACCAGCCATTCCCTCTTCTCTCTCCCTCATTCCAAGGCTTCCCTATTCTTTGAGATACAACAATATTGAAGTTAGGTGAATTAATAATCCTACAATGGCCTCTATGTGTTCAAGTACAAGGAAGAGAGCTATTTATGACAAACCCACAGCCAGTATCATACTGGATGGGCAAAAACTGAAAGCATTCCCTTTGAAGCCCAGCACAAGACAAGAATTTCCTCTCTCACCACTCCTATTCAACATAGTATTGGAAGTTCTGGCCAGGGCAATCAGGCAAGAGAAAGAAATAAAGGGTATTCAAATAGAGAGGAACTCAAATTGTCTCTGTTTGCAGACTACATGATTCTGTATTTAGAAAACCCCATCATCTCAACACAAAAACTCCTTAAGCTGATAAGCAACTTCAGCAAAGTCTCAGGATAAAAAAATCTATGTGGAAAAATCACAAGCAGGCCAGCGTGGTGGCTCACACCTGTAATCCCACCAGTTTGGGAGGCTGAGGTGGGCAGATCACAAGGTCAGGAGTTCAAGACCAGCCTGACCAACATGGTGAAACCCCATCTCTACTAAACATACAAAAACTAGCCAAGGGTGGTGGCACACACCTGTAATCCCAGCTACTCAAGAGGCTAAGGCAGGAGAATTGCTTGAATCCTGAAGGCAGAAGATTGCAATGAGCTGAGAGCATGCCACTGTACTCCAGCCTGGGCAAAAGAGCGAGACTCTGTCTCAAAAAAAAAAAAAAAAAATCACAAGCATTCCTATACACCAATAATAGACACAAAGAGAGACAAATCATTAGTGAAATCCCATTTACAATTGCTACAAAGAGAATAAAATACCTAGGAATACAGCTAACAAGGAACGTGAAGGACTTCTTCAAGGAGAACTATAAACCACTGGTCAAGGAAATAAGAGAGGACACAAATGGAAATACATTCCATCCTCATGCCTAAGAGGAATCAATATCGTGAAAATGGCCATACTGCCCATACAGATTCAGTGCTATTCCCATCAAACTACCATTAACTTTCTACACAGAATTGGGGAAAAAAGAACTACTTTAAATTTCAAATGGAGTCAAAAAAGAGCCCGTAGAGTCAAGAAAATCCTAAACAAAAAGAACAAAGCTGGAGGCATCATGCTACCTGACTTCAAACTATATTACAAGGCTACAGTAACCAAAACAGCATGTTGCTGGTTCCAAAGCAGACATATAGACCAAAGGAACAGAACAGAGATCTCAGAAATAACATCACACATCTACAACCATCTGATCTTCAACAAACCTGACAAAAACAAGCAATGCGGAAAGGATTCCCTATTTAATAAATGGTGCTGGGAGAACTGGCTAGCCATATGCAGAAAACTTAAGCTGGACTCCTTACACATCATACAAAATTAACTCAAGATGAGTTAAAGACTTAAATGTAAAACCAAAACCATAAATACCGTAGAAGAAAACCTAGGCAATAACATTCAGGAAACAGACATGGGCAAAGACTTCATGACAAAAACACCAAAAGCAATGGGAACAAAATCCCAAATTGACAAATGGGATCTAATTAAACTAAAGAGCTTTCGCAAAGCAATGGAAACTATCATCACAATGAACAGGCAACCTACAGAATGGGAGAAAATTTTTACAGTCTACATACGTGATAAAGGTCTAATATCCAGAATCTACAAGGAACTTAAACAAACTTACAAGAAAAAATAACCCCATCAAAAAGTTGGCAGAGGTCTGAACAGACACGTCTCAAAAGAAGACATTTATGTGAACAAACTTACGAAAAAAAGCTCAACATCTCTGATCATTCGAGAAATGCAAATCAAAACCACAATGGGATATCATCTCATGACAATTAGAATGGCGATTACTAAAAAGTCAGGAAACAACAGATGCTGGTGAGGATGTGGAGAAATAGGAACACTTTTACACTTCTTGGGAGTGTAAATTAGTTCAACCATTGTGGAAGACAGTGTGGTGATTCCTCAAGGATCTAGAACCAGAAACACCATTTGACCTAGCAATCCCATTACTGTGTATACACCCAAAGGAATATAAATCATTCTATTATGAGGATACATGCACACATATGTTTACTGCAGCACTATTTATAACAGCAAAGACTTGGAACAAACCCAAATGCCAATTAATGATAGACTGGATAAAGACAATGTGGCACATATACACCATGGAACACTATGCATCCATAAAAGAGGATGAGTTCATGTCCTTTGCAGGGACATGGATGAAGCTGGAAACCATCATTCTCAGCAAACTAACACAGGAACAGAAAACAAAACACTGCATGTTCTCTCTTATAAGTGGGAGTTGAACAATGAGAACACATGGACACAGGGAAGGGAACGTCACACACAGGGACCTGTCAGGGGATGGGGGGCAAGCGGAGGGAGAGCATTAGGACAAATACCTAATGCATGCAGGGCTTAAACCTAGATGATGGGTTGATAGATTTATCAAACCACCACAGCACATGCATACCTACATAACAAATCTGCACATTCTGCACATGTATCCGAGAATTTAAAGCAAAATTAACAAAATTATTTTGAAGAGATATAAAAATAAAACACATGCTGACGAGGATGTGGAGAAATAGGAACGCTTTTACACTGTTGGTGGGAATGTAAATTAGTTCAAAAATTGTGGAAGACAGTGTGGCGATTCCTCAAGGATCTAGAACTAGAAATATCATTTGACCCAGCCATCCCATTACTGGGGATATACCCAAAGGATTATAAATCATGCTGCTATAAAGACACACGCACACGTATGTTTACTGCAGCACTATTCACAATAGTGAAGACATGGAACCAACCCAAATGCCCATCAATCATAGACTGGATAAAGAAAACGTGGTACATATACACCATGGAATACTATGCAGCCTAAAAAAGAAAAGAGATCATGTCCTTTGCAGAGACATGGATGAAGTTGGAAGCCATCATCCTCAGCAAACTAACACAGGAACAGAAAACCAAACACCGTATGTTCTCACTCATAAGTGGGAGCTGAACAATTAGAACACATAGACATAAGGAGCAGAACATCACACACTGGGGCCCAGGGGAGGGAGAGCATTAGGACACATAGCTAATGAATGCGGGGCTTAAAAGCTAGATGATGGGTTGATAGGTGCAGCAAACCACCATGGCATACGTATACCTATGTAACAAACCTACACTTTCTGCACTTGTATCCCAGAATGTAAAGTAAACTAAAACAAAACAAAATAAAATAAATAGAGAACAGAAGAGTAAAGCTGAAAAATACTGTGTCACTTGCCAGGTACTCTCTTTTGATGAGACAAGAGGCGAGGCAGCGTGACTCAAAATAAAAAAAGAAAAGAAGTCTCCTGTTCCACTGCTCCCCTGTCTTTTCTACTCATATTTAAGGAAAATTTAATAGAATTTATTTTGTGCTACAAGCTGATGTCTTCTGTTGTCTTAACTTTGAAAGTTTTCCAGGAAGTAAGTATCTGAAATTTGTCATGACGTGACACATATCACACATGTGAAAGCAAGCCTTTATAATCTTTGAACAGGAACTTTTACCTCCATTGGCAAATCCTCCCTTTCATGAACATTTTATCTATTTCTGAGATAAAGTTTTATAGGAAATCCTGGTTAGCATGTAGCCTGTCCACATTTCTGTGAAATTACCTAAATTTTAGATTTTAAAAAGATGCAGCAACTTTCTATAATTGTGAGATTTTATGTTATTGACAATATTACAATCTCAGATTTTCTGCTAAATATTTGTGTGAAAATCAAACATTATTTAAATTCTAGTTTCTAAGATTTATTTCTCCCTGTTGGTATTATACGAAACCACGATTAACATGCTGTGAAATGAGACATCTACAGCATCACTAGTAAAAGCCTTTAAGTGGTAATCCTCCTGAATCCTTTCTTCTAATAGCTGAACATTTGCTGTACAAAACCAATGAAATTCACACATGCCACTATGGAGTAGTGGAGCAATTATTACAACATTTTCCCCCAAAGTACCTTCGGCTTTAGATGATTAGAGAATAGTCTTATGTTTTAAACTTCCTGCCAACAATGTGGCTTTTAGTTGCATTGGATTGAGGACAAATTGTAGTATAATGTATGTTGACAGTTTAATAACATGGGTTAGTATCTTTGGTGTACTTTATGATGTAATACATCCTTATAGGTGTCTCTAGAGAGTTGTGCTATGGTTTTCAAGGAACAGAAAATTCAATAAACTAAAACAGCCTGAGTTAGATTTCTGCCTTCTGTATACTTTGGACATTTTCCTAAAAAATAAATAGGTGCTACCCTTCTAAAATATTTTTCTGACATGACTTTTTTGTTTTTCTTCTCAAACTGTAGTTTCAAGGTTGGAATGGTAGAATTCTTATTAAATTATACATTAAAAATATAAAGTCCCTTTCTTTATATAATAAACAGTCTTTTTTCAGGTCTCAGAGGTAACGTTCCTTTTCTATAAAAAGCTGTAATTGTGGTTTTCAAAATCTCATTAAATATTTAGATCTGTTAGAACACAAGTGTTTTCTGTTGAGGTTTAAACACATTCAGACTAATTATTTCTAATGTTTTGACCATTGTACAAATACTTGCAGTATTAAATAGCTAATAGCATAAAATAAAAAAACAAGTCTTATGTGCAGAAATCATAATTACTTCTGGATTTTCTTTCATCCAGATATTGCTGAGTGAAACGAAAATAGCAATATAATGTATTTTTAAGCATTATAAAACATTATTATTAAATGAATATGATTCAAGGTACAGATGTTACTTTATATAACCTTGTTTTCTGTGTGTCTGCATTTGTATGATCATAAACACAAGAAAATACTCAAGTTCTCAAGCACACTAAACCCACTATGACTCCAGAATGGACAATTTCCTGGCATTTTAGTAATTTTAAAAGGGGAAAACACACTACAGTATTCTAAAGGAAATATTCTGCCAATACGACTTTGTAAGAAAAAGACTCAGTAATTTTATCATCCACCTGTAAGGTGAAAAAAGCGTTAGAGAAAATGACTAAATTACTATCTTCCAGAACTACTATCCTTTACTCCTTCTTCCCTTTTTAAAAAGCTACATAATATAGGAATACAGAAAAGCATAAAAGCAACTTTCCTGTTCTAAAGGTAACATAGTAATTTTTCTCAAATACTCCCTATGTTGCAGGTACTGTGTAAAATATCTTATACCCATTATTTCCTTTACTGCTTCAGGCAACCCCAGGGCGTAGGTTCCTTATTATTACTTCATTTTATAAATGAGGAATGAGGAACCAGAAAGGTCATATGTTCACTTAAGATCATTTAGCAAATAGATAGTGGAACTAGGATTCTAACACAGGCATTCAGACTTCAGGACCTGGAACATAGGGCCTTCCTCACTTAGATTTAGATTTCAAAAACCTACACATGGATGTTGGAATGAAAACTAATATAGGTTAATCTAAAGAATACTAAATAAATTTAGGTTTTGTTAATGGTTTGTTTAGGGACTAAGAAACACATTCATCTGGGAAATCTGTTCTGAAATTCATTCATTTACGAGTACCCCACCCAGGATAGAGCAAACTCCTCTGTCCCCAGTAACACATTACTTGTCTTTAGAATCATATGCGATTTAAATCATCTCATTGTTATTATTGTCACTCCATTGTCCACTTGCAACTCAGAGCCACACTGTCTCTGTGTTCAAAGCAAATGTTTACCAAATCATGCTCCAAGGTTTCATGAAGGCCCTGAAAGCTGAGAGAGAAGGAACTAAAGATGAAATGGGAGTATTGAATGTTGAGTCTCAAACCAGGAGGGAAAAAGGTATTGCCCTTGAATTCTGGCCCACATTGAAGTTTCCGGTTCCAATGTCTTTGTTGCTTTTTCTAATTTTTTGGCTGAGAGCTCGTGTGCTTTCCTCCTCCCAGGGGTTCTGCTGAGCAGGCCTGGTTGGAAGAGATCCCAGTCGAGAGCAGAGGTCTGAGGATTATTGAAGTGGTTTTCTTTTTAATCACTTATAAAAACAGAGACAAAGCCAATCACCAGCCATGTGATTTGCTCCAAGTCACTGGGCCTCTAAATTCCCTGAAGAAAGCCAGAGTCAGCTCTTTCCCAACCATGTGGTATTCTGAGCTTCTCTCAATTTGAGAGCCTCAGAGCTCTGGAAAGGGGAGGGAGAGAGAGAAAAAATATACCTTGAACACATGAACAAAGTAGGGACTAGAGTGAAACTATCACGCTCAAGCACAGGGGATAAGCCTGTGTGTCTCTGCTCCTTTCCAGCATTTTGAAAATTCGTTTTCACTTTATTTCCTAGTTGATGAAGCTTAGCACAATCTCTGCTCCTTCCTCTCATCACCCTCTGATTTTTCTTCTATGGGATTTGCAATCAGAGTTCCTTAAAGGATAAATTAGGAACAGAAGATGAAGAGACTAAGATAAATCTGGTTGCATTGGTCCTTACCAAAATTTAATTAACTAGCATTTAAATAAACACTATCCAGACAATTATAGGGAACAGAAAAAAAGCTCTGGAAAAGATGGGAGAGATGTCGTAACTTGATTGTAATTCTTTTGCATGATCTGTGTTTCCACATCAAGTTCTCACTCCCCAAAAGGAGGACAATAAATCCTGATGATTAACAAAAAGAATTCATTTCATTTTGTTGTATTTTGTAATCTTCAAGACTTTAGTCCAGTTGAAAACATACATTCCCACCCACTTCAACCAGCCCACCCCCACTTTATAAAAGAAAGCAATCCGTACAACCAAACCAAATGCTTTCCTTTTTTTTTTTCTCCTCTCAGAAACATCAGCAGACTTAGTCAAGCACAGGCTGAGTGCCAGCCACAGCAAGATTATGCTAACCCCAAGATGTGGGAGTTGGCTGTGTTCCTCTGAGGCTTGCACAGAATGGTATTAAAAGTAATGAACACACAGAGAGACCCTGCAGGGCACGCCATGGTTTGTGTTTATGCCTCATTGGAACACTGCGGGTATTAGCAATTCTTCTAAATCTGCATGTGCATGGTGTTCTCTGTTTTTGCACATGTACCGACTCACTTCTCAACATAGTTGAACTTCTTTCCATTTTAATTGTCCAATTCCCATGCTCTAAATCTATGTCTGCTATCCCCCTCTCCCTCCTCCTCCCCAAAACCTGTACTATAACCAATTTGATAGAACTTTTAAGTTCCTTTCTTAATGAGGTCCCTGTCATCTTTGGAGCGGATGATACTTCATGTCATATCCTGAGGTCATGTAGAAAACTTGAGAAGTTTCAAATTCCATTGCATATTTAAATTATGGTTATAATATTTAGAATCCATCCTACAGGTTTATTACTTAATGTATAAAATGCAGCTTAACATTACAAATAATAAGTACCTAATAATTTGGTTTAAACACTCATAGTCCTTAAGAACATTGAAGAAATGTTGCACATATAATTTTATGTTCAAAAACATATAAGTTAGATATACTAAGATAATTTGAAATTAGAGAATATCAATATTCCAATATTTACTATTCATTGAGACTTACGCTTTTTGTTCAATAAGAAAACTGATGCAACCGTCAACTTTGCTTAATAGAGAAAAGAAACATATTAAAATAGTACTGCAGTGACCCACTTGGTCTATTTCAATAATTATGTTTTATTTGTACTTCTAATCTGTAGAAGGCCCAGGGATCACATTGTTTTAAATAGCTTGTAAAAAAAAAAAAACAAGACAGCAACAACAGGAATGAAATCCCCAAAATTAAGAGCACGATGACAACTTTCCTGCTAGGTGACTCAGATCAATTGAGTGGATCTTCTGAATGGAATTGTAATATACACGTGTTTATGGAAGCTTTGGCTCAAGGCTCAGTAAATTCCAAGTGAAGTAACATCTTTAGTGGAAGAAAACAAGTCACTAGAAAATTCATAGTCGTTACATGGTTAATGTTAGTGAGTTAATAGTGAGATTACTTCTGATTTAGGCCAGATTATATGGGTATGGTGGTTTCTTTGCATATAGTGGCTATGTACCAAGTAAGGAGCTGATTGAATTACAATTATAAGAGGCATGGCAAAGCCCTAAATATATAATTGGCTGAGTTCCTCCAAGTTAAAAGTGCTAATCTCCAATACACATCAGCCCTGGCTTGGCTTGTCTTGTTAGGTAAACAAAATGTGTCTTGCCTGTCATTGCCATAAAATATTAATGCACTGGAAGTCTCTAAACCTTGCTAAGCATAAGGCCTATTATCACACTTAAGAGCAAAGCAATCTAATAAATCGCTGGCCGTATAAAAACTAAGTCAGCTGGCAGAGACAGTAATCTCCCTAAGGGATAGTAAGAACCTCATCTTCAACTACGGCAGCTGCAGTTCCAGAGAAATTATGTTTCTTCTGCTCAGTAAAATATATTTGTGCTGAATTCTGTTATTTAAACTCTAATGGAATCATTAGGAATATCCATAGATTCTGAGTAATAGAAAATTAACTAAGAAAATAATCTACAATACTGTCATACAATCGAGTATTTTCATTAGGCTTGCATTTTAAAGTGCTAAATCTGATGTAAAATCAAGGTGCTTATTTCTAATATCTCTTTTGGAAGAGCATGAACCCCCAACTCATACATAAATAATCACATATAAACACTGAATACTGAGTAAAAGCAACTCATTCGTTGGGCACTGCTATGAAGTCCTTCTGGCAATATGTAAACATAAATGTACTGTTGTTGCTATACACCTTAAATACAGTTATAAAATTGCTGTTAAAGTGCCATTTTACGCTACAACTGACCAATCTCTGAAAATCATAAAATACATACCTTGACTTACCCCACCCACCCATCCACCCACACACACACACACACACACACACATACACACACACAGAAGTACTGAAATCAACATATTTCCCATAATAAAGAAATATGAGCAAATGATTTTTTTAAATATTAAAAAGCAATAAGAAGTAATTTCACATATGTTATTTCATTTAAACCTCATAATATCCCAGTAAGGTAGGTACAACTTTCATATCCATATCAAAAATAAAGAAACTGCTAACTTGCCCATAGTCAGCCAGTAAGCAAAATGTACTGCCATTCTTGAATCCTGGTCAATTGACTTTGAACACCACGCCATTAAGGGTAGCCCAGTTTTTGTTGTTGTTTTGTTTTCTACTTATAATATCTTACCAAAGATACTGCTTCAAAACCTGCAAAGCATTTAGCATACTAATATGTAATTGCTACCCATGAATGGTAATTTTAGGTTACATGATTAATGAATGATGTGCACCTTTCATATGACATTCAGTAATACTAAATAAAATGTTGATGATCTACACACATGAAAAATATGAACTAAAAAAGCAGCCCTGCCATATTTAGAACTATTCAATGAAAATATATTTAAATCAGAAGGGAAAAAACACACTTTTTAACGGCTCAGGAATTGTAAGCTTGAAACTTACACAGAGGATAATGTGGGCACCTAACAAATATCCTTTGTATATATGGTGATGGGGCTTCAGTAAGAAAACACAATCCTCGCTAGCATATTGTTCATGGTGATATCACCCTCAATAAGGCCATGCCATTTTCTGTGTTGAAAATAGCCTTGGCATCAGAGAAGCTGAAGAAAATTGTCATTATAACCAAGTGTGCATTATTTCATCCCTTAGGAAGAACTAAATAATAATGAATCTGAAGCACACAGATCTTCAGTCGTGTGAAAGTAACTCTGAAAGTTACACATTTTCCTAATTACGCAGATACAATCTACAATAGACAGTGATATCAACCTCTCTGAATTCCTAACACTTATTTCATTTGTTCAGTCAGCACATATCTGTTGACAACCTACTCCATATGCAGATAATGTGAGCTGCTAAAGTGACAAGGTGATTAAAATTCAGTGCCTATCCTCAAAGTGTTCACACCTTTGCAAAAAAAAATTAAATAAAATAATGAACTCAGATATGTTGATAATAGGATGAAGTACTCAGTGACACACAAGATGCAAATATATATATATATATTTTTTTTTTTTTTTAATTTTCTGAAATCAAATCTAGTGCCAATGAAGCACTGCCCCTTAGAGCTGGGTCCCCATTGTTTGCGCCCCTCATCCTCTGATCTCTCTCTAGCCTTCCAGGGACCAACCAAGCATTTAGTTGCCAGTGTTTTCATGCTCTATCTCCCCCAAAATCTAAAACACTACCTGTTTTTGCCACCCTTTCTTCTCCATTGCGAATCATTCTGTCATTGGGACTAGCAGCTCTTTCTTTCTAGCCATGTGAAAGATTCAATATTTCTCACTAGATCATTTCTTTAACAGTTGAGTGTCATGCATACAGAAGCACTGAATGACTTGCGGAGTCAGATTCCAGAGCCTTAAACTATGAAGAACTTGTTTATTCTGAGGCAAAAAAAAAAAAAAAAAAAAAAAAAAAAAAAAAAATTTAAAAAGTCAATCCAAAGAAATGCAGTACTAGTGTCTCCTTTTCCCAAGGACAAAGCCCATTCTTTTATAGGCAGCAAAAAAATAAAAAACATCATTGATTTGGTGCATCCTACTCTTAAATTCTTAGTATCTTACCCTATTACACCTATAACACAAGAGCTCAAAGGGGTGCAAATGAATTGCTAAGTCCTTCAACTGTACCATGATTTTTCACAATTCCATTTTCATATTTGTACATGACATTTTCTCTCCTGAAATGAAAAACACTGAATTTTCAAGGATCCGTTCATATGTCACCATTTCTATAAATTAATTCCCAACTTCTCTAAGCAAAGAAACTTCCTACATTCCTTCACTTCTACAGCATTTTAATATCTCTATCATAGTATATTTGAGGTCATATTATAATCGTGTATTTACTTATCTGTCTCTTACTGAGATTATTATCTCTTTGAGGACCAGCACTATTTTCAATTCATAATCGTGTCCCCAGTAGCATTCAGTGTCAGCTTTGGAACACCTAAAATGACATCATGATGGTAAAAGGGGGATGGATGTTAAGGCAAAAAAAAAAAATAGCCAAAATCAAGACTATAGGTGGGCCCAGATCAAGATGAGCCAATCCCTAAGAATACTGGCTAAACACTAAACATCCAAGCAATTCAATTCAGTGGAAGGAGTCCTCTCAGCAGGAATGACTGGGCAGTGGCGAAACTTTGCATCAGGCTGGTGTAGTATTTAGATACAAGGAATTCTCATAAGTTGAATCTCTATACTAGTCTGTGATATGTAGTGTAGAGGCTAATGAGTAGTCAAAACAGTGAGTGTCCCCATCAGGTAAACTAGAGACCAGAGCAGGGGAGAATCAAGGAAACAGATCAGCCACAGGACTTAAAGAGATTTTTCCTTTACCTTTCTTTACAATAATATCATCAGTATGGTAGTACTAGTAAGACAGCCGGGTGGGAAGGAGTCCCTGGAGGAACTTCAACCAGCCTGCCCACTGAGGTGGAGCCTTGGGAAGTTCATGACATTCATAGCAGGGAGGCGCCTGGCCCCTCCTCTTGCTGTGTGGAAACTGAGATTCGAACTGCCGGGCGGGAGGTCCTCTAGCAGGGACTCTGTCCTTGCAAGAGTCCCTGTTTCCCCCTTTTCTTCCTTTTTACCCAATAAAACCCTGTCTTACTCACCATTTAAATTGTCTGTGAGCCTGAATTTTCATGGCTGTGGGACAAAGAACCCTGTTTTTAGCTGAACTAAGGAAAAGTCCTGCAATGCTAGTTCATAGGGGTGATCATTACTATTGTATTATCATCAAAAGCAGCTATAGTAATGAAGAAAAACATCCCCAAAGTCCTCAAAATACTTTCCTTCATATGCTATTAGGTTACTGCAAAACTGCAACTACTTTTGCACCAACCTAATAGTATCCAGAACTAAATAAAATAATGCACTCAAATATGTTGCATATAAGCATCAATGCACAATAATATGGAAGATGGTTTAAAAATTATATTTCTTAAAACAAATCTCAGCTGGACTCCAAGACTCCATTTTCCAGTGTTGGTAAAAGGGCACCATCAGTCACATTGGCTCCTCTCTCCCTTGCTTTCTCCGGCCTCAGAAAAAGGGCCGAGTGCCCTCAGCCTTAATGCATGTGTACACGCCTAAGGTCACATGGTCATTCCTAGATGTTCAATGCTAATTGGACTTTCTTGATTGCCTTATATCAATATTGATACATTCTCTGGGTCTGGGCACATTGTCATACAAGCAAAGTCAACAAAGAAGAAACGGAAATAGCTGTTGGGAAGGCCACCCACAGTATCTACCATAATCAGGTTAAAAAGAGGTTCCCAAAAATATCAAGAAGAGACAAAGTGATGGCAAGAATGAAAGAGACATTATGAAAATATTGAGACTAGAAATGTCAACATAAGTTAATGTATTAATTTCAAAGGGAAAGAATAAATAAATAGGGGGAAAGACACTTTAGAAGAAACAATGACTTAAAATTCTCAAAATTAAAGAAAAATGCAAGAGCTCAGATTAAAAGAATATATAATGGCAAACTGAATAAATTAGAACAAACATACAGTGAGACAAGTTATAGCAAAAATTGAGAACATCAAGTAAGAATAAAAAGTTATTTAAGTTTCTAGAAAAGAAAATCCAATTACATATAACGGAGTTATAATCAGATTGACACTGAAATTCTCAAGGATTATATTATATTCAGGAAACAATGCAGTTACATTTTCAAAGTGTTGAAAGAAAAGCACATTAAACTAGAGTTCTATATCCAACTAAATGTTTTATTTAACTCTGAGTGTAAAATAAAACTATTATCAGGCACACAAGGCTTCAAAAACTTTATTGCATAAAAACCTCTTTGACATGTTCTCCAGCAAGTCAAGAATACATTCAGGAGAATGCTGCAAACACATGAGAATTAAGGGTGCATAAATATCTACGGGAAATATTTGTTGTCTAAAAAAGCAATAATCATAGGAAAACAATCTTAAAAAATTAAATGTCCATAATATTTAAGAATTAGAATTCTAGTTCACATGAAGAGTTTAACTTACTGAAATATAATTTATAGAGATTTATAAGCTTAAAAACTGATTAAAAAACTAATCTTTGGTGTTAATTTTAATAAAGAAGAATCACTTTTTAAATCAGCAGAAGAAAATTTACTATATTCAGTGGATATTAGAATACAAAAAGAAAAATTAAAGAAATACTCTTCATAAATTGATAAAAAAAGAATGTAATTCAAATGTAAAAATAACTAAATATGGAAGTAAATTACAATCTAATAGTAATTTAAAGAAATGGAAATGACTGTGATTAATGATCTGATGGCTTTTTGAGAGATCTAGAAATATTAAGCAGCAGAACATGTGAAGCTCAAAAATAGAGGGATAGAAAAAAAAGACTACATATAAATATAAACCTAAAACAGCCAGAAACAGACAAAATAATTTAAAATAAAAATGATCATGAGAAAAAAAATTGAGACATTTTATTTTGGTTATGTGCCAATATCATGAATCTATATCCATATAACAACACTACTGAAAAATGTTATATAACAACTACTGACAGAACTACAGTGAAAATGCATAAAACCACAATTATGGTTGGAGATTATTAACTATGAATAAATCAAGCAGACCCAAAACAGCAAGTGTTATTTTCTATACATTAAAATATAATAAGCACTAATAAACATTACATCAACAGACACTAGACGTTCACTTCAAGCAAAATTAGAAAATTTAGAAAAATTAACCTCGTACAAGGCTACAAAGGGCTCAAAAAATTCATAAGAACCAATATTATACAGATTTTATTTATAAAGTAATAAAAGTATAAATCAATAATAAAAAGATAGCTAAACAACTAGTATCTATAAGTAAATATTTCTCAATAACCCTTGGATTCAAGAAAGGAAATTTAAAAGAAAAATTAGAGTCTATTTATTTATTCTTTCCCTATGAAATTAATATATTAACTTAGGTTGACATTTCTAGTCTCAATTTTTTTTTTTTTTTGAGACGGAGTCTCGCTCTGTTGCACAGGCTGGAGTGCACTGGCGTGATCTCAGCTTACTGCAAGCTCCGCCTCCCGGGTTCACACCATTCTCCTGCCTCAGCCTCCCGAGTAGTTGGGACTACTGGCGCCCACCACCACACCGGGCTACTTTTTTTTGTATTTTTTTTTCTTTTTTTTTTTTTTTATTATTATTATACTTTAAGTTCTAGGGTACATGTGCATAACGTGCAGGTTTGTTACATATGTATACTTGTGCCATGTTGCTGTGCTGCACCCATCAACTCCTCAGCACCCATCAACTCGTCATTTACATCAGGTATAACTCCCAATGCAATCCCTCCCCCCTCCCCCCTCCCCATGATAGGCCCTGGTGTGTGATGTTCCCCTTCTCGAGTCCAAGTGATCTCATTGTTCAGTTCCCACCTATGAGCGAGAACATGCGGGTTTTTTTGTATTTTTAGTAAAGAAGGTGTTTCACTGTGTTAGCCAGGATGGTCTTAATCTCCTGACCTTGTGATCCACCCGCCTCAGCCTCCCAAAGTGCTGGGATTACAGGCTTGAGCCACCGCACCTGGCCTAGTCTCAATATTTTTATATTATCTCTTTCATTCTTCCTATCACTTTGTCTCTTCTTAATACTTTTGGGAACCTCTTTTCAACCTGATTGTAGTAGATGCTGTTGGTGGCCTTCCTAACAGCTATTTCCACTTTTGTGCTCTACAGTCTTAGAGCAGAAAAATAGTAGGAGCACCATAAATCAAAATTCAATCACCCATATGACACAAATTAAAAGCTATGTCAGGGCCAGTTGCGGTGGCTCACACCTGTAATCCCAGCCCTTTGGAGGCTGAGGCAGGTGGATCAGTTGAAGCCAGGAGTTCAAGATCAGCCTGGGAAACATGGGGAAACCCCATTTCTACAAAAATGTACAAAAGTTATCTGGGTGTTGTGGTGTACACCTGTGGTCCCAGCTACTTGGGAGGCTGAGGTGGGAGGATCACTTGAACCTAGGAGGCAGTTGCAGTGAGCCCAGACCATGCCACTGCACTCCAGCCTGGGCGACTGAGTGAGACCCTGTTTCCCCCTTCCCTTCCCCCTCAAAAAATGTGGACCGATATAATTAACACACAAACAACAAATGAGATCTCACACTTTTTTTAGTGCAAGTACAGCATCTAAAACAAAAGAGACCAGACTTTATTCTGAATTTTTTTTGTACTATATGCTACAATATAAGGAAAACTGTGATAAAAACAAAAATAAGGGAACCAGGTGGGAAAACACCTGTGCTCAACAACTCATTCAGATGGTTAGGAGTTTAGGACAGGGACAGAAACAAAGGCACACTGGTCCTCAAATATAGTCAGCCCCCATCACCTGCAGGTTCTGCGCCGGCGAGTTTGGCATCCGCCGCATAGATTCAACCAACTGCAGATCAGAGTATTTTGAAAAAACAATTAAAAATAACACAAATTTTAAAATACAAATAACTATTACATAGCATTTATTCATTCCTACTGCATTTCCCCAGCCTATTTTCCTTTCTCATTCTTCTAGACTACCGTGTCTTGGTTTATCCTCTTTTCCAAATTGTAATACTTCCCCTCTCCTTATCCTCAACTTCCTTCCAATATTACTGAGGAAGTGGAAAATATCAGGAAATAACTTTTACAGACTCTAAAAATCCCACCTCCCACCCACACCTGTCTGTACCCATACCTGCTGCATCCCCTCTTGTCACTGTGGATGAACGCTTTCCAAATTAAAGCCAGTTTCTCCATTTGTGCACTGGATCCCAATCCCTCTGATACTCCAAAATGTCACAAGCTGCTTCTTTATTATCGTATCTTGCTCTATCTCCTCCTTTGTCATGACTTTTTCACACTCGACTAGATCATTACTATCAGCATAGTCATTCTAAAATCTCTCAACTGCATATTATCCTGCAGACTCTATCTCATTTCTCCACTCACCCACATTAGGACATTGTTCTAGGAATTTACCTCTCTCTTTCACTCTATCTCTCTCTCGCACACACTCACTCACATACACATCAATTTTTCCAATAAGTTTATAAACATCCTATTATTTCTTCCACTGCTAAAAGAAGAAAAACTCATAATCCCACAACAGCTCCAGCTACTGCCCTATTTCATTCCTTCTCCTGGAAGAAAACTCCTAGGAACAGTATTTAAAATAATGTCTCCAATTTCTCTTTTTCCACTTTCCTTAAAATCCTTAGACTTCTGCCCTCCGCTACTATTTCAAGTTCTTACCCAGTTTACCTATGATCTCTATTTTGCTAAATCCAATAGTTAGTTCTCGTGCTACTTAACCATATCAGCAGCACTTTGGACTTTTATATTTAATAATTTTGACAACCGGAAAGTTTAGGCTTAGTCCTGCCTTAAGTTCTCTTCAGGTCACTGTGTCACACTGACCACCTGTAGGAAACGACCACCTCCCTCCAACACAGACACATTCACACAAACACCGCCACATGAATCTACACAAGTGTGCGTACACACACTCATAAGGGAGATCCTATCTCCCTCATCCTACTTGATTTTTTTATAGCATGCATCACCATTTGACAGACTATTTACTTGTTTGTTTATATTCTGTCTCCCACCATTGGAATGTAAGTTTCACAAAGACAGGGACTTTGTTTTATTCACCATGAAATTCCCAGCACCTACAAGTATTCAAATATAGTAGGTATTCAACAAGTTTTGTTTGAACGAGTAAATAAATAAATAAATAAGTGAAACCAATGTTTGAATTTAGCAAATTTCCTGGAAGATAAAAATAGTCATTTAATTTGCAATGACAAATCAAACATGCTAACAAGCTATAATATGAATATTACATACATGTATTTATTCATTTGTAGTATTTATACCTTACCTGTTCCAAAAAATGATTTGAGGCAGATGATATGTACATAGTATTGTTATTTATACCCTGAGTGCAGAATATGCTGTCACTTATGGAGATAAATGCTAATTTATTTCATAAAATGTAAGAGTAACCCTTAAAAACCTGAGGAGGGGGAACAGGCTAAAAAGCATTTATTTAAGTAATAACTGACCAGAAATGTGTGTAGATAGAGTTTTAAAAACTACCAGTGGGCAATGTCAAAGTTAGGGTATATTTGAGGTAAGAGAAAGCAAGAAGATTCTTGATTTCAAGAGTGAAAATGTCAAATGAGCCTATACTCTTTTTACATACACACACACACACACACACACACACACACACACACACAATAGAGACATCTTTTAATTTCTGGTAAGAAAGTAATTTTCATGATGAGATTGGCTAGAGTCTGGAATAAGTTTTCCATGGAAGAAGAGAAAGCCTTGAGGCCATTAAAATAAAACCATTCAAAACAGGGGAAAATGTACTACAGAATAAAGAAAAATGCTGCCCTGATCCCCAGAGGCTGCAGCCAAGAACTGAATAGGCCTTTTCAATCTCCAGCCATTATGAGTCTAGGTAACTATTCTGAGAATATATGAAAGGAGTGGTTTTTCTATCCATGTGGAGCTCCTATTAGCCCCTTGAGGAAATAGTGGTTTCACAGAAAGTGTGAGTTCTCAGTGTTACTGAAATGACATTGTTTAATTTCCTCATAAAAAAGGAATCTAATAATAGCTACATCTTCTAATATTAACAGAGCTGCAAAAGTTACACAAAGTTAGAATACTTTTCCTTTGCTTGGACAGCAAAATCCTTCAGTGCCCTTGTCTTTCTTTCCCCAATGTGCCACCCCCTTTCTAGTCTATATTTGCTCTTTAATATTTGATTTCACATTTTCCAGTCACCCTGATGCAAAGCAGCAGCGCGAAGCTGAAAGATTCAAAAGGGAAAGAGGAGATGGCTGCCACCCCACCATGAGCAAATCCACTGAACTGTAAATCTACCCTGCATTTAATTACTCAACTAGACGGTGCGATGATAAGGTTTCCAGAGTGTTGCACTATCACGAGTGATTGAGTCTGCTTGCAGTAATAAGCTTTTCTACAGCTAAGCCAAAAGGTTAAAAGTATACATAGAATTTCAAGGCAAGCATTGTTTTAAATAGCTGCAAAGCCAAAAGAACAACAGAACCTTCTTTTGAATGAATGCTTTGGTTTCAAAACCTTCCATTGAAGAAGGGGAGTTTTGTGGAAAGAAGTGTGTTCCCTCAAGCAAATTTACAAGTAGTTGGGTCAGTGACAAGGGTAGGAAGCCTGCCCTTCCCTGCCAGCTTATACCACATCCACAACTCATATTTGTATAGTGAAAAGTGAAGATGATTGGACTTGTGAGATGAATCAGCAATTCCCAATTAGAGCAGCAAAATAAGACTGTTTTCTTTCTGAATCATTGTGGCAGGCAAATGGAAAAGTGACAAATAGACTTTGTTCTCCATCAGTGATGGGAGGGGAATTTATGTTGGGAGCCAAATTTCCAAAGTAAGGCATAACAGACTTGCCAGCAAAACTGTTCACACCCCCACAGAGACCACAAAACCCTGCAGCTGTAATTTCAGAAACACACATGTGTATAAATCAAGTAATTGCACACCTAACTATCCACTTGAGCCTGTGTGCTGGGTTTTTTTCCAGGTGCCTGAGGCACTTGTGCTATTTGGCTTTGAAAACAAGGTTTGGTTTAATTGACAGGATATTATCAAATTCAAGCTGACTTGTATGGACAAATCTCAAAATATGAGAGTGGCATACAGAATCAAGAGGCACATATGAATGTTCCATATGTGTGTTATGCAAGGTCCTTGCAGCTGACTGTGAATTCTAAACAACAGGAAGGGACAAAATTAAAATGTCAATTTAGTTCTAATTCATGAATGTATTTTTTCAGAGCATCAGTGAAGCAGCATCATTTGAAACATCATTGCTATTTACAAAAAGAGAGAGAGGATTGATCAAGTATTATTTCATTTTATATAATAATGTTTTAAAGAGGAATAAGGGAGTGCTTTGGGTCTATTGGCCAGAAGAGCAAGCAGATCCATGTTTTTGTGTTCCAGCTGGCACAAGCCCCAGCAGACAGCCATAGAGCAGACTGCAGGCTGCCCAGGAAAGCAGCACTTACTGCAACATGGAATCACCCTGCAGGCTACACTTGTGATCTAATTCCTCCAGGAGAGATTCAGGTTTGTGGGACTTACTATTAGTCCTATACAAATGCTTTGCAGATTCTAGTAAAGTAAGATTAATGTGGAAGCAGTTTTTCCAAATTCTTTTTTTGCAATTCAACACACTCATTTCTACAACGTTCGCTTTCAGGGGGGAAAAAAAACATAGCATTAATTTCACAAAGATATTTAAATTGCTAACCTCTCATCTACCTCCACCTCCAAGAAGTCTATAGATTTAGGGGTTTTTTAAATATCCACATACATACGTATGCACATACGCACACACACACACACACACACACACAACATGCAAATTTCTAAAGGCATGATTTCAAAACTCTCTAGCAAACAATAAGATGCTAGAAGTGGGGTGTGGGGTTTCCCATTTTACCTATTCAAACTCTAAAACACCTGCTGTTAACACTGCCACACAATGGGACATTAATTAATGGAGGTTCTAAATGAACTATGAGAAATTCCACCTCACCATTCTCTATATCTGGATCATATTTTACTATTGAAAATGAAGAAATGAAATCAGAGGTCCTCTGAAAGTAAAAAAGAAGGTGGTATGGTAACTATAGGTAATATCAATCTTATTATAAAGTGTCCCATAAGGATGATTTTTCTTAAGACAAAGTCAGTAATCAGCCAGAGTAAAGCAAAGAGAAATCTATGCAAGAATTTTCCCCAAAAACATGTGCAAACTCCCATTGGTCTATTTGGGCAAAATTTCCAGACAGTCTTGTTTTCACAAAGTGATTACTGAAGAGACTCATTAATTTGCATATAATATAAGCCAAGAATAACATTTCTCAATGACAGCAACAAAATTTAACTCTTCTTTAATGGTTTACAGTTTTTATTAAAATTTTAATAAAAGGCCCAGTTTTGAGACTTTTAGAACTGACATGCTCCTTTTGCTTTGTTATAAAGGAGTTATCAAGTATATGTAGTGCTTATGGCCTACTAAAGAACCATTAGGCCATAAAATAATCTGCCTGTAAAAATGGTGAGGGAAGGTAAAATGTACAGTGTATAAACTACAATCTGAGCACTGTATTAAGACCTAGCAGGAGAATATATTGATTTCTTTTTCATTGAACAAACATATTAAATTTCAGATGGGTTAATAAGCTAAAAAATAAACTTGAATCTAATACAAAGGAAAGAGGGAAGTAAATATAACAAAAAGAATGTCAAACACCTACCATACATTTTAAATTATGTCTGTGTATTTTGTGAGGAGGCACATGGGATTATTATCAGTATACCTTTTTTTCAATTCTGCTACTTTCTTAAGGACATCTTTTGATGTCATAAGATTGATTTTTTTTAATCTAATAACATATTTAGCATTTTATACACCATAAAATACAATTTCTGATATTGTAATGTAGCTTTCAAGTGGTTCATGGGAGACAGTTTGGAGACAAGATGGTGATAGGTTGGGAATAAGGAGAGAAGACACGGGAGGGAGAGCTCAGTCCTGGGCGAAGACTCATTGCCAGTCCCAACTATCTGTGTGATATAAGGAAAATTCTCACCTTCCCTGCTTCTAAGTTTTTTCATCTTTAGATTAGGGAATGTCATTAAAGTATCAAAATGTAAGAAATAAATGAAATACTGCACCTAAAGAACTCTACCTGTCAAAAAGAAAGCATTTGATGTATTTTATCTATGTTATTATATTATTGCCCGGGTCCCTAAACAACTCTGTGGGCAGTTCAATTAACCTCTCTGGCCTGTTTCTCCTTTGGTGATGAGGGGAGGGGGACTATGGTCTTTCCAGTCCTCATTGTCTTTGACTGTATGAAATCCTAAGCCCTAGTTGGAACAGACCTTGAAGTTCTCAATGTCCAACTGCCAGACCAATCTCCTAGGCCCCTCATAAGCCTGGATGTACTTCTTAATACCTTTTTTATATGGATGAAATAGACTCAGTCCTGGGAATGCCTGTAGGTTAACCTATTCACTATTCTAACATAAAACATCTCCCAAAATAATAATTCTCACCTTTGGGGTACAAACATTGGTACATTATAATGAAATGAGAATTATTACAAGATTTTTAGCAACAGTAGTTGAATGAAAGTAATAATTATAAATAATTACTAATAATTATTAATATAGTTATATTATTATATAACAGTATTATAAATTAGTTTAATAATAGTAACATCATACATTTTCTTAACTTGAAATTGATTTGCTTTTAAAAAATATATTAGAGCAGAATCAAGATTAATCCTTTAATAACATCACTTTATTTGATTTTATTCCGAAAACCTTCCTTATGAGAATCTTGGAAAGAATTATGAATATGTCACTGATGTTAATGTATGTATTAAATGTTTTGTAGCAGGGAAACAGTAAAAACTTTTTCCCAAAAGGAAACATAACATTTTAATTGTTTTAAAGGGGAAATGAATCAATAACCAGACCTAATAAAATCTTGATATAGTCCATATAACATAATTGAAAGTTAACTGAAAATGTTTGTCTGCTAACAGCGACACATCTTAAATTCTCTCAAATGTTTCTGCATTCCAGCCACATCCACTGAAATAGCCTACTAATATATTTTATCAATTTTATACTTCGAAATATTTCTTTAAAAGTTATTTCTTTTGGCCGGGCACAGTGGCTCACGCCTGTAATCCTAGCACTTTGGGAGGCCAAGGCAGGCGGATCACTTGAAGCCAGGAGTTCAAAACCAGCCTGGCCAAAATGGTGAAAACCCATCTACTACTAAAAATACAAAAGAAACAAAAAAATAGCCAGACTTGGTGGCGGGTGCCTCAGCATTACATTGGGACTAGTTAGAAATGCAAATCCTCATGGGGAGGCTGAGGCAGGAGAATCACTTCAACCCAGGAAGTGGAGGAGGTTGCAGCAAGCCAAGGTCGTGCCACTGCACTACAGCCTGGGTGACAGAGCGAGACTCCATCTAAAAAAAAAAAAGGTTGTTTCTTTTTTTAAAAAATAGTGTTCAAACCCTAATATTCTCAAACTATTTTTCTTGCAAATAATTCACAGGAGCTTCTTAAGTTTCCTGAAAGACTGCGTAAAATTATTGCTTACCAGAAAATGGCACCTGGGGAAAAAGAAAACTCGTGAATGCCTTACACAGGGAGATAAATTCAGAATTAAGTTACCTAAACCTGTTAACATTGATTTGCTTCACTCACATTATTCTTTTTCTTGTCCAGTCCAGTTTTCCAAGTGAGTCCTGGGAATAGCCATTTCCATTACATTGGGATTAGTTAGAAATGCAAAAACTTGTGAGACCCCAGTGATTTGTCTGTTTTTTTAACAAGCCCTCCAAGTGATTTGGATCCACGCTAAAGTTTGGAAATCACTGCTGTAGACCTCATAGTAAATAGATATTCACAAATGTTGAACAAGGAAGCAAAATACAGTATTTTGTGTCCTAACCATTTTGTCTATATTGTGTACGGGAGAAAAAGTAATCTTTTCCTCACCTATCATAAAGGTCATGCTGACGGCCCCATACCAAACAACAGACTAACAAGAGAAAAGTGTGAAAAATTCATTTCACCAAAGTCTTATGTGACACGGGAGCCTTCAGAAATGAAGACCCAAAGATCCAGGGAAACTGCATATTTTTATGGTGAGTCTAATGAAAGAAGTGGACAGAAGTGGAGAAACATGATTGGACAGAAAGAGGTATGATCCAGTGATTTTAACCTAGGTGAGCTCAGCACGGTTTCTTCAGATTCTTTTCTGTCTCCGTGTGTGACATTCCTTCCCTGCAGGTGTGGAGCAGGACATCTGTGACTGAGGACTTTTTAACAGAAAAGGGAGAAGGCCAGAGAGTGCCCGTTTTAGGTTTTAAGACTTATTTCAAGAAAGAGGAATTCTAGTTTCCATGAACCACCTCTAAGAAAAAAGAGGGTCAGATATAAGAGGACAGGAGAAGCTCAGAGAGACCTTCTTGCTTTTGAGACCCTCCCTGCTTCCTTCCTCCTGTTCCACAAATACTCAGCATGTCAAGGTGCCATAATTTTGGGTATCATGTTCTGAGTCCAGCAATTATAAGAGGTTATTATCACCTGTTGTAATCTCAGCATTTTGGGAGTCCACGACAGGAGGATTGTTTGAGCTCAGGAATTCAAGACCAGCCTCGGCAACATAGGTAGGCCTCTTCTCTACACAAAATCAAAACATTAGCCAGGAATGGTGGCACATGCCTGCAGTTCTAGCTACTCAGGAGGCTGAGACAAGAGGATCATCTGAGCCCCCAAGGTCGAGAATGCAGTGAGCTGTCATAGCACCACTGTACTCTAGCCTGGGTAACACAGCAAGATCCTGTCTCAAAAGAAAAAAAAAAAAAAAAAAGGAGTTATTATCCCACTTATTTGTCTCTCATAGATAGCACTATACTCAAAGATCACACCCCACTCTGGTTTGACAATCTTTGTAGTACACTGTATATAAAATGTAATGTCACAGTGAATGGCCTCGGGGTTGGTTTTCGAGCAACCAACATGTTGGTTTTCATTACCACATGCTGATTCTCAACCAGTCTTTGGAAAAACACTCCCTCCAGCTGCTACAGTTTGGATGTTTAGCCTCTCCAAACACCATGTTGAAATTTGATCCCCAATGTTACAGGTAGGTCCCAGTGGGAGGTTTGTGGGTCATGGAGATGGCTCCATCATAAATAGATTAATGCTCTCCCTAAAGTTTGGGAGTGAGTTTTTGCTCTATTAGTTCATGAGAGCTGGTTGTTAAAAATGGACTTGGCTCTTCCCCACTTCTCTCTCTCTTGCTGCTTCTCTTACTATTTGATTTCTGCACATGCTGGCTCCTCTTTACCTTCTGCCATGATTTGGAAGCACTCTGAAACCCTTAGCAGAAATGGAGCAGATGCTGGCACCATGCTCCTCGTACAGCCTACAAAAGCATGAGCTAACTAAACCTCTTCTCTTTATAAATGACCCACCCTCAGGTATTCCTGTATAGGAACACAGAACAGATTAAGACACCAGCAACCCCCTACTCCAGAAACTCAAACCACCCATATCATCCCCTCTCTCCATTTCCTTCAGGCTCACTATTCACGTAGGTTTCAGAATCCATATGAATCAAGATAAACAATAAAGTGATCAACACCATTATGATGTTTTTGGGTATGTTTCAGCATGAGAAACAGATTCACTGAATGATGTCTTAATCATCCTTGTGACCACTCAGCACTGCTAATATAGATAATTCACTTAAGATATATTAAGCAACTATGTTCAAAACATGGTGGTGTATTCATATGGGATAATATGGCAGTGGGAATAAATTAGCTTCACTTGCGTACAACATGAATGAATCTCATCCAAATGAATTTGGACAAAGAAAGCCGGAAACAAAAGAGCATATACTGTGTGATTCTGTTGATGTAAAGCTCAAAAGCAAAATTATAGAAAAACTTTTAGAGGTCAAGATAGGTAGTTAAACTTGAAGGGAGGGAGGTGACATCTGTGGGGGAAGATAGTCACTGGAAGGGACCACAAAGGGGCCTCTAGTGTTTTGATAATACTCTTGTTTCTTGATCGTGTTACATGTGAGTGTTTACATTGTGAAAAGTCATTGAGCGACACATTCAGGATTTGTGCACTTTGCTATACATATTTTTAACACCAACTAAAATTTATATTTCAAAACACTCTAACAAGGTCAGAAAATATGTTTGTACATCACAGATAAGGACTAACATAAAAAGAACTGCAGATAGGGCATGGTGACTCAAACCTATAACCCCAGAACTTTGGAAAACTGAAGTAGGAGGATCATTTGAGTCCAGAAGCTCGAGACCAGCCTGGGCAACATAAAGAAACCCTATCTCTACAAAACAAATTTTGTTTAATTAGCCATGTGTGGTGGTACATGTCTGTAGTCCCAGCTATTTGAGAAGCTTAGGCGGGAAGATCACTTGATCCCATGAGTTCAAGCAGTGAGCTATGAACATGCCACGTCACTCCAGCCTGGGAAACACAGTGAGATCCTGTCTCTCAAAACCACCACCACCACCACCACCACCAAAGAACTGCAAAATATTGTAAGACCACACAAATAAGAACAAGCAAAAGTGTAGGCTATTTATTCAGAGCTTGATACAGCAAAGGAGTACCGACCATCATTTGGATTTGGCAGACCTCAAAGGCAGGCAGAGGTGAAAACTTTATAGAAATAAAAAGGACTGTTTCGGATGTGCCCTGATTGAAGGTTGTTAGCATGGGGAAGCAGTAGACAGCTAACTGAAAGCAGAGTATCCATATGATTGGGTAGAGATGTATTTTTGGCTTTCTCCAGATGATTCTAGGTTGGAACTAGGGACAAAAATTAAGGAAACTGTCAATTATTAATCAAGTCTTTGGATATTTGGGGTAATTATTTTAGGGATTATTATTTGGTTTCCTCTACTAGTTGCTACAAAGAATCGTTTGACTTCCTGTACTGGTTACTATAGATACGGAACTGGCTTCCTGGGCTGGTTGCTACAGGTTGTGGGTAAACACCTTACTATTGCAGATAATCTGGCCATTTTTCACTTGTGTATTCAGTCTCTCAATATCAATTGAAAAAAGACCAACAATCCAATGCTAAAAGGCAAAAATCAAACCAAAAAAGGTAAATACAGATAACAGAAAATAAAATAAAAATGACTTTGTAGAACAAGCAATCTCATCTATAATAAAAGATATGTTATCACTTTCATCTATCAAGTTTGAATAACAAACTTTGAAAAGATCAAAACATTTGATAACAAACTTTGGGGAGAGTGTTTGAGGAAACAGATACCCTCATACATTGATGGTAAGAATAACAGTAACCTCTGCAGAAGTCGTCTGGTAATATCTATTAAAATGACAAATACACAGACCCTTCAAGCCAGAAAGTCAATTTTAAAAAATTTATTTTATACTTTTGCACATATGTAAAATGACACAAATCAGGTTACGACTTGTAACCCTTTATATCAAGCAAAAGATGAAAAATAATCTCAATGTTCATCCATAGGAATACTAATTAAATTTGGTAAATTATAGTACAGTCATACAGTAGAACACTATATAACTATAAGAAGAAATAAGAAGCTACTTTCTCTTCTGATACAAAATAATCTCCAAGACACTCCATTAAGCAAACAACACAAAAGCACATAACATCATAGAAGAGTGGAGAATACACACACACACACAGACATACACACACACTGCCTGTATACCTATAAAATACACACAAGATTTTGGCATGATTATGCAAAATATCCTTTATACAGTCAGGCATTGCAATGTTTCCATAACAATAGACTGCATATATGACAGTGATCCTCTTTAAATTGTAATACTATATTTTTACTGTACCTTTTCTATGTTTAGGTATGTTTGCATACACAAATACTATTTTGTGACAATTGCCTACAGTATTTAATACAGTAACATGCCACACAGGTTTGTATCCTAAGAGTAATAGGCTATACCTAGCCTAGGTGTATATAGGCTATACAATCTAGGTTTGTGTAAATATACTGTATGATATTTTCACAACAAAGAAATCACCTAAAGATGCATTTCTCAGAACAGATCCTCCTCATTAAGTGATGCATGACTGAACATGAGAAATTAATAACATAAGCAACCTATGTCATCCACTGTTTAATGAAAGAAAAACAGGCACTCATATTTCTAATGTATGTATGAAAGGCTTAAAATATTTCTGTAAAGCAGTCTGAAAATTTCTACTTAAATAAACACACACAAATCCTTTGACCCATGCATCTCAATTTGCAAAAATTGTACTACAAAAATGAAAGTGTCAGTATGTAAAGTTATCTGTGTTAAGGTATTTATGGCAATACGGTTTGTAGAGGCAAAAATCATACCAAAGTAAAAGTTGTGAGCAATCTGAAAATCCAAACATAGGAAAATGGTGAAATAAGTTATGATATAGTCATACTGTAGAATATGATTCAGATTTTGAAAAGGATGGATAAATCTTAGTAATACTGTTAAGGGAAAAAAACAAGTTTACAGAATAATATGTCTAGTGTATTTCCATCTTTTAAATGAAATATATGTGCATAACACAAATTACTTCAACAGAAAAATCCTAAAAGCTTAGAAGACTCACACAGTAAAGATTTACAGGTTTCTTACACAAAGCCCATGCCCATCAGGGGGCCTTCTCCATTTTATGATTGTGCTACCTAGAGCCTGGGACCTCTAAGGCTGCCACAATCTCTAAGGTTAAGGCTTGCATCAACCCCAAATTGACACACATCTTCCACTCATATTTCACTGGCCAGCACTCATTGTATGAACTAAATCTATCCACAAGGGAAGGGGGCTGGGAAATACAGAGGATATTTAGTAAAAAAATCAGTCTCTCCCAGAGTATATATTTGTGTAGCTTAGTATGAACATATCAAATTATTAAATATTTTTCTCGAGGAGAGATAATAAAGAGGTGAGAAAATAAAGATTGTGAACTTTTCCATATACAATATTTGTCTTGTAACAATGGGCATATACCACTTTTATAAATGAAATAAAATTATATAAAAGTCAGGGATATTTGTATATGCAATCACCTTTACCCTATACCTGCACATACATCTATAAATAGAGCCTACTGTGTGACTGGCTAAGAGGGAATGTACAGGTCCGATGTAAGAGAAAGGAAAGAAAAAGTCAGTCAGTGGTTTCAGGTTCCTGAGATGGTAAGAGGGATGGGACACAATATACAAACTAAAGAACTGATCTTAATAAAAGAAAAGACAGCTTTTCTACTGTAAATAAGAGGAAACAAGCATATAAGGGATACAGATAAAGGTGAGCTTGCATCTTTAATGCCTAGAACATAACAAAACATCTTTCTCATTACTCTTATCTTCTCTGTAAAAGAGGAGCCAAGGTTTTCTGAGAAGTTTAAGGAACTAAAATGGTTTTTAGGTTGATTTGATTAAAGTTTGAAATAATGGTTGCAGAGGATGAAAAAATGAGCTGACCAGAAAAACATCTTAGTGTTGCCAAAATTAGACACAAACTTTATTTCATCAACTGCTTTCTTCCATCAGAACTTGCCACTGCCTCCAAACCACTGTTTCACTGTCACTATTACCAATGTCAACTCTCTGAGCTAGATATAGTCTAAGGTGAACACTTAACTCTAAACATACAACAGTTGATGCTGTTTCCATCTCCTCTTCTGGATTCAGATGAGCTTATGTCCTGCAGTAGTAAGATCTGGCTTCCAGGGCATCAGCCAAGGAGCCAGGAGACAGAGCCAAAAAGTTTGGAATAGCTCCCATCTGGGGAGTGAAGTTTGCTTGTTTGTTTGGCCAGTGGGAAATAAAAGATGGTATGGAGCTAAGCAGATAAACCCCCTTCATTCTCCCTTTCATCTACTACCTTAAAGGAGACCTTTGTATTCTTTTGTATTCTACTCAAGATGTAGTTTGTATTTATAGTAAGGGCATGTCCATTTTTACACATAAAAAATAGAATGGATAGGCCTGGCATGGTGGCTCACCCCGGTAATCCCAGCACTTTGGGAGGCCAAGGCAGGCAGGTCACAAGGTCAGAGATCAAGACCATCCTGGCTAACATGGTGAAACCCCGTTTCTACTAAAAGTACAAAAAACTTAGCCGGGGGTGGTGGCGGGCACCTGTAGTCCACACTACTTGGGAGGCTGAGGCAGGAGAATGGCATGAACCTGGGAGGCAGAGGTTGCAGCAAGTCAAGATCACGCCACTGCACTCCAGCCTGAGCAACAGAGTGAGACTCCCTCTCAACAACAACAACAACAACAACAAAAGGATATAGGTATAATAGGGAAAAATTGAGAAGCTCTTAGAAGCACAAATGGCAGGCCATGGTATACAAAAGCCTCTGCATCAATCAGTGTCTCATCAACAGAAATATGCGAGTGTGGACCCTGGTTAAACAATCTCTGTAAAGCTATAGCCTTCATATTTTGATGTTGGAATTTGAAAGCAGTCAATAGGAAAAGAAGATGTGTGCAAAACAGGGAGGGCAGAAAAACTGAAACTCATCAGGATAAATTAAAACCCAATTTGATGAAGTGGGTGTTCTCAAGGAGATGCTGACACTTTCTATCATGAAACTAAACACACACTTCACCCAGGAGTGAACAAGAAGGAAAGTCCATGGGAAAGTAAAATTCTTGCATGCAACTAGTTGAACTAGCAGATAAACAAGAATATATGTGAGTTATAAAAATTCCTGCCCCAACCTTCTGAGTGTCAAAAACAAAATGTTGGGGTGGGGGCTGGGAAGCTGGTTGACTAAATGTAGTCAAGTGGAACAGCTCTCACCAAGGAACTGAGATTACTGATGTCCTCCTAACTGATTTTCAGAGGGAAGAGACCAAGAGTGGATGGAGGGAGGACATGGAAACTGGGCTGAAGGGGGAGAAAGCTGAGAACCTCGCACAGGGCTGTTGTACATCAGGACTCATTCCAGGTCCCAGATGGCTCCTGGGGAATGGGTGAGTTGAACTGGCAAGAAGCAAACCACCCTCAACACAGGCCTCTGGAACCCTGGCAGGAAGAGACCCCTCAACCACCACAGACACTTGAGGTGGCAGGGAGAGCTGTTAGAAAAGTGATAGGGGCAGCAAGCCAGCTGATGTGGAGCCCAGACGGTTTGATGTGGGAAAGTCAGTAGTAGAGCATGGCCAAGGACAGCTATTGCCCTAGGCTCAATTTGCTCCCATGGGAGACTTTGGTCCTAGGGGAACTGTTGGACCTGAACTCTGTAGAGTGGTCTTGCCCATCAGACGGGACTGGTCTGACCTGAGCACCCCTTGGTCTGCTGGCCTCTCCTGGGGCCCCAGTCTGGCCATGCATGCTTGCAGGACAGTCTCAGGTGCCCTGGATGCCTGCACCATAGCTTCTGCACTGGCAGACTGCCTGATCAGTGGAGAGCACCAGTGGGACAGCCCCTATGGCCACACACCAGACCACACCCTCACTCTTCATACTGCAGCTTTCTTCAGGCCCAAGGCAACCCCCAACATTACTTAGATAATGCATGTCTGCACAGGTGGGTTTTACTTTCCTTGTCCCATTAGTGCACAGGAGGGCAGTCTGCCCCTCCCTGCCCCGGTTAACCACCATTGCACATGGAGCCTTGGCAGACAAAGAACCAGCCAGCTACACCTCCACCGGCAACTCATCCTTGCACTAACACTGCACAAAGAACAACATATCATCCCTCACCCTGAGCAACCACTCCTGCTTGTGGGACACAAAGAAGGAACTCAGACCCATGCCTGCCAGCACCCTACCCCTGAGCCAACACCACCTCTGGCACGACCACACACAGTCTCTAGGAGGGGCCCCTGCCATCAGGAGCTCACTGTCTATGCCACTGTAGTGAACACCCACAGGAAGGCAGGCACTCCAGCACCTGGTAGCACTCTGCCACAACTGACACTACAAGGACAGATCTGCTATCACTACACTATGAAATGCTTTGGTTGATACTACCCATTGAAGTGTAGTAAACAGTGGTCGGGGGGATCTCAGTCCCTCTAGTACAGTGGATTGCTAACCTCCAGGAGGGAGATAGTGAAGTTGGAGCCCAGTACAAGTCCCCCTGAGTTAGACCACACAGTTCAGAAGTTGGGACCTGAGCACTGGCCCCTAAAATCTTCAAAAAAATGAAGCCAGTTGGTTGAATCCACCTTATGCCACTATCGAATCCTCAAATTCATCAAATGGGATAAAAGAAAAAAAATCCAAAGGTCAGAAAGCTCAAAAATTGAACCCACAAAGATTAGAAAGAATCAACACAAGAATCATCACAATTCAAAAAGCCAGAACAACTTCTTTTCTCCAAATGACTTTCCTCTCCAGCAAAGGCTTTGAACTGGGTTGAGATGGCTAAAGTGACAGAAATCGAATTCAGAATATGGATAGAAACAAAAATCACTGAGCTACAGGATTATGTTGAAACCCAATCCAAGGAAGCTAAAAATCATGATAAAATCATTGAGCTACAGGAATATGTTGAAACCCAACTCAAGGAAGCTAAAAATCATGATAAAACAATGCAGGAGCTGACAGACAAAATAGTCAGTACAGAAAGGAATGTAACTGACCTGATAGAGCTGAAAAACACACTAGAAGAATTTCATAATGCAATCACAAGTATTAATAGCAGAATAGACCAAATGGAGAAAAGAATCTCAGAACTTGAGGACCGGCTTTCTGAAATAAGATAGTAGGACAAGAATAGAGAAAAAAGAAGAAAAAAGAACTAACAAAAGCTCTGAGAAATGTGGGATTATGTATAGAGACCAAATCTACAACTCATTGGTGTCCCTGAAGGAGATGGAGAGAATGGAACCAACTTGGAAAACATATTTCAGGATTATCATCCTTGAGAACTTCACCAACCTAGCTAGAGAGACCAACATTCAAATTCAGGAAATGGAGAGAACCCCAGTAAGCTACTTCATGAGATTATCCCCCAAACACATAATCATCAGATTCTCCAAGGTCAAAATGAAAGAAAAAATGTTAAAGGCAGGTAGAGAGAAAGGTCAGGTCACCTACAAAGGAATCCCATCAGAATAAGAATGGACCTCTCAGCAGAAACCCTAGCAGCCAAAAGAGACTGGGGGCCATGATTCAACATTCTTAGAAAAGAAATTCCAATTCTTCTCAGAATTTCATATCTGGCCAAACTAAGCTTCATATGCAAAGGAGAAATAAGATTCTTTTCAGACAAGCAAATGCTGAGAGAATTCATTACCACTAGACCCACCTTACAAGAGTCCCTGCAGATAGCACCAAATATGGAAAGAAAAGACCATTACCAGCCACTACAAAAACACACTGAAGTACACAGACCAGTGACACTATAAAGCAACCACATAAATGAGTCTGCAAAATAATCAGCTAACATCATGATGACAGGATCAAATACACACATATCTGTATTAACCTTGAATGTAAATGACCTAAATGCCCCAATTAAAAGGCATAGAGTGGCAAGCTATATAAAGAACCAAGACCCATTGGTATGCTGTCTTCAAGAGACCCATCTCACATGCAATGACCCACATAGGCTCAAAATACAGGGATGGAGAAAAACCTTGGTAGCAAATAGAAAATAAAAAATGCAGGGTTTGCATTCCTGGTGTCAGACAAAACAGACTTTAAGCCAACAAAGATCATAAAAAGACAAAGAAGGGCATTAAATAATAGTAAAGGGTTCAATTCGACAAGAAGATCTAACTGTCCTAAGTATATACATACCCAATACAGGAGCACCCAGATTCATAAAGCAAGTTCTTAGAGACCATTGAAGAGACTTATACTTTCACACAATAATAGTGGCAGAATTTAACATTCCACTGACATCATTAGACAGATTATTGAGACAGAAAATTAACAAACATATTCAGGACCTGAACTCAGCACTGGAAGAAATAGGCCTGATAGATTCTACAGAACTCTCCATCCCAAAAGCAACAAGATATGCATTATTCTTACTGCCAAAAGGTACATGTTCTAAAATGAATCACATAATTGAAAATAAAACACTCCTCACTAAATGCAAAATAACTGAAATCATATCAATCTCTCTGATCACAGAACAATCAAATTAGAAATCAAGACTAAGAAATTAACTCAAAATGATACAGTTACATGGAAATGGAATAACCTGCTTCTGAATGACTTTTTGGTACATAATGAAATTAAGGCAGGAATCAAGAAGTTCTTTGAAACTAATGAGAAAAGATACAACATACCAGAATCTCTGGGACACAGCTAAGGCAGTGTTAAGAGAGAGATCTATAGCACTAAATGCCCACATCAAAAAGTTAGAAAGAACTCAAGTTAACAACCTAACATCACAACTAAAAGAATTAGAGAACCAAGAGCAAACCAATCCCAAAGCTAGAAGAAGACAAGAAATAACCAAAATTAGAGCTAAACTGAAGGACATTGAGACACATAAAAAAATTCAAAAGATCAACAAATCTAGGAGCTGGTTTTTGAAAAAAAATTAATAAAATAGACTACTAGCTAGACTAATAACAAAGAAAAGAGAGAAGATTCAAATAAACACAATCAGAAACAACAATGGGGATATTGCCATTGACTCCACAGAAATAAAAACAACAAACAGATAATATTATGAATAATTCTATGCACAGAAGTTAGAAAATTTAGGAGAAATGGATAAATTCCTGGACACCTACAGCCTCCCAAGACTGAACCAGGAAGAATTAATTCCCTGAACAGACCAATAATGAGCTCTGAAATTGAGGCAGTAATAAATCGTCTACCAACCAAAAAGAGCCCAGAACCAGATGGATTCACAGCTGAATTCTACCAGATGTACAAAGAAAAACTGGCAACATTCCTGTTGAAACTATTCCAAAAAGTTGAGGAGGAAGGACTCTTCCATAACTGATTCAATGAGGCCAGCACAATCCTGATATGAAAACTTGGCAGAGATACAACAAAAAATGAAAACTTCAGTCCAATATCCTTGGTGAACATAGATGCAAAAATCCTCAACAAAATACTTGCAAACTAAGTCCAGAAGCACATCAAAAGTTTATCCACCATGATTAAGTAGGCTTTATCCCTGGGATGTGAGGTTGTTTCAATATACACAAAACAATAAATGTGATTCATCACATAAACAGAACTAAAGACAAAACCACATAATTACATCAATAGATGCATAAAATGTTTTCAATAAAATTGAAAGTTTTCAAGTTAAAAACTCTCAGTAAACTAGATATTGAAAAAACATATCTCAGAATAGTAAGAACCCTGTATGTCAAACCCACAGCCAACATCATACAGAATAGGCAAAAAGCTGTAAGCATTCTCCTTGAAAACCAGCACAAGACAAAGATACCCTCTCTCACTATTCCTATTCAATATAGTACAGGAAGTCCTGGCCAGGGCAATAAGGCAAGAAAAAGAAATAAAGGGCATCCAAATAGGAAGCGAGAAAGATAAACTATTCCTGTTTGCTGGAAAACATGATTCTCTATCTAGAAATCCCATCATCTCAGACTAAAAGCTCCTTCAGCTATAAACAAGTTCACCAATGTCTCAGGATACAAAATCAATGTGCAAAAATCACTAACATTCCTATATACTAACAGCAATCAAGCCAAGAGCCAAACCAGGAATGCAATCCCATTCACAATTGCCACACACACACACAAAATACCTAGGAATACAGCTAACCAGGGAGGTGATAGATCTTTACAAGCAGAACTACAAAACACTGCTCAAAAATCAGGGATGACATAAACAAATGGAAAAACATTCCATGCTCATGGATAGGAAGAATCAATGTCATTAAAATGGACATACTACCCCAAGCAATTGATACATTCAATGCTATTCCTATTAAACTACCATGGACATTTTCTCACAGCACTTAAAAAAAAAAAAAAAAAAAAAAAAACTATTTTAAAATTTATAAGGAACCAAAACAGAACCTGAATAGCCAAGGCAATCGTAAGCAAAAAGAACAATGCCAGAGGCATCATGCCACCCAACTTCAAACTATACTACAGGGCTACAGTAATCAAAACAGCATGGTACTGGTACAAAAACAGACACATAGACCAATGGAACAGAATACAGAACCCAGAAATAAGACCACACACCTACAACTATCTGATCTTTGACAATCCTAACAAAAAGCAAGCAATGGGTTAAAGATTCCCTACTCAATAAATGGTACTGGGATAACTGGGTAGCCATATGCACAAGATTGAAACTGGACTCTTTCCTTAAACCATATACAAAAATTAACTCAAGATGGATTAAAGACTTAAATGTAAAACCCAAAACTATAAAACCCCTGGAAGACAACCTACACAATACCGTTCTGGACATAGGAATAGGAAAAGATTTCATGACAAACACACCAAATGCAATTGCAATGAAAGGAAAAATTGACAAAAGGGATCTAATTAACCTTAAGAGCTTCTGCACAGCAAAGGAAACTATCAACAGAATGAACAGACAACCTACAGAATGCAAAATTCTTTGTGAACTGTGCATCTAAAAAAGGTCTAATATCCGGCATCCATAAAGAACTTAAACAAATTTACAAGAAAAAAAATCAAGCAACCCCATTAAAAAGTGGGCAAAGGGCATGAACACTTTTCAAAAGAAAACATACATGTGGCCAACAGTCATATGAAAAAAAGCTCAACACCACTGGTCATTAGAGAAATGCAAATCAAAACCACAATGAGATACCAGCTCACACCAGTCAGAATGGCTATTGTTAAAAAGAAAAAATAGGCCGGGCGTGGTGGCACATGCCAGTAATTCCAGCACTTTGGGAGGTGGATCACCTGAGGTCAGGAGTTCAAGACCAGCCTGGCCAACATGGTAAAACCCCGTCTTTACTAAAAATATAAAAATTAGTCGAGTGTGGTGGCAGGCTCTTGTAATCCCACCTACTCAGGAGGCTGAGGCAGGAGAATCGCTTGAACCTGGGAGGCAGAGGTTGCAGTGGGCCGAAATCATGCCATTGCACTCCAACCTGGGCAACAAGAGCTAAACTTCATCTCAAGAAATAAATAAATACATAAAAATAACAGATGCTGGTGAAGTTGTGGAGAAAAAGGAACACTTACACACTATTTGTGGGAGTGTAAATTAGTGCAACCACTGTAGCAGACAGTGTGGTGATTCCTCAAAGACCTAAAAACAAAGATACTATTCGACCCAGCAATCCCATTACTGGGTGTATGCCCAAGAGAATATAAATCATTCTATTATAAGGACACATGCACACATATGTACAAGCACTATTCACAATAACAAAGACATGGACTCAACCTAAATGCCCATCAATGATAGACTGGATAAAGAAAATATGGTACATATACACCATGGAATACTATATAGCCATAAAAAAGAATGAGATTGTGTCCTTTGGAGGAACATGATGGAGCTGGAGACCGTTATCCTTAGCAAACCAACACAAGAACAGAACACTAAATACCACATATTCTTATTTTTAAGTGGGAGCTAAACGATGAGAACATATGGACACAAAGACAGGAACAACACACACTGGGGCCTTTCGGAAGGTAGAAGAAGGAAAGGATCAGAGAAAATAACTAATGGGTACTAAACTTAATACATGGGCAATGGAACAGTGTGTACAATAAACCCCCATGATGCAAGTTTACCTATAGTACAAGCTTACACGTGTACCACTGAATTTGAAATAAAAGTAAATTAAAACACAAAAACAAGAACTACCCAGAGGAAAACAAGCCATTATTCAAAAGATACCTGCACACACGTGTTTATAGCAGCACAATTCACAATTGCAAAATCGTGGAACCAACCCAAATGCCCATAATCAACGAGTGGATAAAGAAATACACAAACACACACACACACACACACACACACACACACACACACACAATGGAATACTACAAAGTCATAAAAAGAAGTGAATTAATAGCATTTGCAGTGACTTGGAGACTATTATTCTAAGTGAAGTAACTCAGAAATGGAAAACCAAACCTCATATGTTCTCACTGATATGTGGGAGCTAAGCTATGAGGACACAAAGGCATAAGAATGATACAATGGACTTAGAGGACTTGGGGGAAAGAATAGGATGGGGAGAGGGATGAAAGACTACAAATATGGTGCAGTGTATACTGCTCGGGTGATGAATGCACCAAAATCTCACAAATCACCACTAAAGAACTTACTCATGTAACCAGATACCACCTGTACCCCAATAACTAATGGGGAAAAAAATCCTACTGGGAACAGATAAAAAATAAATAAATTAAATAAATAACATATAAAAGATTCACTTAAAAAAAAAAAAAAAAAAAAAGCAAGCTTCACTTCCTTCATGGCCTACCTAAAAGAAAACCTACAGAAAGAAGAATTCTGGGAAATGTAGTTCAGCTTAGTACAACACCATATTTCCCTTAATCACTACTTTTAGAAAGCGATGGCTCCCTCTCAGACCATTCCATAGCCACCAGCATTGCCTTTGGCAAGCTTCCCAGGGTGCGGTCTGACTTGTAGTGCTGTCCCTCCATGGCTCCCATCCCACACACTGAGCCTATCCATGCAAAGCCACTTTTCCTCTTCTGGCCTTGACTGAAATGCCACACCCTAGAGCTTTCTAAACATCCACAAAAGGGCAAAAAAAGGCCCCCAAAAATCCATGGGAAGTAAGAAACAAGAAGGAGCCAGATGTTAATTTCTTCTTCTGTTCTTTCCACAAACTACATTCAGATGTAGGTCTTTAGTGTCCAACGATGAACATGCTTGCTGAGTGACCTACTTGTCACTTGACAGCCCATCATGAAGCAGGTGGGCAGCGGGATAACTCATTACATTGCATCATTTCATGTTTGTTCCTGCCTTGCCTCTCATTTTCCACATCCTCACCATTTGGACTTGCTTGTCTCTATTAAGAGCAGCATATTAATCCTTGTCTCTGTGCCCTAGAAAGCCACCAGGCAATTTGAAGAACCATTTGGGGCTGCAGAAGATAAATTTAGAGTGGAAAACTATCTACTTTATTGCAGTGAACCCTAAGCTGCACCTTCTTGCTCAAGTATAAACACAGAAAAAGAGACTTGTTTGCTTCATCTAAGGTTGGGGTTTAGTTGAAAGCATTAGTGTAAACAACAGGTGGGCCACATCTTACACCTATTATCGGTGGCATTTTAAGATTTTTTTTTATTTCATTCTTTCCAACTATTCTGTTAATAAAGTCAAGTTGATGGAGGAGAAATAGAAAGTCGTTCTGGGGGAGCATCATGGATATAATAGGCCCTTAGTAAAAAGAAGAAAGAAACATTGGAAAGTGTTCTAATGCTGCAAAGAAAGACGGTTTTGAAAACTTTCTGCCTCACTGTTTCACTTGGGATAAATTTGAATATTAGCACATCCATATTGTGGGCTTTTACTGTTTTCACACTTAAGTTACCTCTAATTGTAAGCAGAATGCTTCTGGAAGACTTCTCGGGATTTTCAGATTCAAAAATGTCTTTGCAACATATAATTGCTTCTATGAGATCAAGAGGACATATGTCCAGACAGACAAGAAGAAAAATAGTAAAAAGATCTTTCCCTGCGTTTTAATTAAACCAACACTTATTGAGAATTCCTTATAGACCACATAAAATGGATGGCATCGAGTATATAAAAATGAATTAGGACCTAATTTCAATATAACATTATGATGAGTGCTCTGAAAGAAGGAAACATTAAGGACTATGACAGGAAAAGCATCTATTCCTGGGACTTTGGAAAGGACTGCTAGAAGAAATGACAACTACCTGAGGTTTGGAGGATAATTAAGGGTCAGCCAGGCAGAGGAGGGAGAAGTGGTGTTTCAAAATGACCTTTAGTGTGTGTTCATTAGGCCACCTACTAAGTAGTTAAATAACCTCCAAGAAAAAAAAAGTCTTACACCTTATTCCTCAAACCTCACTTTTTTTTACCTGCTTTAGTTCTCAAAATAAAAGGGTCAAAGAGAACAGTTCCTTCATTTGACTCCTACAATACATAAAGACAGTGTCATAGAGCAAAAAATAACTAAACCTGAGGCTTTTAAAAACCTGAAATGGATTTTAAAATTAGACAAACACATTTCTATTCTATTTGAGGCTGCTTTTCACAGATACGGAAGTTTTTTTCAACTACACTTATTATAGCTCCAGTTACCTTAGTAGTTATGTCTGGAACTTCATGGGGTGATAGGAAAGATGAGGTGAAACACAGAGTGACAAAGAGCAAATGATTTTTACTTATTTACATATGTAAAAAGGTTTTCCTTCAAGATTTCCAATACATTATCAGCACTAAGTTATGTTTTTTTTCCTCAAAAGAACAAGGTCTCCTTCTGAGTTAAACAATAACATCAGCCACACCATTGTTGAAGGCAGCAAGGCATTTCCCACAATGCAACTAAAAGTTTTGCCCACCCCAGTACTTTGGCATAGTTCACAAGAGAAGAGACAAAGGAAGCCAGCTAGGCACCATCTTCCATTCCTGAAAGCTGATTATTACAACAAGTTATACAAAACTTTCTTGGTGAGATATGTCTCTGGTCTATAATTTTTTGCCCATTTTGACTTTCTTTTCATATCTTCATTTCAGTCTTAAAGACAAACTATTGACAAATCACATTTTCATTCATTTTTCCAATATTTTCTCTAATTCCTCCCCAAACATTCACACAGGTAATTAAATGAATACTTTTTAACCTTTTAAAAATTATATCTGAACTGAAATAAAACATCTTAAACTATAGCAGGTTAAAACTTTAAGGCAAATCCTTCACCCAAGAAAGATTATTCTTATTTGTTTTCCAGAAGGTCTAAATGTTAGATCATTCCCCTTTCTGCTTCTTTCTCTTTATGTTTGATATATATTTCCAGTGAGACTTTGAAGCACCTAATCTAGAAAAGATGTTAATGGTCAGAAGATACAGGCTACCCTTAGCAGGGCAAGAGGATACAGAGTATATGGACACTACATCTTCCCAGATTCCACACTTTCATGATCGAAAGGCAAGTAGGAGCCTCAGATTTCAGCAGGTTCCTACCAAACTTCTTTCACACCTCAACACCAAATCTTCTTCACCATTATGTTCATTGAATGCTTTATTGCCATTCCCATCAGTCACCAAAGAAACAAACAAATGCCCAGGCCATTCCTCCTTCTCCGGTACCCAAACCCCAGTAGAGCTTCTCTTTCCTTGTTCCATCTCTCCACACCACCAGGAACCTTCCACTGATCCTTCTGAAAACAACTGTCTGATACAAGTAACCACCACTGTACCTTATACTTCTTCCCTGAATGTTCACTACGACTTCTCCCAAAACCTCACTCTTCTCTAAGAACACTGCCTACACTTCACCCTTTCAAATTGTGGCTGTTTTCTCTTCAAAATTTATGTCACTGAACTTGGAAGTAGGTAGGTATCCTTTTTGCTGCTGTTTTTGATCTTGAACCATTCTCTTCCTCTCATCCCTAAAAAACACTAGATTATAACCCATTCTATTCAGATTAGCCACTGTCTTTCATTCATCTGATAACCTCAAAATCACTTCTCTTATTACCTGAAGATTTCATCTTCCGCTCACTAGCACTCTCTCCATTACTACATCTTATATAACAATGGTCCCAATTTCACTTGTCCTGTGGTAATTTTGACTAGGTCTACATTTTACTCTCGAAAGTATTCCAGTTCCAGCTAAGTTATGTATTTACCTTGGTCATAATGATCCATCTTTGAAACAGACAAATAAATGATCCTTCCCATCTCTCACACTGTAATGCCTCATTTCTTCTCATCCCATGATACTGCCCTGAGTCTACCTTGGTTATTCATTCCCAAGGTGTACTGGGAACCATCCCCTAGATTTTTATCATTATTGAACACTAAATTCCCTTCCCCCAAAATCTTAATTTAAATCTTCCCACTCTCTGACCATTCCTATCTTTTCAAGTCACACCTAATGTTACCCTAGCCACAGCAATCCTTCCTCCCTTGTTACCTATAATTCATTGCTTCTACCACCTTTTCCTTTTCCCTCATTCCTTCATGTCTCCATTTCTCCATACATGTCACTTAAATTTCCCGATCAGTCATTAAAACCCCCCTTTTGCCTAGTTCATCTTGCCCTTCATCTTATTCTCTTGCTGCATTAGTCTGTTCTCACATTGCTATAAGGAAATACCCTAAACTGGGCAGTGTACAACGAAGAGGTTTAATTGACTCACAGTTCAGCAAGGCTGGGGAGGCCTCGGGAAACTTACAATCATAGGGGAAAGGGAAGGGGAAAGAAGACATCTTCTTCACAGGGTGGCAGGAAGGAGAAGTGCCAAGCAAAGTGGGAAGAGCACTTTATAAAATCATCAGATCTCGTGAGAACTCACTATCATGAGAACAGCATGCAGGAAACTACCCGCCATGATTGAACTACCTCCACTTCGTCTCTCTCTTGACATGTAGGGATTATGGGGATTAGAATTCAAGATGAGAAGATTTGGGTGGGGACACAAAGCCTAACCATATCACTAGGCTAAACCAAAACCTTAGTAGCTAAGTTTATTTGTCTATTTTACACTTCTACCCAAGTCATTGAATTAGAGTGGAAACAGAAAACAAACACATACATACACACACACACACACACACTACACACAATCACTGTACCATGTTGAATGTATTTACTTTAAACTTGTGATTGTATCAAATGGGTCCATAATGCTATGTGACAATTTTATTATATATACGCAGACCATTCACTCTTCCATTCCCCTAGATGATTCCATTCATTCTACCCTATACTCAATTTTGAAAATCTCCTCCCTTGTCCTCTCTTTCAGCTGATGAACTTGCTTCCTATTATACCAAGAGAAGAGAAACAATCAGAAGCGAGCTTCCACAGACTCCTCCATCACAGTCTGTCTGACCCCTGCATTTGAACATTACCTTCTTTTTCAACTGTAAATGCTCCTGCAAAACATCAACTTTTTAATTTATCCACAAGATATATCCATTGCCAAGTAACATTAGGTCACATCTATCCTCTTAGGAAGGGAGAACACAGATGGAGGAAAAATAGTATTGTAAGAAATAGGAGATAGGCCTAGAGAATGTGATGTAATGCACGTAAAGCATCCACTGCAGAAGTGATTCCAAGTCTATATTCAGACACTAGATAAATACTACAAGAAATACAGTGGATCTACTGGAGGTAAACTCATGTCAAAAATACATCTCATATAATCTGACAGTCTCAATAGTAGACCAAAGTGGCCATTTTATTGTTTGTTTTCATCTAGGGTTCCTATGATCAATTAAGTACTACTAAAGAGTCATGTGGTTTGGACTATTCAGTTTACCAGATTGATTTTGCTGTCATTATGGTAACTGGCCATCTTAGCTTTTAATAGTTGGCGCTATTAAATTAACTGTTAACTAAACTGCTTCTTGGCCTTTGCCATCCCCTGGGTATTCTCTTTCCATCAAAATTACAGAGGCCATTTAAATCACAGTATTTCCTACCAGCATTTCCATAGTAGAGAGAACAGCCACCACCATGCTTTGAAAAGATGCCAGTGATCTCCTCACCTATATACAGTTACTTATCAAGGCTTTGATGGAGAAAATGTTGCAAGGTCAGTCAGTGTTGGGCAGATGGTACCTGATAAATTCACACCAGCAATTCTTTCTTCTGCAATATACCAAAGTAGAAGAACAAAATTCTAGATGGTGTTATAAAACTAAACTAGTAAAGTCATGTATCAATTTTATTTTCAAAAATAGAAGAATGCACTGTTAGTACGGATAGTAGTTCGGTTAATTATAACAAGTCAGGGAGGTCATATTTAGTGGGTTAATTTTTACAAAGCTGGTGAGCAAATTTAATGTACCCTGAGAGACAAGTGAAGAAACATAATACTTTACAACGGACATTTTAAGTCAATGTGGTTTTCTATAACAAATAGAAATTATTTATAAATTATTAAGTCAGAGGTCCTTAGACAATAACTATTAAAACAAGTGTACAAATATTATAGGAAAGTAATTTTGTTTTTCATAGCAAACAAGTATAGAAATTTGGCTTCATCATGACTAGTTAATAAGTGCAGGTTGGACTTAGCTTTTATAATGATTGGTTTGTAAATAATCTCTCAATGCCCCCTTACCTGGAGAAATGGCTTTACATTCTCAAAAGCACTTGTGCCAGTAACTTTCCTATTTTTTATTAAGCACTCTTGAATTGTATGGTCAAAGTTTTTAACTAGAATTTTAACCATGGCTGAATAAAATTATCTGAGAATTTTAAAATTTTACAAAAATTGATTTTTCATAACTTCCTTCCATGTGGGACACCATTAAGCCCAGTGTTCTGTCAACCCGCAAAGCAAATGGTCCGTTGAACTACCTTTTGAATCAGAATTCTGCTATGTGTCTATCCCCTGCTAGATTCAATCTGATCTAAAATGTTGTTTCTCTCTTTTTGGATTTCAGAATTCATTCTCACATATTCCTTAGATTTTTGTTTATGTACATTACCAAAGTTGTGCAATTCTTTTGCTTTGGTAGTCTTTCACTTCTCCCCAGGTTTGACTTTATAATTGGCCTTGTAGGTCCTGCTGAGATCTGACTCTACTTATGTGTCTGGTTGTTCAGAAGGAAATAGAAATAAGGGGAAGTGGACTCATTTTGCAAGGTAACTCCCATAGACTAGGGAGGTATAATACCTTCAAGCAAGAGAGAATACCCCTCAGCAAACAAGAGGAGAGGTGTGCTTAAGTGATCAATAAAGGCTCAGTGGGGGATAAGAGTCCTTCAATTACTCTAATTGATCCCCATCTAAATTGTTGAGGACTATTCTCACCTAATCAATACCTCGACATTCACGGAAGAGACATGATGAGGCTGTGGATTCAAAGAACAATGTACTTCAGCAACATGCTGCATCACATTTTTAGTTTGATTTGGTTTAGAAACCTTAGCTGTATAAATAAGATATAAAATACCTGTAGACAGAGTTCTGGAAATCTGTTTTTAGTGTACTCCATGGTGACAGTATTTATGGATTGGAGTTTAATTATTACCTCTTTAAGTTGTGCAGCATTATTAAGAGTTATTCTGCATTCCTTGAATTGTACTTGCCTTTTATAGTGTTATATGCCAACAGCAACATAGTCCCTTTAACCTTTGTCTTCAATAAGCACTTCACTCAAGATGATTGTTGATAATAATTTTTTTGGCCACTGCTAGGAGTAAAATTTCAGAGTATCATCACTGAATGCTAACAGGATTTTCATGACCTTTACCGCATCAGGAGCAGACGATCAATTCCCGATTCTCCATATCCTCATTTTCCTGAAGGACTTTCACCTAAAGCCCATTCCTTTGTGCCAAAATCTATTCAGCTAGTGTTCTTCATTGCATGAAGGAGAATAAACTCCAGCAAATTTAAATAGAAAATGAACTTGTTATAAGGACTAAGCATAGGCTGTGGGATCAATGGGATATCCGGAAAACACAGGCTTAGATGGCAGACAATGTCTATGGAGGGCAAGATGGGAGAACACAAACAAGACAACATAACATAATAATCATACAATGCCTCTGGCAGAGCCACCACTTAACACACCATCACAGTTGCTGGAACTTTGTGCTTCCTTTAATTACTCCTCAATTTTCCTTGAGTATTTGAATCTCTTAAAACTCAAAGTCTTGGATGGGTACATCTAATTTGACAAGCTTATATCCATGTCTCCCTCTAAAACTCAAAGTGATTATCCTTTAAATGCAAAGATATATTTGAAAATTGACATGCCATGAAAAGCCAAATTTGGACTAACATTAGCAAAAAGCAGAAATAAAATATAGAAATTTTTTATTATGTAGAGAATAAAAAATAAAATGTTTTGAAATAAATTTAACAAAAATGTATAGTTTTTTTAGAAAAACCACAAAATTTTACTGAATGACATAAAATAAGATTGGAATAAATGAGACATACCATGTTTTTGGAAGAGAAAAAAATGGTATTAAAAATATTTAAACTCATTAAATTGTTTTCTTTAAATTCAAACAAATTACACTAAAGTATTCAGAGTTCTTTCCATTAACGCTAGTAAGTTGATTCTACAATCATAGAAGGAAATGTGCAAGAATAGCCATAATGATCTTGGAAACTAAAATAGTGGCAAGGTACTCACCATTACCAAATACTAAAAATAATTATAAAGCTATGGAAATTAAAGTGGTATGGTATTAACCAAAAATATCGGGCTAATATCAAGCAAATAAATGGGAAAGAATACAGATTCCAAAATACTTAGGTATTAGAATTTTAGGATTTAATAAGAGTATCACTTCAAGTCAGTGAAAAAGAATAAATATTAGATATATGATATTGGGGCAATCATTTAACAACTTGGAAAAATGTTAGATCTCTATTTCACACCATTTACAAAAAAAAAAAAATACTACCTAGATGATACATTTTTAAAAATATATAGGAGGGGTCACCAAAGATGGCCGAATAGGAACAGCTTCAGTCTCCAGCTCCCAGCATGAGTGACACAGAAGATGGGTGATTTTTGCATTTTCAACTGAGGTACTGGGTTCATCTCACTGGGGCGTGTCAGACAGTCAGTGCTGGTCCGCAGGTGCAGCCCAACTAGCGTGAGCTGAAGCAGGGCGAGGCATCACCTCACCTGGGAAGCACAAGGGGGAAGGGAATTCCTTTTCCTAGCCAAGGGAAATGAGACACACAACACTGGGAAAATCGGGTAACTCCCACCCTAATACAGTGCTTTATCAAGGGTCTTAGCAAGTGGCACACCAGGAGATTATATCCCACAACTGGCCCAGAGGGTCCCACGCCCACAGAGCCTCCCTCATTGCTAGCACAGCAGTCTGAGATCTAACTGCAAGGCGGCAGTGAGGCTGGGGGAGGGGTGCCCACCATTGCTGAGGCTTAAGTAGGTAAACAAAGCTGCTGGGAGGCTCGAATTGGGTGGAGCCCACTGCAGGTCAAGGAGGCCTGCCGGCCTCTGTAGACTCCACCTCTGGGGACAGGACATAGCTAAACAAAAGCAGCAGAAACCTTGGCAGATGTAAAAGTCCGTCTCACAGCTTTGAGGAGAGCAGTGGTTCTCCCAGCACGGAGGTTGAGATCTGAGAATGGACAGATTGCCTGCTCAAGTGGGTCCCTGACCCCTGAGTAGCCTAACTGGGAGACATCCCCCACTAGGTGCAGACCGACACCTCACACCTCACATGGCTGGGTACACCCAAGACGAAGCTGGCAGAGCAAGAATCAGAGAGCAACACTCGCTGTTCAGCAATATTCTATCTTCTGCAGCTTCCACTGCTGATACCCAGGCAAACAGGGTCTGGAGTGGACCTCAAGCAAACTCCAACAGACCTGCAGCTGAGGGTCCTGACTTTTAGAAGGAAAACTAACAAACAGAAAGGACACTCATACCAAAACCCTATCAGTATGCCATGATCATCAAAGAACAAAGGGAGATAAAAGCACAAAGATGGGGAAAAAGCAGGGCAGAAAAGCTGGAAATTAAAAAAATCAGAGGGCATCTTCCCCTCCAAAGGAACGCAGCTCATTGCCAGCAACGGAACAAAGCTGGATGGAGAATGACTTTGATGAGTTGAGAGAAGGCTTCAGTCGATCAAACTTCTCAGACCTAAAGGAGGAACTAGTTAACCAGCGCAAAGAAATTAAAACCTTGAAAAAATAATGGATGAACGGATAACTAGAATAATCAATGCAGAGAAGACCTTAAAAGAACTGATAGAGATGAAAACCATGACATGAAAACTACATGACAAATGCACAAGCTTCAGTAACCAACTCGAACAACTGGAAGAAAGAGTATCAGTAATTGAAGATCAAATGAATGAAATGAAGCAAGAAGAGAAGTGTAGAGAAAAAAGAGTAAAAAGAAAAGAACAGAGCCTCCAAGAAATATGGGATTATGTGAAAAGACCAAATCTACGTCTGATTGGTGTGCCTGAAAGTGACAGGGAAAATGGAACCAAGTTGGAAAACACTCTGCAGGATATCATCCACGAGAACTTCCCCAACCTAGGAAGGCAGGCCAACATTCAAATTCAAGAAATACAGAGAATGCCACAAAGATACTCCTCGAGAAGAGCAACTCCAAGAAACAGAATTGTCAGATTCACCAAAGTTGAAATGAAGGAAAAAATGTTAAGGGCAGCCAGAGAGAAAGGTCAGGTTACCCACAAAGGGAAGCCCATCAGACTAACAGCAGATCTCTCGGCAGAAACTCTCCAAGCCAGAAGAGAGTGGAGGCCAATATTCAACATTCTTAAAGAAAAGAATTTTCAACCCAGAATTTCATATCCAGCCAAACTAAATTTCATAAGTGAAGGAGAAATAAAATCCTTTACAGACAAGCAAATGCTGAGAGATTTTTGTCACCACCAGGCCTGCCCTACAAGAGTTCCTGAAGGAAGCACTAAACATGGAAAGGAACAACCGGTACCAGCCATTGCAAAAACATGTCAAAATGTAAAGACCATCGAGGCTAGGAAGAAACTGCATCAACTAATGAGAAAAATAACCAGTTAATATCATAATGGCAGGATCAAGTTCACACATAACAATCTTAACCTTAAATGTAAATGGACTAAATGCTCCAATTAAAAGACACAGACTGGCAAACTGGATAAAGAGTCAAAACCCATCAGTCTGCTGTATTCAGGAGACCCATCTCACATGCAGAGACATACATAGGCTCAAAATAAAGGGATGGAGGAAGATCTACCAAGCAAATGGAGAACAAAAAAAAAAAGCAGGGGTTACAATCCTAGTCTCTGATAAAACAGACTTTAAACCATCAAAGATCAAAAGAGACAAAGAAGGCCATTACATAATGGTAAAGGGATCAATTAATCAGGAAGAGCTAACTATCCTAAATATATATGCACCCAATACAGGAGCACCCAGATTCATAAAGCAAGTCCTTACAGACTTACAAAGAGACCAAGACTCCCATACAATAATAATGGGAGACTTTAACACCCCACTGTCAACGTTAGACAGATCAACAAGACAGAAAGTTAACAAGGATATCCAGGAATTGTACTCAACTCTACACCACGTGGACCTAATAGACATCTACAGAACTCTCCACCCCAAAAACAACAGAATATACATTCTTCTCAGCACCACATCACACTTATTCCAAAATTGACCACATAATTGGAAGTAAAGCATCCCTCAGCAATGGTAAAAGAACAGAAATTGTAACAAACTGTCTCTCAGACCACAGTGCAATCAAACTAGAACTCAGGACTAAGAAACTCAATCAAAACCGCTCAACTACATGGAAACTGAGCAACCTGCTCCTGAATGACTACTGGGTACATAACGAAATGAAGGCAGAAATAAAGATGATCTTTGAAACCAATGAGAACAAAGATACAACATACCAGAATCTCTGGGACACATGTAAAGCAGTGTGTAGAGGGAAATGTATAGCACTAAATGCCCACAAGAGAAAGCAGGAAAGATCTAAAATTGACACCCTAACATCACAATTAAAAGAACTAGAGAAGCAAGAGCAAACACATTCAAAAGCTAGCAGAAGGCAAGAAATAACTAAGATCAGAGCAGAACTGAAAGAGATAGAGACACAAAAATCCCTTCAAAAAATCAATGAATCCAGGAGCTGGTGTTTTTTGAAAGATCAACAGTATTGATAGACCACTAGCAAGACTAATAAAGAAGAAAAGAGAGAAGAATCAAATAGACGCAATAAAAAATGATAAAGGGGATATCACCACCGACCCCATAGAAATACAAACTACCATCAGAGAATGCTATAAACAGCTCTATGCAAATAAACTAGAAAACCTAGAGGATATGGATAATTTCCTAGACGCTTACACTCTCCCAAGACTAAACCAGGAAGAAGTTGAATCCCTGAATAGACCAATAGCAGGCTCTGAAATTGAGGCAATAATTAATAGCCTACCAACCAAAAAAACTCCAGGAATAGATGGATTCACAGCCAAATTCTACTAGAGGTAGAAGGAGGAGCTGGTACCATTCCTTCTGAAACGATTCCAATCAATAGAAAAAGAGGGAATCCTCCCTAACTCATTTTATGAGGCCAACATCATCCTGATACCAAAGCCTGGCAGAGAAAACAAAAAAAAGAGAATTTTAGACCAATATCCCTGATGAACATTGATGCAAAAATCCTCAATAAAATACTGGCAACCGAATCCAACAGCACATCAAAAAGCTTATCCACCATGATCAAGTGGGCTTCATCCCTGGGATGCAAGGCTGGTTCAACATACGCAAATCAATAAACGTAATCCAGCGTATGAACAGAACCAAAGACAAAAACCACATGATTATCTCAATAGATGCAGAAAAGGTCTTTGACAAAATTCAACAGCCCTTCATGCTAAAAACTCTCAATAAATTTGGTATTGATGGAACGTATCTCAAAATAATAAGAGCTATTTATGACAAACCCACAGCCAGTATCATACTGAATGGGCAAAAACTAGAAGCCTTCCCTTTGAAAACTGGCACAAGACAGGGATGCCCTTTCTCACCACTCCTATTCAACACAGTGTTGGAAGTTCTGACTAGGGCAATCAGGCAAGAGAAAGAAATCAAGGGTATTCAGTTAGGAAAAGAAGAAGTCAAGTTGTCCCTGTTTGCATATGACACGATTGTATATTTAGAAAACCCCATCATCTCAGCCCAAAATCTCCTTAAGCTATTAAGCAAGTTCAGCAAAATCTCAGGATACAAAATCAATGTGCAAAAATCACGAGCATTCTTATACACCAATAACAGACAGAAAGCCAAATCATGAATGAACTCCCATTCACAATAGCTTCAAAGAGAATAAAATACCTAGGAATCTAACTTACAAGGGGTGTGAAGGACCTCTTCAAAGAGAACTACCAACCACTGATCAGTGAAATAAAAGAGGACACAAACAAATGGAAGAACATACCATGCTCATGGATAGGAAGAATCAATATCGTGAAAATGGCCATACTGCCCAAGGTAATTTATAGATTCAATGCCATCTCCATCAAGCTACCAATGAGTTTCTTCACAGAATTGGAAAAAACTGCTTTAAAGTTCATATGGAACCAAAAAAGAGCCCGCATTGACAAGACAATCCTAAGCCAAAAGAACAAAGCTGGAGGCATCATGCTACCTGACTTCAAACTTTACTACAAGGCTACAGTAACCAAAACAGCATGGTACTGGTACCAAAACAGAGATATAGACCAATGGAACAGAACAGAGCCCTCAGAAATAATACAACACATCTACAGCCATCTGATCTTTGACAAACCTGACAAAAACAAGAAATGGGAAAAGGATTCCCTAGTTAATAAATGGTGCTGGCAAAATTGGCTAGCCATAAGTAGAAAGCTGAAACTAGATCCTTTCCTTACTCCTTATATGGAAATTAATTCAAGGTGGATTAGAGACTTAAATGTTAGACCTAAAATCATAAAATCCCTAGAAGAAAACCTAGGTCATACTATTCAGGACATAGGCATGGGCAAGGACTTCATGTCTGAAATACCAAAAGCAATGCAACAAAAGCCAAAATTGACAAATGGCATCTAATTAAACCAAAGAGCTTCTGCACAGCAAAAGAAACTACCATCAGAGTGAACAGGCAACCTACAGAATGGGAGAAAAATTTTGCAATCTACTCATCTGACAAAGGGCTAATATCCAGAACCTACAAAGAACTCAAATTTACCAGAAAAGAACAAACAACCCCATCAAAAAGTGGGCAAAGGATATGAAGAGACACTTCTCAAAAGAAGACATTCATACAGCCAACAGACACATGAAAAAATGCTTATCATCACTGGCCATCAGAGAAATGCAAATCAAAACCACAATGAGATACCATCTCACACCAGTTAGAATGGCAATTATTAAAAAATCAGGAAACAACAGGTGCTGGAGAGGATGTGGAGAAATAGGAACACTTTTACACTGTTGGTGGGACTGTAAACTAGTTCAACCATTGTGGAAAACAGTGTGGCCATTCCTCAAGGATCTAGAACTAGAAATACCATTTGACCTAGCCATCCCATTACTGGGTATATACCCAAAGGATTATAAATCATGTTGCTATAAAGACACATGCACACATATGTTTATTGTGGCACTATTCACAATAGCAAAGACTTGGAATCAACTCAAATGTCCATCAGTGACAGACTGGATTAAGAAAATGTGGCACATATACACCATCTTTTTTACGCAGCCATAAAAAAGATGAATTCGTGTCCTTTGTAAGGACACGGATGCAGCTGGAAACCATCATTCTTAGCAAACTAACACAAGAACAGAAAATCAAACACTGCATGTTCTCACTCATAGGTGGGAATTGAACAATGAGATCACCTGGACACAGGAAGGGGAACATCACACATTGGGGCCTATTGTGGGGAGGGATAGCATTAGGAGTTATACTTAATGTAAATGAGGAGTTAATGGATGCAGCACACCAACATGGCATATGTATACATATGTAACAAACCTAGAACTTAAAGTATAATAATAAAAAATAAAAAATTCACACAGTAAATAAAAGAATTATATAACTTTGAAAAAAATAATAAAAAATATATATATGGGAGAATAAAATATATTTTTACACATCTTCTTAAATAAGGAGCATATAGAAAAACTAATGGGAAAGACTCATACATTTGATAACAAAATTAAAACTTCAAGCCGGGTGTGGTGGCTCAGACCTATAATGCTAGCACTTTGGGAAGCCGAGGCAGGCAGATCATTTGAGGTCAAGAGTTTGAGATCAGCCTGGCCAATATGGTGAAACCCCGTCTCTATGAAAAATACAAAAATTAGCCAGGCATGGTGTCACCCACCTGTAATCCCAGGTACTCGGGAAGTTGAGGCACAAGAATCGCTTGAACCTGGGAGGTGGAGGTTGCAGTGAGCTGAGATGGCCCCACTGCACTCCAACCTGGGCAACACAGCAAGACTGTGTCTCAAAAAATAAAAATAAAAAATAAAAAAATTAAAACTTCAGTTTGATGGAAGACACCACGCTTCAAGTTACGGGAAGTACCAGTTGGTGAAAATATTTTTCATCAAAAATGTTGAAAATATATAAAATACATAAGAAACAATGATCCCAATTCAGAAATAGGAAAAAAATACATGAGCAGGCATTTCATAGAAATGAAAAAATTCAAATGATTAATAAAGCATATTATAAAAGATGCTTACCCTTCTTAAAAACAAAATAAAATAGCACCAAGATATTGTTTTCATTTACTACTTTGCAAAAATTAAAATGTCAAAGATGTGGGCATGGGGCCCCTCACATCATTCTCACAATAATATAAATAAATATGTTCCACATTTTGAAGGCCAGATCAATAGTGCCTATTAAAATTAAAAATGAGTGCACTTCCTGCAAATCTGCTTCTTGGTATCAGCCCTAACGAAACACTGATTCTTAAGCACAGGGGGATATAAACAAGAATATTAATTACAGAAATGTTTGGAATAGCAAAAACCTGAAAGCAATCTCAATGACTTTTTAAATAGCAAAATTACTAACATATATTTGGTAGCATTAAACAATAGGAGACGTACTGTTGCAGAAGAAGCAAACTACAAAATACACATATAGTATTACAACATTTATGTTAAAAACATGCAACACAAAACATATTTCTAGGAATTCATGTAAACAGTTGAGAAAACTATGTAAAGCTGATAAAATGATTGCTGCTAGAGAGAATAATTGAATTGTATATGGTAGTTAAGGGGTATTTTTAATTTGTCTTTAATGTTAATATTTTTGAAATGATAATGTATTTATCTGTTATCTATATATTTTTCATTATTTAAAATTTACAAACAATTTACCTCTTGATTTAATGTTGAAGGATACAGCAAAATCTATTACTATAATCACACTATAGTCATCAAAAACATGATTTTAGACATATAAAGAAATAGGTCACATATGCAAGACTGTTTTTCCCAATGAAGTTGAGTGAACTTTTCCTTGACAACTGAGGGAAACGTTCTCACATTAATGTTTTAAATAAAGGATGTGATAACATTTACCATGTAACTGATAATGTCAGTAAAGACCATTTCCACTATGTCAAGCAGCTTAGACAAGTAGCACATCGCAATAATCTATTAAGTATCTTGCATTGACTTAACCCACATTTAAGGGCTAACAAAGGCATAAGTTTTAATAAGACAAGATGCCAGGATATTTTTCTTAATCAAGATCAAACATGTCTGCAAATGGCTTTATCCCCAAGAGTTTGACTTTTCCTATTTGATTATTTTTTTCACTTACTGGAAAGAGAAATTCATGATGAATTTGGGGTCATATTTTAAACCCACATTCAAATAATGACACAGAGAGTAATGAAATACTTCATGGAGTTGAATGCAACCAAAGCTGAGAGTAGGTGTCCACTCAGTGATCTCTACAGAGACATTCAACTTTCCAACTCTTGTCTATGATCCTATGAGACCATCTGAGAGAGCTCCAGAGGTAGTTTCAGAAAGAACACATTCCCGTCACTCCTGAGTCCATGTTTGATCCAGATATTCATAACCATCTGCCATAACCATCGCACACTTGCTATCATCTCAATGGTCTATAAGTTAAGGTTTTCTGATTTAGAAATTTAAAAATAAACTGTGCTAAATATGGAATGTGACCTAAAGCTTAAGTCTGCCATCAGTATGGCCCAATAGCCATACTTGATAAAAAGTTTAGACGATACTATCCTTCTAAATCAGGGATTGGAAAATTAAAAACCAACTGCTGATGTTTAAAATACAATTAGTTCCATTTATGACATTGTAATAATGATTTTTAATTAATCTAAAATTAGTGGTCCTTGTGTGGGTCAATTCAAAAGTGGCTGGTGAAAAATGAAAACAAATGCTGCTTGGATTGTGTAGCCTTGAGTAAACTTATTTGTATAATTGGGAAATTTTCTGTAGTTTCTTCCAGAGATCTATGTGATGAATAATAACTAAGATAAAGCATGAAAAGCTTTTAGGACAGATGCCTGGTATATAATAAGAGTTTGATAAGCAATAGATTATGAATAGCTTTCAAGTCCCTGGTCCCATTGGCAAACATACCTTTAATGTGAAAACAGATGCTGGTGGCTACAGCCAGCAAATTTCCAATATCCCCAACCCATTGGTCAGACTATCCCAATGGTGAGAAGGATGCAATTAAACATTCAGTTCACCTAACTCCCCAGATTCTTGTTCTATTCTCATCAGGAAAAACTCTAACAATGATTTGGCTGCTCATGTCATCTATTTTCAGATAGTCTCAGGCTCTGTATTATTAATGTACTATTGTGTAATATTCATTTTTGCAACTGATTGTGAGTTCATGAAAGTGCATCCCCAAAGCTGAATCCAGTCATGGTGTTCTAAAAACAGTTTCTGAAGCCAGAGGCTGAGGGTCAGACCCTGAAATTTGGTCCATTCACCAAGGTAATGAGAGATGCTCATGAAGGCCTCCTCAGAGAGCACCTGCAGCAACCTCCACACTATTACCTTGATATTGGCATTGTTACCTGGGTGCTAGGAAAGCCATTCAAGTTCAACAATTTCACTCTGGGTTTTGGTGCTTAGTACACTTCAGATCCTCTGCTGGAGGCTAGAGATTTTCACTTAAGTATCAGAAAAGGGTTAGGTGATTGGGTGAGGAGAGTCTTAGTAATCAAATCACATTACGAAGCAACTAAAATAAAATTCTAACTGGAGAGAATGATTGTTTAATGGATTGGTAAAGAAGAAAATAAGTAGGAGGAAGGTGGTATTTTCTTCACATCAACATTATTCATCCTGCTTTTGTCAGAAATACTTATTAAAACACCAGTAAACACCAGTAAATCCCCTCCTATCTAAGACTTTTTTAAAATGCACATTGTGGCCGGGTGCGGTGGCTCACGCCTGTAATCCCAGCACTTTGGGAGGCCTAGGTGGGCAGATCATGAGGTCAAGAGTTCGAGACCAGCCTGGCTAACGTGGTGAAACCCCATTTCTACTAAAAATACAAAAATTAGCCGGGCATGGGGGTGTGCACCTGTAATCCCAGCTACTCAGGAGCCTTAGGCAGGAGAATTGGTTGAATCCAGAAGGCAGAGGTTGCAGTGAACTGAAATCATCACGCCACTACACCCCAGCCTGGGTGACAGAGCGAGACTCCATCTCAAAAAAAAATAAAAAATAAAAATGCACATTGTGTCCTTGGGCATTCTATGCAGACTCAGGCAAGCTGTTCCAGCATGTTATTGGTTGGTTGCTGTCAACAGGAACCTCAGCTGTCTTTGGGGGATCATTCTAGACTGTGGGAAATTGCATTGTACTGACTAACGAGCAATTTGTGGTAGAAGGTAGAAGACTGCCAGACTCACAGAAATGTCCATTAATGCTTTAATATTTCTCCTTCAACCTGATTGCATTTGTTAGCCTTCTATCTAACGTACTTCTGAGTGGGTGGTAGAGAATTTCAGTCAGGTTTACATTATAAATGTGTTTCTGATTCTTTTTTCTTTTATCATGTATATTTTTTCCTTTTATACACAAGACAAATGCTTTTAGCCTGCAAGTAGAGCTAAGCACTCTCAGAGCAACTGACTCATTTAGCAGTGTTTGGCTTCCTGTGCTTGTCAGCGGCAGGTGACATTTAGCACAGGCTTTATCTCAGTTGTGGTAATTACTGGGCTGACATGAGCTCTCATACACAGCACAGATTGTTTTCAGCAGATGTAACCAAGCAACTCCGCTTTCTCTGGAGCAGTTTATCTGGCTTTCAAATTGTGGCATTCCATATAGACACACACACGTGCACACACAAGCACACAAAGAGTTTAATGTCATTTTTATGGAAATAGTCATTCTTTTTTGCTCTGACTGTATTGACTTATGCCACGAGGTGATGGAATGAGATATCTTCATTGTATGCCACTTCTGCATTACATGCTGGTAGTGCATCCTATTAAACAGAAAGGTTATTGCTATTGTAATGTATCTCAGCAGTATACCAAATGCTACTTTAATGATGTAATTAATATGCTTAGATTTACCATTTGATGTTCTTAGGCACCAATTGTGTTACTGACGGGATAGCAATGATTTTTTTTTTTAAATTTGTGAGAGCAGTATTTTTTCTTAGAAGTTGGAATAAGAAAGTGTTTTAATAGAAGAAGTTACTATACTAACAACACTCAATTATCTGGGTAAGACATATCTTAGTGATGCAGCAACTTTCAAGATAATTTTTAAGTTCAAACAACTTTATATTATTTATATTTAATCTAATTATGTATCCTGATACCTAAATACAAAAATAAAGAAAAAAGAATACCTGTAATACCAGCACTTTGGGAGGCAAAGGCAAGTGGATTGCTTGAGCTCAGGAGTTTGAGACTAGACTGGGCAACAAGGCGAAACTCCATCTCTACCAAAAATACAAAAAAAAAATTAGCTGGGCATGGTGGCATGCACCTGTGGTCCCAGCTACTCGGGAGGCTGAGGTGGGAAGGTTGCATGAGCCTGGGAGGCAGAGGTTGCAATGAACCAAGATCATGCCAGGACACTCAAGCCTGGGCAACAGAGTGAAACACTGTCTCAAAAAAATAAATAGCCTAGCACTTTGATATTTTCAGTTTTAACTGACATTCTCACATTTCTTGTGCCAAGGTTACTCTAGTCAGTTAGCAATTACACCATAAAAACACACAATTGCCTAGAGCTGTAATTCAAGACATATTAGTTATCTTTGCTTTAAACTATAAACACATGTTCAAATTTTCATTGAACTGAATTATGTCACTAGACATGCTATCTAATGTACAGAGACAAGATGTAAAATAATAATAAATTGCTACACTGCAGATTGTGAAATAAATGCAGGCTTCAGCAACAGGGTACTGAGCAAAGCAATGGACTAATAGCAGTAAGTTTGAAAGAGGTTTAGGTCAGGTCAGGGGTGAAGTGAAATGATGAATTAAACCTAGCTAATCAGAGGAGAGCTGCCCTGTGCTCCTACAGCCAGAGAGAGAGAGAATAACAGAGAATATGTGAACATACCACTTATGAACATGTTTCCATTTGTTAAAAAAAAAAGAAAAACATTTTAGAGGTATTTGGAAGACCTTTAAATGTTATAAAAGGCCAGTCGCAGTGACTCACGCCTATAATCCCAGCACTTTGGGAGGCTGAGGCAGGCAAATCACCTGAAGTCAGGAGTTCGAGACCAGCCTGGCCCACATGGTAAAACCCCATCTCTACTAAAAATACAAAAATTAGCCAGGCATGGTGGCACGCACCTGTAAGCCCACCTACTTGGGAGGCTGAGGCAAGAGAATCACTTGAACCTGGGAGATGGAGGTTGCAGTGAGCAGAGATCGTATCATTGCACTCCAGTCTGGGCAACAGAGCAAGACTCTGTCTCAAAAAAAAACAAACAAAAAATGTTATAAAAAATGTTGGATGAATTGAGGCTCAGCCAGATTGTAATTATGCAACATAAAGCTTTTTGTTAAGTAGAATTTCCATAAGAAATTTTAACCTCTGGCATTTAAATAGGAAGGCAAGGGATGAGGTGCCATCATGAATAAATGTTGAACCTGAGCAAGATATGGACTTATCAAAAAAATTAAAAAGAACTTACTAGCCTGCCCTCAAATTCCATCAAGTGAATAATTGTATTATATGAAAGTCTCTGCCTTTTACTATGCTGAATGAGGATATGAAATAAAAATACTGACAGTTAACCTCCAAAAGTACTTTTACTTCATTATGAGGGAAGCTGTCATTTGATGGAATTCACCTACCTTACATAAGGCATTTTAAGTGGCAGCTATCTTTTAACTCTGCATTTACTCATAATGCCATTCTTTGAAACAATCTCATGTTGATTGGAATTAAAATTCCATTCACTTGACGCACAGTATCTATGTAGCGTAAAATGCCTCCAGTGCCAGGTTATTCGAAATTCTTGTGGCAACTGATAATTAACCTTATGGTTATAACTGATGCTCAGGTTTCTATCGCAATGCACATATTTACAAGCACTCATGCAAAGAGAGAGATAACTTTTGTATTGCTTCATTTAGTGTTTCCTTTGTCCAGAGAAATGAAGGAAACCAGATGGTCCAGGCAACAAAGGGAGAAAGATTTTGAGTAGTAAGAAAACCTAAGTCTAAATGCAAGCTGGCGTCTTCCCACCTTCCCAGTCTTGGGCTCCTTCATTATGGAAAGTCATTGATATTCGCCACTTACCTCCCCTGCAGAGTGGATAGAAATAATCATGCTGATGTGTCTGAAATCTTTACAGGGAAATCTTGATATTACTTTAAAGGGTTATCCATTGAAGTTAAACCTCAGAAAATCTCCCAACAACCATTTTCCATATAAAACATCTACCCTCTTTGAAAAGTGAATTTCAGGCTTAGCAAAAATCACCATAATAACAGGACTGAAAACTGAATCCTTCCACTTCTTCCTTATAGACCACAAGAGAGAAGCAAACCATGCTGTAAGTATCCTCCCAACGAGATTAAAGAGAACAGACTGCAACCAGCCCAGCACACAGTTTGCACCAGGCCACCAACAGGTGGGATCAATGCACAGCTGTGGGCTGGCTTTTGAGAGAGACCCTTACAGCCCATCACTTAGAGGTCATAATATTTTAGTGGCTCTTCTCTCTGAAAAGAATAAAACCTGCAGATAGTTAAAGAGAATGAAAGTTCTTTTAAAGCAATGGGGTGGAAGTAAGGGTAAAAGGGAGTTGATGAGAACCAAATGTCTCCCATATGGTTCCACACAGAGCTGCTGGAAGATTGTATAAAAAAATTAATTCAACTCATAATTCTGCTCAAAGCCAAATACATGCACATAATAAAAATGCAACTCAATTATGACATATCTGGGTTTTTTATAACATTGTGGGATGCAGCATCAATCTGCCTTAATATCTAATTCTTAAACTTGCAATATATGTTTCTTTTTCCTACATTTTAGGACCTGACATGGTTGGGAATCGAAGAGATTATCTCTTCCTATCTTAGAAAGTAAAGGGAGTATGAACATTTACCATCCCAGCAACCGGTACCACATGCATATATATATATGAATATATACATAGGATATATGCTTAGTGATTACTATTTTTCACATGTTAAAGGATAACTCAATTCGTTTAAGAGGTAACAAAGCTTTGTAATCTACTAATAGAACATTTTGTGAAGTTCAAGCTCTGTTTTCTGGCCTCTGTTTTCACCCAAATAGTTGAGATGGCAACATATTCAAGAGATGTTCTTGCAAATAATTTAAATAAAAACAAACGGCAGAAAGAGTGAGCTTGAACGAGGTCAGATGTGGCAGTAGGGCCATTCTTAAGTGCACACAGAGCCCAATTTCATTTGTTTCTCTCTAAAAAAAAATATGCAGAATGAAATGAATCAAGTTGAAGCATGAACCAAGTGAATAATTCAAGGTCTACAGGCCAAACTAGATACCGCATATAAGGCACACACAGACTGATTTATTTAACAGGGAGGTTTATGCCAATTAGTAAGGGGTTCTAAAGATTTATGATAAAATACTACCCTCTTTCAAAGAGGGATTGAGAGCTTTGCAGAGGGTTTAGCACGTAGACAAAAGGCCAAGATTCTACGTTAAATATTGGGCATTCAACATTACAAGAACTTAAAGGTGTCCCTGGCCCCCTTAGGCAAAATTAATCACTCACTAGTATTTGCTCCCTTAGCCATTTAGTATATCTCTATTAAAGCACTTCCTCATGTAATTATAACTATTGACTTGTCTTGTTTCCTCATGAGACTATGGATATTTTTAGGTTATTTATTGTTTTATTCATCTTTATTTCCTCCAAATGGTACACAATGTTTAAGACACACTGGTACTTAATGCATTAATCCTGTATCTCTTGTGCCCACTGTTTTAAATATTGCTCTGGGTACTAGATACTCAGAATTGATGGAACCCAAACCCCACCTTTAGTGAGTCTGCACATCCAAAGGAGGGCATGACTGAGCTAACGGACAACACAAAACACTGTGCTCGTCCACTTCTAATATTTGCGTATAGTGTAATGAATGTCCAGGCAACAAGGGGTATTTGGGACATCTTCCATTTCCTAAACTCGCAATGGGCTAATTGTAGAGGACGCAATGACCAAGGTGAGTCAAAAATGAGCCTTTCATTTGGCTCTGTGTTTTGATGATGCTACCTCAAAAGAGAAACAGGATCATAAGAACTCAGGAAACATTTAAACAGCTCTACCTCAGAAATAATTAATAAATAACAAATAAAATGTTACAGCCTGGAAATGAAAAAAATTAAGAAGCACTGTTGCCTAATGACAAGGCCAAGGACACAGTCTCTAAAATATCTAGGAAGAAAGGCCAGAAAGATACACAGACTTCATGACACAATGATATTATAGAGAGGAAAACTGTAAGGCAGCCTCCTACTGTAGCTCAAGATCATGATTACTAGGAAAAGATTTTAAACATTTAAAAGGTCTATGAATAGCTCTTATCAGGCACAGGCTAAGTATTAAAGATGAGAGTAAGCAGTTTCATCCAGTAGCTTTCAAGTTCCCAGAGACAGCATCCCATCCAAATCTCTGTAGAGGGATGTCCTGCCTGCACCCAGACTTGTAGGCAAAGTTCAGCTGAATTCCATCATCTGTGGTTGGTAATCCCTGGGGGGCATTTATTTACATGTGCTGCCATATATGGGGACTTTTTAAAAAATATTCCATATTTATTTTGTTCTATTATTGATGCACAAGACCTGACAGGAAAACTGTGGAGAGGACATAGACTGGGGGAGTGCTACAAGGCCAACCAAAAGGTTTCTGAGTTCCTATGAGGCAACTGTGGTGTCCCAGAAATAGTTGAGGGTATTTCAAGGGACAGGAAGATTGCATTAATACTAAGTGACAAGAACAAGAGTTTTCTTTATTGATATGGCTTCAGAGTTATACCAAGGCTGGTCAGAACTGGGGATATTTGAGTACATTGTGATATCACCTATCAGAGTGACCTCTATCTGTTGTCATGCTACTTCATCCCCTAGAATCAGGCTCTGTCACCTCCTCTCTGACTGTTACTTCCTTTTCACAGCTCTTGACATCTTCACTTATTTTTGGCAGGTGGATATGTTTCACTCTGGTGGATCTACATATTCTTATATGCATTTTTTCAGATACCAACTCACTTTTTTCTTTATAAGACATTTCATTTCTTGATGTTTTGGAAACTATGAAATAGTTTATTGTAGCAAGTCGAATAATATAAAAAGATGTAAAATAATATAAAAGACATAAAAGCCAATTCTAGTGATACAGCCCAGTGGAAAGGGTTCCCCCAGAGAAACCCCAACCAGCCTGCACGCTAGGGTGGAGCCTCGAGAAGTTTGTGCCCTTTGTAGTGGGGCAGAGCCTGACCCCTCCTCTGCCTGTGTGGAACCCGGAATTCAATCTGTGATGCAAGAAGCATATACTGGAAGGACTCTCACTGTGCTGAGGCTCTGTTTCCTCTTTTTCACCTTTTGCCCAATAATTCCATTATTCTCACCCTTCAACTTATCTGCGAGCCTAACCTTTCATCGCTGTGTGACAAGGACCCTATCTTTCGCTGAACTAAGGAAAGTCCTCCAACACCAGTCATCTCCCCTTTGCAAAGCTTCAAGCTTCTAATCCCCACCGGGGTGACCAACATTAACATCTGATATATATTACTCGCCCTCTCCCCTTGCTCATATATAAATATATGCACATATGTAGGTAATTTGTTTGTTCTGTCAGAAAATAAAAATATATACATCTCTGGCAACTTTATTGTATAAAATGCAATATACTGCACTTTATACAAATGGGTTTTCCACCATTCATGATAAATTTAGAACTATTCTATTGAATACATATTCAGAAAAGGGCTTACATCATAAATGTATTCAGCTTAATGTTTGTCTCACAGTCAACACATCTATTTAACTTCTACCCAGATTGTAAAGAATGGAAAACAAGCAACATTCCAGAAGCTCTTTGCTCCCCCATGGCCCCCCACCCTCCTTTGCTAAATTTTTACTATCCTGATTTCCAACATCCTTAGTTATGCCTTTAAAAAAATCATATTAAAAAAACACCAGTATATATGCTGCTAGGTCTGCCTTCTTGCATTCAAAAGATGATTATGAGTTTTATCCATATGTTTGCATGTAATATGTTCATTTTCCTTGCTGTGTCATAGTCTAGTAAACAAATATAACCTGATAGACTTATCCATTCTACTAAACAGCATTTGGGTTGTTACCAGTTTGAGAATTTACATGAGTAATGCTGTTATTGCCTTCAAAATATGGAAGCCTCCCCAAACCTAGTCTCTGTATATTTAAAAGAAAAATGAACAAAAAACCTTCTCTCTCAAATATTTTGTTCTTACCACTGGCATCAAAGGTCTGTTTCGTAATTCAAAGTTGAGGCTTAATTTTTCTCTGCATTTCTAAAAATACCAAGGACAGTATGGGTAGCTTGTTCTAAAATACCAAGGACAGTATGGGTGGATGTTCTAGCTCCCTGGACTGACAGCTAGAACCTCGTGTTTCAAGAAAGCACAAAGGTAGAGGATTGAAAGACCTTGGAAGACACTGGAAAAAACTTCTAGCATTCTACAACAGTAATGTTTCAACCATGAAGAATGGCAGTAATAACTATAGCTCTGCATATTAGCATCAAAACTAGAGGGCAGGAATCCAATAGAGGTAATAGCTAGGATAAACTAGAAAAACATATTAAGAATTTCAGTTTGCCCAATAAAAGATGAAAAAAGAGCAAAGAGAATATGGAGTTGGCATAGAGGAGGGAGGCAAACTCTAGGAAGGAAAGTTGGATCAAGAAAGTTGGAAAGAGGAAAAGAAATGATTCATCAAGGAGTGCAGTAGGTAACAGACTTTTTAAATGGGAAAGCATAAATCTAATTATATGTGGTTTTCACTGTTTTGATTCTGCTCTTTTCCACATCTCTGAATACAGTTGATCTTCAATATTCATGGATTCTATATTTGTGAAGTCACATAGTTGCTAAAATATATTTGCAACACCAAATCAATACTAGAGGTATTTTCACAGTCATTTGTAGACATGCACAGAGAACAGTGAAAAAATTGAGTTGCCTGAAGTGCACACTCCCAGCTGAGGTTGCACAAGGCTCCTGTCTACCTTCTGGTTTCTGCCCTCATCCTGTAAATATTTTTTGTGTGTTCTATTTAGTGCTACATTATTGCCTTTTTGTGCTTTTTGTGGTGATTCTGCAGTTTTAAATGGCCCCCAAGCACAGTGCTAAAGTTCTGTCTAGGGTTCCTAAGCACAAGAAAGCTGTGATGTGCCTTACAGAGAAAATATGTGTGTTACCTAAGCTTCATTTAGGCATGAGTTATAGATGCTGTTGGCTGTGAGTTCAATGCTAATGAATTAAAAATAAATATTCAACAAGATACCTCTAAACAGAAACAGACACAAAACAAGGTTAAGTATTGATCAGTTGGCAAAAATGTGACCAGAGGCTTGCAGGAACCTAACCCTATATTTCCCTTAGAAGCAATAATTCAGTATTTGTTAATTCAGTGTTTACAGTGACTTTATAGAACATAACTACCTGAATAATAAGAATCCACTGCATTTAATAAAGTTCGCTGCATGCAAAAGTCTCATGCAAGGAACTTCATACATCTTTGAATGGAAGCAAGAGTATAAAATAGCAAAACGCACTTAAAATTACTCATTACTGGTGTATTTTTGGATGGCATCAGTTCTGAATGAACGTGAAAGCACCTAGCCCAGAACTTGGTACTGACAAGCAGTTAAAATATGTTTGTGTGTGCTCCAAAAACCTCTTCAGTTGATAACATCTTTACCTGGAAGATGAACAGCGTGCCATCCATCAATTTTGAGGAAATGTCGTCAGCATAAAAGTGACTCTGTCTTAAAAAGTATTAAGAACATTTGTAAGAAGAATTGTATCGTGATGGACTTCTTAATTATTGTGAAATAGAATACAATAAAAATAATGCTCAACTGAAATTAGTATATGTTATATAAATTTCATCTTTGAAACCAATTATGTTATTTCTTTTCCTAAGCATATAATTAAGAATAAAAAGGTTTATCTTTATTCTAAAAATAGATAATTGAGGTACACATATAGTCAAGCACAATAGTAACATTATTTATATTAAGTTCTGCAGGAGTACAGAATCTAGTGATTATGTTGCTAGTTTTACTATCTTGCCAAATATAAAATGAAGGTCAAATATGAAATGAAAAGAATATAATGTGAAAATGAAACATCAGTATCTGACCAGTTCTGTGCTAAGTATTCATTATGTCAGTACGTTCTTTTATCCCCTTAAATTTGCTTTAAAATCAGACTCTAAAAGAAACCAGCAAAATAATATGCTATGATACTATTAAAGCAATGGCAATACCCATTGAATACCATTTAGTTTGAATCAGTGGTAGTAATATTAATTTCTCCCTTTTTAATGCACACTTTAGCTAGCACATGACCCATACCGTGGAACATCAGTTACACTCCAGGGACCAAACATTAACAACATGTGCTACGAGTGGTTTATTTTACAATTGCTGTGAAATAAAAGCTGATGAAAATGAGCCACTGGTGAATTACTTGCCAGCAAAAACAATATTGGTATCACTACTGAAAACTTCCATCCCAAAACGGGGGGGGGGGTTGTGGGGGGGTGTGGGTGGAGATTTACTTGTATTGTTCGCACAGAAACATAGAGACAGGGGAAGCTGGGGAAGTAGACAGTTAAAAGTCTGCAGTTATTTGTTGCAGTTTACTGCAGTTAAACAGAATACATTTTAGTAGCTGAGATCCTGTACCACAGCTAAATTAAAGCACAATTTGGACACATACACAATCACACAAATAAAATAAAAATTATTTCCAAAGAAACTACAATCCATCGGTTCTTTCCTCTCATAAAAGAAACATTAATATGACTTCAATATTTTGATGTAGGTGATCTCTCTAGAGCTATATGGATGAAGGAAATTAAAATCTCAGCAGATTCTTCACAGAACCAATTTATCCCTATTGTTTTTTGTTTTCATTTGTTTAGTTTGAGAGCATTGATTCTTCTTGCATATCACTTTTCTACTAAACTCAGACAATATCAGAAATTCTATGTTCTTATAGAAGATATGCAAATAGATTCAGATATTTTGTTATACTTATAAAAATATATAATTCTAACTCAATATAATCTATACACAAAGACCTTGCCTTCATTAAAAAGATGCTCTTAAGTACAATGCTCAAATATAATATCATTACTCCTAGCTTCTTGTTCTAAACTGGATTTAATAACCTCTCACCTTCTTTTAAAGAGAGTAGGAGTGAGCAATACACGTAAAGAACATTGCGTTTGTAAGAATAAAATGGCACGATGGCGTACACTGAAAGTGAGTAGACCCGTTAATTATCCTGCTTACAGGTTTATACACACACACACTTTTGTCTATGATTAACTGGATTGTACAGCTGTTGTTCCTTTTGCTGAAAGGTTTGACCTTTTGCTTAAGTCTAACCTAACACAAGGAAATCATTATTCATTTCTCTCCTACTCAAAGTCTAGATGCAGATTTGAAAATGTTATTTATTGTCTGGCTGTTAGTCTTTAACGTACAGCAGTTATTACTAAAGGAGACAGCTGGCTGCATCGACCTATCCTTTACTGCCCCCAAGGCCATGCATACCTAATTCAAGGATATCAGATAATGGTATGTGGCATGATTTACATGTAGAGAATTCAGAATTCATTGTGAGCCTATTTATAACTACAGCACCGTCGATAGAGAAGATGATTTAATAGAGGTTGTAAGGGTTTTCTGACAAGAGGCATTAATATTAGAACCTTTTCCCAAGTGCTGCAAACAGTGGTGCGGAGATGTAGCTCGCCTGAGTTATTTTTCACTGGTGACCCTTTTTCTGTTCATTAGCACTTACATTTCTGGGGTTGGGAAGCCACTGTTTTAACGCTAATTTGTTTGTAATGAGCATATTCAATGCAAAGAGACTCTCCTTGATTAAGGGAGCTGAAAAAAGGCTGGAAACTCTGATGAAAAAACACATCTAATCTCATGGAAATTTAACAAGTCCAGTTTTTGCAGATGGTATTTGGAAAACCAAAAGTCTGCTCTCTAGATGGTCGAGGTGGATGATAAAGATTCTGTAATGCCTTTTCCAAAGAGAAACAGACTGACATCTTAGCCATATATTTCCCTTCAATAAAACTAACTTTAATGGATGAGGCTGCCTCTGGGTATTGCTAAGAACATACAGGCAGGTCTATTTGCTTACACTGCACTGCTGATTACTTCAGAAGGCATTTCAGGATGGTTTGGGTATTTTTTAAATGATATATGATACTGTCTATCTAATAGTTATAAGAATTAACCACACATCTGAAAATGCAGTTTAATGGAGCATGGTACCAAAGAAGTCCTCTTGGTTAACAACACTTCTGGTTTACAAGAGATGAAAGGAATCAGCACCTTTGGTGGTGCATTATGTTTTTAATTTGAAATTGAAAACCAGTATTCTACTTCAAACAGCAATTTTCATATAAAATACATCTCTAAAGACTGGCACTTGTTGGTATTTATTTTGAAAAGTATGTATATTATAGCTTTGGGGACAAGTTTCATTTGGGGTTGAAACATTTCCTCTAGATTACTATGAGTTCGAGTTTAAGCTTCACAAATATCTAGATGCCATAACAAATGGCTAATATGTACCAGGTTGGATTTTATTATTAGTTTTTAACCAAAAAAAAGATTCTGAAGCCTAAGTTTGAACTAACACCTTATTTTTAGTTTCTCAAGTTAATTGTTCTTACCTATCTACAGTTTTATTAAAAATTAATTCATCATTTATATCACAAATATCTTAGAAAAATAAAACTAGTCAATGGAAAATAATGTCCCTAGTACACACATTATCCCAAATCTAAGAACATCCAGGACCATCTCTATTTACTGTGCTGTTTCCTGTTGTTGCTGCACTTATGAATATTTGACTGTCTGCATTTAATTGCCTGAAATTATGGTAGTGGAGAAAAAGCACACAATTTAGGCTATGCAAACTCTATCCTGTAAGAACCAAAGGGAAACAAGACACTCCCATTTCATTTGGCTCATAACAATTGGTGACAATATGCCTTCTTGAAAACTCAGCGTTGGATCTATTTCATATTGTTTATACATTGTCATTTCAATTGTCTTTTTTAAGAGGCTAAAAGGCAAACATAACAAAGACTATCAAAACTAAGACAGATGGTATGAATCTGTATTCTTGGACTTTTATCAAAACAAATGAAATCAGAATTAACTTGTTTCGAAGACTACAAATTCTATGGTGTAGATGACCGAATGGGTTCCTGTTTCCTCTTATTAACTGGTCATTAATCAATTTAAACTCAATATGTAGGACAGTGCCTTCTCTCTTCAGGTTTTTGTCTTGGGGGTGGAATGAAGAGGAGGAAATAGAGGTTGGCAGTTGACAGCGAGCATTCTCAATAAAATTAAAAGAAAAAGTGTTGAAATGCGTGATAAATTTGTAATGACCGTGTCACTGAAATGGCTCTGTTGTCTGGGGGATATACACTGGTTCTTTGTCGTCATCAAGAAAGAATTCAGGACACAGACACGCATGAGGAGTGGGTTTAGGAGCAGAAAGTTTAATTTAAAAAAGAGAGGCCAGGCATAGTGGCTTACACCTGTCATCCCAACACTTTGGGAGGCCAAGGCAGGTGCACTTACAAATAACTAACTAAACCTGTGGAAATGAAATATGTGGTCAGGAGTTCGAGACCAGCCTGGCCAACACCATCTCTACTAAAAATACAAAAATTAGCCAGGCGTGGTGGCACATGCCTGTGGTCCCAGCTACTAGGGAGGCTGAGGCAGGAAAATGGCTCAAACTTGGGAAGTAGAGGTTGCAGTGAGCCGAGACAGCGCCACTGCATTCCAGCCTGGGCGACAGAGCAAGATTCAAACAGAAAAGAGGAGAGGAGAGGAGAGGAGAGGAGAGGGGAGGGGAGGGGAGGGGAGGGGAGGGGAGGGGAGGGGAGGGGAGGGGAGGGGAGGGGAGGGGAGGGGAGGGGAGAGGGAGAGAAAGTTTCCACATGCTGAGAAAGTGGGTCACCCAAAAGAGGGTCTCCAGTTTGCAGCTGAATGCAATTTATTTTGTACAGCGGCTTGAGGAGATGGTGATTGAGGTACATCATAGAGTCCAGGGGATTGGTTTGACCAGGTGCCACTTACATAGCCCGGGAAAAGACTGGCCCTCCCACCCTAGTATTTTATTATGCAAATGTGGCCTCCACCTGGCAGTTGCCATGATGTCTGTACAGGTGGTTTTACCTGAAGGCTGCCGTGACAAGGAAAAGAGGGTGGGAGATGCCATATTGAATGTACCTGGCTTCCAGGTACAGCTGTCTTCATTTACATATGAAAGCTCCTAGTTTGCATATCTATCAGGCTGCTCTCTGTTGGAGAAAAAATGGTTTGGGGCTGCTTTTTTTTAAAGTCAAATTCCACCCAGAACTTTTACCCTAGCTGCCTAAAAGTAATTTCTTAACAACTCCTGCATTATTATTGAAAATAACAACCAATGACAAAAACAAAGATTAGATTGCAATTGTTGGTTTATTTTCATTAAAGTGGAGACACTTCTGGTGTTTTCCTTGATGATTTAAATAAGGTAACCTGGATAATTAATGCTTACTGATCAACTATGTTCCACGTACTTCCTAAAATCATTTCAAATGAGTCAGTATATATAAAGTCACTTAGAAAGCCACATAATGCTTTGGAAATATAAGATGCTATTATCTATTATGCTATATCCTTTTCCAGAGGTATAGCAATAAACTATAAACAAAGAAATTATGATTAAATTTCTTCCAAACTTAACCAAAAAAATGTGAGCTTACAAATAACTAACTAAACCTGGGGAAATGAAATACGTACATTATTTTAATTACGAGTACAAGGAACAACCTTATTAAGAGTCTTAGAAGGTACATGTTTCCAAAGTAAAACAAGAATACATGTGTTGTACTCTGTGTGAAGCTATAAAAATAAATTAATTTTTTGATGTTTAGAAAAATGTTTTGGTCTTCATGTATAAGAGCCATATTTTCAGTTATCCAAGGAGATGACAACTGGTTTTGCTCTTCTCAAACCTGTCACGCTAGTCTGATATACTTTGTCAATTAAAATTGTTTTTAACAACATGGTGGTAAATTTATCCTTAAAACATTTTATTATTTTTCATTTAAGATATCAAATACCTATTCATCTGTGGACCATCTAGGAAAGTGACTATTTCTATGAAAGGATAAGCAAAACTCCATTAAGAGTGAAGCTGAAAGGTGAAGCCAGCTGGACTTCCTGGGTCGAGTGTGGACTTGGAGAACTTTTCTGTTTAACTAAAGGATTGTAAATGTATCAATCAGCACTCTGTGTCTAGCTAAAGGATTGTAAATGCACCAATCAGCACTCTCTGAAAACACACCAATCAGCACTCTGTGTCTAGCTAAAGGATTGTAAATGCACCAATCAGCACTCCGTGTCTAGCTAAAGGATTATAAATGCACCAATCAGAACTCTAAAAACACACCAATCAGCACTCTGTGTCTAAAGGGTTGTAAACCCTTACAGCACTCTGTAAAATGGACCAATCAGCAGGACATGGGGCGGGGCCAAATAAGGGAATCAAAGCTGACCACCCCAGCCAGCAGCCCCAAACCACTCAGGTCCCCTTCCACACTGTGGAAGCTTTGTTCTTTCGCTCTTCACAATAAATCTTGCTGCTGCTCACTCTTTGGGTCGGCACCACCTTTAAGAGATATAACACTCACCGCAAAGGTCCGCAGCTTCATTCTTGAAGTTAGCAAGACCACAAACCCACTAGAAAGAGGAAACTCTGGACACATCTGAAGGAAGAAACTCCGACACACCATCTTTAAGAGCTGTAACACTCACCGCGAAGGTCCGTGGCTTCATTCTTGAAGTCAGCAAGACCTAGAACCCACTGGAAGGAACCAATTCCGGACACAAAGCCACCTTACAATGTTTATTCAGGCATAAAAATAAAAATAAATAAATAAATGAAAACTATGTAGAAACACACACAAAGAAAAGCAAGACTTCACATACATTAGCTTAGAGCTTTGCATATCTGGGGACTGTATAAATGCTGATTGACTATAATTCAGTAGTTCTCAACTGATGGGAGAAGGAGAGGTATAGGGCAGGGATTTTTTGTGCCTCAGGCACATTTTCCAGAATCTAGAGGCACTTTATGTAGTCACAGCTTGGGGGTGGCAGGTTTCAACTAGAATCTAGTGGGTACAGTCTGGGAATTTTGCTAAACATCTTATAAACACAGGACAGGCTCCATAACAACAAACTCTCCAGCACAAAATGTCAATAGTGCCAAGATTAAAACATTCTCCTGCAATTGTATGCTATACAGTAACAATTAAAGTTATAACCTTACGTTTTAATTAATATATATATATATTTTTTTTTTTTTGAGACAGAGTCTCGCTCTGTCACCCAGGCTCGAGTGCAGTGGCGCAATCTCGGCTCACTGCAAGCTCTGCCTCCTGGGTTCAGGCCATTCTCCTGCCTCAGCCTCCAGAGTTGCTGGGACTACAGGTGCTCGCCACCACGCCCAGCTAATTTTTTTTTTTTTTTTTTTTTGTATTTTTAGTAGAGACAGGGTTTCACCGTGTTAGCCAGGATGGTCTCGAACTCCTGACCTCATGATCCACCCACCTCGGCAATTAATTCTTGTAACATTTGACAGTATATTCCTTGGTATTCTCTCTTCTTTGGGAGAAAAAAATCAGTAAAACAAAAAATATTTACAAGAATACTTACACTCACATCTCAAGGAGATGCTCCGCTCCTTCAGGAAATTATTAATAGAAGAAAAGCTGGCTAGAGTAGAATAGTACTACAGTTGCTACAATTAGAGAGAGATGGTTGATAAGCTTGAGGCTTAAATGGCAAAGATCCTGGCCATTATTCACATATTTACATTTGAGATTATAATCATTTTTAGAATAGTTCATACATAAAGGATAAAGTTCAAAAACACATATGGCTATCCAGTAAAAAGGAACTCTCCCACCCCTGTCCCACTGTCACCATTTATGTCCCCAGAAACAAATTTCTAAGACATCCTCCCTGAGGTACTCTGTGATTTGGGTGGGGGGTTTACTTTCAGAGAAATAACTCTTTGCATATAGCTAATGAATATATGTATCTATAAGTAACAGACTATGTACACTGTACTAAATCTTAATCTTCCCTTCTAATAATATGTCTTGAAGATACAGTGTATTACAGCAGACTCATTATTTTACATTGTTACATGGTATTTTATGATATGAAAATAACCACTTTTAACAAATTTCTTATTGAATGCATTTGCTTTCAATCATTTGTTATTAACAATGTTACTACAATTATCTTTGTTTGGAGGTCATCTCTTGTCTTTATGATTATAACTATATTTCTATACAGAAGTGGTAGTGCTCTGTAAAAGGACACGTGTATTACATATTTTGAAATATATTATCAAATTTCTGACCAGATATATGTGATCCTACATTACAGGCTCTACACCCATGTCAGTACTGTGTGTTGATTAGTTCTTTGCAAATCTGCTATGTAGAAAATTTGTAGTCTTGATATTTCTCTTATATAAAAGTTGCATATATTTACATACATTTTAGACATTTATAATACCATTCCTGATCATAATCTTTGCCCATTTTTCTATTAGTCTATTCATTTTTTTCTTTTGGATTTTAAGAGACCTGTCAACATTAACAAAATTCACCCTTTGTCTGTAATATAAGTTGTAAATCCCTTTTTTCTCCTTTGACAATATTTTTGTTTGCTTGCTTTTGATGGAAGATGGTCCTGCAAAAGTTTCTTAGTTGAACTTACATCAATCTTTTTTTCTGGTTTCCAGATTTTATATCAAATTTAAAATTATATTTTAAAATTGTGACACATTTTATTATCTTTGTGATTTTTTTTTTTTTTTTTTTTTTTTTTTTTTTGAGATGGAGTTTCGCTCTTATTGCCCAGGCTGGAGTGGAAAGGCACAATCTCGGCTTGCTGCAACCTCCACTTCCCAGGTTCAAGTGATTCTCCTGCCTCAGCCTCCTGAGTAGCTGGGATTACAGGCATGTGCCACCACACCCAGCTAATTTTGTATTTCTAGTAGAGACAGGGTTTCTCCATGTTGGTCAGGCTGGTCTCAAACTCCTGACCTCAAGTGATTCACCCACTTTGGCTTCCCAAAGTGTGATTTTTTCCTTATTAAACATTGATCGACCTGGAATTTATCTTGGCTTAAGAGTTCAATTTCGTTTTTCTTCAGATGGCTACCCAGTTATGCTAATATTACACAAATCTTTCCCCATTGGTTTGAAATTCTGATTATTTCATTACTTGGGTCTTTTGCTGGATTTTCTATCCTTTTTGATAGACCTCTTTGTCTATAGTTAGGTCAGCAATACAACGTTCAAATTATTGTAGCGTAGTTTTAATATCCAGTAGGAAGCAAACACATTCCTTGAGTACATTTTTGTCTCTAGATAATCCAAGTAGGAAAGTTAGGCTAATAAATGTGTGTGAGCAATGAGCATGACTGCAAACAGCCTTTCTCCCTTAGGTTAATAGATTAGATTATATTTCCTCTAGGACTTCTCACTGAAAACTGGGCAACCAGCATATTAAATTTATGGATTTTCACTCTGACGGAATGCCTTTTTTTTTTTTCTTTTTTTGAGACAGAGTCTTACTCACTCTGTTGCCCAGGCTGGAGTACAGTAGCACAATTTTATCTCTGTAACCTCCACCTCCTGGGTTCAAGCAATTTTCCTACTTTAGCCTCCCGAGTAGCTGGATCGCCATTGTGCACCACTAGCCCTGGCTAATTTTTGCGTTTTTAGTAGAGACGGGGTTTCACCATTTTGGCCAGGCTGGTCTCGAACTCCTGACCTCAAGTGATCCACCCGCCTTGGCCTCCCAAAGGGCTGGGATTGCAGGCATGAGCCACCACACCCAGCCTAGTCTTTACCTGTTAAGTCAACCTAAAGAATGCATGTGGGAAAAAAACCTGATGAGAAAACACTTGGCAAAAAATAGAAACCTATTTCCCTGTCCCTTCATGTGAATGGGCTGATTTTTCAAGATCACTCAAAGGATTCATCTGTTTTTCAGGATGGAGGGATTTGCAAGTTGATGGCAGATGGAAGGCATTATTGAGGCAGAAATGGATGAAAATCAAACCTGCTCTTGATGTACACAGCTGATCTGGGCACTGAGTGAAGTCTTATTTCCTGTCTATGAAAGCAGACACTTGAACCAATCACTCCTTTCTGCACACAATGTGTGTGCACAGAATAAAATTTGCTGAAATCTGGAATTTGGGAACTTACATTCTGATTCTTTTTCAATGTAAATGGAATGAAAGCATTTGAAGATTGACGCAAGAATATAGATGTAGAAATAATTGCCTAAGTGGCCATATTTGATTTAACATAGACAAAACCTTCTGCTTTGTATTATATTAAAACATTTACCACATATTGCCTCAAGGTTTAAAAATAATATAACTCCTGCCAAAGCATTACTTTTCTATGGTCATCATACTATTATCTTTTCAAACATAACTCATAATGTCTGCAAATGTCCCTAATGACCAGATTGCTTAAATTTAATTAAATTTAGGCTCTAACCTGGCTTAGGACCCCCTTTCTACAATTATTCCTTGGAGTTCCACACACAAAGTTATTTTGCACATGCTCAAGAGCACCCCCTCCCACTGCTAGTCATACTACTCTGATAGGCAGAGCAGGGGGCATGCCAGTCGCCACAGCTAGTCAATTGGCTGTAGAAGGCAGTTTTCCAGTTCCATTGTTATTTCCCAGGTCCTTGACTTTATTCTCTATTGTTGCAGTGGGGTTAGAAGAGCCTCTCTGCTCCTGTCTCAGCAATTGCTGTTTTCCCCACAGTTCCTCTGGCCACAGTGTTCCTGTCTGATGATTAGTTTGAGCTGTCCAAATTCCAGAGCTACGGGAAAGTTTGAGATGACAGTTTTGACATTTTACCATATTAGTAGGTTCTCAGAGAAGAGCTGGGCCCTCAATACATATTTCAGAGTTCAGTAAGACACTCTTTACTTTTTACTCTTAGCCTTCTCTGCCAAGTACCTGAACATACTTCCATGGAGTCGGGCAGAAGAAAGACTAACGTCAAAGCAACAGTGCTGTGCTCGTGGCCTGTGCTTGCCTTCAATAAAGAAGGGATAAGTTACTGGGCCAACTTACTGTAGCCAGATTCTTCCCTTAGGATGTTTTCTCACCTGGAAGTCTCTTTAGCTTTAACTTTCAAACAGACTTTTGTGAAATGAGGCCACCCAATAGCTCACCAGGTTTTTCCAGATGGTTCTGAACTCCAGCATTAAGCAAAATACATTATCTTTCCCAGGCAGAAGGAAACTCTTGGATTGTCACAACAATGTCCAAACAAGACCAGATATGCCTGAACCCCCAGATAAAAATAGAAAACTGTTGAGTTTTCAGTTATGAAGCCTAGAACAAATAAGTGAGAAGAAGTCTAAGGAAACAGGAAAATTTTCCAAAAATGCTGTGAGATTTTTCTGTTTGCAATGGGATTTTGTGTGCAGAGATAGGCATTAGTCCTTGTCAACCAGATATGACAGTTTCAAATGGGAAAGAATAGAGAGATGAGGTGTGTGTATGTGTTTTTTTTAAGAGCAAATCTTCCTAGTGGCACTGTGTCCAGAAATAATAATCTGCCCCAAACAGGTATAAAGACAAATGCTTTCTTCAAACAAATAGACAGGTAAAACACTGACAGAAGATCATGAGAGGTATTTGCACAGAAAAAAAAAATGTAACTATTAATGGAAACCCCCTATGAACATGGCAAGACTGCTCAAGTGGCACAATAGCCAAAGCAGCCAGGAGCATGCAGCAGGATTGGCATGTAAAATGTGACACTTGAAGCTGTATAGACCCCATGGTTATATGTTTACAGAAATTGGTTAGGAAACATAGTGACACTCTAGCCATGTGGTCAGGGTGAAAGTGGTTCTTTAAAGAAACAGGAAACGTACATTTGTTAATAAAGTGGTGACCTGCTAAAGCAAACAGAACATATTACACACAAAAAAATGTGCACAGGGAAAAGAGAGCAAGTACAATATAATGCATTGTACCATAAGCTTCATTTCTCAGCTGAATTTGCCTTTGTTACTACCACATCGTATTCCTCTTGAAGATGGTCTCCATCAATTAAAAAGCATATTGGTCTATGCTATGGCAACATTCTTGTTGACATTGATCACTGTATTGGAGCTCCTTGCTTAGAGACTCCCTACTGTATAGCTATTCATACTAACATGTTCATTTTTTTTTCTTTACCATGTGAAGTCAGATAAACTGAGGGAACTCCCTGCCCCTGCTAAATATCAGAACAGAGCCACCCTTCCTTTCTTATTAATATAGACACTGGCATTAATCCAGAATCATAAACCCAGACAATGCTGCCCCCATAGCCTTAGCAAAGAGAGTAACTCTTGAAGAAGGCATAAGTTTACCAAGTAAAAAATGAGGAAAGATAATTAAAGACCGTGAGAAATGCATCCTAAAATCCCTGGAGTAAGAAACCCCGTGATCTAACTCCAGTGGTAATACAGAGAAGGACTTGAAGAGGAAGACTTTGGAAGATGGAACACATTTCTAAGTGAGATTATGAGAATCAGGAAATGAATAACAATGAATATGGACAGGAGAGGCTATGTCTCAGAGATGCTTCTACAGCACAAATAACTTGCTGACTAACGAGAAGTGATATGAGAGAGAGGATACAGTTGAGGATAATTCTGTCTTCAAATTAGGTTCCAAGGTGGGTGGTAAGGACATAGCTGAGACCGAGAATTCAGAAATAGATGTAAGTGTGAAAGTAGAAGGAATAAGCTCAATGCAGTAGTTTTAGAAATCTGTGTGACATCCACGTAAAAAGATTTTCTCTTTCTCCTGAGACACAGAAGTAGGATTGCCAGGTAAAATATAAGATTCCCAGCTAAAACTTAATTTCAGATAAACAACAAATAATTGTTTAGGATAAGTATGCCCCCATTTAATACTTGGAACATATGAAACTAAATAATTACTTCCCATTTATCTGAAATTCAAACAATTCGGCATTCTGTATTTGTAAAATCTAGCCACTCCACTCAAAACAAAAGTAGGATTATCAATGTGTTAGTCAGGTGGAGCAAGAGGGCAGAATAGAATCCTACACTGTTCATTCCCCCAACAGGAACACCAAATTTTAACAACTATCCTCATGCAGAAAAGCCCCATCACAAGAACCAAAAATCAGGTGAGCAATCACAGTACCCGGTTTTAACTTCATATCATGGAAAGAGGTATTGAGGAGGGCAGGAGAGAGAGTCCTGAATCGCTGATGCCACCCTTCCCCCACCCCCCCAAAGCAGCCATGCAGTATGGAGAGAAATCTGTGCAGTTGTGGGAGGGAGAGCACAGTGACTAGGAGACTTTACACCGAACTTAGTGCTACACTGTCACAATGTAGAGCAAAGTCATACTGGACTCAGCCAGCACCAGCACACAGAAGGAACGTCTGGACCAGATCTAACCAGAGGGGAACTGCCCATCCCAGTGGTTGGAACTTGAGTTTCTCAGCAAACCTTGCCCCATGGCCCAATAGTGCTCTGGGGTACTAGGTAAATTGAAAGGGTGACTAGAAAACAAGGACTGCAACTCCTAGGCAACTCCTAGGGCTGGGCTGAGCTTACAGCAAGTGGGCTTTAGGGGTATGTGACCTGGAGAGACACCAGTCGTGGCAGCTCAAGGAGTGCTAATGCCATTTCTCCCCTAACCCCAGACAGCACAACTCTCAGCAACAAAAGTGACTCTCTCCTTCTGCTTAAGGAGAGGAGAGCAAAGAGTAAAGAGAACTATGTCTCACATGTTGGATACCAGCTCAGCCACAGTAGGACAGAGCACCGGGCAGAGTTGTGAGGACCTCATTCCAGGCCATAGCTCCTGGATAACAGGAGCTATGTGTTTCTAGACACACTCTAGGCCAAAAAGGAATTCACTGACTTCAAGGGAAGAACCCAGTCCTGGCAAGATTTACTACTTGCTAACTATAGCATCCTTAGGTCCTGAATAACCAGCAGCAATACCCAGGTACTTCACCATGAGCCTTGGTCTCTCAGACATGCGGACTTCAAATGTGACCCAGCACATTCCTAGCTGTGGAGGCTGCAGTAAAAGACTCCCTCAGTTTGGGAAAAGTAAAGGGGACCTTGTCTTGCACCTTAGGTACCAGCTTGGCCACAGTAGGGTGGAGCAACAAGCAGGCTCTTAGAGTCCAAGAATAGGCTCTCGGACAGCATTTCTGGACCTGCCCTGGGCCAAAGAGAAGCCCATTGCCCTGATGGGTGAATCCCAGACCTGGCAGCATTCACCATAAGCTGACTGAAGAGCCCTTAGGCTTTATGTGAACATCAGCAGTGGCCTGGCAGAACCCTCTGTGGGTTGGTGGTGGCCACAGGGAGATGCTCCTCTGTCTGTGGAAAGAGGAAGGAAGAGCAGGAAGAACTTTCTATTGCAGTTTGAGTGTCAACTTTGTCGTGGTAGAATAGAACATCAGGCAAATTTCTAAGGTTTTTGACTCCAATCCCTGGCTCCCCACCAGTATCTCTGGATACACCTGGGGTCTGGGAGAACTCTGAAGAGAAGGACACAGATCTGGCTCTACCACCTGCTGATTGTAGAGCCCTATGGCCTTGAGTGAATATAGGTGGTAGCTTGGTAGTGGTTAGGGTGGGCCTTGGGTGAGACCCAGTTCTATGCTGGCTTTAGGTCTGACCCAGCACAGTACCAGTGGTGGTAGCCACAGGGGTGCTTATACCACCACACTCCAGTTCCAGGAAGCTCAGCACAGATAGAGGCACTCCATTTGCTTGGGAGAGAGTAAGGGAAAAAAGCAAGAGTCTTTGCCTGTTAATCCAGAGAATTCTTCTGGATCTTATTCAAAACAACCAAGGTGGTCCCTCTAGGAGTCTGCAAAAACAATAGCATTATTGGGCTTGTGGCCCAAGTGCCTTCAAATAAATAGAAAGCCTTCCCAGAAAGGATGAACACAAACAAGCCCACAATGCAAAGACTACAATAAATACCTAACTACTTAATGCCCAGACACAAACAAACATCTACAAGCATCAAGACCACCCAGGAAAATATGACCTCAACAAATGAACTAAATAAGCTACCAGGGACAAATCCTGGAAAAGCAGAGATATGTGACCTTTCAGAGAATTCAAAATAGGTGTTTTGAGGAAACTCAAACAATTTGAAGATAATATAAAGAAGGAATTCGGAATTCTATCACATAAATTTAACAAAGAGATTAATTTTTAAAAATGAAGCAAAAATTCTAGAGTTTAAAAATGCAATTGGCATACTGAAGAATGCATCAGAGTCTCTTAATGGCAGAACCGATCAAGCAGAAGAAAGAATTAGTAAGCTTGAAGACAGGCTATTTGAAAACACACAATTGAAGGAGATTAAAGAAAACAGAATAAAAAACAATGAAGCACATCTACAAGATTTAGAATAGTCTCAAAAGGACAAATCTAAGAGTTACTGGACTTAAACAGGAGGTGGAGAAAGAGATAGAGGTAGAAAGTTTATGCAAAGGGATAATATCAGAGAACTTCCCAAACCTAGAGAAAAATATCAGTATCAAGTACAAGAAGATTACAGAACACTAAGCAGATTTAACCCAGAGAAGACTACCTCAAGGCATTTAGTAATCAAATTCTCAAAGGTTAAGGATAAAAAAAAGAATCCTAAAGCAGCAAGAGAAAAAAACAAATGACATATAATGGAGCTTAAATACACCTGGCAGCAGACTTTACAAGCCAAGAGAGAGTGGCATGACATATTGAAAGTGCTGGGGGAAAAAAAAAAGAAAGAAAAAAAAACTTTACCTTAAAGTACTATATCAGGCAAAAATATTCTTCAAGCATGAAGAAGAAATAAAGACCTTCTCGGACAAACAAAAGCTAAGGGATTTCATCAACACCAAATATGTTTTACAAGAAGTGCTAAAGGGAGTTCTTCAACCTTTAAGAAAAGGATATAAATGAGCAAGAAGAAATCATCAGAAGGTACAAAACTCACTGGTAATAGTAAAACACAGAATATTATAACACTATAATTGTGATGTATAAACTACTCTTAAGTGGAAAGACTAAAATCAAAATCAAAAATAATAACTACAACAACTTTTCAAACAAAGACAGTACAATAAAACATAAAGAAAAAAACAAAAAATTTAAAAACAGGGGGTACAAAGTTAAAATGTAGAGTTTTTATTAGTTTTCTTTTTGTATGCTTGTTTTTTGGGAAATTAGTGTTAAGCTGTTATCAGTTTAAAATAATGGGCTATAAAATAGTATTGGAAAGCTTTGTGGTAAACACAAATCAAAAAACATATAAAATATACCCCAAGAATAAAAAGTAAGAAATTAAATTATACTACCAGAGAAAATCACATTCACTAAAAGGAAGACAGGAAGGAAGGAAAGAAGGAAGAGAAGGTTACAAAACAACCAGTAAAAAATATTAACATGGCAAGAGTAAGACCATGTAAAGAGGCTCAAAAAAATAAGCCATTAACTAGAGAAAATATTTTAAAACCACAAATATTACCTGAAAAATGTGTCTGGCAAAGAGCTCATGCCCAGAATTTATTTAAAAACTGTCTACCAATGACAGTAGTAAAACAAGCAATTCAAGTAGAAAACATGTAAATGACATGAACTGACACTTCTCTAAAGAAGATACATGGATGGCAAATAAATACATCAAACGATGTTAAACTTTGCTAGCCATTAGGAAAACTCAAGTTAAAAACTCAAGATACCACTGCACACCTATTAAAACGGTAATAAAAAACACTGATAACACTAATACTATAATGCTAATAAATGCTAGTGAAGATAGTCGGAGAGTGAATAGCTCACACATTGCTGGTAGGACTTACCATTGGGCACTTACCCTATGGTAGAGAAAACTTAAGTACACATAAAAACCTGTACATGAATGTTCATAGCAGCTTTATTTGTAACAGCTAAAAACTAGAAACAATATGTATATCTTTCAATAGGTTCATAATTAAACTGTCTGTGACATATCCATAAAATAGAATATTACTCAGCAATGTAATAGTATAAAATACTATTAATACATGCAGCAACCTGGATGAATCTTAGGACATTATGCTAAGTGAAGAAAAGCCAATCTAAAATAGTTGCATATTTTAGGATTCATTTAGATAGAATTATAAAATGACAAAATAATAGCAATGAAGGGTAGATACTCCTTATAGTTATACCCTCCGTTTGTTCCAGTTATACCCTCCTTATAGTTATACCCTCCATAACTTTTGGAAGTTATGGAAGAGGATGGACAGTATAACTATAAAGGAGTTAGCACTATGATGTTCCATTGTGGTGAAGGAATAGTTCTGTATCATGGATTTAATGGTGATTTTACAAATCCGTATGTACAATAAAATATCATAGAATTAAACATAAATATGTGCAAAAACAAGTGATGCAAAAAGTAGTGAAAGGTCTGTAGTCTAATGAGGTCTGTAGTTTACTTAATTGTATTGTGTCAATCAATTTTCTGTTTCTGATAATTCACTATAATTACATAAGATGTCATCATTGGGGAAGCTGCCTGATGGGTGCGTGGGACCTCACTATTTTTGCAATGCTCTGTCTACAATTATTTCAATATAAAAGGTTTTCTTAATGTTTTCTTAATGTCTCATTTGGATAGAAGTGGTAGTCCTAAAAGTGGATGAGTCTAGTCCAGGAGAATGGCATTTACTGAAGAGATCTGGCCACAGAACGTAAGATAGCCAATGCACGAAGCCAGCAAAAAATGTCACAGAGGAAGAATCATATCAGACAACCAGGTAAGTGTGACTCATGGCCTGAGAGTAAAAGGAAAATAGATTTTCATTTAAAAAGCAGTGGTAGGCTGGGCACAGTGGCTCAAGCCTGTAATCCCAGCACTTTGGGAGGCCGAGGCAGGCAGATCGCCTGAGGTCAGGAGTACAATACCAGCCTGGCCAACATGGTGAAATCCCCTCTCTACTAAAAATACAAAAAAAAAAAAAAAAAAAAAAAAAAATTAGCCAGACTCGGTGGTGCACACCTGTATTCCCAGCTACTTGGGAGGCTGAGGCTAGAGAATCTCCTAAACCTGGGAGGTGGAGCTTGTGGTGAGCCCAGATCGTGCCACTGCACTCCATCCTGGGTGACAGGTTGAAACCCCGTCTAAAATATTAAAAAAAAAAAAAAAAAAAAAAAAAAGCAGTGGAGGGACTTTTTTTTTTGTAAATTTGTTTAAGTTTCTTGTAGGTTCTGGATATTAGCCTTTTGTCAGATGGATAGATGGCAAAGATTTTCTCCCATCCTATAGGCCGCCTGTTCATTCTGATGATAGTTCCTTTTGCTGTGCAGAAGCTCTTTAGTTTAATTAGATCCCATTTGTCAATTTTGGTTTCTGTTGTCATTGCTTTTGGTGTTTTTGTCATGAAGTCTTTGCCCATGCCTATGTCCTGAATGGTATTGCCTAGGTTTTTTTCCTAAGGTTTTTATGGTTGTAGGTCTTACGTTTAAGTTTTTAACGCATCTTAATTTTTGTATAAGGTGTAAGGAAGGGGTCCAGTTTCAGCTTTCTGCATATGGCTAGCCAGTTTTCCCAGCACCATTTATTAAATAGGGGATCCTTTCCCCATCGCTTTTGTCAGGTTTGTCAAAGATCAGATGGCTGTAGATGTGTGGCATTATTTCTGAGGCCTCTGTTCTGTTCCATTGATCTATATCTCTGTTTTATCTGTTTTGGTACCAGTACCACACTGTTTGGTTACTGTAGCCTTGTAGCATGGTTTGAAGTCAGGTAACATGATGCCTCCAGCTTTGTTGTTTTTGCTTAGGATTGTCTTGGCTATATGGGCTCTTTTTTGGTTCCATATGAAATTTAAAGTAGTTTTTTCCAGTTCTGTGAAGAAAGTGAATGGTAGCTTATGGGGATAGCATTGAATCTATAAATTACTTTGGGCAGTATGGCCATTTTCACGATATTGATTTTTCCTATCCATGAGCATGGAATGTTTTTCCATTTGTTTGTCTCCTCTCATTTCCTTGACCAGTGGTTTGTAACTCTCCTTTAAGAGGTCCTTCATCTCCCTTGCAAGTTGTATTCCTATTCTCTTGGTAGCACTTGTGAATGGGAGTTCACTCATGATTTGGCCCTCTGTTTGTCTATTATTGGTGTATAGGAATGCCTGTGATTTTTGCATAGTGATGGGACACTTCTCAAAAGAAGACATTTATGCAGCCAACAAACATATGAAGAAAAGTTCATCATCACTGGTCATTAGAGAAATGGAAACAGAAACCACAATGAGATACTATCTCACACCAGTTAGAATAGTGATCATTAAAAAGTCAGGAAACAACAGATGCTGGAGAGGATGTGGAGAAATAAAAACACTTTTACACTGTTGGGGGGAGTGTAAATTAGTTCAACCATTGTGGAAGACAGTGTGGTGATTCCTCAAGATTTAGAACCAGAAATACCATTTGACCCAGCAATCCCATTACTGGGTATATACCCAAAGGATTATAAAACAATCTACTATAAAGACACATACACACATATGTTTATTGCAGTGCTGTTCACAATAGCAAAGACTTGGAACCAACCCAACTGCCCATCAATGATAGACTGGATAAAGAAAATATATCACAAATACACCATGGAATACTATGCAGCCATAAAAAGGGCTAACTTCATGTCCTTTGCAGGAACATGGATGAAGCTGGAAACCATCATTCTCAGCAAACTAACACAGGAACAGAAAACCAAAACTGCATATTCTCACTTATAAGTGGGAGTTGAACAATGAGAACACATGTACACAGGGAGGGGAACATCACACACACTGGGGCCTGTTAGGGGCTGGGGCGTGGCTATGGGAGGGATAGCATTTGGAGAAATACCTAATATAGATGACAGTTTGATGGGTGCAACAAACCACCATGGCACGTGTATACCTATGCAACAAACCTGCACATTCTGCACTTGTATTCCAGTACTTAAAGTATAACAAAACATAAAAAAATAAGAAAATCAGAGACAGAGGAAATGTTTACTCCAAAACGATAGCCCCCTAAGGGTGAACTCTCGTGTATTTGAGGGCTAAGGGAGGCATCTGGGGGCAAACAGTACTCTATGGAAACTTCTCTGCTCCAGAGCCCCCAGTCTTTGAAATCTATGTGATTGCGACAAATTTTGTAAGAAACACTCAAATGTATTCTGGTTTAGTGAAAATTGTGGCCTGTTGCCCTGGTTTTTACTGATCCTGCTTAATCTCTTGCCTAAGGGGGGCATATACAATAAATAATCTATTTGCATTCTAGAAAAAAAAAAAACAAAAAGCAGTGGTGACAAACAGCATCAACTGTGAAAAGGGGTGGTGGTCCAGCAGCCTGGTGCTGGAAATGAACACTGATCTAGGAGTAGAGGGACAAAAGAAAACAGAAACATCCAGTGAACTCCTTCAATAAATTTAACAGAAAGAAAAGGCCGCATCAATAGATTAAGCAGAGGTGAAGGGAAAAGATGCAAAACTTGTTTTAGGATAGAGAAATCCTGAACACTTAAAGATGAGGAGTCCTGTAGGAAGAGACAGCTTGCATATTCAAAACAGGAGATTATAAATGACAGAGAAGATACCCCCAGAAAGGGCAAAGGAGATGGAATCATGTGTTCAGACAGAAAGTTAAGCATTATAGACACAAAGTACACTTTTAGTTTATATGAACATAGAACTAAATGTGACCAAATCAGTGATACAAATATTTGAATTTTGAAAGCATTATAGTATGAATGACTGCTATTAATAATTGATTCCTTAAATTTAGGCTTGTATAGTTTTTAAAAAAATATATTATTTTAAGGAATCAAAACTAAAACTGGCCATCAGTTATGCTTCACCTAAAGACATATAATTCTTATTCAGGAGCCTGGTGAAGGTAATTCTCTGCTGGGCATGATGATAAGATTGTTGAACTTGTGCTGACTTATGACCCTAAAACTAAAGGATGCTATGAATAACTTTGCTTTCTTCTGCATTTTTCATTAATTTGAAATGTTTAAATATTTATATACATAAGAATTTTAAAGTAAAACTCATATGGAAGTCACATTAAAAAATAAATAGGTTATTTATTTAAGTCTTATAAAGCTAGGAATCTGTTTTTTCCTAAGGGAGATATTTAATGATCAGACTTGTAAAATAATTAAGTGAGGTAATAAGATAATGTCAAAAGCTATTTGACATTATCCTTGTTTGAAATGCATTGGTCACCTACATTTTTGACATGGATTACAGACCTATGATTGTTAATAAAAGAAAATAATCTCTAGGAAATGAAAGCTATGACTTTGCTTGAAGCATTGAAAAGTCATCAAAGTACTGGGAAATGGCTAACGATATTTTACTGACAAGAGGAAAGACAAGAACCTTGAATAATTGGGAGCAGGTTAGGCTTTCTTATTTTCATTTGTGTGGGACCATAGCTTTAAGCCATACTTTCTGCATGAATGCATCATGTTCATGTCTAGCACCAAAAATGTCAGGGCCAAGTGTGATTGGTAACAAATATACAAGTATGAAAATTCACATGAAAGTTCTGGAAAGATACACATTAGATTACTAACCAGAATTATCTCAGAAAACATAAATTGAGGGAGGGATTTTAAAGGAAATTTTGTTTTTACTCTATATACTTCTGTATCATTTTAGCTTTTTCTCTAACAAGTATGTGTTCATGTTTTACATGTGTAATTAAACTGCTATATAAAAGTAAATAAGATATTAAATATTTGATATATTCATAGGTACTCCCTCACAGTGTTATAATGATGAAATGAAATAATGTACAATGTGGGCATACTCAATGAAAGTTAGCTGTTATTACTAAATGATTTTGCCAAGATACTGAGAATAATTCTCTGAATGGAACAAGACAGACTAAAGACGGTTGCAAATTGATACTCTTCCTGTTGAGAGACGGGCTCTACTTCCTCCTTGTTGAATCTGGGCTGGCCTATGACTGCTTTGACCAATAAAGTGTGATGGAAGTCATGTCATTCTGGTTCTGAGGCCAGGCTTTAAAACAACTGCCGGCCTTTTTCTTAGTCTCATGGAGCTCTGAGTCACTATATAAGAAGGTCAGTTACCCTTAGGCTGCCATACTATGGGAAGTTGAGGCCATGTGGACAGGTCTCACCAAAGTGACAAATATGAGAATGAGGATGACATCTTGAAAACAAATTCTTTTGGAAACGACACAGGTATATCGTACAAATTATCCAACCAAACATTACCAGACCCACAATGTGGGTAACAATAAAATGATATTTAAGCCTCTGAGATATAAGTTTGTTTGATATACAGTTATTTTGTATCAAACAATACACAAAACAGTCTGTTTTACATCCTATAAAGGAATACCTAAGCCTAGGTAATTTATAAAGAAAATCAGTTTATTTGGTTCACAGCTCCATGGGCTGTACAAGCATGACACTAGTATCTACTCTGCTTCTGATGGGAACCTCGGGAAGCTTACAATCATGACAGAAGGTGACGGGGAAGCAGGCATGTCACCCGGTAAGAGAGGGACAGGAAGTCCTAGAATCTTTTTTTAACACTCAGATCTTGTGGTAACTCATAGCCACAGAGAAGGCACCAAGCCATTCATAAAGGATATTCTCTCATGACTCAAACACATCCCTAGGTCCATCTCCAGCACTGGAGGTCACATTTCTACATGAGATTTGGAGGGAACAAAACATCCAAACTATATTAGTTATAGATTACTAAAACAGTGTATTTAAAAAGGAATTTACCTTTCTTCTTTTCATATCATTTTCTAATTTTTCTGCAATAATAATGTAATTTTTAATATACAAATAAATTATAAACTAGAGAAACTATTTTAGTCTAAGTGAAAAACTTGAGAAATGATGAATTAATTTCCAGTAGAAAAGCACTCTACAAAAACAACCAATAAAGTTGAATATGTCTGTATATCTATATGTGCATATCTATTAAATGACCCATTGATAGCTGCAGAAGCGATGAGAATTTAAGGACTAAATTTTTACAAGTGGGAAATTATAGGTATTGAGTTAATGGATTGCAACTATCTGCTCTTTGGGAACATTTGTTGACATTTGACTTATGCTAGACGCTGAAAATCTGGGATTGGCCCAGAGACAAGGTTTCTGCTTGGGGAGAGCAAAACCAGGAGTGCTTTTGGCATTATGATGGCAACGAAGTGATACAAATGGAAACTTTTAAGGACCTCAACACACAGTTGGTTTTCTCCTCAAGCTATTTGCCAAATGTTGAAGTATAGTGAGGTGACAAAGCTCAGGTACAAACCATTGAAAACACTGGTGAGAATAGTGAACAGATTACCTGCAGCTGTATTTTCCCTGGGGAACTTCCCCATTTCTGAACACAGAATAGAATTTTAGGCAGCAAAAACAAAAAGCCAGCAGAAAGGGCAATCTCAATAGAGCTAAAGCAAAAAAAAAAAAAATAGAATAGACATTCCAAGTAGAAAGCTAACTTTATCAGAGTGGATAAAAATCAAAAAACAAACAATATGCTGCCTATAAGAGACATACCTTCAATATGAGAACAATGAAATAGTTCACCTAAAATTGAAAAACATGCCATGCATACGCTAACCAAGGAAAGCTGGATTAGCTATGCTAGTATCACACAAGGTAGACTTGAATAACTAGGGAAACAGAATATCTCATCACGATAAAGTGGTAAACACAAGAAGCTATAACAATTCTAAATCTAGACATTTGTAACAAAATACCTTCAAAAATATTCAAAGTAAAAACTGACAGAACATTAGAAAGAGAAACAGACACATTCACAGAATGAAGACTTTAGCACAGTTTCTGTAATAGTTGACAGAACAGGCAAACACAAAACATTTCACAAGGACATGTGAATTAGCATTAAGTACAATTAACAAAACAGATCTATGACATATATGTAAACAGCCCTCAACAGTAACAGAATTTACATTATTTTCAGAATTATATCGTGATGAAACTTTAGCCCAATTTGATACCACACTCTGAGTTATAAAACAAGTTTTATCAAATTTTTTAAAATTAAAATTTTTCTTATTTTGTTTTGTGAACAGAGCAAAATTAATTTAGGCCAGTAATAACTCAATACAACCTTTAAAAAATTGGAAAATACCTACTGAAATGAAAGTATAAACAAATAATTTAGAAATAATAAGCCTCTTATAAATGAAATAGTAAACTTCTGACTCACCCATGGGTCAAAGAACAAACCACAACAGAAATATAAAAATAATGCGAACAAAATGATAATCAACTAGTGAGATGTAGCAGTACGAAACTGGTGGGATGCAGCAAAATTAGTGCTTAAAAGGAAGTTTGTAGCCTTAGTGCATATACCAGAAGAGAAACAAGCCTAAACATAAATTAATTCAGCTTTTGTCTCAAGAAGGTAGAAATAAAAAATAAATCAAACCAGAATATGTATGAAGAAGGAATAAAGAAGAAAATCAGTGAAATAAAAAACAAATATTCAATTGAATAATAAAATACAAAGCCAAAAGTTGATTGTTTGAAAAGATCAGTAAAATTGGGAAACCCCTGGCAAAACATAACAAGAAAATAAAACAAAAAAGAAAAATTAAAAAGGAGAACACTAAAAAATATGAACATAAATAATTAAAGACATTAATAATATGATGAAGATATTGACAATCTTTACACTAATAAATTTGACTGGTTAGATTAAATGGACAAATAATGTTTAAAAATACTGCTTATAAATCATATAAGAAAGAATAAAATGAGTAGTGACATCAACAAGATGGCAGATGGAAGCTCCCAGCATTCTTTCTCCCACAATAAATAAATTAATTAATTAACTAACTAACAACTATAGTTCAGCCAAAATAACTAAAGGAGAGTTCCAGAAAATAGCAAAGCAGCAGTGGAAATATTGTCAAGCAAAGAAATTCAGGATGGCCTCAAAGGAAAGTGAAAGAAACACCTTGTCTCAGCCACCCCATAGGCAGTGAGAATCAACTCAGAACCAGGGGAGATTCTTTCATGCAGGGAAATGGTAAGCAAGAGGACATAAGCAGCTCCCATCACCACTGCAGCCACCTTAGTCTTTACTACTGGAGACTCCTGCTGCCTCACAGGCTCTGAGCCCCACTGATGGAGCTTCCCAGAGTCCATACCCTGAGCTACCTCTTGAGAAAGAGCCAATATTGTGCCCCACTTCCATGTCCCATGCTGCTGCTGCACTGCACCATCTTGGAACGAGAGTCACTGCATGTGGGCATCCTGCTCCCAGGACAATAGCCACTGCATCCCTCCATCTCTGAGGCTTTGCTGCCACTGCAACATGCCCAACTAATAGTGTGCAGCCCTGAGTCAAGCTGTTGCTATGACCTATCAGCTCAGAATAAGCTACTACAGAGCAATTTTATCCTCCTCAGCTAGTTGCTAGGACCACGCTGAAGTGGTAGCTCACCCCAGGAGTCTTCAGGCCTCCAGGAGAGTGAAGCAGTTGATCGCCCTACTCAGTGTTGCAGGTAAGGAAGCACCTAATCCCCAGTGACCCTAAGCCTCTGGCACATCAGAGCAGTTGCATCTCCCACCACCATAGCCTTGTGCCCTAAGGATGTGGAGGTTTCACTGACTCATGTATCCATGCTTTCTGGAGTTAAGCAGACACAGCACATTATATCCCAGGAACTAGAGCCTTGGCTGAACTGTGCCACCTCACCTTTCAGGTTGAACTGCCAAGTGCCCCACATACCTGGAACTGAACAAGCTCCCTGCAGTCTGAGCTGCTGTGGCAACTTGCATCTCCAGAAAGTGGAGACATTGCTATGCAACTCTCCACTCCCCATGGCCCAAGCCCCAGCAGCATCTTGCCATTTCTGAGTCCTTGTTGCTGTTGTAACTGGCCTCACAAAGCCTAGTCTAGTGCCATGTCCTGCTATCTCAAGGTCTAGAGTCACCATTGTGTGGTAACTCATCAGCCAGATCCCAAGTTGCTGCTATGCTGTATTAGTTCTGGGCCACAACTGCATCCGTGCCCTGCTCCTCAGGAGCTGAGTGTCCAGAGTACCTCTTCTTCCCTAGAGCCTTGCGAGTGCTGCACCTTGCTCTCCAGGGTCAAAACGATAGCAACATTCCTTCTCCAAGGCAAAATATTCTAGGGTATGTCTCAGAGCAACAAACACTGGATTAGTGAAAGGACTTCATCCTGTGTTTTGGAAAATGAACCTGTGCCTCAAGTCCCAGGTGCTACAGTAGTTTTGCAAGAGCCTGAGCCCAGGAATCTAGCTCCACAGCCTCTCTGGGAACCTGTGCCCTTTCTTTTCATGCTGCTGTGGCTGCCTGTGGATTGTGTCAGACATGATTCCTTCAGCTAAACACAATAGAGAGATTCCCTCAGCTAAACACAATAATTCTCCAGCAACTGATGCCCAAAAAATGAAAATTTACAAATTTACAAATTGCATCTAGATCAAACAGAAGAAAGAATCTGTGAATTAGAAGACAGCTCTTTTAAAGAGATTCAATCAGAGGGAAAAAGAATAAAAAGAATGAAGACAGCCTATGGGACTTATGGGACACCATTAACAAATTTTCATATTATGGCAGTTTTAAAAGGGGAAAAGACAGAGAAAGAGGCAGAAAGTTTCTTTAATAAAATCATTGCTGAAAACTTCTCAAGTCTTGAAAGAAATATGGGCAACCAGATCCATGAGGATCAGAAGCCCAAAAACAGATACAACTAAAGAGGTTCTCTCTAAGGTATATTATAATTGAACTGTCAAAAGTCAAAGACAAAGAGATAATTTAAAAGGGAAAAGAAAAGCATCAAGTCACAGAAAAGAATCACTATAATATTATCACTGAATTTCTCAGTGAACATCTTATAGGCCAGAGAAAAATGGGATGATATATTCAAAGTTACCAAAGAAAATAATTGGCAGCCAAGAATACTATATCCAGCAGGGCTGTCCTTCAGAAATGGAGGAGAATAAAGTCTTTCCCAAACAAGGAAAAGCTAAAGAAATCTGTTACTGTTAGACCGGTCTTACAAGAAATGCTTCAAGCAGCTCTTCAAAGGAAACTAAAGGGTGATGATTACTATAATGAATACATATGAAAGTATAAAAGTCACTGGTACATACATAGAGTTTTTATTTATTTAACTCAGAGATAGTCAAATCCAGAATATTCAGTGCTGAAATGATGGTATATAAATTATACATATCTCCAGTATGACAGCTAAACTCAAAACAGTTAAAAATAACAAAAGTTATAACAAATTGTTAAGGAATAAACATATAAAAATACACACATTTTAACATCAAAAACATAAGTTGTGTGTGAAAGAGTGGAAGTCTAGAGGTTTTGTATGTGAATAAATCAAATTGTTATCAACTTTAGATAGTTGATAATAAAATATTTTATGTAAGCCTCATGGTAATCACAAAAAAACTGTAGAAGATATACAAACAGTAATGAGAAAGTAATCAAATCTTAACAATTCAGAATATTATCAAATCACAAAGGCAGACAACAAGAGAAAAAGAAAAGAATAGAAGAGATACAAAACAACCAAAAACAAATAACCAAATGGCAATAGGGAGTCCTTACCTATCACTAATGACCTTGAATGTAAATAGATTCATCACTAATGACCTTGAATGTAAATAAATTCTCCAATCAAAAAACAGAATAACTGAATTAATGTTTTTAAAAATAAGAGCCAACTACATGTTAACTAAAAGAGACCCATTTAAGCTCTAAGAACACACATAGGCTGAAAGTGAAGGGATGAAAGAAGATATTCAATTCAATTGGTAACCAAAAAGAACAGGGTAACTATGCTTATAAACAATAAAACAGACTTCAAGTCACAAAGTGTTACAAGAGACAAAGAAGGTCATTATTTCAATGAGTGAATTCAAGAGAACATAACCATCATAAATACCTATGACAAAACATCAGAGCATCTAAATAAACAAAGAAAATATTAATGCATATGAAGGGAGAAATAAATTGCAATGCAACAGTAAGGAACTTCAACATTCCATTCAACAGTGGATAGATCAACCAGACAGAAGGTCCATAAGTAAATACTGAACATTTTTTTTTCTTTTTTCTTTTTTTTTTTTTGAGGAGTCTCAGTCTGTCACCCAGACTGGAGTGCAGTGGCGTGACCTTGGCTCACTGCAAACTCTGCCTCCCAGGTTCATGCCATTCTCCTGCCTCAGCCTCCCGAGTAGCTGGGACTACAGGTGCCCAACACCACACCTGGCTAATTTTTTGTATTTTCAGTACAGTTGGTGGTTCACCGTGTTAGCCCGGATGGTCTCGATCTCCAGACCTCATGATCCACCCACCTCAGCCTCCCAAAGTCCTGGGATTACAGGCGTGAGCCACCACTCCCAGTCAAGTAAATACTGAACTTTAATTGTACTTTTGACCGAATGGACCTAACACATACACAGGACTTCCCATTTAACAACAGTAGAATACATATCTTTTTCCAGCACATATAGAATATTTTTTAGGCTAGATTGTATGTTAAACTTGTTAATCCAAGTCTTAACACATTTAAGAGGATTGAAATTACATATACCATTATTTCAGGCCACATTGGTAGAAAACTAGAAATCAACAGAAGGAATTTTGGAAAATTCATAAATATGTGGAAATTGAACACTATGCACCTGAACAACTAAGGGATCAAATGAGAAATTAAAAGAGAAATTTTAACATATCTTAAGACAAACAGCAATGGAAACACAACATAACAAAACTTATGGAATGCAGCAAAAGAATTTCTAAGGAAGTTTATAGTAATAAGCACTTATATTAAAAAAGATGTTAAATGAATAGTCTAACATTATGTCTCAAAGAAATAGAAAAAACAACAAACTAAACCTAACATTAGCAGAAAGAAGGAAATAATAAAAACGAGAACAAAAATAAGTCAAATAGAGAACAGAAAAACCACAGAAATGATAAAACTGAGTTAGTTTTCTGAAAAATTAAATGGGCAAATCTTAAGTTAGCCTAAGAAAAAAGAGGAGGAAAAACGGCAGATAGGTGACAGGAATAAGATGTACCTCCTGCTCGGACAGACTGAACAGCATATGGAGACTCACATTGTGAACTTTTGCTCTAAGAACTACCACAGGAACATAGCAGGAAAACCAAAATAATTCACAGATCCTTTGAAAGAAGTGGCTTGCTGCTGCAAACACTCCAAGACAGTCAAAAAACTGTGAGTTCCCAAAGTGTGAGGGGGAAAAGTAGTCCTCTGAACACATATCCCCACTGGGAAACCTGAAAATCCAGATCATGGGAAGATTTAACCTTACCTAGAGCTAAAATGGATTTACAGAGCCAAGCTAAATATAAAAGTAGAAGCAGCAGTGGAAAGAGCCTTCTAGGTACTCCTGGTCCTCAGCTCGAGCATGGAGAGGCCATTCCTGGCCTTATCTCACAGAGGTCCTTGGGGAAAGGAAGGCAACCAGCAGAATTGAGGAGGGGCCACAGAGTGAAGGAAGCTCCTAGCTGAACTTTGTAATAAATTCAACTAAATGTATATATTTTTACATATATGTAATATATATAAAATATATATAATGTATGTAATATATTATATATTATATATGTAGTATATTATATATAATATAATATATATATAATGCCAATGGAAAGAAATTAGTCCTAATGATGTGTATATATATACACATACACACACACACAAACACACACACACACACCATGGAATACTACTCACCCATAAAAAGGAATGAAATAATGGCATTTGCGGCAATCTAGATGTAGCTGGAGACCATAATTCTAAGTGAAGTAGATGAGGAATGGAAAATAAAATGTTGTATGTTCTCCCTTATAAGCGAGACCTAAGCCATGAGGACACAAAGGCATAAGAATGATACAATGGACTTTGGGAACTCAGGGTGGGGGAAGGATGGGAAGGAGGTAAGGGATAAAAGACTACACACAGGATACAGAGTATGCTGCTTCACTGATGGGTGCACCAAAATCTCAGAAATTACCCACTGAAGAAATTTTCCACGCAACTAAACACCACCTTTTCCCCCAAAACTACTGAAATACAAATAAAAATTAAAAAAGAATATACATCATGACAAAGTGGGATTTACCTCTGACATGTGAGACTGATTTAACATATGAAAATCAATGTGATACATCACATTTACAGAACAAAAGATTAAAAAAAACATAATTTTCTCAATTCATACAGAAAAAGCATTTGGCAAAGTCCAAAATCCTTTCTTGACAAAATTTCTTAACAGATTAGGCAAATAAAGAAATTTCTTCAACATAATAAAGGCCATTTATGAAAACTCTACAACTAACATTATAATCAAGAGGGAAAAACTAAAAGCTTTTCCATGAAGACCTGGTACAAGGCAAGGATGTCTACTCTTGCCACTTCTATTCAACATACTACTGGAAGTCCTAGCAAGAGCAATCACATTAGAAAAAATATATAAAAAGGGCATTCAAATCAGAAAGAAGGAATTAAAATTATCTCTATTTGTAGATGACATGATTCTATATGTATAAAACTGCAAGGATTTCACAACAAAAAACTGCTAGAACTAATAAGCGAATTAAGGAAAGTTGCAGAATACAAAACTCACACAAAGAAATCAGCAGCATTTTAATACACAAATACTGACGTAGTTGAAAAATAAATCAATAAAACAATCCCACTTACAATGGCAACCAAAACATTTTTTAGAAATACGTTTAACCAAGGAGGTAGAAGACCTGTATACTGAAAACTATAAAGCCCTAATAAAAGAAATTAAAGATGAAATAAATAAATATACAGGAAAGGTATCGTGTTTTCATGGATTGGAAGAATATTGTTAAAATATTCATACTACCCAAAGCAATAAACAGATTCAAAGCAATTCCTATCAAACTCTCAATGACATTCTCCACAGAAATAGAAAAGCAATACTAAAGTTTATATGGAAGCATAAAAGTCCCCAAATGGCCAAAACCATTCCGGGGAGGAAAAAAAAAAAAAGTTGTAGGCATCGCACTTATTTAAAAGTATATTACAAAACTACAGTAATCAAAACAATATCATACTGGCATAAAAACAGACACAAAGATGAGTAGAATAGGACAGAGACCCAAAAATAAATCCAAACATAAATGGTCAACTTTTTTTCTTATCAGAACACCAAGAAGACACATGGAGGATTGTCTTTTCAATAAACGGGAAAACTGGATTTCCACATGCAAAAGAAAGAAATTGAACCTTTACCTTATACCATACACAAAAATCAACTCAAAATGGAATGCAGATTTAAATATAAGACCAGAAACTATGAAACTCCTAAAAGAGAACACAGGGGAAAATCATCTGAACATTGGCCTCAGCAATGATTTTTTTGATACCATTCTAAAAACTCAGGTAACAAAAACAAAAATAAAAATATGGAACTACAACAAACTAAAAAGCATTGCACAAGAAAAGAAACAACAGGGGGTGCCAAGATGGTCAAATAGGAACAGCTCCAGCCTCCAGCTCCCAGCATGAGCGACACAGAAAATAGGTGATTTCTGCATGTCCAACTGAGGTACTGGGTTCATCTGACTGGGGCATGTCAGATAGTCGGTGCAGGACAGTGGGTGCAGCTCCACCAGTGAGAACAAAAGCAGGGTGAGGCATTGCCTCACCCATGAAGCACAATGGGGAAAGGAATTCCTTTTCCTAGCCAAGGGAAATTGAGACACACAGCACCTGGAAAATCGGGTAACTCCCACCCTAATACTGCGCTTTACAAACAAGGGTCTTAGCAAATGGCACACCAGGAGATTATATCCCACACCTGGCTCAGAGGGTCCTATGCCCACGGAGCCTCCATCATTGCTAAAAGAGCAGTCTGAGATCTAACTGCAAGGCAGCAGTGAGGCTGGGGGAGAGGCGCCCAACATTGCTGAGGCTTAAGTAGGTAAACAAAGTGGCCTGGAAGCTCGAACTGGATGGAGCCCACCACAGCTCCAGGAGACCTGCCTGCCTCTGTAGACTGCACCTCTGGGGACAGGGCATAGCTAAACAAAAAGCAGCAGAAACGTCTGCAGATGTAAATGTCCCTGTCTGACAGCTTTGAAGAGACTAGTGATTCTCCCAGCATGGAGGATGAGATCTAAGAACAGTCAGATTCCCTGTCCAAGGGGGTCCCTGACTCCCGCATAGCCTAACTGGGAGACATCCCCAACTCAGGCAGACTGACATCTCACACCTCACATGGAAGGGTTCACCTCTGAGACAAAGCTTCCAGAGCAACAATCAGACAGCAACACTTTCTATTCAGCAATATTCTCTCTTCTGCAGCCTCCACTGCTGATACCCAGGCAAACAGGGTCTGGAGTGAACCTCAAGCAAACTCCAACAGACTTGCAGCTGAGGGTCCTCACTGTTAGAAGGAAAACTAACCAACAGAAAGGACATCCACACCAAAACACCATCTGTACGTCACCATCATCAAAGACAAAAGGCAGATAAAACCACAAAGATGGGGAAAAAGCAGTGCAGAAAAGCTAAAAATTCAAAAAATCAGAGCACCTCTCCCCCTCCAAAGGAATGCAGCTTCTCACCAGCAATGGAACAAAGTTGGACAGAGAATGACTTTGACGAGTTGAGAGAAGGCTTCAGTCTATCAAACTTCTCAGAGCTAAAGGAGGAACTAGGAACCCAGCCCAAAGAAACTAAAAACCTTGAAAAAAGATTTCACGAATGGATAACTAGGATAAACAATGCAGAGAAGTCCATAAATGACCTGAAAGAGATGAAAACCATGACATGAGAACTACATGACAAATGCACAAGCTTCAGGAACCGACTCGATCAACTGGAAGAAAGAGTATCAGTGACTGAAGATCAAATGAATGGATTAAAGTGAGAAGAGAAGTTTAGAGAAAAAAGACTAAAAAGAAATGAACAAAGCATCCAAGAAATATGTGATTACGTGAAAAGCCCACATCTACGTCTGATTGGTGTGCCTGAAAGTGACGGGGAGAATGGAACCAAGTTGGAAAACACTCTGCAGGATATTATCCAGAACTTCCCCAACCTAGTAAAGCAGGCCAACACTCAAATTCAGGAAATACAGAGAATGCAGCAAAGATAATCCTGGAGAAGAGCAACTCCAAGACACATAATTGTCAGATTCACCGAAGTTGAAATGAAGGAAAAAATGTTAAGGGCAGCCAGAGAGAAAGGTCAGGTTACCCACACAAAGGGAAGCCCATCAGACTAACAGCAGACCTCTCAGCAGAAACTCTACAAGCCAGAAGAGAGTGGGGGCCAATATTCAACATTCTTAAAGAAAAGAATTTTCAACTCAGAATTTCATATCCAGCCAAACTAAGTTTCATAAGTGAAGGAGAAATAAAATCCTTTACAGACAAGTAAATGCTGAGAGATTTTGTCACCACCAGGCCTGCCCTACAAGATATCCTGAAGGAAGCACTAAACATGCAAAGGAACAACCAGTACCAGCCATTGCAAAAACATGCCAAAATGTAAAGACCATGCATGCTAGGAAGAAACTGCATCAACTAACGAGCAAAATAACCAGCTAACATCATAATAACAGGATCAAATTCACATATAACAATATTAACCTTAAATGTAAATGGGCTAAATGCCCCAATTGAAAGACACAGAATGGAAAATTGGATACGGAGGCAAGAGCCATCAGTGTGTTCTATTCAGGAGACTCATCTCACATGCAAAGACACAGATAGGCTCAAAATAAAGGGATGGAGGAAGATCTACCAAGCAAATGGAAAGCAAAAAAAAAAAAAAAGCACAGATTGCAACCGTAGTCTCTGATAAAACAGACTTTAAACCAACAAAGATCAAAAGAGACAAAGAAGGGGGGCGGAGCAAGATGAACGAATAGGAACAGCTCCAGTCTCCAACTCCCAGCGCGAGCCACACAGAAGACCGGTGATTTCTGCATTTTCAACTGAGGTACTGGGTTCATCTCACTGGGAAGTGCCGGACGATCAGTGCTGGTCAGCTGCTGCAGCCCGACCAGCAAGAGCTGAAGCAGGGCGAGGCATTGCCTCACCTGGGAAGCGCGAGGGGGAAGGGAATCCCTTTCCTAGCCAGGGGAACTGAGACACACAACACCTGGAAAAGCAGGTAACTCCCACCCCAATACTGCGCTTTAAGGAAACAGGCACACCAGGAGATCATATCCCACACCTGGCCGGGAAGGTCCCACGCCCACGGAGCCTCCCTCATTGCTAGCACAGCAGTCTGTGATCTACCGGCAAGGCAGCAGCGAGGCTGGGGGAGGGGCACCCGCCATTGCTGAGGCTTAAGTAGGTAAACAAAGCTGCTGGGAAGCTCGAACTGGGTGGAGCTCACAGCAGCTCAAGGAAACCTGCCTGTCTCTGTAGACTCCACCTCTGGGGACAGGGCACAGTAAACAATAACAAACACAGCAGAAGCCTCTGCAGACGCAAACGACTCTGTCTGACAGCTTTGAAGAGAGCAGTGGATCTCCCAACACGGAGGTTGAGATCTGAGAAGGGACAGACTCCCTGCTCAAGTGGGTCCCTGACCCCTGAGTAGCCTAACTGGGAGACATCCCCCACTAGGGGCAGTCTGACACCCCACACCTCACAGGGAGGAGTACACCCCTGAGAGGAAGCTTCCAAAGCAAGAATCAGACAGGTACACTCGCTGTTCAGAAATATTCTATCTTCTGCAGCCTCTGCTGCTGATACCCAGGCAAACAGGGTCTGGAGTGGACCTCAAGCAATCTCCAGCAGACCTACAGCTGAGGGTCCTGACTGTTAGAAGGAAAACTATCAAACAGGAAGGACACCTATACCAAAACCCCGTCAGTACATCACCATCATCAAAGACCAGAGGCAGATAAAACCACAAAGATGGGGAAAAAGCAGGGCAGAAAAGCTGGAAATTCAAAAAATAGGAGTGCATCTACCCCGGCAAAGGAGTGCAGCTCATCGCCAGCAACGGATCAAAGCTGGACGGAGAATGACTTTGACGAGATGAGAGAAGAAGGCTTCAGTCCATCAAATTTCTCAGAGCTAAAGGAGGAATTACGTACCCAGTGTAATGAAACTAAAAATCTTGAAAAAAAAGTGGAAGAATTGATGGCTAGAGTAATTAATGCAGAGAAGGTCCTAAACGAAATGAAAGAGATGAAAACCATGACACGAGAAATACGTGACAAATGCACAAGCTTCAGTAACCGACTCGATCAACTGGAAGAAAGAGTATCTGCGATTGAGGATCACATGAATGAAATGAAGCGAGAAGAGAAACCAAAAGAAAAAAGAAGAAAAAGAAATGAACAAAGCCTGCAAGAAGTATGGGATTATGTAAAAAGACCAAATCTACGTCTGATTGGGGTGCATGAAAGTGAGGGGGAAAATGGAACCAAGTTGGAAAACACTCTTCAGGATATCATCCAGGAGAACTTCCCCAACCTAGTAGGGCAGGCCAACATTCAAATCCAGGAAATACAGAGAACGCCACAAAGATACTCCTCGAGAAGAGCAACTCCAAGACACATAATTGCCAGATTCACCAAAGTTGAAATGAAGGAAAAAACCTTAAGGGCAGCCAGAGAGAAAGGTCGGGTTACCCACAAAGGGAAGCCCATCAGACTAACAGCAGATCTCTCGGCAGAAACTCTCCAAGCCAGAAGAGAGTGGGGGCAAATATTCAACATTCTTAAAGAAAAGAATTTTCAACCCAGAATTTCATATCCAGCCAAACTAAGTTTCATAAGTGAAGGAGAAATAAAATCCTTTACAGATAAGCAAATGCTTAGAGATTTTGTCACCACTAGGCCTGCCTTACAAGAGACCCTGAAGGAAGCACTAAACATGGAAAGGAACAACCGGTACCAGCCATTGCAAAAACATGCCAAAATGTAAAGACCATCGAGGCTAGGAAGAAACTGCATCAACTAACGAGCAAAATAACCAGTTAATATAATGGCAGGATCAAGTTCACACATAACAATCTTAACCTTAAATGTAAATGGACTAAATGCTCCAATTAAAAGACACAGACTGGCAAACTGGATAAAGAGTCAAGACCCATCAGTCTGCTGTATTCAGGAGACCAATCTCACACGCAGAGACATACATAGGCTCAAAATAAAGGGATGGAGGAAGATTTACCAAGCAAATGGAGAACAAAAAAAACCGGGGGTTGCAATACTAGTCTCTGATAAAACAGACTTTAAAACATCAAAGATCAAAAGAGACGAAGGCCATTACATAATGGTAAAGGGATCAATTCAACAGGAAGAGCTAACTATCCTAAATATATATGCACCCAATACAGGAGCACCCAGATTCATAAAGCAAGTCCTTAGAGACTTACAAAGAGACTTAGACTCCCATACAATAATAATGGGAGACTACAACACTCCACTGTCAACAATAGACAGATCAATGAGACAGAAAGTTAACAAGGATATCCAGGAATTGAACTCATCTCTGCAGCAAGCAGACCTAATAGACATCTATAGAACTCTCCACCCCAAATCAACAGAATATACATTCTTCTCAGCACTACATCACACTTACTCCAAAATTGACCACGTAATTGGAAGTAAAGCACTCCTCAGCAAATGTACAAGAACAGAAATTATAACAAACTGTCTCTCAGACCACAGTGCAATCAAACTAGAACTCAGGACTAAGAAACTCAATCAAAACCGCTCAACTACATGGAAACTGAACAACCTGCTCCTGAATGACTACTGGGTACATAACGAAATGAAGCCAGAAATAAAGATGTTCTCTGAAACCAATGAGAACAAAGATACAACATACCAGAATCTCTGGGACACATTTAAAGCAGTGTGTAGAGAGAAATTTATAGCACTAAATGCCCACAAGAGAAAGCAGGAAAGATCTAAAATTGACACTCTAACATCACAATTAAAAGAACTAGAGAAGCAAGAGCAAACACATTCGAAAGCTAGCAGAAGGCAAGAAATAACTAAGATCAGAGCAGAACTGAAGGAGATAGAGACACAAAAAACCCTCCAAAAAATCAATGAATCCAGGAGTTGGTTTTTTGAAAAGATCAACAAAATTGACAGACCACTAGCAAGACTAATAAAGAAGAAAAGAGAGAAGAATCAAATCGACACAATTAAAAATGATAAAGGGGATATCACCACCAACCCCACAGAAATACAAACTACCATCAGAGAATACTATAAACACCTCTACGCAAATAAACTGGAAAATCTAGAAGAAATGGATAATTTCCTGGACACTTACACTCTTCCAAGACTAAACCAGGAAGAAGTTGAATCCCTGAATAGACCAATAGCAGGCTCTGAAATTGAGGCAATAATTAATAGCCTACCAACCAAAAAAAGTCCAGGACCAGATGGATTCACAGCTGAATTCTACCAGAGGTACAAGGAGGAGTTGGTACCATTCCTTCTGAAACTATTCCAATCAAGAGAAAAAGAGGGAATCCTCCCTAACTCATTTTATGAGGCCAACATCATCCTGATACCAAAGCCTGGCAGAGACACAACAAAAAAAGAGAATTTTAGACCAATATCCCTGATGAACATCGATGCAAAAATCCTCAATAAAATACTGGCAAACCAGATTCAGCAACACATCAAAAAGCTTATCCACCATGATCAAGTGGGCTTCATCCCTGTGATGCAAGGCTGGTTCAACATTCGCAAATCAATAAACATAATCCAGCATATAAACAGAACCAAAGACAAGAACCACATGATTATCTCAATAGATGCAGAAAAGGCTTTTGACAAAATTCAACAGCCCTTCATGCTAAAAACGCTCAATAAATTCGGTATTGATGGAACGTACCTCAAAATAATAAGAGCTATTTATGACAAACCCACAGCCAATATCATACTGAATGGGCAAAAACTAGAAACATTCCCTTTGAAAACTGGCACAAGACAGGGATGCCCTCTCTCACCACTCCTATTGAACATAGTGTTGGAAGTTCTGGCTAGGGCAATTAGGCAAGAGAAAGAAATCAAGGGTATTCAGTTAGCAAAAGAAGAAGTCAAATTGTCCCTGTTTGCAGATGACATGATTGTATATTTAGAAAACCCCATTGTCTCAGCCCAAAATCTCCTTAAGCTGATAAGCAACTTCAGCAAAGTCTCAGGATACAAAATTAATGTGCAAAAATCACAAGCATTCTTATACACCAGTAACAGACAAACAGAGAGCCAAATCAGGAATGAACTTCCATTCACAATTGCTTCAAAGAGAATCAAATACCTAGGAATCCAACTTACAAGGGATGTAAAGGACCTCTTCAAGGAGAACTACAAACCACTGCTCAGTGAAATCAAAGAGGACACAAACAAATGGAAGAACATACCATGCTCATGGATAGGAAGAATCAATATCGTGAAAATGGCCATACTGCCCAAGGTAATTTATAGATTCAATGCCATCCCCATCAAGCTACCAATGAGTTTCTTCACAGAATTGGAAAAAACTGCTTTAAAGTTCATATGGAACCAAAAAAGAGCCCGCATCTCCAAGACAATCCTAAGTCAAAAGAACAAAGCTGGAGGCATCACGCTACCTGACTTCAAACTATACTACAAGGCTACAGTAACCAAAACAGCATGGTACTGATACCAAAACAGAGATATAGACCAATGGAACAGAACAGAGTCCTCAGAAATAATACCACACATCTACAGCCATCTGATCTTTGACAAACCTGAGAGAAACAAGAAATGGGGAAAGGATTCCCTATTTAATAAATGGTGCTGGGAAAATTGGCTAGCCATAAATAGAAAGCTGAAACTGTATCCTTTCCTTACTCCTTATATGAAAATTAATTCAAGATGGATTAGAGGCTTAAATGTTAGACCTAATAACATAAAAATCCTAGAGGAAAACCTAGGTAGTACCATTCAGGACATAGGCATGGGCAAAGACTTCATGTCTAAAACACCAAAAGCAACAGCAGCAAAAGCCAAAATTGACAAATGGGATCTCATTAAACTAAAGAGCTTCTGCACAGCAAAAGAAACTACCATCAGAGTGAACAGGCAACCTACAGAATGGGAGACAATTTTTGCAATCTACTCATCTGACAAAGGGCTAATATCCAGAACCTACAAAGAACTCAAACAAATTTACAAGAAAAAAACAAACAACCCCATCAAAAAGTGGGCAAAGGATATGAACAGACATTTCTCAAAAGAAGACATTCATACAGCCAACAGACACATGAAAAAATGCTCATCATCACTGGCCATCAGAGAAATGCAAATCAAAACCACAATGAGATACCATCTCACACCAGTTAGAATGGCGATCATTAAAAAGTCAGGAAACAACAGGTGCTGGAAAGGATGTGGAGAAATAGGAACGCTTTTACACTGTTGGTGGGATTGTAAACTAGTTCAACCATTATGGAAAACAGTATGGCGATTCCTCAAGGATCTAGAACTAGATGTACCATATGACCCAGCCATCCCATTACTGGGTATATACCCAAAGGATTATAAATTATGCTGCTATAAAGACACATGCACATGTATGTTTATTGCAGCACTATTCACAATAGCAAAGACTTGGAATCAACCCAAATGTCCATCAGTGACAGATTGGATTAAGAAAATGTGGCACATATACACCATGGAATACTATGCAGCCATAAAAAGGATGAGTTTGTGTCCTTTGTAGGGACATGGATGCAGCTGGAAACCATCATTCTTAGCAAACTATCACAAGAACAGAAAACCAAACACCGCATGTTCTCACTCATAGGTGGGAACTGAACAATGATATCACTTGGACTCAGGAAGGGGAACATCACACACCGGGGCCTATCATGGGGAGGGGGGAGGGGGGAGAGGGGAGGGATTGCATTGGGAGTTATACCTGATGTAAATGACGAGTTGATGGGTGCAGCACACCAACATGGCACAAGTATACATACGTAACAAACCTGCACGTTATGCACATGTACCCTACAACTTAAAGTATAATAATAATAAATTAATTTAAAAAAAAAAAGAGAGACAAAGAAGGCCATTACATAATGGTAAAGGGATCAATTCAACAAGAACAGCTAACTATCCTAAATATATATGCACCCAATACAGGAGCACCCAGAGTCATAAAGCAAGTCCTTAGAGACCTACAAAGAGACTTAGACTCCCACACAATAATAATGGGAGATTTTAACACCCCACTGTCAATATTAGACAGATCAACAAGACAGGGTTAACAAGGATATCCAGGACTTGAACTCAGCTCTGCACCAAGCACACCTAACAGACATATCTACAGAACTCTCCACCCCAAATCAACAGAATATACATTCTTCTCCGTACTACATCACACTTATTCTAAAACTGACCACATAATTGGAAGTAAAGAACTCTTCAGCAAATGTAAAAGAACAGAAATCACAACAAACTGTCTCTCAGACCAGAGTGCAATCAAATTAGAACTCAGGATTAAGAAACTCACTCAAAACCATACAACTACATGGAAACTGAACAACCTGCTGCTAAGTGACTACTGGGTAAAAAACAAAATGAAGGCAGAAATAAAGATGTTCTTTGAAACCAAGGAGAACAAAGCCACAAAGTACCAAAATCTCTGCGACACATTTAAAGCAGTGTGTAGAGAGAAATTTATAGCACTAAATGCCCAGGAGAGAAAGCAGAAAAGATCTAAAATCAACACCCTAACATCACAATTAAAAGAACTAGACAAGCAAGAGCAAACAAATTCAAAAGCTAGCAGAAGGCAAGAAATAACTAAGATCAGAGCAGAACTGAAAGAGATAGAGACACAAAAATCCCTTCAAAAAATCAATGAATCCAGGAGCTGGTGTTTTTTGAAAGATCAACAGAATTGATAGACCACTAGCAAGACTAATAAAGAAGAAAAGAGAGAAGAATCAAATGGATGCAATAAAAAATGATAAAGGGGATATCACCACAGATCCCACAGAAATACAAACTACCATCAGAGAATGCTATAAACACCTCTATGCAAATAAACTAGAAAACCTAGAAGAAATGGATAATTTCCTGGACACTTACACTCTCCCAAGACTAAACCAGGAAGAAGTTGAATCCCTGAATAGACCAATAGCAGGCTCTGAAATTGAGGCAATAATTAGTAGCCTACCAACCAAAAAAACTCCAGGACCAGACGGATTCACAGCCGAATTCTACCAGAGGTAGAAGGAGGAGCTGCTACCATTCCTTCTGAAACTATTCCAATCAAGAGAAAAAGAGGGAATCCTCCCTAACTCATTGTATGAGGCCAACATCATCCTGATACCAAAGCCTGGCAGAGACACAACAAAAAAAGAGAATTTTAGGCCAATATCCCTGATGAACATCGATGCAAAAATCCTCAATAAAATACTGGCAAACCAAATCAGCAGCACATCAAAAAGCTTATCCACCATGATCAAGTGGGCTTCATCCCTGGGATGCGAGGCTGGTTCAACATACGCAAATCAATAAACATAATCCAGCGTATGAACAGAACCAAAGACAAAAACCACACGATTATCTAATAGATGCAGAAAAGGTCTTTGACAAAATTCAACAGCCCTTCATGCTAAAAACTCTCAATAAACTAGGTATTGATGGAACGCATCTCAAAATAATAAGAACTCTTTATGACAAACCCACAGCCAGTATCATACTGAACAGGCAAAAACTGGAAACATTCCCTTTTTAAAACTGACACAAGACAGGGATGCCCTCTCTCACCACTCCTATTCAATACAGTGTTGGAAGTTCTGGTCAGGGCAATCAGGCAAGAGAAAGAAATAAAGGGTATTCAATTAGGAAAACAAGAAGTCAAATTGTCCCTGTTTGCAGATGACATGATTGTATATTTAGAAAACCCCATCATCTCAGCCCAAAATCTCCTTAAGCTGATAAGCAACTTCAGAAAAGTCTCAGGATACAAAATCAATGTGCAAAAGTCACAAGCATTCCTATACACCAATAACAGACAAACAGAGAGCCAAATCATGAGTGAACTCCCATTCACAATTGCTTCAAACAGAATAAGATACCTAGGAATCCAACTTACAAGGGATGTGCAGGACTTCTTCAAGGAGAACTACAAACCACTGCTCAGTGAAATAAAAGAGGATACAAACAAATGGAAGAACATTCCATGCTCATGGATAGGAAGAATCAATATCATGGAAATGACCATATTGCCCAAGGTAATTTATAGATTCAATGCCATCCCCATTAAGCTACCAATGACTTTCTTCACAGAATTGGAAAAAACTACTTTAAACCTCATATGGAACCAAAAAAGAGCCCGCATTGACAAGACAATCCTAAGTCAAAAGAACAAAGCAGGAGGCATCATGCTACCTGACTTCAAACTATACTACAAGGCTACAGTAACCAAAACAGCATGTTACTGGTACCAAAACAGATATATAGACCAATGAAACAGAACAGAGCCCTCAGAAATAATACCACACATCTACAACCATCTGGTCTTTGACAAACCTGACAAAAACAAGAAATGGGGAAAGGACTCCCTATTTAATAAATGGTGCTGGGAAAACTGGCTAGCCATATGTAGAAAGCTGAAACTGGATCCCTTCCTTATACCTTATACAAACATTAATTCAAGATGGATTAAAGACTTAAATGTTAGACCTAAAACCATAAAAACCCTAGAACAAAATCTATGCAGTACCATTCAGGACATAGGCATGGGCAAGGACTTCACGACTAAAACACCAAAAGCAATGGCAACAAAAGTCATAATAGACAAATGGGATCTAATTAAACTAAGGAGCTTCTGCAAAGCAAAGGAAGCTACCTTCAGAATGAACAGGCAACCTACAGAACGGGAGAAAAATTTTGCAAACTACCCATCTGATAAAAGTCTAATATCCAGAATCTACAAAGAAGTCAAACAAATTTATATGAAAAAAACAAATAACCCCATCAAAAATTGAGCTAATGATATAAACAGACACTTCTCAAAAAAAAGACATCTATGCAGTCAACAGACACATGAAAAAATGCTCATCATCACTCACCATCAGAGAAATGCAAATCAAAACCACAATGAGATACCATTTCACACCAGTTAGAATGGCAATCATTAAAAAGTCAGGAAACAACAGATGCTGGAGAGGATGTGGAGAAATAGGAACGCTTTTACACTGTTGGTTAGACTGTAAACTAGTTCAAAAATTGTGGAAGACAGTGTGGTGATTCCTCAATGATCTAGAACTAGAAATACCATTTGACCCAGCCATCCCATTATCGAGTATATGCCCAAAGGATTATAAATCATGCTACTATAAAGACACATGCACATGTATGTTTATTGCAGCACTATTCACAATAGCAAAGACTCAGAACCAACCAAAATGTCCATCAATGACAGACTGGATTAAGAAAATGTGGTACATACACACCATGGAATACTATGCAGCCATAAAAAAGAATGAGTTCATGTCCTTTGCAGGTACATGGGTGAAGCTGGACACCATCATTCTCAGCAAACTATCACAAGGACAGAAAACCAAACACCACATTTTCACACTCGTAGGTGTGAATTGAACAATGAGATCACTTGGACACAGGGTGGGGAATATCACACACTGGGGCATGTCAGGGGGTGGGGGACTGGGGGAAAGATAGCATTAGGAGAAATACCTAATGTAAATGACAACATTATGGGTACAGCAAACCAACACAGCACATGTATACTTACGTATCAAACCTGCACATTGTGCACATGTACCCTAGAACTTAAAGTACAATAAAAATAAATTTTAAAAAAGTCAAAAAATAGCAAATGTTGGTTAAGGTGTGGAGAAAAGAGAACTCTTGTATCACATTGGTAGAAATGTAGATTGTTACAGCCATTATGGAAAACAGTATGGAAATTGTTTTAAAAAACTAAAAATAGAACTACCACATTACCAAGCATTCCCTCATCTGGTCATATACCCAACGGAAATAAAATCATCACCTTGCAATCTTGGAAACATATCTGCACTCTCATGTTCATTGTGGCATTATTCACAAAAGCCAAGAAGACCTTAGTGGTTGCGGATGAATAAATGGATAAGGAGACTGTGGAGTGTGTGTGTGTGTGTATGTGTGTGTGTGTGTGCGCGCACGTGCGCACATAGTGGAATATTATTCAGTCCTAAAAACAATAAGATCTTGCCATTTGCCACAATGTGGATAAGCCTAGAAGACATTATACTAAAAGAAATAAATCTGACACAGAAAGAAAAATACTGTACGATCTCACTTATATGTAGAATCTTACAAAAAAGTTAAACATACGGAGATGGAGAACAATAGTGGTTACAGGGAAGTCAGGAGGAAATGAGACAATAACCTACAGCCAGGTGTGTAGTAGGCTATGCCATCTAGGTTTGTGAAAGCACACTTTCTATAGGAGCTCTGAACCAAAGTCATCCTCTATGGAAATTGCTTGATATCCCATTACTGTTTAGCTTCTTTTCCTTTCCACTCTCCTACTACCCTACTAGGATGGTAACACTTTTCATGGAAATAACCTAATAAATTACTTTCAAGTGAATTTTCCTTCCATTGTGGGAGCCAACTTGAAAATACATTATACAAAATAAAATATCTCAATGCTTAATAAAAAATTTTCTTTAAAAAGATCCAGTTTTATTAACCATTTGGGAAATACAAACCAAAACCTTAATGCAGTATCTCTCTATATATATATACACCAGAAAGTTAGATATGGAAAAGATGACACAATGCCAATTGCTGATAAGGAAGAATGTGGAACATTTCCCATGTGTTTTGAAAAACTGCTTGGCATTATCCTCTGAAATTGAACGTATATATACATATTAGTCATTAATTCTATTCCTGTGTATACATACCTAACTACCAACCACCAACATTCAGTCACCAAAATAAACACATGCAAATATTCACCATCAAAAATATGTACTGTGTAACCGTCATAGAAGCACCACTTGTAATAGCCGCAAACCAGAAAATACCCCATTATTCATCAATAATATAATGGATACATAATTGGTAGTATATTCAAACAGAATACCACGTAACAAAAAGAATGAATGAACTACAGCTACACATAGCAACATGGATAAATCTCATAAGCATGATGTTGAGCAAAAAGATCAAACAGAAGAGTAGATACTGTGTGTTTCTATTTTTATAGCAGGATAGACACAGAGATACACCACTCAGATACTCTTAAGGAAGGATATGCTGTCTTCACTGCTGAGAAAGCTGTGAGCAGACTACTTTTAGCTGTCAAATTCTTCAGAAAGGACTTCAGTGGCAGAGAGCTGCCTCACTCACAGCCAATGACTGATGGAGAAAAGGGAATATGTCCGCCCATTTGGACCCAACATGGGATAACTCTGACCACACGTTAGTTTCAGAGCTCTGCATGGGATGAGCTGAGGCTGAAAAGTCTGCATCACATCTCCTCTTCTCCCTCTATCACATAAAATGTCAAAGCTAGTCTATGGCATTAGTTGTCAAGTATAGTTATCCTTGGATTGAGGGTAGAGAGGATTATACCTAGAAAGAGGCAGGGTAGTCAGTTGACAGGGAGAGGGGGGTTCCGTGGTGCTGGTGATATTCTACTTCTGAGATCTGTTTCACTTTGTGAAATTCCATCCAGTTGTATAATTATGGTATATGAATTTTTCTATATATATTATACTTTAACAAAATGTTCAATAAATGTTTATAACTCCAAAATAAATGAATTAAAATAAAATTTTAAATAAAAAATACTGAATTTGAGATAGAAAAGTTAATCATTTACTCATTCACCAAATCACTATATGACTAGGGTAAATCTCTTAAACTCCCTGAGCCCACAACTCCTCAACTATGAGGCTGAAAACACAGTAAACTTACCCTTGCCTAAACATCATTTTTACATAAATTTGTTCATTTTCCAGTCTCACAACTGCTATGAATATGGGTAATTGAGTTTTGGTATCCTCATTTTTTCAGTGGTGGGGCAACATCTGTAAAGGTTAGAATGCAAGTTTTCTGGGGCTGGTGTCTTCAACATCAAAGCAAGTCAATGTGTTGAAGAGAAACATGCAGATAATATGCTAATGACAACACCATCTAAGAAGATGTAGCACAGAGAAAGATGTTCAGAAGTTAGGAAAGAGACTGGTTCTAAATAATATTTGAGAGATAATTCAGACCGCATGGTACAAAAGCAAAACTAAAATCACCCAATGTCAACAGCCCAGTGGAATAAAACAAAAGCCAATGGTTAAGAGACAAACAGACCAAAATGCCTACATTAGTCATGGGACCTATAGTATCTACAATAGGAATTTTATGATTCAGTGGTCTAGCCTCATTCAAATCATTTTAATTACAAAATATTATCACACGAGAGAGAGAGAGTAAAAAGGAGTATCTCTTAGGAAACTAAATGTCTTTCTATTGGTCTGAGAATTCAAAGCTTCCTCCAAAGATATGGCTCCACTACTCCATTTTTCTCGATTAAAGCCATTAAATTGCTGTTCAAATTTCCCTATCGAAACCACACAGACTCAAAAAAATCATATCTTCCCTTTTATTGGAAGAGAGGCCCAATACCCAACATAAATTTAAGAAAGAATAAATTATATACCAACTTCCATCTAACGTCCACCATGGCAATAAACTCTGACTTCCTCACTTTGACTTACAGGCATGTTTATTTTTCTTAGGAATCTTTAAGGCACAGGCAGTTGGCTTAAATTCAACTCAGTCATGCTGCTTGCCAAAGAAGAACAGTCTCTAGTGGGTCATCTCATGTTTTGATGCATATCTTCTGTTGACTACCTCATAAAGTTTACGGTTCCTCAAGTCCTGGAATAATGCCCACCCCTAGCTCCAGTGTCCAGTTACCCCTCACCTCTAAAAGATCCCTGCTTTCCCAATTAAATCAGTTAATTTGCAAGCCAATTAAATTATATCTGTCAGTTTTCTTAATTAAATTGGTTGTTTGGTATCTTGTAGGACCAACATAGAACAGGGTAAATGCAAAATCTTATGCCCATTTCTAGGAAGTAGCTGAAGAAATGAATCATTAACATACATCTTCTTACAAAACAGTGAGATGTTGTAAAAAAGGATCAAATTGTAGGTACCTGATCCTTTTTCCTCAATTTCTGGCACTTCGGACCACTCTATAAAGGGATAATATTTAGGTATAAATAATTCCTCAAGACTGGGCATGGTGGCTCACACCTGTAATATCAGCATTTTGGGAGGCCAAGGTGGGCAGATCCCTTGAGGTCAAGAGTTTGAAACCAGCATGGCTGACATGATGAAACTCCATCTCTACTAAAATTACAAAAATTAGCCAGGCATGGTGGCAGACACCTGTAATCCCAGCTACTCAGGAGGCTAGGCAGGAGAATCACTTGAACCCAGGAGGCGGAAGGCAAAGGTTTCAGTGAGCCAAGATCTTGCCACTGCACTGTAGCCTGGGCTACAAAGTGAGACTCCATCTCGAAAATGATAATAATAATAATAATAATTCCTCAAGAAACTATTAAATCACAGTGACATCATCTCTTCTATAGTATTTCCACATAAAAATATTAGACTGCTTGTAAAGTGAACCGAGAAACATGTCAATCATAAAGCTGTAGTCATTCACCAACATTTTTAAAGGATTTATAGCAGCATGTAGTTCTCACACCCAAAAGGCACTGACATTTGTTACGAAAAGCATTTTAGGATGCTCTTTGCAATAACTTTTAATGATATGCAGAGACTAGTTGAAGTACCTGAAACTAAACACTAACTTTCATTCATAATGTGTTTCTGTCCCATATAATTAGTCCATTTGTACAGCAAAAAAGAGAAGGTAGAAAGCAATAAAAAGCTTCTCTGAATGAGATCCATGTTAATATTTCAAATACAGTATCATTTTAAGTCTGACATTTTCTTTCCACCTTTTCATATCATGGTCAAATTTTTAAAACCATAAGATTTTTATTTGCTCATTATTACTCAATGATTACTTGTGTAATCAAGTAACAAAAATAAACTAGAAAATAAAAACAAAAATGTTTTTGACCCACAAACACCATATATTAAGATATTGTTTAATCAGAATTTTTCTCTTCTTCCCTCCCCCAACCTTTCTGCAGACTCTGCTAGCTCAACAAAACAAGTGGATTAAAAAAAGCCTTTTCTGTCAAGATGTCATAATTTAGAACTCACAGTGATTGGTGATAATATATTGCCTTGAATGTTAAAGGTGGCAGGTGACAGAGATGAAGCAAACAGTGTATTTCATACAGCTACAGAGAAGTGACTTTAGACTTTACGTAATAGGGACTATAAAAAGTAATCATGCAGGTCTGCAATGTAAATGCTATGGGGCTTATGAAACATCCAGCAGCACAGTGACAGATGATGCAATGCACAACACTATGCTAGGCAGCATACACTGCGCCTTACTACAGTGACGTAAAGGCATGTTCCTAACACATTCATTAAATTAGTTTGATAAAGTATGGTCTACGACATTGTACCTGCTGGGGTGGTCTAGGAAGCATGGGGTAACACTGTTCATGGATTGGCTGAACTGTTATTGATCTAGGAGACAGATTTTCTCATTGCTGTGTACCTGTGTTTGTAGTAAAGTTAAAACCTTTTGTTCAATTCTGGGCAGTATTTTCTTGAACATTTCAATTCATTACTTTAAACTTCCCCTGCTGCAGAAGGAAGGAGAACCTGCATGTTGGTTACTCCAATGTAATGCCAAGGTTTTCAAGGTTCTCTTCCCATGTTGTCTGCCATGGTTTGGATGTTTGTCCCTCCAAATCTCACGTTGAAATGTGATTACCAATGTTTAAGGTGGGGCATGGTGGGAGGTGATTTGGTCACAGGGCCAGATCCCTGATGAATGGTTTAGCACTATCCCCTTGGTTATAAGTGAGTTCTCACTCAGTTGATGCAAGATCTGGTTCTTTAAAAGAGTCTAGGACCTCCCTTCTCTCTCATCTCATGGCCAGAGAAGGAGTAAGAGAGAAAAGGAGGTGGTCCTAGACTCTGGGCCGGGCTCATACGCTGGGCTCCCCCTTCACCTTCCACCGTGATTGACTGAAAGCTCCCTGAAGCCTCACTAGCAGCCTAGCAGATGCTGATGCCATGCTTACTGTACAGATTGCAGAACTGTGAGCCAATTAAACCCATTTTCTTTATAAATTACCCAGCTTTAAGTATTTCTTTATAGCAACACAAGAATAGACTAATAAACTGCCAGAAGGAGAGCTGCATGGATTGCCTCGTCTCTGGCAAACTATTATTTGTGCAGATTCAGGCTCATGAGTGTCACAGATTATGGGAATTTGGAAGATATACCTTCTCCTTTACACACCCTGGCTGCATATGACACTGGCAAGTACCAGACATCAGATATCTTTGTAGAGATGCTTTTCAGACAAAAAAAAAAAAAGACAAAACAAAGACATGTGCTTGCACACAGCTATAAAACACTATAATTACTGTTACAGAATATTTATAACAACCATTTCATGAGTTATAATCAGAACTCTGAACTATGTCTAACTTACCACTAAGTTTCCATCTGTATTTTTTATTCACGAAGTGCTCATTTTCTATTGGTCTGGTCTCATGAACAGATGAGTCCTAACAATGTTGTGGTTTCAGAAACATAGGAGAAAGTGTTTGCCTCACCCCTTCCAAAATTCTTCCAGCCAGCTGATTCCTGAAATGCACAATTAATAGTTAAAGGCTTTCTTTAATGTTTATTCTCTACTAATATGTAAATTTCAAAACAATAACAATTAAGCATTGTCAACTTAAGATAAACAAGTTAATAAAAAATCTATCCTTGAGCACAGGTGAAAAAGTAGAGCACAGAAAGGCTATAAATATAACACACTATGTAGGGTACACTAACTTAGGGGAGGAGAGGAAGAGTTTAAGTAGGGAGTACTTATATTATATTGGTAGAAGGAAATGTAAAGGATTGTGCATCTCATGGATTCTGAATGCAGTTTCCTCTATGATCCCAAATTCCCTTTTGCAGACTCAGTATCTTAGTTCTCTGTTTGGAATGCTGTGTGTCACAGCATCCCTGGAGATCCTAGCAGGCTTTACATGAGACTAAAAGAACTGATTTCAGGAATAGGTTTGCTGGATTGTTTTCTCTTCAACAAAGTTAAAGCTTAACAGGAGAAAACGTCTATTTCTACCCAATAACACAAATGAATTGTGGGTTACACAGGAGAAACCTACAAAATACATGTCTACAATCCCTCGTTCAAAATCCTCAAAGACAGAATTATTTCGGCATTCAGAATTGTTTGGGGATTCTCCAAACATAATATACTACAGATATCAGATACAGATACCATCACCAGTGGGGTCTGGGCTGGCTGTTCCTTATCGAACAGAATAATTTTTACAGCAAAACATATGGATTTCATAAAAAAAAAAAAAACTCTTAAAAAAAGGAAAAAAGATGGTAAATAGCCTTGTAAGGGTTCAGATCAGATTTTTCCACCAAGTAAATTTGCCATAATTGTACAGGAAAAAAAAAAAAAAAAAAAAAAAAGCTTTTCAGGCCCGTTTTGGTTTAAGAATCAAGAATAAGGGACTGCCATTTTTACCATAAATGTTTGCTCATCACTTTTGGACTGGAATGATCAATAATCGCTTCTGTAGCATTTCTCTAGCACAAGAACATCATATGTCAAAAGTATCTAACGGAGGAAGTGATGTGAATGGTTGATGTGCAAGTAAGTACTGTAACGCCTCATTCAGAGTCTCCTAGCCAAACACTCCCAAAGCCAGAGAGAATGAGGCTGGGAAGACAGCTTTTCTCCTGATCTTCTATGATCAATATCTCAGGCAGAGAGCAGCACTGCCCCTAAGTTAAGATACTGTCATCACTCAAGTGTGTTTGAGTGAAGCTCGTTGAAAAGAAATGAGGGATGGCAGAAGCTTGTGGCCTTCTGCTTCCACACTAATTGCCTCAGGATCCTGCTTCTTTTACTCCAGGATGTAATTTTCTTCTCCCAGACTGTGCACAGGCATTGTCATCTTTTAAGTTCCTGTCCCTGGGCACAGGAACTTATGAAGAGAATTAAGAGAATTGTCCATTCTCCTGCTAGTCGAGGCTTCCATTCAGAAAAACTATTTGCATTTTATCTAATGATGGAGTTACTGTTTTTAAGCATTCTACCCATCTTCTTAATTTCCTTCCTGATGTTTCTTCTTGGGTAACGCACCCTCACTTCACACTAATGCTGAGCTTATGATATTCTTCTTAAAACTGGCTGCCCTCCAGTTTTCCCACAGCCAATAACTTATGAAAAAGTTAAAAAATAAATTTTAAAAGGTCCTTGAAATATTTTTAAGGCTGAGATATTTTATTTGTAAATGCACTTACGTAAAACAGTTTATTCTCCAAGATAATGAAGAAATAGAGTATGATGGTCTTATTAAATAATGAACTGTGATAGACCTGGATGTATATGGGAGGGACTGCACTGAACATAGCTGTATACAAAAGTTGTCATCCCTCTTCATACTGGGTGAATAAGATACATGTAAGTGAGAAGGTAATAAAATTCTAAGGTATCTATAGGAACAAACAACTGAGTGATACAGATAAGTGATATAAGGTTGCTTAGAATATAGAGGTGGATGCTTCAGTGGAAGTCTAAAACAACAATAGCTTAAAAAAGAAAGAATTTATCTTATGTAAGTTCCTATGGCAATCCCATTCTGCAAAATCATCAGATGTCTAGACATCTTATTCTTGCTCTGGCATTCTAATGGTAGAGCATTAGAATGACGCTCTAGTTGTTTTTCTTTCATCCACATGGTCCAAAATGGTATGCCCCTTCACTAAAGCATGTGACTCTGAAGGTAAACATATCATATTTATTCATATCTTGCTGGTCACACCCACTTGCAAGGGGGTTTGGAAAATTCAGTCTTTCACCTGAGTGTTTATGTGCCATCTAAAAACTGAAATTCTATTGCATTAAAACTTTAGACAAATTAAACATAGCTTATTTGAACAGAGAACAATTCTTAAATTGGGAAGCACCCAAAAAGTCTGTTAAATAACCAGGAAGCCATTGGTCTGATGAGTTTGAAATGGGAGAGTTCCCTGACACCCTCGCAGGATATGCAACAGGGCTTGTCTGTTTGGCCACTGTGCACTCAAACCCCTTACAGGAGGGGGAGTCTGCAGATGGACAGGTGCAGGAGCCAGGGTGAGTGCCCCTGGACTCCGACCCCATGGCAGTGTCCAGTGGTGGGAGACTGTGACTCCCAAAGCCTAAGTGGGTGTCTGTTACAGTGCACTCTTTTAGCCTTGCCATCCACAGACAGTTTAAGTGTTAAATAGCTCATTGGACCCTCTGCCTTTTCACAAGGGCAGATGGCCAGTGTGATAGCTTTCTGTATCCCAAGTTCTTGTCCGGCATCCAGGAAAAATCAGATCACACAAAGACTTGAAGAATGCATGCAGGGATTTTACTGAGTGGTGGAGGTGGCTCTCAGTGGAATGGATGGGGAACTGGGAAGGGGTTGGAGTGGGAAGAAAATTTTCCCTTGGAATTTGGCCACCTAGTGGCCAATCTCTCCAACCATCCACAGCCAAACTCCCCTTGCCATTCAGATGCTTCTTCAGCTCTTCTGTTCATCTCCTTGTGGAGCCGAGGATTTGGAGTTTATATGGATACAGGACAGGAGGGTGTGGTGGGCCAAAATGCAACTTTGGGGCAGGAAAACAGGAATGCCTCTTCTCATTTAGGGCCACGGGTTTCCAGGTGTGAGGATGGGACCTTTGTAGGGGTACCACTCTCTTCTACCCAGCATTTTCCTGTCTCCTATCCATATCAATTTCTTCGTAATTTGAGTTCCTACCACAACCTAACTTAATATACAAACAGACAAACTTTATTTAGGAGTATATTTTCTGATAAACAGCCAAGTTTCAGTCAAACACAAGTAGCCAAGCTTCAGCCAATCACAGGTAAATAACTGATCAGATCAAGCCCAGATCAAGCAAATGCCTCATCACACTATGCCTAAATAAGTAGCCAATCAGGTGATTTATATACTTTGTTTCTGTGTTGAGTGTAAAAAAGCTCACTCCTCATGCTGTTGAATGGAGCTCTCTGAACCTCTTCCAGTTTTGAGTGCTTCCCGATTTAAGAATTGTTCTTTGTTCAAATAAGCTATATTAATTTGTCTAAAGTTTTTCTTGTAACACAACAGAATTTCAGTTTGTAGATGGCACATAAACACTTGGGTGAAAGACTGAATTTTCCACCCTCTCTTGCAGGTGGATGTGACCAGCAAGTTATGAATAAAAATGATGTGTTTACCTTCTGAGTCACATGCTTTAGTGAAGGGGCATACCATTTTGGACCATGTGGATGAAAGATGGACAGGTGCAGGAGCCAGAGCAAGTGCCCTGGGCTCCGGGCCCATGGCAGTGTCCAGGGGTGGGAGCCTGTGACTTCCAAAGTCCAAGTGGGTGTCTGTTATAGTGCATTCTTTTAGCCTTGCTGTCCTCAGATGGCTTAAGTGTTAAACAGCTCAGTGGACCCTCTGCCTCTTCGCAAAGGCAAAGGGCCAGTGTGACAGCTTTCTGCACCCCAAGCGCTTGTCTGGCATCCAGGAAAAATCAGGTCACACTTGGACTCCAATGATGAATGTGGGAGTTTTACTGAGCGATGGAGGTGATTTTTGTAAATGGTGTGAGATAAAGGTCCAGTTTTCCCCCTACCCTTTATCAAAGAGACTGTACTGTCTCCAGTGTGTGTTCTTAGCAGCTTTGTTGAAGATCAGTTAGCTTTAAGTGCATGGATTTATGTCAGTGCAATCTCTTCTCTTCCATTGGTCTATCTGTCCATTTTTTATGCCAGTACCATGCTGTATGAATTAGTATAGTTTACAACTCTACAAAAAAAGATAATTACTGGCCAATATTCCTGATAAATATAGATGCAAAAGTCTTCAACAAAATACTAGCAAATCCAATGCAACTACACATTAAAAGGATTATACACCATGATAAAGTAAGATTTACTCTTGAGCCACAAGGATGGTTCAACATATACAAGTCAATAAATGTGATACACCACATTAACAAAATAAAAGGTAAAATCATATAATCATCTCAATATATACAGAAAAAGTATTTGACAAAAGCCAATATCCCCTTTCATGATTAAAAATCTCAACAAATTATGTGTAGAAGGAATGTACTTCAACATAACAAAGGCCATAGATGACAAGCCCACAGTTTTTGATGATAAAACACTGAAAGCTTTTCCTATAAGATCAGGAACAAAACAGTGAGCCTACTCTCACCACTTTTATTCAGCACAGTACTGGAAGTCCTAGTCAGAACAATTGGGCAAGAAGAAATAAAAGGCATCCAAATCATGGAGGAAGTAAAATGACTGAAGTTGAAGATGGTATGATCTTATATATAGAAAATCCTAAAGACTCTACTTAAAAAAAAACTATTAGAACTAACAGAGTAGCAAAATGTAAGTTCAAAATCAACATACAAAAATCAGTAGTGTTTCTATATATTAACAACCAACTAGTTGAAAAAGAAATTAAGAAACAATTCCAGTTACAATAACATCAAAAAAATAAAATAAACTACTTAGGAATAAATTTAACCAAGGAGATGAAAGATCTGAACACTGAAAACTATAAAGCATTGATGAAAGAAATTGTAGAATACACAAGTAAATGGAAAGATATTCCCTGTTCACGGATTACAGTATTGTTAAAATTTCCATACTATCCAAAATGATCTGCATATTCAATGCAATCTTATCAAAATTCCAATGGCATTTTTCACAGAAATAGAAAAGGCAATCCTAAAATCAAGTGTAACCACAAAAAAATCTCCTAATAGCCAAAGCAACCTTGCTCAAAAAGAACAAAACTAAAGGCATTATACTACCTGATTTTAGGTAGTCTAATGATTTCAGAATATCCCATAACACTTTTTTATGAATGTAAAGGTAATACCCATTCATTGCAGAGCATTGAGAATAGATAGAAAGTCTACAGATAACATTCTGAATTCTTATATCGGCAATATTTTTATTGTCTTTTGCTACTGCATATCAGTTGTTTTCTTCCATTTTCTTCATGCCAATGGTGTGTTGCTTCCAGCAGGCCTTCATTTCTTATTGTCCACTTTAAATTTACTTCTTTCAACAGGAATATCAGACAGTCAAGATTTCTAGAATTATGTAAAGATTCCAAAGGAAGTGGTTGTGAGGAAATACTGAACTTCTCTGCTATAAACAAAAAGACCAAGTTTAAGGTTTGAATGCATTTCTCCTCCTCCAACTTTGGGTTGGGAGATATTAAGCCAGTCTTAGAATACTTCCTGAAGAGAAGGCTACGAAATACAAGAGTTGGGGATCTTGAGATTGCTGAATTCTGGGTTCCTTCATACCCTTTAAGTACTAAGGCTTCTAAACCAGCAAAGCAAAGGGTTATAAAGACAGAAACAAAAATTTTGTGTCATCTGATGTGATAGTGAGACCTGCCACTTATATACATCTATCACTTGGGCCATGTTTCTGTGTATTCTAGATATGGAGAAACAAAACATACATTGGTCAATGGTGCAATGTAATGAATTGGCTACCCACGTCACCTGCCAGCCTCTTGAAACTCCAGGTTAGCCTTTCTACTGACATAGGGATATACATTAGCCAGGTCAAGCTAGAAAGCCCAAGTGTTAAACCCATGTGCAGGTCCACAATGAAAAAAAAAAAAAAGCTTGAAAAATTACCATGTGTTGTTTAAACTTAATTTGCTGAAAATACAGATGAGAACTCTTCATTGGAGCAAATTAGCACATAAACTAGAACATGGTATGCAGCTATTAATCAAGAAGGGGAAAAATTTTGAAAGGACAACCACACATAAAAGACTTACCAATTCTGTCTTTATGTCATAATTCAGTTTGCAAAACCTTCAATCATCTAACTGCCTCATGGATTATATTTCTCTAGTATATTGATGTCATCACATTACTAGGGCTTAGAGAGTGAGAGATAGCAGGTACTCTAGATATCTCAGACTGACACTTATGTGCCAGAAGTCAGAGTAAGTTCAAGGAAAACCAAGGCCTGCAATCCTATTGCTGTTCCTATGTGTTCAGAAGCGATGTATTTTACTGTACATTTTCTACTTCTACATGGTACAGAAATATGTGGGACCCTGGGTTTTAAAAACAACATATGCCATATTCAAATATGCTGTTCAAAACTATTTTTCTGAACAGCCCAAAGGGCTGTTAACATGGAGAATACCCTAGAGCAAGAGAAAGCTGTCTGGCATAAATAGCTTTGCTAGTTGTTCTTTATGACCATGAAGGTTCAATTGCACTTAGTCTCTGAGGCAGATTGGAATACTAGGAAGCATACTGCAAAACTGGATAGGGAATCACAACAGTGACACCTGGGTTCTAAAACAAAGCTATGCTCTTTTCAGTGAGACTTTTATAATAAAAAATAACTGCTTGCTGCGGATAGTCCTCTAGAGATCAGAAACATGAGCACAGGACATGAGTAAGGACATGAGTAAGCAGTAGCCTCTGATCTGTACTGCTCATCATGACCTTGGTGTTATGTGATGCATCAACTCATACAACTTGGAATGCTCAACAGTTTCTCATTACCAAGTAGAATAATATATGCAAGATTGGGCTTGAGAAGGTCATAAAAACACAAAGATTTTACATGAGCAGATGGATCCGTTTCCCAATGTGCCTGCCACATAAACCATATTTCCCTAAATCCACACATAGGGCCTTGGAGAAAATTCTCTATGGCTGGGGAGAAAATCATTCAAGCCTTGTTTGCAGATGGCACTTTATTAAATGTTGGTATGAGTGGCAAGTGTATGCTGTAGTCATTATAGTCCCACTTGTGAGTAGCCGTGGATGATATTGAAAAAGGGAGAAATTCCACTGAACAGAACTTTTTTTTAATCAACTTTATTATGATTCACATACAATAAATTCCACAATATTAAGTGTACAGTTTGATGAGTTCCTGTTAATGCATATGTCTGTGTAGACCAGTACTTCTTTGCAGTCTCTGTCCCCACATCCACTCCCACCATAGAGAACCACTGATGTGATTTCTAGCACTTTAGTTTTGCCTGTTCTAGTAGTTTAAATAAATGAAATCATAGAGTATATATTTTTTGTCTGGTTTATTCTGTTCAACACAAAATCTGTGTAGTTTGTTCATGTTGACACATAAATCGGCAGTTCATTTGTGATGCTTGGTAGCATTTGATGGTTTATTTACATCATAAACGTATCTATTCATGTATTGTTTCCATTTTGGGATAAAGAATAAAACCACCCAGAATGCACATGTACCAATCATTTATCAATATGTGCTTTTATATGCCTTCGGTAAATACTTAGAATTGTTGAGCCATACTTTAAGCATATGTTTAATGTAGTGAGAAATGAGTGGGCTGATTTTGAGTGTAGAATTTTTGGCCTACTTTGCCTGAAAAGAGATGTGACCTGAGGCAGAGATCTATAACAGTACATGTGTGTGGCTAACACTTTGCCTAGAAATAGCCAAGCATTTGTGAAAAACAGAAAAGAAATTGATTTAAAGGAGAGTTGGAGAAGTATGTGAAATAGCCTAAGGTGTAAGACTATTGTTCCGACTGGTTGATGAATCACCACAAGGCTCTCACTAAAGAGGACACTCCCAGTGAACAGGCAGCTGTAAGGTTGGCTCTTTATACAGCTATATCAGAGCTTGATAAATATATTCAAAATGAAGTAGCCATGTTAGCAAGTCAGAGGTTATGCAGAAATTGAGCCCTCAAACCTTCTTTCAATAAACTTCATCTGGCTAAAGTGTGTCTCATATGCCAGGAACAGAGAACAATGCTGAGCCTTGGGATACTGTCCAGTGTTTCAGGTAACCAGTCAACTATTGGACCCTATCCATTATAAAGGAGTAGCAGTTTTTCCCATTGGAGACTGTCCTTATTGTGATTAGCAATCACGAATTGAATAAGTGGCATTTTTTAAATATTATGTTCTTAACAAAAAACTCAGCCGTTTCATTCTGGAAGAAATAAGGCAATCAGGTGAAACTTATGATATTTAATGATCCTTGCATGCATAATATCATTCGGAAGCTGGAAGGAAATATCTCACAAATTTGGGGTATAGTCCTACACAGTGCTAAATATGCTCTGAACCAATGACCAATGTATGCCTCTTATCCCACATCCAGAATACAAAGAACACTGATTTTTATATGCTGAATGTTTTCTCCCCACCCCCACAAAATTTATATGTTGATGTCCTAACACTCAATGCCTTGGAATCTGACTGTATTTGGAGACAGGGACTTTAAATCAGTAGTTAAATTAAAATGAAATCATTAAGAATGGGCCCTGCTATGATTTGAATGTTTTTATCCTCCAAAATTTATATTTTGAAATCCTAAACTCCAAAGTGATGGTATTAGGAAACAGTGCTTTGGGGAGATGATTAGGTCATGAGAGTGAAACTCACATAAGTGCCCTTCTAAAAAGAGATCCCAAAAAGCTGTCTTGACCTTTCCACCATGTAAGAATACAACCAGAAGGTGCCATCTATGAACCAGAAAGTAGGTCCTCACCAGACATCAAGCTTGCTGGTGCTTTGGTCTTAGACATCCCAGCCTCCACAACTGTGAAAAATAAATTTCTGTTTTATAAAAGCTACCTAGTCTATGACATTTTATTGTAGCAGCCTGAGGGGACTAAAGCCCTAATTCAATATGACTGGTGTCCTTAGAAGAGATTAGGACACAGATGCACACAGAGGGAAGACCATGTGTATCACCAGAAGGAGGCATCTGCAAGCCAAGGAGTCAGGCCTCAGAAGAAACCAACTCTGCCAACACCTGATCTCACTTGAGATCAGTCTTGAGAATTGTGAGAAAATAAGTTTCTGTTGTTTGAACTACCTAATGTGTGGCACTTTCTAACAAACTAATACAATGACTCAAGTAGTAAAAGTCACACATCTCACAATTTCATTTAATGACTAACAGATTTTTTCTTTGTCTCCGTGATTCTTGGCTCTGCTGGTTTATAAGCTTTGCTACCCAAGGGTTACTAAGGAAACCAGGGTGCAACTATCTCAGGCTCTTGTTCTTCCACAATATGGCATAAATTCTCCCTTCCTTAAGGATCATCTCTCAGAAGAGTTTGGAGGAGGACAAAAGACTGAGAAATCTTTAAAAAATGGTCATTCTTTAAGAGAGTGGAATTACCAAAGGTATTAAATTATTAGATCTAAGGTTTTAACAGATTCAACATTAAGTTACATTTATTTTCCTGCTCATCAGCAGGTGGAAGCTAATGAGGAAGATCAACCATCAATACATAAAATAGAAATTTATATTTTCTCTGCACACATAACTTGTAATCTGAATCATATTTTGCATCCCTTATTACAATAGTATTCACAGGAGTACATTTAGGAAATGCTCACTTCTGTTCAGTTGAGACCACTGTTAACAGAGCAAGCAGAGGTGCAAAGATACATAGATTCTTTCCCCAAAGTAATCAATTATCAAATACAACAAAACATATGTTCAATGACCATTTACCCAAACTTAAAAACCAATCATACCACTAGAAACAATTAGAAACTAAACAAAAACACTCATGTTTTTTCTATCACATCATATTATACCATATATAAAATAATTTTATTTTCTGGATGTTTCATAACTAATTTGATCAATTCTCTATTATTCCAATGTTACCTTATTTCCAGTTTTCAAACTGGAAATGTTACCTTATTTCCAGTTTTCAAACTGGAAATGTTACCTTATTTCCAGTTATAAACGATGTTACCTTAGTTCTAGTGCATGATTATTCTGTATATATTTGATTTTTTCCTTAGGTAAAATTCTAGAATATAAGTTAGGTTTCTTAAAGAATTTGAAAATTCTTAAGACTTTTGGCCTGTCTTCAAAAATATTATAATACTGTATAATTCTGAGACAGCCAAATGCCTAGGCAGAATAAGGGGTCCATGGAGAATCTCCAACCCACCCACCAGTGTTTACATTGGATGCTTTTGTAAATGCTCCCCTCCCTGCCCAGGGCCTTTTCTGGGCATGCCCACATGCACACTGGAAGAACAGGGTGGAACCACGGGCAGGGAGGCGAGAAGCCTGCCCTCTTCAATTCCTGTGTGGTGATGCAGGATTCAATCTGTGAGGTGGTGGGCCTGCTAGCAGGACTTTGCTATGGTTTTTTTCTCCCCGCCCTTTTCTCCAAGTAAAATCCTGCTCTACTCACCTTCAATGTGTCCACATGCCTAAATTTTTCTGGTCATGTGACAGGAACCCGGTTTTAGCTGAACTAGAAGCAAAATTCTGCAACTATTCCACCTGGCATATATAGCAGTGTTCATTTATTCACTCCTTCATGAATATTATATTTTTCATTTTTATAATTTGGTGGAAGAAAGCTACATTATTTCACTTTGTATTTCCTTTGTTATTACATACATTAAATTTTCACATGTGTAAGTTGACCATTGTTATCTCTTTAGCAGTTTGAAACACTAGACTTTAATTGAACTGGCCTAGGTCTAGTTACAATGACAAAGTCACCAGAGAATGCATAATAACAACAAATATTATCCCTTTTAAATACTTGAGCATGTAATGTGAGATATGCCATATAATTAGTGCACTAACATGTGTGGGCTCAGAACAGGTTATCTACATGACAACAACAAAAATATACTGAAGTGTTAGTCTGATGCTTAAAGATAACTGAGCTTTTTCTGGTGTTTTAACTGCTAAGCCTGACCTCTTTAAAATGGAAAATCAAATATGGCATTCTTAATTGGGATATTTTTCTTTGTTAATGTTAGTTAACTATAATATTCAAATCAATATTAATTTTGTATATGAAAAGCAAATGCACAACCTAAAAAGAAAGTTTCATTTTAATGTCTCAGCAAAAAGGTTTTAAAAAGAACCTTTTTTCTAAGACTTTTAATTTTCAGTAGTTAACAATCTGAGATGCAGACAGAATTTGATTCCCATGTCAAAAACAATTAAAATAGAAAACAAATCTTTCCATATTTTTCATAATATAGGTGGTCATTTTAATCATTTAGGTATTTTCCTGACATTGGTTCAGTCTTTGGTCACAAAATTCAAGTCTACAAAACCTTTGGTTAGCTTGAATTGCATTTAAATATCACAAAGCTGGTTGCTAGGCTCTTCATTCTAGGGTAGAAACCCTCACATATATTCATAGTTTTTCACATACCTGTGTTTGTTTTCAAACCAGTTTTTGTTTTAACCAAATAAAGTATGATTTGAGACAAGGAGGCTCCAAACTACCGAAGTAGCATATATATGAATTTATATTCACCATACTGTAACTCTACGAAGATTCACAAACATTCCCACACAGTTAGAAACTTTTTATTGAGAGCAGATCAATGAGAACATTGCTGAGTTTAGCTATGCAAATAATTATTAAATTTAACTACATAATAACCATTAATTTGAAACATAGGACAGATTTAGAGACCTAGTTTGTATTAAAAATCCCAGTAAACTATATAAAGAGATTCACAATGTAAATAGCACATATAGCAACACTAAGTTCTTAAAAACTTGAATCCTGTTAATTCAACTGCGGGGGTGGGGTCGGGGGTGCAGGGCAGGAAGCCAATCTGTGTAACCTGGGAAACAATCAATGGGAAGCTCCTTGGACACTTTTACTCAAACAGAGGTTAGAATGAAAAGATACGAGGTTTGAAATGAAGAACATGACTGGTTTTGGCTAATCAGAATATATTCCAGATTCACACTGGGATAAGTGAACACTGGAAACAGTGAACTAAGGTAGGTAGTATTTGGAAGTATGCAAGAACTAAATCAGTTTGGCCCCTTAATAAAGTGTCGGATCCCAAAATCCATCTACTTTTTACTGTGCATTGTTTCTAATTTCCTTGTATGTCCTTATGCTATGGCTTGAGGCAGGGAAAAGTTCACAAATTGCCTCTGGCCTAAGAATATGTTTTCATATTTCCAAAGGTTATTCCAAGCTGTCTTGAAGGCAGAATGCAACATCCACTCCTTGAGAAGACTGAACTCAGGTTCTAGAGAATTTGGAAATATTATTCTTCATATGTCTCCCCTTCTCATGTCAAAAGAGTGCTAGACACATGAGGTAATCTCACAGTTTCAAAATTTAGAGCTCCTTTAACTAATCATTTTTAAGACGGTTTTGCTTGTATTAACTTTCTTGTTGCTCATAACATTAACTTTAATATAAATGCTTGGTTTTTTTGACTAGAAAAATAAATGATCAATGTGAGAAATTTGTAAAAGCTATCTTACTGTTATACATTTAACAGACTGGCTAGATTAATCAACACTATTTATTCCGTAAAACATACAGAAATAAACGCCCAGGGGATACTGAATTTGCTTACAGCTGGCAAGCCTATCTCTGGCACATTTGCAGTATCTCCTCCCATAGGTTGATTTGTATGCCAGAATGGTTACCAGAATAAGGTCATTTATTCACAAACTCATTTATGCCAGTTGTACCTATTAATGTGTTTATGAAGTATAATTAAATGTCATATAAACCAAGAAAATATGCGTATGAAAAGAAAGAAAGCTATTGAGTCTATAAAAATAATTTGAGTTTTTTGGAAAGACTTGATAAAAAGTAATTAAAATTTGCTGTTTAATTAGGTGTGGACATGATACATTTTTTAAAAATTACAATAATCTGTACTCAGATAATTCCTAAACCTCTTTACATCCTTGCTAAAGAAGCCAAAAAGGAGTAGTTTATGAAAGAAAAAAAATGTGAACTCCAATTAGCAGGATAGTACTCAGAAAAAGAAAAGGCCTGCATTCTTAAAGAAAACAAATGAATATTTAGTGCAAAATTTTAAAATATTTAGGATATATATGCACTTTACTTTTGATTCTCTGCTTTGACTGAGTTTAAATTAACTGATCAACTGCCTATCATAATTGCTTAATAATATTCATAATCCCACCAGTATCAATGTTAATCCTGATTGCTACATTGCAGCATGTCTACTCTAGGTCTTTTCCTTACATCCATTTTACATGGTTTAGGATTAGAGCGTAATATACACATGAATTTGTAACTCCCTTATTTATTGACAGTATGTTAGCATTTCCCCATATATAATCACATTTTCTTTTCTAATTGACTTTTATAGTGTCCTATTTTTATAACAGAATATTATATATATAGCAATGCACAGCTCAGGGGCTTTTGCTATTTCATATAACCTATGTGCCAAAAAGTTAAATCAAAATATAAAACGTAACTATCATCCACAGAAATTTCCTTCATGCCCCTTTCCAGTTAATCACCACCACTACTACCTCACAGGCATCAACTTTCTGATTTTTCTTACCATCGAGAATACTCGATATGGTTTGCCTGTGTTCCCACCCAAATCTCAACTTTGTATCTCCCAGAATTCCCATGTGTTGTAGGAGGGACACAGCGGGTGGTAGCTGAATCGTGGGGGCCGGTATTTCCCATGCTATTCTTGTGATGGTGAATTAAGTCTCATGAGATCTGATGGGTTTTTCAGGGGTTTTCGCTTTTGCTTCTTCCTCATTTTTCTCTTGCCACCACCATGTATGAAGTGTCTTTCACCTCCTGCCATGATTCTGAGGACTTCCCAGTCTTGTGGAACTATAAGTCCAATTAAACCTCTCTTTCTTCCATCTCGGGTATGTCTTTATCAGCAGCATTAAAACGGACTAAGACAGTAAATTGGTACCAGAAGAGTGGGGTGTTGCTAAAAAGACACCTGAAAATGTGAAAACAACTTTGGAACTGGGTAACAGCCAGAGGTTGAAACAGTTTGGAGGGCTCAGAAAAAGACAGGAAAATGTAGGAAAGTTTGGAACTTCCTGGAGACTTGTTGAATGACTTTGCCTCAAATGCTGATAGCGATATGGACAATAAGGTCCAGTCTGAGGTGATCTCAGATGGAGGTGAGAAACTTGTTGGGAACTGGAGTAAAGGTGACCATTGTTATGTTTTAACAAAGAGACTGGAGGCATTTGGTCCCTGACCTAGAGATCTGTGGAACTTTGAACTCGAGAGACATGATTTAGGGTATCTGAAGGAAGAAATTTCTAAGCAGAAAAGCATTTAATAGGTTACTTGGGTGCTGTTAAAGGCATTCAGTTGTATAAGGGAAGCAGAGCATACAAGTTTGGAAAATTTGTAGCCTGACTATGTGATAGAAAAGAAAAACCCAGTTTCTGGGGAGAAATTCAAGCCAGCTGTAGAAATTTGTATAAGTAGCAAGGAGCCTAACGTGAATCCCCAGGACCATGGGGAAAATGTCTCCAGACCAAGTCAGAGACCTTCACGGAAGGCCCTCCCATCACAGGCCTGGAGGCCCATGTGGAAAAAGTGGTTTCATTGGCTGGGCCCAGGGTCCCCATGCTGTGTGCAGCCTAGGGACTAGGTCCCCTGTGTAACAGCCACACCAAGGGTGAAGCTGAAAGGGGTCAATGTACAGCTTGGGCTATGGCTTCAGAGGGTGGAAACCCCAAGCCTTGGCAGCTTCCATGTAGTGCTGAGCCTATGGATGCAGAGAAGTCAAGAATTGAGGTTTGGGAACCTCTGCCTAGATTTCAGAAGATGTATGGAAACTCCTGGATGCTCAGGCAAAAGTTTGCTGCAGGGACGGGGCCCTCATGGAGAACCTCTGCTAGAGCAGAGCAGAAGGGAAACATGGGGTCAGAGCCCTCACACAGAGTCCCTACAGGGCACTACCTAGTGGAGCTGTGAGAAGAGGGCCACCATCCTCCAGACCCCAGAATGGTAGATCCACCGCCAGACCGTGCACCTGGAAACACTGCAGACACTCAATGCCAGCCCATGAAAGCAGATGGGAGGGAGGCTGTACCCTGCAAAGCCACACGGGTAGAGCTGCCCAATACCATGGGAACCCATCTCTTGCATCAGCATGACCTGGATGTGAGACCTGGAGTCAAAGGAGATCATTTTGGAACTTTAAGATTTGACTGCCCTGCTGACTTTCAGATTTGCATGGGCCCTGTATCCTCTTTGTTTTGGCCAATTTCTCCCACTTGGAATGACTGTATTTATCCAATAGCTCTATCCCCATTGTAGCTAGGAAATAACTAGCTTGCTTTTGATTTTACAAGCTCATAGGTGGAAGGGACTTGCCTTGTCTCAAATGAGACTTTGGACTGCAGACTTTTGGGTTAATGCTGAAATGAGTTAAGACTTTGGGGGACTGTTGAGAAGACATGATTGATTTTTGAAATGTGAGGACATGAGATTTGGAGGGGCCGGGGGTGGAATTATATGGTTTGGCTGTGTCCCCACCCAAATCTCAACTTGGGTTGTATCTCCCGGAGTTCCCACGTGTTGTGGGAGGGACCTGGGGTGGCCGGAGGTAATTGAATCATGGGTGCCAGTATTTCCCATGCTATTCTCATGACAGTGAATAAGTCTCACAAGATCTGATAGGTTTTTCAGGGGTTTCAACTTTTGTCTGGACCTTATTGTCCATATCACTATCAGCATTTCTTGGGCAAAGCCATTCAATAAGTCTCTAGGAACTTCCAAACTTTCCCACATTTTACTGTTTTTTTCCTGAGTCCTCCAGACTGTTACAACCTCTGCCTGTTACCCCGTTCCAAAGTTGCTTCCACATTTTCAGGTATCTTTTCAGCAACACCCCACTCTCCTAGTGCCAATTTACTGTATTAGTCCATTTTCATGCTGCTGATAAAGACATACCCAAGACTGGGAAGAAAAAGAGGTTTAATTGGACTTACAGTTCCACATGGCATGGTAGGCCTCAGAATCATGATGGGAGGCAAAAGGCACATCTTACATGGGCATAGGAGAAAAAAAGACAAGAGAAAGGGTCAGAAATAGTGGTCACATCAGGTATAGAACTAGAACAATGAGCAAAAACAATAAGTAAATACCTGGTAAGACCCAGAAGTCTGAAGTTTCAAATATTCCATGTGTGTGTTAATGAAAGACTATCTCAGATGCTGGCTGTCCTCTACCTTCTAATTGTAACTAGCTTAAACAGACACTCTTGGACATAATAAAACCTCAAGAGAGGTGACTCATCACATTATTTACTTTCTATTCCTATAAACAGATAATTTTCTTAAATACATATATTTCAAATCTATCCAATTTTCTCCATTTCTACTGCTGCCATCAGTCTTCAGCACACCCTCTGTCACCCAAAGTACTACAATAACCTCCCAGCTGGTCTCTTTCTTCTATTGCCCCAATCCAATTAATTCTATACATATTTGCACAAGTCGTCTAAAGATACTATTCAAATCATGTCATGCTCCTGCTTGAAGTCCTTCCAAGACTTCCCATTGTACTTAGAATAAACTTCACGTTCCTTATTGTCACCTCTAAAGTGTGGAAATAAAGATCAACGAAATGAGAAAAGCAAAATCTATACAGAGTTTGCTATAGTAAGGGAGTCAACTCTGTTATTTGCATTTTGGCAGAGCCTCAAAGGAAGCCAAGGCAAGAAAACTTTACAGTAGGAAAAAAGGGAAGGCTTCAGATGTGCCCTGATTGGCTGTTGGCACGGGGAAGCAGCAGGCAGTTAACTACAAGTAGGCATTCTATGTGATTAGTTAGGGATGCATATTTGGCTTTCTCTGCTTGGTCCTAAGTTAGAAATAAGGACACACACATAAACAGCTAACAGGGAAGCTGTCAGTTTATTAATCAAGTCCTGGCCATTTTGAGCCAATTGTTACAGAAGTTGTTGTTTAGCCTCCTGGATTGTCATTAGAGATAGTAATCTGGCTTCCTGCAAGACTGACATATAGCAGGCTGGCTTCCTGGGTTGTTTATTGTAGATAAGGGGTTGATTTTCTGGGCTGGTTACTGCAGGTTGTGGACCAAAATTCTATTCTCATACATGGCCAGCCACTGTCCATTTGTATATTCAGTCTCTCAACAGCCTGTCTCATGAACTTCCTGCCCTCTGCTAAGGACTCACCCCTGTAATCATAGATGCTACTAACTCCTGCCTCTCAGCATTGGCATATGCTTCTGGCATTTCTATCCCCTTTTCAGTCTTTATACCTCAGCTTAAATGTCATTTCTTTATGACATTTTCCTTTCCCTGATCATTATACTTAAAGTCGGTTTGAACCACTGCTACTTTAGTAAATATTAACCCTTGTTTGTTTTCCTCATCTTGTTCACAATTTTGTAATTATTTGTATTTATATTTCTACTCTATTTCATCTGTCTGCTCTACTGGACTGCAGATTTTTGGAGACAGGATATTTGCTATTATATCTCCAGTACCTAAAGGAGTAACTAGCATAGAGTAAGCTTTCAACAAATTTGTTGAATGAATACTTTGCCACTTTCACTTTTTTATCTTGCTCTTGAGACCACTAAAATAGACAGTTTTACATATGCTTGAAGTTTTACAGGAATGAAAAATATGAATTATATATTAGATTTTAAATTAGCATGTTCATCCTTATGTAATGGATACAGCATTATTTTCTAATTCCACCCTTAAAATACTGTGCCTCTAACAGAATTGTAATTCAAACCTATGATACATACTGACTTTATTCTCTATAATTTGTTTTATTCAATAAATTAATACAACATATCTAATGAAACAACAGCAAAAAACAACAACAGCAAAAAGCACTGCAAAGAAAATGCTTTAAAAACTTAATTTTGTTTCATTACATTCTGGCAAACTAACGAATGCCAAGAACACTAAAAACTGATAACCAACTTCAAGTAATTTAGTGCTATGCAGTACACATACAATGGTAAAATTACGGAGTGTGATTTAGTGGTTCACAACCTAGAATGTATATCCACATCTTCATGTCTCACATTCATCTTTAATACCACAGAGAGCATTAGCTACTGCTTTATATGCATACATTTGTATGAATGGAGAAAGGAAAGCCATTTTAATTGTTTGACAACTGATCAGATAGGAGTACATGTTATTTTACTTAATAATTAGAAAATAAAAAGTGTCCACTTCCCTGAATTGTACTTTCATATCAAACTCTTACTCTAAGAGATAAGGAAACATGAGATTTTTTTCCCCTTTCATACAAATATCAATTAAGATACTGTCCTTTCTTAAGTTCCAAATTTAGAATACTGATTGGTGGACAACATACAGAGACGGTGAAAATGAGGATGCCATAGAAATGTGTTCTCGTCATTTTTTTGCAATCCAGGACCAACTGTGGACACACAGTAGGGGTTCGCATTATCCTTGCCATTATCCAATTGACCCAAGTGACAAGAAATCAAAATGTCTTTTGTAGTCTTTCGACTACATTAGAGACGGGAGGGGTGAAAGCTACTGCCTTTATCTTGACACCTTTTAAAACTAGGGAATCCATTTAATGTTGTGTGCATTATTCTAAAATGGTAATTACCCTGAAAATATATGATAAACACATGCTAATGAGATAAGCCAACAAGGGCAAAAAATCCACTTTAATAACGCAATCATAAGAGAAAGAGTTTTAAGTAGATATAAGGAAATTATCATAAATGTCAAGGCTCACAAAATACAATAAAAAAGGATTGATGTGTTTTATACATGCTAAATCACTGGCGGGGATTTATTATCTACACAAGACTCCCAGCTGACAGAAAAGCAGGCACACCACATAACAATAACTTTTGTAAAACATTATCATTTAATTTTATATTTTTCTCTCTTTTTATAGTGAGCACATAAATCAAAACTTTTCCCATCTACTAAAGAGATATCAAATCTTGTGAATGAGGTATGAGAAGTATTTTATGACTATTTGCATGAAAAAGGAAAAGGAAACAATTAGAAGAGGTACTAGTTATTTTTACAAGTATCACATCTACTTCTCTCTTAGGAGTAAATACCAGTATCTCTGTTATCAAGCCTATAGTGAAAACTCACATGAAATCAGAGCTTCAAGATAAAATTAAGTACAGAGGAAGAAAGGGTTTAGGCTTGTATTAAGAAATGCAAACAAAAATATAATTGGATATTACTTCAGCTTCCTCAAGAGATGCCATAAAAATAATCTTGAAGGAATGGAAGAGGGAATTAAACCAAGCAAGTGGAGAGAATTAGTTTGGCGGGAGACCATAAGCATGCCAGAGAGTTCAACAAATTTCTGATAGAAATTTGGGAAAAGAATGTTGACTGTTGAAAACAGAGCAAAGAAAATTAAAAATAAGCTCAGGTGTGAGTTGCAATGAAGTAGGATTCAGTCGTCTTGGTTTATCTCTAGGGACTCCAGGCTCAGAAGCAGGAGTGAGACGGAGGGATTAAAACAGGGAGGCTAATGGAATAAAACCTGCACCATTTTCCTTCCCCCTAACATATGCAGAGCAAACAGCAACTCATGGTGGTAATTTGCAGTTCAAGCAAATATATCAGAGAAATCTTTTCTAAACAGGTTTAGTAGACCTCCTGAGGAAAAAGCTGAGGCTATTGGTGTGTTGACTCTGTATCACATTTTTTTTTTCATTAGACTTTAAGTTCCAGGGTACATGTGCACAACGTGCAGGTTTGTTACATATGTATACATGTGCCATGTTGCTGTGCTGCACCCATTAACTCGTCCTTTACATTAGGTATATCTCCTAATGCTATCCCTCTACCCTTCCCTCATCCCACAACAGGCCCCAGTGTGTGATGTTCCCCACCCTGTGTCCAGGTGATCTCATTGTTCAATTCCCGCCTATGAGTGAGAACATGCGGTGTTTGGTTTTCTGTTCTTGCGATAGTTTGCTGAGAATGATGGTTTCCAGCTGCATCCATGTCCCTACAAAGGACACAAACTCATCCTTTTTTATGGCTGCATAGTATTCCATGGTGCATATATGCCACATTTTCTTAATCCAGTCTATCATTGATGGACATTTGGGTTGGTTCCAAGTCTTTGCTATTGTGAATAGTACAGCAATAAACATACGTGTGCATGTGTCTTTATAGCAGCATGATTTATAATCCTTTGGGTATATACCCAGTAATGAGATGGCTAGGTCAAATGATATTTCTAGTTCTAGATCCTTAAGGAATCGCCACACTGTTTTCCACAATGGTTGAACTAGTTTACAGTCCCACCAACAGTGTAAAAGTGTTCCTATTTCTCCACATCCTCTCCAGCACCTTTTGTTTCCTGACTTTTTAATGATTGCCATTCTAACTGTCTGTACCACATTTTTATGGGGGGGAAAAAAAAACGACGACTATGTCCAGAACCATAAAAAGTCATAAATCTTTAGACTAAAGGAGCCTACTCAGTGCCAAGTAGATTCACAGAAGACAGACTTAAACCTTATGTTTTTAGCTTAAAACTAAAATTTACTTCAGGTATGAGAAGAATAAATGAAATTAAGATATATTGGAGGTCTGGCTATACACATAAAAGCAGGTAACAGGCTGGTTTGGGCTCTTAAAGCCGAGGTTTGGTTGCAGATCATTTTGTAGGTTGATACCATAGTGCTGTACTTTGCCATTCACTGATCTTTTCCAGTTTGCCCTGTAATATTCACATGTACCCCAAAAAGAACTAATACAAGGGTAAAATTTATCCAGTCTTCAATTAACAAAGCTATTATGACAGTAAGTATCAAATATTCTGACAGAGGGGCTGTGATGAGTTCACAGTGCCAAGTCCAAAACTCTCATTTTTAAGATGGTGTTTAAATTAACAGCACATAGGATCCAGGCCATGGTGGATTCCATATGGTATAAAAAGAAGTTTTCAAGCAATAATCCAAAATGAGTTTCATTAACAAGTATCCTGTTATAAAAAGGAGCTCTTAGGCAATGAATTAGAAGATGTATTGTTTTAAATGTCAGCAATTCTAAGGTAAAGAAATAAAAGATCCTAAAAGTTTCCAGGATAAGGTTTGGGGAAATAGGTTGCATAGAAAAAAAATGTAAGAATTTGAATGGCATCAGATTTCTCATTTATACAAAAAGACAATGTGTGGTACTTTTAAAGAATAGAGAAAAACTATTTTGAACTAGATTTCTAGACAAGCTATACTATCAATCAAATATGAGTGCAAAATAAAGGCATTTTAGGCATGTAAAGACTCATGACTTCTTGCCAAGACAGTTTAATTACTTGAGAACATATTGAAATAAGCAAAATCAGTTCAAATCAAGGAATGGAAAAATGTGAAATCCAAGAAACACTAGAACGAACAGAGAAGTGAAATGAATAGTATCACAGTATAATCAAAGTGGAATAAGTACAAAAGCCATTGGTCAAAATTATATGAAGAAACCAGTTAGCACCAAAATGGTCTTCAAAAAGAAATGTATAGAATAAATGCCATTCCAGAGATACAATGATTAAGGGGTAGAACCTTGAAAGTGATATGGTAAATAAGACATTCATTTTCTTTCAACAACAAGAAATGAAAGGCAATTAGAAACTCTGGGGAAATATACACATGCATACACATACAGGGTAAAGTCTATATGACATAATTTTCAGATTCTGATGGCATGAAAGATAACTCATTTGGACCTTAATGATAGAAATTTTTTTTCAAGTTGTACAAGGGTCATGATTTGAGATCCATTGGAAAATATATAATTCCAGTACATCATTCTTATATGTAAGATAAGTAGCTAAATGCTGTTGGTTGTTAAACTGTAGATCGAACTACAGAGAAAGCACAGATAATTAAGGATACAAAGGAGAACATAAAGCTATCAACCTTGACAGTAAAAAATAAAAATTAAGGGATAGTTGTCATCTGCTGGAGGCAGATGTGGAAGTAGATAAATGAAGGCAAAGGTAGGGGCAAAAATCTCAACTCACTAAAAAATCAAAAGAAACTACTAAAATTTATTAAACTAAGAAACAGTCCTTTTGAGTATATTATTTAAAACTACACCATTACCAATAAAATAACTGAAAATTATAATGAGTTAAGGGGAAGAGTGAAAGGAGCGTATAAAGTTTATAAATAAATACTATTTATTTTTATGATGTATCATTATAAGACTAAAAAATACCCAAATGGAAATCTGTTATTCTTGTTGACAAGCTGTTGCATCAGAAGACTCTTGTGCACAATCTAACAGCTCCTTGGCCTCATCTGTGTTTCCAGCCATGCTAACTGTGACCTTTTGGGTCAGGCTTCAACTTACTTCACACAAATGGTTCCTTACCTCAAGTGCATGCCACCTTCAATGCCTCCCAAGGCTTCTCTGATGCTGCTGCAGTGCTCAAAACAAGTCAGAGGTGCCCCCTGTGTGTCTATGGGCAACCCTGGGTGTAAGGAAATCAATGATCAAATGCTTCTCCACATTGATCTTTGGACAGGTCATTCTGAGGTATTCTATATAGTCCTCATACGATATTGCACAATGAGCTGCAGCTGTCCACAGTGGGATGAACTCAATAATGCCCCTTTATAATAACTTTCTGGTTTTGTTTTTTTGTTGTTTTTTGTTTTGTTTTGCTTTTTTTTTTTTTTTTTTTTTTTTGAGACGGAGTTTCTCTCCTGTTGCCCAGGCTGGAGTGCAATGGCACAACCTCGGCTCACTGCAACCTCTCCTGCCCGGATTCAAGAGATTCTCCTGCCTCGGCCTCCCGAGTTGCTGGAATTACCGGCATGCGCCACCACGCTCGGCTAATTTTTTTTGTATTTTTAGTAGAGGCAGAGTTTCCTCCATGTTGGTCAGGCTGGTCCAGAACTCCCAACCTCAGGTGATCCACCTGCCTTGGCCTCTCAAAGTGCTGGGATTACAGGCGTGAGCCACTGCGCCCGGCCAATAACTTTCTTCTTTATTTTTAAATTCTTCTTAATCCTTCCCTTCTCTGTTTGAACACTCCACAAATAAACCCCAGCCCACAGGCTCTTATCTCAGAATCTCCTCACAAGAGAAACCTAAATTAGGACATCTCTTCTGCATCCTTTAATTTTTATTTTTTCCATATGCCTGCATTAATTTTAAAAATCTTACAAATATTTGCATTATTATAGATCATGTATTCCTCTCACAATTATATGTGCAAAGACAAGTCTCAATTTCTCTTCTGTGGTTCATTGACAATTGTTATTATGCACTAGCCACTCACGGTATGCTTAAAATGATTTCTCATGTCAAGGAGATGCTAGGTTTAGAATCACAGCAGGGAATAATGATGAACATATAAAATTCTAGTCAGTGGAGTATCAAACTGGGAAATACAAAGACAAGAAATACAATTTGAAACTGACAACATTCTCACAATGATTGAGCCTGAATCCCTCTTCTTCTTTTTATAAAACAGCACAACAATGTTTACCTCTCAAGGAACTGAAATGAGTTTTTAATGATTTTCAAGTACTTCTTAAGGGCTTGAGTGCTGAGATTTTACAATGTATTATACATTTAAACTATTTACAGATCTCAAAAGACTGAAAGGGAATAGGAAATGCCCTGGGCAAGGAGTCAGAAGATATAAATCCTTGATCCACCTGTGCCTCTTATTTTTGTTATAACATTAACATAAGGAATGCAAAAGGTCCAAGCCTCAGTTTCCCCATCTGTAATGATAACGTTAGCACACCAAATCTCACATGTTATCCTTAAAGCTTTATAAGCCAATATGTGTAAAAGCTTTTATGAAACTACCATACTGTAAAACCAGGGCATTATTATATCCATGGAAGTGTACAGTTATAGTCACTGAGAGGCAGAAAAGCTTCTATTAGGAGAATGTCCAAATTGGACAGTTTTTAAGCTGAGTACCCAAGAATAATGCCTGGCCATTCTAGGGCCAACTTTGTTAAATAATTGCTCAAGGACAGCCAGCAAGAGTACACTGCTTGCTGTCATATTCTTTTGAAAAAATATGAATCACTTCCTAACATGCAAACATCAAGAAAGTTGACCTAAGAAAACTTTTGGCTCCCCTGTAAAAGTTAGGGATGTGACCACCTGACCTGTGTACTGGAATGGTCACTCTTCCCAGTGTTGAATGGGCTGCCTCCCATAGAGGGAGCATGCACCTGTAATCTACCACAACCCCCACAAACCCTTTACCTTGCACCTGGCCCACTTTACTTAGATTATCAGCTTGACCCCTGTAACATTTGGGTTTAAAGCTGCTTTTCTCGCATGGGTAAAGGCCCTCCCTAGTCTATGGAAAAGGAAACTGTGCAGGTTGGAAGACAAGGATGTAGAGCTAAGGAGGAGAGGAGAGGGGGAATATCAGGGATTCTTAAAACATGGCCAGAGGCCCCATTTATTCCACAGGCCTTGAACCTATTTTCAGAGGGAGAATGGTCTCAGAAAGAAACTCTACCGACAAAATTACATTGTAAATTTCCCATTAGTCAATTTTTTAAAGAAATTAAGGTATCTTTTGAATTCTACATAAAAATATAATTTTTGTGACTGACTTCAAAGCAAAAGGGAACATTGTACCCCGGAGGACAGAGAATGCTACCTAATTTTTATTTTTTCTTGATGATAATGCTCTAGTGACTTTCAAGAGAAAGAGCTTAAAAAGAATAAATTGAAGTTCACTGCATCTTATTAATTTGTTTTGCAAGGACAATGGAAACTGCTGCATTAAATTATTCATTAAATACATCTTACTTTACTCACTTTGCTTTCTATCTATATTGCTTCTTAGGACGTTATCATTTTAATTATTAAAATATCCCCTGTGAGGTTCATAGTAATTATTACTATCCTGGCATCATTATATAGAATGGAAATAAGAAGACAGATACATAGAATACTGCACATCATAACATTAAAACTACAAAAGCCTAGTAACAGTAACCAGCCAAGAAATAGTCTCAATCCAGGCATCATTTTCACCTTGTATTGGGACATTCCACTATAAACCTGGACTGTTTTTCAGACCATGGAAAACCACACGGTAAAGCATAGTGATGGCAGGGACACAGTCCAGCTGGCCTTTGGACTCTAAAACTTCATGTGTATTTTCCTGCATTTCTCTTATTGACACTCTGTCTCTTCCCTGGCATGCCATCCATTCTCTCCCCAGTACTAAAACGAGAGAGTTCCCTGACCTACTAGAGGGACTTGTAACAGGATGTGGCTCCCTTGCTGGGTTTGAGCTTAGTGCACTCAAACCCCTCACAGGACAGGAAGCATGCAGACAGGCAGCTGCACGAACCAGAGTGAGTGCTTTTGGGTTCTGGCCTCACAGTGGCATTTGGGAATGTGTTACAATTAATGCTCTTTTAGCAGTTGCCATCCACAGGCGGCTAAGTGTTAAACCAGCTCAGTAGAGAGTCACAGGGACAGCCTTTTACACCCTGCCCTCTTGGTACCTGGGTCCTTGTCCAGCGTCCAGGAAGAATCAAGTCAAACGGACTTGATGAATGGTGAATGTGGAGATTTTATTGAGTGGTGGAGGTGGCTTTCAGCGGGATGGATGGGGAATTGGAAATAATATGAAATGGGAAGATGATCTTCCCCTGGAGTTTGGCCATCCCACAGCCAATCTCCTCTCCAGCCATCCCCAGGCGAACTCCTCTCCACGTTTGGATGCTCCTTCTCTTCTCCTTTGCCATGCGGCTCTGATGCTCTTTTGCTCATCTGCTCATGGAACATTGGGTTTGGGGTTTTTATGGTATAGGATAGGGGGTGTGGCAGGCCAAAAGGCAACATTTGGGCCTGAAAAGAGGAATGCCTGTTCCCATTTAGGGCCACGGGTTTCCAGGCTGGAGGGTGGGGCCTTTGCCAGGAAACCGCGTTCTTCTACCCAGTACTTCCCTACCTTGTATCCATATCAATACCACTGCTTCACACACACACACACACACACACACACACACACACACACACACCCCTGAATGGTGGTATCTTTGACAGTAGAGGACTAAGAGTGAATAGTCCAAAAGGAGTAAAAGAAGAAAACTGGCTGCATAAAAGGTGTTCTAGGTTTGAGACTCCCATAAGTAGAAGCCAAGGAAACCTAAAATTTTCATTCAATTGTCCCGCCAAAGGCAGAAAATTCCTGGCAGACAATCTATCCAAGACTGGGAAGAATTCATCTGATGAAAAAGCCCTGTGCCATTTCTTCTGAAAATCAATGTTAAATAGAAGGCAGAAGAACAATAAATCCTAGTATTCAGTGATTTCAGGATTTTCAAAACACTCCCTCTTTATAACAAACTAGCTTACTTCAATTAATTTTCACATCATAAGATCAGAGATCTTAGTTGAAACATGAAATTATACACCTTGGAAAAGAAAGCATTTAAAGGATAAATGTATTTACCCTGATGTATTTGTGCAAATGTATTTACACTGATAATAAAATGTAGTCACACAGGAAAAAGAGAATTCTAAAATACTTGCTGGAGAGCTTTATATAAAGGTGAAGTGTTAGAGAATCCTTATTGCAAGAGAGAGCAAAGTTTATTTCTCATTTTCTACTCTTTTCCTGTCATTCAACTTTTAGACTCTTCTGAACATGCTTTTAAAATTTCTATTTTCATCCATTTAATTCAATTTTTTAAATTAATGCATGTATCCTATCAAAATATGATAAAGAAAAGATTAGTATTACAGATACAATTTTGCTCCTTAGCAGTTGGTTGCAATTATAGTTTATCTATGAAAGAGGCAAGATCTAAATACCTTACTAATAAACACACATAAAATTTATTAGCCCTTAAGTATTTAGTTTGCTCTCCCTGAAAGGAGCTAATAAGCAATTAAATAATATCTATGTAGATGGAGAAAATAATCCCTTTGGGAGGAATATTGACAATGGGTAATCAAGACTCAATCGTGGGGTGAGGATAATGTTTCCAATTCAGAAGATGTGGGCATAGGAACTTGACATTAAAACAAACATTAACTCTCCATGACTCATAGAGTGAACTTACCCTCCCACATGTTTTAAGCAACCAGCTGTTTCCCTGCTGCCAAAAAATAAGTATAGTCAAAACTCTTCATTCTCCCCTTCTTCACTGAAATATTTTGATATTTTTCTAAATGCTGATGCTCCCTTAAAGGGCAGCTTTTAAAAATTATTACTCACATTTAATACTTCTCAGTCCAGAAGAGTGCAAAGGGGAAAGGCTGCAGGAAAATGCAGCTCAGAGTTTCACTGATAGTCACATCTTTTCTTAATTTACCTTTAGGTCACAAAAGCCTTGAGAACAGGAACAATGTATTTTCCATTCATGTAAAATCCCTTGGGTAATAGCACAATGTCTTCCTTTCAATGAATGCATTCCTATGGTTTAGGAATTTTCTCGGAATCTTAGAAAACATTTTCTTTCACTATGACTACAATCATTCCTCTCCTTAACACTGAGAGAAAAATATAATTTTAAAGCTTCTTTTACATGGATTTTTAGGAGAATATACAGGTTAACCAAAGCAGAAACAATAGATATAATACTATGTAGAATAATCCAGTCTCTTTTGTCATTCTCAATAGAATGTTAGACTTTTTATTCTTTCTAAAGAGAAAAGAAAAAAAGAAGATCATTTCAAATTATGCATCTTGTACGTGTGTAATAAAGATCTATGAACTCAAAAAGAGCATGCCTCATAATTGCTAGCATAACTCTTTCCTGCATCTGAAATTTGAGTTGACGCTGCTGGATTCAGAGTCTGCTCCTGGGGGGTCTGTATATATTCATAAAGGATTAAAATATTCTCAAATAGAACAAGCTGAATAAACATTCACATTTTTAAAAATGTATGTATGAAGAGTATATTAAAATACTTGAATTATAAATCCAACACTGTGCATTATTTTGACATCATTAGCAGAAACCATTACAACATCTAGTCTATAACACAGCTAATATATTTGGTAACCAAGATCTAGAATTTTCAGTAAGAAAAAAGCCAGTGTATTTTTTTCTTCTGCTTCTCATTTTTTATTTGAAAGCTTTAAAAATAAGGATTGAAAATAACTTTATTCGTGTAAACTCTAAAATAATTTTCATCTTATTTGAGTTTCTCATTTTTATTTAATGAAATGCAGAGGGTATATAATCCCCCAAAAATTTAGTTCTAAATTATCTGATATGTTACTTTATAGCAAACTTCAGATTTTCAAATGAAAAACAAAGCAATACACAAAGATTTTATACGAGAAAAACTATGCTGAATGCAAATAAGGTATTGAAGGACATCTGTCACAGGAGACAGTGATAAAGAACTTAGAAACACACAAGGACTTTGCCAGTAAGTACAGACAATGCAGCCCCAGCATGGAACTCATTCTTCTAGCATCACTCCTCAAGCTAGCAAGTAGCTCTTTCAGGTCATAAAATCCTTGAGAGCAAGAACAATGTTTTCTCCATGTCATGCAAAATCACTTGGGTAATAATATCAGCCTCTGAAATTATTACTCTGTTAATAACTTAATTTAGGTAAATTATCTCATTAAACTTTCACAAGGATTCTATAAAGTATTACTTAAACCCACTTTACAGAGGAGCAAGTACTCCAAGAGGTTAAATAATGTGTCCAAGATGACACATGTCCAGTAAGTATCATGGTGGGAATTGAAACCAAGATATTCTGAGTCCCAAGCCCCACTTGTCTGAAATGCTTATATTTTGTTCATTATTGTTACACTGCAGAAAAAAATAAGCAACGTTTTTATTGTTTGGAAACTTTATCTTCACAAGTCAGAGAAAGGACCTGCATTTCCCAGGAAGGTTTAACCATTCTTGTCCTCATGAGCCTCTATCCTCTGAATTCCCACAGCTTATATCACTTGGCATCTAATAAACCCTGCCTTGACCCTCTCAGTTATTTTATCATATGACACGATGTGGTTGCTCTCTAGCCTGTGTGAGTGCCTTAAAAGCAGAATCCCTCATTTATGTTCCTGATTCTTCACAGTAGTTGGTAAAGGGCTTGATATTAATACATCAGCTGACTCCAATACAGGTGTTCAACAAATTGTTAATTCCTTGGTCACTTTTAAAAAATGTTTCTATGGTCATTATATCTCATAATGGTAATTATAATAAAACAAAATTGATTTCTTCAATTAGGAAGAGGTTTACTTGAATTATGACAAGAAAAGTACTTTTCTATAGTAATTCTCCATCTGAAATTATAAAGTTTGATTAGGCCTATGGGTCTATATGGGAGTCCTCTAGGAATATTTTTATTTGCCATTCCTAAATTCAAGAAAAAAAAAAATCCTGCTAGCAAATTTCATAACCAGTGGCCTTTTGCTACTTCTCTTCTTTAGAGTTTAATTTCTAATACCTACTACCCCAATTCCAGGGCCAAGCCTGTGTCCCATTTCAGAGACTCGCAACTCCCCACCAACACAAATCTTATTGACAAAGTTTGTAGTATCCCTTCCCAACAGCGTATGTATTATTCATTTATTATTTTGATAAGTTTTGGGGGCACAGGGGGTGTTTGGTTACATGAATAAGTTCTCTAGTGGTGATTTCTCAGAGTTTGGTGCACCCATCACCCAAGCAGTGTACACTGTACCCAATGTGTAGTCTTTTATCCCTCACCAACCCCTGTCCCCACTCTTTCCCCATGAGTCCCCAATGTCCATTGTATCATTCTTACGCATTTGCATCCTCATAGCTTAGCTCCCACTTATGAATGAGAACACAGAATGTTTGTTTTTCCATTCCTGAGTTACTTCACTTAGAATAATGGTCTCCAATTTCATCCAGGTTTCTGTGAATGCCATTATTTTGTTCCTTTTTATGGCTGAGTAGTACTCCATGGTATGTGTGTGTGTGTGTTTATATATCTCACATTTTCTTCATCCACTCATTGATTGATGGGCATTTGGACTGGTTTCATATTTTTGCAATTGCAAACTGTGCTGCTATAAACATGCTTGTGCAAGTATCTTTTTCATATAATGACTTCTTTTCCTCTGGGTAGATACCAAGGAGTAGAATTGCTGGATCAAATGGTAGATCTACTTTTAGTTCTTTAAGGAATCTCCACACTGTTTTCCATAGTGGTCGTACTAGTTTACATTCCCACCAACAGTGTAAAAGCATTCCCTTTTCACCACATCCACACCAACATCTACTTTTTTTTTTATTTTTCGATCACAGCCATTCTTGCAGGAGTAAGGTAGTATTGCGTTGTTGTTTTAATTTGCATTTCCCTGATCATTAGTGATGTTGAGCATTTTTTTCATGTTTACCCAACAGCATGTGTGTTTCAATAGAGTGCTTCTGAAAATTGAAAGACTAATAAAGATAAAGCCTTTATTAGTTAAGGTACACCCTAAGCTGCTGAATAAAGGACCCCTAAAACGCAGTGGTTGAAATAAGATGAATGCTGTCTCCTTTCACCTAACAGTCTACATGTGAGCAGTCCTTGGTGAGAGGGGGACTTTGCCACCTCCGCAAGTGGCTTCCAGGTTGCTCCACTTGCCATTCCCTAGTTAGTTGAAAGGAGGAAAGAAACCAAGAGTAAGTCACTTCATCTTTCAGGCTCTCACCCCAAAGTTACACTTTTTCTATTGGCAATTTTTGGCCCAAACTTAGTGACCATATCTAGGTTCAAGTGAGGCTCATAAATGTCATCTTTCCCTGGGCAGGCACGTGCATAACTGAAAATGTGGGTTGTATTTCTAAAGGAAGAGGGAAGAATGGAACTTAGGGGACAATAAGTGATCTCTGCCACAGAAACTGAAAAGATTACATCATAGATTGAAGATTAACTTGTAATAATTGGGATGAAAAAAGGAAAAGAAGAGTATCTTAAGGATGTCTTGCCTGGTTTTTCTCTGAAGCACCATGTGGATAACCTGTTCATAAAGCTTTTCTTTCCTCACAAAATGGAGAATAATGAGCTATAAGTAAAGCAAGAATTCTAAGTGCAGAGGGCTAAAGGACAGTCAAGAAATGAAGAGCTGCTGTAAGAATTAGAGCTTGCCTGCTCAGAGAGCTCAGGGCCGTCACCTAGAGAAGCCGAAACCCACATCCTCGGACCTCCAGGCTATGAGTATGTTTCTGCATGGTTGGCAAGACATGAGAAGGATCAGAGAATTCAGGCCCTGCAAGTGTTAGAATGGGTCTCCTTGGGCATACATCTGACCTTCACTAAGTTTCTGTTACATGAAGAAGGGAAGTTACTTAAGAATTTGTGGCACAGCGCAGTTGCTCACACCTGTAATCTCAGCATTTCAGGAGGCCGAGGTGGGCGGATCACCTGAAGTCAGGAGTTCAAGACCAGCCTCACCAACATGGAGAGACCCCCGTCTCTACTAAAAAATAAAAAAATAAAAAATTAGCCGGGAGTTGTGGCACATGCCTGTACTCGGAGGGCTGAGGCAGGAGACAGCTTGAACCCAAGAGGTGGAGGTTGCAGTGAGCTGAGATCGCACCATTGCATTCTAGCCTGGGCAACAAGAGCGGACTCTGTCTCAAAAAAGAATTTGCTCCCTACGCTTTAGAAAACTGGCTGGAATCTATTCTCACCTAGAATAGCCCTTCTAGACTGAATCTTCCCTAAACCTGGTATACACACCCACATACACACACTTCCTATAAAGGCAACCAGCAGTGTAAAGTGAAAATACAAAGGAAGCATGATCTGAAAACTAACAGTGCAGGGTCAGGAAAAGTGTGAAGAACAGCACCGACTGCTGACAAAAAGATGTCAATCATCACCTGCATGGCTCTTCACCAAGACCTGTATTCACCAAGCTCTTTGCCTGCAGATCAAGGTGGAAACAAATTCATGAACCCATATCATTGTTTTCTGAGACAAGTTGTTTGACCTCTTCGATTTCTTTCATTCTGAACAGAAAAGTACCTTCACAGCTGCCACACATTTTAAGTTCGACTATGATGACTTCAAGTCTAATGAATTGTTTGTAGATTCCTAAGAAGTCAAGTTTGTTGGCAGAAGTTACATTTTCTTTTCTGTAAATTGTGCCCAAAAGTCAATAAAAATGGTAGCTCTAAAAAGTGAAACAGATGAATTTTTAAACCCATAATTATATCCTATGGTTAACTCTGTCCTCTCAGTAAAATTTTGGCATTTTTCTTTTATCTTCACCCTCTCTTATCTTTTCCTCCCTCAGTAAACAGACTAGTGACCAAACTACTGTGTCTTATCTTTTAACATAAATCATTCAAGATAAATATGTACATAAATCTAAAAAAATAGGCACTCATCCATACTACATAATGCCACCTGGATTATTGGTTTCTGACATTTTTCAAACACTTCGGTAATAAGTTGTAGGAGTTCACATCACTCCATGATGATGAGAGTTCATACCACTACTGTCATTTTAACAACGAATGTATAATAGATACTATGTCAACTGTATAGCATATTATCAGACTCCTACTTTGGATGAAAACATCTGCTTAATTCAAATTTCTTGGTACATTGTCTTAATCCTGCTACTTGATTTTAAGAAGAAAATTCTAGGAAATATCCTGAGTGTTTTTATCCTAACATTCAAGATAGCTTTCTTTGTTCACTGGCTAAGCTCACGGATCATGTGTGTGACATGCAGGCAGATATGAATGCACTGAAAAGACCTATGCAACCAAAAGCACCACATGTCTGAATTGCTAATGTACGCATTTCACTAAATTGGGAGAGTGGAATTTATTCTGTTGGCTCCAAAGTCCATGATGGTCTAGACTTTTCTAAGAGAAAGTATGTAACTTAAATCACCCTTTACACAGAGCAAATTCAATGGATGGTTCTCAACACTATATGCAAATATATATAGGAATAAAGTATTACTTTAAACAGTGCATTTAGCTCTGAGAACATTCTGTTTGCTAATAATAGTGTAAGATCTTAAACGTCAGTAATATCGCCAATATATTTTATACACAAGATATAAAACTCATTTTTGACAAATATTTATTGAGTATCTACTATGTGCCAGGTTTTAAACAACAGTAAAGTAGAAGGCATATGTCCTCACAAACTCACATGCTATAACTAAACATTTGGTAAAACACTATAAGGGTAGAGAACTAGTGGCTTTCAGAGTGAAAAAAGGGAAATATTTTGAATGTTGAGGACCTTAGTTTGAATCCTTCACTCAGGTCACAAAATATTAAATGGTTTATTCCCTATTTGGCTCCCAGAATACACTTCCACAGGGAAATGAAAAGTTTTCGTCTGGGGAAACTTACCAGCCAAAGACCTAAATATACTTACATTGAGAATTTCCTAAAGAAATGCACCACAGTCAACATCCTACCAAGAACATTTTATGATGCCTTTCTCTTAAATATAGGGTAATAGCCATGGAACCCCAAACATTTGATGAAAGCATATATTAGGAAAGGCAGATATTAAAATGTGTAACAAAAAACAATGAGAACTTTAAGGAAATAGAGACTGTACAACACTCATTTTAAAATTAATATATTCTATATAAAAAAGATTTTGTATCTATGAAACAAGAACAGAATGTTATTCTAAAAGATCTTTCAGAGATCAAGAGTTTTAGATATTAAAAATACAGAAACACACAATTATAAAAATTAATCAGAAGGATAAAAGTCAAAGTTTAAAGAAGTCTCCCAGACAGTAGGGGAAAAATATGAAGAGTGAGAAAAGGTAATATTATAGGACCAGTCTGAGAAGCCCAATATCCAAATAAAAGTTCAGGAAAGAGAAAACAGGCAAGAAATCAAAGAAATGATTTTTTTTTAAAGTTCCCAAGTTAAAGAGCATAAATTTCCCGATTGAAATGGTCCATTATTTGTTCAAATGAATTACTTAAAATAGACATGCAACAGAGCATTTTATTGTAAAATTTCAGAGCACTATCTAAAATAGAAGATCCTATCAGCTTCCTGAAAGAATTTCATTCAAATAAAAGAATAATGACTGGTTATCTCATATCCACAGTGGAAGCTAGAATAGGATAGGGTTTAGAAAGTATAGGACTACCTTTTATTTAAAAAGAAAAAAAGTTTTATTAGAACAGAGCCACACTACTTTGTTTACATATTTATATAGCTGCTTTGATGCTACAAAGCTCAGTTCAGTAGTTAAGTAGAGCCGCATAGTGCACAAAGACTTCACTATTTACCATTCCACTTCTTACAGAAACAGTTTATTAATGCCTAAAATAGAGCAAAGGCTTTAACATTCTAAGGGATAATTATCTTCAACATAAAATCTAATACCCTACCAAAGTTAGGGTACTCAGATAGAATAAAACAATATTCAGACTTCCAAGTTCTCAAAAGTTTATTTTCTGCACTCCCCTCTTACTGAACTAACAGGAATACAGGAAGCATCAAAGAGAGGGAGTAAACCAAGAAAGAGAAGGGCATGGATCAAGGATCCAGGTGCTTCAAATGAGAGAGATGTAAAAGGAACTCTCAATATGCCATAATACAAATCCAAGACCACCACACACAAGACCAATGGAGCAACCAGGTCAGATTAAAGCAAGCCAGAGACCTCTGGGGGAGGTTTCTTCAAAGACAATCAATTGAAAAAACATTAATATATTGGAACACGTAAAAAGGAAACTTACACAAAAAGGATTGTTTGAGGTTTATTCACTGATATGTTTTCAGAAAACTAGGTAAACAATATCCATAAAGGATAATTATTAATTCTAAGGAAAAATTTGTGTAAAAAAATAACCATCTCTATGGATCAGTGATAAACAGCATATACAGTATCGTAATAATGTCAAACTGAATATTGGCTCCAATGAAATTATAATAAAGAACACAGTGAAGAGATTCAGGGGCCAGAATTATGGGGTAGTACATTGAAGGAGACTGAAAGCAAGTGACATCCTCATCTTCCATATGAAGGATTTAATAGGCAATCTAAACTTTGAAGTATATGCATGTTACTTAGTTTTATATAAATGGTTGGCAGTGGTTGCCTCTGTCTGTGTGAGAGCAAATGGCCTGGCAGGAAACGGCAGGAGAGACTCTTGAGAAGTGTGTAACATTGATAAAAATAAAAACCAACAAAGATCTAACTAGAATTACACAAGATCACTGCAGAAGGTTTCTTGATAAGATAGACCCCCCCCTATTAAGAAAAAGTGGAGGAGAAGTGCAATTTTTCCCTAGTGAAAGGCTAGGACTGTGAGCCTTGGTGTTAAAGTATCAGAAATGAAATTATTCCCAGGGTTGAAGAACCTTACCTAGGACGAGACCAGAGCAAATAAATTAAACTAGATTGAGACTGATTTTGCTTCCCTCTACGATTCTCTTTCTGTTCCCCTTTGCTTCTCAAGTTATCCCAACTGGAGTAAAGTCATTTCAAGTCCCTTTGACTACCCAAAACCTCCCCTGCATCTCCTACACCACTAATGAACATCTCATTTAGGCAAGTTTTCTCTAGGAAATGGCACAAATTATCAAATTATTTCTCCTCCTTTCTCCCCAAGTAAACTCCCATGCTCTGATAAGCTAACCCATAGTTAGAGCTTTAAACGAAAGGAAGCAAATTAGAATGGCAAGATATCACCAACAATAATAGTGATAGTTGAGTCAACACTTTTGCAAAAAGAATTTGCAACGCAAATTGGATACAGGATGGAAATTTGCCTCAGGCTTGGATAGTAGGATTACATGTTTGAAGTCAATGAATTAAAGCACAAATGTACGAGATGCTAGGACCATGGAGAAGGTCTTAGAACTGTGGAGGTGTTAAACACCCTTTTGACTTCAAAAGTGAGGTAAGCCATGAACATAGTGGGTAAATCAAGAACAGTTGTGTACATTTCCAATTGCCCAGGTCATAGCATCATCGCCAAATGCTAGTGTATCCTGAGAAAAACAAGGTGCAACAAATAAAACCCAACAAATAGTAATTAGAGACAAAGCCAGAAGTGACCTACCTTGGAGTGGATAACTTGGAAGTTCTGTGAAGGATATTAGAACTGATTTTTCTTATAAGCAAAGGACAATGTTCTGCTAAAAAGTAGTTAAAATATGTGTAAAAGAACTAATCTGAGCATATATCATTGAGACCTTCTGGTTATGGTGCACACCTGTTCTTTGTTTCCCTGACTTTGGTCAATACAAATGCAGACAATTCATTCATGCTGTGTCATGTCCTCTACCTGCTATTAGAGTTGCCTGTAAGAAACATCTTAAAATTGCAGATGTCTTCCTTCTGGTAGTTTGTGTGAATTGGCCTGGGGCCTGAGTCAGTGACACAGTTGGCCACTTGATCGACTCTTTCTATCCCTTCCTAATAACCAGAAGGGTCAGGCCCACCCAGAAAAAAAAGTGGGAGGAAAAAATCAGTTAAAATTCACTATTTATTGAATACCTTGGTTAGTGTGCTATGCACTTTAAATACATTACCCTTGATCCTCATGCCAGCTCCTAAAGGTAAGACTTTTATGCCTATTTTGGGGAAGAGGAGTCTGAGTTTCAGGCTAGTTACTTAGTTCGTTTAGGTCACCCATCCAGTAAGCACTGGAGCTAGTATTCCGACTGACAAATCTGACTTTTATTCCCAGGTTTTCTGTTGGAGATGAGTGTAAGATAAGCGAGCCTTCCTGGAACTCTTCAAATCTACCACATGGGCTTGTTCCCCTCGCTTCCTGCCATCCCAGCTCCACCCAGTGAATCCAGACTTGAACATCATCAAGATAGTAAAAAATAAAGGTCAGTGGGAAGTCAGAAGCCTAGAACCTCATGATGAATTGTTGAAAATTGCATATGAAACTTCACGTTGAGATGGGAGAGTTCCCTGACCCCCTCTCAGGACTTGTGATAAGAGTGTGGCTCATTTGCTGCATGCTCAAATCCCTTATGGGATGGGGAGCACATAGATGGGCAGGTGCAGGAGCCAAGGCAAGTGCTTTTGGGCTCCAGCCCCAGGGTAGCATCTTGGGGTATGCTATGATTAACGCTCTTTTAGCAGTTGCCATCCACAGACAGCTAAGTGTTAAACCAGCTCAGCGGAGAGTCAGGGTGACAGCCTTTATACCCGTGCCCTCTTGGTACCTGGGCCCTTATCCAGTATCCAGGAAGAATCAGGTCACACAAACTTGAAGGATGGCAAACTTGGGGATTTTACTGAGTGATGGAGGTGGTTCTCAGCAGGATGGACGGGCAGCTGGAAAGGGAATAGAGTGAGAAGATGATCTTTCCCTGGAGTCCGGCCATCCTGCAGTCAATCTCCTCTCCAACCATCCCAAGCTGAACTCCTGTCTTCTCTCCTTCTCTACCACACTGCCCTACTACTCTGTCACTCTATTCATGGAGCCTGTGGTTTGGGCTTTATATGGGCACAGGATAGGGGCATGGCAGGCCAGATTGGTCTTGGAAAAGGCAACATTAGGGAGCAAAAATAGGATTGCCTGTTTCCATTTACAGCCGCAAGTTTCCAGGCTTGAGAGTGGCACCTTTGCCAGGGAACCACCCTCTTCTACCCAGTATTTCCCTGCCTCCTGTTCATATCAATCTGAGTGGCAGACACAGACCATTCCCTAATAGAATATTTGGTGGATCCAGAGAATGGTCACTCCATTTTCTGGTAGGACCACAGAGAGGTGGCTGGATCTCAAACAGAGTAGCTCTCTTTAAGGAGGCTAGACACTGAGTGGCCAAACCCCAGGCTCAACAAACATTCCCAGGCTGAAGACAGGCACAGAAGCAACAGAGCCATGAGGGCTTGGACACGGTGCCTTGCTATCAGTGTGGGTCAAAGGTCAGATGGCACACCCTGAAGGATGTACTGCAGTCATTTGCCAGGTGGAAACATATGCCTTATAATTATTAAATATCTCTAAAGCTTAGATATGTGTTTAGGTACAATTTTATCCCCCAAAAAATCATACTTTAGTTATTAACACCATAGTTCATTTGTCAGACTTTCCTGCACTGGCCACAGTATTAAGCTGACCAGGGGAAAATGGTAGCCTATAATGAGGAGAGGTAACAAAGTTTGCTTATGCTTTTACTGACTTTTCACCTATTGCTATGTATTTCAGCTTTCATGCATTTGACTTTTCACCTATTGCTATGTATTTCAGCTTTCATGCATTTGTTTGTAGGTTTATATAATCTCAAACAGAGACTCTTTCAGTACTGTGGAATGAGATGGGGTGTGACATATTTTATTCTATGTTAACTAATGGCAAAGTACTTACAAGAGCCGTCACATTTAAAGATAAGTTATGCTATTGTCTTACATGACCCTTGGAAAAATTCATATGTTGAAATCTTCACGCCCAAGGTGATAGTATTTGGATCTGAGGCTTTTGGGAGGTGATGAGGTCACAGGGATGGGATTATCGCCCTTATAAAAGATGTCTGCTGCCATGTGAGGTCAGGGTGAGAAGATGACTGTCTAGGAGAAACTGCTCCCTCACTAGACACTTAATCTGTTGGTTCCTTGATCTTGAACTTTCCAGCCTCTGGACCTCTGAGCAGTAAAATTTCTACTGCTTATAAGCCACCGAGTCTACAGCATTTTGTTTAAGAAGCCCATATGGAATAAGATAAGTTACATGTATGCTTTTACAAAAAGACATGTTTCAAATTTCAAATTTCTTTACCTTTCCTAAAAAATAATAAACACCTTAATTTTCTCCACCAAGGTAAAGGTGAAGACATTTTTTTTAATTTTTTTTTTTGAAAAGCTACATCCTGAAATAATTTTGAGCTACAGAGAGAGCATTTTGAAAACAGATGTTTGGAGATGAAAATGTGACTTTGCTGCCAAAATTAAGTGAGCATATTATCTATTAAAAATTTATATCCATGCATTTTAAAAACAGAATACAATTTTCTAGCCCTTTGTAAAATCATCTATGCAGAGTTTCACTGGGTTTTGAACCCTTTAGTTGAAAATGTAACAAAGGAACACCTTAGTGTTCATGTGTAAGAACCACTAACTCACTGACATCATGGAACAGGGAAATGTACAGATGAATTTTAACAAAACCTTTCTATTACTGGTTCCAAAAATATCTTATAATTTCACGAATGGAGTCAAGTGTGCACATCATTCCTCTGAATCTACTTATTAGATACATTTTCTCAGCTTTGATTACATTAAAAAAAATGTCAAATAAACTGGACTTAGGTCTCAATGCTTAATTCACTGTTATGATACAATCAAGATTTTCAAAACTAATAAAGCATACTCAATCAAGTTTTACCAATACCTTTATAAATAATAATGACAAAGGTTTATTCCATTAAAGTTAAAATATTTATTAAAAAGATTACTATATATATTTCTTTGTAGTTCTTCCTTAGTATGCTTTATAATAAATATATTAGAACACCATATGCTCAGATTTTTTAGAGATTACATTTTTAAACTGTGTAAGACAACTGGGACACAAGTTCACTTTTGGAAGGATGTGTAGTAAGTGAGCTTAGATTTCTTGCCACCCTCCTGGGTAGGGGCTCTTGGTCAGATTTAATCAGATTTAGAAAAACTTAAAGTAATATGTTTCTTTTGCCAAAAATTATAGAGGAAATTCACATTCCTTAATTTGTTAGCTCTGCTCTGTATAGTTTTCTTTTAACTATTTTGACAGAAATCCACAAACAGAATTTGTTTGCATTTGTGTGATGACAAAAATTCCTGTGTACCATGAATCCAGATTAAGCCTCGCAAATCTGTAATCCTGTTCTTCCCAACTACTCGTTTAAAATACCCAAAGTAGCCATCCTCATGAATTTGGGGAAGGGAGACTCTCTAAAATGGTAGGACCCTTATACAGTGGAGCAAATACAAACACCATTATGAGCAGCTGTTTCAGTTTAAAACAATCTGAAGAAAAAAAATAAACCTCAACAGTCTGAGGAATGAACTCCTCAAAAAGGAGGACAAACATCTCACATTATTCTACCTCTCCTTTGCAGTATCTCCATGGGGTCCTTTTTCTGAGTAGAATTTTAGATTACTCAGTCACTTTCCCAGTTCACTGCCTACAGCCACCAAAATGTGATCTTTCAAAGGAGCAACGGCCCGCCTCCACCATGGAATCCTTAGCCAAATGCTCCATGCGATTATTCGCCCACAGTATAGTTAGCACAGAGGATTGGGAAAAAAGGAATTTCCTTCCTCTCATATGCAGATAATCATCTTCCATCCTAAAGCATAAATTTTGATTACCCAGATTATTTAAGCTTTCAGAGCCACAAGGGTTATTAGTGGTAATAAAATCATTCAGCCTTATAAAAATTTTAAAAAAAGATTCCAACCACAGTATTTAAGAATCTGACCTCACAGCATATTATCCACCCACTATGCAAATAATTTTCTCTTTGCTGTCAGTGTGATCTTTTTTTCATTTCTTTAGCTACAGTTCAAGAAGAATACAAAGTGATATTACTGACCTCATCAGGGCAGAATTATTCCCAGCCAGAGTAGAGTTTATTTGCTTTGCTTCACTTGCTGTCTGAATGTAACTGGCTTTATAGATGCCAAAATCAAGAGTTTACCCTATTTACACTGTACTTTAAACCCAGCTGAGAGAGCCAACTAATTCTAGTGATTCCTACATATGATCACTCAGCTAAGTAACAATTCTGTTCTTTGCACAGAAGGAGAGATGAAATCTTTCCAACCCAGCTAACTTTGCCTTCCTCATACCTTCATAATTCTGGCTTTGAGCCAACTCTGTCCTTAACTACTTAATGGGCCTTCTAGGAGCTTTCCTTCTTCAACTACCCCTCCTAAAATATGCATTAAAGTTTATTTTTAACAGTCATTAATTACTAATATCTAAACCTTCACAAATCAGTAGGCAAAGATAACACTTTGAAGAAGTGTCTCGCATTTCTAGGAAAATGCATGTTGGCATATCCATGACACAGCTGCATTCCTTGTGGATCTGTGCCTGTCTCTGGAATAAGGAATCCAATTTTCAAAGAGCCCAGTAAGGCATGTAGAAATCCAAGCAGGCACTTGGAAAAGAAACGTTCCCAAAGCAGCCTACAAAATTGTGTATATATGACTCCATTTTTTAAAAATTTCTTATGCAGAGACTGGACATTTCAGAAACAAAATACTTTTAAACATCATGAGTAACTGAATCACAGGAATTTTTCCCTTGTATTTCCAAAACAGCACCACAAACTTGCTATTTTTATAATCAGATTTTTTGAAAGCATATAAAGTAGAAGGAAAGAAATTTCCTCCCATTTCTGCTGATTTAAAGTATGTATTATCTGTATTTTAGAATACTTCATTTTCAGAATGATTCATCCAAAATAAATTTGTGGTGCACCCAAGAGACAAATTCTGTCTGCTCCACAGAAGGATTTGTTTTAATTAACCATGTTGCAAATTACTTGCAGCTAGTCACTAAATCATCACTCTACTCGAATTTCTCTTTTCTTGGTCATACCTGGTCAAGTAGTTAACAAAGCAAGAAAACATGGCAAAGAATAACCATACCCCAATTACTTTGAGCATCTTGATTTAATAGAGTTTTTAAAGGAATGTGACCTTATTTTTCATAATTAAGTAACTCTCTAGGTAAAATACACTTATACCATATATCTTCCTGCCACTGAGACCAACTGGATAACGCTAATATGCTTCCTTTATGTTAATATGTTGAGAATTTTGCACGGGTGTCAGAGGACAGAAAAATAGAGAGGACAAGTTGCTGGTTACATATAGCACATATGATCAAGGAGAAAGGTATAAAGAAGGTTTTAGAAAGAAAAAATAAATTTTCAGAGCTATTTAGTTTTTAAAAAATAGTCTATTCAACAGCTGAATTTGAAAGCGGTTTACGAGTTGTTACAGTAAATATATTCAAAATGAATCATATAACCACTAATTAGGTTTGAATCACTCAAGTGTACATTTGCTGTGACAACAATTTTCCCTTTACGGATCATCCCTCTATTTATAAAAGAGCTGAAATTAACATTTCCTGCTTTTGTCAAACTGAAGCATCTTTCAATAGTTCTCGGCAAACATCTGAAGGATTCTTGCATCCTGAGATCATCTGGCCATTATGTTTTCAAGTGTTGTCTCTCTTCAAGCACTGGGTGAGATGTACAGAATAAGTGATTGCAGATTCTCTCTAAAATAGCAACAAGAACACAACGAAAATACCCAATGGAGAAGAGATCATGGGTTACCATTAATGGCAGATGGGAATCAACTTAAATTGACAGTAGAGGTTCTCATTTTATTTTGCACATGACTAACCACAAGTAAAGCTTAAGCCCAAGAGAAATAAAAGACAAGATTGTGTAGCTATGTTTTAATACAGCGGTTATTAGTAGATCCAGATTTAAACGGATTTTTTTTTTCCTAATTGAAATCATTTCTTGATGAACACAGATTTAGGAGCATGTACTATTCAGATACCAAATAGAGCTTTATGCCCACTCATTTTCAAAAGCATTTATCTAAAAGAGGACTGTTTTCTGAGTCTACTTTAATACATCATCTTCTGATCACTTTCAACCAGTGTTATACACTGCTATAAAAAATGAAACTATTTTCCTTTGTGGACTCTCAGTTGAAGGTGCTAACAGACAGAATGACTTTATTCTACCTTGGAACTGATGTTCTCCACTCTGAAAAATAAAAGTGCTGTTGAAGACTCGAAATTCACTGCATATTAGAGAACACAAGATTTGTAGCATAGTCTAGGTTCTTGAAGGATTGAATAAGGTAATGCTTGCAACTGTGAAAGCCTGAATTATGTATTTCATCTAGATGTTCTCTACTTATTTTTCTGAGCACCTTTTTTCTTCAACATCTTTCTCATCTTCTTCCAAGTTCTTTTGTTTTTCTTAAAATGTCCACACTTCCTTGTGCACCCCATAAACTCTTTGCGATTGATAATTTCTCAAGTTGAATTCCTGACTGCATTATTCTGAAATTCTTTCAAAATGACACATTCTGAGTTCACTTATTTAAAAAATGGTGATCTGATAATTCTGAGTCTCATTGCCACAATTGTCTCCTGCCATCTCTAATAGGCTTACCTTCGCAACATCCTTTGTATTTTGCCATCAAGCCTGTGCTGTTCCTCGAGCATGAAAAGGCTTTTTTTTTTTTTTTTTTTTTTGAGATGGAGTCTCACTCTGTCGCCCAGGCTGGAGTGCAGTGGTCAGATCTCAGCTCACTGTAAGCTCCGCCTCTCAGGTTTACGCCATTCTCCTGCCTCAGCCTCCCGAGTAGCTGCCACCTCGCCCGGCTAGTTTTTTGTATTTTTTTTTTTAGTAGAGACGGGGTTTCACCGTGTTAGCCAGGATGGTCTCGATCTCCTGACATCGTGATCTGCCCTTCTCGGCCTCCCAAAGTGCTGGGATTACAGGCTTGAGCCACCGCGCCCGGCCGAAAAGGCTTTCTTACACCCACCTATATCCTTCACTGCCAAAGTAGTACTACCCTTCAAGGATGTGTTCAAATAACACCCTCTCCCTGTAACTTCCCCCATAATGGTTTATTTACAATTACATCATAGTTTTTGTTAATAAATAGCACTTTCCCACCTGGAAAGTTTGTCCTATATAAGTTCTGAAGACACATGGACAGCAAAAGAAAGTAAAAAAGATATACTTACGTACCTAGCCAAGTCAACTAAACCAACCTTGCTAAACACCCCACAATCAGTATCTCTCGCAAGACAGCTCCTTACTCTTTGTCATTCTGGGTCTGCCCTTTTACTGCCACAAGCATTTGGAAGCTTTATTCATATTTTTAACTCAGAACACCTGTTCAATATTCACCACTTACTCGGTGCTTAGCAAATATATGTTGAAACTGGCTCAATTTATGAATTCTGCATATTGAATGTAAAAGAACACTTTGGGACTCAACACATATACACTACAAGGAAATCTGAGAGATTAATTAAAATAACAAGTAGAGGAGACCAGGCTTCAGGTCTAGTTTAAGTCCCACCACCTGTGTTTTGGGATGAGGATTTCATTTCCATCCAAATAAAAAAGACAACTATAAGCAGCTTCTCTGATGACTTCTTCTGTAAGATGAAACTTAGTAGGACATATCAAAGCATTCTGAAAATTCTCAGTGTGAGGTAGCATCAGCAACACAAGAAAAACAGCCATTCTGTAAACCAGGTGAGACAATTATTCTTCTAAAGTTAGGTTTATGTAAGTCTTAGAAGTGAGTATCTAATATGCAACTTAACTATGTATAACTATGGAAGATTCCATCACAAGTAAGCCAGTGGCCAATAGTATTATATCTTCATAGAAAAAAAGATGGTACGAAATAAGTTATTATTTAAAAAGAGAAGGGTGTTTTTGGTGGCGTAAGAAATCAAGAATGATCTAAAACAATGAAGCAGGCTTTCAAGAGGGAAGACAAACCTCCTCCATGGAAATTATTTTAAGTAGAACTGGCCATCAATCACTATTACAGAATTTATGTAACAGCATTACTAAAGGAACTCTTAATGCTGCAAGATTCTCTTTTGGCTCCCAAAGCCATAAAAGAATAAGAATGAAGTTTGAAGATGCTGTAGAGATGAAATGATAGTTTGTAAAGGAAAAAGCAATTTGCTCTAAGAATTAAGTACCAAGGACCCAGACTCCGATTCTAGCCCACTAAAACTACATTTTATTAAGAGGTAAGCCATCATGACACTCAACTTTCCTAGGCTGAAGTTCAGAGTTGTATTTATCCATTGAAAAGCAGTCTGTTTATGAAATGGTCGTCATTCCGGCAATGTGTTTTTGTTGGTCAGTTTTGGCTAATGTTTCACATGATAGCCACACTAACACATCTGCAATATCTCTGCATTTTTTCATCAGGCAGATTGAAGAAAAGAATCTTTCCAAATCATATCTCCTAGATATGACTTTAATCAAGCAAACAGAACACTAAGAAAATGTAGTTTTATAAAATCAAGCCTACTCTTTAGCATTGTACATTTTAACCAAAGCAACTTGAACATGTGAACAAAAGCTATTTTTCCATAGAAACTATGTACTATAACTCTCCTAGAAACTATTCTTTTTTCTAACTAAATGTATCAAGATAGTGCCAATAATTAATCTGAAAACTAGTTATTATACTTGAGAGGCACTGTGAGTCAGTACAGGCATACCTCTGATTGCACTTCACCTTACTGCACTTTGCAGATACTGTGTTTATAAACTGAAGCTGTATGTGCATCAAACAAGTCTACAGGCACCATTTTCCCAACAGCTTGTGCACTCTGTGTCTCTGTGTAACATTTTAATTATTCTTGCAATATTTTAAACTGTATTGTTATGTCTGTTATAATCATTGATGTTACTATTATAATTATTTGGGGGTGCCACAAACCATACCCATATAAGACAGCATATTAGTTCACTCTCACATTGCTATAAAGAACTGCCAGAGGTTGAGTAATTTATAAAGAAAAGAGGTTTAATTGACTCACAGTTCCACATGGCTGGGGAGGTCTCAGGAAACTTACCATCATGGCACCATTAGATCTCGTGAGAACTCACTCACTATCACAAGAACAGCATGGGGGAAATTGCCCCCATGATCCAATTACCTCCCACCAGGTCACTCCCTCAATATGTAGGGATTATGGGGATTACAGTTCGAGATGAGATTTGGGTGGGGACACAGAGCCAAACCATATCGGACAACAAATTTAATCAAAAAATGCTGTGTGTGTTCTGACTATTCCACCGACCTGCCATTCCCCCTTCTCTCACCCCTTTCAGGTTTTCTCTATTCCCTGAGACACAACATTACCAAAAAGAGGCCAATTAATAACCCTACAATGGCCTCCAACTCTTCAAGTGAAAGAGTCACACATACCTCACTTTAGATCAAAAGCTAGAAAGGATTAAGCTTAGAGAGGAAGACATGTCAAAAGCGAAAAGCTAGGCCTCTTGGGCCAAACAGCCATTTATTAATGCAAAAGAAAAGCTCTTGGGACAAATTAAAAGTGCTATTTCTGTGAACACATGATGAGAAAGTGAAACAGGCTAATTGCTGATACGAGAAGTTTTAGTGGTTTGGATACATCAAACCAGCCACATTTCCTTAAGCCAAAAACTAACCCAGAGCAAGGCCCTAACTCTCGTCCATTCTATGAAGGATAAGAGATGGGTAGGCTGCAGAAGAAAATTTGGAAGCTGGCAAAGCTTGGTTTGTGGTGTTTAAAGAAAGAAGCTATCTCCAGGACATAAAAATGCAAGGTGAAGCCACAAGTACTGATATAGAAGCTGTAGCAAGTTATCCAGAAGATCTAGCTAAGAGAATTGATGAAAGTGACTACACCAAACAGCAGATTTTCAATGTAAATGAAACAGCCTTCTATTGGAAAAAGATGTCATCTAAGACTCTCATAACTAGAGATAATTCAATGCCTGGCTTCAATGCTTCAACTGACAGGCTGACTCTCTTGTTAGGGGCTAATGCAGCTGCTGACTTTAAGTTGAAGCCAGTGCTCATTTACCATTCTGAAAATCCTAGGGCACTTAAAAATTATGCTAAATCTATTTTGCCTGTGCTCTATAAATTCACCAACAAAGCTTAGATGACAGCACATTTGTTTACAACATGGTTTCCTGAATATTTTTAGTCAACTGTTGAGACCTATGGCTCAGAAAAAGAGATTCCTTTCAAAACATTACCACTCATTGACAAGGCACTTGGTTACCCAAGAACTCTGATGGAGATGTACAAGGAGATTAATGTTGTTTTCATGCTAGCTGCCCCAACATTCTGCTGACATTCTGCAGCCCATGCATCAAAGAGTAATTTTGACTTTCAAGTCTTATTATTTAAGAAATACATATTGTAAGGCTTTAGTTGACATAGATAGTAATTCCTCTGATGGATCTGGAAGAAGTAAATTGAAAACCTTCTGGAAAGAATTACCCATTCTAGATGTCATTAAGAACATTTGTGATTTGTGGAAGGCATTCAAAATATCAACATTAATAGGAGTTTATAAAAAGTTGATTCCAACCCTCATGGATGACTTTGAGGGGTTCAAGAATTCAGTGGAGGAAGTAACTACAGATGTGATGGAAGTAGTAAGAGAACCAGAACTAGAAGCAGGCCGGAAGATGTGACTGAATTGTTGCAACTTCATGATAAAACTGGAATGGATGAGAAGTTTTTTCTTATAGGTGAGCATAGAAAGTGCTTTTAGATTAAAAACTACTCCTGTTGAAGATGTTATAACATTGTTGAAATAACAACAAAAGATTTAGGATACTACACAGACTGAGTTGATAAAGCAGCAGCAGAGTTTGAGAGGACTGATCCCAATTTTGAAAGCAGTACTACTGTGAATAAAATACTATCAAATAGTATTGCATGCTACAGAGAAATCGTTTGTGAAAGAGTCAATTTATGTGGCAAATTTAATTGTTGTCTTATTTTAAGACATTGCCACAGCCACCCCAACCTTCAGCAGCCACTACCCTAATCAGTCAGCAGCAGTCAACATCAAGGCAAAGACGCTCCACCAGCAAGAAGATTATGACTTCTTGAAGGCTCCAGTGATTGTTAGCATGTTTTAGCAATAAAGTCTTTTTTAATTAAGGTATGTACATTGTTTTTTCAGACATGCCATCACACACTTAATAGATTATAGTGTCATGGAAACGTAAGTTTTATATGAACTGGGAAACCAAAAAATTTGTGTGACTCACTTTGTTGTGATATCAATTTATTGTGGTTGTCTGGAAGCAAATCCACAATATCTGCCAGGTATGCCTGTAACTTAAGACAGCTGACCACACAAAATAGGAGTCTTGCTTTGGCCACTTTTAAAGAGGTCACTGTGTTAGATTGTTTTATGATGAAAAAAGTGAGAGAAGTTGTAGAGGAAAGAGAAAAGGCAGAAGTAGGAATACAAAAAGCAAATGAAGCTAAAATAGCGGTTAAAACTCTGGGATTTCAGACATTCAGATTTAAATCTTGTTATCAACTCTTAGAAGACATACAGTTTTGAGCTCATCACTTAACCTCTCTGTACCTTTTTTCTACATTTTAAAATTAAACATATATGAGGCCAAATTCTTACTACTGCATAAAGATTAAGTAATCCATGTAAAGTACATCTAATAGTCACTATATGTGCATGGCACAAAAGAAACATTTCAATTCTATCACGTATTTTTATTCTTTGAGAAGGAAAAGAGTATTTATAGTTACAAACATCCAAAGTAACAGTCTCTCTCATGTAAAAATGAATTCATTTTCCTGAGTTATTTATAGTAGCACTTAAAATTTATTTTTCAAAGTGGACAAGTACAATTAATTTAAAATTAATATGACAATTATTGTGAATTCATTAAAATTTCATGTGATTATTGGAAATGTTTACAAGGTATGCAACAGACTCATATAGAAAAGATAGTAATTAAGCCTGAATAATTGAAATTTTAAATGATCACTTATAAAAATATATTATTAAATTTGAGTCATGCTATTTTAAAATTAATCTATAATTTCTATTTACTGGAGACAAAGTAAGTATATGTTTTATGAATGTTAAAACAAATAGAATTCATTTAGAATGGATGACAAAGGATAAGTCTTCTGAAAGTCAGAAACAGTCTCCTGCCTGCTAGGAAACTATAATGCAATCAGGAAATTCTGCTGACAATCTTCTCTGTATCTTATCCCTCTTTTTCAATAAGCAAAATCATTAATGATGTCAATGAAGTCTCCCCCTTCTCCTACCAAACGCTGACAGTAAGTGGCAGGTATGTTCACGTGTTGTCATAAAGGTCACTGTGCAATTGGCAGCACTAATAATACCTGGGTGATTTAATTTGATCTGCAGGTAACTCGTCTGGTTTTCTTTTTTCCCTTATTTGTGATTTTACAAGGGAATTGGCAGTGTTTCCTCTTTAAAATATTTGGTTACTCAAATAGCTAAATCACAAATTCCACGAAGACACAAGGAGTATCTTGTTTGTGTTTTTCCCCAGCAACTAGCACAGTAACTTAATAGTAGTTTAAAAGTTTCTCAATTGAACAAATGAAAGATAGTAAATCAATAAATGAACAAATAAATAATGCAAAATTGTCTTTAGGAATTAATAAAGTTGTTAGAGTTTTTTTTTCTTTTTTTTTTTTTTTTTTTTTTTTACTTCTGCTGAGTTCCTTTTTTCTTCATAGTACTTCTTACAGTTTGAAGAGACATGTTTATAAGATTATCTGATTGTGGCATGCCTCCCCCACTAGCCTGTCTTGTTTACAATGGTACTCCCAATTCCTAACACAGACCTGGCACCCATGAGCACTCAGTAAATACTGATGAAGGAAGGAATGCCTCCTGTTGGGGTAGCTCAATTAATTGGTGGACATCAAAGCTCTACTTTCAGACTCTATGCCCATTTTCTACAATAGAAAATCCTGCAATAAGAAAGCAAATCTATTTAATAATACTTATTGACTATCCACTCTACTGATGGCATAATCCCCAAGATTTTCAGTTGTCCTTTATACAAGGGAGGTTTTCAGAAATAGTTTAATCTCCCTTTCTCCGCATAAGCACTATTTGCAGAGCCGCATTTGTATCTCCCAACAGGATGCTTCAAAATAGGTAATATTTTATATATTCTAAAATAAACGCCATTACAAGTTGCATAATTTTAAATGTCCTGTTTCTCACCAGAGAAATGGGCTCCAATTATTGGGTCAACTGTTCTGTCTCACTTTTGGAGGCAGAACTCGTAATATTAGAAATCAAAACAAGTATCTGGTTAGCTATCTCACTTTTCAGCATAAAGTTGTCTTTGATTTGTGGTCCATATTGATCCAAAATATATTTGATATATAAACTTATACATTGTCAGTATAACCTTTGGGCCTCTTTTTATGCCCCAAGTGAAAACACCTCAAGAAACTCCCCAATACAAGCTAGTACCTTTTTTATATATTTTCCTCTCCCCTCTCAAAGATGAGACAATTAGAAACTGAACATTAAGGAGTTGCATATAAATGTAAAATTAATACAATGCAAAGCAATAGTAGCAGTCATAAGAGCTAACAATTATTAAAAGTCTATTATATTCCTAGCATTGTTATAACTTCCTATTCCTTGTAGCTTATCCTCACAACACTGAAAATACATGTAAGTCCCATTTGAATAATGTTATCAAGATCACATAAGTATCAGGGAGGCACATCTAGTATTTCAACCCAAGTTCGTAAGAATACAAGATTTTTCAGCCTCAGCACTTGGGGCTAAATGTGTTTTGGAAAGCTGTCCTGTGCCTCTATCCACTAAATATCAGTAGCAGCTTACTCTCAGTGTGACAAACAAAAATGATTCCGGATATTGTGAAATGTCCCAATGGGGGCACAACCCCCCCACCATCCTCCTATCTCTCACCTAACTCAAAACACCAATTCCTCCATCCCTACTTTCCATCCTCATTGAAAACCACTAGAATTCAATGCCCAACTTCTTTATTCTCTACCATTTGCCTCCACTATGAAGGGGAAATCATGAGTCAAGCATTCAAATTTAACCCATCCTAGTATTTACTAAAATTATAGAAAACAGTTGTACATTCATATGGTAACTTAACCAAATAAACCTCTTCCTTAACCTGTGATATCTTTATAGGTAAACTAAACTTCACAAGGGAAGGAACTAAAATTATTGTAAAACCGATTTTCTTGGTCACTGTTTGGAAATGCTTCAATTTTAGAAAAATTCAAGGAAAAAAATGGAGAAAGATCTAAGTATAGTGGTTTTCATTTACAAGGTGTGTATCTTCAAGGCACTCAGTTTACGATAATTAAATCTCTGAGTTACATATAAAAAACAAGATCATTTGCTGTTTATTTCTCAGTGACTTTTTGAAGTGAGGTTTACCCCGAACCAAGAGTCAAGGATGTTGCTTCTTAAGCTCATATGCCTTTTACTCTTTACATTGGGTCACATGTCAATTCTAATCCCAGTGACAACATGGTGTAACTGAATAAAAAGAACTGAAATTACCAATTATGGTTTTTAAAGGCATACATTATTTTATCCCTTTTATATAAAATCATAGGGTCAAAAAAAATGAGAATTCATTTAAATCACATTTTGGATCCGTGAATTGTAATTGCTGCATCTTTTTAAAAAATAAATATTTGTTTCTTGCCTATAGAATTATACAGGTTTTTTCCTTTTCATTTTGCTTTTGACTTTGGCACTGGTGGTTTTAAGTTTTAGTTCAGATACAAAGATGTATATTACTGTAAACTCATTTACTTTTATACCATATTGCTATTCCTCTGTATCAGAAGTAAATTTACCTGCTAACAATAGTCACGAGCTTTTTAATTCCTTAAAAAAAAAGTTTTCCTGTTCAACAAAACAACTTGTAGATAAACATCTTCTGTCTCCAGAATACCAAGACTGATAACACGTTTTTCTAAATGAAATTTAGAAATTAAATTTCAATGACAGCGAGACTTGCTTCCAACCAGGACAAACTGATACCAATTTACCCTCCTGAGAAAACAGTTCTAAACCTTGGCAATAATATATTAAGCAACCATTTCAGGAACTGAACTGACAGCCTGCTGAGAGAAGGGAAATACACACAATTGGTTCCACCTTTGTCCTACCTTTTTGCCCAAGAGCACTCTTTTACAGAAAGGTAGAGTCCAGGCACAGATGTAGACAAGCTGAGCTTGAGAGAGACTAGAGTTTGGAGACTGGAGTTTGCGTCTGCAGAGATGTAACCATACCAGATCAATCTGGATCAACTTTTATGCAACAAAGTTGTGAGTTGTTTCTCAGTTGCCATGGACCCCCAGGTTGAAGGTCAAATAACTTGAACATGCCCCGTTGAACCAAGTGTGCGACCACAGGGAGGAAGCTAAGTGTTCGGACTGAGGAGTGGGGACTGAATTAAGCTCTAGTGTGACCCCATGTCAAGATCCAGGCAAATCATCACTTCCTAGCATCACCTCATTGCATGATCCAATCAGGTCACACCTCATCATCCTATGCTTAGAAAACCTGACCTAAACTCCAGCTTGGGGAGACAGATTTGAACGCTTCCTCTTGTCTCCTTACTAGCTGAATCACAGAAAAGCTTTTCTTTTCTCAAAAGCTGGTGCCATGGTATTGGTTTCTATGTGCATGGGACAGTGAGATCATTGATTGCCTGGTAACAGAAACAGCAGGATTTGTAAAACAGTGTAGTGAAAGCACAGTCCCAGTGGCCCAGAAGTCTGTGTGCAGGTTCACGTCAGGTTTTTGGCTAAGAGCAAGACCATGTGTGTTTGAAGAGCAAGACTCCACCATGCCTAAGAGAGACAACTGCTGTGGAGCAAAGGGCAGAATGGAGAGCCCCAGGCTGGGGCAGTGCAAACAGATGTTAGAGCTCCTACCAGCCAGGGTGCAAAAATGTCACTGTGAATATTTGCCACTCAAGAGAGACCCCAAAAGTCCACAGCTTCCAATGTAGGACTATGCCCTACATCAAAAGCTATGACCAAGGACATGAGACAAAACTGAAGCGAGCCCTAAAATCAAGCCTGACAGGGTCAAGAGGATTTACTGATAACTTCCTGCCAAAGAAAAAAATGTAACACCCTTGAAAGGAAGATAGAATAATCTAGAGAAGGAAAAATCCTAAATGTGTATATACCTACCAACAAAGGTTAGAAATACAAAAACAGAAAATGGACAGAACAAAAGGGACAAATAGATAAAGCCAAAACATAGGTGCAATTGTTTTTAAATTATTACCATATCATAAAGTACACAGAATTTAGGTATTCAGGTGAATGAACTTTGATAATTATGTTACCCACCCATGTGACTACCACATACACACAGATACGAAATATGGACCACATCTGTCACCCTCAAAATTTCTCAATGTCTCTTTCCATTCAAATAACTACCCCAAACTCAGGCTACTACTTTCTGATTTCTTTACCACATCATTTTTATCTCTTATTGAACTTCATGTAAATAGAATCACACAGTATGTACTTTTTTTGCATAACATAGTGTTTTTATGACTCAAATATGTTTTTGCACATATTCATCATTCCTTACTTTTATTGCTGTATAGTTTCCCATGTAGGAATATATCATAATTTGTTTACTTGTTTTTTTAATATACATTTGGGTTGTATCCAGTTTTTGCCTATTTTGAATAAGGCTGCTATAAACAGCCTTTCGCAAGTCTGTGAAAATGTTTTCATGTCTCTTGAAAAAATACCTAATAATTGAATTGCTGGGTCACCGGTGATCTATATTTAACTTTATAAAGAGCTGCCAAATATTTCTCCAAAGTGGTTGTATTACTTTAATCTTCCATAAGAAATGTATGAGAATTTCAGTAGCTTCACATCTTCATGAACATTGGTGTTGAGATAGCAATATAGACCAAATATTTGTATTCTAATAAATGTGAAATGGTATCTCATTTTCATTTTCTTAATGAGAAATAATACTTTATTATGTGATTAATGGCCAATCATATATTACCCGTTGTAAAGTGTTTATTAATTTTCTAATTTTTAAAATGTTTTTTTCATGTTACAGAGTTTAAAGTGTTCCTTGTATATTTTTATACAAGTCTTTTGTCAAATGCATGAATTCATGTGTTATGAATATTTTTCTAGTTTGTGGATTTTATATTTGTTTTATATTTTATATTTATTTTCTTAATGGTGTCTTTTGGCAAAATTCATTTTTTCAATTATTTCATGGAAAGTTTGTGATTTTTATGCATCATCCAAGAAATCTTTAACATCCCAAAAGTCACAAAGATATTATCTGTGACAAGCTTGATAGTTCTGTTTTTGCTTTTGAGTAAATAAGCCACCTTAAATGAATTGTTGTATAAGGATTGAGATAGGGTCAAGGTCTCTTTTCACCATTGATAACCAGATGTTCCAGTAACATTTTCAAGAAAGAATTCTCAATTAACTTGCACCTGAATCGAAAACCAATTGGATACCCACACACACACACACACACACACAGAGTTATTTTTGGACTTCCTTTTCTGTTTCATTAATCTATTAATCTATCCTTACATATACAGGAATATTTGTGTACAAATATATAGGAATACGTGTATACACATATATTTTTCTGGACTCTATTATTTTCTATTAATCTATAAGTCTTTACACACATTGACACCACACTGTTATCTCATAGATTTATAGTAAGTCTTGAAACCAAGTACTGTAAGTCCTCCAACTTTGGCTTTTTCTTTCATTTTAGTTTGGTTTGGGTTGTTCTAGGTGGTTTGCATTTTATGTATATTTTAGAATTATCTTATTTGTTTCTTCAAAATAACATTTGAATTTTAATAGGAATTTGATCTATAGATCAGTTTGGGTATAATGAACAACTTAATGTCCAATCCATCAACATGGTATATATATTTATTAGGATTTATTTAACTTCTCTCAGCTGAGTTTTATAGTTTCCCATATAAAGTTACCAAATATTTTTCATTAGGTCTACTCCTTAGTATTTGGTTTTAAATACTATTATAAATAATATTAACTTTTTTTTTCTTTTTTTTTTTTGAGACGGAGTCTCACTCTGTCACCCAGGCTGGAGTGCAGTGGCGCGATCTTGGCTCACTGCAAGCTCCGCCTCCCGGGTTCACGCCATTCTCCTGCCACAGCCTCCCGAGTAGCTGGGACTACAGGTGCCCGCCACCTCGCCCAGCTAGTTTTTTGTATTTTTTAGTAGAGACGGGGTTTCACCGTGTTAGCCAGGGTGGTCTTGATCTCCTGACCTCGTGATCCGCCCATCTCGGCCTCCCAAAGTGCTGGGATTACAGGCTTGAGCCACCGCGCCCGGCCATATTAACTTTTAACCTAATTTTCAAATTCCTTGTTGAAAGTATATAGACATACAATTTATATATTAATATTGTATCCTCAATCTTAGTAAATGCACCCTTTTAGTTTTAATTATTTTTCTTGTAAATGTCATAGAATTTTTTTAATAACCATAATCATTTTATCTGCAAATTATGCAGTTTAATTTAAGAAGTTTTACTTCTTCTTTTCCAGTCTGTATTCCTTTAACGTTTTATTATCTTATTGGTGTGGAGTTCTAGTAAAAGTTGAATAGAAACAGTGAGAATTTTTTTCCAAAATTTAAAGAAAATTGGTTAATGTTTCAATATTAAACATGATATTAGCCATAGATTTTTTCTTTTTTTTTTTTTTTTTTTTTTTTTTTTGAGACAGAGTCTCACTTTATCACCTAGGCTGGAGTGCAGTGGCACTATCTCGGCTCACTGCAACCTCCACCTCCCAGGTTGAAACAATTCTCTGCCTCAGCCTCCAGAGTAGCTGGGAATTACAGGCACCCACCACCACGCCCGGCTAATTTTTTGCATTTTTAGTAGACACAGGGTTTCACCATCTTGGCCAGACTGGTATTGAACTCCTGATCTCGTGATCCACCCACCTCTGCCTCCCAAAGTGCTGGGATTATAGGTATGAGCCACCACGCCAGGCCAGCCATAGATTTTTATAGATGCCTTTTATCAGATTAAAGCAATCCTCCTCTGTTCTTATTTGTTGAGAGGTGTTTGACAGAATTTGGGTAACTGTCCCCATAAGTCTCATGTTGAGATGTAATCCTTGATGTTGGAGGTGAGACCTGGTGGGTGGTAACTGGATCACAGGGATGTATTTCTCATGAATGGTTTAGCACCATCTCCTTGGTACTGTCCTCACAATAGTGAGTTCTGGTGAGATCTGGTTTTTTAAAAGTGGGTGGCCCCTCTCCTCACTCTTGCTCCTACCCTTGCCATGTGAAATGTGTGCTCCTCCTTTGTCTTCTGCCATAATTGTAAGCTTCATCAGACCCTCACCAGAAGTAGATGCTGGTGTCATGTTTCTTGTGCTGTCTGCAGAACCATAAGCCAGTTAAAATTCTTTTCATTATAAATTATGTGAGTATTTCTTCATAGCAATGCAAGAATGGTCTAACACAGAAAATTGGTACCAAGGAGTGGGGTATTGCTATAAAGATGCCTGAAAATGTGGACCAGCATTGGAAATTGGTAACAGGCAGAGGTTAGAAGAGTTTGGAGGGTTCAGAAGGAGACAGGAAGATGAGGGAAAATTTGGAACTTCTTAGAGACTGTTTAAATGGTTGTGACCAAGATGCTTATAGTGACATGGACAGTGAAGTTCAGGCTGACAAGGTGTCAGATGGAAATGAGGAACTTATTGGGAACTAGAGTGAAAGTTATTGTTGTTATGCCTTGACAAAAAAAAAAAAAAAAAACTGTATTCATGCCCTAGTTATCTATAGAAGTTTTTAACTTTAGAGGTGATGACTTAGGGTATCCAGTGGAAGAAGTTTTCAAGGAGCAAAGTGTTCAAAATGTGGCCTGACTGCTTCTAACAGCCTATGTTCAGATACCGTAGCACAGAAATGACTTAGAACTGGAAGTTATATTCAAAGGAGAAGCAGAATGTAAAAGTTTGGAAAATTTGCAGCCTGGCCATGTGTCTAAGAAAAAGCACCATATTATCAGGAGAGAAATTCAAGCAAGCTGGGGAGCAACCCCTTAATAGATAGGTTTGCATGACCCAAAGGGAGCTAAGTGCTAATATCCAAGACAATGGGGAAAAGGTCTTAAAGGCATTTCAGAGGTCTTTGTGGCAGCCCCTCACATCATAGGCCCAAAGGCCTAGGAGGAAAGAATGGTCTTGTAGTCAGGCCCAAGTCCCCACTACTATGTGCATCCTCAAAACACTGCTCCCCCACACAGGCTACTCTGGCTGCAGCCTCAGCTCACAGGGTCCCAGTTACAGCCCAGGTTGTTGCTCCAGAGGACACAAGCCATAAGCCTTAGTGGTTTCCAGATGGCATTAAGTCTGCAGGTGCACAGGATGCAAGAGTAAAGGAGGCTTGGCATCCTCTGCCTAGATTTCATAGAATATATTGGAAAGCCTGGGCATCCAAACAGAAGCCTGCTGCAGGGGCAAAACCCTCACAGAGAATCTATACTAAGGCAGTGTGAAGGAGAAATGTGGTGTTGAAGGCCCTAGGCAGAGTGCCACTGAGGCACTGGCTAGTGGAGCTGTGGGAAGGAGGCCACCATCCTACAGGTTCCAGCATGCTAGATCCACCATCCCTTGGTGCTGTTCTCACAGTAGTGAGTTCTGGTGAGATTTGGTTGTTTAAAAGTGCATGGTAACTCCCCTCACTCTCTCTTGCTCCCACTCTTTCCATGTGAAACACCTGCTCTGCCTTTGTCTTCTGCCATGACTGTAAGCTTCCTGAGGCCCTCCTCAGAAGCAGATGCTGGCTCCATGCTTCTTGTACTATCTGCAGAACCATGTGCCAATTAAACCTCTTTTCATTATAAACCACCCAGACTAAGATATATCTCTATAGAAACATAAGAATGGTCTAACACAGTACTGTCATGAAGGGGTATTGAATTTTGCCAACGGCTTTTTTCAAACCTAATGAGATTAGGATGATTTTCTATTTTATTCTGTTAGTAAAATGAATTACATTGATTGATATTCAAATGGCAAAGCAAGCTCACATTCCTGGATAAACTCATTGGTCATGTTGTATTATCCTTTTCACATGTTACAAGACTTGATTCACTGTATTAGTTTGTTCTTGCATTGCTAGAAAGAAATACCAGAGACTGGGTAATTTATAAAGAAAAGAGGTTTAATTGGCTCATAGTTCCACAGGCTGTACAGGAAGTGTAACAGCTTCTGCTTCCAAGGAGGCCTCAGGAAACTTATAACCATGGTAGAAGGTGAAGGGGAAGCAGGCACAACTTACATGGCTGGAGCAGGAGGAAGAGAGAGGGGGAGGAGGTGCTATGCACTCTTAAACCACCAGATCTCACAAGAACTCACTCACTATTGCGACATGGTACCACAGGGAAAATCCACCCCCACAATCCAATCACGTCCCACCAGGCTCCACCTCCAACACTGGAGAGTACAATTCGACATGAGATTTGTGTAGGGTGGGTGATGGCATGGATCACATATCTAAACCAATCATTCACTAATATTTTTGTTAGGGAATTCTGTCTGTGTATTCATGAGAAATATCGTTCAGATATTTTATTGTCTTACTAGATCTTTGAAAGATTTTAATATCGGGGCTATGCTGGCCTCAACAAAACAAAACAATGAAAAGAATTATAAAGCCTTCCCTTTGCTTCTATTTTCTGAAAGAGTCTGTATAGAACTGTAATTCTATCATTCTAAGATATTGGGTTGAATACTTGGATAAAACATCAAGACCTGGAAGCTACAGTAATCAGGAAATAGTACTATCGGCTTAATAATGAACAAATAGATCAGTGGGTGAGAGAGAGAGTCTATTCAAAATAGTGTTCAAACAACTTGAGATTCTAATGTGCTCCTCTTTAAATCATATACAAAAATTAATTCAACATGAATTAAAGACCTAACCGAAAACCAAAACACAATTCTTATTTTAAAAAAGGAGCAAACCTCTTTGTGATCCTACTATAGACAGAGATTTCTTAGAACACAGATATCACAAACCTTAAAATATTAATAAATTGAAGTTCATCAACAGTGAGAAATTATTAATTATAAATCAAAACCCTGAGATAAAATGACACACCAACATAAATGGCAAAAATGTGAAAGACTAAGACCACCAAATATTGACAAGGATTTAAAGTAATGAAACTGATAGCATACTGGTGGGAGTGTAAAATGCTATAACCACATTGGAAAATGGTTTGGGAATTTTATGTTCAATTAAACATATGCCTACCTATGACCCAAAAATTCCACCCAAGATAAATAAAAAGCTATTTCTAGAAAAAGTCATATTCAAGAATGTTCACAGATACATACTTACTTATAGGCAAAACAAAACTATACCAATGTCATTCGACAGAAGATTTGATACATAAATTGTGGTGTATATTATGAAATACTGTTCATCAATAGAAAAACCGAATTAAGTATGCATACAACAGCGTGGATAAATTCCAAAAACTTCATGCTGAACAGAGAAGCCAGATACAAGAGTACATACATTTGATTCCATTTAAGTGAATTTCAAGAACAAGCAAAACTAATTTACAGTTCAAGATATCAAAATAGTTGCTTTGAGGAAAAGGGGAGTTGACTGGAAAAGGGCACAGAAAAATCTGGGGTGATGTGAAACAGGTCATGATGCATGTGGCAACTGAAGGGATGCAAGCTGCTAGAAAAATATTACCCTCTTCCATTTCCTTGATGGATACTTTTAAGTGGCTTTCAACATGGTTACGTACATGGCTCCCAGCAAGATTAAACCCAATTGCTCAGAGCAGAGATCCCCTTGATATTGCAACTCTGGATGGACTTTCCTTCCTTCCCTGTTTATTCTTCCTAGTTCTATACTCTCCTTGGTTGGAACCATTTTCTAAAACACACTTTCTGCCCACAAGCCCATGTGCCAAGCTCTACTTTTTGGGGGAAAGAAACAAAAGTTATCTGGAGGGCTCTGTAGCTGACAGGATGGATGAAATCCAAACCTATTCAGTCATTTTTATCTCTCTGCTCATGATTCAAATTCTGGGAGAGAACACACAATCGGCCTAGCTTGGGTCCTATCTCCCAATATACAAGGGGCGGACATAAGGTCCTTTGATAGTTCCTCAAAGAGAAAAGAGGTAATTCCTCAAAAGCAATGGAATTCTAATTCTAAATGAAAAATTGCTATTGTCTATATCTTTGTGTCCAAATTATATTAAGAACCTGAGGAGCATAACTTAGAAGAATAAGGTATATTTAAATTATGACCATAAATTAACAAAACTTTTAACATCATATTTACATTTTACTTATTTTACTAAGAGTTTATGATTATAGGTCATTCATATTTATGGAAATTAATTAAAAATTTAAAAATTTTTGGGCCACAGGTAGGCATATGTTTATGGGTGTGTGCCTTTCTCAAAACTCACTAAACTGCACCATTTAAGATTTATTTCACTAAATGAAAATTACACCTCACTAAAAATAAATGAAAGACACACACAGAAAAATGTGTCAGGCAAAGCTAATCTGTGGTGGTAAAAGTCAGGATAGTGATTACCCAAGGTATGAGATTGTGACTTGACAGAGGTATGAGGCAGCTTCTGCAGTACTGATAATGTCCTGTGTCTTAATCTGGGTGCTGGTTGTATTTGTGTGTTTACTTTGTGAAATTTCAATCACACTTACGATGTGTGCACTTTTTAAATATATTGTACTTCAGTATAATTAGCATTTTTAAATTTTGATGCAAGTGATCACAAAAGGATGTTCCATCAATTCCTAGATATAAACATACATACTGTACCATTGACACCATGGGATGTAAGGGGGTTTCTAGCTGTACCATCCTATTGTGCATAATAAGTTCCTAGTGGAAAAGGTTTAACCTGTTACTATGACAGTATGCTTCGACTACAGCATTCACAGAGAATAAATCATTTCAATTTAATCTGTCCAGTTGCTTTATTATTAAAGATGACAAGGAAGCAACAGTGAACATCACTAGAGAAATCTCAGCAATATACATCTGTCACATTATAATACAGTGGAATCAGAGATCATTCAGGAGTATAATTGTAATTTCAGAAAACCAAATACTATTTGTGTGATAGCATCCATCTGTATCTCTTTAACCTGTATTTTCAATTTGCTGCCTGTTTATATCTATTCAAACCTGAAGCATTACATGTCATTAAATACCATGTAAAAAAGTTAGGCCCAACGGTAAAGAATGAGAAGCTAACTTGGGATCACCAGCATCTGGGGCCAGATGATTATATTTTAACAATAGCTATATCATCCTTGAGGTATAACATAAGTATTTTGATAGACATTCCAACATGCAACTAAGGAAATAGACTTTACTAGAGATGAAACTATCTCCTGGTGAAAGAAAACATTAATGAATGTGTCAGTTAGGGTTCTTTGGCTGCAATCTATAGAAACTCACTTCAGCTAACATAAGCCAAAAAAAAAAGAATGTATTATAATGTATTATAAGTTGATTTGGGGATTTCTCATTGGATTAAGGTGAGGAAGGACACCAAGGCATCTTTGGGTCTTTGAAAAGGTAAACTGATGGAAGTGTGATGGAAGTGGACTGCTTGACCTCACCTCACATCTTCTTGGATCAACTTTTAACCCCAGCCATTGCATCAGAAAGAAACTACACAGGTGTAACGTGACAGCATCTTCTGTAAAGGAGCTTCCCTACCAATAGGATGTCTGTGGGCACCCACTCAGTCATTCTAGCACATGCGTAAAAACATGAAGATGTGAAGCAGGTCATGATGCACATGGCAACTGAAGGGATGTAAGATGCTAGAAAAAAATTACTCTCTTCTATTTCCTTGATGGATAATTTTAAGGGGCTTTCAACATGGTTACATATATGGCTGCCAACAAGATTAAACCCAATTGCTCAGAGCAGAGATCTCCCTGATAATGCAATTCTGGATGGGCTTTCCTTCCTTCCCTGCTTATTCTTCCTAGTCCTATACTCTCCTTGGTTGGAACCACTTTCTAAAACACACTTTCTGCCCACAAGCCCATGTGCCAAGCTTTACTCTCTGGAGGAAAGAAACAAAAGCTATCTACAGGGCTCTGTAGCTGACAGGATGGATGAAATCCAAACCTATTCAGTCACTTTTGTTACTCTGCTCATAATTCAAATCCTGAGAGAGAACACACAATTGGCCTAGCTTGGGTCCTATCTTCCACTATTCAAGGGGTGGGCATAAGGTCCTTTGAAAGAGAGTTCCTCAAAGAGAAAAGAGGTAATTCCTTGGAAAAAAATTGGAATTCTAATTCCAAATGAAGAAATATTGCTATTGTCTATATCTTTCTGTGTCCAATTTACATTAAGAACCCAAGGAGCATAACTTAGAATAAGGCATATTTAAATTACAACTCTAAATTAACAAAACTTTTAATATCATATTTATATTTTACTTATTTTACTAAGAGTTTGTCCTTATAGGTCATTCCTATTTATGGCAATTAATTAAAAACCATTATGAATATGAAGATGGTTAAGTCAGAAGCTCATCTCCTCACTTATTCTTAAAAGGTTTGATATAACATTACCACTAGAAAGTAGCTAAGGCTTCTAGACATAATGAAGTAAGCACATTCTACCCTACCATCCCACTAAATACAATTAAATATGCTGGACAAAATATATAAGGCTATATATATATACACACACACACACATATATATATATACAGTGATGTGATTATAGGTCACTGTAGCCTTAAACTCCTGGGCCCAAGCAATCTCCCTGCCTCAGCCTCCTAAGTTCTAGCTTTTAATTAAATATAAGACATACAGGACAAATATGGACAGGGTCCCTCTATAGTCTTCATAGTGCCTGACTGGGGAGAAAAGGGAATGCTACATCTGTTTATGTTAGTGCAGGGTAGAGATGGTCTATTATATATATATATAATATATGTCAATATATATTATATGTCTACATATGTCAATATATGTCTATATATATTATATGTGTGTATATATATATATATTTTTTTTCCAGAACTATGAAAGGTAGAGGAAAAAAGGCAGACTGGCTAGGGACCTGTAGACTAAAGGGAGAATGTGGTAGTGAGTTCCTTGGTGTGGTTTTGTCTCTTGGCTTTGGCACTAAAGCAGCCTGAAACCCAGAAACAAAGAGATGCAAACCAAAAAAATAAAAAAGCACCCCCTCTCACTCCCAACATTGTTCTTAATAGCCACAGAACAGGGAAAAGGCAGCCCTATGGCACAGAAACAGCAGGACAGGACAGAACAGATATTTTGACTATATCTTCCCTACTCCAGGCAAACACCACAAAAGAAACTGTGCCCCTTGCCTTTCTCACTAGGCACTGCAAAGACTGTGGAACTGCTCCATGTAAAAATGCACTCATCACACAGAGGCTGCAGCATCCCTCACCCTCCCTCTCCCCGGGTACTGCGGATACTATGGGGTGGAACCCTGTCAACCAGTCCCACTCCACAGTAACTTCAGCAGAGGCCGAACCCTTCCTTCCTCCACTTTCCCCATCAAATAGACCATCTCTACCCTGCACTAACATAAGCAGGTGTAGCATTCCCTTTTCTCCCCGGTCAGGCACTATGAAGACTGTAGAGGGACCCTGTCCATAATATTTGTCCTGTATGTCTTATATTTAATTAAAAGCTAGAACTTAGGAGGCTGGGGCAGGGAGATTGCTTGGGCCCAGGAGTTTAAGGCTACAGAGACCTATAATCACATCACTGCACTCCAGCCTGGGCAACAGAGCAAGACCCTGTCATTCATAGATAGATACACAGACAAATGGATGGAAAGGTAGAAATAAATGCTAGAAAAAATCGTAAGATCCTTTCAAGTTTGCTATTAATACATGACATGAGAAGAATGTTCCTAATTTCATGATTATTTGACGAATTTACTATTTTCTTCAAGATGTGAGGGTTTTATCATATCATAAAGGGTATTTGTCTTTTAAATCTCTAAAGGCTTTAATTCAGAATCTTTACTAGAGCACTTATTTTATAAAATATGTTGAAGATAACCTTACATTTAAAAAATTATATATAACCCTTCAGTTAACTTAGGCCTTTCTGACCTGAGATTTGTATAAAATTTTTAATTTACCAAAATTTTAAATTTTGTTAAATGTTGTTCTACAGAAGAAAATTATTTAAAATCTTTATTAATACAGCCAGTCTTTATCTTTTAAGTGGAGAATTTAATCCATTTACATTCAAAGATATTATGGATAGGTGAGGTTTTGTTTCTGTCATATTTTATATATTCTTTCCTTTTTCTCTCATTGTGGATTGACAATTATCTGTAGTGATACCTTTTGAATTCCTTCTCTTCTTCATTTGTGTGTTTTACCAGTTAGTTTCACATTTTCATGTGTTTTCATGATTGTAAATGTTGTCCTTCACTGCCAGGTTTAGGACTGCCTTGAGCACTTCTTATAGGACCAGTCTAGTGATGATGAACTCCCTCAGCTTTTGCTTCTCTGGAAAGACTACTTCCTCATTTATGAGTAACAATTTTTCTGGCTATAGTATTCTTAGCAAGCAGTTTTTTTATTTCAGTACTTTGACTATATCAACCCATTCTCTCCTAGCCTATAACATTTCTGCTGAAAAATCAGCTTTTAGTCTAATGAGGGTTTCTTTACAGGCAACTAGAAGCTTTTGTCTTGCTGTTTTTAAAATTCTTTTTTGTCTTTGATTTTAGGCAGTTTAACTATAATGTACTCTGGAGAAGACCTTTTTGCATTGTATCCATTTGGGGATCTCAGAGCCTCCTGTATCTGGATATATAAATCTCTTCCTAGACTTGGAAAGCTTTCATCTATTATTTTCTTAGATAGGTTTTCTAACAGTTTCATTCTTTCTTCACCTTTGAGCCCACAATAATTTGAAATTTGGTTGCTTTATGGTGTCCCATATGTCATGAAGTCTTTGCTCATTCTTTATTTTTGTCTGAATGGGTTTCTTCAAAAGACCTGTCTTTAAGTTCTGAGATTCTTTCTTCTCCTTGAGCTAGTCTGTTTTGTAAGGTTTCAAATGTGTTTTGTAGTTCATTCAATGGATTCTTCAGTTCAGATTTCAGTTTTCTTCTTTTTTACATCTATCTTTCTGTTAAATGTCTCATTCATATCCTGAACTGTTTTTCTAATGTGTATTGTTTTCGAAAATTCTTTTTCTCACTGAGCTTCTTTAGAATAATTTGAAATCTTTTTCTAAGATTTTGTGAATTTCTTTTTGATTGAGATCTGTTGCTGGAGAATTATTGCATTCCTTTGGAAGTGTCATGTTTTCTTGCTTTTTAATGTTTCTTGTGTCCTTCCATCGATTTTTATGTATCTGATGTAACAGTTGCTTCTTCCAATTTTTTTTAATTTCCTTTCATAGAAGAGGGTTATTTTCCTGAATGTCTATCTATGTTGCTGGTTGTATAGCACACTTTGGCTTTAATTCTAAGTTCATGCAGTGATACATTTTTGTATGACTTCTTCGGCTGTAAACAGCATCAGTGGTATCTGTTATTTCCTCAGTGGCTTACAACGCAGTTGCTAGTAGAGGCTGTGTTGAAGTTTTGCTGGGGATTGGGACAGCAGGCAGGTCAGCCTTTAGGCCCCAGTGGTGGCAGCAGTGAGGTGATCATGTCTGTCCTTGGTCCCCAGGGCAGAATATGCTCGCACCAGTGGCTAATTCTTGGGTCTCCAGGCAGCTTACTCAGATGCTGGTAGCTTCAGCAGTGGGCCAAGTGGGTTCTCAGGATCCTGGGTAGGCAGCACGGCATGAGTGATGACAATGACAGTGGTGGAATGACCTTCTGGGTCCCAAGCAGTCTGTTTTGGTATCGGCAGTGGCTTGCAATGGGTTAGGCAGACCAGTCTCCAGGCCCAAGGTGGCATGTGCTATGGTAGCAGCTGGTTAGGTAGGCCCAACCTCAGGCACCAGGGAAAGGTATTCATGTGCCAATGGTGTTGGACTGGGTTGGGCAATCCCCTAGCCCCTGACTGTGTGCCGTGGCAAGTGTTAGAGGTGAAACCAGGTCAGATGGGCTTGTACTCAGGCTTTCTGTTAATAGGTTCAGGCACCAGCCATGGTAGGCAGGGGTAAGGCAATCCCTAGGCCACCAATGGAATGCTCAGGTTGAGGTAGCAGCCATGCTGCTTCCCTGCCACTGGGAAAGGTAGTGCTGCCTTCAGTTGCAGGCAACCTGGGCTAGCAGTTGAGGAACATGCCAGTTTTACCCCAGTCTCTGCAGTGATAGCCAGAACCTCAGTCACACCTCATCCCCACGTTCACTCACAATACCTGGGGGCAGCAACCGTGCTTCTCTTGTACCACAGCTACACTACTTTTGCACCTCAGCCCCCACACTGCCCAGATGCAGGACACTGCATAGTCTGTTGGGGGTGTGTCTCTAAAATGTCACCTTGCTGTAGGACCCAGCATAAGCTCTCTTCTTGTACCAGTGCCACTGCACAATCCAATCCATCCCGTAGCTCCCTCTGTTAGTTTCAGGGCCCGCAAGAATCAAAGGGTTCTCCTATGGCTAGTATTGCAGGAGTCCACAGTGAGAATGTGAACTGCTGAGAGTCTCTTACTTACCCTTTCCCATATTGGGGAGCCTCTCAGCCCCCAGCTGATGAGAGTCAAGCAGGCTGCCTCACTTCCATCTCCTTCCTTGCTTTAGGTATTTCCTGTCACTTTTCTGTTGAATTCCAATGTTCTCTCTTGGATTATCTATCCAAAATGTGATTAAATACCCACTCTTTTGGTTCTTCTTAGTGGAGAAGATGATTACAAAATGACACTATTCAGCCCTGTTAGAGCCTTCTTTGCTGAAAAAATTAATCTTACTCATGCCCTAAGTGAAGATGACTGATGATTAACAGCAAAAACAATAGCCAACACCACAGATATCTCAATTTGTTTAGCTTACACAATTCTGACTAAAACATTAACATTGAGCAAACTTTCCACTTAATATGTGCCAAAACCTTTACACCCCAGATCAGCTGCAGACAACAGCAGAGCTTTCAATGGAAATTTTAAACAAGGAGGATCAATAAACTAAAGTGTTTCTTCAAAGAATCATAACAGAAGATAAAGCATGGCTTTTCCACTATTATCCTGAAGACAAAGCACAATCAAAGCAATGGTGACCAAGAGGTGGAAATGGTCCACTAAAAGCAAAAGTGGATTAGTCAAGAACAAAGGCCATGGCAACAGATTTTGGGGATGCTCAAGGTATTTTGCTTGTTGACTGTGTGGAGAGCCAAAGAAAAATAACATCTTCTTTTTATAAAAATGTTTTAGAAAAGTTAGCTAAAGCTTTAGCAGAAAGATACTCAGAAAATCTATCAGGCAGTCCTCAATCATGACAACATTCCTGTTCATTCCTCTCATTGAACAAGGGCAATTTTGCAACAATTTCAATGAAAAATCATTAGGCATTCAGCTTACAGTTCTGATTTGGCCTCTTCTGACATTTTTGTTTTCTAATCTTAAAAAATATTTAAAGGGCGTCCATGTTTCTTCAGTTAATATTTTTAAAATACTGCATTGACATGGTTAATTCCAGGATCCTCAGTTCTTTAGGGATGAAATGGCTGGTATCATCACTTACAAAAGTGTCTTCAACTTGATGGATATTGTGTTGAGAAATAAAGTTTAATTTTTTATTTTATCTTTTAATTTCATTTTTCCATAAACTTTTTAAGTCCCCTCATAAAATATCCATCTTTTTTCTCTCATACTCACTAAATGTAAGGATTCAACATATTTTATATAGTTGAGAAAATACTCCTAAATAACCTGTAAGATCTCACACATTAAACACAGAAAAATAAAGATTATATGCAAGACAGTCAGTTTACGTACATTATTAATTTGCACTATTCACATCAACACTGCAAATTAGTAGTTTTATTGCCACTTAAGAAACAATAAAACTGAGATTTTAAGAAGTTTAGTAACTTTTGCATAATCACAAACCTACCAAGTAGGAGAGCAAAGTCTATGTAACTACAAAAGGAACACGACCATAAACTTACCTCAAATTTCCTGAACTCTAGAGTTAGTTCCTGGCATCAATAACAGCTTCAGTAAAAAGTTAAATGTGTCAGTTATATAAAAAGAACATAGTCAGAAAAAAAACTCTCTAAAACTACTAGCAATGTTGTAGGCCTCTGAAAACAAGGTTTTCCTACGGTGATGGAGTGAACTTTCCACAGAAGTTAAGGTTTTTCTATTACTCTCTGTGAAGCTGCTGTGAAATGTCTGGCAAGTTATTTAGATAATATATCAAAAATAGTTTTCATTAAGTATAGTGTGTCTATATGTATGAAATGTACCAAAATACCTTGGTTCCTGCCCCTTTAAAATAAACATAAAATAATCCAGAAGTGGTGGCTCAGACCTATAATCTCCAAACTTTGGGAGACCAAGGAGGGAGAATCACTTGAGCTCAAGAGTTCAAGACTAGCCTAGGCAACATAGAGAGCCTGTCTCTATAAAAAGTAGAAAAAGTTAGCCAAGTTCAGTGGCATGCACCTGCAGTCCCAGCTACTTGGGAGGCTGAGATAGGAGGATCACTTGACCCTAGAAACTCAGGGTTGCAGTGAGCCATGACTGCATCACTGCACTCTAGCCTGGGTGACACAGTGAGACCTTGTCTCTAAATAAACAGCCAGATGACATCTTCACTACAAATCTACTTCTTTTAATGAACTTCAGTTTAGTCCAAGGAATATATTCTGTTGATTCTCATTATTATAAAATATTATGTTCTAGCTCATAGTATTTGTTAAGTTTTCTGCCCTAATATGTGGATTTTCTAAGAAAATGTAGTGCGAGTTAATTTAATTTCCAACGTTAGTATTTGAGTACTCACACAATTCACCTTTCCTGGTGCAAAGTTACACCCCCTCAATCTCATAACTGTTTAAAATTACTTTCCATTACTCTCAGATAAAGTGATGTTAATTTAAGCGGATTTGAAAGGGAAGCACTAAATCGCCAAGGGAACACATTTGGGTCACTTTGAGAAATAAGTGACTTTTTTCTTATTTATTATAGTATAATAGTATATTAAACCTTCTAATCAGAAGTTATAAGTAAATCTTGCACCTATAAATAAAAAGTAAAATGTCTTTGTAATGTATACAAAGCTTATTTATAGATTTTCAGCAATTTCTCTATTATATAGCAAAACAAGATGCACCCCCAGTAGTAATGTTTGAATGCCATGCTCCAAGTAGCATAGTAAGTTATAAACAATGGCCCAACAGTTTATGCATAGTTTTAAACTATTAAGTACAATCAGCTATATTTATTTGAAATTCTTGATAAAAAACCAAATATACAAAAGATAATTTTCATTTTTAATAGCTCAGAAAAAGATTAGACAACAAACTGGTAAAATCTGAACAAATTCTATAGTTTAATATATTGCACTAATGTTAGTTTTTTAGTTTTTTATACTGTGATTACAAAAGCTATTAACATTAAGGCAGGGCAGGGTCAAGATGGCCAACTAGATGCAGTGGTGATCAGAGGCTCCCATCCAAAAGAGCCAAAACAGCAGGCGAATCCTGCACCAGCAGCTGAGGTATCCAGGTTCTGTCATCAGGACTGACTAGGTGGCTGGCATGATGCATACAGAGGAAGGAAGAGCAGTGTGGCCCACCCGAGAGCCACAAAGAGAAGGGGAGCCTCTACCCACCAGCCAAAGGAGGTAGTGAGTGAGCATGCTAGGCAGCCTGGGAAACCATGCTTTTTCCATGGAACTATGCAACCCACAGATCGGAAGACACCACTCGTGAGCCCATGTCACTGGGGCCTAAGGTCCTAACCACGGAGCCATGCAGATTCTCAACAGCCACTCAACTAGAATCATCTTAAGCCTGCCCAGTTCCTGGGTGGAGGGATGGCCATCACCACAGCTGTGGCTACCTGCTGAACCATCTGAGTTCCTTGTGGGAGGGGTGGCAGCCAACACTGAGACTGCTAGCTGCCTAACACACTAAGCTCCCAGAGCAAGAGAAGGGCAGCAGCCATCTCCATAGCTCCAGGCTATGCTTTTTCCCTGCTAGGGCCAGGGAGGCAGACCGCTGGGTCCCTAGAGGTATTCCCCACAGCCCAACACACTGGCTCTGGCAGACTGCAGCCAGAGTGCGTCTTTAAGCCTAACCATGACCCATCCCTCCTCATTGAGTGGGGCCTCCCTGCAGGAACTCCAACAACTCTAGCCAGGGGCTCAAGGACAGAACTCTGATATCCCTGGGACTGAGCCCCTAAGGGGAGGGCTGGTTGTAGTCTCTGTGGACCAGCAGACTCAGTCTTTCCTCCTGCTAATTCTGAAGAATCCAGGCAGCCCAGACAAGTGGGTTCCCCCCTGATTGCAGCACACCCCCTCCACCAAGGTACAGCCAAAGTGTGTTTAATTAAATGGGTTCTGCTCCCTGTGCCATCCAACCAGGTAAGACCTTCCAACAGGGGTTGTCAGACACCCTATACAGGAGCGTCCCTACTGGTAACAGGTTGGTGACCCTTGAAGTCAGAGATCCTAGAGGAAGGAGCAGACACTCATCTTTGCTGTTCTCCAGCCTCCTCAGGTGACACTTCCAGGTGTGTGAGTGAACCAGATAAATAGGGCCTAAAGTGAACCCCAGCAAACAGCAGCCATGCAGAAGAGGGACCTGATTATGGAAAGAAAAGCAAACAGAAAGCAATGAAAACAACATCAGGAAAAAAAAAAATCCCCACAAAATCCTCATTCAAAAGTCAGTAACCTCAAAGATCGAAACTAGACAAACTCATGAAGATGAGAAAGAATCAACAAAAAAATACTGAAAACCCAAAGGCTAGAGTGCACCTTCTCCTCCAAATGATTGCAACGCCTCTCCAGCAAGGGCACAGAACCCTGGATGGAGGATGGGATGGATGAAATGACAGAAGTAGGTTTCAAAAGGTGGGTAATAACAAACTCCACTGAAATAAAGAGCATGTTCTAACCCAATGCAAAGAAGCTAAGAACCTTGATAAAAGGTTACAGAAACTGCTAATTAGAATAACCAGCTTAGAGAGGAACCTAAATGACCTGATAATGCTGAAAAATACAGCACAAGAACTTCGTGAAGTATGCACAAGTACCAATAGCTGAATTGATCAAGCAGAAGAAAGAATATCAGTTTGAATACCATCTTGCTGATATAAGGCAGGAAGACAAGATAAGAGAAAAAAAGAATGAAAAGGAATGAACAAAACCTGTGACAAATATGGGACTATGTAAAAAGATCAAATCTACTATTGACTGGAGTACCTGAAAGAGAAGGAGAGAATGGAACGAAGTTGGAAAATACACTTCAGGTTATTCACTCCAGGAGAAATTCCCCAACTTAGCAAGACAGGCCAACGTTCAAATTCAAGAAATACAAAGAACATCACTAAGATGCTCCATGAGAAGATCAACCCCAAGACACATAATCAACAGATTCTGCAAGGTCAAAATGAAGGAAAAAATATTAAGGGCAGCCAGAGAGAAAGTCCAGGTCACCTACAAAGGCAAGCCCATCAGACTAACAGCTGATCTCTCTGCAGAAACCCTACAAGCAAGAAAAGACTGGGGGCCAATATTCAACATTCTTGAATTTTCCACCCAGAATTTCATATCCAGCCAAACTAAGCTTCATAAGCAAAGGAGAAATAAAATCCTTTCCAGACAAGCAAATGTTGAGGGACTTCATCACCACCAGGCCTGCTTTGCAAGAGCTCCTGAAAGAAGCACTAAATATGAAAAGGAAAAACCGGTACCAGCTCCTGCAAAAACACACCAAAATATAAAGACCAATGACACTATGAAGACATGCATCAACTAGTGGGCAAAATAACCAGCTAGCATCACGATGACAGGATCAAATTCACACATAACAATGCTAACCCCACATGTAAATGGGCTAAATGCCCCAATTAAAAGACACAAACTGGCAAACTGGATAGAGTCAAGACTAATCGGTGGTTGTATTCAGAAGATCCATCTCACATGCAAAGACACACATAGGCTTAAAATAAAAGGTATGTAGAAAAGTTTTCAACAAATGGAAAGAAAAAAAAGTAGTTGCAATCCTAGTTTCTGACAAAACAGACTTTAAAACCAACAAAGATCAAAAAAGACAAAGAAGGGTATTACATAATGGTAAAGCGATCAATTCAACAAGAAGAGTTAACTATCCTAAACATATATGTACCCAATACAGGAGCACCTAGATTCATAAAACAAGTTCTTAGAGACCTACACAGAGACTTAGACTTCAACACAATAATAGTGGAAGACTTTAACATCCCACTGTCAATATTAGATCAATGAGACAGAAAATTAACAAGGATATTCAGGACTTAAACTCAGCTCTGGATCAAGCAGACCTAATAGACATCTCAGAACTCTCCATCCCAAATCAGCAGAATATACATTCTTCTCAGTGCCACATCGTACTTATTCTAAAATCAACCACATAATTGGAAGTAAAACACTTCTTAGCAAATGCAAAAGAACTGAAATCACAAACAGTATCTCAGACCAGAGTGCAATCAAATTAGAACTCAAGATTTAAACACTCACTCAAAACCACACCACTACATGGAAATTGAACAATCTGTTCCGGAATGACATCCTGGGTAAGTAACAAAATTAAGGCAGAAGTCAAGAAGTTCTTTGAAACCAATGAGAACAAACAGACAGTGTACCAGAATCTCTGAGACACAGCTAAAGCAATGTTAAGAGGGAAATTTATAGCACTATAAAGCTAGAAAGATCTCAAATCAACACCCTAACATCACAATTAAAAGAACTAGAGAAGCAAGAGCAAACAAATCCAAAAGCTAGCAGAGGACAAGAAATAACTAAGATTAAAGCAGAACTGAAAGAGATAGACACATAAAAAACCCTTCAAAAAATCAATGAATTCAGGAGCTTTTTTTCTTTTTAAAGAAACTGATAGACCGCTAGCAAGAATAATAAAGAAGAGACGAATCGAATAGACACAATAAAAAACAATAAAGGGAATATCACCACCAATCCCACAGAAATATAAACTACCATCAGAGGATACTATGAACACCTCTATGCAAATAAACTAGAAAATCTAGAAGAAATGGATAAATTCCTGGACACATACACTCTCCCAAGACTAAACCAGGAAGAAGAATCTCAGAATAGACCAAAAACAGGTTCTGAAATTGAGGCAATAATTAATGGCCTACCAAGCAAAAAGAAGTCCAGGACCAGATGGATTCACAGCCCAATTCTACCAGAGGTACAAAGAGGAGCTGGCACCATTCCTTCTGAAACTATACCAATCAATAGAAAAAGAAGGAATCCTCCCTAACTCATTTTATAAAGCCATCATCATACTGATACCAAAGCCTGGCAGAGACACAACAAAAAGAATCTTAGACCAATATCCCTGATGAACACCAATGCGAAAATCCTCAATAAAATACTGGCAAACCAATACAGTAGCACATCAAAAAGCTTATCCACCAAGATCAAATCAGCTTCATCCCTGGGATGCAAGGCTTGTTCGACCTATACGAATCAATAAACATAAGCCATCACATAAACAGAACCAATAACAAAAATGATCATCTCAATAGATGCAGAAAAGGCCGTCAATAAAATTCAACATCCTTCATGTTAAAAATTCTCAATAAACTAGGTATTGATGGAACATATCTCAAAACATTAAGATCTATTTATGACAGACTCACAGCCAATATCATACTGAATGGGCAAAAGCTGGAAGCATTCCCTGTGAAAACAGGCACAAGGCAAGGATCCTCTCTCTCACAACTCCTATCCAACATAGTATTAGAAGTTCTGGCCAGGAAAAACAGGCAAGAGAAAGAAATAAAGGGTATTCAAACAGGAAGACAGGACATCTAATTATCTCTGTTTGCAGATGACATGATTTTTTTATATATATATACTTTAAGTTCTAGGGTACATGTGCACAATGTGCAGATTTGTTACATATGTACACATGTGCCATGCTGGTGTGCTGCAACCATTAACCTGTCATTTACACTAGGTATATTGCCGAATGCTATCCCTCCACCCTACTCCCTCCCCACCATAGGCCCCGGTGTGTGATGTTCCCCTTCCTGTGTCCAAGTGATTTCATTGTTCAATTCCCACCTATGAGTGAGAACATGCAGTGATTGGTTTTCTGTTCCTGCGATAGTCTGCTGAGAATGATGGTTTCCAGCTGCATCCATGTCCCTACAAAGGACACGAACTCATTCTTTTTATGGCTGCATAGTATTCCATGGTGTATATGTGTGCCACATTTTCTTAATCCAGTCTGTCACTGATGGACATTTGGGTTGATTCCAAGTCTTTGCTATTGCGAATAGTGGTGCAATAAACACATGTATGCATGTGTCTTTATAGCAGCATGATTTATAATCCTTTGGGTATAACCCAGTAATGGGATGGCTAGGTCAAATGGTATTTCTAGTTCTAGAACCTTGAGGAATTGCCACACTGTTTTCCACAATGCTTGAACTAGTTTACAGTCCCACCAACAGTGTAAAAGTGCTCCTATTTCTCCACATCCTCTCCAGCACCTGTTGTTTCCTGTCTTTTTAATGATTGCCATTCTAACTGGTGTGAGATGGTATCTCATTGTGGTTTTGATTTGCATTTCTCTGATGGCCAGTGATGATGAGCATTTTTTCATGTGTCTGTTGGCTGTATGAATGTATTCTTTTGAGAAGTGACTGTTCATATCCTTTGCCCAATTTTTGATGGGGTTGTTTGTTTTTTTCTTGTAAATTTGTCTGAGTTCTTTGTAGGTTCTGGATATTAGCCCTTTGTCAGAAGAGTAGATTGCAAAAATTTTCTCCCATTCTGTAGGTTGCCTATTCACTCTGATGGTAGTTTCTTTTGCTGTGCAGAAGCTCTTTAGTTTAGTTAGATCCCATTTGTCAATTTTGGCTTCTGTTGTCATTGCTTTTCGTATTTTAGACATGAAGTCCTTGCCCATGCCTATGTCCTGAATAGTATGACCTAGGTTTTCTTCTAGGGATTTTATGATTTTAGGTCTAACATTTAAGTCTCTAATCCATCTTGAATTAATTTTCGTATGAGGAGTAAGGAAAGGATCCAGTTTCAGCTTTCTACTTGTGGCTAGCCAATTTTGCCAGCACCATTTATTAACTAGGGAATCCTTTTCCCATTTCTTGTTTTTGTCAGGTTTGTCAAAGATCAGATGGTTGTAGATGTGTGGTATTATTTCTGAGGGCTCTGTTGTGTTCCATTGGTCTATATCTCTGTTTTGGTACCAGTACCATGCTGTTTTGGTTACTGTAGCCTTGTAGTATAGTTTGAAGTCAGGTAGCATGATGCCCCCAGCTTTGTTCTTTTGGCTTAGGATTGTCTTGGCAATGTGGGGTCTTTTTTGGTTCCATATGAACTTTAAAGCAGTTTTTTCCAAGTCTCTGAAGAAACTCATTGAAAGCTTAATGAGTATGGCATTGAATCTATAAATTACCTTGGGCAGTATGGCCATTTTCATGATATTGATTCTTCCTATTCATGAGCATGGTATGTTCTTCCATTTGTTTGTGTCCTCTTTTATTTCACTGAGCAGTGGTTTGTAGTTCTCCTTGAAGAAGTCCTTGACATCCCTTGTAAGTTGGATTCCTAGGTATTTTATTCTCTTTGAAGCCATTGTGAATGGGAGTTCATTCATGATTTGGCTCTCTGTTTGTCTGTTATTGGTGTACAAGAATGCTTGTGATTTTTGCACATTGATTTTGTATCCTGAGACTGTGCTGAAGTTGCTTATCAGTTTAAGGAGATTTTTGGCTGAGATGATGGGGTTTTCTAAATATACAATCATGTCATCTGCAAACAGGGACAATTTGACTACTTCTTTTTCTAACTGAATACCCTATATTCCTTTCTCTTGCCTGACTGCCCTAGCCAGAGCTTCCAACACTATGTTGAATAGGAGTGGTGAGAGAGGGCATCCCTGTCTTGTGCCAGTTTTCAAAGGGAATGCTTCCAGTTTTTGCCCATTCAGTATGATATTGGCTGTGGGTTTGTCATAAAGAGTTCTTATTATTTTGAGGTACGTTCCATCAATACCGAATTTATTGAGCGTTTTTAGCATGAAGGGCTGTTGAATTTTGTCAAGGCCTTTTCTGCATCTATTGAGATAATCATGTGGTTTCTGTCTTTGGTTCTGTTTATATGCTGGATTACATTTATTGATTTACGTATGTTGAACCAGCCTTGCATCCCAGGGATGAAGCCCACTTGATCATGGTGGATAAGCTTTTTGGTGTGCTGCTGGATTTGGTTTGCCAGTATTTTATTAAGGATTTTTGCATCAATGTTCATCAGGGATATTGGTCTAAAATTCTCTTTTTTGTTGTGTCACTCCCAGACTTTGGTATCAGGATGATGTTGGCCTCGTAAAATGAGTTAGGGAGGATTCCCTCTTTTTCTATTGATTGGAATAGTTTCAGAAGGAATGGTACCAGTTCCTCCTTGTATCTCTGGTAGAATTCGGCTGTGAATCCATCTGGTCCTGGACATTTTTTCACTGGTAGGCTATTAATTATTGCCTCAATTTCAGGGCCTGCTATTGGTCTATTCAGGGATTCAACTTCTTCCTGGTTTAGTCTTGGGAGAGTGTAAGTGTCCAGGAAATTATCCATTTCTTCTAGATTTTCTAGTATATTTGCATAGAGGTGTTTATAGTATTCTCTGATGGTAGTTTATATTTCTGTGGGGTTGGTGGTGATATCCCCTTTATCATTTTTTATTGCGTTTATTTGATTTCTCTCATTTCTTCTTTATTAGTCTTGCTAGCAGTCTATCAATTTTGTTGATCTTTTCAAAAACCAGCTCCTGGATTCATTGATTTTTTGGAGGGTATTTTGTGTCTCTATCTCCTTCAGTTCTGCTCTGACCTTAGTTACTTCTTGCCTTCTGCTAGCTTTTGAATGTGTTTGCTCTTGCTTCTCTAGTTCTTTTAATTGTGATGTTAGGGTGTCAATTTTAGATCTTTCCTGCTTTCTCTTGTGGGCATTTAGTGCTATACATTTCCCTCTACACACTGCTTTACATGTGTCCCAGAGATTGTGGTATGTTGCATCTTTGTTCTCATTGGTTTCAAAGAACATCTTTATTTCTGTCTTCATTTCGTTATGTACCCAGTAGTCATTCAGGAGCAGGTTGTTCAGTTTCCATGTAGTTGAGCGGTTTTGATTGAGTTTCTTAGTCCTGAGTTCTAGTTTGATTGCACTGTGGTCTGAGAGACAGTTTGTTATAATTTCTGTTCTTGTACATTTGCTGAGGAGTGCTTTACTTCCAATTACGTGGTCGATTTTGGAGTAAGTACGATGTGGTGCTGAGAAGAATGTATATTCTGTTGATTTGGGGTGGAGAGTTCTATAGATGTCTATTAGGTCTGCTTGCTGCAGAGATGAGTTCAATTCCTGGATATCCTTGTTAACTTTCTGTCTCGTTGATCTCTCTAATGTTGATAGTGGGGTGTTAAAGTCTCCCATTATTATTGTATGGGAGTCCAAGTCTCTTTGTAAGTCTCTAAGGACTTGCTTTGTGAATCTGGGTGCTCCTGTATTGGGTGCACATATATTTAGGATAGTTAGCTCTTCTTGTTGAATTTATCCCTTTACCATTATGTAATGGCCTTTTTTGTCTCTTTTGATCTTTGATGGTTTAAAGTCTGTTTTATCAGAGACTAGGATTGCAACCCCTGCCTGCTTTTGTTTTCCATTTGCTTGGTAGATCTTCCTCCATCCCTTTATTTTGAGCCTATGTGTGTCTCTGCATGTGAGATTGTTCTCCTGAATAGAGCCAACTGATAGGTCTTGACTCTTTATCCAATTTGCCAGCCTGTGTCTTTTAATTGGACCATTTAGTCCATTTACATTTAAGGTTAATATTGTTTTGTGTGAACTTGATCCTGTCATGATATTAGCTGGTTATTTTGCTTGTTAGTTGATGCAGTTTCTTCCTAGCATCAACGGTCTTTACATTTTGGCATGTTTCTGCAATGGCTGGTATCGGTTGTTCCTTTCCATGTTTAGAGCTTCCTTCAGGATCTCTCGTAGGGCAGACCTGGTGGTGACAAAATCTCTCAGCATTTGCTTGTCTGTAAATAATTTTAATTCTCCTTCACTTATAAAACTTCGTTTGGCTGGATATGAAATCCTGGGTTGAAAATTCTTTTCTTTAAGAATGTCGAATATTGGCCCCTACTCTCTTCTGTCTCGTAGAGTTTCTGCCGAGATATCTGCTGTTAGTCTGATGGGCTTCCCTTTGTGGGTAACCCGACCTTTCTCTCTGGCTGCCCTTAACATTTTTTCCTCTGGTTTCAACTTTGGTGAATCTGACCATTATGTGTGTTGGAGTTGCTCTTCTCGAGGAGTATCTTTGTGGTGTTCTCTGTGTTTCCTGAATTTGAATGTTGGTCTGTCTTGCTAGGTTGGGGAAGTTCTCCTGGATAATATCCTGCAGAGTGTTTTCCAACTTGGTTCCATTCTCACCATCACTTTCAGGCACACCAATCAGACGTAGATTTGGTCTTTTCATGTAATCCCATATTTCTTGGAGGCTTTGTTCTTTTCTTTTTACTCTTTTTTCTCTACACTTCTCTTCTCACTTCATTTCATTCATTTGATCTTCAATCACTGATACTGTTTCTTCCAGTTGATCGAGTCAGTTACTGAAGCTTGTGCATTTGTCACGTAGTTCTCATGTCATGGTTTTCATCTCTATCAGTTCGTTTATGGACTTCTCTGCATTGGTTATTCTAGTTATCCATTCTTCCATTCTCTTTTCAAGATTTTAGTTTCTTTGCACTGGCTACGTAGTTCCTCCTTTAGCTCTGAGAAGTTTGACTGACTGAAGCCTTTTTCTCTCAACTAATCAAAGTCATTCTCCATCCAGCTTTGTTCCGTTGCTGGCGATGAGCTGCATTCCTTTGGAGGGGGAGATGCATTCTGATTTTTTTAATTTCCAGCTTTTCTGCAATGCTTTTTCCCATCTTTGTGGTTTTCTCTGCCTTTGGTCTTTGATGATGGTGATGTACTGACGGGGTTTTGGTGTGGATGTCCTTTCTGTTTGTTAGTTTTCCTTCTAACAGTCAGGACCCTCAGCTGCAGGTCTGTTGGAGTTCGTTTGAGGTCCACTCCAGACCCTGTTTGCCTGGGTACCAGCAGTGGAGGCTGCAGAAGAGAGAATATTGCTGAACAGGAAGTGTTGCTGTCTGATTCTTGCTCTGGAAGCTTCGTCTCAGAGGTGTACCCAGCCGTGTGAGGTGTGAGGTGCCAGCCTGCACATAGTCAGGGAAGACTCCCAGTTAGGCTACTCAGGGGTCAGGGACCCACTTGAGCAGGCAGTCTGTCCGTTCTCAGATCTCAGCCTCTGTGCTGGGAGAACCACTGCTCTCTTCAAAGCTGCCAGACAGGGACTTTTACATCTGCAGAGGTTTCTGCTGTTTTTTGTTTAGCTATGTCCTGTCCCCAGAGGTGGAGTCTACAGAGGCAGGCTGGCCTCTTTGAGCTGTGGTGGGCTCCACCCAGTTCAAGCTTCCCAGTGGCTTTGTTTGCCTACTTAAGCCTCAGCAATGGTGGGCACCCCTCCCCAGCCTCACTGCCGCCTTGCAGTTAGATCTCAGACTGCTGTGCTAGCAATGAGGGATGCTCTGTGGGCATGGGACCCTCTGGGCCAGGCGTGGGATATAATCTCCTGGTGTGCTGTTTGCTAATTCCCTTGGTAAAGTGCAGTATCAGGGTGGGAGTTACCCGATTTTCCAAGTGTTGTGTGTCTCAGTTTCCCTTGGCTAGGAAAAGGAATTCCCTTCCTCCTTGCACTTCCCAGGTGATGCAATGCCTCGCCCTGCTTCAGCTCTCACTGGTTGGGCTGCACCCACTGATCAGCACCAACTGTCTGACAGGCCCCAGTGAGATGAACCCAGTACCTCAGTTGAAAATGCAGAAATCACCCGTCTTCTGTGTCGCTTACGCCGGGAGCTGGAGGCTGGAGTTGTTCCTATTCGGCCATCTTGGGCGCCCCCCAGATGACATGATTCTGTATTTAGAAAACCCCATCATCTCAGCCCAAAATCTCCTTAAGCTGATAAGCAACTTCCGCAAAGTCTCAGGATACAAAATCAATGTGCAAAAATCACAAGCATTCCTATGCATCAACAATAGACAAGCAAGGAGCCAAATCAAAGTGAATTCCCATTCACAGTTGTTCTAGAAAATAAAATATCTAAGAATACAGGTAACAAGAGATGTGAAGAATCTCTTCAAGGAAACATACAAACCACTACTCAAGGAAATAAGAGAAGACACAAACAAATGAAAAAACATTCCATCCTCATGAACAGGAAGAATCAATATCATAAAAATGGCCATAATGCCCAAAATAATTTACAGATTCAATGCTATTCCCAAACTACCAATGACATTCCTCACAGAATTTTAAGAAACCTTTAACTTCATATGGAACAAAAAAAGAACTTGTATAGCCAAGATAAACCTAAGCAAAAAGAACAAAGCTGGAGGCATCATGCGACCTGACTTCAAACTGTACTACAAAGCTACAGTAACCAAAACAGCATGGTGCTGGTACCAAAACAGACATATAGACCAATGGAATAGAACAGAGACCTCAGAAATTACAACACACATCTACAACCATCTGATCTTCAACAAACCTGACAAAAAACAAGCAACAGGGAAAGGATTCCCTATTTAATAAATGGTGTTGGGAAAACTGGCTAGCCATATGCAGAAAACTAAAACTGAACCCCTTCCTTATGCCATATACAAAAATTAACTCAAGATGGTTTAAAGACTTAAATGTAAGACCCAAAGCCATGAAAACCCTAGAAGAAAACTTAGGCAATACCATTCAGGACATAGGCATGGGCAAAGACTTCACGACATAAACACCAAAAACAATTAATTGCAACAAAAGCTAAAATTGACAAATGAGATCTAACTAAAGAGCTTCTACACAGAAAAAGAAACTATCAGAATGAACAGGAAACCTACAGAATGAGAGAAAATTTTTATAATCTACCCACCTGACAAGATCTAATATCCAGAAACTAAAAGGAACTTAAACAAATTTACAAGAAAAAAAACACACAAACCCATCAGAAAGTGGGCAAAAGATATAAACAGACACTTCCCAAAAGGAGACATTTATTTATGTGGCATATGAAAAAAGCACATCACTGATTGTTAAAGAAATGCAAATCAAAACCACAATGAGATACCATCTCAAGCCAGTCAGAATGATGATTACTAAATAGTCAAGAAACAACAGATGCTGGTGAGGCTGTGAAAAAATAGGAACACTTTTACACTGTTGGTGGGAGTGTAAATTAGTTCAACCATTGTGAAAGATAGTGTGGTGATTCCTCAAGGACCTAGAACCAGAAATATCATTCGACCTAGCAATCCCATTACTGCATATATACCCTAAGGAATATAAATCATTCTACTATAAAGACACATGCACACACATGTTTATTACAGCACTATTTACTATAGCCAAGACTTGGAACCAACTCAAATGCGCATCCATGATAGACTGGATAAAGAAAATGTGGTACATATACACCATGGAATACTATGCAGCCATAAAAAGGAATGAGATCATGTTCTTTGCAGGGACATGGATGAAGCTGGAAGCCATCATGCTCAGCAAACTAACACAGGAACAGAAAAACAGACACAACATGTTCTCACTCATAAGTGGGAGTTGAACAATGAAAATGCGTGGACACAGGGAGGGGAGTAACACACTGGGGCCTTTGGAGGTTTGGGGGACGAGGGGAGGGAGAGCATCAGGACAAATAGCTAATGCACGCAGGGCTTAAAACTTAGATGATGGGTTGATAGGCGCAGCAAAACCACTATGGCACACGTATACCTATCTAACAAACCTGCACGTTTTGCACATGTATCCTGGAGCTTAAAGTAAAATAAAAATAAAACACTAACTTGGGCAAAGTGTATATAAGAACTCTCTGTACTATCTTTACAACTCTTCTGTAAGTCTAAGATTTTTTCAAGACAAAAAGTCAGAAAAGAAAACCCTCACTTATCAAACATGCACTTTTCTTTTATATGTGTGTGGTATGAAAAGAGGCCAATGCAAGTAGCCAGAGGGAAGTATATTGTCAGACACAAGTAAATCTTACCAGCTCAAAAACTTACAGAAAATACACCACTATTGATATGGCACTAATTCTTATAAGAGATTAAAAATTTCTAACAAGGTTAATATTTAGTGGCCAGCATTGTGTTTACACATTTCTAAACAGCATCAAATAGTGCAAGCTACTGGAAATCAGTAGGAAAGAATATCTAATTTGACTTTGAAGCTAAATAGCTATGTGAGCTCATATAATAGAAATGAAGGACTTAGAGGAAAACTTAAATGTCCTTTTTATCCCCCCCCCCCCAAATTATTCCAGTGAGTTTGAGTGACTTTTCATAATTCAATTACTCAAATCAACCCACAAATCTAAACTGTTGAATATGAAAGAAATGCTGGTTCAAACAAGCTTAAGAAAAAAAATATTGATTCACTTCATTGAGAAGGCCAGAAAGAATGCTAGCTCCATACAGGATTGGATTCAGAGGCCCAATGATGTCATCAGAAATTGGTTTCTCTCCAGCTCTTGGCTCTGTTTTCCACTGAGTTGGCCTCTTTCTCTGGCTTCACGTCATGGCCCCTGACAGCTCCAGGACCATAATCTCTCATGATTAGCTCCAACTGGACTATCTTGGCTGCCACATATAACCCTGAATCTCTGTGGCCAAGGAGATAGATTCTACTCTGATTAGCCATGCCTGAGGCCCATTCTTAGCCCTGACTGAATTGTGGCTTTCACCCCCAGTGTAAAATTTCTGTTATTTTCAGCTGAGTGCATTTCAACTAATACAGATTTTGATACCAGGAAATAAAGCAGTGTAGAAAACAGACTGTTTTAATGAAAAGATAAAGGATACAGAACAGAGAAGACCCTATTATTTCTTTCTAGTAAGTTGGTAATCTTTTTATACTATGTTGAATGTATCCATTAAACTACGGCCTTCCTTATGTTGAAACTGTCAGTGTGCCTACCAAGGCTATAGCATTAGAGACTTGGTAAGAAACATGTTTGGACTGTTTTTAATACTTCTTGAGGCCATCAATAAAATCTTACAAGAGATAAACAGGTTGAATGTGGCCCACTGTAGGCACCTGAAAAAGAAAAAGTACCTTAAGAGGATTCTTTTCTGTAATCCAAAATTATGAAATTTTTAGGTTACAGAAATAAATTATCTACTTAAATAAATACTAATGCTGGTACAGGTTGGAAAGTAGGTAGTTTGGAACAATATATGATTAAGCCACAAGAAAGACATGAGACTTAGTTCCAATTAAGTATTCTCTGCCTGAGAAAGGATACAATATATTGATGTCCACCAACCTAAGGTTATTGCTTCAGATCTCTTCCAGGGGCAGACCAAATGTAGACAGAAGTCCTTCAACTAAAATTCTAGAAAACAGTGATTTGTTGCTTAGGAGACCAAAGTCCCAAACTCAAAGACCATGACCACACTAATATCCACTGGTGTGGTTATTATGCAATGAAAACTACAAATACATATGGACCAAAAGCCTGCTAAAACTTGAAGAAAATAATAAAGAAATTCCAAGCTTGATCATAAATAGCTATAACTTAAATCTTAAATCCCTTGGACACACACTTTACAGAGAGTAAGTACTGTATCTGTGTAGCGCAAGAAAGGGCATCCTATCTCATGTCCATCTCATATAAAAATTGATGGCTATGAGTAATCTCCCCAGGAGACAGGACATAGGGTAATAGAGGAAGATTGACAAGTGAACTTATTCCAAAGAGCAGAACTGGATGCTGCTATAATGTAACACAAGTAGTCACTGCACGGCCAGGTCAGAAAGTCCTCATTTTTTCCAGCCAGCAGGCTATGGTTTATGCTATGTTCCAGTGAACCATGTGTGCTACTGCCCTTTTCCACAATTTTCATTGTGCTTATCCTGTTATTTCTCCACGATTTTATATTAAATTTGTTAAGGGAAGATAACAGTGTCTTAGCCTTCATACAATTAGAAGCTACAACTATATAAGAGGAAGAGCAACTCAACCAAAAATCTGGAATTATAACAGTGAAGACTTTGAACTGTCTCGTTTGGGGAAAACTGAATGTATTTCATGCTGGTGTGAGCATTGTAAGGATGTGTATTTAGTTGGGAAAAAGCTAAGTTTGGATGTGAAATCGTTAAAGGGGTAAAATATAATTAACATTTGCCTAAATCCTCAACACCTATCCCAAACTTTCCCTGTTACATAATAGCACTAGAGTTTGAATATTGACTACCATTTGAAGAAGAGTTCCTGAATTGCCCTACTCAGTAAGGATAGTCTCTTCTCTCCAGCTGGTAATTAGTTCAAAACTGAGGACCAAGCCAATGATTCATTCAAGGATAAGGGTGCACCCTAAATTATCTGTATTACAATGAAGGTAAGTATTTCTATTTAATGTTTGATGCAAAGGTGCTTTCTCTATCCCTGGACATGAACAGGAAGTCAATGGGACGAAGCCAGAGCAGAAGATGACCGAACAGAAATTAACAAAGTACATCAGTCCCAGCATGTCCTTGATGAGTACCTGGAACAACTAATCTTGGGAGTCTGTGCTTCCTCTAGACTACCAGTCATGTAAGATTTAAAATGTTATTATATTTATTTTTTTAAGAGACAGGGTCTTGCTATGTTGCTCAGGCTGAACACAAATTTTTAAATGTTATTTTTTAAGTCAGGTTTTCTCTTACTTGCAGCCAAAAACACCCTGACTGATAGGCTATCTATATGCTAATGACACTCTTATCAGTTGAAAATTGCAGTCAGCTGCAAGAAACAGAAATCTGAATAAGGGTTGCTTAAACACATTAGGTGTTAGGCTTTCCTCCAGAAAGATGACATTCGGAGGTACATAGTCCAGAGCTGACACACTGACTATATTCCAGGCTTCCTCTATCATTTTGTTCGTCCTTCTTTAGCGTGTGTTTTTTACATTATCACAAGTTAGATACATCAGTGTCTTAATCCATAAGAAAATAGCAAAAGATCAATGAGTCTTCTTCCCTGTTTTAGTTTTAGTTCTCAGAATTACCTCACAATTACTATATACATTTTATTGACAGAACTGTGTCATGTGACCATCCAATGTGCAATGGAAATGCAGATTGTATAGCTGAACCTATTTATACTACCGAAACAATCAGAATTGTATTCATAACGTAGAAGGGAAGAATGATATTAGGTAGGCAAATTAGCCATCTCTGCCACACCCCCAAATTTATGTTTCCAGCTCAGATCTTCCCTTTGATCTCTTGACTTATACATCAAGCTTACCATTTAAACTCTCCATACTTGTGGATTATAAACACCTCAAACTAAATATGAAAAACTAAAGCTATTGATCTCCACATGCAATCTGCCCCTCTGTGATAATTTTGTGTACCAACTTGACTGGGTCACAGTATACCCAGATATTTGGTCCAACATTATTCTGGATATGTCTGGTGAGAGTGGTTTTGAACCTTTTTAATCTGTAGACTGAGTAAAGCAAGTTGCCCTCCATAATGTGAGTGGGGTTCACCAAACACTTGAAGATTTAAAAGAATAAAAGGGCTTATTAAGAGGCAATTCCTCCTGCCTAACTGTTGAACTGGGACATCAGTCATTTCCTCCCCTCAGATCAGAACATATACCATTGGCTTTCCTAGCTCTCCAGCTTAATAAATGACTATCTTGAACTTCTCAGCTTTCTAGTCATGTGAATCAATTCCTTATTTTATATATCTAAACTGTTGCATGAAACATATACATAATTTTCCATTTCTCTGGAGAACCTATTCATCCTATTTTTCTAGAGAACCCTAATATACCTTCCTAAAGTCATTCCCATCTCAGTAAATACTACTACCACTTAGCCATTGAATGGCCCTACCATTTACCCAAGTGTACCTATAGAAACCTAGCAATAATTCATTCAACTGTTATTCACCCCTTTCTGTGCATTGAATTTATCACCACATTGAGTCAATGCTTCCTTCCGGTGTATTTTAAATTCATTTCTCTCCAACTCCAATGCCAGTACCTTGGTGAAGTCACCATTCTCCATATAGACTCCTGAAATGTCTTCTAACAGATTCCACTGCTTCTCTTAGTCCCTTCCAGTGAAATTTCCACGTAGTTTTTAGAGTAATCTCTTAAAGCTACTAATCAGATGACACTCTCCTGATCAACATTTTTCAATGGCTTACCATTGCATTTTATTTTACCATGAGCTACAGGGTTGCATAAAGTGGTTCCTCTATCTCTCTCCAATCTTATTTCATTCTCCTTCTTGCTCACTGCATTTCAGCCACACGAGCTTTTTTTTTCTTTTCTTTTCTTTTCTTTCAATATACCAAGCCCTTTGTAATATCTACCTCTAGCTTTTTCATGTGGCTGGATTATTATTATTTAGATCTTTTCCAATTGGTATTGCCCATCTTCTCCAGTCAATCATTCATTATTTAATTATATGGCCCTTCATAGCAGTTACTCACAATCTATCATCCAAATTTGTAATTATTTTTCATTTGCCATTGTCTCACTCCCCAACTACAATATGTACTCCACCAGGACAAGAAACTAGTCTTTGAAGTTAGTTGATACGGCTAAGTCCTAGCACAATGCTAGCACTTAATCAAAGGCCAGAAAGTTTACTGAGTGAATTTATTCATTCATTCAACAAATATTTATTAAGGTCTTAGAAGGAACTGTTCTGGGCACCAGGGATACAGCAGTGAATTAAAGGGCCAGAGTATTGCTTTTATGGAGTTTACCCTTCAAGAAGGAAGACAGAGATTAAACAAATAAGTGGTATGTCAGAAGGAGAAGTTTTTTTAATGAAAAGAGCCCTCTGGACATTTATTCAGACTATTTTCTCTTTCTCTGGACTTAGACAAAGTCTGGATGCTGAGAGAATATTAGAGGGTTTGGCACCTACCATCCCTTCCAAATGAACCCTTGGAGCTTGCAAATGCCATCATGCATCCTGGGCAACTGACTGAAGTGTCAGTTATCCTGACATCTATACAAGAGGCTAATATTGTCTACGGACCACTGGGGGCTAAATGCTTGTTGACTGAGATAATGATCAGATAGACAAACATACAACAGTCAAACTGTGAAGATTCACAATCTTGATTATGCCAAGGCCAAAAAAAGTCAACAAGATGGAATACGATGTACTGATCACAAATGCCAAAATACTGAACCAAAAGGAAGCTGGAGTTGTATTAGACGAGAAAAATGGAATAAATGGGATACCAGATTAGATTACTGCCTGTCCGCCAAACTTATGTAGGACTGGCTGCCAGTTGTAGAAACATGAAGGACAAATGGCATGCCATCCCAAACCGCCACCCGAGTTTCTTGCCAAGGCTGCCTGTGCATGCACAGTTGGGCCTCCCTTGGCAAACTGGTTCATGTTCTCTCTCCATTTATTAACAATTGCTTCATTGTTGTTGATACTAAGTACCAAATAATTCTAACATTTTTTATAGCTGATGAAATTAATTGCCAAATTCAGACTCTGGGGGTTATTTTGCCAATAATTTCTTGCCAAGATTTGAGAATGATATTCATTTTCAATGTGACTGTATGTTCACAAGCTCTGGTGACATCTTTGAGTCATGCACTTCAGCCTCAGAGCGTTACATGCTTTGAGAGTTTACTTGGCACGGTGAGTGGAAGCCAAATGTACATGGAGGGAAGTCTAAGCATATGTTTCAAGTGAACAACAACAATAACAACAATGTTTTAAAAACTAATATTTACTGAAATAGGTACTTTTCTAAGCATTTTATTATGCATTATTTTCCTCAGTCCAACTGAACTGTTAAATAAGTACAATTAGTTTCTCTCTTTTACAAAAACAGGAAATAGGCAAGGAGGAAATATATCTGAAGTGTGTAGCCATTGTTTTGGAGGAGGTAGAAAAGCAAAGTGGTGATAGGGAGGAAAGTACCAGGATAGCAAATAACAAATTACTTACTTAGGTTTTATTCAACACATTTTACCACTATGGGATTCAAACTGACCACAAACAAAAAGAATAGTCAGTCCCTTTCTTTAAGAAATCATGGAAAATGTTTTGCTGTGCCTCCTAATCAGCACTTCTCGTTACTCCATATACACATGTATAAGGGTAGATTATTTCATTATCACTGCAACGCTTATCAGAAGCTAGTCAGGAATACATTGACAAGCCAATCTACACAGAAACTGTGCATTGCTCCATGGTATCTATGAGATTATGGGATGCTAGGAATGTATTCTACTCATTTTTCTATCCCCAATACTTTACATAGCCCTGACACATAGAAAGCAATTACTAAATGATTTTTGAGTGAACAAGTCTACAATTCTATTAGCTCCCACAAATAAAAGAGGGTGTGTACTTATTAAGAGTAGAAACCCTACAATTGGGGCAGAATGGCAAATAGATTTCATCTCATCAGCCAACACCAACAGAAAGGTAGCAGCTGTCTATACTGATGTGTTGAGTAGGATTTTGACACTGCATCAGGTCTTTGTATAGAAAAGATCCTTCGACACGCTTGATGTCTTTCAAGTGTTTAGGAACAAAGACATGGAAATATACATGTCATGTAATTGAAGCTGTTAAGATCTTTCCAGATAACTAAAAGAAGTCATAGAATATATATGATTTAATCAGTGATTTCTCCATAATATGAACAATTAAAATTGTCAGGTATGCAAGTATTATAATTCTTTTTTGACATTTGCTCTAAGGATTGAAACATGGAATAATGTAAAAATTACAAACACGAATGCACTTAGGTGCCTTCTCTCATTAAAATCAACCTAATTCAGCTGCATCAGAGAGTCCTAGATTAATGAGAACACACAAAAATCAGGACCATTATTTTTAAATTCAAATTTTCTTAGCAAATCCTTAGGTATATGTAATTTCAGTTAATCTCTCAAGTCCAAAATCCACATCAAATGTTGTCTTGCAGCCTGCTTTAAGTCCCTGTCTTCTGCATCCAATAAAAGATAAAGAAAGCTTCATTGTGGCTACACAATTGTCTTTACTGAAATCAGGAAAAAGATGGCCTTGGATCTTTCTGTCATACTGGAATGAGGGCAAATCTATTCACTAAAATTTATTTTGGCTTTATTTTTCTTTATAGAAAGTTTGAAGTATAATTTCAACTTGATAGTTTTGCCACAAATATCACTCCTTAATTTTGATTCATTCTATTTTCTGCAGAAGTTTGTTCATAACCTACACTGTCCTAGGTTGGGGATACAAGTAGAACATGTTCCTTACCCTTAAACTTAATCTACTACAAACTAATCAAAGAAAAAATACATACACACAAATTTTTAAAGCCTCTTTTCCCATATGTTCTTAGATATAACACCAAAACATGTAGAAGAGTAAATTGACTTTATCAAAATTAAAAACTTTGGCTCTTCAAAAGACACTGTTAAGAGAAGTAACACAAGCCACAAACTGAGGAAAAAAATGGCAAAGCATATATCTGAAGAAGGACTCAATTCTAGAATATATAAACAATACTCAAAACTCAATAAGTAAACAAACAGTCCATTTTTTAAATGGCAAAATATTTGAACAGACACTTTAGTAAAGGTAACAAATGGATAGCAAAAAAGGTATGTGAAAAGATGTTCGACATTATCAATAACTAAGAAAAAGCCAAATAAAAGCACTATGAGATATTGCTATAAATCTATTAGAATGTCTAAGATTAAAGATTGACCATGCCAAGTGTTGATGAGTATGAAGAGAAACTGAAACACTCACACACTGATAGGAAAGTAAAATGGTACAAACACTTTGGAAAATTGGCAGTTTCTTAAAAAGTTAAACATTAAATATAACACTTAAAGTACAAGCAAAGAAAAAAATAGACAAATTAGATTTCATCAAAATGAAAAACTTTTGTGTTTCAAAGGATATAATCAAGACAGTGAAAAGACTTCCTATAGACTGGGAGGAAATTTTTGAAAACCACATATCTGATAAGGATCTAGTGTACAGAATATATTAAGAACTCTTCCAATTCAACAATAAAAAGACAAAGAGCCCAATTTTAAAATGGGCAAATAATTTGAATAGCCATTTCTTCAAAGAGATATACAAATGGCCAATAAGCACATGAAAAGATATTCAACATCATTAGTCATTAGGAAAATGCAAATCAAAACTGCAGTGTTGCTATTTCACATTGACAAGGATGGCTGTAATAAAGAGAGACAGATAATAAGTTCTGGTGAGAATGTGGAGAAACAGAAACCCACACACACTACTGGTCATGATACAAAACAGTGCAGCTACTTTGTAAAACAGTCTGACAGCTCCTCAAGAGGTTAAACACCTTAACTAAAAAGTTATCGTATGTTTTAGTCCATTCTGTATTGCTACAACAGAATACCTTAGATTTGGTAATTTATAAAGAAAAAAGGTTGTTTTGCCTCCTGATTCTGGTGGCTGTAAAATCCAAGATTGGGCAGCTGCATCTGGTGATGGTCTCAGGCTGCTGCAACTCATAGCAGAAAGTGGAAGGGGAGCTGCATGTGCAAAGAGCTCACATAGCTAGAGAGGAAGCAAGAGAGTTAAATCAAAGAAGACAGGCTCTTCCAACAGTCTGCTCTCTCCTATTGTTAATCCATTCCCATGAGAGTGAGAATTCACTCACTACCAAGCCATTCATGAGAGACACACCCCTACAACTCAAACACCTCCCACTAGGCCCCACCTCCCAACACCACACAGTAGGGAGCACATTTCAACATGAGTTCTGGTGGGGACAAACAAATCATATCCAAACCACAGCACCATGTGACCCCACAATTCTACTCCTATCCACACCTAAGAATTGAAAACCTATTCACACAAAAACTTTCACATCAGTTTCCACAGCAACATTATTCATAACTATGAAGTGGAAACATAAATATCCATCAACTAATGAACAAAATATGGTATATCATTATAATGGAGTATTATTCAGCCTTAAAAGGAATGAAACACTGATGCATGCTACAACATAAATAAACCTTGAAAACACTATGCTAAGTGAAAAAAGTCAGACACAAAAGACTACGTATTACATGATTCCATTTATTTGAACTGTCTCGAATAGGCAATTCCATAGGAACAAAAAGTAGATTAATGGTTCCAGAGGCTGGAGAGAGGGGGAAATTGGGAAGTGACTGCTAACGGGTACAGAAGTTTTTTGTGGAGGAGAATTATAAAAATATCCTGGAATCAGTGGTGATTGTTGTACAACCTTGTGAATATATTTTTAAAAAATGAATTATACACTTTAAAAAGAAGACCATTATGGCATATGAATTTATCTCAATTTAAAAAATTAACCATATCCTATACTGTCCAACCATTTCACTACCAGGTATTTACACTGAGATGAAATCATATGTCCATACAAAAACATGTATACCAATGTTTACAGCAGCTGTATGTGCAATAGTGAAAAAATAATCCAAATGTCCATCAACCAGAGAAAGATTATCATACTGTGGTGTACACCTACAATGGAATACGACTCAGTAATAAAACTTTATAATCAATTGATGTTATGAACCACATGGATAAATCTCAAAATATTCTGCATGAAAGAAGCCAAACCAAAAAAAGAAAAAAAGCAAGCAAGCAAGCAACAACAGTACATACTGCACAATTTCATTTATATACAATTCTAGGAAATGCCAACTAATGTATAGTGACAGAAAGAAGACCAAGGTTGCCTGTGAATGTAAGAAGGGTTGCAAAGGGCATGACGAAATTTCCCAAAATGATGAATGTGTTCATTATCTGGGTTGTAGTGGTGGTTTCACAAGTATAATTGAGATAGCCAAGCAAAAAGTAGTCCCTAGAGAATCTCCTACCAGCCTGCGCTCTGGGAGGATGGGGTGTAGCCTTGGGAAGTTCACACCATTTGCAGCAGGGAGGACCTGGCCTCTCCAGTTCCTGGTGGGTGACCTAGAATTCAGTCTGTGAGGTGGAGAGCCTGTTAGCAGGACTCCATCTCACTTTGTTGAGTTGTTTTTCCTTTTTCCTTTTTGCCCAATAAATTCTGTTCCTCCTCACCCTTCAAAGTGTCTGTGAGTCTAATCTTTCCTGGTCCTGTGACAAGAACTCTTTTATTTCTACAAGTTAATCATATATTGAAACATCAAATTGTACACTTAAAATATGTGCAATGTATAGTATGTCTACTGTACTTCGATAAAGCTGTTTTTAAAACATAAGCAACCTGCCACAAAAATGTTTTCTGTGCTATGCTATTCCACTTCCCTTTGATTTTTGGAGCACTCGAAAGGCATACTCCTGTTCTAATGTGGCTGGCACCTCATGACTCACCAAGGGATACTGGCAGAAACACTGAAGGCACAGCAACTCCATACCCAAACTTCACCCTGCAGAGGTGTAGGAAGAGACTGATGGCACGAGCAACAGTACTGATGCTAACCTGATTTGTTCAGAGATGCTTTGCTGGGACTGTCTGGTTAATCTGCTTTGCTCCCTGCTTCCTTTGGACTGTAGAGTGTGGCTTCATTGATTCTCATCATCCTCTTGGCTCCCAAGTCATCCCAAACCCAGAAAACCACATGAACCTCAATGACATGTAAGTTTCTTCACAAGATATGTGGAAAGTTAAAATTTCAGACTCATAAAGTCATCATCTTCTAATGTCACCACACTCTATAGCTCCCTTGATTGCCACTGAATGTGTAAAAAGAAAAATCAAGAAATCTACGTTGCATACCACTTCGTAGTATATTTCCAAAACGACACATGCTGTGTCACTCTGACGCTGAACGAGCCTCAGAGAGGGGCTTGCACAGCTGTGGGTTTGCTGAGTCAGAGGCTTTTGAACGGAGGCTTTTGAAGTGTTCTGGGCCCTGCCTGTATACACTACAGGGATTAGAAGCATGCTTAGTTTGGAGACATTTTACAGTAACGAAGCATTACTTGCTTAAGTCCTGTTCATTACTGATCTGCTTTTTTTCCTAAGCAATACAGCTTAACCAGCCTGAAAGGCAATGCTTGAAGCCTGGGGGAGAATGAAAGCTGCCCAAAAATGCTGGAATAAGGAAAGATTCTTTCTAAGGAGCTGATAAAAGAATGTAGCCCTCCTCCACTCCCCTCAAAGGAAAGCTCATGCAAAGGTTACTTTCCTTGTGATTAAGAGTCTTCACAATTAAAAATTTTAAGTGGCTGATTGAAGGATAATATAGCAGATTTCATTCAGCCTCACATACCTCAAGGGAAACTCAGCTTTCCTTTATTACTTTTACTGCACATGCACATTTTCCCTTAGAAATAAAAATTAAACCTTTGTACAATTGCTTCCAATAGCATTTTCTCTTCACGCTAATAATGGTTTTCATGAAACAGCTGTACCAAATTAAAATGTTCCTTTTAAAAATTCCATAGAGTTCTCAAGAAACTGATGTAAAATATAAGTATATATAAGGATAAACAAACATCCATTGCTAACCATTCATCTTCTAAGTATCAAGGAGTGCTTCCCTCACCTCACCTTCCTATTTCTTTACCTTTTGGATGATTACTGTTATCAAAAAAATTCACAAATATATAAAAGGATAGAGATTATGAAAATCTCAAAAAGTAATTTATTCTTTCTCTTTTTTACACTCTCACACTTCCTTAAAGCGATATGGATAATCAGAAATTAAGTTGTATTTGCTGAAATCTTCAACTTTTAATTTTTGGATGATCTTATTTTTATAGACTTTGAGACCAAAAAAAAAAAGCAGGACCCAGAGAAGGACGGAAAGACTGTGTGGGAGGCGTGGTCAGAGCAACAATAACAATGACCGACCTTTGTTAGATGCCTACTACTCCCTGGGCACTAATCCCATTGAATACACCTCCTCAAACACAGGCAATTGGTGTTTTTGTCCTCACCATTAAACAGATGCCAAAGCTGGGATTAAGCAAGGTCAAGCTACCTGCTCACAGCCTTACTACCTGTAAGTGCCAGAATTATGAACCACAACCAGGTCTTTGCAAGAAAAGTACATGCTCTTTTATAAGTGAGAAAAAATATATAGAATATTAAATTGAAGCATTCCTTGTAATTTTCACTTGTAATATAGGAAGTACACTTGATTTATCCTTGTGAGATCAACTTTTAAAAACCATACCTCTTTGAGGAATATTTTTGTCCTCCAATTGCCTCTAAGTTCTATCAATCGTTAAAAACTTCAGCTGAATTAAATTTAAAGGAGTTTAATTGAGCAATGAATGATTTGCAAATCAGACAGCCCCCCAGAGTCACAGCAGATTCAGGGAGACACCAGAGCAGCCACGTGGTGGAAGACGATTTATAGGTGAAAAAAGAGAAATGATGTACAGAAATCGGAAGTGAGGTATAGAAACAGCCGGATTGGTTACAGGTTTGTGTTTGCCTTATTTGAACAGTTAGAACACTCAGTAGTCTATGAGTGGTTCAAGTATAGCTGCTGGGATTGGCCAAGACTCAGCCATTGTTACAACGTATTACTCCTAAGTGAAGTTTTCAATTTTGTCTGGCAATTAAGCTAGGTTACAGTTCATCCACAAGGACCCAAACACGGAAGTACCCTCTCAGGCCATATTCAGTTTGCTTTGACACAATCAGCTAGATTCTCCTTTCCTACATTGTCAAAACTGCTAATGAGGAGCCTGCTTGTTGCTTTCCTCACCCTTCTGTCCAGTGTTTCCCTTGGGGCTGTGAAAACAACACTTGGAATATTGAGATTTTGAACAAGAGTATATGCAGCTCTAAGACGACCTCAGCAGGAAAGAAAAAAAAAAGCTACAACACTCCACTTAATATATAAAACATCTTCTGTAGAGTTCTGGAACTCCCAAGTCATCTTTTTGGGTGAACTTTCTTATCCACCTACACACACTGAATTTTATATCCTCACTCCATAATATGTTCATTTATTGCACATTCCCACTGTGCATTTTTCTGTGTGATGAAGATAGGATTCTCTAAGGTTTGGCACTTCTTCAAATTGGATTAGTTGGAGGATGTTTCAAAGGTAATGACTAACTTTCTGAAGGAAAACACACTTATCTAGAAGAAAAAAAAATCATACCTGCATACACATGCACATACACTAACAAATCCCCCAATTTGGGGGCACATATCCTGATATTATGAAGCAAACAGGCTAAAAGATTAGAAATTTAAAAGCTAGGCCAGGCACAGTGGCTCACGCCTGTAATCCCAGCACTTTGGGAGGCCAAGGTTGGCAGATCACCTGAGGTCAGGAGTTCGAGACCAGCCTGACCAACATGGTGAAACCCCGTCTCTACTAAAAGTACAAAAATTAGCCGGGTGTGGTGGTGCACACCTGTAATCCTAGCTACTTGGGACGCTGAGGCAGGAGAATCACTTGAACTAGGTAGGGGTTGCAGTGAGCTGAGAATGTACCACTGCACTCTAGCCTGGGTGACAGAGCAAGACTTCATCTCAAGAAAGAAAAAAAAAAAATTTAGAAACTAAATTTAGTAGCAACATGCAGGAATAATACAACTAATATATAGTAACCATCATCCTGACACTCTGCCAGATACCTTACATGTATTAATTCATTTAATCCTCACCAAATCCAATGAGATAGTTCCTATTACTTTTCCCGTTTTATTGATTAGGAAACAGAAACATGGAGAGATGAAGTAGCTTGCCCAAAACCGTGTATGTAGTAAGTACGGAAACCAAATCCAAATGTAAGGAGTCTAGCTCCAGAGTACAATGTTTTTTGTTGTTTCTATAATTTTCTTCCTTTTCTCACTGATTAGAACCAGTATACTCTAGATATAGTGATTGCAGCCAACTTTTACAATAATTAACAAGTTTAATGAAGTGGCCTGCAGTATCCTAAATTTTGTCTACCTCCAGTTTAACTTTCAATTATAGCACTACATACTGGAATGGAATATTGACAGAATTAAGACTTCCTCCCCAAACTGTAAATGGTGTTAAAGGCAAGAAGATATAAAACTCTGTCTCCGTTACATCTTTGTCCACTCAGATTGGATCCTAGCCTTTGAAAAAGTTACACACCTACTGAACCCAAATATAAAAGGTGGTGATAAAAAATTCTGCTGTGAATTATTGGAAAACATTATTTCTGAGAAAGTATTACTTTAGGGATTAAAAAAAGAGCTTGCTCACTTCAGTCGATCTGTGTTTCAGTCTACCATAGAAAGATGACACATAAGTTGAGCACTTGTTTTCTCTAGACAAGTTGAATTCTTTCTGAGTAAGTATTGTGCACAGGCCCTCACTGGAGATCATCTTGATGTTCTGAGCAAAAAACCAAATTAATCCTTTGTGCTCCAAAAAAGAAACTTTTTATCAAACTTGAGAACACACCAGGCAGTGTGGTCTTTTGCTATATCTCCTTGACTCAGGATTTTCCCTGGGAAACTATGGCTTCAAAGTGTCCCATTAGTAATGTTTCCCTTGCCTATGATATTTGCTTCATTAAAAAGTTTCCTATCTGAAAAGACTCATTTCCAATGAGACTGTGTCTTGGTATTCTCACCGTAATTCAATAAATATTTTGAGTACCCACTACGTGCAAAGTATTACATTAGGCACTATAATAAGTAACAAGGATATAACAATAAATCAAACACAACTTGTATGTTGAATTCCAAAATTATATAATACAGGATAAGGGCAAAGATTAAATATTACATTAAAATTCCTTTTAGTTCGAACATTTTATTAAATGTAATGTTTATAGAAAAAGGAACTAGTTTATCTAGAAAGGGGGAGAAAAAGTTGACATCAGAGTGTGCTAGATGCCTAACATGGTGCTAGTCACTGTACTGGAGTTTTTTCACCAATTCCTAAACAACCTAAGTCTAGTTATTGTTCCTAAACAATAACTAAGTCTTGTTATTGCCATCTTACAGTTGGAAAGTTACGTGTGTTGCCCTTGGTGCTGGATGACTGCAACACTAAGGTAGGAGGTATGGAACTTTTAACATTTAACACATTTTGAAGATTCTTTGGAATTCCTAAGTGAGATAATATTCACCAATGCCTTAGCATGATACCTACCAAGACTCAATGCTCCACAAAGAAGAGTTAGTGGTAGTGTCGATAGTGGTAGCAGATGCAGCAAAAGTAGATGAAGCCAGCATCTGAGCTCTCAACTGTACAAAAAGCCACCATCACAAATGTTGTGATCAACCACCCCAACCCCACCTCACCTGCCTTTTCTAAACAAATGCTTATGGCAGCATTTCCCTGTGCTTGCTGTACATGAGATTGCTGGTGACCTTCCATCCGAGCCCTCAGTAACTCCATTTAGCCACTGCCACATGCCTTTTCCTCATTTGTCCCTTTGTTCATTTTCATGTCATTTGCATAAAACAGTTCTCATTCCTTCTCTTCACTTCATCTCCTCCCAATCCACCTAACAACTTTTGTCAGTGGCAACTGGGATATGCCTCCAGAGCTTCTACAATGACAAATCGAGAGTTTCACAAACACCTGGGGCCCAGCAGAGGTTGGGAAGCCTGTTCTGGGATTCACCTCCATCTAAATGATTTTAAAATTCAGCTCCCGAACACAGCCGGATTGCTGCCAGCAATATCAATAAGTTTTAACAACACTGGATCCACCTCAAGGTTATTTCTTCAGTATCATACAGAAAATACTGTAAATGAAGGAAATATGATACAAAGTAGTAGAATAATCTAGTCTATTTTTATGAAGTCTCCCTGCTATCTTGATTGATGGAGAAAAAATTTTCATAATAGAGTCTATTTCTTGTACATCTGAAATATTCCCTACAAAAATAACCCCTCTTTCCTGGGATGCTAAACATAAGACCTTATACTTATATAATAATTGACCTAAAGGAAATTCCTTCCTGCTTTGGCCTTCACGTTCTATCCAAGGTCTGTATCCAACCAGATGGTATTATCTATTCAAATGTAACCTGGACCTCTGATAACCACTAACTTTTACCTCCTTGGATAGGCAAGGGGTTTAGATCCACAAAGTCAATATATAAAGCAGCATTTAGACCACTGTAGTCCTTGCAATCGCTCAATTCATTGAATGAGGTAATTTGTGTCAGGTTCATATGGCTGAGATTTATTTACACAGATTAAACCACTGAGTGTCATTGGATGTTTAAGCCTTGTTCTGAGAATGGCGCATAATTCAGGCATGCTGAATAAGAAGAGCCATCCCTAAGGACTAATTCACAAGAACCAGGATAACATGTACCTGCTTTGTCGACTTCCATTTAAGCAGAATTAGAGGTTACCTTACCAGATGCTCTAAGCACTAGTAATGAACATGCATTTTCCCCCTGTGAATATTATAATAAATTCAGAAAAGGTCCAGTTCTGACATCCAAGGGGCAGCAATATTGTATCACTGACAATATGCTATTAGCAGTCATTTTCACTTATTACTATTCTCCAGGCTTAAAGTGGGGTGGCTTGTTTGGTTCTATTGCCTCTTTGTAGCATTTCCCAATTTGAGCTAAAGAGCTGCATTTTTATATAAGCCCTGTAATTTTTCACACACAAGTCTAGCTTCTCACGGATTGCAGTGTATTAAGTGACTCGACATCACACCAGAATGTGATCTTCCCAACCAACCACTAGGCAACACAGCACTATCCTCAGTATTATGGGAGAGGAGTGAATCTTCATCTTTTTTTTTTTGAAGAGCTTCCCCTCTAGGAGCTACGCAAAAATACTTTCTGGTCTCCATGTTGTTCCCACCCAGTGTACATCAATATTGCCTTAAGAACTCTATTTCCGGCCAGGCATGGTGGCTCACGCCTATAATCCCAGCTCTTTGGGAGGACAAGGCAGGCGGATCATTTGAGGTCAGCAGTTCAAGATTAGCCTCGCCAACACAGTGAAACCCCATCTCTACTAAAAATACAAAAATTAGCCAGGCAGTAGTGGCACGCGCCTGTAATCCCAGCTACTCGGGAGGCTGAGACAGGAGAATCACTTGACCCTGGAAGATGGAGGTTGCAGTGAGCCGAGATCACGCCATTGCAGTCCAGTCAAGGGTGACAGAGTGAGACCTTGTCTCAAAAAAAAAAAAAAAAAAAAAAACTATTTCCCCTTCCAAATCTTCTCTAACTTGTCCTTGTAATAAAATAAACAATAAGATTTTTCTAAATCCTGGCAGAGGCCTGAGTACATTCTTATACAAACAACTTATAAATAACTTTTTAAATGTAGGCTTAAATGCTACAAGTCAATGGGTAGTTGGCAAAAGAGAAATAACTTTCTGACTTGTTCAATCCAGAGACTAATGAGGAAGAGAGGAGAAGGAAAGAAGGCAGGCAGGCAGGGAAGGACAGAGGGAAGAAAAAGAGATCGTTTTGGTAGAAACTGGAAGTGAGTAACAAGAAACAGCTTTAGTCCCCTGGGAATAGGAAGGCCATTCTTAAAGAGAAGACACAGATCTCAGAGCTTTAACCCAAAACAGGCTAAATTCAAGCACTTCAATAGAGAAATTCTCCATCACAGAATAAAGTATTTGTTTACTACACTGGACAGAGATGATGTAGCTAACATTCGTCATTTCAAGAAACCTTGTTTACATTTGGGAAATTCCCCACATTAATGGTCCTGGTGGGAGACAGGACCAAATTCCAGAGAGTTGCTGAAAATGCCAGAAACTCATTGCTGGGGTTCCTCCAGTAGGTAACGTGCAGGCTCCTGCCCTGGGCCCCAGCTACCAGGTGCTTCAGCCGAAGCCTTCAAACTGGAAGGCAGAGTGCTAAGATGCAGGAACTGGGATAATTCCCATGGGTTGAGGGGCAGAGTGAAGGAGTAGAGACTTTGGGGCCAAAGTGGCAGTAGATAAACTGCAGGTCCCATCAGAGGTAGCAGCCTGTTTTCTTCAGCAGTTTCCTCACCAGGCCCGTTCTGTGGCACCAGCTTGGGCATTTTTTTCTGGCTGCATGGCCCCAACCTGATTTTCAAGCTTTCAATTCCTCCTATTGATTCTGTGGCCTACCAAGTATTCTTTGACTAAATTTCTTTTCTTCATAAATTGGCCAGATGGATGGAGTGATTTATATACATATATATGAAATTTCCTACTCTAATGTAACAAACTTCTGTCAAATTTCTACAATATTACAGACCACATAGAAGGGAGCAGTAATCTTATTCAACCTCATTCTTTTGTAGATAAGGAAACCTATACCCAGACGGATTCAGAGGCTCACCAAGGGTCGACTGTCTAACAGAGCAGAGCAGGGACTAGAATGACTGTCAGTTCAACACCCTATCATACCATGCTCATGGCACTCTGATTGCTTGAGACGTTTTTGTTACAGATTACTGCATTTTTTGTTTTGTTTTACAAGGAAGATTATTCTAGGATTGTATTTGATTATTTGAGAACCCAATAATATATTAGTACTGAGATAGACAAACTATGATAAAGAATTCAGGAAAAGGAGGAGTTAACAAAGAAAAAGTTCAAAGGCCTAGCAAATGAGGATACGGCCAGTTCATGCTATACCAATCTCTTCAGGAAAGTACACTTAATTAAAGTAGCATACTTTTGAGTGTTACTTCTTAGCTGCTTTTGCTGCTTTGGGCCCCAGAACTATTAAAACCCAGTTCAGGGATATGTTTCTAGAATAGTTTGAATATTAGTGGTTTTAACCCTGGAGAGAGAGAGAGAGAGAGAGATTACACATGCATACGTACAAGTTCTGGGATACATGTGCAGAACGTGCAGGTTTGTTACACAGATATACACGTGCCATGGTGGTTTGCTGCACCCATCAACCCATCATCTACATTAGGTATTTCTCCTAATGCTATCCCTCTCCCAGTCCCCCACCCCCTGACAAGCCCCGGTGTGTGATGTTCCCCCTTCCCTGTGACCTGGACTTATTTCTTTGAAGAAAATAAAAGGATTTGCTGAAAAGAATGGAACTCGCAGTATGGAATGAGAACTATCCACATGTTTCACAATTAACCAGAATGATACATAGCAAACACCAAAGTTTTCACTCCTGATTCTTTCAGGTTTTCCATGCATATCATTTAAGCTGTATTTTGCATCAGTTTGAAATTCTTATTTTGAATTATCCAAGTGCTGCTGATGCTCATCTACATGTGAATATATTGTTGTCACTACCTTGGCTTCATGTTGCCCAAATATATCAGAGCCACAGCTTTTTTTCTTCCCTGTAAAATAAACTGCCCCTCTCTATACCCAATAATTGCTGAACCTATTTGTAAAATGCTGGTATTCCAACAAGATTCCTTAGGAGATTTGCTTCTCTCCAATACACTCTGCAAAATGCTTGGCATTAATATACCACCTATCTTCTCCAGAATGACTTCACTAACCTGAGCACTTTGTGCTCTAATTAATCCATATCTTAAATTTTCGGGTCTTCATCTCATGACATGGTACAGCAATGGAAATTCTGTTATAGTGATCATTTTTGGACAAGAAGTCTACCTTTCTTGTGAGCCTCCAAGATGAATTAAATTCACCACTATGGACTCCATGTAAGTGCTCCCACAACGGCCCCACCAAGGTGTGCACACATGCACAACCCAGCCCATATCTAGTATTAAGTGGCTTGCAAGGCCCAAACAAGGAGTTTGCTGGGTTGCCACAAATATTTTCCCCAGGTTCTCTTGAAACTCACTCTATCTTTTTCTTAGTCAGATGAGATTCAGTCATATCTCCTTAAGAAATCCAATTTTAATGACTTGTCTCTTAAAATGAAACGGACTGACAGTTCATTCCTAACATCCTTTAAAAGTACTTCAAAGTATCTACACTATAGAAGATTCATTGTATGGGTGATCCAAACTGTGAATAATCTAAAAATGATGCACCCTTGGTTTTATAATATATTACCCTTCTGAGACCAAATTGCAGTGTTAATTATATTTGGCTTCAGCAAATATTAACATTTCTTTACATCCTCTAAGCCCAGACACAAAACGAAGAGACTTGAATGTAAGCCAGAATCAAACTGAGCCCCAGAAGCAAGCCAAATTTAAAGTTTAAGCCACTAACAATAACCTAGCAAGTAGCTAAACCCCATGGGGGTGGTCAGCTCAAGCCATTTATTCCAACCTCTAGATAGCCCTGTGTGTCTAGTCCCTTACACCTCAACTTAGATTATCTTAGTTGGCCTTGCTGTTGGCATAGTCCTTAATACACAGAGGTGCATAAGCTGTTTGTAACAATATTTTTAAGGTTCTGTTTTTAACAATATATTTAAGACCTGGAAATGCTATTATTTTAATAGCTGCAACACTTACCCTCCACAAGTAGTTCACTTTCTGTCTGCTTTTGACTGAAGTCTTAGGGCCCAAATGTTTAAAGCCTGGAAGGTGGGAGTGGGGGCAAGGGGAAGCAAAATCATGTTCACAGCATGATCCCTGCAAACATCAAAACATTGTCTGTTCTTGCCTTTCGTGAAGGCAGCCCTTCAGCTATTTGTTCAGGTTTCCCTACCAACTTCATGATGAATGAGGTTTTCCAAGGGCTTTTACACACGGCACTGTTATTTCACTGGGGCTGGGTGGGTAGTTTAAACAGATGAAGACAAAGAAAGCCAGCCATATAATTCAGTGTCGGATTGCTTTTCCACATGTCAGTGGCAAAAAGCACGACTCTCCCTTGAGCAGCTCTGAGTGGTTACCTGATTGAATCTGGTAAACGCTGATAAATTTTGGAAAGCTCTTTCAACACAAGAAAAATAGCATCTAGATGGAATTCTCTACTGTAGTACTTTGCACCTTTCAAGAGAACCTTGGACATGAAGAGCGAAAGCTAACAGGATTTCCCATACTTTCCCAGTAATCACCAATATATGAAGGATGAGAGCTGACTCACATTTTTTGGAGTGTTAACTATAATTACATAAGCAACAGGTTATTAAGAAACAAATGAAATTTAAGAGTGAGCATTTCCAGAAATAAAATTTTAAAAGGTACAATGAAGAAAGAAAAGATTCTAATCTTTCCTTATATCACATTTTTCTACCGCCTAGAAAAAAATGAGTGGATGGAAAAATGAGTATTAAGATCGTTACAGGTCATACCTTTGGAACTCTGGGAACTACTCTGCCTCTACAAATAAAAAACTCTAATCATATTGGAGAGAGTTGACAAAAGGGATAAAGAACAGGATCTAACCTTAGGATACAACTTAGTGCAAATTGGGAGGAGGGAAGCACTTGGTTGCAACCTTGCCTCCATGACTATACTTAGTTGCAGACACATCATCCCTTCATGCTTCAAAAACTTCCCTTGAGGGTAATTTTTGCTTATATATTGCTTTGAAAGAGTTAGTGTAAAAGGCTTTAAGTAACACATCCGTGAGTAGATACTTTCCCTTGGACTCCAGGCACAGTATATTCCATACAGCTAAATAACAACAGCTCACAGTAAAATTACACATAATCAATAGTCTGTCCACTGATCCAAATACCCCAGGGGCCTATTTCTGAAGATTTTATTGTACATATATTCCAGGCACTCGTATGGTGGAGTCTATTGATTCACGCACAGCTGTTTTTCTCCTGTTAGTGTGTGATTATTTTCAAGTGTTTTACGAGAGCAGATGTTTTAAGAGCATGCTGAATATAGTCTTTCCTCGACTGACACTTTTTTATTTACATAAACAGCAAATGGCTATTCTGCTGTTCTTTTGATACTGCGGGGTTAGTGGGTAAAATCGCCAGTGTCAGTTTTCCTGGACATTCTTAAGCAAAGGTGATTTGTCTATTCCCATCCCCTCAAGCACCACCACAAAGGCCCTCGCAGTCTTCCTCCCTCACTCCTCCCTTTCTCTGATCCTTCTCTGATCAGGTTGTTTGAACTTGGCTTTTCCACACCAAGACTTTTTAAGCTGGAGCAAACTGAATACACCAATGTTCTACATAGAATGTAATTTTCTCTGTTGGGTTTGTACCTGCTCCAAATAGTTGAATTTAGATAACAGCTTATTTCCTGAGAGTCAACCTGTACTTCTGCTTGAAGTTACTGCAGAGTCAATCCCTTATTGGTGCTACAAAAGTCTGTTACCATGGAAAAAATATTCTGCCACACGTTCATTAAAAGAGACTGCCAATCTTGTCATTTAGCATCACCAGAACGCATATAGCTCTGAACTGAAACATTTTTCTACCTAAAGAACACGAGTTTTGGATTTTTCAAGCATGGATTATAGCCATATTTGTGCTTTAATGAAATGTTAGAGATTCTCCAATGTTTAGTAGTAAGTAAAAGGTATTTTTGTGACCCTTACTCCCTGCCAGTTTATAAACTGCTGTCAGGATTAGCACTGATAACTTTAGAATGATTCTAAAAGTAGAATATTTGCAGATAGTAACTGAAGGTAGAAAGAGACTGACTATCCTTTTCCAGTTCCTCTCTGGTCATATAACTGTGACCTTCCTCTTTATGTACCGCATTCAGTAAAACTTTGTTCTTTCCACAACTTCATCATTAATTCAGATCTTTAGGAATTTTCAAATGGCCATGTCTTATTAATCTCCATTTTATAATGAACAATAAGCTCATAGCCAATAATTCAAGCAACATTTATAGAGTACCAGTCATAATTTATGTACTCTGCTATGTGCTAGGGGCATTGGTGTGGGTAAAACAAAGACATTTTGGTAGGGAAGAAAATACAAACTGATTGTTCAACTTAAAGAGGCTTTGTCAGAGGAGTGCACCAAGGAAGCTAGGAAGGTATTCATTTTCTCTGGAGACAAACGGATAAAGTCACCTTGAATTCTTGTAGAAAGGAAGGTCTCCTTTCCCCTTCTATTCATTTCAGTATTCCTCTGAGTCAGAAAGAAAGGCTAGCATTTGTGAAAACAAACTAAGTACCAAAGTGGTATAACAAAATGTTAAATGGAATTTTTCCCACAAATGTGGAATTTCAGCTAAAGTATCAAAACTCAGGATGATAGGTGATAAGAAACCCACTTTCTAAGGATGGATGTTATTCTCATAACTTATTAAAAGCTGGCTCATGCCTGTAATCCCAGTACTTTGCAAGACCAAGTAGGGTGGATCACCTGAGGTCAGGAGTTCAAGACCAACCTGGACATGGTGAAACCCTGTCTCTACTAAAAATACAAAAATTAGACAGGCATGATGGCAGGCGCCTGTAATCCTAGCTACTCAGGAGGCTGAGGTAGGAGAATCACCTGAACTCTACAGGCAGAAGTTGCAATGTGACAATATTGTGCCACTGCACTCCAGCCTGGATGACAGAGCAAGACTCTGTCTCAAAAACAAAAACAAAAGCTTACAAAATTAGCCTATCAGTGTCCATTTCACACCTCCATCCCATGTAACAGAATGCTAGAGATTCATTAAGGAGTTGATGTGAAGGGAGGTGCCCTTTGTGTATAGAAGTAGAGATGGTGAGGCACAGTGCTCCCCTTCTGCCTCCCATACATGCTCTACCTCCAAGCCAAGAGAAGAGAGATACTGGGAGTTTCCGTGGGAAGGGAAATGGCTTCTCCCTGGCAAACAGTTCCTTGCTGAGTATATCAGAGGCTAGCCCTACGTCACTACCACAATGGAGTATAAGAAAACTCTTTGGAGAATTTAAAATAAATCCCTAATTTGGGAGAAATTCAGCAAGCAAAGACTAGTGTTAGCCTCATCCTTATAAAGGCATCAAACAGGATGTTGCTTAAGCAAATGACAGTGAGATGAATGACAATTACAAGGCAAAAAGGGAGGACAGCATTTATTCAAACCCCAGTGAACAAATACTTGAAGTTTCCTGTGGCAAAGGGACACCTTGGAGGGTAGCAAGGCGTGAAATTACTTTAAAGGCTGCATCTGGAAACAAAATGGCAGACAGGAAGCAGAACTAAATTGCAGCTCCCACTTGGACGGACAGAGCAGCATGTGGAGACTCGCGTCATGAATTTCCGCCCCAAGAACTACTACAGGGATATACCAGGAAAGTCAAGAAAATCCACAGACCCTTTGAAGGAAGCAGATTGCTCCTGCAGGACCGAGAAGACAGCCCAAATATTGTAAGTACCCAAACTGTGAACGTGGGAAAGGGGGATCATCTGCCCTGAACACACACCCTCACTGGGGAAACCTGAAGGTCCAAATCATGGGAGAAGGATTGAACCTTACCTGGAGCTGAGACAATTTAGAAAGCCAAGCAAAATACAGAGATAGAAGCAGCAGCAGGAAAAACCCTGTGGTTTCTCTGGGTCCCCAGGGAAGCCCTTTCTGACTTGTCTCACAGGGGTCCTTGAGGAGGGCTGCCAGAGAAACTGGGAAAAGACCAGGTGGGGAAGGAAACCTCCAGCTTAACTTTGTAACAATTCCAACCAAAACTTTGTTCTCGACACAAAGTTTCCTGGCCAGAACTTGGGGGAGGGTGTAAATCCAGTATGCAGACTCCAGAGGTAGGGAGGTGTGAAAGCCCTGCTGGCTTTCTCAGCCAGGAGGCTGGTAGCCTGGGGCAAGTTCCCAGCCCGGCTCACCTACTGCCTGAGGGCACAGTGGGAGTGAGACCAGCCTTTTGGGTTTTGTGGGAGCTGGGTGAGGCCTGCAACTGCTGTCTTTCTCCCACTTCAGTGACAACTGCATGATACGGCAGAGGCAGCCATAATCCTTCTAGGAGCATAACTCCATTGACCTGGGAACTACACCCCCATCCCCCACAGCAGCCACCGCAAGTTCCAATAGAGAAGAGTCTGAGCTCAGATACACCTAACCCTCACCAGCAATGGATACAAACCAAGAAGAAATTGCTGAATGCCAGAAAAAGAATTCAGAAGGTTGATTACTAAGCTAATCAAGGAGGCGGCAGAGAAAGGTGAAGTCCAACTTAAGAAAGTCAAACCAATGATACAAAGTGTAAGGGAAGAAATCATCAATGAAATAGCATAAATAAAAAAACAATAACTTCAGGAAATAAAGGACAAACTTAGAGAAATGCCAAATGTACTGGAAAGTCTCAGCAATATAATCAAACAAGCAGAAGAAAGAACTCCAGAGCTTGAAGACAAGGTTTTGAAACAACCCAATCCAACAAAGACAAAAAAGAATTTAAAAAAGAACAAAGCCTCCAAGAAGGCTGGGATTATGTTAATCAACCAAACCTAAGAATAATTGGCATACCTGAGGAAGAAGAGAAATCTAAAAGTTTGGAAAACATATTTGGGGAAATAATCAAGAAAAACCTCCCCACCCTTGGTAATGATCTAGATATCCAAAAACAAGATGCTCAAAGAACACCTGGGAAATTCATTGCAAAAAGATGATTGCCTAGGAACATAATCATGTTATCTAAAGCCAAGACAAAGGAAAGAATCTTAAGAGCTGTGAGGCAAAAGCATCAGATAATGTATAAAGGAAAACCTATCGGATTAAGCAGAAACCCTGTAAGAGCTAGAAGGGATTGGGGCCCTAACTTCAGCCTCCTTAAACAAAACAATTATCAGCCAAGAATTTTGTATCCAGTGAAACTAAGCTTCAAAAATGAAGGAAAGATAGTCTCTTCTGGACAAACAAATGCAGAAAGAAATTGCCACTACCAAGCCAGCCCTACAAGAACTGCTAAAAGGAGCTCTAAACCTTGAAACAAGTCCTGGAAACACATCAAAACAGAACCTCTTCAAGGCATAAATCTCACAGGATCTATAAAACAAAAATACAGATTTTTAAAAAAAGGTATTCAGGGGGGGCGGAGCAAGATGGCCGAATAGGAACAGCTCCAGTCTCCAACTCCCAGTGCCAGCGACACAGAAGACCGGTGATTTCTGCATTTTCAACTGAGGTACTGGGTTCATCTCACTGGGGAATGCCGGACGATCGGTGCTGGTCAGCTGCTGCAGCCCGACCAGCGAGAGCTGAAGCAGGGCGAGGCATTGCCTCACCTGGGAAGCGCAAGGGGGAAGGGAATCCCTTTTCCTAGCCAGGGGAACTGAGACACACAACACCTGGAACATCGGGTAACTCCCACCCCAATACTGCGCTTTAAGCAAACAGGCACACCAGGAGATCATATCCCACACCTGGCCGGGAGGGTCCCACACCCACGGAGCCTCCCTCATTGCTAGCACAGCAGTCTGTGATCTACCGGCAAGGCAGCAGCGAGGCTGGGGGAGGGGCGCCCGCCATTGCTGAGGCTTAAGTAGGTAAACAAAGCTGCTGGGAAGCTCGAACTGGGTGGAGCTCACAGCAGCTCAAGGAGACCTGCCTGTCTCTGTAGACTCCACCTCTGGGGACAGGGCAATAACAAATGCAGCCAAAACCTCTGCAGACGCAAACGACTCTGTCTGACAGCTTTGAAGAGAGCAGTGGATCTCCCAACACGGAGGTTGAGATCTGAGAAGGGACAGACTCCCTGCTCAAGTGGGTCCCTGACCCCTGAGTGGCCTAACTGGGAGACATCCCCCACTAGGGGCAGTCTGACACCCCACACCTCACAGGGTGGAGTACACCCCTGAGAGGAAGCTTCCAAAGCAAGAATCAGACAGGTACACTCGCTGTTCAGAAATATTCTATCTTCTGCAGCCTCTGCTGCTGATACCCAGGCAAACAGGGTCTGGAGTGGACCTCAAGCAATCTCCAACAGACCTACAGCTGAGGGTCCTGACTGTTAGAAGGAAAACTATCAAACAGGAAGGACACCTACACCAAAACCCCATCAGTACATCACCATCATCAAAGACCAGAGGCAGATAAAACCACAAAGATGGGGAAAAAGCAGGGCAGAAAAGCTGGAAATTCAAAAAATAAGAGCGCATCTCCCCCGGCAAAGGAGCGCAGCTCATCGCCAGCAACGGATCAAAGCTGGACGGAGAATGACTTTGACGAGATGAGAGAAGAAGGCTTCAGTCCATCAAATTTCTCAGAGCTAAAGGAGGAATTACGTACCCAGCGCAAAGAAACTAAAAATCTTGAAAAAAAAAGTGGAAGAATTGATGGCTAGAGTAATTAATGCAGAGAAGGTCATAAACGAAATGAAAGAGATGAAAACCATGACACGAGAAATACGTGACAAATGCACAAGCTTCAGTAACCGACTCGATCAACTGGAAGAAAGAGTATCTGCGATTGAGGATCACATGAATGAAATGAAGCGAGAAGAGAAACCAAAAGAAAAAAGAAGAAAAAGAAATGAACAAAGCCTGCAAGAAGTATGGGATTATGTAAAAAGACCAAATCTACGTCTGATTGGGGTGCCTGAAAGTGAGGGGGAAAATGGAACCAAGTTGGAAAACACTCTTCAGGATATCATCCAGGAGAACTTCCCCAACCTAGTAGGGCAGGCCAACATTCAAATCCAGGAAATACAGAGAACGCCACAAAGATACTCCTCGAGAAGAGCAACTCCAAGACACATAATTGCCAGATTCACCAAAGTTGAAATGAAGGAAAGAATCTTAAGGGCAGCCAGAGAGAAAGGTCGGGTTACCCACAAAGGGAAGCCCATCAGACTAACAGCAGATCTCTCGGCAGAAACTCTCCAAGCCAGAAGAGAGTGGGGGCCAATATTCAACATCCTCAAAGAAAAGAATTTTCAACCCAGAATTTCATATCCAGCCAAACTAAGTTTCATAAGTGAAGGAGAAATAAAATCCTTTACAGATAAGCAAATGCTTAGAGATTTTGTCACCACTAGGCCTGCCTTACTGAAGGAAGCACTAAACATGGAAAGGAACAACCGGTACCAGCCATTGCAAAAACATGCCAAAATGTAAAGGCCATCGAGGCTAGGAAGAAACTGCATCAACTAACGAGCAAAATAACCAGTTAATATCATAATGGCAGGATCAAGTTCACACATAACAATCTTAACCTTAAATGTAAATGGACTAAATGCTCCAATTAAAAGACACAGACTGGCAAACTGGATAAAGAGTCAAGACCCATCAGTCTACTGTATTCAGGAGACCCATCTCACACGCAGAGACATACATAGGCTCAAAATAAAGGGATGGAGGAAGATTTACCAAGCAAATGGAGAACAAAAAAAAGCAGGGGTTGCAATACTAGTCTCTGATAAAACAGACTTTAAACCATCAAGATCAAAAGAGACAAAGAAGGCCATTACATAATGGTAAAGGGATCAATTCAACAGGAAGAGCTAACTATCCTAAATATATATGCACCCAATACAGGAGCACCCAGATTCATCAAGCAAGTCCTTAGAGACTTACAAAGAGACTTAGACTCCCATACAATAATAATGGGAGACTTCAACACTCCGCTGTCAACATTAGACAGATCAACGAGACAGAAAGTTAACAAGGATATCCAGGAATTGAACTCATCTCTGCAGCAAGCAGACCTAATAGACATCTATAGAACTCTCCACCCCAAATCAACAGAATATACATTCTTCTCAGCACCACATCGTACTTACTCCAAAATCGACCACGTAATTGGAAGTAAAGCACTCCTCAGCAAATGTACAAGAACAGAAATTATAACAAACTGTCTCTCAGACCACAGTGCAATCAAACTAGAACTCAGGACTAAGAAACTCAATCAAAACCGCTCAACTACATGGAAACTGAACAACCTGCTCCTGAATGACTACTGGGTACATAACGAAATGAAGGCAGAAATAAAGATGTTCTTTGAAACCAATGAGAACAAAGATACAACATACCAGAATCTCTGAGACACATTTAAAGCAGTGTGTAGAGGGAAATGTATAGTACTAAATGCCCACAAGAGAAAGCAGGAAAGATCTAAAATTGACACTCTAACACACAATTAAAAGAACTAGAGAAGCAAGAGCAAACACATTCGAAAGCTAGCAGAAGGCTAGAAATAACTAAGATCAGAGCAGAACTGAAGGAGATAGAGACACAAAAAACTCTCCAAAAAATCAATGAATCCAGGAGTTGGTTTTTTGAAAAGATCAACAAAATTGACAGACCACTAGCAAGACTAATAAAGAAGAAAAGAGAGAAGAATCAAATCGACACAATTAAAAATGATAAAGGGGATATCACCACCGACCCCACAGAAATACAAACTACCATCAGAGAATACTATAAACACCTCTACGCAAATAAACTGGAAAATCTAGAAGAAATGGATAATTTCCTGGACACTGACACTCTTCCAAGACTAAACCAGGAAGAAGTTGAATCCCTGAATAGACCAATAGCAGGCTCTGAAATTGAGGCAATAATTAATAGCCTACCAACCAAAAAAAGTCCAGGACCAGATGGATTCACAGCTGAATTCTACCAGAGGTACAAGGAGGAGTTGGTACCATTCCTTCTGAAACTATTCCAATCAATAGAAAAAGAGGGAATCCTCCCTAACTCATTTTATGAGGCCAACATCATCCTGATACCAAAGCCTGGCAGAGACACAACAAAAAAAGAGAATTTTAGACCAATATCTCTGATGAACATCGATGCAAAAATCCTCAATAAAATACTGGCAAACCGGATTCAGCAACACATCAAAAAGCTTATCCACCATGATCAAGTGGGCTTCATCCCTGGGATGCAAGGCTGGTTCAACATTCGCAAATCAATAAACATAATCCAGCATATAAACAGAACCAAAGACAAGAACCACATGATTATCTCAATAGATGCAGAAAAGGCTTTTGACAAAATTCAACAGCCCTTCATGCTAAAAACGCTCAATAAATTCGGTATTGATGGAACGTACCTCAAAATAATAACAGCTATTTATGACAAACCCACAGCCAATATCATACTGAATGGGCAAAAACTGGAAACATTCCCTTTGAAAACTGGCACAAGACAGGGATGCCCTCTCTCACCACTCCTATTAAACATAGTGTTGGAAGTTCTGGCTAGGGCAATTAGGCAAGAGAAAGAAATCAAGGGTATTCAGTTAGGAAAGGAAGATGTCAAACTGTCCCTGTTTGCAGATGACATGATTGTATATTTAGAAAACCCCATTGTCTCAGCCCAAAATCTCCTTAAGCTGATAAGCAACTTCAGCAAAGTCTCAGGATACAAAATTAATGTGCAAAAATCACAAGCATTCTTATACACCAGTAACAGACAAACAGAGAGCCAAATCAGGAATGAACTTCCATTCACAATTGCTTCAAAGAGAATAAAATACCTAGGAATCCAACTGACAAGGGATGTAAAGGACCTCTTCAAGGAGAACTACAAACCACTGCTCAGTGAAATCAAAGAGTTCACAAACAAATGGAAGAACATACCATGCTCATGGATAGGAAGAATCAATATCGTGAAAATGGCCATACTGCCCAAGGTAATTTATAGATTCAATGCCATCCCCATCAAGCTACCAATGAGTTTCTTCACAGAATTGGAAAAAACTGCTTTAAAGTTCATATGGAACCAAAAAAGAGCCCGCATCTCCAAGACAATCCTAAGCCAAAAGAACAAAGCTGGAAGCATCACGCTACCTGACTTCAAACTATACTACAAGGCTACAGTAACCAAAACAGCATGGTACTGGTACCAAAACAGAGATATAGACCAATGGAACAGAACAGAGTCCTCAGAAATAATACCACACATCTGGAGCCACCTGATCTTTGACAAACCTGAGAGAAACAAGAAATGGGGAAAGGATTCCCTATTTAATAAATGGTGCTGGGAAAATTGGCTAGCCATAAGTAGAAAGCTGAAACTGGATCCTTTCCTTACTCCTTATACGAAAATTAATTCAAGATGGATTAGAGACTTAAATGTTAGACCTAATATCATAAAAATCCTAGAGGAAAACCTAGGTAGTACCATTCAGGACATAGGCATGGGCAAAGACTTCGTGTCTAAAACACCAAAAGCAACGGCAGCAAAAGCCAAAATTGACAAATGGGATCTCATTAAACTAAAGAGCTTCTGCACAGCAAAAGAAACTACCATCAGAGTGAACAGGCAACCTACAGAATGGGAGACAATTTTTGCAATCTACTCATCTGACAAAGGGCTAATATCCAGAACCTACAAAGAACTCAAACAAATTTACAAGAAAAAAACAAACAACCCCATCAAAAAGTGGGCAAAGGATATGAACAGACATTTCTCAAAAGAAGACATTCATACAGCCAACAGACACATGAAAAAATGCTCATCATCACTGGCCATCAGAGAAATGCAAATCAAAACCACAATGAGATACCATCTCACACCAGTTGGAATGGCGATCATTAAAAAGTCAGGAAACAACAGGTGCTGGAGAGGATGTGGAGAAATAGGAACACTTTTACACTGTTGGTGGGATTGTAAACTAGTTCAACCATTATGGAAAACAGTATGGCGATTCCTCAAGGATCTAGAACTAGATGTACCATATGACCCAGCCATCCCATTACTGGGTATATACCCAAAGGATTATAAATTATGCTGCTATAAAGACACATGCACACATATGTTTATTGCAGCACTATTCACAATAGCAAAGACTTGGAATCAACCCAAATGTCCATCAGTGACAGATTGGATTAAGAAAATGTGGCACATATACACCATGGAATACTATGCAGCCATAAAAAAGGATGAGTTTGTGTCCTTTGTAGGGACATGGATGCAGCTGGAAACCATCATTCTTAGCAAACTATCACAAGAACAGAAAACCAAACACCGCATGTTCTCACTCATAGGTGGGAACTGAACAATGAGATCACTTGGACTCAGGAAGGGGAACATCACACACCGGGGCCTATCATGGGGAGGGGGGAGGGGGGAGGGATTGCATTGGGAGTTATACCTGATGTAAATGATGAGTGGATGGGTGCAGCACACCAACATGGCACAAGTATACATATGTAACAAACCTGCACGTTATGCACATGTACCCTAGAACTTAAAGTATAAAAATAATAAATAAATTTTAAAAAAAAAGGTATTCAGGAAACAAATAGCACAATGAATGGAATAGTCATATCTCAATACTAACATTGAATGTAAATGGCCTAAATGCTCCACTTATAAGATACAGAATTGCAAATTGATAAAAATTCAGCAACCAGTTATCTGCTGTCTTCAGGAGACTCACCTAACACATAAGGACTCACATAAACTTAAGGTAAAGGAGTGGAAGAAGACATTTCGTGCAAATGGACACCAAAAGCAAGCAGGGGTAGCTATTCTTATAACAGACAAAACAAACTTTAAAGCAACAGCAGTTAAAGACAAAGAGGATCTTATATGATGGCAAAAGGCCTTGTCCAACAGGAAAATATCACAATCCTAAATATATATGCAGCTAACACTGGAGCTCCCAAATGTATAAAACAATTATTACTAGACCTAAGAAATGAGATAGATAGTGACACGATAATAGTGGGGGACTTCAGTACTCCACTGATAGCACTAGACAGGTCATCAAGACAGAAAGTCAACCATGAAACAATGGATTTAAACTATAACCTAGAAAAAAATGGACTTAGATATTTACAGAACATTCTACCCAACAACTGTAGAATATACTTTCTATTCATCAGCACGTGAAATTTTCTCCAAGATAGACCATATGACACACCACAAAACAAGTCTCAGTAAATTTAAGAAAATTGAAATTATATCAAGTACTCTCTCAGACCACAGTGGAATAAAATTGGAAATCAATCCCAAAAGAATCTTCAAAACCATGGAAATGAAATAACCTGTTCCCGAATGATCACTGGATCAACAATGAAATCAAGATGAAAATTAAAAACTTCTTTGAACTGAATAATAGTGGCACAACCTATCAAAACCTCTGGGATACAGCAAAGATGGCACCAAGAGGAAAGTTCATAGCCTTAAATGCTTTACATCAAAAAGTCTGAAAGAACAAAAATAGAAAATCTAAGGTCACAACTCAAGGAAATAGAGAAACAAGAATAAACCAATCCCAAAACCAACAGAAGAAAAGAAATAACAGATCAGAGCAGAACTAAATGAAATCGAAACAAAAAAACTACAAAACATAAACCAAACAAACAGTTGGTTCTTTGAAAAGATAAATAAAATTGATAGACCATCAGCAAGAACAGCCAAGAAAAGAAAGAGAAGATCCAAATAAGCTCAATTAGAAACAAAATAGGGGATATTACAATCTATGCCACAGAAATACAAAAGATCATTCAAGGCTACTATGAACACCTTTACATGCATAAACAAGAAAAACTACAGGAGATGGATAAATTTCTAGAAATATACAACCCTCCTAGCTTAAATTAGGAAGAATCAGAAACCCTGAACAGACCAATGACAAGTAGCAAGATTGAAATGGTTAAAAAAAAAAATTACCAACAAAAAAAGGCTAGGACCAGATGGATTCACAGCTAAATTCTATCAGACATTCAAAGAAGAATTGGTGCCAATCCTATTGACATCTTTCCACAAGATAGACAGAGAAGGAATCCTCCCTAAATCATTCTATGAAGCCAGTATCACCCTAATCTCAAAACCAGGAAAGGACATAACAAAAAAAGAAAACTACAGAACAATATCCCTGAAGAACATAGATGCAAAAATCCTTAACAAAATACTAGCTAACCGAATTTAACAGCATATCAAAAAGATAATCCAGATGATCAATTGGGCTTCATACCAGGGATGCAGGGATGGTTTAACATATGCAAGTCAATAAATGTGATACACCACCTAAACAGAATTAAAAGCAAAAATCACATCATCTCAATAAACGCAGAAAAAGCATTTGACAAAATCCAGCATCTTTTTATGTTTAAAACCCTCAGCAAAATCGGCATACAAGGGACATAACTCAATGTAATAAAAACCATCTATGACAAACCCACAGCCAACATAATACTGAACTGGGAAAAGTTGAAAATGTTTCCTCTGAGAACTGGAAGAAGACAAGGATGCTCACTCTCACCACTTCTATTTATTTATTTATTTATTTTTATTACACTTTAAGTTCTAGGGTACATGTGCATAACGTGCAGGTTTGTTACATATGTATACTTGTGCCATGTTGGTGTGCTGCACCCATCCACTCATCATTTACATCAGGTATAACTCCCAATGCAATCCCTCCCCCCTCCCCCCTCCCCATGATAGGCCCCGGTGTGTGATGTTCCCCTTCCTGAGTCCAAGTGATCTCATTGTTCAGTTCCCACCTATGAGTGAGAACATGCGGTGTTTGGTTTTCTGTTCTTGTGATAGTTTGCTAAGAATGATGGTTTCCAGCTGCATCCATGTCCCTACAAAGGACACAAACTCATCCTTTTTTATGGCTGCATAGTATTCCATGGTGTATATGTGCCACATTTTCTTAATCCAATCTGTCACTGATGGACATTTGGGTTGATTCCAAGTCTTTGCTATTGTGAATAGTGCTGCAATAAACATACATGTGCATGTGTCTTTATAGCAGCATAATTTATAATCCTTTGGGTATATACCCAGTAATGGGATGGCTGGGTCATATGGTACATCTAGTTCTAGATCCTTGAGGAATCGCCATACTGTTTTCCATAATGGTTGAACTAGTTTACAATCCCACCAACAGTGTAAAAGTGTTCCTATTTCTCCACATCCTCTCCAGCACCTGTTGTTTCCTGACTTTTTAATGATCGCCATTCTAACTGGTGTGAGATGGTATCTCATTGTGGTTTTGATTTGCATTTCTCTGATGGCCAGTGATGATGAGCATTTTTTCATGTGTCTGTTGGCTGTATGAATGTCTTCTTTTGAGAAATGTCTGTTCATATCCTTTGCCCACTTTTTGATGGGGTTGTTTGTTTTTTTCTTGTAAATTTGTTTGAGTTCTTTGTAGGTTCTGGATATTAGCCCTTTGTCAGATGAGTAGATTGCAAAAATTGTCTCCCATTCTGTAGGTTGCCTGTTCACTCTGATGGTAGTTTCTTTTGCTGTGCAGAAGCTCTTTAGTTTAATGAGATCCCATTTGTCAATTTTGGCTTTTGCTGCCGTTGCTTTTGGTGTTTTAGACACGAAGTCTTTGCCCATGCCTATGTCCTGAATGGTACTACCTAGGTTTTCCTCTAGGATTTTTATGATATTAGGTCTAACATTTAAGTCTCTAATCCATCTTGAATTAATTTTCGTATAAGGAGTAAGGAAAGGATCCAGTTTCAGCTTTCTACTTATGGCTAGCCAATTTTCCCAGCACCATTTATTAAATAGGGAATCCTTTCCCCATTTCTTGTTTCTCTCAGGTTTATCAAAGATCAGATGGCTCTAGATGTGTGGTATTATTTCTGAGGACTCTGTTCTGTTCCATTGGTCTATATCTCTGTTTTGGTACCAGTACCATGCTGTTTTGGTTACTGTAGCCTTGTAGTATAGTTTGAAGTCAGGTAGCGTGATGCCTCCAGCTTTGTTCTTTTGACTTAGGATTGCCTTGGAGATGCGGGCTCTTTTTTGATTCCATATGAACTTTAAAGCAGTTTTTTCCAATTCTGTGAAGAAACTCATTGGTAGCTTGATGGGGATGGCATTGAATCTATAAATTACCTTGGGCAGTATGGCCATTTTCACGATATTGATTCTTCCTATCCATGAGCATGGTATGTTCTTCCATTTGTTTGTGTCCTCTTTGATTTCACTGAGCAGTGGTTTGTAGTTCTCCTTGAAGAGGTCCTTTACATCCCTTGTCAGTTGGATTCCTAGGTATTTTATTCTCTTTGAAGCAATTGTGAATGGAAGTTCATTCCTGATTTGGCTCTCTGTTTGTCTGTTACTGGTGTATAAGAATGCTTGTGATTTTTGCACATTAATTTTGTATCCTGAGACTTTGCTGAAGTTGCTTATCAGCTTAAGGAGATTTTGGGCTGAGACAATGGGGTTTTCTAAATATACAATCATGTCATCTGCAAACAGGGACAGTTTGACATCTTCTTTTCCTAACTGAATACCCTTGATTTCTTTCTCTTGCCTAATTGCCCTAGCCAGAACTTCCAACACTATGTTGAATAGGAGTGGTGAGAGAGGGCATCCCTGTCTTGTGCCAGTTTTCAAAGGGAATGTTTCCAGTTTTTGCCCATTCAGTATGATATTGGCTGTGGGTTTGTCATAAATAGCTGTTATTATTTTGAGGTACGTTCCATCAATACCGAATTTATTGAGCGTTTTTAGCATGAAGGGCTGTTGAATTTTGTCAAAAGCCTTTTCTGCATCTATTGAGATAATCATGTGGTTCTTGTCTTTGGTTCTGTTTATATGCTGGATTATGTTTATTGATTTGCGAATGTTGAACCAGCCTTGCATCCCAGGGATGAAGCCCACTTGATCATGGTGGATAAGCTTTTTGATGTGTTGCTGAATCCGGTTTGCCAGTATTTTATTGAGGATTTTTGCATCGATGTTCATCAGAGATATTGGTCTAAAATTCTCTTTTTTTGTTGTGTCTCTGCCAGGCTTTGGTATCAGGATGATGTTGGCCTCATAAAATGAGTTAGGGAGGATTCCCTCTTTTTCTATTGATTGGAATAGTTTCAGAAGGAATGGTACCAACTCCTCCTTGTACCTCTGGTAGAATTCAGCTGTGAATCCATCTGGTCCTGGACTTTTTTTGGTTGGTAGGCTATTAATTATTGCCTCAATTTCAGAGCCTGCTATTGGTCTATTCAGGGATTCAACTTCTTCCTGGTTTAGTCTTGGAAGAGTGTCAGTGTCCAGGAAATTATCCATTTCTTCTAGATTTTCCAGTTTATTTGCGTAGAGGTGTTTATAGTATTCTCTGATGGTAGTTTGTATTTCTGTGGGGTCGGTGGTGATATCCCCTTTATCATTTTTAATTGCGTCGATTTGATTCTTCTCTCTTTTCTTCTTTATTAGTCTTGCTAGTGGTCTGTCAATTTTGTTGATCTTTTCAAAAAACCAACTCCTGGATTCATTGATTTTTTGGAGAGTTTTTTGTGTCTCTATCTCCTTCAGTTCTGCTCTGATCTTAGTTATTTCTAGCCTTCTGCTAGCTTTCGAATGTGTTTGCTCTTGCTTCTCTAGTTCTTTTAATTGTGTGTTAGAGTGTCAATTTTAGATCTTTCCTGCTTTCTCTTGTGGGCATTTAGTGCTATACATTTCCCTCTACACACTGCTTTAAATGTGTCTCAGAGATTCTGGTATGTTGTATCTTTGTTCTCATTGGTTTCAAAGAACATCTTTATTTCTGCCTTCATTTCGTTATGTACCCAGTAGTCATTCAGGAGCAGGTTGTTCAGTTTCCATGTAGTTGAGCGGTTTTGATTGAGTTTCTTAGTCCTGAGTTCTAGTTTGATTGCACTGTGGTCTGAGAGACAGTTTGTTATAATTTCTGTTCTTGTACATTTGCTGAGGAGTGCTTTACTTCCAATTACGTGGTCGATTTTGGAGTAAGTACGATGTGGTGCTGAGAAGAATGTATATTCTGTTGATTTGGGGTGGAGAGTTCTATAGATGTCTATTAGGTCTGCTTGCTGCAGAGATGAGTTCAATTCCTGGATATCCTTGTTAACTTTCTGTCTCGTTGATCTGTCTAATGTTGACAGCGGAGTGTTGAAGTCTCCCATTATTATTGTATGGGAGTCTAAGTCTCTTTGTAAGTCTCTAAGGACTTGCTTGATGAATCTGGGTGCTCCTGTATTGGGTGCATATATATTTAGGATAGTTAGCTCTTCCTGTTGAATTGATCCCTTTACCATTATGTAATGGCCTTCTTTGTCTCTTTTGATCTTGATGGTTTAAAGTCTGTTTTATCAGAGACTAGTATTGCAACCCCCGCTTTTTTTTGTTCTCCATTTGCTTGGTAAATCTTCCTCCATCCCTTTATTTTGAGCCTATGTATGTCTCTGCGTGTGAGATGGGTCTCCTGAATACAGTAGACTGATGGGTCTTGACTCTTTATCCAGTTTGCCAGTCTGTGTCTTTTAATTGGAGCATTTAGTCCATTTACATTTAAGGTTAAGATTGTTATGTGTGAACTTGATCCTGCCATTATGATATTAACTGGTTATTTTGCTCGTTAGTTGATGCAGTTTCTTCCTAGCCTCGATGGCCTTTACATTTTGGCATGTTTTTGCAATGGCTGGTACCGGTTGTTCCTTTCCATGTTTAGTGCTTCCTTCAGTAAGGCAGGCCTAGTGGTGACAAAATCTCTAAGCATTTGCTTATCTGTAAAGGATTTTATTTCTCCTTCACTTATGAAACTTAGTTTGGCTGGATATGAAATTCTGGGTTGAAAATTCTTTTCTTTGAGGATGTTGAATATTGGCCCCCACTCTCTTCTGGCTTGGAGAGTTTCTGCTGAGAGATCTGCTGTTAGTCTGATGGGCTTCCCTTTGTGGGTAACCCGACCTTTTTCTCTGGCTGCCCTTAAGATTTTTTCCTTCATTTCAACTTTGGTGAATCTGGCAATTATGTGTCTTGGAGTTGCTCTTCTCGAGGAGTATCTTTGTGGCGTTCTCTGTATTTCCTGGATTTGAATGTTGGCCTGCCCTACTAGGTTGGGGAAGTTCTCCTGGATGATATCCTGAAGAGTGTTTTCCAACTTGGTTCCATTTTCCCCCTCACTTTCAGGCACCCCAATCAGACGTAGATTTGGTCTTTTTACATAATCCCATACTTCTTGCAGGCTTTGTTCATTTCTTTTTCTTCTTTTTTCTTTTGGTTTCTCTTCTCGCTTCATTTCATTCATGTGATCCTCAATCGCAGATACTCTTTCTTCCAGTTGATCGAGTCGGTTACTGAAGCTTGTGCATTTGTCACGTATTTCTCGTGTCATGGTTTTCATCTCTTTCATTTCGTTTATGACCTTCTCTGCATTAATTACTCTAGCCATCAATTCTTCCACTTTTTTTTTCAAGATTTTTAGTTTCTTTGCGCTGGGTACGTAATTCCTCCTTTAGCTCTGAGAAATTTGATGGACTGAAGCCTTCTTCTCTCATCTCGTCAAAGTCATTCTCCGTCCAGCTTTGATCCGTTGCTGGCGATGAGCTGCGCTCCTTTGCCGGGGGAGATGCGCTCTTATTTTTTGAATTTCCAGCTTTTCTGCCCTGCTTTTTCCCCATCTTTGTGGTTTTATCTGCCTCTGGTCTTTGATGATGGTGATGTACTGATGGGGTTTTGGTGTAGGTGTCCTTCCTGTTTGATAGTTTTCCTTCTAACAGTCAGGACCCTCAGCTGTAGGTCTGTTGGAGATTGCTTGAGGTCCACTCCAGACCCTGTTTGCCTGGGTATCAGCAGCAGAGGCTGCAGAAGATAGAATATTTCTGAACAGCGAGTGTACCTGTCTGATTCTTGCTTTGGAAGCTTCCTCTCAGGGGTGTACTCCACCCTGTGAGGTGTGGGGTGTCAGACTGCCCCTAGTGGGGGATGTCTCCCAGTTAGGCCACTCAGGGGTCAGGGACCCACTTGAGCAGGGAGTCTGTCCCTTCTCAGATCTCAACCTCCGTGTTGGGAGATCCACTGCTCTCTTCAAAGCTGTCAGACAGAGTCGTTTGCGTCTGCAGAGGTTTTGGCTGCATTTGTTATTGCCCTGTCCCCAGAGGTGGAGTCTACAGAGACAGGCAGGTCTCCTTGAGCTGCTGTGAGCTCCACCCAGTTCGAGCTTCCCAGCAGCTTTGTTTACCTACGTAAGCCTCAGCAATGGCGGGCGCCCCTCCCCCAGCCTCGCTGCTGCCTTGCCGGTAGATCACAGACTGCTGTGCTAGCAATGAGGGAGGCTCCGTGGGTGTGGGACCCTCCCGGCCAGGTGTGGGATATGATCTCCTGGTGTGCCTGTTTGCTTAAAGCGCAGTATTGGGGTGGGAGTTAACCGATTTTCCAGGTGTTGTGTGTCTCAGTTCCCCTGGCTAGGAAAAGGGATTCCCTTCCCCCTTGCGCTTCCCAGGTGAGGCAATGCCTCGCCCTGCTTCAGCTCTCGCTGGTCGGGCTGCAGCAGCTGACCAGCACCGATCGTCCGGCATTCCCCAGTGAGATGAACCCAGTACCTCAGTTGAAAATGCAGAAATCACCGGTCTTCTGTGTCGCTGGCACTGGGAGTTGGAGACTGGAGCTGTTCCTATTCGGCCATCTTGCTCCGCCCCCCACCACTTCTATTTAACATAGTACTAGAAGTCCTAGCCAAAGCAATCAAACAAGAGAAAGAAAGAAAGGGCATCCAAATTGGTAAAGAGGAAGTCACACTGTGTGTTTGCTGATATGATTGTATATCTAGAAAACCCTGAAGACTTCTCCAATAAAGCTCCTAGAACTAATAAATGAATTCAGCAACGTTTCAGGATACAAAATTGATGTACCCAAATCAGTAGTTCTGCTATACGCCAACAGCGACCAAGCTAAGAATCAAATCAAGAACTCAACCTCTTTTACAATAGCTCCAAAAAATAAAATAATTAGGAATATACCTAACCAAGGAGGTGAAAGACCTCTGCAGAGAAAACTACAAACACTGCTAAAAGAAATCAGATGACACAGACAAATGGAAATATACCCCATGCTCACAGATGGGTAGAATCAATATTGTGAAAATGACCATACTGCCAAAAGCAATCTACAAATTCAATCCAATTCCCATCAAAATACCACCATCATTCTTCACAGAACTAATAAAATAAAATAAAATTCTAAAATTCTAAAATTCATATAGAATCACCCCACATAGCCAAAACAAGACTAAGCATAAAGAACAATTTTGAAGGCATCACATTACCTGACTTCAAACTATACTATAAGGCCATCATTACCAAAACAGCATGGTACTGGTATAAAAATGGCACATAGAGCAATTGAACACAAGAGAGAACCAGAAATAAACCCACATACTTACAGTCAACTGATCTTCGACAAAGCAAACAAAAACAAAGTAGGGAAAGGATGCCCTATTCAACAAATGGTGCTGGGATAATTGGCAAGCCACATGTAGAAGAATGAAACTGGATCCTCATCTCTCACCTTATACAAAATCAACCCAAGATGGATCAAGGACTTAAATCTAAGACCTGAAACTATATAAATTCTGGAACATTGGAAAAACCCTTCTAGACATCAGCTTAAGCAAAGACTTCATGACCAAGAACCCAAAAGCAAATGCAACCAAAACAAGGATAAATAGGTAGCACTTAATTAAACTAAAGCACTTCTGCACAGCAAAAGGAACAGTCAGCAGAGTAAACAGACAACCCACAGTGTGGGAGAAAATCTTCACAATCTATACACCTGACAAAGGACTGATATCCAGAATCTACAAGGAACTCCAACAAATTAGCAAGAAAAAAACAATCTCATCAAAAAGTGGGCTAAGGACATGAATAGACAGTTCTCAAAATGAGATATACAAATGGCCAACAAACATACGAAAAAATGGTCAACATCACTAATGAACAGGGAAGTGCAAATCAAAACCACAATGTAATACCACCTTACTCCTAAAAGAATGCCCATAATCAAAAAATCTAAAAACAATAGATGTTGGCGTGGATGCAGTCAAAAGGGAATACTTCTACACTGCTAGTGGGAATGTAAACCAGTACAACCACTTTGGAAAACAGTATGGAGAGATCTTAAAGAACTAAAAGTAGAACTACCATTTGATCCAGCAATCTCACTAATGGGTATCTACCCAGAGGAAAAGAAGTCATTACATGAAAAAGATACTTGCATACACGTTTATATCAGCACAATTCGCAATTGCAAAAATGTGGAACCATTTTTGCAATTTTTACAATTTTTGCATTTTTTGCATTTTTGCAATTTTTGCATTTTTGCAATTGCAAAATATGGAACCAGCCCAAATGCCTGTCAATGAACAAGTAGATAAAGAAATTATATACATATGGAATACTACTCAGCCTTAAAAAGAAATGAATTAATGACATTCACAGCAACCTGGATGGGACTGGAGACTTACTATTCTATTCAGGAATAGAAAACCAAACATCATATGTTCTCACTCATAAGTGGGAGCTAAATTATGAGGATGCAAAAGCATAAGAATGATACAACGGACTTTGAGGACTCAAGGGAAAGGGTAGGAGGCAGGTGAAGGACAAAAGACTACAAATTGGGTTCAATGTATACTGCTTGGGTGGTGTGCACCAAAATCTCATGAATCACCACTTAAGAACTTACTCATGTAACCAAATACCATCTCTTCCCCAAAAACCTATAGAAATAAAAACTAAAGTAGTAAATAAATAAAAAGGCCCCAACTAAGAAAGCTGCCTACTGGAAAAGTGCTCCCCAGCAGGAAGAACCTATAGGTATACTGGTAGGGGCAGGGATATGTGAGGACAAGTCACAAGAGATTCGCTGGAACATGTGCACTAACTCATATGAGGAAAGGCAGAGGGTGGAAGAGGGGAGGGGGGACCACTGTTTGAATACTTATGACAGTAGGCATCATGGGCCAGATTATAGCAGCATCAGTAATATCAATCTTTGTCGACTTTCCTCTAAACCCACCTTCCCCATACCACGGACCTTATGGGAGCCATTGGCAAAGCACTCAGGGAAGGACTGGAGAGCACAGACTGCAAAGAAACAGACCATACTCCATTCTCCTAGTCAGTCCTGTAGCAGGAGAGGTAGTCAAGTTCTTCAAACTGGATGGAAAACTGAGGTTTGAGATTGACCTAGACTGGCACTTTAAAACCAGACTATTTTGTAGCTGAAATAGACCAGAAATCTATAGATTCTTCCCAGATAGTGAAGAGCGAGAGAGATCCAAAAGAACTTTCTCCAAGACAGTGTGATAAGAGAAGAAAAGCCATTCCTGACTGAGCCAGTTCAGCCCATTCAATAAACCAGTTATGCTAGTTATATCAGAACCTATGCAATAGGAAGGTATGGAGAAGTGGAAAACAATTCAATACTTCAGTAGGTACCTGTTGAGCCAACTTGGGCTAACATAACAAAATACCAAAGACTGAGTGGCTTAAACAACAGAAATTTATTTCCTCATAGTTCTGAAGACTGGGAAGTCCAATATCAAGGTAGGGGCAAATTTAGTTCCTGGTGAGGGCTTTCTTCCAGACTTCCAAAAGGCTGCTTTTTCTCTGTGCTCTCACAAGGCAGGGAGGCGGGGCAGGGAGGGAGGGAGAGAGAGCAGGAGAGAGCAAGAGAGAGCAAGAGAGAGCAAGTGCAAGCGCGCTCTAGTTTCTCTTCCCATAAGGACACTAATTCTATCATCTCATGGCCCGACACTTACGTCCTCACTTAATCTTAACTGCTTCCATAAAAGTCCTGTCTCCAAAACAGTAACAATTGGGGGTTAGGGCTTCAATATGTGAGGGAGACAGGGTGGTAGGGGACACACAACTCGGTCCATGGCAGTAACATTTCAAAAAGAATTTGAGAAGACATCTAATAAGAAAAATAGTAGGCAATCTCTACCCACACATAAAATATCTTCTCACCTAAAAATCAGGATGGGGGGGGAAATGTACGATTTTGTGCTTAAAGCTTCCTGAGAGAAAGAACTGCTAAATTATATGTAAATACAAAAACATGTCAAAAGGGAAATTCATTAGAAAAGCAAATCACAATGAGAAAAAGAGGGGAGAAAAGTGGGCTTGAGCTTAAACTGCCTTTACAAAAGTCTATAACTGAATGCATGTGAAATCTATAGACTTATGGTTATAATTTAAGTATAGATGTTAAAAATAATGTAGGATCTCAAACTTTAAAACTTTGAATTCAAATAATACATAAGCACACAGAAAAGTTCAAAATAAAACTGGCTTGAAAAAAAACATACAAAGTAAAATTAAAATGTGTGTTTAATGCATTTATAAGAACCTCAGTTATGACCAAGTATTTCAGAAATAGTGGTTAGCTTTCTTGAAAGAATAAAGGAAAATTAACTTAAATGTATGGGGTAAACATGTTGGTATTTATTTTAAATTGTGTTGTGGCCTGGGCTTCTCAAAGGAAGAAATAAACACAGTGAAATATGAAGTCGAAGTAATAAAGTTCAAGATGGTAGGTTTAGCATATGCCTTTGCCTCTTCTCCTGTAAAACACTGCAGTTAAAAAGGACTCAAGAAAGTAAATTCATAAAAGCACTGAGAACATATGAGACATCAATGGGCCAGATGCAGGTTTCTGGATAGCTGAGTACAAAATCTACAGGAAAGCAGAGGGAGCCATCACTCAAGCCAAGCCACCATCGGAAGAGAGGACTGAAGTGAAAAGTGCTGTTAATCATGGAATTCTCCAAAAAGAGCAAGTAAAATGGGCAGGAGGATCAACGGCCAAAATTTTTCAATGCAATAAGGTGGATCAAAAATAAAGCTGAAGAATCTTTCATAATATAGAACAGAAAGAACAAAGAAATTGAAAGTATGTGCAAAAAGAAAAGAGGCATATAAAATCAAACCAGGTTGGCCAGCATCTGATTAAGAGAACTACTATAAAAGAAAAACAGATACAAAATAAAGGATTTCATTTTACTCTGATGAATGGCCTGGGGGTGGGTGAGATGTAAGGGAATTCAAAAGGAAAAGAAATAGAATCATAGCATACTACATGTCTTGTCAGTAAAAAATAATTATATACCCATAGTAATATAAAGATTGATTTTTACTTGCCTCAAAGGCAAGAAACATAGGCAGAAAGCACAGAAAGTATGGTTGTAATTGCAGAACAGAATGTAAATATTATCAACCTTGACAATACAGAAGCAAAAACTAAATTGAAGGAAAATGGGAAGAGAAAAACAAAGCAGCAGCAGAGGAAAGGGTAGAGACACTAATTTTCCACCTTAGAGCAAAATGAGTTAATTAACTAAAGGGAAAAAAGAAATAGAATTATTGATATGTTTTTTTAAAGTTATGGAGAGAACCAATAATAGAGCTGAAAATAATGATTAACCATGTTAGGAGCAGGAGATGCACACAGAGGGCAAGTGAAACAAATCCTCATCTTCCATAATAGAAAGTACGTAGAAATTGTTCAAGGTCATTAAATCAAAAAATAGTGGTTGACAAATTTCGTTTGGATAACTACAAACTTCAATTTTATTCAGAAAAAAAAAAAATGTTTTCATGGTTAAAAGAGGTGCCAGTGGAAAGGAGCCTGGGAGTCGGGGGCTAGAGTAGGGGACTTTCCCATTTTCATCACAAGCTCTTCTGCTGTCCTGATTTGTTACCTTGGACAGGACATGCATACATGGGTAAAAACAAACAAGTTTTAGTATTTAGTAAATGACAACTGTCCCCATTTTCTAAATGTTGACTGAAGTCAACATTACAGCCAGGCATGGAAAGCAGATTTTAATCTAGCAAAAAACTGAAGGGTAAAACAGCCAACATAAATAACTAAAAGGAAACTTACAGAAACTCAAGAGAAACATGTTTTTCCTCTCCTTCTCTCACACATACATATACACCACAGAATTTACACAATTGTCCTTCTGCCCTCTGTGTAGGATCATCAGATACTGACACACAACATAGAGTAATGACAACCTCTTCACAGACTCAATATATCCTAGGACTAAAATTCATTCTAGAAATAAAGTCTGTGTTCAAGGACACAAAGTGTGGAATAAATGGTAAACATTTTTCATCAATGTTTCCAAATATAATTACCAAAATGAGCAAATACTCCAACAAGGCTACACTACTAGGATACTGGATTCAACCAAAGTGAGGGTTGGCCAACTTTTTCTGCAAAGGGCCAGATAGTAAATATTTTAGGTTTTGTGCATCATACTCAACTCTGCTATTGTGGTATGAAGCTGTGATAAACAATACACAAATACAGGCTATGGTTGTGCTCCAAAAAACCTCACTTACAAAACAGGCTGTAAGTAGTATTTAGCCCATAGGCTATAGCTTGCCTACTCCTGAACCAAAGTATCAAGGAAGTTAAGATATTTAAGTTATAAAGTATGTGATATATTTTTATTAAATAATATGTATATTTAAATATATTTAAATAGTATTTTTATTAAATATTCCACATACTTTATAACCTTGTGCTAATAAAATAATATACTATCAATGATTGTCATACGTAATTCTTTATGTTCAAATGCTTTTTGAATAAGATCTGGTCAAATAGGAGCTAAAACATACCCATTCCTTCTTCTTTCACTCCCATCACACTAACAATGAAATAGAAACAGTGATATAAAGCCAGCTACACCTGGGGAGGGACCCTCTTAGGTAGCTAATATATTTGATATCCTATTTTTCCATCACAATGAGATCCCCATGTAGCTCCAACTATATATTCTATTGTACCATTTTGAAAATAATGTCAAGGGATAAACTTGTAGCAATCTCTCAAAAGCAGTTGACACTGACACCTAACTTTAAGAGATGGCTCATAAAGGATGTTTAGTGCTTCAAACAAGTGACATTGTATAAAGATTAGCACTTGGCAATGACATTGATTGCTTGCTGAAAATTGCACCTTAATCACTGTCAAATCATATTATTTAAGCAACTTGGTGCTCTTGGGACCCAGCTGAACACTCCACTATTTTTTTTTTAAAATGAACTGGCAGTGTGGATAGAAAGCAAAATTCAAAAAAATCAAATCAGCTTCCACCTCAAAATCCTAATTATATTTGTGACAGCTGTGAGCAAAATATGGTCCTAAATGTTAGATAGCATTAATGATATGATCAAAAAAGATGAAAAAATTACAAGTGACAAGCAAAAACATTTGATATGTGACCAAAAAAAAAAAAGAATGACAACAAAGGAAATCCTCCAATCTCACAAAGAAATCCTTCATACTGTCCTGAGCAGGTCTTATCAGATACCATATGGTTATAATTCCAAAGACCAGGTGCAAAGGGTAAAACAAAAACAAAACATAACGAAACCTTACAGATGTTCAAGACTGAAGGCAATGACAATAACCCCTGGATATGTACAAAGAATTTAATTGTAACAAAATAAATCAATGTTGCTAAACATTTAAAAGCAAGTTTGGGGAAAACTTTTGTTTTTAGCTTTACAGAAAAATATAAGTGTAAACATCCATCCACTATATAAACACCTGGGTACATGCTAGTGTGCACACAACACAGCTACGAAGGCTACTTGAAATTCACTAAGAAGAACTTTATAAAATTATCAATTCTCCCTTCAGCCACTCTAAATCCTTCCCAGGCAAGTAATATTTCCCAACTCTAAGCAAAAAAATATATATATGATCTATATGTAAAGCTTATTTGTTCAAGAAACTCTAGCCCCAATCTTCAGATACTTTTTAATCAATATGCAAATGAGGCATGCTTCCCTGCAAAATTATTGGGTCCTTATTTTAATTTTAGCATTAAACCAGCAATTATCACCTAAAGACCATTTCTTGACTTAAAGCCTTCAACTTTCAAAAAGTATATGTAGCACTATTTAACTGGACATAAAGATTCATTATAAAAAAAAAAATAGGAAGGACCACCATTATAAATGAAGCCTTCTTTTCCTTTTCCTAGGAAAATAATTCAGAGTAAAAGTATGTCCAAAGGACCACCCAGGCCCCTTTCCTATAAGCTCTGCCTTTGCCCAGTTTGTACAGGTAAACATAATGTTAGGCCCATCCTGTAAAATGATACATACCCCTGATATTTCTTGTCCCCTATCTGGTGATCAAAACTATTCATTCTCTAAGTCCTTGTTAGGTAACTGGCTAAAACTCTGAAAACATTTCAACCAAAGGTATCAATGACCATTAAAAGAAAATGTGTTACCCCTTCCCAAATGACAAAGGCATTGTATCAGGAAACTTCCATGCTGTGGACTCTTGGGTCCTGTGACCAAATAGATGAGACAAGTACATAATTCAAAGCAAAGAGGCTTTAAGCAACTGTAGAGTCACATTATCTAGTCAGCTTTCTTTTATCTACACATAGACTAGCAATGTTAATTTCAATGGGCTAATCAAGGTAGGCTTTGTTTAGTGAGTTAAAAGTTGATAATTAAGGGGCCAGAAGAACAGATTTCTTCGTTACAGAAGAATTTGAAACAGACAAACTCAATCTGTAGAAATAGTAGTTGAGATTATTGGTGAACTGCCATCTTGAAGAAACCATCCCTTATAAAGTGTCAGTTTATTCATTTACATGTTCTTAAACATATTCATTGAATGTTTAAAAGTTAACATGTTTGAGAAATATGAGCAAGACAGATTGGCAATAAACAGGAGAAAGGGAAGTTTCCTATACCTGTATATCTACTACATTATATTATAGGGAAGAAAACAGAACCAGTATTTGTCAGTGTGGTCCAAGAATCATCTTCATCTGAGTCACTGGCTATGCCTTTGAAAATGCTTATTCCTGGGCCCCACCAAAGAATTTCTGACTCAGAATCACTAATGAGACAAAGGATCTGCACTTTTAATAGATCCCTAATCTGTTTTAATGATGGTGTTTCCACAGAATCCTGTTATATTATTTACAGGCCATATTTATTGATATCCAAGATCATGGCAGCAAGCAAAATATCTTCAGAAATAAGATTAGAGTTTTATAATCAACAGTCTGCAAGCAGTGGTCATGGTCCTCCTAGGACCAGCAGGATAGCAATGGCATGTACATCTCTTGGTGACAGCAACAGCACAACTAGTAAATAAAAGCATGCAAGGTCTTTTAAGAGCTACACTCAAATATGGTATACTGTCACTTCTCCCTCATTCTGCTGGTCAAAACAGTCTTACAACCAAACCCAAAGTCACACAAAACACTTTATATTTTATAAGGATACATGAATACCTGAAGACATATACTGAACGCATTCAAGTAAATATTACAGGATAGGCAGGAATGGAGGTGGGGTTCTAGATAAAGCATAATTAAATGAGTAATTAAAATAAGGAGGCTTACACAGCCTAATGAAGAATAATATTCTTTAAAGTGAGTGGTATGGGTAACTCAGTATTTTGAAAAGAATTTTGTAGCTACTCTCTAAAAAGTGAAAGAAAGGCCAGGCACAGCAGCTCACGCCTGTAATCCCAGCACTCTGGGAGGCCAAGGTGAATGGGATCTCTTGAGCCCAGGAGTTTGAGACCAGACTGAGCACATAGTGAGACCCGCTCCCATCTCTAAAAAATAAAATTGTAAATATATTTATATATATATATCTATCTTCAGACTGTTGAAGTAACTTACCCGGGGATAAGCTTCTTAGGTTAATTGCTTATCTGCTAGTTATGGCTTAGCTTGGCTGGAAAGTATTTCTTTTCCAGCTATATCATATAGATTCTCATCTCTAAAATAATGCCCATCAGTCCTGCAACTTACACTAGTTATTACAGTCTATTTTTAAAACAAGTTAATTTTGATTTAATAAGGTGTTAATTGAGTCTTTAAACATTTCCAGTCTGAGTCTAATTTGATATGTCTTTAAGAAACTTACGAGAACTTAGATGGGAAAGATAAGACTTAAATACATAAAATGGATAAAGATCATCACTTAGATTTAGTTTTAATTCAACAAATCTGTTTTAATTGCAGCCCATGTGCTAATCTCTGCAAAAGATGTACATATGAGGAAGAGGTCCCATGGTAAGTATCAAAAGAGGATACAATGTGGAAAACATTTCAAAGACAGGATCCACACTCAGTTGGAGACGTCAGAAAAGCCTTCACAGAGGAAGGGGCACAAGAGATGAGCCTTAAAAAATGGATCAGATGTCAGTAGGTTCAGACCTAGAAAAGTAGAAGGAAATTCTAGGTGGCAACAACAACATAAAGATATACAAGTAGAAGTTAAAGGTGTAATATTTGAGTATCACAGCATAGAAATGAAAACAATCAATCATTGAATGTCTCACGTGAGTTAGCCACTGCATCAGGTGCTAGCAATACAAAAATTAATATAACATGAGTCCCATTCTTAAAGTGCCCACAATTTAGCTATCAGTGTGTTAAGTTCCTGACATGGATGAGCTAATGAGGAATCAGGCGGAAAGAGCAACGATAAGAGGTGTAACAGCAGAAACACAGAGCACTACATGTGAGATGGAGAAGAAGAAAAAGCCAGAAGAAAAGGTAAAAAGGGTCTGTGAAAAAATATTTACAATTTATATTTATAGCAAAATCTTTAGCCAGGCATGGTGGCACATGCCTGTAGTCCCAGCTATTTGGTGGGGGCTGAGGTGGGAGGATCACTTGAGCCCAGGTCAAGGCTGCAGTGAGCCAAGATCACACAGCTGCACTCCAGCCTGGGTGAAAAAGAAAAAAGAAAAAAAACTGAGAATAAAAAAATCAATAATTCAAAAAAAAAAAGGGCAAAAGATACGGAGAGTTCACCGAAGAAATGGAAATAGCCCTTGAACATGAAAAGATGCTTAACCTGGATCTTGATAAGTAGTGTAAGTTAAAACTACACTGAGATACTATTTCTCATAAATCAAACTAACAAAAGTCCCTATGCTGGGCAATTCAGTGTACTGATTTCAAGACTTTTAGGAAAGTCCACTTTCATACATTAATGGAGGAAATGCACAACAGTACAGCCCCTATGGAAGGGAATTTAGCAATATCTATGAAACTTTAATTACATGTGTGACTTGCATCATACCTCTTTTGGACAGTGCTGCTCTAGATCTAATTATCAGTTTACAGAAAATTTAGGGGACAGGGCATGTTGAAGACCCCCAAATTCAGACAGCCATATCCAGTATGAGGAAAATTCTAATACAAAAATGATTCATACTCCAAAAGAGATGACAAAAACAGGGAAATTGAACACAGACAAATTCCTGGATGATTCCCAGAATAACCATTAATCCTTAGGTGTGCCAATGCCATCTGTGTTTTTTAAGTCTCTATGTGTTAGAGATACATACTGAATTATTTGTAGTTCAAATAATATGCAGTCTGAGACTTGCTTTAATCTCCTGAAAAATAAAGTATGAGGAGATAGATAAAATCAGAATAACAAAGAAATGAGCATTATTGAAGCTGGGTCATGGAAATAGGGCTTCATTATACTGTTTTTTTTTCCTACTTCTACATAAGTTCAAAATTTTTAATAATTAAAAATGTTTTTTAAAATTAATTACCAGAGATATAAAAGTGACATCTAAGGAGTGCAATGTCCCTGATGTTATCTTTTTTAAAAAGGAAAATTGAGCATCATCTCCTCTACTGAAATATGTAAAGATCCATGATAAATAATATCAGCAAAGTTTCAAGATACAAAATCAGTGTACAAAAAGTCAGTAGCATTTCTATACACCAAAAACATCCAAGCTGACGGCTAAATCAAGAACACAATCCCATTCACAATAGTCACAAAAAGAATAAGATACCTAGGAATACAGCTAACTAGAGGGTGAAAGATCTCTACAATAAGTATTACAAAACACTGCTCAAAGGAATCAGAGAACAGATAGAAACAAACGGAAAACATTTTGTGCTCATAGTTGGAAAGAATCAATATTGTTAAAATGGCCACACTACCTAAAGCTACTTACAGATTCATTGCATTCCTATCAAGTTACCAATGACATTCTTCACAGAATCAGAAAAAATTCCTTTAAAATTCATAGGGAACCAAAAAAAAGAGCCCAAATAGCCAAGGCAATCCTAAGCAAAAAGAACAAAGCAGGAGGTAGGTTACCTGACTTCAAACTCCTCAAGGCTACAGTAAGCAAAACAGCGTGGTACTGGCACAAAAACAGACACATAGACCAATGAAATAGAACAGAGAGCCCAAAAATAAATGCTGCACACTTACAACCATCTTATATCTAACAAAGTCAACAAAAACAAGCAATGGGAAAAAGACTCCCTATTCCATAAATGATGCTAAGATAACTGGCTAGCCATTTGCAGATTTAAACTGGACCCCTTCCTTATACCACATACAAAAGTCAACTTAAGAGGGATTAAAGACTTAAATGTAAGACCCCAAACTATAAAAACCATGGAAGACAACCTGGGCAATATCATTTTGGACATAGAAAGGGTAAAAGTTTCGTGACAAAGATGTCAAAACCAATTCTGGTGAAAACAGAGATGGACAAATGGGTCCTAACTAAACAGTTTCTGCACAGCAAAAGAAACTATCAACAGGGTAAACATACAACCTACAGAATGGAAAAAAATTTGTAAACTATGTATTCAATAAAGGTCTAATATCCAGAATCTGTAAGGAACTTATACAAATTAACAAGCAAAAAACAACCCCATTAAAAAGGAGGCAAAGCTACCAACCAAGAAAAGCCTGAAATCTGATGGATTTACAGCCAAATTCTACCAGACATATAAAGAAAAGCTGGTACCATTCTTACAGAAATTATTTCAAAAAACTGAGGAAGGACTCCTCCCTAACTCATTTATGAGACCAGCATCATCTTGATACCAAAACCTGGCAGAGACACAACAACAACAAAATAACTTCAGACCAATATCCTTGATGAACATCAATGAAAAAATCCTCAACAAAATACTTGCAAACTGAATCCAGCAGCACATTAAAAAGCTAATCCACCATGATCAACTAGGCTTCACCCCAGCAAGCAAGGTTGGTTCAACATATGCAAATCAATAAATGTGATTCATCACATAAACAGAGCTAAACACAAAAAACACATGATTATCTCAACAGATGCAGGAAAGGCTTTCACTAAGATTCAACACCCCTTCATGTTAAAATCTCTCAAGAAACTAGGTACTGAGGGAGCATACCTCAAAATAATAAGCCATCTATGACAAACTCACAGCCAACATTATACTGAGATGACAAAAGCTGGAAGCATTCCACTTGAAAACTGGCAGAAGACAAGGATCACCACTCACCTCTCTCATCACTTCTGTTCAACATAGTACTGGAAGTCCTAGCCAGAGCAATCAGGCAGCAGAAATTAAGAAAAGGGCATCCAAATAGGAAGAGAGGAAGTCAAACTATCTGTTTGACAACATGATTCAATATCTACAAAACCCCATTGTCTCCACCCAAAAGCTCCTCCAGCTGATAAACAACTTCAGCAAAGTTTCAAGATACAAAACCAATATACAAAAATCACTAGCATTCCTATATACCAACAACACCCAAACCGAGAGCCAAATTAGAAAGGCAACTCCATTCACAATTGCCACACAAAGAAACTAAAGTATCTAGGAACACAGCTCATCAGGGAGGTGAAAGATCTCTACAATAAGAATTACAAAACGTTGCTCAAAAAAATCAGAGAAGACACATACAAAAGGAAAATCATCCCATGCTCATGGATAGGAAGAATCAATGTCATTAATATGGCTATACTGCCCAAAACAATTTACAAATTCAATGCTATTCCTATCAAACTATCTACAACATTCTTCACAAAACTAAAAAAATAAATAAATAAACTATTTTAAAATTCGTATGGCCAGGCATGGTGGCTCACACCTGTAATCCTAGTACTTTGGGAGGCTGAGGCAGGCAGATCACCTGAGGTCAGGAGTTTAGACCCGCCCAGCCAACATGGTGAAACCCCATCTCTACTAAAAATTCAAAATTTAGCTGGGTGTGGTAGTGCACATCTGTAATGCCAGATACTTGGGAGGCTAAGGCAGGAGAATTGCTTGAACCTGGAAGGCGGCGAAGGTTGCAGTGAGCCAAGATTGCGCCACTGTATTCCAGCCTGGGATAAAAAATAAAAAAAAAAAAAGTATGAAACCACCAAAGAGCTCGAATAGCCAAAGCAACCCTAGGCAAAACACACAAAGCTGGAGGCATCACATTACCTGACTTCAAATTATACTGCAAGACTACAATAACCAAAACAGCATAGTACTGGTAAGGCACATAGACCAATAGAAGAGAAAGAGAACCCAGAAATAAGACCACACATCTACAACCATCTGATCTTTGACAAATCTGACATAAACAAGCAGTGGGGAAAAGATTCCCTTTCAATAAATAGTGGTGGGAGAACTGGCTAGCCATATGCAGAAGATTAAAGCAGGACCCCTTCCTTATTCCTTTCTCAAAAATCAACTCAAGAGGCATTAAAGACTTACATGTAGAACACAAACTATAAAAACCCTGAAAGACAACCTAGGCAATACCCTCCTGGACGTAGGAACAGGCAGATTTCACGACAAAGACACTAAAAGCAATTGCAACAAAAGCAAAAATTGACAAGTGGCATCTAATTAATCTTAAGAACTTCTGCACAGGAAAAGAAACTATCAAGATAGTAAACAACATACAGAATGGGAGAAAATATTTGCAAACTATGCATCTGACAAAGATCTAATATTTAGCATCTATAAGGAACTTAAGTTTACACGAGAAAAATAACCACATTGAAAAGTGGGCAAAGGACATGAATACACAATGCTCAAAAGACAACATACTTGTGGCCAATGAGCATATGAAAAAAATTCAATAGCACTGGTCATTAGAGAAATGCAATCCAAAACCACAATAAGATACCATCTTACACCAGTCAGAATGGCTACTACTAAAATTTCAAAAAATAACAGATGCTGGTAGGGTTGCAGAGAAAAGGGAACCCTTATACACTGTTGGTACAAGTGTAAATTACTTCAACCATTGTGGAAATCAATATGTTAATTCCTCAAAGAGCTAAAATCAGAACTACCACTTGACCCAGCAATCCCCTTACTGGGTGTATATACCCAGATGAATATAAATCATTCTACCATAAAGACATATGCTAGTGAATGTTCTTGGCAGCACTATTCACAAGAGCAAAGATATGGAGTCACCCTAAATGCCCATCAGTGACAGAATGGATAAAGAAAACATGGTACATGTACACCATGGAATACTATGCAGCCATAAAGAACAAGTCATGTCTTTTGCAGGAACATGCATAGAGCTGGAGGCTATTATCCTTAGCAAACTAATGCAGGGAGAGAAAACCAAATATGCATGCTCTCACTTATATGTAGGAGCTAAATGATAGGAGCTATGAACATGAAGAAAACAACAGACAGTGGGGTCTACTTGAGCCGGGGGGTAGGAGGAAGGAGAAGAACAGAAAAGGTAACTATTGGGTATTGGGCTTAATACTTGGGTTATGAAATAATATGTACAACAAACCCCCATGACACATGTTTACTTATGTAACAAACCTTCACTTGTACCCCCAAGCCTAAAAAAAACAAACAAAAACAAAAAAAAAACAACTGGGCAAAGGACATGAATAGACATTGTTCAAAAGACGACATACACACAACCAACAAGCATATGAAAAAAAACTCAACATCACTGATTAGAGAAATGTAAACCAAAACCACAATGAGATAACATATCATACCAGTCAGAAGGACTATTATTAAAAAGTCAAAAACAACAGTTGCTTGCAAGGTTACAGGGAAAAGAAAACATTTAAACACTGCTGGTGGGAATGTAAATCAGCCATTAGGGAAACCAGTCTGGTGATTTCTCCAAGAACTTAAAACAGAAGTACCATTCAACCCAGCAATCCCATTATTGGGTCTACACCCAAAGGAATCCAAATTGTACTACCATAAAGACACACATGTGCATTTGTTTATTGCACCACTGGTCACAATAGCAAAGACATGGAATCAACCTAAATGCCCATCAATGGTAGACTTGATAAAGTAAATGTGGTACATATACACCATGGAATACTACACAGCCATAAAAAAGAACAAAATCATGGTCCTTTGCAGCGACATGGATGGAACTGGAGGTCATTATCCTGAGCAATCTAACACAGGAACAGAAAACCAAATACCACACGTTAGCTTACAAGTGGGAGCTAAACACTGAGCACGCATGGACACAAAAAAAAGAACAACAGATACCAGGGCCTACTTGAGGGTAGAGGTGGGAGGATGGAGATGATAAAAAAAACTACTATCAGGTACTATGCTTATTACTTGATTGGTGAAATAATTTGTACATCAAACCCCCATGAGATACAATTTACCTATATAATGAACCTGCACATGTACCCTTGAGCCTAAAATACAAGTAAAAAAAAAAAAAAAAAAAAAAAAAGGAATATGTAAAGATCCAAGGGACAATACTGCAGAAAAATTCAGGAAGCCCAGTAAATCAAACCGTTGGGTTTATCGGTTTAAATGATAATTACAGTTTGAGTAAAAGCAATAGATACAAAAGCCAGACTGTAAGTCTGAAAGAAATGATCAAGGATGAATTGTCAAAATGATAGATTCTTAGAAGGCTTTGGCCATCACGGAAAAGAGAGAAACTTGATTTAGGTCACAAGTGTCATAATTAAGTACCATAATTAGTATCACTAAGTCAATCAAATATCTCTTAATGTCACTAAATATTCAAAAGTATTATAATATCATAGAAGTAGCACTAGTTTAGTAATCTGAACATCTGAATTCTAATTTCAAACATTACCTGTGTTTGAAATTAGAACATACCTATTTTCTTCCCTTGGTGAAAAAGAGAGGTGGTTTTGGAGACGCGAAACTCTATAAATACGACTTAGGCTCATCCTTCCCCTAAGGAGTGGATGTTCGAGAAAGGAGTCATAAAGAACAAGTCATGTCTTTTGCTGGAACATGGATGGAGCTGAAGGGTATTATCCTTAGCAAATGAATGCAGGAACAGAAAACAAAATACACATGTTCTCACTTATATGGGGGAGCTAAATAAGAACTTATGAACACAAAGAAGAAAACAACAGACAGTGGGGTCTACTTGGGAGGGGAAGGGAGGAGAAGGGAGAAGAAGTAGTTTACACTCCCACCGTGATAAGGGTTCCCTTTTCTCTGCAACCTTGCCAGCATCTGTTATTTTTTGAGTTTTTAAAAAATTGGAGAGGATGCGTGAAAAAAGGAGAGCTGAGAGAATGCAATGCGAAGCCTTTTTCAACTACTGGACTCTGGACATGCCAATCATCTTCACTTTGTACATGAGCATCGGCTTTGTACATGAGCACAGGGCTGAAGGATCTCAGACCAGAAACAGAAACATGTAACCAATCACAGACTGGAGTGTGAGTCTGTCTCTGGTTACCGCAAGGAAGTAATTTATTATACTGGAGCTACAAGAAACATGGGCATTGACTTGGTCCGCCTGTCTCCTATTGTGAACTGTCTCCAGATGTTAGCTAGAATTGCTGAGCATCATCAAAAAGTTAAATAATCCTGGAACATCCAGTGAATAAGCTTGCAGCAAGTTTAAGGGAAAAGGTCAAGGTGAGGACAGGAATTTCTGGGATCATCAACTCTAAACTGTAAGTTATTCCATCTGACTCCAAATACCTTGAGAATAGAAGGCATATCTTCCGTGCATTTATTCAACAAATATTGGGGCCCCAGGATGTGTTAGACTCCATATTGGGTGTTAGAAATGGAAGAGTGAATGTTATTTACTAATACTTCAAGCAGCATAAATAACAATTTTGAATGGAAGGGGTCTTTGCTTTTCAGGTGAGGAGGACCAGATGGGGTTCAGGAAAAGCATCTTTACAAGTCAACATAAAAATGTCTTTCTAATTCAGAAGCATATAATCTATTTACCCATACATTGGGAGAAAACCACGAAGCAGTTTTCCAGTAGAAAGCAATTAGAAACAACACAACCTGTAATAACGGAGAAAATAATTTAATAGAAAAGAGAAAATGATGGGCACAGATAAATACAAAGGAAAACTACTCTACACAAAAAGATCCCCTTATGAGTAGAAAATAACTTCCACTGGTTCTGGGGAAAAAAAAAAAAAAAAAAACCTGGATAGGATTTAGACGGTAGACATAGTTAAAACACAAATCTACTTCAGGCCAGAAGTAGGATTGCCAAAATCTCATCTGCAACTAAACAGAGTGAAGTATGGATCTGAAAAATACAAGTGTACTCAATGCTGCACTCTTGAAAATTTTAGGATGCTTCTCCTAGCTTTGGGGGAAAATATGTTTTTTGAAAACTGCCACTATATTTTGGCCAAACTGGGAGCACAAACCGTTCTCTCTGTTCAAATAGCAAAAGCAATAGGTGATGAGGGTGCCTACCTCTTCTCCAAAGTAGAGCTCTAGAACTGGACTAGTTCAGAATCTGTAATAGTAGCAGAGTTTAGGTAGACAGAAAATGTAAAACAAAAAGGCATAAAATGGGACTCTGCTTCCAAAGAATATAATTGCCTTAAGAAACTCACCCTATGGTTAACCTGGGCAGGAAATTCACTCTCTGCTCCTCGATCTCTTGTTCCATTCCCCAGAGTAACTCCATCACACCGAAATGTTTTCTGCTTCACTAAGTACTCACTCCTACAGCTTTCACCTCTTTTGAGATCTGTTTGACAGGGAATACCGCTAATTGGCAGAAGAGGGCAGTGTGGAGCTTTCTGCTTGTACACATTCAGGCCCCTTCCAGAGTAACAATTCCAAATGTAAACATCCAAATATGTGTTCTCTCATCAAGAGGTACAAAAGCAGAAGGAAGGTTGGCATTTAAAGAAGAGAATGATAGTGACCAGCACCCATGTGTAAAAGAATTAAAACATTTGAAAGGATTATAAATGTGGGGGTAGTAGAATGAGTGACCAGTCCCTACAATGTTCTGTTTCAATTAAACACGAACTCATGTACTTCTTTCTTGGACTTGCTGTGTCAACACCACTTGTCCATCCTTTGTTTATTTCACTTCATGAGCTCCTTGTCATTTAATTAATGCTTTGAAATGAAACATGAAATTTCCTCATCAATTCATTTTGAAAGTATATTCTGACTTGTTAATCTCTCTCTTCTTTGAAAGAAGATTTCTATAGCTTATATTACAAGGAATGACAAGGGCAATTATCATTAAAAACTGAACAGAACAAAGCTATGGTAATGAGGAGTGCTACAATTCCATTCACCAAGACACCAAGTGATAAAAGGATAAAATGAACCTACCTTTCTCTTTCTGATAACAAAGCAATTACAACTTGTAAAGTAATATGGAGAAAATAATAATTTAATAGAAAACAGAGAATGGTAGGCACAGAGAAACACAAAGGAAAACAACTCTGCATAAAAGATAACTCACTTTATCACAACTTCCCATTGTGAGTAGAAAACGACTTGCCAAAAATGTCAGGATACACAGCAATATTTTTCCCAGAAAAAATAATTTTCTTGTGTTGGTATTCAGAAGGTTGCTAGCAGAACAATACAAAGAAAGTCATTGAAAGTAGTAAGCAAGGAAGCACAAGCAGAGGTCAAGCAAGGATAGTAGGATAATGCACATGCCCACACCAACATACAGACACAAACATACTCACAGTTAGAGACTAGAATTCCAAGAAAAAGAATTATGAATCAGAGACCACGGGATTAACATTCTGAACGAGCAATCAACATTTGGACCAAGTGAGATATGGCAGCCTCATGACCTTCAAAGTGGGAGGACTCCGGCTGCCAAGACAACGTCAGCAGTTCCCACAGAATGCCAGGCAGACCCAGGCTGGCAGAAAGCACATCTTTGGACCAACTCCAGCTCAAGAATCTCTGGTTAAAAGGTGTTCTCATCAGCTGAGTGCATTGGCTCACAACTGTAATCCCAACACTTTAGGAGGCCAGTGCGAGAGGATCACCTGAGGCCAGGAGTTCGAGACCAGCCCTGGCAACATAGTGAGAACCTGTCTCTACCAAAAAAAATAAATAAAATTTAAAAATTAGCTGGGAGTGGTGGCACATGCTACTAGCTACTAGGGAGGTTAAGGCGGGAGGATTAGGTGAGCCCAGGAGTTCGAGATTCAGTGAATTATGATAAGACAACCACACTCCAACCTGGGTGACAGATTTTTCCCAGACACATTTTTGCTTAAAAAAAAAAAAAAAAGTGCTCATCAAAGAATTTAAGCATGAAACTGATAGCCAAGGTGGTTAAGCTTCTGTTGGTAGCCCTGAAGCTCACTCCCAGAGTATTAAATCACTTCCATTGCTTCATCTTAAAGTTGGGAATGGCGCCACTCACATGAAGATCAGGTAATGACTACAGAGTGTTTCAAAACTATTAAGTATTACAAGATACAACACATGCAAGAATCGGCCTACACAGTGGACACGGGCTCCATGCTACTCATACCATGCATCATGTCACTCTCCACGTGTTATTGATTATGTGAGAAAAAGCATAGAATTCAGACTGTTTCCCATCTTTAGGGGGAATTGTATCTTCCTCCAGTAGCTGTGATGATGGTGCCAAAGTGGCTGTAAAGAATGTACATCCTGGCCAGGCTCGGTAGCTCACACCTGTAATCCCAGCCCTTTGGGAGGCCAAGGCTGATGGATCACCTGAGGTCAGGAGTTTGAGACCAGCCTGGCTAACATGGTGAAGCCTCATTTCTACTAAAAATACAAAAAAATTAGTTGAGCATGATGGCATGTGTAATCCCAGCTACTCAGGAGGCTGAGGCAGGAGAATCGCTTAAACACAGGACGCGGAGGTTGCAGTGAGCCGAGATCACGCCATTGCACTCCAGCTTGGGCAACAAGAGCAAAACTCCAACCCCTCTCCCCCCAAAAAAAGAATGTACATTCTTTATGAAGAACAAAATTTCGATATTGAGCTGATCCTTCTTACATACAGATTACCTCCCTCTCTCTCAACACACTCCATCTCCCCTTTCCTTTCCTCGGCCTCATTCTTGCTTTTTTATGCTTTATTTTATGTACACTTATTCTTAACCGTAGCGTCTCGATTTTAGTATAAAAGTTAAAGTCACATTTATGCATCATATAACACATTTCAGTCCTTTCCAAAGTCAACAATCCAGGAATGGCCTGGCACAGTGAAGAGCTGTAAACCTAAAGGTTTTGAATATGTGACCATTTAGTTCAATCTCTCACTAGATGTTGAATCTCCTTCATAACATGCTCAACTGCCTCTAGTGATGATAAAAGCAGCCTGTTGCATTTATGAGGTTTTAATTATTTGAAAGTTATTTTTATATTGAACTTAAATCTGCCTCCCGATAGCTTTCAAGGAGCTCACATACTAGTGAAGGAAATAGACGCTGGGCAAATAAATATTAGGGGTAGTGATGGTGTTCTGTAGAAAAAGTCATTTCCCAGCTGTATTAACTTAGATCTTTTTAACCTCTTTTATCCTGTTTTTTAATCTCTAGAAATACTTTAACAGTCTCTAAAATACGTTATTTGAATAATTAAATAACATAAAATGCTAGCTTAGTACCTGACACAAATTAATTGCTCAATGAAGACATATATCATTATTGTACACTTTGCTGTTGGCTTTTTTTCCTGTCCCACAGAGTTTGTTCTCAGCAATTCTGTAAAGAGGGGCAAGTTGGGGAGCTAGACTTTACTGACTATCCAGTTTACCATTTACTCTGCAGTTAGACAAGTCTTCCACCAGGTACTCCACAATAATAGTAAGGCTTCTAGCCATCCATGTCTCTGGAGGGGAGTGCAATGGCTATTGATGTTTGCTCCTACCCTGCATCCACTCCTCATTCTTCAAGTAACCGACTTTTGGGAAACCACCCTTTTCCGTGTCCAGCCCAGTTATTAGCAATGAAGCCAAGTCTGATCTCAGAGCCAAAGCTCCCTATGTCCCATGTAGAGCAGTAAGAATGGACCAGGCATGGCCACACAAAAAGGAACCCAGAACCTGCAGTGCAACTATCAGGAAGTGGTAAGTTATTCCACTAGACTTGAAATAGGGCAAATGTGAACCTGGAACTGAGGGGCCACTTGTTCAGAAAACACAGATAGCCAAAGGAGGGCAGGAGACATTTGGGTCCTGGTAAGAGATTTGAACCCCTAAAGTCACACTTGAAGACAATGGATACTTTTATTATATAAATCAACAAATTCCCCTTTAAGTGAGTTTGAATTGAAGCTTTTAAGGCATTTAAGGCTGAAAGATTTCTTCTATCTGTTTAGTTACAGTCTGATCAGATCTTCCCTACAACAAACATAATCTGGACTTGGATGAAAGCTTCAATGGTTCTTAGAGTCTTTCAGTGACTATTCCAAAGTCAGAGAGTTCCGCTGCAGGATGGCTAAGGTAAAGGTAGGGGAAACTCAATATTTGCCTCTAGTCAGCTACTTTTTTCTTCTCAGTACCAACCAGGGCAAGGTGGCCAGGGCTGGGGTTATCCATCCAACATTTGGATGTTCTCCAAATCTTCCAAAGGCACTCTACTTTCACCCCTTGTTCCCTACCTCTCCTGTTTCTTGACTTGCCACAAACTTTCACACTCCCACCTTCCAATGCTATCACTGAGAGAATCTACCCCCACTCTCCTTTTTCTCAAGATCAGGCCCTCCTCTTTAGGTAAGTGTTCTCCCCCTTCTTCAGTCTCACAACTTTACTACTTTTAGCTTTGAATGTCAGTGATTTTTGTTGCTTTGTTGAGTTAGTGAAACTGCAGAAAGGAATATCTAGCTCAGTATTCACTGAGGAAAGAAGCTGCAGTTGTTTCTCCCAGAGGCTCTAAAATCAAAAATATTTCAATTCCACACACACACACACAAAAATTTAAACATAAACCCATCTGTTTCTATTGGAAATTTATGTTATTCCCATTAACGTAAGTTATACTGAGCTCTTTGAAAGGTAATACTTTATGGCCTTATTACGTTTTCCTTCTTGAACCCCTCCCTAAGTGTCATGAAACGTTCTACAGGCCAAATTGCTCCTCCCTTATTCTTGTCTGGGAGGGAGCACGTTTCAGTTCCTCTCTTCACATTATTAATTTCTTTTCTGTGGAATAGGACTAACTCACCAGAATTTTCCCTGGGCTGAGGGAAGTATTTCTCCAAATGACCTTGTGCCCTTTGTCCTGAGTGCATGCTCACCAGGACACCTCCTGGTCCTTCCTTCAGATTCTCTGGTTTCTGCAGTACCCAAGTAGTCCATGGATACACTCTGGTCCCTGGATAGAAATACTACTGTCACCTAATAAGCTAACATTCTGATTTACACTCCTGCCTCTTGAGAGCGTAGATACAGTGAGTTAATACTCATGAATGTCTTATAGCTCTCTGCTGCAACCCTCAGGTGAGCAAGGTTTGTCACGAGGAACCATAGACCTTGATCTGACCAGATGTTCGGGAAGAGGTGTATCCATTTTTCCTGAGCAACCATTCCAAAAATTTCCCATTTGTCTTTCTCCAATCTTAAGCTCTTATCCTTGATTTCTCTTTCATTCATTTTTCTACTTGGGTTTAATAATTGCCCTAGTTTTGAAATATAAATGTAGCTCTGATACTATCCAATAGCTATTTAATATAAGATCATACAAAGCCTACAACCTTGATCATACAAAGCCTACAACCCAGTGGGAGGTGTGGTTTCAGTGTCAGGAAGAGGTTGGATGGACAGAGGAGGCATCAGTATTAGGGGAAACTAGAAGGACAGAATGAGCAAAGATAAGAACTTAAAAATGTATATGTGATATATGGGCAGAGGGAAGACCAGTGAGACTTCTCAACTGGTTAAAAGAGTTCATTTTTGCATGAAGTCTTTTATGGAGATCATATTGGATTATTAGGGCAAAATGTGGTCATGGAAGCTCTGAAAGCTAGACTGAAAGGTATACTTCACCATCACAGGTAATGAAAAACAATTGTGAGCTCTTAAGAACCAATGAAATGCTGTTTAGAAACAGGAATCTGGCACCAATACACAGGAAAGTTTGAAAGGGGGAGGGCCTGAACTAGAACGTAGACTCAGAGTTGTTGCAGTCAGCTAGATCCTGACACCCTGATGGCAGGCATGATTTTTAAAATACTATAAATAACTATACAATGTTCAATTATCCATAAAACCAATCTAAGATTGTTCTGATGATTTAAGCCTAGAACCCTGAATGACTGGCCAGTACTACATATCTTGCCCACAACACTGGTATCATCAAGTACGGGCTCATAAAGGTATCTCAGCTAAACTGAGAAATAAATACAATTTTTCACATTATCTTAATGTTCTTTTTTTTTTTTTTTTTTTTTGAGATGGAGTCTCGCTTTGTTGCCCGGGCTGGAGTGCAGTGGCCGGATCTCAGCTCACTGCAAGCTCTGCCTCCCGGGTTTACGCCATTCTCCTGCCTCAGCCTCCCGAGTAGCTGGGATTACAGGCGCCCGCCACCTTGCCCGGCTAGTTTTTTTTTTTTTGTATTTTTTTAGTAGAGACGGGGTTTCACCGTGTTAGCCAGGATGGTCTCGATCTCCTGACCTCGTGATCCGCCCGTCTCGCCCTCCCAAAGTGCTGGGATTACAGGCTTGAGCCACCGCGCCCGGCCAATTTTTCACATTAATTCTTTGTAGCATCCATACCTAAATCAAGAATCAATTAAGATATCCCAGAGTCTCTAATCCAGTGTGTTACTATGTTGTGCCCAAGAAGAACATACGCTAAGATGGACATGGAGAGGGAAAATTCAGGGTGTTTTTTCTCTTCTTCCATACATGTGGATTTGTTCTTTATAAGTAACAAACCTGCTTACAGAAAAATGAAATCGATGTGAGAGTGCAACAGTAAAGAAAGATAATAAAGTCCTACATGTCCTATGTATAAATGGAAAAAGGGGCTATTTTTGATCCTAGGTACTATTTAGACATTTTCTCTGTGTCATCTCAACAGCTATTTTTTGACTAATCTCAAAAAAAAAAAAAATGCCTGAAAACACTTTACTAAAAGCTACATTTTCTTCTTCTTGTCAAGTGTTAAAATGAACCCTATACTTTTAACAGATAATCATTCCAAGAGACAGAAAAAACTCTTGACATTTTTACAATAACAGGTTATTAATATAATTCACTGCAGCTGAAAGCACATAGAATACACTTATAAGGTGGCTGAATAAAGGTTGCATGTACTTTGTGTTTTACTCTGCATCAAACAAATATCTGTCATGCCAAATCCTAGACTAGGCATAGGAACTCTTAGAGATCTCTGATTCTCAGAAAAAGATGAGCAACTGGAAAAGGTCCTGTTCTCTAAATAAATTCCACATCAAGTAGTCCTAGAAGTCAACACTAAAGAAGAAAAACACATCACAATCATTCTTCAGGATAATGTCTGCAAAGCGCCACCCTGGAAGCCCCAGCAACACAATTCCACAACATCTGAATTGCGTTGCAGAAGCAATATTACATAAGCTCCCTGAGAAAAGTAATCAAGGAGATGGATGCTACCTCTTTCCACAAATACATCATTTTTCTCAGCAACTACTCATAGAAGAACATGAAGAAACAGAAGTGCATATCTTTAAGATTACAGACACCTGCACCATTCTTCTGAAACTATTGCCTTAGAATTCTCAAAAAATTGTGATCTCCAATTAAAATGAAACCAGAGACTGTTTACATTTAAGAGGTTTCTAAAAACAAATATGAGGCCCAGATTAGGCTTTCCTCCTACAACATTTACAGACCAAAGAATTTGAAGGGAAGCTGCTCTTATTTTCAAAAGACCTTTTTTGCCAGTTATTGAATCCTGAGTTCTGTATATATGAATATACATGTTTCTCAGCATTGTTGCACCCTCATTCCCTTCTGCTGAAAGAAATTTACAAAACATGTGTTTTCCAAAGAATCCTACACTTTATAAAAGGATGCACCATAGGTTTCCTTTAAAAAGCAGACTCCCTGCTGTGCTTAAAATGAGTCAATTTACAAAACTGTGAATTAGCCACAATTCTCCAGAAATACATCTGCTGCCTAAAACAAGTCACACCTACTAAAAACTGCAGGTCTGAAAATCAGTATGCAGGAAACATATTTCAAGCTCTTCAATAAAATGAAACAGCCTTCAGAGTTAATAAACAGTGGCTTGTATTTATTAATCTGGCATAAAACAAGATGGCTCCTAAAATCTTTAATTTTTCTTCTCTGTGCACTGCCTCCTCCCTGCTATGAACACCCATAACCTGCCTTTTTAATCTACCCTAGAATACAAAAGAGGACTACTTCCCTCTAACTCTAGGCTTTTTCTGGGTCCTGCAATGGGCCAGATTCTCAGCCAGTCTTACCTCCTGCCCACCCCTTAATTCACAGGGGTCTTCCATATTGTGAGGCAGCTCCTTCCAACCCTCTTTCCTTGGCCCCCACCACTTTTCCTTAGTAGCCTGCTTCAGCTGTCTGCTGGCTTCCTCACCCGTGTCATCCTTGATATCATCTTTCAGATTAGATCAGTTCTCTCTCATTCTCTCTCTGGCCCCTGTACTTCTCCTTCACAACACTTGTCCAGAGTTTACATCTGAACTACTGGGATCATTTGATAAATACCTGTCTTTCCCCATTCCAGACTTCGTGAGACATTATTTCTGTTTTTGCTATTTTATGCCATTGGCGGGTGCCATGCATAGCAAAAGTGGGCTGACTAAATATTTACTGAATAGACAGTGAGCCCTGCTTGCCCCTCAATTTTCCTCACTATTGTTATTCTCTACTATATCAATAAAACTATTTTAGAAGCCCTTCTCCAAAGAGCTATATCCTACTATCTACATCCACTCCTTTCTGAACTCTTTTCAAACTTCCACACCTAAGATTCTACTGAAACCAGTCTCTCAAGTTTTCCTAATAATCTCCTAAGGGACAAATTCAGTGACTGCCTCAAGCTTCATCCCCTTTAAAGCCCCTTCAGTAAAGGTTGATGGCCTGCCCACGGTCCCTTGTCTTCTTCCTACCCGTCACTTTGACTCTTTCCCTTTCCCTCCCCCTGTTCTCTTCCCCTTTCCCTCCCCTTGTTCTCTTCGCATTTCCTCAAGGTGCTCAATTTCCATCTCTCCAGCTCTTCCTTCTGGCCTCCCCTATCTCTGTTAATGATACTTTCATTCTCCCAGATCCCAAGTCTGAAACACATTACTCCTAGATATTCATTTCATCAATGCCATAGATTCTTCCAGGGGAGATCCTAATAGCCAAATTTCACTTCGAGTTCTCCTTGAAACCTCTGGACCATTTCTCCTTGCCTTCTCACTAGTTTGTTCTATGCATACACTACCTTTTTCAAATATAGTCCAACCCCAAAACTTTTCCTCCCTTCCCATTGCCCTAAAAAACAAATACAAAGGTGCAGGACTCTCAAGTACATGACACTGAGCCCTGGGAAAACTTACTGATTCATTGTTTCATAAACAAAGATGGCAGTTCTCCATTTCACACACAAACCCATACCTGCTTCCTCCCTTTTGCCCCTGGAATACTTCAGTTTTATCCATGTTTCCAAGTACACTGCAAATGCTTCCTCCTCTGTGAAAGTTTTGCTGATTTCCTGAATGAATATGATCTCTCATACTCTGACCTCTCATAAGCCTTTGTGTTTGGTGGTAGCCTAATTATTTGTGCTCCAAAGATATATTCCTATAAATCACAAGGTCCTACCTGCTTGGAAAACATAAGCACAATGTCTTGAAATCCCAAATTACACTAGAAATCCCTCTTAAAAGACCATTATGCTCTTAGCAAAATGAGTCTCCAACTGATTGGCTCTAAGAAGTTTAATAGGGCTTTCAATTGTAAATCAATTATTTTGGAGAAACGATTTAAATTGTCAGTTGGCATAAGTTTTCAAGGGCATTTATTTCAATGACTTCTAAAAGTGTATGGTGTTTTTGAGGTAAGGTAGTAATTAGTAGTGCAAAAAGTCTACAAGGATTTAAAGTCTTGAAAGTTTGGTACTGTATAGATTGAATGTTAAATGCATTTTTAAAAATCAGGCACATGTTTTCTAATTAATAAAGGATTGGTCAAAGACTAATGCTCCCATAGGAGAGGCTTCTTTATCACAACAGAGTCACTTTATCTCTTGAGAGTCACCTGAACCTTGACTGTCTATCACAAAAGAAAAGTTGCCAGTGTGAGCTAAGGTCTCCCAAGCTAGAGCAGGTGAGCCCACAACTCACTAAGCCCATCTTCTCTCATTTTCAATGGATAAAAAGGTGAAAGTATGTGGGACATTGGGCTAAACCTTTCACATCATCAAGGGTCATTATTTAGAACTGTTAATTGCAAGAAATAAGGGGTGCATGTGTTTGAATGTCTTTTTAAAGTTATATAAACTATTGCTGATCAGTTACATGATACCCAGGAGCAAGATCATGGGGTTTAATTACAAAGAATTATGCCTTGAATCTCCTGTTCACAAGGAAAGTTAAAACACTTACATATAGTAAAAATAAATATTTGTTGAATCTTAAAATTTAAAAACCTTTTTAAAACATCAACAAATAAAAAATTAATGTTATAGAAGTTGCAGAAGTTTATGGAGGATCCAAAAAATGAGACTGAATTATGGCAAGATTTAACTACAGAATGTTTTAACATTGTTTAAAATAAAGACTGGAAAGAAAGTAGATATCCCACTATAGTAAGGAACTGACTGAGTAAATTATAGCATATCCACACAATTAAATGTGTTTCTGACATTTGAACTGATATTGGAGGTATATTTCTTAACCAAGAAAGTTGTGTAAAAATAGAAGTAAAATAGTATAATCAACCATATATTTTATATGAGGTATATATACACATAATAGTAATATTCCGTAAGAATGTGCTAAAAATGTAAGAGCAATTGTCACTGGGTGGCATAAATTCTATATTTTATCTTCCTTTTAGCTTAAATTGTCAATATATTTTTCTGTAGTGAACATGTATTTTTTTAAATGGTGTCTATATTAAAAGGAAATAGAACCAGTATTCTTTAAATGAAGATAAGAAATGAGAAGAAGACAAATAGACATTTGTAAAACAAAGACTGAAAATACAGCTGCAAGAGTTTCTGTGGAATAGAAAAGGGAATCTTATTTCAAAAAAAAGATTAGCCTTATTATTATGTAAATCATTTTTTGTTAACTCCCACACACCAGAATTTTCGGTAAGATATTCCAAATGGGAAATCAAAATACAAAGAGTCAAATAGTGATGAACGAGTAAAAAAGAAAAATAAGAAGTGTTCCCTCTAGAAAGAACAAAGAACAGTTCAAGTTAATAGATTAGTACAGTTCCCAAGTAAACACTTTCAAAGAAAACATGTTCTGTATTATGACTCCTTTGTGAAATCTTCTCTTGCTAGGAAGAGGCTGTAGTAGATACACGTAAGATGCCTAATGCAACTAGAACATTCCTAAAAACAGAAAAAAAATTGCTTAAATTTAAGGTTTTTCACTGCTGATTATTAGACTACTTTCTATGTAATTTAGGCTGTCAGACTTAATACTAGCTTTTGTTATGCCTTAGTTTCTTGTAGTACTAACTGTTGCCTTTAAATTATTAATGTATTAGTCCATTCTCACCCTGTTATAAAGAACTGCCCAAGACTGAGTAATTTATAAAGAAAAGAGGTTTAATTGACTCAGTTTAGCATGGCTGGGGAGGCCACAGGAAGTTTACAATCATGGCAGAAGGCACCTCTTCACAGGGCAGAGGAAAACAGAATGAGTGCCTAGTGAAGGAGGAAGCCATCAGATCTTGTGAAAACTCACTATCATGAGAACGGGATGGGGGAAACCACCCCCATGACTCAATTATCTCCACCAGGTCCCTTCCACGACATGTGGGGATTATGGGAACTACAATTCAAGATGAGATTTGGGTGGGACATGGCCAAACCGTATCAATTATAATACATTATTGTCTCTTTTTTTTTTTTAGAGGAAGTTTCACTCTTGTCCCCCAGGCTGGAGTGCAATGGCACAATCTGGACTCACCGCAATCTCTGCCTCCCAGGTTCAACCAATTCTACTGCCTCAGCCTCCCAAGTAGCTGGGATTACGGGCGCCTGCCACCAAACCCAGCTAGCTTTTCTATTTTTAGTAAAGACAGGGTTTCACCATGTTGGCCAGGCTGGTCTCGAACTCCTGACCTCAAGTGATCCGCCCGCTTTGGCCTCCCAAAGTGCTGAGATTACAGGATTGAGCCACTGTGCCTGGCAATACATTATTGTCTTTAAGGCAGGGACAGGAACATTGCCCTAAGAATCTTCTTCAATCAGCATTTTCTCTAGGTGGATAGTCAAGATTTCATAGCTGCTGTTTAAGTATTACAGTACTGGACTTCCAACACCATGTTGAATAGGAGTGGTGAGAGAGGGCATCCCTGTCTTGTGCCAGTTTTCAAAGGGAATGCTTCCAGTTTTTGCCCTTTCAGTACGATATTGGCTATGCATTTGTCATAAATAGCTCTTGTTATTTTGAGATACGTCCCATCAATACCTAGTTTATCAAGAGTTTTTAGTATGAAGCGTTGTTGAATTTTGTCAAAGGCCTTTTCTGCATCTATTGAGATAATCATGTGGTTTTTGTCGTTGGTTCTGTCTATGTGATGGATTATGTTTATTGATTTACATATGTTCAACCAGCCTTGCATCCCAGGGATGAAGCCGACTTGACCGTAGTGGATAAGTTTTTTAATGTGCTGCTGGATTCGGTTTGCCAGTATTTTACTGAGGATTTTTGCATTGATGTTCATATCAGGGATATTGGTCTAAAATTCTATTTTTTGTTATGTCTCTGCCAGGCTTTGGTATCAGGATGATGCTGGCCTCATAAAATGAGTTAGGAAGGATTCCCTCTTTTTCTATTGATTGGAATCATTTCAGACTGAATGGTACCAGCTCCTCTTTGTACCTCTGGTAGAATTTGGCTGTGAATCCATTTGGTCCTGGACTTTTTTTGGTTGGTAGGCTATTACTTATTGCCTCAATTTCAGAGCCTGTTATTGGTCTATTCAGAGATTCAACTTCTTCCTGGTTTAGTCTTGGAAGGGTGTATGTGTCCAGGAATTTATCCATTTCTTCTAGATTTTCATTTGCATAGCAGTGTTTATAATATTCCCTGATGGCGGTTTGTATTTCTGTGGGATCTGTGGTGATATCCCCTTTATCATTTTTTATTGTGTCTATTTGATTTTTCTCTCTTTTCTTCTTAATTATTCTTGCTAGTGGTCTATCGATTTTGTTGATCTTTTCAAAAAACCAGCTCCCGGATTCATTGATTTTTTGAAGGGTTTTTTGTGTCTCTATCTCCTTCAGTTCTGCTCTGATCTTAGTTATTTCTTGTCTTCTGCTAGCTTTTGAATTTGTTTACTCTTGCTTCTCTAGTTCTTTTAATTATGATGTTAGGGTGTCAATTTTAGATCTTTCCTGCTTTCTCTTGTGGACATTTAGCACTATACATTCCCCTAGACACTGCTTTAAATGTGTCTTAGAGATTCTGGTACATTGTGTCTTTGTTCTCATTGGTTTCAAAGAACATCTTTATTTCTGCCTTCATTTCGTTATTTACCCAGTAATCACACAGGAGCAGGTTGTTCAGTTTCCATATAGTTGTGCGGTTCTGAGTGAGTTTCTTAATCCTGAGTTCTAACTTGATTGCACTATAGTCTGGGAGACAGTTTGTTGTGATTTCTATTCTTTTACATTTGCTGAGGAGTGCTTTGCTTCCAACTATGTGGTCAATTTTGGAATAAGTGCGATGTGGTGCTGAGAAGAATGTATATTCTGTTGATTTGGGGTGGAGAGTTCTGTAGATGTCTATTAGGTCTGCTTGGTGCAGAGCTGAGTTCAGGTCCTGGATATCCTTAACTTTCTGTCTCGTTGATCTGTCTAATGTTGACAGTGGGGTGTTAAAGTCTCCCATTATTATTGTGTGGGAGTCTAAGTCTCTTTGTAAGTCTCTAAGGACTTGCTTTATGAATCTGGGTGCTCCTGTATTGGATGCATATATATTTAGGATAGTTAGCTCTTGTTGCTGAATTGACCCCTTTACCATTATGTAATGGCCTTCTTTGTCTCTTTTGATCTTTGATGGTTTAAAGTCTGTTTTATCAGAGACTAGGATTGCAACCCCAAACACCACATGTTCTCAGTAATAGGTAGGAATTGAACAATGAGATCACTTGGACACAAGGTGGGGAACGTCACACACTGGGGCCTGTTGGGGGGTGGGGAGCTGGGGGAGGGATAGCATTAGGAGAAATACCTAATGTAAATGATGAGTTGATGGGTGCAGCAAACCAACATGGCACATGTATACCTATGTATCAAACCTGCATGTTGTGTACATGTACCCTAGAACTTAAAAAAAAAAAAAGAACTGGAATAATGGCAATGGCCCAGGAGCATAGCATTATAAGGTTGCCTGCCTTATTAAGATGGCCTGGGTTGCCTGATACAGACCTTTGGTTCTCTTTCTAGTTTCAATTTCCCCATTATATGAGTCATTGTTGCTGCCTGAATTCAGTTATCGTCTATTCTTTTCATCATTTGCATACTTTTTTTTTTAAATCTCAGAGCAATGAAAGAATGGTTGCAGTGGTCTCCCCTCTTCATAGCTGTTAAATGGGCCATAAGTCAAGTATTAAGTGGGTTAGACACTGTGATACAGAATTAAGACATGAGTTTTATTTTCCATTGTAGAGTCACTCATTACTTCTCTGCTCCACAAATTTAGTCAGGTATTCTAGGTGCTGACAGAGGTCAACTGTCTTTCACTGCTCTGACATTCTCTAAATGTGAAATCTTTGTAGGGACTTATGGTTGTATTCATCACCCTCCCTCAAGAGGCACAGTGAACTCTAGAAGTTTAACAGCCTAGGAAATCCAAAAACCTTCCCTATGGACTGTTTAAGCCCTGGCTTTCTTCTCCTTAGCCTGATGGTTCTCAAACTTTAGTGTACATCACAAGCACTGAGAAGCTATTAAAAATGCATCTGCCCAGGCCCCACATCGTCTACTGAAGCAGATAGGCTACGGTGACCTGGGGAGAAACCCCTCTCCCTTGTCTATTTAATGGTAAATCTTGAAGGACCGTGGTGTAGAGAACCTTGCAGAGGTCAATAAAGGCCCAAGGCCACTGCTAGTTTCTGAGATTCTAAGAATGCTAGAAAAGAGAAAATGTGAAAACAAGTTTAAAAACTGGTGAGCTATTTTAAAAATTTATATTTGATGAATATCTGAAAAAAATATATATGTATATGATTGTGCTACTCTTATGGAAAGTTCAGAATTTTAAAATATTCATTCAAAATGCACTACAGACTATATAGTCTATTAAGGGGTCAAAAATCTAAAATTGCATGATGAATAAGTTCCTGGATTCTCTTGGTGTGCTCCTGTGCCTGTGAGTATAATCTAATTTGAAGATAACATCAAAAGTCTAAATCTGAGGTCCTTCGTGAATGAGAGTAAGAATAAGGCTAAATGGCCCTCCTGCCACTCCCACCCCTAACATAGGCCTGCATTTGGAGATAACGAGCATAAAGCACCTATCACAGTACCCAGAACATAAGAAATGCTGGCTCTGATTATTAGTTTCTACTAACTTGCCACAATGCTAAGAGGCAAATATGTAAATTAAGTACACAGTCAAAACTTCTGTGTTTATACATAAAATTCCAAAGGTGATCTCTTTATCCACCAACTTCTAATAACCATTATTTTGTTAAATGTGAATTTGATTACACCACTTGTTCAATGTCTGTTCAGCTATGTTTAATCTTTGTTTTTACAAGCAGCACTCCAAGAGTGAAATTCTAGAGCAGGAATTCTTTAACCTTCCTTGTATTATGAATCCCCTAGAGAAATGGTGAAGGCCATAAAGTTTGGTGCAAAATGTTGTATGCCTGTGTGTGTATTTCCTTTAGGAAAGTATCAAAAGCATCTATAATATTTTCAAATAGAGTCATAACCCAGAAAATTTAAAATCCTAAATGCAGAGCATCAGGGTGTATTCACACTCTTCCCAAGCTGCACACACAATGAAGCATCCAAGTCCTGGAATCCCAAAGTACTTGATGATGATGGACAAGCCAGGAGGTGATCCCAAGAGAGCTTGACACCTCCAGGTCTACTTGGTCTCTGCATTAATTTCCCAGGGCTGCTGTAACAAAGTACCTCGAACTGAATGGCTTAAAACAGAAATTTCGTTCTCAGAGTTATGGAGGCCAGAAGTCTGAAATCAAGGTGTCAGCAGGGCCATGCTCCCTCTGAGACCTCTTGGGAAGGATACTTTTTGGCTCTTACAGATTATGGTAGCCTCAGGCATTCCTTTGTTTTGTGAAAGAAAAACTAATCCCTGCCTCTGTCTTCACATGGCCACCTTCTTGTGTCTTTGTGTCTGAATTTTATTCTTCTAAGGATAACAGTCATATTGAATTATAGGCTATTAAAATTAATTGGGAGGCCATTAGGCTGAGACAGCATCAGCACCTTGGGTTCATACCTAAGCAAATAGAAACATAATATAAACAGCAAAATGAAACTTACCTTAACCAATCAGAAACTGCCAGCTAACCTCTACTAAGGACTTTAAGGCTACTGTTCCAATTTAATCAATAAAATATTTTGTCTTTCTTTCATCTGCACCTTATAAAAATTTCCTCATCATATCTCTTCGGTGTAGACCAAAAAACTTGTGGTTTGCCACTGCACGATTCATGAATCACTATCGGCTCAAATAAACTCTTTAAAATTGTAATGTGCCTAACTCTTTAACAGGGCCCACCCCACTCCAGTGTAACCTTACCTTAACTAATTGCACCTGCAACAACCCTACTTTCAAAAAATTCATACTCTGAGCTACTGGGAGCTATGTCATATTTTGTGGTGTGGCAGGGAACACAATTCACCCCATAATATGCTCTATTCTTCCATTTGTTTTGCTTATAAAAAGAAGGAACAGACAACCAGCACGTATTGAGATTTTCTCTATGCCTCCATCTGTGCTGATGCTTGAATCCTCAAACTCCATCGTCACCAAAGAAAATTGAGACTCAAATAAATCAGGTAACTTGTTTGGTGAGGAGAATAAAGTGCCATGTTTGAATATGAGTTTCTGTGACACCATGGTGACATTCACATGCAGTTTTTGACAATACTAATGCAACATCCCAGGACAAATCTCAGGGGAAAATATGATCTCTAGGCAAGTAAAACATCAACAAATTAAGCACTTTATTTACCATCTGTATGAGAGAGACTCACAAGCAGAGCAACACTGAAGTTAAAAGGCTAACCTGAAAACTGGACCTTAAAAGATACTTAAAGTAATATTGGAAGGTCCTACAACTAATATACTTCTTTACATTTTATTCAGAATCTATACCATAGCATTTTTTCAAGTTATGTCTTCTGCTTTTTGGTGATTACATTGTTTTGTATGATAAAATTTGATTCTAAAGAAATATATAAGGTAACACAATGCCACGATTTTTCTCCTAAAAATATATATGTAAATATATACAAATGTATGTATCATGAAATATGCCACAGACATAAAAATGAAAAGTACTTAAGACTCTTAAATGCAGTCAACCTTACTTTTTTATAACATGACAAATAAAATATTACATAGCTAAGCTTTACAAACCTCCAAAAGCATTGCAAAATTCTTACACACCCACTCTCGAAAAAAGCTATTTGATTCTTTTCTGGAAGGCACCATCTCGTGTTAGAAGTCACAAAGATGTGAGCTTCTCATTTTCTACACAAGGTACACAAGGACAGTGAAACTGAAATCATCAGTGGGGTCCATAAAAATGCTAAAATTGAAGGATTTTAATAAGAGATCCTTTTACTTTATTACAGTTTATGCATAATATTATCTCATTTTAAGATTTACCTAGGCTCATCCTTCCCAATTCATAAAAGAAGCTATGTGGAACAGTGGAAAGGGCGTCAATCTGCACGGAGTAGGAAGTAGAGGTGGGAGATGGGACATGAGTAAGGAAGTAAAGGGTGACGGGAAAGGGGGAAACACAGAAGACTGCAGGTCGCCACTGCCTCACAATTAAAGGGCTGACCCTCCAAACATGCAGATCTACCCTGGGTACATCACAAAGGAAAAATGGGGTTAGTTCAAGTCTACTGGGCCCCTCAAAGGTACAACGTGCCCAAACAATCTCTAGCTTATTTCTAATTTGTATGAAGAATAAGAAAAGTATTTCTAATTAATGCTGATGATAGCAAGCCTATTCATTTTAAATAGGACAGAAAGAACAACGTGTTTTCTCTGCAATGTGCATATACAGTTTTCACGGCTATACATTCATTTCATATGACATTTATAGAAAACACTGTGTGGTGCCATAGAAGGGGCATTATTAGCCCAGGTATGAACAGACCTAGAATGGAAGGTGAGGCCTGCCATTGACGGATGTGTGAGCTTGACCAGTCATTTAGTCCTCTGAACTTTATCTTTTCAGTTTGTGTTTTTCTTCAAACACTTGTGCTTTATATTATTCAGAATATTTTTATGATTTTAAAATAACTTTTTAAAAATTAATAGGTCTTTACTTTTTAAAAAAAGTAAACAGCGTAAGCAAGGGCATGGTCAAAAATTATATATTTTAAAAACCAAGTACCTGTCTTCAATCAAAATACAGTGAGTTGGCAGATTCAATTAAGACAGAAAATATAATTCCCAGTGTCTTAAATTTCACTTTCAAATTACTACATGCTTATCATAAATGAAGGCAAAAAGAGAAAACAAAATATTAGCACAAAATAATTTTGATTTTAAAATGGCTGCTTAGTCATTCTGACATCATGATCAACGAACTAGACTGGTTTCACTAACAAAAATTGATTAAATTATATTAATGCACTATCTGCCATGCTTAAACATCTCCTTGCTGAAACAGAGAAATGGCATGGGATTTAGCATCAATTCTATGTATGACCAGTTTGCAATAAATATTGCTTTGAATTAGATGTGATTTAATTTGTCATGACTTTTGCATCCCCAGAAACCCAGTAAGGAGTTTAGCTGTTAAGATGAACTCAAGCATAGAGTTCTTTTGTTAATCATTAATGGCCACATTCAGCCAAAATTTAATATCCACAGCTGCCAACCACAAAAGTTCAGTTGTCTCCTGAATGCTAGCATTACAGTCTAATCTAATAATGAACATTGTAGCTCACCCTCAGCTATAAACAATCACACAGAGTATAACCCTTAACCCTGCAGATAAGTGGGTCAGAAACCACTAACCCAGGATAATGGCATGAAGGAAATTACATAAATTTTATGTCATCAGATTAACAAACACATTTAAGAGTATCTCTAAAGGCAATGAAAGAAAAAAAAAATCTCCATAATCCCCTTTCCCTCAACCCCAATTCAACTTTAAATTCAACCTGAAAAACTAGTCAGATAGAGTCATATTTAATGATAAATTATAATAGTTAATATTTACTTAATGCTCTTATTGTTGGATATATTACATATACTATTTCATTTAATTATCACAACTAATTTATAAAATAGGTACTTAATATTAAATGTATTTTATAGATGAAATAACTTTGGCTTAGTAAAGTTAAGAAACTTCCCAAGGTCACACAACCAGAACTGGGGTTTGATCCACCCCAACACCAGAGGCCAGGGTTAAGAACATATGCTCTAAAATATGTATTATGAATATGGAAGGATTTCATGAAATTACTTTTGATCAAAAAAGTTTAAAAATTGCAAGATGATAATTTTAAATATGTGCATAAAATATATCCACATTTATTCATAGAAAAAGATCTGAAATGAAGTACTCAGAGGAATAGTGCTTATTTCTGAAGGATGGAGTATGGGTGAAAATGAATTCTTTTTTGTCAATACTTTTACCTTTTCTACAGTGATTTATGTTATTTTTGATATACTGTTTTGATAATAAAAAGAACAAAGTCATTTTGGTAGTAAAAATAACAAACCAAAATTTATATCATCTGAGGTGGAAATAATAGAACAGATATATTTTAATAATGAATTTAAGAGAAAAGAGAAAAATGGAAAACCTTTATGAAAATTTTTTGAGACAAAGTTTCACTCTGTTGCCCAGGCTGGAGTGTAGTGGCACAATCTCAGCTCACTGCAACCTCTGACTCCCAGGTTCAAGTGATTCTCCTGCCTCAGCCCCCCAAGTGGCTGGGATTACAGGCGCCCGCCACCACACCCAACTAATTTTCGTATTTTTAGTAGAGACGGAGTTTCATCATATTGGCCAGGCTGGTCTTGAACTCCTGACCTCAAGCGATACGCCCGCCTCAGCCTCCCAAAGTGCTGGGATTATAGGCATGAGCCACCGCTCCCAGCCGAAAATTTTAAAGACGTGAAATAAGTGGGAATTAACAAAGGTTATACTATCTAAAAGTCTTGCAGTTATGAGGCAGGATAGGTAGTCAAGGAAGTGACCCTGTTCTCAGGACGCAGCAACCATGGTCACCACAGAGTCAACACAATAAGTGTCAGCATTCGCATTGTAATTGTGCTTATTCAAGTAAAGCTATCTTGAGTAGAGACTTTCCCTTCTAGAGAGCATGCACATTTTGATTTTACCTGTCCTCAAACAGAGCCTTTGCTCATTATAATAGTACAAAACACACCCCTAGGTGAATATTTAAGATGCTAATGAGACATGCAACGTGTGAACAAGCATGTACAGCTACTGCATATGTGCACCCAGAGGACCACCCAGAACATGCTTACTAGTTACACCTCTTTCCACCTCATTATGAATAATCATGTAAGACTCCCATAAAGGGAGTCTCCCTAGTGCCAGTGTTTACTGTCTCATCCTTATGAACAGCCCGCCCTGAATCCTCCCCCTCCCTCTGTGTGTGTGTGTGTGTGTGTATACTGTCTGTCCTGCACTTACCTTTCAAAATACTTTTTATTTTGTAATAAATTACTCTATACTGCATCTCCTTTGCTGTGTGTCTCTTGTTTCAATTCTTTTAAACCAAGAACACAAGAACTGAGGTACTACATCAGATGTCAATAGTCACATGTGAAGTGATAATCATATTGTCTTAGTCCATTCTGGCTCCTATATAAAAAACATAAACTGGGTGGCTTATAAACAACAGAAATTTATTTCTTACAGCTCTGGAAGCTAGAAAGTCCAAGATCAAGACACTGGTAGACTCGGTGTCTGGTGAAGGCCCATTATTAGTCTGCAGATGATACATTTTCACTGAGTTCTTGCACAGTGGAAGTGGCAAGGCAACTCTCTAAGGCCTCTTTTCTAAGGGCACTAATCCCATTCATGGAGGCTTTGCACTCATGACCTAATCATCCCCCAAAATATCTTACTTCCTAATACAATCACTTTGTGGTTCAGAATTTCAACACGTAAATTCTGGGGAGATACAACATTCAGACCATAGCATTTATTAATTGGAGAATCCAGTATTTTCTGGGGAGCATTTTATAAATATATTTAATAAGAATCAATTTCTTGACAATTCACAAATGAAAGACACAAAGTATTATGCTAGCCATGCTAAGACCAGAGTTTACTCATCTTAACAGGATAGTAATATTCCTGAGCAAGAATGATCATAGAACCTAACCTCTTACCGCACTACCAGAAGGAAATTATATGCTCCAGATTCCTCTGCCCCTAAATAACACAAGATTAAATCAAACAGTTAGAAGCAAGAAAATAATAGCTCTAGGGAGGAAACTGTAGATCCAACAGTAAATCTCCATGGTTCTACAACTCATCACTTTCATCCTTTCTTCCTGAAAATGCTATTCTTTTAACTGCTTAATTTTATAATGATTGGAATTCACATCAGTTATAATCATAGTAGTTATTATGTAGTATAACTCATTTATTTTTTAATAATTCAGTTTACACTATTGCATATATACAATAACTTCCTAAAATAGAGTATAGAGGTGAGAATCAAATATAACATATTTTTATGTGTAGCCCCAGACTAGGCTTTACTAATCTTTTTTTCCTTCTGAGCATGGCACCTCTCAGAGTAGGGCTTTGAGTGGCTAATCCCTAGTCCTTTGGCCTGAGATCTGAGAAAGTGCTGAATATTGTCATTGAACACTAATTCATGAGTGAGAGTTAAAGGTACAAATTATTCAATGTCTCCCATAAGGCAAAGGATTATGGTACTAAAGTCAGAAAATGCGTCAACAATTTCATCATTTGAAAGACCAGTATGATCACACTTGCTCTATGGAAACATGTGTTAGAGGATAGTTCTTTAAAAGGTAAAATCATGACTCTCATACAAACGTAAAATGGACATATGTCAAGATTTAACTTATTAATGGACAGAATTAGTAAGATGTCAAAAATAGCTTAAATGAATATTCAAAGGACACATATATAGCCAATGCTGAAATGAGTTTGCCAATAGATGCAAAACCGTCAATATCCAAGTCCAATAAAATGTAATATTTGACCCAACCACTGCTACTGGTGCCTGAGCATGCCATCTGGGGTCCTGGCCATGGATCTGCCTACTTACTGCTGCTGGAGCCCACATACAACGTGAGGGAGCTTGACAACAGGCACATGATGCCCACTACCACCAGTGCCTATGTATGCCATCCAGAGGCTTGAGTATGGGCCTATATCACCCATCACCACCACTACCATTACTGGCACACACACAAACAAACACACACACCATTCAGAGGCGTGGAGATTGACCCACCCTACCCACTGTAGTCCATACCCACGCACACCATCAGGGAACCTAAGGACAGGCCCTCCCTACCCACAGCCTTCACCTGTAACATATGTATACTCAGAGACCTGGGGATCAATCCATCCCACCCGCCACCACCAGCACCTTCCAGGGGCCTGAGGATGGACTTATACAACCTGCCACTGCCACCACCAGCAGCAACCATCTGCATGTGCCACCTAGCACTTGTCTGCCCAGCCTGCTGCGCCACCACTGGAATCTGCATGTGATGTCTGGGGACCTGAGGGTTGACCTACCATTGCTATTGCCATTGCCAATGCCACACACACTGCCCACCCACTCAGCCCACCACTGCCACTGCCAGCACACAAGCAAGATACCTGAAAACCCAAGGATTGGCCTGCCAGAACTCATTACCACCAATGCTCATGTATGCTGCCTGGGGGCCCAATAAGTGCCATACCCAGCCTACTGCTGTCATCAATGGGTCCTGAGGACCAGCCTGCCTGATATCCCAATTTCCAGCAAAGCCTTGCTACAGCATGTACTACAAATGGCCCCTGAGGAATCCACAGACACTGATCACAGCAAAAGAAATAAACAGAGACCACATTATTTTACCCACCCAGAATCAAAACCAAGGTGCCCTGCCCAACCAAAACTACAGATACATCTATTTTTAAAAGTATTTCTCTACAGATTCCAATCCATAAAATTGGAAGAAACAATTGTAACATCAGATGCACAGATATCAATATAAGAACACAAGAAACATGAAAAGGCAAGAAAACATGACACTTTCAAAGGAACACAATAATTCCCCAATAACAGATTCCAACAAAAAAGAAATCCATAAAATGCCTGACAAAGAATTCAAAATGACATTTTTAAAACTCAGTGAGATACAAAAGAACACAGATAAACCATACAAAGAAACCAAGAAAACAATTCATGATCTGAATGAGAAATTCAAAAAGAGACAGATATCATCAAGAACCAAATATTCTAAAACTAAAGAATTCAATTGATTAAAAAAAACACACACACACCATTAAGAGCTTAAACACTAGACTAGAACAAGCAGAAGAAAGAATTTCTGAACCTGAAGACAGGTCTTTTGAAATAGCCCAGGCAGATAAAAAGAAAAAAATATAAAAACAAAAAGAATGAAGAAAGCCAAGTAGCATAAGAGACACCATAAAGTGACCAAATATTCAAATGTAGGGAGTTCCAGGAGAAAAGATGGAAAACCTATTTTTAGAAACAGATGAAAATTTCCCAAGCCTTGCAAGAAATATAGACAGCTAGATATGGGAAGCTCAAAGATTCCCCAAACAGGTTTAATCTAAAAAGGTCTTTTCCAAGGAACATGATGGTCAAACTGTCAAAAGTCAAAGATAAGGAGAGGAATCTAAAAATAGCAACAGAGGCTGGTGCAGTGGCTCACGTCTATAATCATAGCACATTAGGAGGCTAAGGCAGGTGGATTGCCTGAGCTCAGGAGATCAAGGCAAGCCTGGGCAACACGGCTGATATGGTTTGGCTCTTTGTCCCCAACCAAATCTCACCTTCAACTGTATTAATTGCATAATCCCCATCTGTCAAGGGTGGGGACCAGGTGGAGATAATTGAATCATTGGGGGTGATTTCCCCCATTCTGTTCTCACTATAGTGAGTTCTCACAAGATCTGATTGTTTTATAAGGGGCTTCCCCCCTTCACTCAGCACTCATTCTCTCTCCTGCCACCCTGTGAAGAGGTGCCTTCCACCATGATTGTAAGTTTCCTCAGGCCTCCCCAGCCATATGGAACTGTGAGTCAATTAAACCTCTTTCTTAATAAATTACCCAGTCTCAGGTATTTCTTCACAGCAGTGTGAGAATGGACCAATACAATGGCAAAACCCCATCTCTACCAAAAATACAAAAATTAGCTGGGTGTGGTGGCACATGCCTATAGTCCCAACTACTCATGAGGCTGAGGCACAAGAATCACTTGAACCTGGGAGGCGGACATTGCAGTGAGCTGAGATCACACTACTGCACTTCAGCCTGGGCAACAGAGCAATATTCTGTCTCTAAAAAAGTAATAATAATAAATAAAATAAATAAAGATCGCAACAGAAAAGCATCAAGTCACATATAAAGGAATTCCATCAAACTAACAGCATATTTCTCAGTGGAAACCTTATAGGCCAGGAGACAATGGAATGATATATTCAAATTGCTGAAAGTAAAAAAAAGGAAAAACCTAGCCAACAAAAATAGTATACCCAGCAAGGTTATCCTTCGAAATTGAAGGGGAGATAAAGTCTTTCCCAGACAGGTGAAAACTGAGGGAACTCATTACCATAACCAACCCTGCAAGAAAAGCTTAAGAGAGTCCTACATCTGGAAGTGAAAGGACAACTACCACCATCATGAAAACATATCACAGTATAAAACTTACTGGTAGAGCAGACACACAAATGAAAAAGAGAAAGGAGTCAAATGTTATCACTACAGAAAACCACAAAACTGCAATGACAAACAATGAGAAAAGAAGAAAGGAACAAACGACATACAAAAAATAGGAAACAATTAACCAAATGACAGGAATAAATCCTCACCTACCAATAACCTTGAATGTAAATAGATTAAATCACCTATGTAAAAGAGACAGATTGGCTGAATAAATTTTAAAAACATGATTCAACTGTACACTGCCTACCAGAAACTCACTTCACCTGTAAAGATACACAAAGTGAAGGGATGGAAAAAGATATTCCCTAGAAATGGAAAAAAAACAACAAGCAGAAGTAGCTATATTTACATCAGATAAGACAGACTTTAAGTCAAACACTGGAATGATACAAAGAAGATAATATAATAAAGAGATCAACCTGGCAAAAAAAAGATACAACAATTCTAAATATATATGCACCTAACACCAGAGTACTCGAGATATGTAAAGCAAATATTATTATACCTGTAGGGAGGATAGACTCCAATACAATTAACAGTTGGAGACTTCAGCACCCCACTCTCATCATTGGACAGATCATCTAGACAAGAAATCAACCAAAAAAATTGAATTTAAACTACACTTTAGACCAAATGGACCTATCAGACATTTACAGGTTTCATCTAACCACTGAATACACATTCTTCTAATCAGCACATGGAACATTCTCTAAAATAGACCATATGTTAGGCCACCAAACAACTCTCAGCAAATTTTTAAAAATTAAAATAATTTCAAGTATCTTCTCAGACCACAAAGAAATAAAACTAGAAATCCATGATAAGAGAAATTTGGGAAACTGTATAAATACATGGAAATTAAATAACATGCTCCTTAATAACTATTGGGTCAATGAAGAAATTCAGAAGAAAATCAAAAAATTGCTTGAAACAAAAATATAAACACAACATACCAAAACCTACAGAATACAGCAAAAGCAGTGCTAAGAGGGAAGGGTATAGCAATAAATGCCTATATTATAAAATAAGATTTCAAATAACCTAGAAAAGCAATAACGAACCAAACCCAAAATCAGTAGAAAGAGAAAAATAGAGATCATAGCAGTACTAAACAAAATAGAGACTGGAAAAAAACACAAAGAATCAACAAAAATGAAAAGTTGGGTTTTGTTAAGGTAAACAAAATCAATAAACCATTAGCTAGACTAACCAAGAATAAAAGAGAGAAGACACAAGTAAATAAAATTAGAAGCAAAAAAAGGAGAAATTTCAACTTAAGCCACAAAAATATAAAGGACCATTACAGACTATTGTAAACAACTATACACTAACAAACTAGAAAACCTAGAGGAAATGGATAAACAAAAGTTTGCACTTCTATATACCAATAACAAAACCCTGATACCAAAACCTGGACACATAAAACCTACCTAGTTTTTCCCTGCTGGACTACCAGCTTAGGGAAAAAAAAAAACCACCAACCACAAAGGAATAGAAAAGCTGAACAGACCAATAATAAGTAATGAGATTAAATCAGTAATAAAGATTCCCAATAAAGAAAAACCCAAGACCAAATGGCTTCAATGTGGGATTCTACCAAACTTATAAAAAACTAACACCAATTCTTCTCAAAACTATTCCAAAAAATCGAAGACAAGGGAATTCTTCCTACTCATTCTATGAATTACCGATACCAAACCTGACAAGAACTCAACAAAAAATGAAAACTATGGGCCAATATCCCTCATAAACATAGACACAAAAATTTGACAAAATACTAGTAAACTGAACAATTCAATCAAAAAATACATGATCAAGGATGCAAAGATGATTTAACATAAGCAAATCAATAAATGTGATATGTCACATTGACAGAATGAAGCACAAAAACCATATAAAAAAGCATTTGATAAAATTCAACATCCCTTCATAGAGGAAAGGCAGCTTTTACCTCTAAGAACTGAAATAAGACAAGAATGCCCACTTTTACCACTCTTATTCAGCATAATACTGTAAATTCTACCCAAAGCAATCAGAGTAAGACAAAGAAATGAAAAGTATTAAATTAGAAAAGAGGAAATGAAATTGTTCCTCTTTGCAGATGACATGATATGACCTTATATAGAGAAAAACCGAAAGACTACCAAAAATTTCTTAGAACTGATAAATTTAGTAAAGTTGCAAGATACAAAATCAACACACAAAAATTAGTAGCATTTCTATACATCAATAACAAACTAGGTGAAAAATCAAGAAAGCAATCCATTTACAAAGGCTACCCAAAAACTACCCAGGAATAAATTTAATCAAGAAGATGAAAGACTTCTACATGGAAAACCACAAAACACTGATGAAAGAAGTTGAAGAGGACACAAACAAGAGGAAAGAGATCCCACACTCGTAGACTGGAAAGATTAACATTGTTAAAATGACCATACTTCCCAAAACAATCTACAGATACAATGCAATCTTTATTAAAAACAAAAAAGTCATTTTTCACAGAAATAGAAAACAATTATACAATGTATATGGAAACACAAAAGATTCTGAATAGCCAAAGCAATCCTGATCAAAAGGAACAAAGCTGGAGATATCACACTACTTGACTTCCAAATCTATTACAAGGCTATAGTAACTAAAGCAGCATGGTATCCGCATAAAAACAGACACATGGAGAATCTAGAAATAAATTCACACATTTACAGCCAACTGATTTCCAACAAAGGCAACAAGAACACACATTGGGGAAAGAATACTCTTTTTGGGCCAGGCGCAGTGGCTCACGCCTGTAATCCCAGCATTTTGGGAGGCCTAGGCAGGTGGATCACAAGGTCAGGAGTTTGAGACCAGCCTGGCCAAGATGGTGAAACCCTGTCTCTACTAAAAATCCAAAAATTAGCCAGGCGTGGTGGCACGCACCTATAATCATAGCTACTGGGGAGGCTGAGGCAGGAGGATCGCTTGAACCTGGGAGGCAGAGGTTGCAGTGAGCCGAGATCACACCACTGCATTCCAGAGCCTAGGCAACAGAGTGAGAGTCCGTCTTTAAAAAAAAAGAAAAAAAAAAAAAAAGAATACTCTTTTCAATAAAGGGAACAGGGAAAACTGGATATCCACATGAAGGATCAGATTAAAACCCTATCTTTCACCACACACAAAAATCAACTCAATAGGGATTAAAGACTTAAGCATAAGTCCCAAAATTTAAAACATATTAGAAAAAACATAGGGGAAATTTTTCAGGACATTAGTCTAGGCAATAATCTTACAGCTAAAACTCCAAAAGCACAGCCAACAAAAACAGACAAATGGGACAAGATGAAAATAAAGCTTCTGCACACCAAACAAAACAGAGTGAAGAGAATCTGTAGAATTTGCAAACTATTCATTCAACAAGGGATTAATATCTAAAATATACAAGGAACTCAGCTCAACAGCAATAAAACAAATAATCCCATTAAAACATGGGCAAATGATCTGAACAGGTATTTCTCAAGAGAATACATACAAATGGCCAATAAGTACATGAAAAAAATGTTTCAACATTACTAACCATCAGGGAAATGCAAATCAAAAACCACAATAATTTATCATGTCATACGAGTTAGAATGGCTATTATCAAAAAGATAAAAAATAAATGTTGGTGAGGCTGTGGAAAAAAGAGAACTCTTAAATACTGGTGGTGGGAATGTAAATTAGTGTAACCATTATGAAAAACTGTATGGGAATTTCTCAAAAAAACAAAAATAGAACTGTCATATGATCCAGCAAGGCCACTGCTGAGGATTTGCCTAAAGGAAAGGAAAACAGTATATGAAGGGGATTCCTGCACTCTTCTGTTTATTTCAGTGCGATTCACAATAGCCAAGGTATGGAGTCAACCTAAGTGTACCTCAACAAATGAACAGATTTTAAGATGTGGTGTATATATACACAACGAAATACTATTCAGCCATAAAAAAGAATGAAATCTTGTCATTTGCAACAACATGGATGAAATTGTAGGTTATTATGTTAAGTGAAATAAGCCAGGCACGGAAATATAAATATCTCATGCTCTCACTCATATGTGGGAACTTAAAAAAGTGGATCTCATGGAGGTAAAGTAGAATTATAGTTACCAGAGGCCGGGAGGGGCAGGGGGATGAAAAGAGGTTAGTTAATGAGTACAAACACACAGTTAAATAGAAGGAATAAGTTCTAGTGTACAACAGCACAGTAGGGTGAGTATAGTTAACAACAATTTATTACTTCAAAATAGCTAGAAGAAAAAATTTGAAATGTTCCCAAAGCAAAGAAATGACAGATGTTTGAAATGATGGATATTCCAAATAGCCTATTGGACTATTACACATTGTATACATGTATCAAAATAGCACATATACCTCAAATATGTACAGTTATTATGAATCAACTTAAATCTTTTTAGCAAAAAGATATATGGGGCCTGTAAAGCCTAAAATAACTACCTGGCTCCTTATAGAAAAAGTTTGCTGACCCCTGATTCACTAGTGATTCTACAGGTTTGCATGAAATTTTAAAAAAATCTTTAAAATGAGTTCTTTATATTAAAAAATGTAATATTTTGAATTATCTTGGGGGCAGTTGGGGGCATCAAATTCATTACCACCCATCTGTCAATATTTGCATCTCACTGAACAAGTACCATTTGCTTTGTTATGAACATGATACTTCTATATAACTCAGAAATCTTTGTGCTCATTCTAAGTATTTTACAGTTTTTCCTAACAATAGTGTAGTCTATATGCCCCCAGTCTAATTTTCTGGGTTTATATATTTATTTAAAAGTATTAGATTTAATATGCAAGCCCTGGCCCTTAAATCCTAGGAAATCCTGCACCCATTGAGATGTAATTAACAACTCCTCCCTTAAGCACTACTAACAGAATGCTGTTGGTGTTAACTCTCCCCAAGAGGTTGGGAATAACAGAAGTAATTGGCTGTTTCTACCATGTGAATGTCTCCCTGGCTGTTTTTCTCCATAAACAGAGATTTCACACGTTGTCATTTTGCCAGCCCCTCCCACCCTACCTTCATTGACGACTTCTTAGTTCTAGGGATCCCACATACCTTTATCCCACCCCCAAAGAACACTAAAATTTGTCAGAGCTGTTTTGCCCTGTTTTATCCAGACTCTTCCATCTAAGGCCAAGGTGGTAGTGGTCAGAGGAGTTGACTTTCATAACCTAAATAAAACCATTGATGTGTTTTTCTAAATAACAGTCATCTCACTTAAATGTCCATTTTTACCTGAGGAAGAACCGGCCAGAGCTTTGAAATGATAGTTTTTCTTAACGTACTCTGGATCAAATTCTTAGTACTCCAACCACCACAAAAGCATAGAAACAAAGTTGAGCTCAGGAATTTGAGACCAGCCTGGGCAACATAGTGAGACCCCATCTCTACAAAAAATTTAAGAATTAGCCAGGTGTGGTGTTGCATGCCTGTATCCCAGCTACTTGGGAGGCTGGGGTCGGAGGATGGCTTGAGCCTGGAAGGTTGAGGCTGCAGTGAGCAGTGCTCATGTCTCCGCACTCTAGCCTGGGCAACAAGGTGAGACCCTGTCTCAAAAAAGGAAATAATAGTATAGTAAAATATATGCCTTCCCCACTCCTGAGCAAATATTGTGGCATTTTTTTTCCTTTTTCTATATTAGCATATATAGTATACATAAATTAGACTAAGTACTTTTATACTTTAGAGGCAAAATACAAACTATTAGCATATATATCAAATTTTAAAATGTTATTAAATCCCCAATTAGAGAAACATTTTCTTCTGATAATAGCAGCTCATTTTAAAGTATATTATGTATTTCCAAAAAGTTAAGATGAATTAGACCAATGACATCTGTATCAAATGACACGAACGATCATAAATCAGAATCATTAAAAATAAGACAAAAATGAAAGAGTAAAGGAAAATGGGGGAAGGAATTTTAGTGTTGTCATTATTGTAACTGCCCAATGGGTTCTTCCTGCCCACTGCACAAACTCAACTCACCAAGACCATGACATTGCAGTAAAACAGTTTGATATGAGGCCAGCCATGCCACGTGGGAGACAAAGCTATTATTCAAATCAATCTCCCTGAAGGCTCAGAGGTCAGGGGTCTTTCAAAGATAGTTTGGTGGGCAGAGAGCTACAGTAGAAGGCATGCTGATTGGTTGGTTTGGAGATGAAATCATAGGGAATCAAACCTGTCCTCTTGCGATGAGTCAGTTTCTGGGTTGGGGGTCCACAGGGCTGGTTGGTGGGTCCAGGTGGGGCCATTCGGTTGTCAGAAATGCAAAAACCCGAAAAGACATTTTAAAAGGTCAATCTTAGGCTCTACAATAGTGACATCAACTACAAGATTAATTGGAGAAGTTGCACATCTTATGACCTCCAGAATAATGACTGGTAATTATTTAGAATTCAGGCCCGTCTCATCCTCCTAATTTGGTAGCCTTTCAGTAGTTTTACAAGGGCAGTTTAGTTTTTGAGAAGGGCCATTATTTAAACTATTAAACTATAGACTAAATTTCTCCCAAAGTTTTAATAGCTTGGCCCACACCCAGGAGTGAGCAAAGACAGGCAGCCTATCAGGCTAGAAGATGGAGTCAGCCATGTCAGATTTCTCTTATTGTAATAATTTTGCAAAGGTGGTTTCATTATAAAATTCTATTGAGCAGAGCATCTCCTTTGATTCTCACAGCCTCCCCTGGAGAAGGTAGGAGCCATGGCAGTATTGTCATTTTATAGACAAAATAACTGTGGCACACAGAGGATAGATGATTTGCTCCAGTCCAGAGAGTTTGAAGTGGCAGGTCCAGGTCTGGAAATTACATCATCCATCTAGAAGCCCAAAGCTCATTCTTTTCTATCATGCCACCTACAGGTTACAGAAATAATTTTAACGTGTAATACAGGTGTAACTAGCAATATGCTTTTAGAATTGTCCAGCAGATATAACACCTTTAGCACTGAGATTCTGGAATTTAAGTTGATTAAAAATCTGTAATAAAACTTCAGCACTCCAGAGAAAGACCCTAAAACATCAAGACCTGCAGATGACAGAAGCAAAAAGTCTATATAATTATAATCTGCCCTCTATTCATAGCCCCTGACTCCTTAAGTCTCTTACCACTTCACAGCACCCACTATCACCCCCGGCTGCACAATCCCCAACACTGGGTCTGGAATCCTATTAATGTGAAGCTGTAGGACTCAAACCTACCTAGTTCAAGGGACTATGACTGTTGCATCATCCCTCCCATTTAAATCACAGCAGCAGCCGAAATCTTGAGGCCAATGATTAAGCCCTCCAGCTATTAACTTGATAATCTGGCTACTAAATACTTTTAACTGCACTGATTTTCAACACAGGAACATCCTTACTTCCAGCTGGGCTATCATCCCAGGCCATTTCCCTTTCTAAATCACTGCTACATTTCTCCCTGCGTGCCTGCCTGTACCCTGTATACAGGATCAGCCATAGTAAATCTATTAGCAATATAGGAAACATCTCACAGAGAATGAATTTTACTGATATCATGCAGTAACTGTCAGTCATAGCTGCTCCTTTGCCCTCGTGCTGGCTACATAAAATAAATTAACATATTGGCCAGTGTTCTTATTGTTTGTGTTCTTTGGATAGTTTGTATTATTTTTATCATGGTTATCTTTGAGATACATATATGGAGAGACAAAGAATAAGCACAGTTTCAACTTCTTTTATGAAGCAACCTACCTATGATTATATTCTTGAAAATAAATTATTGCTAGATTATTTGGAGCTAGCTGTTGGAAAAGAATCTAAAAGAAGCTAACTCTTAATGATTTGGAAAGCAATTGTCTTCTTATAATTTCAAAGGGAAGAAGGAATTCTCTGAAGAAGTGTTTTTAGGAGATGCTTCTATTCTTTTCTAATTTCCTCCACTCAAAAAATTATTCTAAAAAAAGAAATTCAAGTTTCACTCAAATCAGCATCAAAACTGTTTTTTCAAACTTCTTTCAAACATTTTAAAACTCGAACTCCATCCTCTCTATAGAGCTATTTCTTTTGTTCTTACCAGTTTCTCAAATGCCTAAGTCTCACAGATTGGAGACTTGTATTAGATATTAATAGAGAACAATTTTATGTCAATTTTAAGAGGAAGTATCTTTGTCAATATGTGGAAGCAAGAATAAATTTCATGAAATCAAATATTTTTAACAATTATTACGTTTTCACATTTGTGTAGCCAAACTACAAAACCTAAGTCAGGCGCCTTCATCTGGTATATCTCAGCTTTTCCTATGTGGCCACTTTCACAGTGAAAAAATAATTGAATTAGATATATACACACACACACACACACATACATATATATGCACACACACACACACAATTCAGATTTATGCCTGAAAATTCATCTCACAAATGTGTGTGTGTGTGTGTGTTTTTTAAGTTAGACGAGTAGTTTGGGTTAAGGGTGGCCCACTGTTTTCTTTAAAATTTATCAAAAAGGAAATTTAAGTAAAGGAAGAATAAGCAAATGTAAACAGAGAGGAAGGAAAAGTAATTCTGCCAGAAAAGATGACCCATTTTATTAGGTAAGGTTTACACCCAGAACGAAAGAAAAAGACATTATAGGGGTAGGTCCAAAGTAGTAAAGACACACACTTTGTGTATTTCCAGACTGTAACTGTGGGTATCAACTCTCCACAGACTTACATTGAGATCATCAGGCCTCTAACTGCAGGCACCAAAGTTGCTTTTGATAGCGGCAGGAGACAAATTCCAAGGCAAACAGGGATGGGTCCCCGGTGAAACGTGACCTTCAAGCCAACGACAGCCTGAAGCCTGAAAACCAAGCTGCCACTTCCACATGGAGTCCAAGACCAGAGTAAGAACTTTGAGTCCTTTTAGCCAATCAAATGGTGCCTTTTCCAGTCCCACCCATAGACCAGTTAGCATGAACTCCCCCATTCTGAGCCCATAAAAACCCCAGACTCAGCCTCACAGCTACCTGCTTTCTGGTCCCCTCTCACACAGAGGGCTACCCACTTTGGGTCCCCTCTTGTGTTGAGAGCTTTTCTGTTGCTCAATAAAACTCTTCTCTGTCTTGCTCACTCTCTGGTGTCCACCTACCTCATTCCTCTTGGTTGGGGGACAAGAACTCAGAAGTCCCCCAGCAGTGGGCGTGAAAAGAGCTGTAACACTGTACCCTCTGTCCCACTCAGTGAGAGCAGCAGAGGAGAAAAAGCTGCTGGGTACCACACACCCCAATTCGCTGAACTGCTGGTGGTAAGAACAAGCAGTGACACAGCCTGTTTGCCAAAGCAGTAGGCAACAAGAACAAATGAGAGCTGTTAACGCTTCCTGGGGGCTCAGACCGCAGAACTCCCTGAGCAAAAGCTGTACCATCCCTTGGGGCTCCGCAGTTGGCACTGCTGAATTCCCGTTATCTAAATGCTGGCCCCCAAAGCAGAAGCTGGCTGCAGCATGCCCAGACCAGCCACAGGCTGAGTGCAGAGCCATGGCACACATAAGATCCAGGCCAGTAGCTCAAGTCAAGTACACCCTGCCAGGCTGAATGGGCAGGGTGAACCCAGTGGGCCCAAGTGAAGCCCAGGCAGAAGCATTGCTGGCCATGGAGATTTCCAGCTGGTGAAGCGGCACTGAAAGAATTCTGTCATCTCCTCCCCCAATACAAGGGATCCAGGGCTCACCTGGGGTCCAACAATTGCTCTTGTAAGCACTTTTATTGGGTGTCCAGAAAATCAGTGACCTAAATTTAGAAGCTCAAGTCAGGCCTGTAAATTACTCCCAGGTACTCTGCAACTGAGAATACCTGGAGCAAGTGGAACAAAGTTCCCATTGATATGAAGACTGACTGCCAACCAAACTGGTCTTCTTAGACCCTGGCCAGGTTCTGAACAATGAAACCACGCCCATCCTTCACTGTGGTTTCTTCCTCAGCCCTCTTGCTACCATTTTGCTAATTTCAGCTCTGAGCCCCAGGCATTTAGCCTCCTCCTTCTGCAGCATCGCAAGCTTCCCATCTTACATTCTCTTTATCCAGTCGCACCAAAAGTCTTGTTCTCTTATTTTCTTTCATGATAGCCTGAATGACTCTTCAGGAAGAGCTTCACTTATCCATAAAATATCCAAATCATAAGCAACAAAAAAGTGGTTCCCCATCCATGGGATGGTTGGAGGTTGCAGGGACGGGGGAAATTTACATGGCTGTCTTGAAAAAAACATAACCCCCTCTGAGTTTGTCTTTTAAAAATATTTTTACTGATAAATTATAATTGTATACATTTATGGGGTAAACCATTCTTTGACTCTTCCTTACAGAAGAAATCCTGCAGAAAGGAAAATAGTTTCTATTGCTATCAAACTACATCCAACACTCATCCAGATTCTGCTATAGATACTAAGATTTTCCAAACATGCACCCAACTTGTGAGCAACAGTTGAATTAGCATTTCGTGCACACAGTTTCAACATTTTGCTCTTCATTATAGGAATACGATGGAAACTGGTGAGGCAGGGAAGAATAGAGAGAAAAGTGAAAAAGAGAGAAAGTTACCATGTTATTGAACTACAGATGGTGCATCCACACCACAAGACTCAAAAGATTAAAAAAATTGACTGTTGTGCAGGAAAGCGGTGGGAAGAGGAGAGGGGAAGGAACCTGGGGAGAGCTTTCTGTGTGAGTGGAAGGAGGCAGCGTTTCTCTTTGAAAAGCGGATGAAGGTTAAGCCCTTGGGGAACTCGGATGATTCTCTTTCATGAACAAGCACATCTTAAACGCAGCTCCCTTGAGAAGTGGCATCACCATTTCATTTCATTTCATGTTCAAGGTCACGAAAATGCTCCAAAAATAAGTTTGAAGCAGGAGCAAAAGGGAAGGAAGCAAAAAAGCAGCTTTGACAACAAAATGATTATGTGAACAGGTAGGTACATTGTGCAGTAGCTCGCGGCTCTTATCCTACCAGGTCAGTCATTTAGTCCCTGCGGATATGGCCTTTGAGCCTCTTTCTTCCCCTAATGACTCAGCCTGTTTTCAATGGCTGCTCCCTCATGGGAAGGAAGATGACAGAGGACATACACAGTAATCAGAGAAATTAGTTTTGGAAGATCATATAATACCAATCCTAATACAAAATGACACAGTTCAAAGAAAAACAGAGTCTGGTGTTTCTTCAGGGTCACTGACAGAGGCCCTGGACAAGCAGTGTCATAGTGAACCTGGAGTGTTTTAGAGAATGCAGCAGAAATGGCCCCCGTACATTAAATGCCTCAGATACCTAAACCAAATTTGAGGTTTCTTTGATGCATTTACTTCTCAGTCTTTATTCCAACACCAAATCCTATTCTTTTTCCTGAAGCTTCATTGATAACGATTTCTACCCCTTTACTCCATTTCTGTCCAGGATGCAGTTCAGTGACATCCTCACTGCTGTTTGCCACATCTCTACAAATAGACTCCTGATCTCTGGCAACCTATAAACTTCAGTCCAGTCTGTGTGCCATTGCCAGATCTGTCTTTCTAAACCACCATTTATTTTAAAAACTTGTTCCAGTCTGAGCATGGTGGCTCACGCCTGTAATCCCAGCACTTTGGGAGGCCAAGGCGGGCAGATCACCTGAGGTCAGGAGTTCGAGACCAGCCTGACCAACATGGAGAAACCCCATCTCTGCTAAAAATACAAAATTAGACGAGCATGGTGGTGCATGCCTGTAATCCCAGCTACTCAGGAGGCTGAGGCAGGAGAATCACTTGAACTCAGGAAGCAGAGATTGCAGTGAGCTGAGATTGTACCATTGTACTCCAGCCTGGGCAAGAGCAAGACTGTCTCAAAAAATAAATAAATAATTAATTTTTAAAAAAAACTTGTTCCATTGATTACTCTTCTGGCTGTTTAATCAAACTGTGCCTCTCCATTCATTCTTTCCCACTAATACAAAAATATGCTTTGGTTTCTCTTTATACTATAGCATAGTAACAGTCTGTTCTCTTGAACATATTGGCTTCTCCAGCTACTGCTGTACTTACCTCTTCTCTAGCCCCACTGTTACCAGAAAGGAGAACTGATTCATACCCCAAGAGAGGTTCTTGACTCTTGCACAAGAAAGAATTTAGGGCGAGTCCAAAGTAGAAAGCAAAAGCAAGTTTATTGTGAAAGTAAAGGGATAAAAGAATGGCTATTCCCTAAGCAGAGGAGCCCCGAAGTTGCCCTTCAACTTCAAGTTGCCCAGCAATGCTGGTTGCCCATTTTTATGGTTATTTCTTGATTATATCCTAAAAAAGGGGGTGGATTATTCATGTCTCCCCTTTTTAGACCACATAAATTAACTTCCTGATATTGCTATGGCATTGGTAAACTGCCATGGCACTGATGGGAATGTAGCAGTGAGGACAACCAGAGTTCACTGTCATCACTATCTTGGTTTTGATGAGTTTGGGCTTCTTTACTGCAACCTGTTTTATCAGCAAGGTCTTTATGACCCATATCTTGTGCCAACCTCCTATCTCCCCCTGTGGCTTAGAATGCCTAACCATCTGGGAATGCAACCCAGTAGGTCTCAGCCTTATTTTACCCAACCCCTGTTCAAGATAGAGTTGCTCTGGTTCAAATGCCTGTCACACCACTACCCTGATCTCCAGAGGCTCTGCCTATTGAGACCATCTGCCTCCTACTTGTCAAAACCGATAGCAGAGATTCCATTCTTCCTTTCCGGGATCTTCGTGTAGCTTTTAACACAGATAACCTTGCTTTCCTGTAAACTGTCTCCTGCTAACTTTGAGATTACACTCTTGATTCCTCTTTCCCCTTAAATTATTATTTTCTGCCTTCTTTTCTGGCTTCCCTTTTCCTGCTACTCAAACTTACCAGGTTCCATCTTTGGTGTTACTGTCATCTTTCCTGCTGCCTAACCCAATACTGTTCCTTGCACATAGGAGCCCTTCAATAAATGCAGGTTATGATTTACAGATTTTTTGACACAAATTTTATGATTTTTTTGCAATTTTGTCATTTGTCTATACCAAAGTTCTCTGCTGCTTGCAGGATAAATTTCACTTTCCTCAGCCTAGAATTAAAAGCCTTCTGCCATCTGTTCCTCCCACCCGTTATACCTCCCCATCTCTGGGCTCAGATTTTGCTCAAGTAGTTTCTTCTTCTAGATATACCCTCTTACCCTCTCCCACCTTCATTCCTACACAAAGCATCTCCAACCTCTACAAGGGTTCAAATTCTTTTTTCAAAGGCAAGCCTGACCATCCAAAATTACAGCCATTTTTCCCCCTCAAGACTTCCCATCTTTTCTATAACTCATTTAGATGCATACCTCCATGGTCACTTAACTGTTTGGGGAGGGATCTGGGAAAGGAAGATGGGTATACATGTATGGAGTGGGATGGTGTTTGGGGGTGTGAAGGAATGCAAGTGTATGCATGCACATGGGCCTGTACTGAGCTTCCCTAAGAGCAGACTGAACTCCTTAACTGCTTATGGACACCTACTGTCAAATACAGCAGCAGATATCTACTTAGGGCTCAATACACAGTAGAAACGGATTTTAAGCTGTCAATCTTTATTCTGTGTGCTTCATCCTGAAGGTATTAGAACTCCCGCAAATCACCACATACGCCCCAAAACAAACCTTTGAGTATGCCATGTGTGGCATGAGGTCCCCTGAGGAATTAAATCATCCAATGACTTCCTCTCAAAAACTAACCCATCAATAGATAAATGGAAAAACATATGGTATATATACATGCAATAAAATCTTTTTCGGTCATAAAAAGGAATTAAGTTGACAATATATGCTGCAGTATGAATGAACCTTGAAAACATTAGCCTTAGTAGGCTGGGTGCAGTGGCTCACATCTGTAATTCCAGCACTTTGGGAGGCTGAGGCAGGTGGATCACTCAAGGCCAGGAGTTCAAGACCAGTCTGGCCAACATGGTGAAAACCCGTCTCCACTAAAAATACAAAAATTAGTTTGATGTGGTGGTGCACACCTGTAGTCCCAGCTACTTGGGAGGCTAAGGCACAAGAATTGCTTGAACCTGGAGGCAGAGGTGGCAGCAAGCCAAGATCACACCACTGCACTCCAGCCTGGGCAACAGAGTGAGATTCTGTCTCAAAAAAAAAAAAAAAAAGGAATGAAAGAAAACATTATGCTTAGTGAAATAATCCAGACACCAAAGGACAAATATTATATTATTCTATTTCTGCAAGCTACCTGGAAGAGGCAAGTTTAGAGACAGAAAATAAAGTAGAGGTTACCAGGGGCTGGAGAGTGGGAGAAAGGAAGAGTTATTGTTTGACAAGCATTGAGGTTTGGTTGGGGATGTTGAAAAAAGTTTCAGGTATTGACAATGGTCATGGTTACATAACATTGTAAATGCATTTAGTGCTACTGAAAGTATACTCACAAATTACTAAAATTATAATTATGGTATGTGTTATATATATTGGTTATAAAAATATTATATATTAATGATATATAATATATATAACACATATTTAATATATAATTTAATATACAATTATACATTGTATGTATATATACACACACACACACACACACACACACACACACGTAAAATAAGTAAATGAATGAATGAATGTCAGCCAGGCCCTGTGATGAGTAGACTGTGGAGAAGGCAAGCTGCCCTGTTTGCCTGGCAACCCACCTCACATCCTCCCCTAAGGACTGCAACACTCACATATGACCCAAAGCAGCCGAGAAGCAGAAGGTCTCACGCTATTTCTCAGTGGGTCGGCACTTTGTTTGGCATCCCCATCAGTAGGCAATTCCTCCAGAAAACAAAATGCACTAGACCCACAAGATGCACTGGAGCATCTCAGAAGCTAAGCTCCTCGTCAGAGAAAAGAGAGGATGTGTCACAAGAAGGCTTTCCTCTCTCTTTTGTACTATGCCATCTTAAGCAAGAACCCTCTTCTCTGAGCTTGCCTATGGTACAGTGCAAATACCTGCCTTGCAAGACTACTGTATTCTTGTGTAGCTAAAAAATGTATGATACATCAAACACTTGTAATGGTGTTCGGTGCAAAGCAGACCCTCAACAATGGTAGCTGTCATTATTTTCATATTATCTTTATTTCACAGCATTATACTTTCTATAAATGAAGTTCAGAGTTATCCTTTCAAACGCCTTCAAGAAAATGGAAACTTCTTCCCATTGCCAAATCCCCAAGAAAAAGGAAATGTAAATTTATCAGAGATTTGACAATACTACATCAAATTAAAAAAAAGAAAAAAACATAACCACTGGCTAGCTCTAGCAGCCACAGAGAATGATAAAGGAATGAACTTAGAAAAGCTTCCAAACTATTGAACCTTTAAACTCACTGAGCAATGGACTTTCCTAGCACCTCCAAACTGTGCTTGTTTCAGCATTTCTGAAGAGCAGAGTGGCTGCACTACTATAGTTGGTGATACCGTAACTAAATCTAATACGACACACCAGAAAATGCCATTGAACATGAGGAAACAGCAATGATGATGCCCTTGAGACTAGGCTCTCAAATGATATGAGCCATTTCTTCCTGCGGCGGGGGAATCTCATACATTCAGGTGGGTGTATGTGTGATGCAGCTTCAAGTAGAGATGATGATGGAAATTAGAGGTGAGAGAATTATTAGGTCAGCAGGCCCACTGCAATATTCAAGAAAAGGACTTGAGGTAATTGGATCTTTAAAATGAAAAATGTAAAACAGGAAAAGTAGATACTGCTCTGTGCTGAGCACTCACAGAGGAAAGTAAAGCAAAACACACATCTTCAAACGAGAGTCAGTCTTAAGATCTGGAGGGGTGAGGGTGAGGCCAGAAGATTTTTCATCTTCAAGAGGGAAGGGCTTCAGACTTTCCTGCAGCAATCTTCACTGTGCACTTTACCTATGCCATGTCTGTACTCAGCTTCAGGACAAGTGCTGACAGACCAGAACCTCAGGGAAATGAGAGTAAAACATTTGGCATGTGATAGAATGCTGGAAAATAATCGTTTATTGAGGTCTCCAAGAAACACTGGAGAGGCCATTTACCAAGTAGAACAAAAACATTTTCCCCACCTGGAGAAAGTACAAAGATGTTGCCTCAGGTCCTTTATTGTGTTTTGTGATCAGTGATATCCAGATCCCATCAATTATATAATCACATCTGAAAGACTAGGTGGATTGTTCCAGCAACTTAAATCCTCTCTGGACCTTGAAAATATTTGAGGATCAAATGAGAGAATTTATGATAATTTTTTTCAAAACAGCTACATGTATTTTCTTTATATCTTTGATAGAGTCTAGTTCAGTTATTTCATAAGCTACTCAACACATTTGGTAGTACAACTTTCACATAATCAATGATGGAAGCAGGAATAAGATGAAAGATTATTATCAGTTACTATTTGTACTAGTTTATATAATATATACACATCTAGGTATAGATACAAACATATACATATATGTATACATATATACATATATAATTGCAGATCCCCCATAAGCCAAGCATTTCTACATTTTCCATGTGTATTAACCTGCTTAATCCTCATAACTCACCATGAAATGGATACGCTGTTAGTGTCCAAAATGTACAGATGAGGAAACTGAAACAAGAAGTTTGGAAACATATGCAACATTCCCTTCAGAGGCCATTTGGAAGACAGGCAGTCAGGTTCCAGAATCCATGGTTTTTTACCAACAGGAAAAACCAATATATAAAAAGCACACTTATCCACAGATACGGCACTTTGGCCTGGGCAATTTTTGTTTGTTTGAGGCAGTCTTGCTTGGTCACTCAGGCTGGAGTGCAATGGTGCAAGCACAGCTCACTGCAGCCTCCACCTCCGGGGCTCAAGCAGTTCTCCCATCTCAGCCTCCCAAGTAAGCTGGGACTACAGGTGTGGTGTCACCATGCCTGGCTTTTTTATTTTTTAGAGACAGAGTCTCTGTATGTTGCCCAGGCTGGACTCAAACCCCTGGGCTCAAGGGATCCTCCCACTTTTGGCCTCCCAAAGTGCTAGGATTACAGGCATAAGCCACTACACCTGGCCCATTTTCTTGTCTAAATTAACACGGAGCAAGCCTTTCATTATTCACTGAACATATTCAGCCAACTGCAATAATTGTTCAAACAAAGAATTGAAGGAAATGGTTCCAAACTGAAGCTAGTTTGGAAAATCTGGAGCAAGATAATCCACTGAGGTTTGAACATATCATATTAAAGATTTTTTTTGTGCCTTTAATGCTGTTTGGAGTTTTCATGAGCTGTGAAGACTCAAGGGAACAAGCCAAAGTATCGTTGCAGAAATTCTGAATACCACCAAAATGAGCTGTCAAACATAAATCAGTATCTAGCTATTTTTCGACCTATTTATAAAAGTGCAGCTGTGAAATACATCTAAAATACAAATCTGAGTACATTTATCTGAAGATGGTACTTTTAGCAATAACCTTTTCAAACAAACAAATGCTGTCTGTCAAAAACAAAATAATTGCATTGTGTCAAAATGTTGGGGGTGAAGTATTTAAGTTCCCTGTGTAGCTGGTATGATAGATCGTGGAATTTCACCTGGTGTCAGCTTCATTCCAGCTGCCCCAGGGCTTAATGCTGGCACCAGCCCAGGTCTGGTTTTTATTGAAAGAAGAAGAAATGTGTCAGAACCAAAAAGGATTTCTGTATTTCCAGTGAATACTCTCAAAGTTTCTAGGATTTCATGTTGAAGATGAATGCAGACTCTAAAATTACTCTAGCATATGTTCCATATCATTTTCAGAATTGATTTTGTTTTCAAAGGTACTAGCCTCTTGTCCTGGAAATTAGACAAAAGCCACATGTTCCCAATGCCCTTTTCTGTGTTCATTCTCAACAACTGTACATTAGTTTTATTAAGCAAAATCAACCAGGAAAAATCATTACAAAAAGAATTTTCAGCCTCTTTGAAGCTCAAGATTTATAGAAAAGTAGATACATGCCAGAATCATATGAGTTCTGAGCAAACGCAGATGGCCCCTATTGGTATTGTTTCATTCGACAACAATTTTTGATCACTGATTCATTGTCATATCCATCCAACTGGAAAACTCCAGGCATTTTGTTTAATTACAGCCAACAGCCTGATGCGTAGAAAGACCTGATTGCTGATTATTAAAATTCATAGTTCTTAAGTAGAAATTTGGGATAATCTAAAATAGAAATAGATCACTGAACTGCTTTTAAGGAAAAAATGCCACATGTGTTTTAATTTTTAAGTACAGAGAAATTGTGAATTCACCACCCAAAAGAAAACACTGCATTTGAGAATGGCAGCATTGGAAGTTCTGTTCATTTAAGCTAAACAAAGTCTTGATTTCAAGCAATAAAACATGACTAGATTTTATATATTTATAATGTAAGGAATATAAGTGGAAAATACCCTTCTAAAAAAGGACAATATTCATATTTATTGGTAAAGATAACTACTTCATTTTAGCATGATGCTGTATTCCAAGACCTAAAAAAAAAAAAAAATCCATTATTTTCTGTTATAAGCAAAACCAAAGAAAGGTCAAAAGGCTATTTTTGAGCACAACTCTATTTTCTGTGGCATAAGGATGTATGTTACTGTAGATTTTCACAGCCCACTCTGTAGAAAGGAGTTCAAGGGCACTTCATAAGTTTTTGAGTACTCTGGCTTTCTGCAACCTGTGTGCAGAATAGGAAGTCTGAAGGGTTCAGCATATACCTGTCTGTAATTAGTGTTGTTAGCCATCAACTATATCATTCTATCTAGTGTACTGGGTGCTTTGCATATCACTTCCAATCTAAACAACCACCTTTTCAGATTAAGAAACTAAGACAAAGAAATTTATTACACTTTAAGTTCTGGGAGACATTTGCAGAATATGCAGGTTTGTTACATAGGTATACACATGCTATGGTGGTTTGCTGCACCCATCAACCCATCATCTACATTAGGTATTTCTCCTAATGCTATCCCTCCCGTAGCCCCATACCCCTCCGACAGGCCCCAGTGTGTGATGTTCCCCTCCCTGTGTCCATGTGTTCTCATTGTTCAGCTCCCACTTATGAGTGAGAACATGATGCAGCATTTGGTTTTCTGTTCTTGTGTTAGTTTGCTGAGAATCATGGTCTCCAGCTTCATCCATGTCCCTGCAAAGGATATGAATTCATCCTTTTTTATGGCTGTATAGTATTCCATGGTGTGTATGTGCCACATTTTCTTTATCCAGTCTATCATTGATGGGCATTTGGGTTCATTCCAAGTCTTTGTTATTGTGAATATTGCTGCAATAAACATACGTGTGCATGTGCCTATCGTAGAATGATTTATATTCCTTTGGGTATATACCGAAGTAATGGAATTGCTGGGTCAAATGGTATTTCTGGTTCTAGATCCTTGAAGAATCACCACACTGTCTTCCACAATGGCTGAACTAATTTACACTCCCACCAACAGTGTAAAAGCGTTCCCATTTCTCCACATCCTCTCCAGCATCTGTTGTTTCCTGACTTTTTCATGATCACCATTCTAACTGGCGTGAGATGGTATCTCACTGTGGTTTTGATTTGAATTTCTCTAATGACCAGTGATGATGAGCTTTTCATATGCTTCTTGGCCACATAAATGTCTTCTTTTGATAAGTGTCCATTCATATCCTTTGCCCACCTTTTGATGTGGTTTTCTTGTAAATTTGTTTAAGTTCTTTGTAGATTCTGGATGTTAGCCCTTTGTCAGATGGATAGATTGCAAAATGTTCTCCCATTCTATAGGTTGCCTGTTCACTCTGATGATAGTTTCTTTTGCTGTGCAGAAACTCTTCAGTTTAATTAGATTCCATTTGTCAATCTTGGCTTTTGTTGCCGTTGCTTTTGGTGTTATAGTCATGTAGTCTGAGAAAGAATTGTATATATACAATTGCTCTAGAGCAACATGATGCTGAAGAAAGTCAGCAGGCCCCAAACCTATATTTTTTTTTTTTTACTGTGACGCAGACTTTTTTTTTTCTGAATCATATTCCCCCTGCCACCAAGGGTCCATCCACAGTGGCCACCCTAATGCAAGTCACTCAATATTACTTATTATAACTTCATTTTTAAAAGTCATAAAATGGTGTGATGAAAGTATATTATAGCTAATCAAAAATTTCTAGTGTAAAAAAGTTAGGTAAAGAAATAAATAACTTCAAAGAATTATGGAAAGAAAACAGTATTCTCCTAAACTGCTCCCCCTTACCACTACAACCAAATACCATATTAAAATTAGAACTATTCTAGTAAAAATTTCATTGACTTTGGATTTTGTTCTCTTAGTTTAACCAGGAATTTAGAGGGAAAGGAGGTCTCTGAAAGAGAGCTTAGATATTTTCTAAAAGTGATAGAAGTTTCCTTCTGTTAATACAGTGTACCAATCCTTTGACTCATTTAAGTGATTTATTCATTTAAAAATGCATGTCCCTTGGAAGGCAGAAAACACATTTACTAGATCTATGCAGCAATGTGAAATGTGTATAAGTTTAAAGATGATGGTATGTAGATATATACATAAGGTGATTTTATAAAAGTACACAATTTGAAATTTGAATGGAAAGTTTTTAATATTAATGTTGATTTTACTCAGTATCCTGTCAGGGAAGTGTAACTGATTCTTTTTGTAAAATATATACACAGTTTATGTGGTGTTACTTTGAGATGTTATGAAGTTTTTCCCTAAATTATAACAATTTCATTATTTTTTTTATCATGTTTTCTTCCTGGGTGATTTTATTTCAAAGGGTTAATGGTTCATCCATGATATCCTTTTAAGAAAATATGAGTAGACTGGGATGAATTACTTGGCTGCATTCTCAAAACCCAGACTTAAAAAAAAAAAAACAAAAAAAAAAACAGGTCCTACAAAAACCTGCCTCCTCATCAAAACCACACAGTGAATAAATTTAGGATTGTGTTCACAGATGGCAGTTCATGAAATCACTCAGCACCAAGTGCAGAATGTTCTCAATGGCTTGGAAAATCAGAATGAACAATGCATCACCAAAGATGGTAGTTGTGCTGGTCTAGATTTTTGAATTGTATAGTATTAAAAACTCTACACAATAGGTTTGCAAGAGATGTTTACAAGTTTCTTTCATATACTGTATTTACATTTTAAAGTTTCATCAGGAATTTATAAACATCCTATGTTTTTAAACCCCACCCCAACCCCCAACACAGAGGGCCTTCCTCATAAGATGGAAAGCAGAGGTTTCAATTTCACAGCTATGATGTTAACCATGAAATAGGGCCTTCACTAAGGGAGACACATGGCGGTGGACTTACAACTGATATACTTACCATTTAGGAGTGAACTAAATGCTAGATAAATGAAAGCCATTCATGCTGTTGTGGGGTTTAGGTCAGCTTGGTCACTTTTTATTACATTTTAAAATAACATTCTTGTAATTTGCATTAAGGGTTGATACTATCTATGTGGACATTTGGGAGGCTATAAAAGACAAAGGGAAACATTCAGATTCAGAGTTGAAAAAATTTTTATGTACACCCTATACAGATCTAATTCTAAGCCTATTGGGTAAAAAGTCACATACTTTATATAGAAAAGTTATAAACATTTTATGAATAAATATGCTTAAAAATTGTTAGTTTACACTTTCTGGATTGTTTTCCTTTCTTTTCTAAATGCATTTAGGATGAAATCTCATTTGAACATGGACTTTGAATAGTGAGGTTAGTCCACACAATAAGGTTAATATTAAGAAGAGTGAATAGTAGCCAGGTAACTACAAATAACTAAATTCATGCCGTTTTGTTGCTGTTGATTTTTAGAGACAGGTTCTCACTCTGTCATGCAGGTTGGACTGGAGGAGAGTGGCGCAATCATGGCTCACTGCAGCCTCATATGCCTAGGCTCGGGTGATCCTCCCTCCTCAACCTCCCAAGGAGCTGGGTTTATAGATGCATACCACCATGCCCAGTCTAAACTCATATACTTCTAAAAACACCTGCACCACATGCCATGAACTATTCTAATCATTTTATATTTGCTATTTCTTTTAATACTGACATAACCCATGAAAAGTAATATGCTTATCCTGATTTTACTATTGAGGAAATCATCTTAATGCAATGAAATGACTTTTCTAACAGCGTGGAGCTCTTATGTGGCAGAGGCAGAACTTGGATCCAGTTCTGTCTCAATAAAAGCCTTTTCTCTATGCTGTATTGCTTCTCATAAATGTCCTACAATATATATATCAAGCCTAGAGCCACTTTTTCATTATAGGATATATTTAAAGTTGAAGAATTTAGTAGAATCTTACCAGCTCCCCAACATTAACTAGCTTAGGGATTAGAATTTAACCACAGACTATAAGGGAAAATTGCAATTTAACTTAAAACCACAAATATCATACAGAAATAAAAATCTGTTCATAGCCTGAACTGAAATCTAGGCCTTACTTTCTAGGAAAAAAATTATAGATTTTCTACATGTTAGCCACGAGTCAACAAAACATGTCTTATTTTGAAGTGACTCACATAGTATTAACTTCAGGTATGGTACACGTTTTGACTCTAAGAATATAACATGCTGAGGTGAATACGTGAAGAGACACGTAGCTCATGGGGGGAAAGCGACCTTTCTTTCAAAGCTGTCTCCAGAAGATACCATTCACTCTGCCTGCCCTCAAGGAGCAATTGACTCTACTGTCTATAGTAGGAGAGTTATACTCTAATGTCATACCTGGAGAACTTTGACAGCAGGCAACCATAGCATACACTCCCCATACCCTTCATCCCCCATCACCTCTCTCTCTTCCTTCAGATTGGCTATAAAATATGTGGGGACCAGTACAAAATGAAGATGTAGGGTTCCAAGTTCAAAAGTCAGTAAGAATTTCAAGACAGCTAGAACAGAGCATCAAGTTAAGTATATTAGTTCATTTTCACACTGTTGTAAACAAATACCCAAGACTGGGTAATTTATAAAGAAAAGAGGTTTAATTGACTCACAATTCTGCATGGTTGGAGAGGCCTCAGGAAACTTACCATGATGGGGGAAGGGGAAGCAGGCACATCTTACATGGTGGCAGGTGAGAGAAAGAACATGTAGAGGAGGAACTGTCCAACACTTATAAAACCATCACATCTAGTGAGAACTCACTATCATGAGAACAGCATAAGGGAAACTGCCCTCATGATCCAATCACCTCCCACCAGGTCACTTTCCTCAATGTGAGGGTACCATGGGGATTACAATTCGAGGTGAAATTTGGGTGAGAACACAGAGCCAAACCATTTATCAAACCAAGCATGAGGCCTTTTGAACACAGGGCCTCAAGTGACTGCACAGGTCTCATATCCATAAATCTGGCCTTATTCCCCTTAACACACATTCCTATAGACACATGTGATGCCTGCTGGCCTGGGGTGACCTTTATTCCCTTTCAGTACTGCCTTTGATGTTTCTTTTGTGTTTTTTATCTGGATAATATTGTTGGCAATAGGTGCCTCCTAAGAGTAGGTTTGGTGTCCTCACTCAGCAACTGTCCCATTTGGCTCAGGATGCTCTGTCTTCAACAGTCAAGGCCAAGAACTCATTCTGACATCACAAAAAATGTGTGACATGTTATCCACAAGTTGGTGACATAGTGTAACTACCTGAACTGAACTCACAGAGATAAAGTGCTCTTTCTCAAGGTTCAATTTCACTCGAAGCGTAGATGATTCACAAATATGCAAATTTGCCTTTTGTTTGCTTGTTTTCTCAAAACCAAACCCATTTATAACAAAAGATACCAGTACAATATGGCTATTAATTCTCTTCCCTTCGTAAGTTCAAAAAAATGCCACAGAATGTACTTCATCTGCTTAGCCCTCTTTTTGTGTTTCAAAGGCTCCCCACCAGTAGAACCACATGATCATTTGCACCATCTGTGCATCGAAAGAAACACATTATTATCCAAGCCAATACTGAGGGTATTCTATCAAGAAAGGAACCCACTCATCAGAGAAAGGTTATGCAGAAAAGCTCCTGCCAGAAAACTGTTTCCTCCTCTCTCTCTCTCCCTCATTTGAAATTCATGAAGATGAAGTGCAGCTTTTGTTTCCCATCAGTGAGATGAGCCTTAATACACTCTTGCCAAAAGCAAGCTAACACAGAGTAATTGTTTTTCATCTAAATTGCATGTCCAACCTGCTTAGTCTTCAAAGAACATAGATGCTACAGCTTTGATACCCAACTGCAGAATGACAAAGGAGAGGGCACAAGGCACATGGGCACGATGAGAATTTTTAATCACCCCCTATCTGTCAGCAAGCCCTGGAACTCTGGGGCAAGAGAAGAGAGTAGATTATTCGCAAGGTGGATAAGGTTCCATATTTCATTCAAGACCAACTTCTTTTTTTTAAGGGAGAAAAAAGTGATTTAGAGGGAATTAAGATTCCCCAAGGTGTTTTTAATCTCGTTTCACTCCAGGGCCAGGTGCCTCATGTAGCACTTAAAAGGGTTTCAAAAATGAAAGCAAATGCCTAGAACACAGAAAAAGATATCCATCTACACAAAGCATCTGCCTTTGTTTAAGAAAAAAGTAGTTTCAGCTTTATGAACTTCACATCTAGACATTTTATAATTTTGATGTTGCAGTTCTTATAGACTTTTTCTCCATGAACACTACATCCAATACATAGAGCCAAAAATCATTAATATTTAATATTTTTTTAATATATCAAGTCTCCTTTACATCAATAAGTTCATTTAATTGCATATAACTGCAGAGTGTTTGTGAGGAGGTCTATGTGACGTGAATAAAAACTGCCCAAAGAAATGGAGTGAACAAATCTGCATCCACTACCATCTTTTGCAGGTGGAGATACTACCTAAAAGCTGTGTGTCTCTCATCATTGATCCCTGGGCCTCATTTTGTAACCAGGTGCTGAGACAAAAGATTTGATTCTGTTTATTGTGTTTGTTCCACTTAATTTAATTCTTTTTGCCTGGTTTAAACTTCTATTTTCTAATTACATTCGTAAGCTCTACAGGGACTGGAGTGCTACAACACCTTTGCTTGCACTTAGAAAATGTGGACATAAACCAAATTACTTCCACAGCTGTCAGTAAATTGTGCTACTGTCCTATATCATCTAAACATTAGAAATTTTTGACCGCAGGCAGCCCAGTGATAGAAAGTATCTCCCAGCATGCTACCAAGTAAGAGGAGACAAGCAAGTCCATCAGGCTGTCAATGTCAGAACAGAGGAAAGTGCTCCAGTTGGAGATGGGGGTATTAGTGTCAGTTCCACCACTAAAGGAGCTGTACAGCTGTGGCCAAGTCATCTAAACCCTCAGGGCCTCAGTGTTAACTGTAAATTGAGAGTCTCGAACCATCTCCAAGGTTATTCTTCCAGGGCTAAAAAGTCTGTAATTTCAATCTCTGTGCTTTCCTTTCTTAATAATCAATTTCAGTTTTGGAACAGAAAAATTTTCCTAAAGTGAAAGTTTTGACCAAAAAAACCAACTTAGACAACTTTAGCTTTTACAATGAAGACAATACCCTACCATCATTAAGGTATTATTGAACCCTGGAAGCACTGACATTATGTAATGACTTTGAACATAAAATGGCAGTTTACAATGGTCATACTGTACATGTGTTTGTCTAGATACAGACTGAAAGGAGGGATCTTGGATATAGATGTTTACCTGAGACCTATTACCTGGCCTGTTGTAACACATTTAGAAATGCTGTAAGAAATTTTTGTGAAACTACCCCATGATTTTGAAGCTTGATACTACACCATCAAGATCCAAGTATTTCTCAAATACCCAACTCAGCTTATGTATTCATCAGGAAGTTGAGACTCTTTGTTGTATTTAAAAAAAAAAAAAAACAGTTTAAGCAAATAAGGGTATTTACTCACTTACATAATCTAAATTTTCAGGGGTATCACTAAGTGTAGGCATGTCTAAATCCAGACACTTCACATTGCCAGGGCTTGGTCTCTGACTCTTGACTGTTTCCTCAAATGATTGCTGCATTCTTAGGCAGACTTTTTGTATACAGTGGCAAAGACAGCCCCCGGCACCTCTAGGCTTAACTGGAGGGTAGGCAGGAAAAGAACGTACACCAACTACAGATCAATTGATCTCAATAAACCAGAGTAAGTGAAGCCAGTTGGTATTATCTAGAGATTAGAGAGCTAAGCTGAGAGCTTACCAAGGAGGCAATATTCTCCTGGCAGCTCATAGGGATGGAGTCTCCATTTAGAGTCTACTAAAATAAACTATTTCATTTTAATACCAACCTCCTCTAAGCCTGATACAATGATATTTTTAATGAATATGGTCACAAAATTCCTTTACTTTGCCTCAGTTTGCAGAAAAATAAATGATACATACTACAAGTCAATAAGTACAATGAAAAGTGAATCTTTAGAAGTCAAAGATTCTAGTTCTGACTCCAGCAGTTTGAAAAGTCATTTAAACTCTCAGTTTCATCACCAGTAAGATGAAAGTGCTGAGTAAAGTAACCTAAGGCTTGTTTCAAGGCTTGAAATGTGAATCCATGTAGTGCCGACCTGGCTATTTTAATGTTTCAGATTTGGGTTTTTGCTTTCTTGCTACCATTTGTTCCTCGACAAGGGAAACCTAATTGCTCAGAACTCTGAGAGACACTGATCACTAAATAGGTCAAAAACATCCTGCAAGAGATGAAAGCATTCACAAGTTTTGCAGAAGGTAAGTAGATAAACCAGTAGCCCATTATCTTGAACACTTTGGCCTTCACAGGAAAACAAGCAAGCAGTCAACCCCAGCTTCAATACAAGCTGAGTGCCCATGTATTGATCTTCTGTCTGACTGGGTCATGGGAGTGCTGGTGTATATTAAGTAGAAAAAGTACTGAAAATTACATTAATTCAAATGGCTAAATCAATATTTAACAATGCAGTTAGTGGTAGTTGACCTTAAATGCACCTTTAATAAAACAAAGGTGATTCAGGCCAGCCTCCAGCATATGCCATTCAGAAATATGAATTAATGCAGAACAGATACGTTAAAGACCTCTACGAATGCAGATGCCTTTGCAGCTTGGTCCGACTGCAAGGAGAAGTTCAAAGCCACTCTCTTAGCACAGGCAATTCGAATTTTATTCGTGTGATGTTGTGTCTTCATTTATCACATTCTCCCTGTCTCAAGAATCAGACAGCCTTGATCTCAGCACATTTAAAAGCAGAAAAAGGATTTCTACAACTATTTCCCCAGCAAATTATTAGTAAATCTTTCGTGACAGCTTTGTAACCTTGAGCACTTTCTTTATAAGTAAACATGGATGTTACCAGTTGTTACTCTAGAAGCCCTATCTTACTATATGATTTGCATATATTTGCATATAAACATATCAGTTAGTACTTCACTTGCATTAAAGATTATTGAAATAAGCTTGCTTATATTAAAGAGAACACAAAAAAGAATAAAATAAGGAATAAACAGAGGCAATCTCGTTAAGATGTCAGAATCATCTCAGATGCTATTAGCTATTATATCCGGCTTACAGGTGTGAGACTTTTTAAAATTGCCTTGCCATCCATAAAATACCTTAAGCTGTACAGCATTTGAGTTATCACTGCCAAGGACTTGGTGACAACTCTAAGGGAAAGGTCAATCTAAGAATCTATTTCAATACACCTAAGGCAGCAGGAGACTCTGTGGCATTCCCAAAGGAGCCCAGGAAAGTTTACCTGATTTTGTGACCTAAGATGCTAGTGCCAAAGGCACCATTTCCATTGCATCCTGGTTTGGCTGCAAGGACAAATGTGTGATAATTAGAAATCTCTCCTGAGACACTTCCCTTTGATTTGCTGTTTGGTGATGGCTACAGTTTCTCTGCAGCCTTGCTTCTCTCAGGTCTGTCTGCTGGTTACCATGGCAATGTGGCTCAATGCAGCCTATGAGCTAAATCAGCATTCTGCAGTATCCAAGCTGCTGGCGGTAGAACTTGAGAACTGGGCAGAAAGTTTCCAGGCTGAATGTAAATGCGATTGCTTGAAAATATGATCATACACTTGAATGGGAAAAGGGACATTCCCCAGAACAAAATCACAGTTTATCATCAAGGATATGGAATAAACACCCGATCTGCCTTAGAGCCAGCCATAAGAGTTCTGGGCAGGGAGAGGGTTGGCAATATATGTTAGACTCTGGCTAACGCTGGAACTCAAACAGAAGTCATGTATGGCACAAAGATAGCCAAGCAACAGCTTAGCTCCTAGAAAGTCCCTCTGCCTGGGGCATTCCACATACAAACCATTAGGCACACCCTACTTTTCAGTCTCTTCGAAGGGTCAAAATACTCTCTGAATTCAAGAATAATTGTAGACTAGTCATGAGAGAGGATGTTTAGAGTGTGAGAATGAATTCTCACCTCCAGCATGGGTTTTGGGAAAGCAAAAAGAGTATTTATTTTATATTCATCCTGGAGTTAGGTAAAGGAAGTAGAAAGTTGGTCTTTCGTCTTAATTATCATGTCTCCTAGGGTCATCATCCTTTACTTGTCAATCTAAATCCAACATCCGCACAAAACTGTGGAGTCCAGGTTATTTGCAAGTTTCCTGAGATATGTATTATGTCATTTTTAGGATGAATACATCATATGTCACACATACAAATATGTGGATTATATTGAATTAAAGATTAATAATTGTTTACCCATATATTTATCATACCCTTTAAGAAACAGATTATAAATATCTTTGAAGCCCTAGAACCTCCATGTTTAATTCCCCTCCCCTGCCACCTATTGAGGTGACCTTTACACTGAACTCTTGTGTTTATTGTTGCTTATCTTGAAAGTTTTATCACAGATGTGTTTCTAAACAACAAACCTCTAGCCACACAGATCAAAAAAAAAGAAAAAGAAAACACAGATTACCAACATAGAGGATGCCAGGGGATATCACCAGAGACTCCAGAGACGTCGATAGTGCATTAAGGAAACACTATGAACAACTCTAAGCCCATAAATTTGTCAACTTTGGTGAAATGGTCCAATTCCTTGAAATATATGAACTACAAAAACTCACTGAAGAAGTAATAATCTCCATTATCTTGTATCTATAAACAAATTGCATTCTTTGTTTAAAACCTTCAAATAAAGAAAACTTTAGATCCACATGGCTTCACTAGCAAAATCTACCACATATGTAAGGAAGAAATAATAACAACGCTACACAATCTCTACCAGAAAATAGAAGAGAAGAGACCATTTTCCAACACATTGTGGAGCCAGCATTACCTTAATATCAAACCCAAAGGTATTACAATAAAACTACAGACACATACCTCATGAATACAGATTTTTAAAAGTACACAACAAAATATTAGGAAATCAAATCCAGCTATACATGAACGGAAAAATACATCATGAGCAATTTAGGTTTGCTCTAGGGATGCAAGCCTGAATCAACATTTGAAAAAGATGACAACGAATGTTGGCAAGACAACTGGAAACTCACACATTGCAGGTCAGAATGCAAAATGGTGCAGGAGTAGTAGAAAATAGTTCGGTAGTTTCTTATAAAATGAACCCATATAATCCAGGATTCTCACCCCTAGATAGGCACCCAGAGAAATGAAACCCTATGTTGACACAAAAATTTATGTAACTGTTTATAGAAAAACTGGACATAAGCCCATGTCTTTCAACACAAAAATGAATAAACAAACTGTGGTACATCCTAAGGAACAACATTCAGCAACATAGACAAATCTCAGACGCATTGTGCTAACAGGGTTTCTAAACCTCGGCACTATTACACTTCAGGCCAGATAAATTTGTATTGTGGGGAGCTGTCTTGTGCATTGTAAGGCATATTTGCAGGCATCACTGGCCTCTACCCACTGAATGCCAGTTGTCTCTCCCTCCCTATGCCAATTTAATCAACCAAGAATGTTTCTAGATATGGCCAAATGTAAGAACCACTGTGCTAAGTGATGGAAAGAAGGCTGGCTCGAAAAAATACGTACTGTATAATTCTATTTATACATTCTGGAAAATGCAAAATTCTAGGAAAGGGTTGGGAATAGGATGAGGGTTTGGGTAGAAGGCACAGTACAAAGGAATTTGGGGGAAATGGAACAGTTATGGATCCTGAATGCAAAGGCTGTTACATAACTCTAGGCATTGGTCTGAACTGTATGCCAAAAATAAAGCTTTAATTTTACTATAAGTAAATTTTTAGATGTTTTAATGTAAAAAAAAAATTTATAACTCAAACACTTATATGCTTATCATCCTGTTTAAGAAATAAAATACTAAGAATATCTTTGGTCAGCTGGGCGTGGTGGCTCATGCCTGTAATTCCCGCACTTTGGGAGGCCAAGGCAGGCGAATCACAAGGTCAGGAGATCGAGAACATCCTGGCTAACATGGTGAAACCCTATCTCTACTAAAAATATAAAAAAAATAGCGAGGCATGGTGGCGCGCACCTGTAGTTCCAGCTACTCAGGAGGCTGAGGCAGGAGAATGGTGTGAACCTGGGAGGTGGAGCTTTCAGTGAGCTGAGATTGCGCCACTGCACTCTAGCCTGGGCGACAGAGCAAGACTCCATCTAAAAAAAAAAAAAAAGAGTATCTTTGGTCTTATCCCACTCCCCTGCCAGCTTTTATGTTTATTGTCCCTTGCTTTTCATTAATGCCTTACCATATATGTATTATGTCTAAACAATATATTGCTTCTTTATAAGCTTTAAATAGAAAATGTTATATTTGAAAAAAAGTTTTGTGTACTATTGAAATTAAGTTGTTATTAATCCAAACTAGATTGTTTTAAGTTAAGATGATAATTTTAATCCCCGGAAAAACCACTAAGAAAAAAACTTTAAAACTATAGCAAAAGAAACAGCAAGGAAATTTAAATGGCGCACTAGAAAATATTTCTTTAACACAAAATTTATTGGTAGAGGACAGGTAGTAGAGAACAAAAGGCAAAAGACGTGCAGACAAATAGAAAAATGGTAGCTATAAATCATTCCTTATTAGTAGTTATACTAAATATAAATGTATTAAACACATGAATTAAAAGGCTAGAAATCGGAATGGAATTATATAAAAGATTCATCTTTTGCAACCTACAAGAAATATATTTGAGATTCAAAAACTTGAGCACTTGAAAGTAGAAGAATAGGAAAAAATATACCATGCAAACATTAACCAAAATAGGGCTTGAGTTGATATACTAATATTAGTCAAAATATACTTTGAGACAAAATTTTTAAGAGATAAGTAAGGATTTTTATAATAAAAGGGTCAATGCATCAAAAAGAGATAACAATTATAAATGTATGTGTACCTAACAATAGAGGCCCAAAATACAAAAGGCAAAAGCTGACAGAATTGAAGGGAGAAATCAATAATTTGACAATAGTTGGAGACTTCAAGACCTCCTTTCAACAATGGACAGAACTAGGCAGAAGTTCAACAAAAATAGAAGTATTGAATACCACCATAAAACAACTAAACCTAACACACATCTGTAAAACATTCCACCAAACAGCTGAGTACATTCTTCTCTAGTGCACAAGGAACATTCTCTAGGATAAACCGTATTTAAGTCAGAAAACAAACCTCAATAAATTTTCAAGGATTGACATCATGCAAAATATACTCTCCAACCACAGTGAAATAAAAATTAGAATTCAATAACAGAAGGAAATTTGGGAAACTCACAAATAGATGGAAATTAACACACTCATAACCGGTAAGTTAAAAGAAAGACCATGAGAAGTTAAAAAAATTCTTTGAGAGGAATAAAAACAAATAGTATCAAAATGTATAGCATACAGCTAACACAATATTAAAGGCAAATTTATAGCTGTAAATGCCTGTTAAATAAGAAAAAAAGATTGCAAGTCTATAACTTTGTTATGCATCTTAAGAAACTAGAGAGAGGAGAGCAAACTAAAACCAGAATAAGCAAATAGAAGGAAAAATCAGAGCAGAAAGAAATGAAGTAGAGAAAAATAAAGGCAGAAACATCAACACTTCATAAACTCTTCCAAAAATTAGTAAAGGAGGGAGTATTTCCCAATTTCTTCTATGAAGCCAGTGTTACTCGACACCAAAATCAGACAAAGATATCACAAGGATACTATAGAACGATATTGTTCATACAGACACAAAAATCTTTAACAAAATATTAGCATACAGAATCCAGAAGCATATAAGAAAGATTATACACCATGACCAAGTGGGATTTATCCCAAGAATACAAGGTAGGTATAACATATGAAAATCAATAAACATTAAATAATATTTACAAAAAAAAGATTACATCATTATCTCAATAGAGGCAAAAAATTATTTAATACAATCCAAAACCCTTTCATAATAAAAGTGTTCAAGAAATTTGACAAGAAAGATATAAAACATATCCATACTGTAAAGAAGATCTTATTCACAAATGACATGATATTGTATAAACAAAAGTCTAAGATATGCATTCAAAAAAATATTAGAACAAGTTCACAGAATTGCAGGATACAAGATTAATGTGCAAAATCTTATTTCTAAACACTACAAATAAACAACTCAAGAACAGAATTAAGAAAACAACTCCATTTATAAAAGCAGCAAAAAGAATTAAATACTTTGTACTAAATTTAGCAAAAGAAGTGAAAGTCTTGTACATTGAAAACAACAAAATTAAAAAAATTAAACACCTAAATAAATGAAGAGACATCTCATGTTCATGGATCAGAAGTTATTACTGCTAAGATAACAATATTCCCCAAATTCATATGCTGAGTAAATGCAGTATCTATCAAAATCCTGGCTGTCTTTTGGGAAGAAATTGAAAAGTTGATTCTAAAATTAATATGGAAATGGAAAGGACTCAGAATAGCCAAAACAACCTTTAAAAAGAAGATAAAAGGACTCATACTTTCAGAATCCAAAGCTACAGTACAGTACCGTATAGTATAGTACAACAAAGCTACTGTAATCAAGACAGTTTGGTACTGGCATAAGGACAGACATAGAGATAGAATAGAATGAGAGTTCAGTTATATACCCTTGCCCTTATAGTCAATTGATTTTTAACAAGAGAACCAAAGTAATTCAATGGGGAAAATAATAGTCTTTTCAATAATTGGTGCTGGGACAACTAGATATACACATGTAAAAAAAATGAAGCTAAATCCCTATCTTAAAAAGTAGTTCAAAACCAAATATAGAAGCCAAAACTATAAAATTCTTAGAAGAAAACGTAGGTGTGAATCTTTGTGTCCTTGAATTGGGTAATGCTTTTTCTGATATGACACCAAAAGCAGAAGTGACAAAATGAAAAGTAAATGGAACTTACCAAACTTAAAAACATTTGTGCTTCAAAGGACGCCATTAAGAAAGCAAAGACAAACCTCAGAATCAGAGAAAATATTTACAATCATATATCTGAGAAGTAACTTTTATCCAGATATAAAAACTGATAATGCAACAATAAAAAGACAACTCAATTTTAAAATAAGCAGAGAATTCAAATAGGAATTTCTTCAGAGAAGACATAACAAATCCCAATAGGTACATGAAAATATGCTTAACATCATTAGTTATCAGGTAAATGTAAGTCAGAACCATAAAGAGATATCACTTCATACTCCCAAAAATAGCTGTAATCAAAAGACGAACAATAACAAGTTTTGGCAAGCATGTGGACAAATTGGAATCCTCCCTCATTCATTACTAGTGAGATTTCAAAATGGTACAGCCACTCTGGAAAGCAGTGTGGCAGGCCTTTAAATGTTAAACATAGAGTGACCATGACTCAGCAATTCTCCTAAGAAGCGAAAACATATGTCCACATAACTTGTATGTAACTGTTTATTGTAGTATAATTCATAACTGCCAAAAAGTGGAAACAACCCAAATGTCCACCAACTGATGAATATGTAGATGAAATGTGGCATATACAATGGAACATCATTAGACCATAAAAGTAATGAAATACTGATACATGCTACACAGCATAGATGAACCTTGAAAGCATGCTGAGCGAAAGAAGTCAGATACAAAATGCAACATAGAAAGTAGGTTAGTTGTTTCCTGGAGCTAGGGGGAGGAAGGAATGAGGAGTTATTGGGTTTGTTTTAGGGGGATGAAATATTCTAAAACTAGATAGTAGTGATGACTACACAATTCTGTAAGTATATCAAGAATTATTGAATTGTAATTTCAAAAGTTAAAGGGTAAATTTTATAGTATGTGAATTATATCTCAATAAAGTTGTTATTTTAAAAAAGAATAGACTCATTATGCTTCATTATGCTTACTCTTAGGTAACAGAAAGGAATTAATCAGGTCAACTCTAAAAGGATAGTGGTAGTAATTCATCTCAGAGTACATTAGGAATGTAGAGAAGAATGGAAGAGCTAAGGTACTTTAATTCATTTTTGACCCTTAAATATACATACACCTCAAAAACTACAAGAACCTCATTTCCTTTTAATAGCTTAGAAATACTCTCCACTGATTTCCCATTTCTCTAATAGCAGAAAATGTCCATCTTCAAAAAGAAAAATGTCCCTTCTTTAATGGTCTTTAAACACAAGATAGTTTATCAATAATTTGGAGATTGTTTCAAGCTAAAATGCTTAGAGATAAGTTGCAACTAGTTTACTTTTATAGTCATGCCCATTCAACAGCCTATATATCTTAGCAGTTCTTGAAGTTTAGAAATAATCAATTAGACCAGAATATAAATTTCTGAATCAAAAAGCCTTTTGTGTTACATAATGAATATACATTCATTATGCACCAGAAATTACAAACTCAAATTTCTACAAAGTCTAAGCAGGCTACCAATCTTGGTAAAGGGGGCCTAATACAGTCTGTAATGGCCAGTACTCAGCTACAGGAGGTGGATGCCATGCAAGAGTGTGGATCCAGTGTTATCAAATCTACCTAATTTTCAAGACAAGCTACCAATCCAGGTATTTATGTATAAAAAAATCATCTAAAAAATAAGAAATTCAGAAAATTTTTAAATATGAAAGCCAACAAAAAGATACCTCTATGCCAGTTTAGAGATAAAAGAATAAAAAGAAACAAAGCCTCCAAGAAATATGGGACTATGTGAAAAGACCAAACCTACGTTTGATTGGTTTACCTTAAAGTGACAGGGAGATTGAAACCAGGTTGGAAAACACCCTTGAGCATATTATCCAGGAGAACTTCCCCAACCTAGCAATGCAGGCCAACATTCAAATTCAGGAAATACAGAGAACACCACAAAGATACTCCTAGAGAAGAGCAACCCCAAGACGCATAATTGTCAGATTCACCAAGGTTGAAAATGAAGGAAAAAAATGTTAAGGGCAGCCAGAGAGAAAAAGTCAGGTTACCCACAAAGGGAAGCCCATTAGACTAACAGTGGATCTCTTGGCAGAAACTCTACAAGCCAGAAGACAGTGGGGGCCAATATTCAACATCCTTAAAGAAAAGAATTTCAAACCAGAATTTCATATCCAGCCAAAGTAAGCTTCATAAGTGAAAGAGAAATAAAATCCTTTACAGACAAGCAAATGCTGAGAGATTTTGTCACCACCAAGCCTGCCCTACAAGAGATCCTGAAGGAAGCACTAAACATGGAAAGGAAGAACTGGTACAAGCCACTGCAAAAACATGCCAAATTATAAAGACCATCTATGCTAGGAAGAAACTTCATCAACTAACGGGCAAAATAACCAGCTAACATCATAATGACAGGATCAAATCCACGAATAACAATATTAACCTTAAATGTAAACAGGCTAAATGCCCCAATTAAAAGACACAGAATGGAAAATTGGATAGAGTCAAGACCCATCAGTTTGCTGTACTCAGGAGAAATATCTCACATGCAGAGACACACATAGGCTCAAAATAAAGGGATGGAACAAGATCTACCAAGCAAATAGAAAGCAAAAAAAAAAGCAGAGGTTGCAATCCTAGTCTCTGATAAAACAGACTTTAAACCAACAAAGATCAAAAGAGAAAAAGAAGGCCATTACATAATGGTAAAGGGATCAATTCAACAAGAAGAGCTAACTATCCTAATTACATATGCCACCAGTATAGGAGCACCCAGATTCATAAAGCAAGTCCTTAGAGACCTACAAAGAGACTTAGACTCCCATACAATAATAATGGGAAACGAACACCCCAATGTCAATATTAGACAGATCAACGAGACAGAAAGTTAGTAAGGATATCCAGGACTTGAACTCAGCTCTGCACCAAGAGGACCTAATAGACATCTACAGAACTCTCCACCCCAAATCAACAGAATATACATTCTTTTCAGTACCGCATCACACTTCTTCCAAAATTGACCACATAGTTGGAAGTAAAGCACTCCTCAGCAAATGTACAAGAACAGAAATTGTAACAAACTGTCTCTCAGACCACAGTGCAATCAAGATAGAACTCTGGACTAAGAAACTCAGTCAAAACCGCTCAACTACATGGAAACTGAACAACCTGCTCCTGAATGACTACTGGGTACATAATGAAATGAAGACAGAAATAAAGATGTTCTTTGAAACCAATGGGAACAAAGATACAACATACCAGAATCTCTGAGACACATTTAAAGCAGTGTGTAGAGGGAAATGTATAGCACTAAATGCCCACAAGATAAAGCAGGAAAGATCTAAAATTGACACTCTAACATCACAATTAAAAGAACTACAGAAGCAAGAACAAACAAATTCAAAAGCTAGCAGAAGGCAAGAAATAACTAAGATCAGAGCAGAACTGAAGGAGAGAGAGACACAAAGGCCTTCAAAAAAATGAATTCAGGAGGTGGTTTTTTGAAAAGATCAACAAAACTGATAGACCACTAGCAAGATTAATGAAGAAAAAAAGAGAAGAATCAAACAGATGCAATAAAAAAAATGATAAAGGGGATATCACCACCAATCCCACAGAAATACAAACTATCATCAGAGAATACTATAAACACCTCTACACAAATAAACAGAAAATCTAGAAGAAATGGATAAATTCCTGGACACACACACCTTCCCAAGACTAAACCAGGAAGAAGTTGAATCTCTGAATAGACCAATAACAGGCTCTGAAATTGAGGCAATAATTAATAGCCTACCAACCAAAAAAAGTCCAGGAACAGACGGATTCACAGCTGAATTCTACCAGAGATACAAAGAGGAGCAGGTACCATTCATTCTGAAACTATTCCAATCAATAGAAAAAGACGGAATCCTCCCTAACTCATTTTATGAGGCCAGCATCATTCTGATACCCAAGACTGGCAGAGACATACACACAAAAAAAGGAATTTTAGACCAATATCCCTGATGAACATCGATGCGAAAATCCTCAATAAAATACTGGCAAACCAAATCCAGCAGCACATCAAAAAGCTTATTCACCACAATCAAGTCAGCTTCATCCCTGGGATGCAAGGCTGGTTCAATATATGCAAATCAATAAACACAACCCATCACATAAACAAAACCAATGACAAAAACCACATGATTATCTCAATAGATGCAGAAAAGTCCTTCAACAAAATTCAACAGCCCTTCATGCTAAAAATTCTAAAACTAGGTATTGATGAAATACATCTCAAAATAATAAGAGCTATTTATGACAAACCCACAGCCAATAGCATACTGAATGGGCAAAAACTGGAAGAATTCCCTTTGAAAACTGGCACAAGACAGGGATGGTGTCTTTCACCACTGCTATTCAACATAGTGTCAGAACTTCTGGCCAGGGCAATCAGGCAAGAGAAAGAAATAAAGTGTATTCAATTAGGAAAACAAGAAGTCAAATTGTCCCTGTTTGCAGATGACATGATTGTGTATTTAGAAAACCCCATCATCTCAGCCCAAAATCTCCTTAAGCTGATAAGCAACTTCAGCAGTCTCAGGATACAAAATCAATGTGCAAAAATCACAAGTATTCCTATACACAAATAACAGACAGAGAGCCAAATCATGAGTGAACTCCCATTCACAATTGCTTCAAAGAGAATAAAATACCTATGAATCCAACTTACAAGGGTTGTGAAGGACCTCTTCAAGGAGAACTACAAACCACTGCTCAACGAAATAGAGGAGGACACAAACAGAAAAACATTCCATGCTCTTGGATAGGAAGAATCAATATCGTGAAAATGGCCATACTGCCCAAGGTAATTTATAGATTCAATGCCATCCCCATCAAGCTACCAATGACTTTCTTCACAGAATTGGAAAAAACTGCTTTAAAGTTCATATAGAACCAAAAAAGAGCCCACATTGCCAATACAATCCTAAGCAAAAAGAACAAAACCGGAGACACCACACTACCTAACTTCAAACTATACTACAAGGCTACAGTAACCAAAACAGTACGGTACTGGCACCAAAACAGATATATAGACCAACGGAACAGAACAGAGGCCTAAGAAATAATACCACACACCTACAGCCATCTGATCTTTGACAAACCTGACAAAAACAAGAAATAAGGAAAGGATTCCCTATTTCATAAATGGTGGTGGGAAAAATGGCTAGCCATATGTAGAAAGCTGAAACTAGATCCCTTCCTTACACCTTATACAAAAATTAATCCAAGATGGATTAAAGACTTAAATGTTAGACCTAAAATCATAAAATCCCTAGAAGAAAACCTAGGCGATGCCATTCAGGACTCAGGCATGGGCAAGGACTTCATTACAAACACAAAAAGCAATGGCAACAAAAACCAAAATAGACAAATAGGATCTAATTAAACTAAAGAGCTTCTGCACAGCAAAAGAAACTACCATCAGAGTGAACAGGCAACCTACAGAATGGGAGAAAATTTTTGCAATCTACCCATCTGACAAAGGGCTAATATCCAGAATCCGCAAAGAACTCAAACAAACTTACAAGAAAAAAAAACCATCAAAAAGTGGACATAGGATATGAACAGACACTTTTCAAAAGACATTTATGCAGCCAACAGACACATGAAAAAATGCTCATCATCAATGGTCAGAGAAATGCAAATCAAAACCACAATGAGATACCATCTCACACCAGTTAGAATGGTGATCATTAAAAAGTCAGGAAACAACAGATGCTGGAGAGGATGTGGAGAAATAGGAATGCTTTTACACTGTTGTTAGTGGGAATGTAAACTAGTTCAACCATTGTGGAAGACAGTGTGGCAATTCCTCAAGGATCTAGAATTAGAAATAGCATTTGACCCAGCAATCCCATTACTGGGGATATACCCAAAGGGTTATAAATCATGCTACTATAAAGACACATGCACGCATATGTTTATTGCAGCCCTATTCACAATAGCAAAGACTTGGAACCAACTCAAATGTCCATCAATGATAGACTGGATAAAGAAAATGTTGCACATAAAAACCATGGAATACTGTGCAGCCATCAAAAAGATGAGTTCATGTCCTTTGCAGGTACATGGATAAAGCTGGAAACCATCATTCTCATCAAACTATCACAAGGACAGAAAACCAAACACAGCGTGTTCTCACTCACAGGTGGGAACTAAACAATGAGAACACTTGGACACAGGGCAGGGAACATCACATACCGGGGCCTGTCATAGGGTTGGGGGCTGGAGGAGGGATAGCATTAGGAGAATTACCTAATGTAATTGACAAGTCAATAGGTACAACAAGCCAACATGGCACATGTATACCTACATAACAAACCTGCACATTGTGCACATGTACCCTAGAACTTAAAGTATAATTTTTTAAAACCTCATTTAAAAAATAATTGAGAATATTTTTAAATATAAAAGCCAACAAAAAGATACCTCTATGCCAGATTCAACTCTGTCTTTAATTTTTTATCTCTGTTGCATACACACTGTGTGTTAAAAGTTACTGTTAGATATCTATCTCAATACTAGACCTTACACTTGTATTTTTTGTATGTCATCAAGGTGGTATATATCCAATACTTGTATGTAAAAATATATTGACATAAAAGAGCTCAAATAATATATACTTCAGTTTGTGGTTCAGATTCCAAAAGAATTATTGGAAATTATTATAAAGAATGAAGCAAAAGAGAAATTTTTTTATTATACTTTAAGTTCTGAGAGACATGTGCAGAACGTGAAGGTTTGTTACACAGGTATACACGTGCCATGGTGGTTTGTTGCACCCATCAATCCATCCTCTACTTTAGGTATTTCTCCTAATGCTATCCCTCCCATAGGCCCACAACTCCCGACAGGCCCCAGTGTGTGATTTTCCCCTACCTGTGTCCATGTGTTCTCATTGTTCAACTCCCACTTATGAGTGAGAACATGTAGTCTTTGGTTTTCTGTTCTTCTGTTAGTTTGCTGAGAATGATGGTTTCTAGCTTCATCCATGTCCCTGCAAAGGACATAAACTCATTCTTTTGATGGCTGCATAGTATTCCATGGTGTGTATGTGCCACATTTTCTTTATCCAGTCTATCATTGATGGACATTTGAGTTGGTTCCAAGTCTTTGGCTATTGTGAACAGTGCTGCAATAAACATGCATGTGCATGTGTCTTTATAGAATGATTTCTAATTTTGGGGGTATATGCCCAGTAATGGAATTGCTGGGTCAAATGGTATTTCTGATTCTAGATCCTTGAGGAATCGCCACACTGTCTTCCACAATGGTTGAACTAATTTATAGTCTCACCAACAGTGTAAAAGCATTCCTATTCAAAAGACAAGTATTTTTTAAAAATGCTCGTAGCAGTATTCATAATTAAAAATTAGAAAGTCAAAACTGAAGGCAAAATCAAATTATATAAATCATAAAATGGAATCTAGAGAAGTCATTGAATTGTAATGACATGGGAAAATATTTGTGATGTAATCAATGTTAAAGGAAAACAATTAGATACAACATTTACATAGTATGCTCTCCATTACATCAACAATTATATTTTTAAAAAAGAACTGCATGAAAATTAAATTGAATGTTAAAGCATGGTCAAGATTAATTTTTTTTGTATTTTTTTCCTATAGACTTCCTAAATTAGCTTTTAATTAGAAAAATCGAAACTTCAGAAAACATTAACTACTCTATTTCTCATCTCCTTGGCAATGATGCTTAAAATTCACATTCATTGATTAGACCTGGCTAATATAGTCATCACAGGGATAATATAGTCATATTAATTATGCGTGTAAATTATGTTCATTTTTTACTTATTACTATCTACGCCAATAATCCAATAACCCCTATGAGAATCCTTATAAGGGAGACCTTGATCACTAGGAGGATAAGGAGAAGTGAGTTTATGATAACCGAATAATGTCATTACAAAAACAACTCAAAGTTCAGCAGGTCTTCGGTATCATCTTTATGAGCAAACATACTATCTTTCAAAAGAAGACCCAATATTTGCCAAACAAATACCAAGATGTGACAGTGCAGTTAATCAAACACAAACATGTACACTGGTTTTTTAAAAAAAATCAGCAACGTGGAATAAAAAGGACACTCATTTTCACTTCTAACCAAAAAACACAAGTCTCTTTCAAAGTATACAATTTCATTCCATGATGTAACAAAAATCTAATAGTATCTGCCTCTGCCTTAGATGTGAAACAAGGGCTGACTAACCTTGAGGTTTTGTATTTTATTTTTTATTTCCATAGGTTTTTGGGGAACAGGTGGTGCTTGGTTACATAAGTTTAGTGGTGATTTGTGAGATTTTGGTGCATCCATCACCTGAACAGTATACACTGAACCCAATTTGTAGTCTTTTATCCCTCACCCACTTCCCACTCTTTCCCTGAGTCCCCAAAGTCCATTGGGTCATTCTTATGCCTTTGTGTTCTCATAGCTTAGCTCCCACCTATGAGTGAGAACATACAATGTTTGGTTTTCCATTCCTGAGTTACTTCACTTAGAATAATAGTCTCCATTCCCATCCAGGTTGCTGCAAATGCCGTTAATTCATTCCTTTTATGATGAAATACTACTCAACCATAAAAAGAATGAATATAATGGCATTATATTCCAATGAATTAACACCATTATAATTCCATATATTCATATATGTGTATATGTATATATATGTGTGTGTATATATATAAGTTTATCCACTCGTGGATTGATGGGCATTTGGGTTGGTTCCACATTTTTGCAATTGTGAATTGTGCTGCTATAAACATGCATGTACAAGTATCTTTTTCATATAATGACTTCTTTCCCTCTGGGTAGATACCCCGTAGTAGGATTGCTGGATCAAATGGTAGTTCTACTTCTAGTTCGTTAAGGAATCTCCACACTGTTTTCCATAGTGGCTGTACTTGTTTACATTCCCACCAGCAATGTAGAAGTGTTCCCTGTTCACCACATCCATGCCAACATCTATTTTTTTTTATTATTATGGCCATTCTTGCAGGAGTAAGGTGGTATCACACTGTGGTTTCGGTTTGCATTTCCCTGATTAGTGATGTTGAGCACTTTGTTGGCCATTTGTGTATCTTCTTTTGAGACTTGTCTATTCATGTCCTTAGCCCATTTTCTGATGAGATTGTCTTTTTCTTATTGATGTGAGGTTGTTGTAGATTCAGGGTATTAGTCTTTTGTCAGATGTATAGATTGTGAAGATTTTCTCCCACTCTGAGTTGTGTGTTTACTCTGCTGACTGTTCCTTTTGCCACGCAAAAGCTCTTTAGTTTAATTAAGTCCCAGCTATTTACCTTTGTTTTTATTGCATTTGCTTTTGGGTTCTCTGTCATGAAATCCTTGCCTAAGACAATGTCTAGATGGGTTTTTCCAATGTTATCTTGTACAATTTTTATAGTGTCAGGTCTTAAAGTCCCTGATCCATCTTGAGTTGATTTTTGTATAAGGTGTGAGATGAGGATCCAGTTTCATTCTCCTACATGTGACTAACCAATTATCCCAGCACCATTTGTTGAGTAGGGTGTCCTTTCTCCACCTTATGTTTTTGCTTGCTTTGTCAAAGGATCAGTTGGCTGTAAGTATTTGGGTTTATTTCTGGGTTCTTTATTCTGTTCCATTGCTCTATGTGCCTAGTTTTATGCCAGAACCATGCTGTTTTGGTGACTATGGCCTTATAGTATACTTTGAAGTTAGGTAATGTGATGCTTCCAGATTTGTTCTTTTTCTTAGTCTTACTTTGGCTATGTGGGCTCTTTTTTGGTTCCACATGAATTTTAGGATTGTTTTTTCCCTTTCTCAGAGGAATGATGGTGGTATCTTGTTGGGAATTGCCTTGAGTTTATAGACTGTTTTTGGCAGTATGGTCATTTGCACACAATATTGATTCTATCCATCCATGAGCATGGGATATGTTTCCATTTGTTTGTATCATCTATGATTTCTTTCAGCAGTGTTTTGTAGTTTTCCTGGTAAACGTCTTTCACCTCCTTGGTTTGGTATGTCCCTAAATATGTTGTATTCTTAGCAACTATCGTAAAAAGATTGAGTTCTTTGATTCTCAACTTGGTCACTGTTGTTGTATAGCAAAGCTACTGATTTGTGTACATTAATTTTGTATCCTGAAACTTTTTTGAATTTATTTATCAGTTCTAGGAGCTTTTTGGAGGAGGTCTTTAGGGTTTTATAGGTATACAGTCATATTAACAGCAAACAGTGACGATCTGACTTCCTCTTTACCAATCTGAATACCCTTTCTTTCTTTCTCTTGTCTTACTGCTATGGCTAGGTCTTCCAGTACTATGTTGAATATAAGTGGTGATAGTGGGCATTCTTGTCTTGTTCCAGTTCTCAGAGGAAATGCTTCCCACTTTTCCCCATTCATTATCACGTTGGCTGTGAGTCTGTCATAAATGGCTTTTATTACATCAAGGTATGTCTCTTGTATGCCAATTTTGCTGAGAGTTTTAATCATAAAGGATGCTGAATTTTGTCAAATGCTTTTTCTGCATCTATTGAGATGATCATGAGAGTTTTGTTTTTAATTCTGTTAACGTGGTGTATCACACTTATTGACTTACATATATGTTAAACCATCCCTGCATCCCTCATATGAAACCCACTTGATCATGATGGATTGTCTTTCTGATATGTTATTGGATTCAGCTAGCTAGTATTTTGTTAAGGATTTTTGCCCTGTGTTCCTCAGGGGACACTGGTCTTTAGTTTTCTTTTTTGGTTATGTCCTTTCCTGGTTTGAGGATTACAGTGATACCAACTTTATAGAACGATTTAGGAAGGATTCCCTCTTTCTCCCTCTTTATCTTGTGGAATAGTATCAATAGGATTGGTACCGATTCTTCTTTGAATGTTTGGTAGGATTCAGTTGTGAATCCATCTGCTCCTGGACTTTTTTTGGTTCGTAATTTTTATTACCATTCCAATCTCGCTGCTTATTATTAGTCTGTTCATGGTATCTAATTCTTCCTGATTTAAGCTAGGAGAGCTGTATCTTTCCAGGAATTTATCCATCTCCTCTAGGTTTTCTAGTTTATGTGCATGAAGGTGTTCATAGTAGCCTTGAATGACCTTTTGTATTTCTGTGGTGTTAATTGTAATATCTCCCACTTCATTTCTAATTGAGCTTATTCGGATTTCCTCTCTTATTGGTTAATCTTGCCAATTGTCTATCAATTTTATTTTTTTTTTCAAAGAACCAGCTTTTTGTTTCATTTATCTTTTGATTTTTGTTTGTTTCCATTTCATTTAGTTCTGCTCTGATCTTGATTATTTCATTTCTTCTGCTGGGTTTGGATTTGACTAACTTTTTCTGTACCAAGGCAGATAATATATTTTGCCTCTGCAGGCCATGTGGTCTCCGACACAATACTCAATTTGTAGCCACAAAAAAACAAGGCTAAAAAATGGGTATGGCTGTGTTCCAAAAAAACTATTTACAGAAACAGGTGATGGGCAAGATTTGGCCCACAGACCAAAGTTTGCCAACACTTAACACTGAAAGTCACAAGTGAATGTTACTGTTGCCCCCAACAATGAGAACAGGCTGAATAAATACAAATAATATTGTTCGAGCCTATTACAGAACTAAGGTCACTAAGTAAACTAATGAACTAACTCAAAGAGTGACAAGCTCTTCGAAGAAGAGACAAGACCCATTAACTATTTCACCTCTGGTAGGGCAGCAGGAGGAAGAAGATGATGCCATAGATACAACTAAGAAAAACAAAAAAACCTGAAATTTGACAAAGGTTTGAAAGCTGAATAAGGGTTGGTATCATAGTTCAAGATGCCTGGGAACAACATCCCCCCATTTTCCCAACCCCTTCCCCATCTTCCCAAACTCTGCCCTCAACAGAGCCTCCACCCATCCATCAACGATTTCACAGACCTAACTCAAGGGGGGACATGAAAAAGATTAGAGTAAAGCAGGTTAATGAAGAGAGATCTCTGTGGCACTGATATACTGGGCTTACCTAAGTCTGAAGATAAAACAGGCGAATGAGAGGAACCCTCCAGCACTCAGAATTCTGCAAGAGTACTCGACAATAGCAATCTACCACTAGGGAAGGGACAGGAATACTGAGAGAGACTTACCACTTAGGCACAGGCACACTGGGCCTGTTGAAGTCTGAGGGCAGGAGCACTGGAAAAAATGTTCTGGGACTCCACACCTCACACTGAATAGGAAAATGCATTCAACTTCTGGCTGACTGAAGCCTGTGGAGTGCTAATTATAACTAAAGCAACAACCAAGTCCAAGCCCAACCCAGCTCACAAGACCCTGGACTGGCCCAACCCATCACATCAATGGTGTGATAGAAGGTATGCTCATTCCAGAAAGTAAGCATTATTTACCAAGTCTCTCCTTATATACATGATGAAAATAAGAAAATAGAGCCCATCATGAAGAGAGAAAATAATCAATTTAACCCCGTGTAATTAGAATTATGAATCAGAAACTTGAACTGTCAAGATAATAAAATACAGAACCTCGTATTTCTTGCTTATCTGAAAAAAAAATAGTCTTAATTAAAGAAGCAATATAACGGAATGGTATATGATTGTAACTCATTACCCATAATCACTGTAGAGTAGATAACATACTACTGGATGAGAAAGTCATATTCTCAACACTAAGCCTTTTAGGGAAAAATGTAATTAAGTCGACAATGCAATGAATGTCAAGACTAGACTACTGTTGATAGTCAAAGGGGTACTAAAAATAATTATATAATTTTAATAGGTCTTTATTGGGCAACAAAATGGTTTTATTATGTTAATGGTCCTACAGAATAATGTTATTAAAACCTTTTTAAAAATAAAATTATTCAACTTATTGGTCACATCTGTCCATAATACCATGTTACCTTTTTTCTACAAATGTATTTTCTTTTAATTGAGTTGTTTTGGATTTTCATTAAATTATCTGTAATATTTGTTAAATTTGTATTTATAGCTAATAAACTTGAACTTGTTGACATCTTCAAATGACTCATACACACCATATTTTTTAATGGAGACTATATTGTCTCTAAAGAAGCTAAGGTAAGCTGAATGCAAACTGCTAAATAGAGAATAGTCTAAATTCCAATTTTTTCTTACTGAAATTCATTGCATAAACATTTTAGCCCAAACATATTCACAGGTATTATCTTTTTACTTCCCTACAGGGTACAAAGCACAACTTGTCAAATATCTCTGTCTGGTTCTTTTAATTGTTACACTAAATTTTAAAGTTGTAAAACCTCAGGGCTTCTCAATTTCATTCCAATCCAATATATATTTAACCTATTGAAAATGAAACTCTATTAAAAGACTCAAGAAACTGAGATATTGCCAATCACTAATATAAAATTTTAAAATTAAAATTTGAAACCATTTAGCTTTGACTAAGTTGTTTATTCTCTTGCTTGTTAGGGAGAACTTTCAATGTGCTCCTGTTGGTATGTGTTGTTTTCAGTCATTGAAATTTGCTAAAAAGCTGGAGTTGTAGTGTTTTGTTGAATTTTTTGCTTGAAGATTCTTAATTTTGAATACGCAACAAGACTTGGAGTATTTGTTTTTAAAATGTTTAATGCCATTGTAAGACACTTATGTTGATTGAAAAGCAAATGTTCAAAAGCTCAAAGATTTCCACAAGTTGGTTGATCATGGGCAGTAAGGAGAGAAAGTGCTTACTGATAGTCCAATATTTTGTTCTGTTTTGTGTATCTCAGACTTTCTCACAAGGAAAAACATGTTGTTCTTACTTTCTGTGTGATAACTACGGATTTTCTTAAGTTCATTATTTTGTTTGGGAAATTATTCAAGAAATTCAACATTGGGTTTTCCTGCAATTAAAAAATAATATTGCCACACAATATAAAGCATAGTGCTCTACCAGAGCGCTGCTCGCATCTTCAAGGAGATATTTTACAAACTTTACAAACTGGAGATTGCTCTTTTCATACATCTGCTCATTAAGATCTTTCCTTATTGGTATTTGCTTACAGACTGTTTTCCAGTCACTATTCTTTTTAAAGTACACCATTGTTGAAATACAGAAACATGCAAAGTGCACATGCCATAAATATACAGTTTGATGAACTGTCAAACTAAACACACTTTTAGCCAGCACCAGATCTAGAAACAGAGTATTACCAGTACCCTTGAAACGATCCCTTACCCTTTTTACAGTAATTACATTCTTTCCTCCCCTCTGCTCTGCAACCAGAGTAACTACTAACCTAACTTTTGCAGGGGTGCCCAACCTTTTGGCTTCCCTTGGCCCCATCAGAAGAAGAATGTGTCTTCTACCACACATAAAACACATTAACACTAATGATAGCTGGTGAGCTTTAAAAAATGCAAAAAATCTCATAATGTTTAAGAAAGTTTACAAATTTTTGTTAAGCCACATTCAAAGCCATCCTGGGCCGCATGTGAGCTATGGCCCTTGGGGTGGACAAGCTTGTTTTAACACCTTAGACCAGCTTTGTCTGTTTTTAAACTTTCTAGTAAGTGGAATCAAACTGACTGTGTCAGCTTGTCTGTAAGATTCCTCACACTGCTGCATGTCGCCGGCTGCTCATTCCTGTTGTTTGTGATTCCATTGGATGAATATACTCAAATTCATTTGTTCATTCTACCATCATTGAGTATTTGAGTAGTTTCCACTCTTTGTCTATTGCAAATTGTGCTGCTATGAACAAGAATGCACAAGCCTATTGTTGTACACAGCTACACATTTCTGTTGTGTGTATATATAACTGTATAGCTTCTTTGGATACCATCACGAATTATGCATACCACAACCAATTCCAAGTATATTCCAACTTCATAGGTTTTCTAATTTTGTAAGATTATTTTACTTCAAATCTGTGCACCGCTAACATTTACATTCAGATTGCCAGAACAAAAACAAATTATTTTTTCTTCTGTTTGCAAAGTTCTTCTACTAATGGAGCCAGCAGTGTAATAGCTATTGCTTCACTTTTGTATGAGCACCAGAAAACTTGGAATTGAAAATAAGCAAAATTAATTTAGAAGACTCATTTGATGTAAACAAAAATCATGCTTCATAAGAGCACCTTCTGCAGCTACACATATTAAATTGCTGCCTTTGGGCAGTCTTTGAGAACTAACTTTTGGAGTAGCTATTGATGATGCTTCAGCAGATTGGTGTCTTCCTGTTTCCATGTGGTCAGTGATACCAGTATGGCCCCCACAGGTGGTGGGTAGCAAATATTATCCATTCATTATCAAGTTTCTTTAAAAATATTTTAGTATTTAAAGTTTATTATGCCTGTACTTCCATTCCTTTGAGCTCACTGATAACTAAATTGTTTGCCAAATTTCTTAAAACATTATCAAATTAATATTTGTAGATTTACACCATAAAATGAACAACAAAATCACTATCCAAGTGCATTCAGCCTATTCTCTGCATGTACTTCTACTTCTAGCACCTATTTCATATATATATGACTCACAATTTTCCACTGATAGGCACACTAGTGACTTTGTGTGTTTTAGGCTGAAGCACTGGCCATGCACACCTGGCTAGTACATGAGGGTCCCGAAGGGGCAGCACTACCAAACATTTCTCCCATCATTATCCAAAACTGGAAAGAGTTAGCTCTTCCTAGTTGTTAACAAGGACACTTCATTTTCATCATTCAGCACCCTGCACACTGGTCTTGAAAGTCAAATATTGGTTACATTGCCAATACATCGCTAACACACTGCCCATAGATCTCACACACTACTAGACAAGACTATGGGAGAATCTGGAAAGGGGCAGACTGGCATGTCCTTTCAGTTCTGGGGCCCTTCATTTTTCCCCTTTTTTGTATTCAAATATATTGACTAGAGTCACAGTAGCCGACTTCCAACTATGAGAAACCATGGCAATTCAAGAGATGCCTGAGTCCTTGATGCACGTTGACATCACAAAGCAGCTGCAATAATCTTGGCCAGCCTCTCTCTGGACCTCTGATTAAATACAAAAACAGAAAGAGAAACAAACCCCTTCTGTTTATGTGACTCAAGTAGAGTTTACCTCTGTTGCAGTAAAACACTTTTCTAATTGAAATGCATCTAAGTCATTTCAACAAAAATACATTTCAGTGGGCGGGAAGGTGACTCACATCTGTAATCCCAGCACTTTAGGAGGTCAAGATGGGAGGATTGTTTAAAGCCAGGAGTTTGAGGCCAGCCTGGGCAACATAGCAAGACCCCATCTCTACAAAAAATAAAAATTTAAAAAAAACTTTCATTATATCTACAGAGAAACTTCCCTCTGCTAGTTGCCATCAACTCTGCCTCAATTGGAACTTTGATGTCTGGCATATATTAGATCTAAAGTGTTCATTTGAATTCAATAATTAAAAACACACACTAACATTTTTTTTAAAGGGACAGGGTCTCAGTCTGTTGCCCAGGCTGAGTACAGTGGCAAGACCATAACTCGCTGCAGCCTTGACGTCCTAGGCTCAAGTAAGTTTCCTGTCTCAGACTCCTGAGTAGCTAGAATTGGAGGTATGTATCACCACACCAATCTACTTTTTTATTTTTTAATTTTTTGTGTAGATGGGTTCTCACTATGTTGCCCAGGCTGGTATCAAACTTCAGGGCTCAAGCAATTCTCCCACTTTGGCCTCCAAAAGTGCTGGGATTTTAGGCATAAGCTACAGTGCCTGACTCGCATTAATACATTTGCTTTCTATTCAATTTAGTGAGCACTTTCTATAGGCTGCCTGATATTTAATTTTCATTTACATAAATCATCACTTTACTGGAAAGTCTTAGAAGGCAGAGACAGGGTCATATACTTTGGAGGACCTTATGAAATGTATCAATATTCAACTGAAAGCATTTTACACATGCTTTTGCTTTCCTATCAGAAAGTTAAAACAAAGCTTTTTTAAAAGAAAAAAGTTTTTAAAAGCTCTAAAAACTTTGATTCCAAGTTGTTACAATTATATCAAAAAGCATATTTTCCTCTTTTCTTATGTTAGTTTTAAATAAACTGAATTTGATATTCCTGTTTAATTTTTTAAGTTGATTGGCAAGAAGCCAGCTTTCGAAACTGCAAATTAACCACCTGAGTCAGTTATTTTTTTAAAAAAAGCAAATAACTTACTTCAATACCCCAAAAAAGCTATTTTTTTTACTTCCTTTAGAGTAGGGCTGTTTTTAAATGAGAAGATGATTGTAAATCACTCTAAATTGCTTATAGACTGAGTTATATTGTTCCCTAAGATGAACTTTAAGAGGCATCTTGTGATTTATGTATTTGTGATCAAAATAAAGACAGCCTGATGCATTTGCTATGGGAGAAATTTGCATTACATTTTATGTGCTATTCAAATGTTAGGTATACAACTGAGTTAGAGCAATAAAGAAAACAGTAATAGTAGGTCTTAGGACTAGAATGTACCTGGTTTTGTAGGATCTAAAAAGTGAGTCATTTGGCTGGCCACACACTGTTCTATCGGGATCCACTTGATAATTTCTATCTTAGCAGTTTTTCCTCTCCAACCCAGTCTCCCAGTAGACTGGGTTACTTGAGGGCAGGAAATAGTCCTTTTAGGCATTATTTTCCATCTTCAGTGCATGATGTGCTCCTGGGCCCATTGTTGGAATACAATAACTACAATTCGAATGATTGACTGATACCTCCTAAGCTGATAGCAATTTTAGAAGAGTGAGCCCTTCCCGGAATTACTAAAGAGATAAGGATAGAGTATCCTTGATTCCCAGTATTTATAAGCACACATTTATTAAGACAGCCTCTTAAGGGCATTTCTTTCCTCTTTGAAGAACACTTGGAACCACCATGATCAAATCAGCTCCATCCCTAGGATGCAAGTCTGGTTCAACAAACACAAATCAATAAACATAACTCATCACATAAAAAGAGCTAATGACAAAAACCACATGATTACTTCAATAGATGCGGAAAAGGCCTTCAATAAAATTCAACATCCCTTCATGTTAAAACCTCTCCATAAACTAGGTATTGAAGTAACATATCTCAAAATAAAAGCCATTTATGACAAACCCACAGACAATATCACACTGAACGGGAAAAAGCGGGAAGCATTCCCCTTGAAAATCAGCACAAGACAAGGATGCCCTCTCTCACCACTCCTATTCAACATAGTATTGAAAGTTCTGGCCAGGGAAATCGAGCAAGAGAAAGAAATAAAGGGTATTTGAATAGGAAGAGAGGAAGTCAAATTGTCCTTGTTTGTAGATAAAATGATCCTATATCTAGAAAACCCTATCATCTCAGCCTGGAAGCTTCTTAAGCTGATAAGCAACTTCAGCAAAGTCTCAGGATACAAAAATCAATGCAAAAATCACAAGCATTCCTGTACACCAACAACAGACAAGCACAGAGCCAAATCATGAACTCCCATTCGCAATTGTCACAAAGAGAATAAAATACCTAGGAATACAGCTAACAAGGAAAGTGAAGGAACTTTTCGAGAACTACAAACTACCACTCAAGGAAATAAGAGAGGATACAAACAAATAGAAAAACATTCCTTGCTCATGGATAGGAAAAATCAATATTGTGAAAATGGCCATACTGCCCAAAGTAATTTATAGATTCAATGCTATTCCCATTAAACTACCACTGACATTCTTCACAGAATTAGAAAAAAAACTATTCTAAAATTCATGTGGAACCAAAATACAGTCCATATAGCCAAGACAACCCTAAGCAAAAACAAAGCTGGAGGCATCACACTACTTGACTTCAAACTATACTGCAAGGCTACAATAACCAAAACAGCATGGTACTGGTACAAAAACAGGCACATAGACCAATGCAACAGAATGGAGAACTCATAAACAAGACCACACACCTACAACCATCTGATCTTTAACAAACTTGACAAAACAACCAATGGGGAAAGGATTCCCTATTTAATAAATGGTGCTGGGAGAACTATCTAGCCATATGCAGAAATTGAAACTGGACCCCTTCCTTATACCTTATACAAAAATTAACTCATGATGGATTAAACACTGAAATGTAAAACCCAAAACTATAAAAATCATAGAAGAAAATCTAGGCAATACTATTCATGACATAGGCACAGGCAAAGATTTCATGACAAAAACATCAAAACCAATTGCAATATTAGCAAAAATTGACAAATAAGATCTAATTAAACTAAGAGCTTCTGCACAGCAAAAGAAACTATCAGAGTGAACAACCACCTACAACAGAACGGGAAAAAATTTTTGTAATCTATCCATCTGGCAAAGGTCTAACATCCAGAGTACAAGAAAAGAAAAAAAAGTTAAAAAGTAGGTGGAGGACATGAACAGACACTTCTCCAAAGACGACTTACATGTGGCCAACGAACACGAAGAAAAGCTCAATATCACTGATCATTACAGAAATACAAATCAAAACCACAATGAGACGCCATCTCATGCCACTCAGAATGGCTGTTACTAAAAAGTCAAAAACCAACAGATGCTGATGAGGCTGTGGAGAAATAGGAATGCTTTTGCACAGTTGGTAAGAATGTAAATTAGTTCAACCATTATAGAAGTCAAGTGTGGCAATTCCTCAAAGACCTAGAACCAGGAATACCATTCAACCAAGCAATCCCATTACTGGGTACATACCCAAGGGAATATAAATCATTCTATTATAAAGATATATGCATACATATGTTCATTACAGCACTATTCACAATAGCAAAGACATGGAATCAACCCAAATGTCCATCGATGATAGACCAGATTTTAAAAATGTAGTACATGGATACCATGGAATATTATGCAGCCATATAAAGGAACAAGATCATGTCCTTTGCAGACACATGGATGGAGCTAGAAGCCATTATCCTAAGCTAACTAACACAGGAACAGAAAACCAAACCCCGCATGTTCTCACTCATAAGTGGGAGCTGAACAATGAGAACACATGGACACAGGGAGGGAAACAACACATGCTGGGGCCTGTTGTGGGGTTGAGGAGGGAGAGCACCAGGATAAACAGCTAATGCATGCTGGGCTTAACACCTAGGTGATCGATTGATCTGTGCAGCAAACCACCATGGCACCTGTTTACCTATGTAACAAACCGGCACATCCTTAACAAAAAATCTGCACAGAACTTAACAAAAAAGAAAATTTCTTGGTAAGTGTTTGAAAACTCACTTGGCACCTGTTACAATTAGTATTTACTTGAAGGAATGCTTTTAAATTCTTTCAGACTTATTTCATGTTCTATTTTTTCTGCTTATTGTGTTCTCTTACTTCTAAAAAAATTTTTAAAACACTCACACTTCAACATTTCTAAACTGTACTAAATTAACCAGCCTTTCACCTTGACTTTAAAGTCTCCCATTTTACCCTTTTTATCTGTTTCTACAATTATTTGTTCCAGCCAAATCACCCGAGTTCTGTAATCCCTACACACAATTAATGTTTCCTTACCTCTATTTTGTCTTGCTGTTCCCTATACCTGGAACATCTCCCTACATCCTTTGCTTGTCATGATTCTACTCATCTTTGAGGACGCTCCCAAATGTTTCAACATCTATGATCTTCATATGAGCTCTTCTACCTTAAACTTCTGATGTTTAGCAAGGCTTTCTAGGTTTCTTATCTGACTTACTATATGAAATGTTGAGGTATTCTTTAAATAGTTTCAGCTGCCTGCTGTATTGAAAAAGCACACACCAAACCAGAAATCAAAACAAGAGGAATTTTGGAAATTATCTAAGCACAAGGAAATTAAGTAATATGTTTCTAAATGAGCAGTGGGTCAATGAAGAAATTAAGAAATTGAAAATTTTCTTAAAACAAATAATGGAAACACATTATATCAAAACCTATGGGATACAAGGAAAGCAGTACTAAGAGGGAAACTTATAGCTCTAAGTGCTATATCAAGAAGAAGAAAAGCCTCAAATATATAACCTAATGATGCATCTTGAAGAACTAGAAAAGCAAGAGAAAACCAAAACTAGAAGAAAGGAAATAAAGATCAGAGCAGAAATAAATGCAATAGAAAAGAAAACAGTGCAAAAGTTCAACTAAACAAAAAATTGGTTTTTTGAAAACAGAATTAACATTTAGCCAGACTAAGAAAAAAAAGGGGAAAACTCAAAATCAGAGATGGAAACAGCGATGTTACAATTGATACCATAGAAATGTAAAGGGTCATTAGTGGCTACTATGAGCAACTATATGCCAATGCATTGGAAAGTATGGAAAGTATAGAAGAAATGAACAAATTCCTAGACACATACAATCTACCAAGATTGAACCACGAAGAAATCCAAAACCTGAACCGACCAGTAACAACTAACGAGATCAAAGCTGTAATAAGAAGTCTACCAGTAAAGAAAACCTAGAACCCAACGGTTTCACTACTAAATTCTACCAAACATTTAAAGAGCTGGTATCAATCCTACTCAAACTATTCTGAAAGATAGAAGGGGAAGGGGGGCCCAGACCCTCAGCCAGACTGACAGGCAAGATATCTGTCAGTGTACATTATTCATCAGTCGTTAGGTCAGGGTCTGCAGGACAGCCCCCACAGGGTGTGAGCTGGATAAAGCCTCCCCTACATCTAGCCCTATTCCCAGCCTCTAACTGGAGGCATCTTCTCCCTGAACTTAGGTTGTCATCTCTCAGAAGCCTAACGGCCAAGTTTTGAGAACTTTGATGGGAAAGTGAGTACCAGCTAGATATCTCTATTCTCACGTCCCACAGGCAAAGCAGAACATTATCTAGGTCTTTACAGGGTTGTGAGAAGCTGGAGAGATACATCTTACCCAATACCCTGATTGACCAGGTCACCCAACCCCTTCAGACACATCAAGGGAAAGTCTGACTTCTCCAGAAACCCTGACTACTCCAGACAAACTCATAGACCCAATGCCAAAAATTCTATACATCCAGACAAGTCCAAACATCAGCCATTGGGTATTCTAGAGAAACAGATTATCCCCCAAAAGCATGCTGGATACCCACCTTATGCAGAAGCAAGTTGACAAGGAGCCTCTAGTCTAATGAGACTGTTTCCTCAAGTTCAGTGGGTGGGATTATAATGCAATTACTGAGGCTCCGTAGTTCTCAACACTCTGATATTAGAATCACCGGTGAAGATTTTAAACCTGCAGCTGACCTGACCCTGCCCCACACCAATTAAACCAGAGTGTCCAAAGTAAGGCCCAGGTGAATCTAATGTTCAACCAGGATTAAAAATTGTTCTAACACAGTGAGCCTCAAGGTACTGCTCCTGGAGCAGCATCACTGACAGTTTGTTTTTATGCTAACAGAAAAAATTATGTTAGTGGATAAAATTAACTGTTTCCCTTGATTTCCACAGTAACAACAGAAGTGTCTCATAGACATTTTCTATAATAAATGGTGCTGAGAAAACCAGAAGAATGAAACTAGACCATTATCTTTTGTCATATATAAAAGTCAAATCAAAATGGGTTAAAGACTTGAATCTATGTTCCTAACCTATGAAACTACTGCAAGAAAACATCAAGGAAACTCTCCAGGACATTGGAGAGTTTCCCAGCCTCCCAGAAGTGGGATTTGGGAAAGAAAAATTTAACATAGTATGTATATGGAGCATGCTTAATTAAAATAGACGTATGACTGTGTGATACTTGTGCCACAGGACCATCTCTACCTATCTCCATGGTTCTGCACTGGACATAGCTTGATCTTCCTTGGCTTGCTAGCATTTTCTCTAAATTTGGGAGTCTTTTGAATGCACACTCTCAGGTCTCAAATTTAGCTTTGCACTTTCATATGGAGAGCTGCCTCTGAGCTGTACCGCATGTCAACACCCAGTCCTTAAATGTTTTTATCTCGCAGACAAGTGAGAGTCTGCAGATTGTACATATCTGCTGGCCATCCCAGAACCATCTGGGTCTTTAGTTAAGCATCAGCCTTCTGCTTACATAACTTGGACCCAGAAAGCTGCTGTAAATTTCAGGATATTGCTTAGCTAATTCCAAATAATTTATAGAAAAAAAAATATTATTGAAACGAGATACTGTGAAAATGTTGTGGTCTGAGTTTTCTAACATTTACTTTTTAAAATTTTCTTGATCACAGTAATTATTTTTCTAACATTACATTAAAAGTGACAGCTGAAAATGTTAGACAGGAAGGAGATGTAATTTAATGAAAAGGCATCTTTCTCCACATTGACACGGATGTTAAATCTTTTTTTCTTAAGGTTCTAATGTGGTCTAATTACTTTAATTTAAAATTCTGGATATGCATGTTTTATTCATGATTTTCTACATGATTGAGAAAGTTTTTGCAGTTCCTTTGAAGCTCTAACTTTGGAAATATAACAAATAATGAAGCCATCATGTTTTCAAAATGCTCAGATAGAGGAGACTTTTGAAAGACAGTATAATTATGAATCAAAGCTTAATCAGCTGCTGTGAAATGAGTTTTTAATTATTACATTGCCCCTGATATGCTAGAGTTCGCCAAGGTTAAGAGAGTGACCTCACATTCCTTCTGAAAGGGTAGAATTTTCTTTCCTTTGCAGCATATCACCTTGAATATTCAGAAACTAAGTTGTTCTGCTTCCCATGAAACCACTCCTCAGAAGCCATTTTTCACACTGACTCTTGGTTAATCTCACATGAGAAATAGAAAGTGTCACTCATTTTTCTCCTACTAAAATGCATTTCTGCAGCAGGAATAATGGCTTCTGAATCAGTACTCACCTATTCCCACTGAAAAATTCACATTTTTCAAGGTAGTTTGCAAGTTTATTAAAAAGATGTTCAAAGTATCAACCTTTAGATTTTAGAAATCTAGGTCAAAATAACCAGTTTTATTTCAAGTGGCCAAAGATGATACAGAGTTTCCAAACTCAGGAAGAGTGTGTTTGCACAAAGAGGCTTTCTAGGCAGACAATCCCGGATTTCTTTTGTTGTAAAGTTCAACTCATATTTCCTTTAGTAAATAGTAATTTGCTCCAGTTGAGAGCAGAAGAGACATGGTGTGAGTAACTCAACTTTCTGCTTCAAATGTAGACATACCCATGTATACACTAGTTTCTGGTATCTAAATAAAACTGGCAGGTTAAAACTTAAATATTTTGAAGCTCACTAAAAACCTAAGAAAAATATTTCATGACTATATGTCCAAAACAAAATCAAAATACTTTTGGTTTAAACTATCACAATATTTTTCCTCTAATACAAAATTTCACCAAATGAAATTCCGGGTCTAGCTTAGAAATTGGCACTAACATCTTGACCTCATCTAAATTGCTCTTTACAAATAAGTTTGAACTGTTATTTCAATGTCATTTAAGGAGGAGCACTTAATTCATTTATTTACAACTCAAAATCTCTCTGGTTCTTTAACATATGTGTGTGTGTGTGTATATTGTGAACCCACAAGTATCTGAGACAAGTCTCAGTCAATTTAGAAAGTTTGTCAAGGTTAAGGATGTGCACGTGACAAAGCCTCAGGAGGTCTTGATGATATGTGCCCAAGGTGGTCAGTGTATAGCTTGCTTGTATATATTTTAGGGAGACATAATACATCAGTGAAGGTGAGATTTACATTGGTTCCAACTGGAAGGGTGGATGGGACATCTTGAAGTGGGGACTTCCAAATTATAGGTAGATTAAAAATTTTTCTGATTGGCAATTGGTTGAAAGTTATTATCAACAGAAAGAAATGTCTGGGTTATGAGAAGGGGTCATGGAGACCAAGGTTTTACCCTGCAGATGAAGCCTCCAGGTAGCATGCTTCAGAGAGAATAGATTATGTTTCCTAACAGACTGACGGTTTGTGTTGATGTTAGTGCTGGTCAGCTTTCCTGAATTCCAAAAGGGAGGAGAGTATAATGAAGTATGTCCAACCCCTGCCTTCCCGTCATGGCCTGAACTGCTTTTTCAGGTTAACTTTGGAATGCCCTTGGCTGAGAAGACAGGGGCCATTCCAGTGGTTGGAGGGTCTTAGAATTTTATTTTTGGCTTAGAAGATATTTATATATTTGCTATTCAAATGTAAATCACAGAAAGATGTATAGATATATGAAACCTGACTTGGAGTTCCTATTAACAGGTTTTTTTTAGGGATAGCAATAAAACTTGGGTTCATTTAATGAGCATAAGTTGGATACTGAAATAAATGTTACTTGTAGGAGAGTTGTCATTAAAATGCTGCTCCAGGAATTTGATTTGCATAAGATCTGATTACATTTAGTAGCTCTTCACATGTCTATGCTGAATCAATGTCATTTCATCAACATACAGGTTATCTTTTCTGCTCACATTAGAATGGGCTCAACTTCTAGTTGAGAAATACAGTATTGCACACCCAGCCTATCCCTCTGTCACATGCTTTGTTCCCTCCAGTTCTCAGCTGAAAAGAGTGATCAGTCAAGTCTTATGCAGCATTTCTAAGGCTGAGCCAACCTTATGAACTTATCTCTTGAAAATGTTATCTACAAGAGTATTTGACATCTCTACCATTGGAGATAAATGGCATAAGAGCCAGTAGGCTTACCAGAAGTAAATAATAATAGCTAACATTTATTGAGCAATTATGAACTGCTAGATCCTAAACTAAGTGCTGCTCAAGCATTTTAATCTATCCTTTAACCTTCAGGCAGCCTGATGAGGCAGCTACCATTATTAATTACTCTCATGTTTGTAAGTGAGGAAGCCAAGCCTTACTGAGGTTATTTAACTTGCCCAGTATCAGAGGCTCCTCATTGGTGGAAACGAGACTTAAACTTTGAAGTGCATGTTCTTAGACATTCATTTCCCAGAATCTGAATAATCAACATTCTAAAATTATGCAGATCCAAACAAAGTACAATCAAAACCCTGCACTTAGTGACACTGTTGAAACGGAAACCTCAGAAGCAAGTCCAACTCATTGGGACAAAAGTCATTCAGAGGTGTCATCAGAATGCACTGAGCTCTCATGACACTAAGCTCAGAATAGTACCTGAGTGCCTCCCCCAACAACTACGTGCTGGTTGTTTACATTCCAGGCACTACCTTTAGGAATTAACCTCTAATCAGAAGGAAGGAAAATGGACAAAGTCTAAGTGATGCTTTTTGTAATGTATCAAGCTCATTTTGTGCTCAGAATTTCTATTGTGGACACTGAAATTATGGTTAGGAATTGATGGTAATACTGTAAGCTAGTAATGATGAAACTAGAGACATCCCCAAATTATTAAACCATATTGACTACCTGTGCAATTATACAGGTAGTGCTAAACACATCTTACCATACATATAGATATAGTTGTGTATATTATCACTAAGCTAATAAAGAGCTTCACAATTAGAAATCAACCAATGTGCACATAGAGGGCTTCTGCTGAATGTGGCTACGGTCCCAGTTCTACCCGCCCTCTTTTGGAATATAAGCAAGGCATTTGTGTACATTATCCTTCTCTAAGAAGGATTTTAAACTCAAAACACTGTCAGCTCCAGCCCTTGTCAGAATGATGAGACTTCCTCTGCCACAAATACTGAATATGGTAGTAATTTAAATTGCTAAATGCTGTGCCCTGCTGAAGCACACCTGTTAAAATAACAAAAAATACAGATTAAAACAAGAGATCATTATGCAATTAAGAGATTTGTGTAGCTGAATAAGAAACATGTCAGTTCACAAATAATGTATTCTACACTGAACACTATTGCTTCTGGATATACTTATCAAGCGTCACCAATTCAATCAATAAATATTTATTGAGCACCTACTATTAGCAAAGCACAAGGATAGACACTAAGATATACAAAATGATTAAGACCTCTCCCCTATTCTGAGGGAAGTTACTATCTAGAAGACATCTCATGTAGAAAATATTACTGGACTTGCTCTTAAACCTCAGCTGAACTATTCACTAATCCATCTAAATCCCTGAGAGAAATAATTTGGAATTAAGATTTCCAGATTTTTCTGTCTCATGTATTTTTCACTAAATTGCCAAAATTCATAGAAAAGTTCTGTTTTAAAAAAATGTAGTTTTCTTATATTGTGACCTGAAATAGCTGAACTCCAAATTAGTTCCTCAGACATTTGAAGCATGTTTGTCTTTTCTGTGTAGCTCTGTTAACACTCCTGCCTGAAGAGAAGTCACTAATACATTTTATTCTTGCATTGGGGACCAACATTTGATTTGCTTTGGCCTGAAGAAGGGAAGCATTTGAGTAATGTTCAGATCACTTTCAGGCACTGATTAAAGAACAGAACGTTTCCATGACTGTCAGAATAAGAGCTTAATGAGTGTAGACTGGGTGGGATTGGAGAGACTTCTTACCTCTGTGCTACACCGGGTGTTAAGTAAGCTTCTCCTTTGCCTCAGCAACTCATTCTTTCATGCCCCAAAATATGAAACACATCCCTTTTTTCTCTCAGCAATATTTGAGATGGATTTGAGGCAGATGTAGCTAGCTGTCCTTCATTCCCAAAGTCTAAACACACCTTGTTTCTGCTTGTGTCAGTTATTTTATATACACCTTTAACCTGGTGCCTAGTCCCTGGCCTTTGCCTCTGAAAGTTGCCCTCCATCACCACCAGATTAAGCTTCTCCCCAAAATAATTTCAGCCTCCAATTACTCACCACTGCTGGCAGAGTGAAATATACAAAACTTTAATATGGCGTGCAAGACCCTCCACTTCCAGGCCCTGAGGATCTCAATGCCAATAATAACCCCCTTCTGGATCAGTGACTACTGAAGGCATGCTTCCATATTTCCAAAAACGCTTAGGGAGACTGTGTCCCCAGGCAGACACAGACAAGCCCTAATGTCACTCTGTAGCAATGCACATGAGCAGATCTGTTGTGGTCAAAGGCTGGGTCTCTTCTGACCCAGTTTATGCTTTTCGAGATGCATCGCACCTAATGAAGGCAATGAGACTCATTCTCAGTCAAAAACATTTTCCCAAGACACATAAATTAACAGGAAAACACGTTAGCCTTAAAAAAACTGAAAAATGTTCAGAATAACACAGGTTTCCCTAAATTGCAAAAAGTTATACAGAAGAGAATTCTCATGGAAAACAGGCATTATCGGTCCCATTTCTCCCAAAGCCAACCTAGGAATCATCATTCTGTAAAAATATCAATAGAACAAACCCTGACTCTACCTTCCCCAGACTAAGTTGGATGAGTATGTCTTCCTATTCTGTTTATATATTTTGTATCTTATTTGTTTCCCAGATTTTGCTGAAGTTTGAGAATATTTTGGATTTGGTGTTTTTGAAAACATTTTCTGGAAAACAATGGGATACGATGTGCCAAACTTGGAACACCTTGAGAGTAAGGGCTGTTTTCATTTGTAGCTTTGTTGTGTAGCCTGTTATCTGGGATTAAGATAAGAACAGAAAGCATGCTGTAGAAGACCGAGATTCTAGCACCTATCATCTGTCACCGACAGACAATATGGCGTGGAGCAAAACCCTTAACCTATCTCAGTCTGAGTTTTCTCAACTGTAACTACAGATAATAATACAACCTACTTCACAGGACTTAAAAAGATAGAGGTCATAGAAGTCAGAATGGTGATTACATTTTGGGGAATGTAATAACTAGGCAAAGCAATGACTCACCTGATTATCCTCTGTAAAGTTGACCACAGCATTTAGCATAGGGAGGAAGCAGGTGGAACTATAGAGAAGTACCCCCACCTGACTCTACCTCCTCATCACACCATGGAGGCCACTGGCAAATTTCCAAGAGCATCAGCTCAATCTACAGCCTCCCCAGTTGGGAAGACAAAAGCAAGAAAAATCAACTGTCCAATAGCTGCTGGACAGTTCAGATAAAAACCTTTAGAAATCTTCTGATTCCTACAACTTTTGTATTTAAACAGTAGGGGAAAAAATAAACAATCTAAACCAAATAGAGTATTTTTAATGTCAACTAAAAGAATCTGTCCACCCCAGCTCCACCTTCATATTCAGAAAAGTGAATGAAATTGCCTGATACACATAAAAGTACTGATTTTGGAACAATAATTAAAATCTAATGGAGTTAATCAGTTTCATACAAAACTATAAATTTCATCCAAAGACATGATAAACTGTTGCATATCTGACTGCTCATCTACTCAACATTTTAAAATTCAGATTTCAGGCCCTGACAATGTTATTCATTTTAACTGAGAAACAGTCACACTATCTAAAGTCCTGGACATTTTATTCTAAGAAGGGGAGGGAAAAGAGAATCATTTTGGTTCTTTATGGGGGTCAAATTATACATCAAACAAAGTATGAAGTTCCTTCGCCAGATACATTTCATAAAGTTAAATGGCTCTTTCAGGATTATGCTGACAATAGAATCTTCAGTCTTTGTTATAATATAGTCTACGACCTCACTAATAAGGATAATAATGTATCATCAAAAAATGCTGTTAATTGAAAACTGTAAGTCTAATTAACCAGGGATGTGACCATGCATAACATATTATTAATAGAATGAAAAGATTGCATTACACCAACTGATACCAGAAAAAAAACTACAAGGACAGTCCAACAGTTCAAAGACTCTTCACATCCATTTTGGCAAAAGTTACTGATGATATTTTCCTTTCATTAAACTGTAGACTTCATAGCAAAATGACTTAAAACCAGAAGAAGAAAGTACAGCCAGATTTAAAAGATGGGTCAAAGGGCAGCTGCTAGAGATATAATCTATAAAGGGCCCTTAAACACGGCTGGAAGACATCAGAAATATGGTGCCAATTAACTCATGTTTCCACATGAAACTCTTTACGTAATGGGTAAAATGTAAATCGGTCCCACTCCCAGCGAATTAGACCGTTCTAATGAAAAATATAAATACTTTGTCCTAGTGCTCACCTCTTTCCATTGAATACTTTGTGATGTACATACGCACGGTCAGGAAGCTTGGGGGCCACTACAAGTCCTTGCACCAAACCTGAAAACAGCCAGCCGATTGTCACCTGAAGTTAGCAGTTATGGCCAATCAAAATTTCAACACTAAAAGAACATATGGTGCACAACTGTCTATAGAAAAATTGAAATTATCTACATTTAAAATTCTATGCCTCTTAAGAAGTTGATTATAAAAGTGGGGGAAAGCCTTTTTAAAAATCTAACAAGTAAACTGCATTACCGGAAAGTAGAATGCATTTTACCAGCATTGAGACTATCCAGGTCAAGATGGCATATTGAGAGCATGTGAAAACCTCCCCTTTCCAGCAGCTGGCACTTAAAATGATAGATTAAATACAATGGATATAGTTATAGATGTAGAATGTATGTATAGGTATAGATGTATAAACATACATGTGTAGTTGAAGACAAGAAAAAATCTCCATGGATTAGAAATAGAAAGGAACTCAGTAATATGAATACTTAAGTCTCATGGCTCAAAGGAATTTGGGTCTAGCTATGGGATGTTGAGACCAGGGCCTTAATGGTCTGATGGGATTGCTATCAAACCTACCTGACACAAGTCACATGGCTCAAAATCAGGCTCTGCAATTAAAGCTAGGAGCCAGATATGAGCTGCTTATCCAAAAATAATTCTGCCTGTCTGTAGTTATAGCTGGGGAAGAAGCAGAATCTCCTGCAGGACACAGAGCTCAGGTCTATCCCGTGTAAAGTTCACACCAGCAGCACAAAGCAAGATCCCACAATAAGCAACCAACAGAAGAGCCATCCCATGTGACTGGGATGAAAGGGGTTTAGGGCACTTACATCCAAGGTGGTTCTGTCCATTGAGCTAGAACTAATTGATTTTTTTAAACAAACAATTTTAAGAAGTTGAAGAATGAGACAAAGTTTCAGAACATGAGGAAACCAAAAGATTCATGTAAAAGTAATTTGGTTGTCCTTTATTCTTTTTTTAACTTTTAAGTTTGGGAGTAAATGTGAAGGTTTGTTACATAAACATACTCTAGTCACAAGAGTTTGTTGTACAGATTATTTCATCACAAGTATTAAGCCAAGTACCCAATAGTTACTTCTTCTGCTCCTCTCCCTCATCCAACATCAAATAGACTCAAGTGTCTGTTATTCCCTTCTTTGTGTTCATGAGTTCATCCCACTTATAGGTGAGAACATGTGGTATTTGGTTTTCTGTTCCTGCATTAGTTTGCTGAGGATAATGGCCTCCAGCTCCATCCATGGTCCCGCAAAAGACATGATCTCATTCTTTATGGTTGCATAGTATTCAATGGTGTGTATGTGCCACATTTTCTTTATCCAGTCTGTCACTGATGGACATTTAGGCTGATTCCATGTCTTTGCTATTGTTAATAGTGCTGCAATGAATATTCACATGCATGTGTCTTTTTGGTAGAATGATTTCTATTCCTCCTGGTATATATCCAATAATGGGATGGCTGGGTTGAATGGCAGCTCTGCAATTAGCTCTTTGAGGAATCGCCACACTGCTTTCCACAATAGCTGAACTAATTTGCACTCCCAACAACAATGTGTAAGTGTTCCCTTTTCTCCGTAACCTTGCCAGCATCTGTTATTTTTTGACTTTTTAATAGTCATTCTGACTGGTGTGAGATGGTATCTCATGGTTTTGACTTGCATTTCTCTAATGATCAGTGATACTGAGTTTTCATATGCTTGTTGGACGCATGTATGTCTTTTTTGGAGAAGTGTCTGTGTCCTTTACCCACTTTTTAATGGAGTTCTCTTGTAAATTTATGTTCCTTATAGATGCTCAATATTAGATCTTTGTCAGATGCATAGTCTGCAAATATTTTCTCCCATTCTGTAGGTTGTCTCCTTACTCTGTCAACAGTTTTTGGTGTGTAGAAGCTCTTAAGTTTAACTAGATCTCATTTGTCAATTTTTGCTTTTGTTGTGATTGCTTTTAGTGTCTTTGTCGTGAAGTCTTTGCCCACTCCTATGTCCAAGATGGTATTGCCTAGGTTATCTTCCAGGGTTTTTATAGTTTTGGGTTTTACGTTTAAGTTTTTTATCCATCTTGAGTTGATTTTTGTAGGTGGTATAAGGAGGGGAAACAGCTTCAATCTTCTGCATATGGCTAGCCAGTTATTCCAGCACCATTTATGGAATGGGACTCTTTTCCCCACTGCTTGCTTTTGTCAGCTTTGATGAAGATCAGTTGATCCTAGATATGTGACCTTGTTTCTGGGCCTCTATTCTATTCCATTGGTCGACGTGCCTATTTTTGTCAAAGTACCATGCTGTTTTGGTTGCTGTAGCCATGTAGTATAGTTTGAAGTTGGGTAACATGATGGCTCCAGCTTTGTTCTTTCTGCTTAGGATTGCCTTGGCTATTCAGGCTCTTTTTTGGTTCCATGTGAATTTTAAAATATTTTTTTCTAGTTCTGTGAAGAATGTTGTCGGTGGTTTGATAGAACAGCATTCAATCTGTAAATTGTTTTTGGAAGTATGGCCATTTTAATGATATTGATTCTTCAACATGGGATGCTTTTCCCATTTGTTTGTGTCATCTGATTTCTTTGAGCAGTGTTTTGTAATTCTCATTGTAGAGATCTTTCACCTACCTGGTTAGCAGTATTCCTAGGAATTTTATCATTTGTGGCAATTGTGAATGGGGTTGCCTTCCTCATTTGGCGCTCAGCTTGGCTGTTGGTGTATAGGAATGGTAGTGGTTTTTGTACATTTGAGGACCTTGAACACACTTAAAGTTATTTTCAGTACATCACCAACTACTATCTCTATTTTACCTTAATAGGAGGGAATGTTTTGCGTCAAATAAATCTCTCCCATTGGCTGAGCAAAATAACACATTAAGAAGTAGATTATTTCAGAAGCTCTTTGATCAAACTGTTAAAGGATTGAAGCCTCCCAACTCTTCCCATACATTTTCCTTGTGGGAAGAAAATAGATGTAACACTATGCTACTCAGTTATGTGTAATTTCAGTCATGATTGAAAGGCGGTTCTAAAATGAGTTAAAATATTATATTTAGTCCACATACTACCAAATCTCTTATTTTCAATATATGGAAATTATACAACTTTTAATAAAATGCAATTTGTTGATATTCATAATGAAGAATACTAGGGTACCCTGGGCACCAGATATATCCCTGGCTAACAATTTTATTCTTCTTGTTTTGATCCACTTATCTCTGCTAAGATGCAGAAGAAAAACACAATTCTTCTCTTTAAATTGTCCATTGAAATTGTTTTGTTTAGTATCATGAGTTGAGACTGATTTTGGGTAAAATCCCCTTTATAAAATGCGTAATAAATTTGCATATTAGATTGCAGCCACAGAAAACAAAAATCGTACCTGATGAAGTTCAAACTTCCTCAATTAGCAATGCCAAGATTTTGTCAAGATTATTATTGTCCTACTACTTAAAATGTAAAACCACTGTTGCTTAATCTGTCTTCACCACTGTTCTCAAATCCTATCCCTCTTAATTACTAAAATTGTTAATTTCCAGGTCAGAGTACCTGAAGATGAACTGCATTAAAGTATAACTACTATTTCCACATGTGAACTGTCATATGTAAGAAGAACTGAACACTGTTTCAAGTCATGAATATTATCATTCTTTGTGAAAAATTCTTCCCTGGGATGAATTTTTCTACTCCACAAAACAGATTTGGATACAAAGAATAAAATTAATTTCCTCTAATTGTACCATGAGGTAGCAGTGAAACAAATACATATAAGAACTGAAATCTTTTGCACAATAATTGTCTTGGTAAGTTAGACACTATTAGTACAGAGATTTTAATGTCCTATAGAATACAGAGGACATATTTTAAAATAAACAAAAAAATCCAAAAAATGAAGAGGCTTTCCAATTTCTTATGTAAAACAACATCAGTGGAAGAGCCCAGCAAAAAACAGTTTTCTGTATCATGAAGAAAAAGGTTGTAATTACATTTTTACTTTTGAATAAGCTCTTCTGCCTGTGTTGTGTCTGTGCTTCAGTCTAATCGAAAATGAAAAATCTCCAACGTGAAGAAACACAGTGACATCCAGAGCCTAAGGCTTGATTCACAAAGTAACTCCACCAGTAATATTTTTGTGGTTTCAGAAAGTGGAAAAACATTTTGGCTTGCAGTATTAAATTTAATTCATGAAGTTCAGTAGCAATACTTCTGAGGACAGAGAAAAGCCAGTTTTCAATATAACTAGTCCAGAAAAAAAAATACATTGTCAAAATTTCAAAATATGGGTTTTAGGGTTCTGAAACAGAGGAAGATATAAATGGTTTATTATATATCACAGATTGCAAAAAGATCATAAAGGTTTCCTAGGGTTGATACAGCTATCCAAAAAACAAGGAACAAAACAACAGAACAAAATACCAAAGGTGTTTTCCATTTTTGTTCTCTTGACTTTTATAATAGGATTCTAGTTTTCTAGTTGTCCAACAGTATGACATACATTTAAAAACTTAGAAATTAGGCTGTTTTCCACAGAATTTTTTTTGTTTTTGTTTGTTTGTTTGTTTGTTTTTGAGACAGAGTCTTGCTCTATCACCCAGGCTACAGTCCAGTGGCACAATCTGGGCTCACTGCAACCTCTGCCTCCCAGGTTCAAGTGATTCTCCTGCCTCAGCCTCCCGAGTAGCTGGGATTACAGGCGCCCACCACCGCGCCCAGATAATTTTTGTATTTTTAGTAGAGAATGGGGTTTCACCATCTTGGCCAGGCTGGTCTCAAACTCCTGACCTCATGATCCACCCACCTTGGCCTCCCAAAGTGCCGGGATTACAGGCGTGAGCTACCACACCCAGCCAGAAATGACATTTTTAAGACAATGAAAGAAAAGGAAAAGTCTTGGTTTGTGAGTATATACTTATATATGATTTGGGCGAGGGGGGTGGACATCAGGTATAACACAAACCACTTACAAAGATCAAGCCACATTTTTCACTGGTATCTGGCCATGTGTCAGAGTACTGGCCTATTTGAGACTCTTATGCCCATTGAGTATAGACACAAAGTTCCCAAAAAGAAAATATTAAATGCACCATGTTTCTTTTAGCATTGTATTCATAGTAGAAGAAAAAACATTAGAAACGTTAGAAAGTTGAATATTCAAATGAGGACTTCAAAGAATTTGTAGAGTTTGCGTTACAAAATCTAATACTTGTAATAAAATAATATGCTTTAATTGTATGTTTAAGAACATAATCATAATTTAAATAAAATTCTCCAGTTATTTTTAAAATAGTATAATTTCCCCCTTTGAATATCTGATTCCAAAACCTAGCTTACCTTAGTTATAAATCAAGAAAGGCTATCCCTTTTTATCTTGTTGAATATAAACATTGTTCTACATTCTCAAAAGCACAGAAAACATTTCCATTTATTAATTCTTTCTAATTTTCAATCAATGGAAATAGCACCTGTCAGAAAGCTCTCTTGCTGCCACTATCATACCCAAATTCCTTATTTTTTCTGGTTCCCTCAATAAACTGCAAGATTTGCTATACAGCAGTTACTGGCAATTTAATTCTATTACGTAATCAATGTTAAAAATATGATGTTTCGTCACATAAGTTTGCAATGGCAGAAACCTTATTAAAGCATATATTTTATTACACAAATAGACAGAAATTTAAACACTGGAAAACTGGAAGGAGTTTTAAAAGAGATAGCCAACCATAGTTTGTTTCATGTTAAATTTTTTCAAACCTTTAAAATTTAAATCTATTTATACATTTCCAGGTCAAAAGAAAACTCAAATGAACATAAGAATGATATAAAACTTAATACAGCATAAAAATAAACTATAATTGTTTTATGACTTTATATGCACCGAGGCTAAATATTAGCATATAGACCCAAGGAGTTTTACTAAAAGAATATTATGCCATGACCAAATAAGTTTCTTATCAGGAATAAAAGGATATTGAATATTAGAAGACTATTAAAGGCAATATTTGTTTGTAGAAGGTATGATTGTATATGTGAAAATGCAGATATTCTTTTCAAAAGCTGCATATTAAAATATGAAACTAAGCTGATTACAAAAATCACATAAAAAGCATGTTTTCTATGTAGAAAAAGTAAGATGTAATAGAAAAAGGACTTTAAGAAAGAAAAAAAAGGTATAAGTGGGTAGGAACTGTATTTTTAAAAAAGGTTTGACTGGGAGTGAGGGCACATAAAAGAAGTCTTACATGGAAAGACTTATTTTTAGGAGGGATTAAGGGATTAGGAAATCTGAAATTAATCTAAGATTCAATGTAATATAACCAAAATCCTGGAGATGTTGTTTTCTTTTCTTCCTGCCTTTCTACTTTTTATTTCATTTTTCAACTTCATGAGAATATCATCCTCAAGTTTGCTTGAAAAACTAAAGATTTAAAAATGGCCAGGAAAAAAGACTAATGTATAATGTATGTATAATGTAAACTATGACTAATGACAAGGAATTAGCCTTGCCAAATATACATACATAAAACTACAGTAAATAAAATATGACATTCCACAAGAATAGAAAGATGGAGCCATGAAACAGAATTTGAAAAAGACCCCGGTATGACTGTTCCTTCATTATCTGATAAAAGATATGTTTCCTTTACAGAAGACTAGACCACAAATAGTGTTAAGATAACTTATTTGAAAGGGAAAAAAATTGTAAGCTAGACAGCTATCTCGCTATTTACTTTAAGATAATTCCAAATAGATCACACACTTGAGATGTTCTTAAAAAACAGAAATAGCAAGGTAGATGCCACAATACACTGTCTTATTTTCATAAGTCACACACTGACATTTCTGCCATATTCTAGAAGCAAATCACTAAGTCTAGCCCATATTCAAGGGAAAATAAATTCGGCTCCACCTTTTGAAAAAAATACGTCGAAGAATTTGCAGACATTTTTAAGTCACTACAGGAAAAGCTTAAGTATTTATTAACAAAGGACTGGTTAAAGTTTAGCAATTGTCTCTAAACATTTTTCATAGCATACCGTTCAGCTAAAAAAAAAAAAATTAAACTGAAACATGGAAAATATAAACATTTTTAATTATATACCCATGCACTTGACTAATATAATGTTATAAAACATACAAATTTTTAAAGTTTTAAATGAGATAAAAAATAAACATAAGTAGAAGATCTATATTTTCTTCTCACACCCTAATGAATCATCTAAAGATCCCTGAGGTGAGTATACTCAGTTAAGAGATTACTGAAATATATGCAGACATTAAAAAAGCAAAATACTGAACAATATATGTAAGCATATCTCATCTCTGTAAATAAAATATACATATATGCTTTTACACGCCCATAAAATTTATATTCTACTATAAAAGAAATGCTTAGGCATAGTTATCTTAGGGAAAGGGTCAAGCTGGTGATGAGAAAAAGCAAAATTTTATATATCTTTTTATTCCCTTCTATAACTTGAATTTCATATGCATGTTTTCATTTTTATAATCACATATTTTCTTTTGTTCAAAGAAAAAAAAGCAACAATACAAAAATAAAAACAATCCAATAGAAAATGAGCAAAGAATATGGAAAGATAGTTCTCAGAAAAAGTGAGTAAAAATACTTCATAAACATTTAAAATATTCAACCTCACAAGAGTAATGTATATTAAAACTAGGTAGAGATACCATTTTTAATTTATCAAATTGGCAAATACCCTGAAGTTTGACAACACACTGTCTTTGCAGGAGGAAATGTCACTTTCCTTCACTGCTGTTAGGATGGCAAACGGATACAACCTTTGTGGAAGGCCATTTGGCAGTATCTACCAAATTAAAAATGTATGTGCTCTTTGACCCAGCAATTCCACTTCTAGAAATTTATCCTACAGATATATGCAAATAACATATGGTCAGGGTTATTTATGGCAGTATAGTAAATAATAGTGGAAATTGGTGTCAACCTAAATGTCCTTTAATAGGAGTCAAGTAAAATAAATTATGGTAAATCTGGTCCATTTAGTATGTTACAGCTATTAAAGTAAATAAGAGCCTCTTTACATGCATGTTTATGAGTTCAAAGACATATTATTAAACTTTAAAAGGCAAGGGCAGAACACCGCATAGTATGCTACCGCTGGATTAAAAAGGAGGAGGATATATTTATATTTGCTTGTGTGTACATAAAATTACTAAAAGGAGAGAGAAGAATATGACTGCTAGTGGAAGGCAAAACCGGATGTCTGGGACAGACTGGGTGGTGGGCATTTCACTATGTATACTTCTGTAACTTTTGACATTCGACCTATGTTAATGTATTACTTAAATTAGATAGTATAAAATAATGATACTGGCTAATACTTAATAATAACTTGCCCTGTGCTAGACACTCTACTCCTTTACATATTATTTAATTCATACATTTTACAGATGAGGACACTGAGACCCAGGAAGGCTAAGAACCAGCTGAAGTCCTCCCAGAAGCAAGGGGTGGAACTGAAATATTACCCCAGGTGGTCCAGGTCAGACGCATTGCCACCTGGCAACTAAACATTAATAATGCCACTTGTTACGAGACGCAGTTGGGATTATTCACTGTTCATTGACAGTCAAAATAATTATAACAAAAGTAATTTTTCCAGTGATATTATCTTATAAGACTTTACAGATGACATTCAAATGGAACCACCAGAGATGTATTAGATCAGTAATCAGGAGATATGGATGTTAACCAGCTCTACGTTTTATTTTGAAATCCAGACCTATCACATAACTTAAGTTGCCTGGATTATCACAAGTCCTCCAGCATTTTGGGGTCACCCTTTTCTTTAAAACCAAGTCAAATTGTTTGCGTATCCACCTCAAATCACAACAGTGTCTCACTCACTTTTCCCCATTCCAAAGGCCATATTTCTAATGCATTTAGGACAGCAAGGGTTGTTTCCCATCTGCTCCTAAATCAGGCCACCAGAAAGCCACTTTTGGACTGTTGCCATACATCTACACATGCTGTGTTCTCAGCCTTCATCCCTTATTGATGGTCACTGCCATGAGCTTGGGAACCGGCCCCCTCTTCCCTTTTCCTACCCAAGCACCATGAACACTGTAACAGACCATTTCAGGTACTGTCAAGAATATATAAAACAAGACAGAAAGGACTTCAAGTCAACGAGGGTAGGCCTTATTTTCTATACAATATTTGAATTTTGCTTTGCCACATTGTGGGGGTGGGGGGCAATGCCTCTGTCTAACAAGAGGCATTGTTCCACCTTTTCCAAATCCACTGCTAACAATAAAACTCCCTTTGTGAAAGATAGAGAAATTTGTAGTTATAGGAGAGGTTTAAGCCATATTAGTTTTTGTTCAGTCTCAGAAGGTATTTCTCTATAGGCTCCAAATAGTTGAATATTCAAGAAGTTGACTATCTGGGAGAGTTCACGAACCTTCTTTTATTCAATCACCAATGCTAAAAGTCATAAGCTCAATAAAGAAGAAAACAGAAAACAGCTTCTGTTTTTCCTAATTGAAACATCTCTGTAATAGCTGAAAGCAAAGCCTTCAAGTTTCCATGATTTCAAATTCTTTTATCAACAATGTGACAAGGAACAAGAAAATTTATACATCCCAGGGGCAAGACACTGAAAATATGTTTCAATACTGACCTGTACACACAGCTACAAATTGGTGATTTTTAAGAACAGATTTAGAAATAAATCTGAAATTGGCCAAATCAGTTCGTAAATGTTAACAGGGCAGAGTGGATATCTTTTCCAGAATTAAAACTGTCTCAAGTCCTGTGTTAACAATGGTAGGAACACTTTTATTGTATCAGGACAATCTATAGTTTGTCTCTCAAAATCATTTTTAAAAACCACAGGGGAGGTTAAAGGGCAAAACAGTTGCCTACATGATCTTCCCTGATATTAGCAGTCCCTGGGATTACCTCCAGCACTCTCTACTCTTCCCCATTACCTCTCCAGATAACTCTAATGGCAAGTAATCTAAATGCTAGTACTGCACTGTTGGCATTTGTACCCACCATTCCTTGGAAGCTGGCATTCTCCACGACTTGAACAGATGAAAAGAGAGTTATGTCAAGAAAACTGCTGGCTCTGTTTTTCCTATTTCAGGGATTCAAAGTACCTATCTTTCCGGGCTCATCACCCCAGCTACCCTCCAAGTGGAAATGCTTAGTGATAGTTCTCAGAATCCATGGGGCTTTCCTGATGGCTTTCAGATGGTTTTAACCCAAACTTGGGTACAAAGTTCAGCATCCTAGCAAAGATGGACAAGGGCAAGGTCACTTGGAGTCAAGTGTGGGTTAAGATAAAGCCATTGCTTCATCAGCAATAGGAGGCAGTCAGTAAGTTGTCGGTTAAGGGTCAGGATGCTGTGACTGAGAAGGCAGGGGCTGGCCTCTCTGGCCACAGAGTGCGTAACTGAGGCAATCAGAAAGGTTTGGGAAGAACAAAAGGTAGAACAGTGTCAGGGTTAGACACTAGACCAACAGACTGCTTCAGTTAGTTACCTGCCAGCTGTGTAGACTTTGTGCTCACCGTTTTCTCAATTAAAGGAGAAGAATACCTAACTCATGAGTTCTTTTTGAGCACTAAATGAGTTCATACATTTAAGTACTTAGAAGAGTGCCTAACATAAAGCAACTACTCAATAAATGTGTTAAGTGTAATTAGCTATCATTACATTACTCTTGCTTCTTTAGATGTCCAGGGCCACACCACGGGACACATTTCCTGGCTCGCATTGACATTCTAAGGGACGAATGCCAGGAGGTCTCTAAGATGGTATGGTCCCTAGCTTGGGGATCTCATGAAAGAGGCAGCAGGTATATGGCTAGGCAGTCAAAGTAGCCAACCCAATAGGTCAGGTAAGATACAACATGGAATTTCCTCCTTAGTAACTTCTCTAATTCCATCCTAGATGGTTTTCTAAGAATGAGGAGATTCACCAGTTTTCTAACTGTGGTTGCCACTCTCTCTTTGACCTCATTATCTAGATAAGCAGCTTGGATCGATGGGATAAAAACGGCATGCACTCTTCATTAAGTCAGCTCATGATGCAAGTAGCTTCCCTCCTTCAGTGAATTTCAGTGTTCATTTCCAAAGCCTGGCTGAGCAGCAGTGTCAACGCCCCTTCTTAATAGGTATTGGAGAGGCTGAGTCTGGTTATTCCTTGTCACTCTAGCTCATGGAGCACTCAGTGCCAACTGTCCTCAGGGTTTTTAGACCAAAATTATAAGACAATAGGAAATGTCCATTTAACATCCTTGCTTCCACTCATGTTTGTTTGGGCCTGGTGACTTCTTACCTGGGAATGCATTTGGAAACTTCAAGTTACCTGCAAAACGTCAGTAAAACTACACACAATGAAAGAAAGAACCTTGAAGAGTCCATTTTGGTGTCAGACAGCAAGGGAAATTGTATAGTATTGAGTCTTAACAATGGCCATTGATATAATTTAACCAAAGGCAAGTTGTCTTGACTCAGAACTTTCCAGAAAGAGAAATAAAATCGACTTAATTCATTTGGGTAGCAACCAGACTTTGGTTTATTTTCTTCATATCCTAAAGAATATTTTTTAAGCCAAAAAAAGATAGATGAAAGGAATAGGGCTAATACAAGTCAATTTTAAATAAATTCTGTTTTGTCCAAAAGCAGTGCCAAGTTCACATCAGGCACAAGAAAACCAGAGTAAACACCAGAGAGTTGAAAGTGTGATTGTCCCCTGCCCTTCAAGGCCACATGGTACTGAGTAGCAGCCGTAAGAGCTTTGTGAAAAGTGAATCCAGTCAGAATGCAGACACCCCCTCCTCTAATGGAGACAGACCAACGAGAGATGGAGGATTTGCTTTTGACTTGGGATAGAATTTTTATTCTACCACACACAAGGCAATAAGACAGTGATCAAGGCTGCCTCCTCCCTTAGGATTTTAAAATATACCCAAGCCCAAGAGGTGACAGGGGTTGGGGGAAAGCAAGGGAAGGAATGAGAAGATGTTTGTCAAAGGGTACAAAGTTTCAGACCCACAGGAGCAGTAATTTTAAGATTTGTTGCACTGCAGGATGACTATCGTCAAGTGGCAGTAAAGAACTTGCTCACACACATGAACTTTCAAGCTAGACATTGGGTTTTTTGGAACAATTTCTTTCCTTGCCAGGTCAATATCCTTATATAAGTTATTTAAACGTCGCTAAGCCTCTATAAAAGGGGTTAATAATAATCCTCCTGCATAGAGTTGTGAGGATTAAATGTCTTCACGCATGGGAAACATTTAAAATGTCTATTTCAACAGAATAGATAGTAGACATTGGAGACTCCAATAGGTTGGGGAGTAGTCAGGGATGAAATACTATCTATTGTGTAGGGTCCAATGTACACTGTTCAGGTGATGGGTACACTCAAAGCCCAGACTTCACCACTATGCAATATGTCCATGTAACAACTGTGCTTGTACCCCAAGTCTACAAAAGTGAGAAATAAAATGTATATTTCCAGATAAGAATTTCAAATGTCTTACCATAAAAAATGATAAATTAGCAAGGTGATAGATATGTTAATTAGCTTGATTTAATCATTCTATACGTGTGTATATATGTATATGTGTGTATATATATGTATATATGTATATATATACACACGTGTGTGTGTGTGTGTGTGTGTGTGTGTGTATACTTTTTTTTTTTTTTTTTGGAGACAAAGTCTCATGCTGTTACCCTGGCTGGAGTGTAGTGGCACTATCTCAGCTTACTGCAACCTCCACCTCCCGGGCTCAAGCGATTCTCCTGCCTCGGCCTCCCGAGTAGGTGAAATTACAGGTGTGCACCACCACACCCAACTAATTTCTGTATTTTTAGTAGGGACAGGGTTTCACCATGTTAGTCAAGCTGGTCTCAAAACTGACTTCAAATGATCTGCCCATCTCAGCCTCCCAAAGTGCTGGGATTATAGGCGTGAGCCACCACACCAGCCTTAATCATTCTGTATTATATATATAACATCACACTGTACCCCATAATTGCATACAATTATGATTTGTCAATTAAAGATAATTTAAGAGAGATCAGAGTAAAACATACACCCAAGCTCAATAAGAAGTTATCAACTATTAATCTAGAAAATGTCTTATATCTTGATTTGAAGTATATACATTTATTATTTCCCACACCAGATACACTGATAACTTTCAGTCCTATGGATAATTAAAAGGAATTATGATTGTCTTATATATATAGCATAATAATCACTTACTTTACAATATATAATTTGCCATCCACACATTACCATTTTATCTGGCCATTTAACTACAGGTAATGATCCTTTATGAATCAAGCCCACGACCTGGAGATTTTCTATCTCATGTTCCTTTGGACCATTGCAAAAACAATATAGAATGCCTGCAGTGGAAAATTAGGCCTAAACTTAATTATCTTGCAGCCTATTTCCTGAGTTTAATTAACTTTTCTGAGTGATTTCTACTGCAATGAGGACTAGGCCCATTTTGTATTATTTAGTGTCATAATTTCTCTTCTCCCTCAGTTCCAAGGACACCACAAGCTCCCTCTAGTCCTAATTGCCATGGCAAATGCAGAGAAGAGAACTGAAAAACAGCTATAACCAAAATTAAGAATGTGCGGCTGTGCATACTAACATAGGGTCGGAAATACTATGAGTATGCTATCTATAATTTCTGCTAACCTCTAAATGAACTGACTTTAAATATTTTATTATCTTGTTAAGTAAACTCATATTATAGATTCAAGTTCATGTCATTACCGATCAGGCTGTTTAAGGAATATGAATTCAGCCCAGCCAACAGCCTTTCATATGCTAGAATATGACACACAGTTTGTAGTTTAAAGTGTCTTCCTTCTCCATACTTATGCATAAAGCTACTCTAAGAAGACTAGATGCAGAAAGATAACCTGCCTCTAGAAAGCATCTGAACCTCTTCCCCATAGTAGTGGAATGAATGTGGCCTTTGGAGCCCAGCAGATTGAAATCAATCCAGGCTTCAGACAAAGGTAACTGCCCCATTGAGCAGTTGAGATAATTAAATAAGATAACCAATCACCTCCCTTGCCTTTCCCTTTCATGATATAAAATGTTTTAGGGAACAAAACAGTTATTTCCAGGGAAAGTATTGCTTGGCTTTCAACATGCCAGTGTGTTTTGTGAATGGCTAAAAGGGCATGTGAGGAGGCAAACAGACAAAGAATGAGGGGGCCGGGTACAGTGACTCACGCCTGTAATCCCAGCACTTTGGGAGGCCGAGGCAAGTGGATCACGAGGTCAGGAGTTCGAGACCAGCCTGAACAATATAGTGAAACCCCGTCTCTACTAAAAATACAAAAATTAGCCAGTCATGGTGGCATGCGCCTGTAATCCCAGCTACTCAGGAGATTGAGGCAGGAGAATCGCTTGAATCCAAGAAGTGGAGGTTGCAGTGAACCGAGATCACACCACTATACTCCAACCTGGAAGAGGGGACCTTCTGCTGAGACGGGTAAGAATGAAACAAAATAGAGAAAAGTTTGTGAAGAATGTTGTTTGTAAGAAAAAAATAGAAAAAGCCATGGAGAAAAGATGGAAGAGAAAGAATACAAAGTATTCAGGACATGTCGACGTAAAGCAAAAACGAGCCGCAGCTTCTAGGAGAGTCTATGACAAGAAAACAAGAACTCCAAGAAAACAAAGTGCTCCCAGGTCACCTTCTAGCCTCCAGATCCTGCTTCCACTTTTATCCATGGCTTTGGTGCTATTCAGGCACAGAGCTTGGCTTCGCACCAGGTGGGCAGGGAGCTGATGAAGGTTGGTACTGAGAGGTGCTGTAAACATTCTGATCCCACCAGGTGCCTCATGCCTGTCTCGTCACTCATTCACACTGCTGGGCCAGTCATATGGTTGAGATTTTTCTTGCTTTAAAGCAAAATTATCATCCTTAGTTCTGCAATGGGGAAGGTAAGGGATGAGGGATGATCTCACCACCGAGGGACATTTTGACTGGCTCCATCCTGTCCCTCTTTGGTCCCCGCCCCGCTTAGCTAGCCATGGAGATTTTCCCTGCCATGCCAACATCTATCTTTGAGCTGTCCAGGATCCTATTTCTCACCCAGGTATAAAGGGAGGTAGAATGAGGAGTGCTTACGATGGTGCTGAGCCATGGAAAGGGGCATCTCCACTCCAGGAACATCAGTTGGGGGCACAGATTGATGCCAGTACTGGAGGGCAGGCTGCTGTCCACATGAAGTCCTCTCCCGAGAGCAAAGAGAATAACGCAGATCTTTGGCTCAGGTTATGTGTGATGCCACAGCTTTAGCTGACACCAGTGATAATGGCTGATACTTGCAGTGTTCTTTCCTAGGCTTACCAAGGTGGTTGTCCAGACTCAAACACAAGCAGCTCTGGAAATATTCTGTTCTGTTATTAAGTGTCCCATAGCTGAGATGTCAGGATTGAACCACCCAATCCTTATGTAACTAGGGCAGTGACATGTGCTGAGGTCCTGACATTCTTGTTGCTACTGTGACCGCACTCACATCATCTCTAGACTTGGAAAAATTCCCCTCCACACATTCATCTTCTTGCTTTCATTCAGAATTCTCAAATCTACCTTGTTTAGAGAAATAATTCTCAAGAATTAGCCCAATATTTGATTCTATTTTTCAAAGACAAAAAATAGACTCCGGCATAATAGAGAACTTATTTCTCTCTCATATTTAGTCCATAGTCTTGGCCATCACAGGCTCTTACAATCCATGTACTGGTCCTTATTTTAAATTAAAATTTTTAAGACTTATCCCTGAGATTACACTGAGCCGTAATGGGCTTTGTACCTGAATATCTTCTGCCTAGGTCTCTCCCCAGCCGCCCACACACTCCACTGCACAGGCCTTAAATCATCCCTACACACCCTGCTCTTGTACCTGCCAACATCATCCACTGTCTAAATGCAGCTAGCAGCTGTTTATTTACAATTAGATCTGCCAGCTGGAAAGCAAACATTCTACGTTACCGAATCAATCAATGTTTCAGGGAGCAGGAAAAAAAAGTCAGGTACAGCATGAAATGGAAGACAGGAACATTACGTTATATTGCAGCTGTCCTTGTCCAATGCCATTAGACATTCTCAGCAGTAAGAATTAATATAACTACAGCCTATGATCAGCTGTCTTCTAGTCACAGATTTGACATCTAAGAAATACAACCTACTAGAGGTAAGGATTTGGGTTATAGAAGGCCATAGCCTGATGACATGAACAATTCTGTCCTAAGGGATGGTTCTCTGTAATAGAATCAGGTTTTCTACCCAATACTATGTTTCTCATTTTTTTTTCTAAGTAGTGAATTCAAGTAGTGATTAGAGCTGAATCATACACATTGATATTCAAAATGATATATTACCATGTACATGTTACTTGGGAGTATTTTATATGTATTTGGGTGCACTCTCTCATTTCGGAAATATCAAATGATTAAATCCTCATAAAGTGGCCCTTGACAAGTAATCCTTCAGTTTTTATTGACTTACATATTTACTGGCGTTCTTGACCTTGATTTCACTGCTCATTCATATAGCACAAGTTAAAACATGTTTGCCTGATTTGTTCCTCAAATTAGTAAAGCAAAGGAGAGTAACAATTTAATAGGAATACAGCAGCAAAAGTCTAACGGTGTGGTTTGGGCTTAGAAATTAATGCTCAAATTGGTGAGGCTTTTTAATCAGATCTGTTTGAGTTTTCTTCTAATTTTTGTTTTTTTGGTGGTGATCAATGGGAGTTATAATGGAGAAAGGTGACTAGTTATAAAATTGAAGAGTCACTAACCATGAGATTTTAGTATACAACCTAATATTTTTGGCCCATGAAAATTCCATATGAATGCATTCATACTTGTCAATGTCCTCTAAAACTCCCTGCAGTTTAATTGAGTAGCCTTTCAAAGAAACTCTAGAAATGTCCTTCTCTAGCCCTGGTGTGCTATGAATTTGAAAGTCTCCACTGTGTGTGCTGGCTCCTAATAGGCAACAGTATTGTGCAAACGTAGAAACATCTGCTGCAGCCACTAACAGCTTATTGAAAATGTCTAGCCAATCCTGCAGCAGATCCCCTCTGCCCCCATTAGAAAATATGCTGGCAGTCAACAGAAACACAGAAAAACTTGGAGAGCTTCAGAAAGCAGGAAAAGACAGTGAAGGGCTTTGGGAGAATAAATAAAACCCTCTCAGCCAAGTTGTAGGATTGGCCATTTGTGGTTGCAGAGCCTTCATTAAGAGGTTTCCATTTTCTATAGCCAGTTGTTTCCCCTCCCCAACCTTACAGGTTCAGACTCCACCCTTTCACCACCAAACTACCTCAACCTCAAGAGGAGTGATCCACTTTCATACTACCTGTTCACCTCACTATTCAAAGTAGCCTTATAAATACTCAGTTTCCCAGAGTACATGGGAGAGGGTATGGTTTAAAATTACAAGCAAATGCTGGGAAATAGTTAAGTTGGTGCTGTGAGTAGGCAAACTTAGAGAAAGCTCAGACTGAAAGGCAGGCAATCAGACCATTCATTGCAGGACCTCCACAGGCACAAGGGGATAAAGTCTCAAGCTAAATAAAGGTCAATAAAAATTGAAAGAATGTTCCCAGGGGTGGGAGACTGTGTTGAAAACAGAGAGCTAAGTGTGGGGCAGTCATTTGCTTCCGGTTCCTTGGGAAAAACAAACATCATGGACCTTGCGATGATGCCTTTTCCTTTCTCACAACAGCTCACTGAGTACAAATCAATTGGATATGACCTACTCAAAGTCATTGTGTTATTAGAGCTTTTCATTCTTTTTGTTTTGCTCCTGGACGATCCCTCCTTTCTCCTTCACCTTATGTTCTCATTCCCATCACTCATGGCATTCAAGTAACATCATATTGGTTTCGATTATTTGATTGAACGCAACATAAATGAGTTCTAACTTTAGCAAAAGAAAAAGAAAAAAGAAAAAAAAAAACAGGCAGCTGGAAATGGAGAAATATATCAACTGGAAAGGTAACCTGAGTAGCCAGGTATAAGGAAAGAAGAAAACCAGGGTAACACTAGAGAAGTAATGGACAGCCTCTTCAGAATCACCAAAGGATGAGTCAGATCCAATCATTTGGAGTCTTATTGATGTTATTCAGGATTCAAATTCCTAGGTAGGGTTATGTGCCTACCCTTGGGCAGGCTAGGGCTGGGCCCCCAGATTGAGATTCCCATGGAGGCTGTGTGGAGTTGGCGAGGGGAAGGTCCACAGTGCTGGTGGCAAAAGGTAGGCTGGGTGCTGGGCAGGCACTGCCCTCAACCATCCCCCACAACCACATCCAGCATGTACATGAAGCAATGGGATGAAGCTCAGAGAAACTACATGTCAGGTTCAGCTCCTAAAATACAAGTTTATCCAACTGCTCTTCACTTTATTGCTAAATACATCCTCTTCTAACACTGCATTTGATACATTTCATTCCTTCCTTTAACACAGAAATTTCTCATTTCAGTATTTAGCTTTCACAGTGAACTGTCACCAGGCTTTAATTCCTGCCATGGTCTGAACATTTGTGTCTCTCCAAAGTTCATATGTTAAACAAATCCCCACTGTCATGGTATTCAGAGGTAGGGCCTTTGGGAAGTGATTAGATCGTCAGGGCAGAACCTTCATGAATGAGATTAGTGCCCTTATAACAGAGGCCCCAGGGAACCACCATGTGAGGACACAATGACAAGTCAGCAGTCTGCAACGCACAAGAGGGCCCTCACCAGAACCCAACCATGCAGCGACCCTAATGTTAGACTTCCCAGTGTCCAGAACTGACAAATAGGTTTCTTTTGTTGATAAGTTCCCATTTATAGTACTTTATAGCCCAAATTAGTCTACTAAGGCGAATCTCCACTCTTGCCCATTAAATAATTCCGATTAATTTTATCATAAAGACCAAGACATAGCTATAAAAAATATCTCCCAAAAAAGTCATTTTCAATCACATTAGTGCTGTCCAGTAGAATTTCCTGCAATAGTAGAAATGTTCTATGTCTGGGCCATCCAATGTGGTAGTCACTAGCCATGTGTGGCTAGTGCAACTGAGGAAATGAATTTATTTAACTTCAGCTAATCTACATACAAGTTCAAATAGCCAAACGTCAGCAGTAGCTACCATCTTGGACAGTGCAGAAGAGATATAATATCCTAGAAATTCTCTTGGGGAATCTGTATGGCTTCTACATACTACTACACTCATGTATTCCATCAATGCGGAGTGTTAAAAGCTAAACTAATATTTTTCTGAGAATGTTATTAGCACTCTGTACCAATTGTACAAATGTGGCTAATGAGAAACCTTGTAGATAGTTGACTTGCATTAGGTCACCCAAAATCTAAACCATGCCAGAGCAAATACACAAAGCTCCAGGAAGTCCCAAGCTTTAGCTCTGCTTTCCACAGGTGTGTGACCTTTGGCAAATCCAGTTTTCTACTACTTGAAAAGAAGGAGGCTAGGCTGCATGCCCTGGGGTTCTCTCTTCCAACTCTAACAGCTACAATTTTAATTTTTCTCCCATTAAAATCTAGAAGCTATGAGACAGGGGTTGCAAATATAAATGGCTACAGTGTCCAGTCTGGCAAATGAAACTTGCCAGGTGAGGACAGGAACAAAATGGAAAATGCATGCCCTAGGCAATTATACAGCTGGGAACATCAGTTCATTTCATATTCTCATTTTCAAAGAGACCTCAGAAATTTTTAATTGAGATTTGAAGCAATTTGTAAGGAAACTTGTGAGCTAACCAAAACTCACCCAGGGTATGACATGGATTGCTTCAGATAGATTATAGCTCTGTCCTCCAAGTGGTCTCCCTCCCAACCACCACCACCATCACATTCAGAATTGTCTGATTTCTCCCACACTCCCGTATTGTCCTCAGTTGAAATTATTATTTCTAAAGTTTCCTTCTTGGGCTCCAAACATGATTTATATTAAAATGTTGTCTGTTAGATCAACCCACAACACCTCGATTGGGAAGGTGGCTTTGTTTCTAATTAAGAGACAAAAATTATCAGAATGTAGCCAACATCGACAGATGCCCCAATCTCTCCCTTATTATTCGTGATGATACGAAGGAAATGTGAGCATAAAGGGAATCCAAGCCTTCTATGATTCATTGAAGTTTGTGTTTTGAACAAGTTACATTCAACTTAGTTTCAGATAAAATTGCAAATAGCTGCTGCCCAGAAAATTCTAACTTTTCACTGAAGCATTACTTGTCAACTACACAATCTTACTGCAGTAAAAGGACATAACCACCAGGTGGCAGCATTATATCATTGAAGAAGCTCAGACCTTGAACTTGAGGTGTATTTATAAAAATTGTCTTGGCATAGTCTAGTCAATCTACATGTCTTCTAGATTTCTTTCTTATTTTCTATCAGTTATTAATATTATTTGAAATTATTGTGGCTTAAGCCATTCACCCTGAAATCAGCTTTAAATTCTTAAAATGTTCAGAGTTACCAATACCTTGCTGATGATTAACCTGTTTGTCTTATATGCTCCTGGGACTAACGGATGTTGCATTTTTTAAGAGAAACCCTAAATGGTAAGATTTGTGTTCTGGAATCTCAGGAGTACTGTATATGTATACTAGCTCAGGAGGCAACCTAGATAATAAGCAGAGAATCTTTTGGAATGCAGGAAGTGCACTTCTGTGTACTCTGCAAATGAAACCTAAATTCAGATCTCAACTATAATGAGTAACAACTGGTCCCCAGCCAACTAAGAATCAGTTTCTTCTCTCATCCTCACTTTCACCCACTCACACATCAACTTTGTCTTTAGTCAGCCATGGGTAACTGCCATCTCCTCGCAATTCAAGGCAAAGCAAAATGTATTTTACCACTGAATATACATGTATACACACAAACACACACACACACACACATCCATAATATCATTTTCTACCTAAAAAGAAATAACTTTAGTATCACCATATATTCAGAAAGGGTTCTAATTTTCCATTGTCTCAAACGTTGTCTTAGTCCAAGCCTATCGCTATAAACAAATTTGTTCTTTATAAATTACCCACCGTAGCCAGGCGCAGTGGCTCACGCCTGCCATCCCAGCACTTTGGGAGGCCAAGGAAGGTGGATCACCTGAGGTCGGGAGTTCGAGACCAGCCTGACCAACATGTAGAAATCCCGTCTCTACTTAAAAAAAAAAAAAAAATTAGCCAGGCGTGGTGGCACATGCCTGTAATCCCAGCTACTTGGGAGGCTGAGGCAGGAGAATCGCTTGAACCTGGGAGGCAGAGGTTGCAGTGAGCCAAGATTGCGCCATTGCACTCCAGCCTGGGCAACAACAGCGGAACTCTATTTCAAAAAATAATAATAATTAAAAATAAAATAAATTACCCAGCCTAACAAAATACCTTAGGCTGGGTAATTTATAAAGAACAAATTTGTGTCTCATTTCTAGAGGCTGAAGTCCAAGATAAAGGCACTGGCAGGTCTGGTGAATACCACCCTCCACTTCCAAGACGGCACCTCTTAGTGCATCCTCGCATGGATGAAGTGCAAACAGCGTCCTCACACCTCTTATATAAGGATGCTAGAACCATTCACAACGGGCCCAACCTCATGACTTAATAACTTCCTAACATTAATACTATCACATTGGTGATTAAGTTTCAACATATGAATTTTGACAGGACACACTGACCACAGCAAATGTCCTCATTTAAGGAAACAGAAGTTTCCATACCTTTTACTCTTCCTGGCCCCTCCCTGCTTATACAGTTAATTTGGCAGAAGTTCACATTTGGACTTGGAAATCCATCACTGGTAGAGGGTAGAGCAGCGCTGAAGCCTGGGGGCTGGGGATTTTGACCTCACTGACCCTTACGGCTCATCCTCACAGTAACCCCTCCCAAAATGGAGGGCAAATCTGCCCCATCTCCATTCTCAGAGGTGGCACGGAAGCAAATTTCTGGCAATATCAGAATAGCCATTTTTATCTGATTCCAGCAAACACGAGCTCAGAAATAAAGCCAGTTCTCAGAGAATCTAATATAAGCTTAGTAATATTAATTGTTTAAAAAAAAGTTATTTTTTTAATTTAATGAGACAAGAAGCAGATTCAGTGGATCATTCAGGTTCTTAGGGATGCCTATCTGCCCTACCCACCCTTAGAAAATCTAAAAGAGGTTATGGACACTCTCTGCACCTAAAAGAAAAAAGTCACCTGCACTGTCAAAGAGTACACGTTTTCAGAGGACTTGGGAACTGGGGACCCACACTTAGCTTCAAAGAGGAGAACCTTTGGCACCGTCAACCTGTTTCCTGTGAGGGCTGTGCTGTGCACATAGGACAGTGTAACAGCACATGAAGTCAAGCAGAATGTGACCTACAATCACTCTCTTCAACCTAAGTATCTACTTCCTAGCAAGTTGTTCATTTGTCGGTTTTGTATTATTTTGTTTTCTCCAGACCAGAGCATCTGAGAGATGAGCGAAAAACTATCTCCCGAAAAGCCAAGGGAAGGTGCCAGGCTCACAGGTTTTGGTGGTTGGTGAAAAGGGAGCAGACATTCTGCGGGCAGTTTGGTCATCTACCTGGAGGCTTCAAGTTCTGCATATGCCTTGACCGACCTTGGCAATCTTCCTTCTAGAAATGTATTCTAAAGAAATCATTGTGACTGCACCAGTGACGTAGCAAAGGACATTCACTACAGTGTTGTTTAAAATACTGACAGATTAGAAAGAAGGTGTCTAACAATGCTGGCAATGTTAAATCAACTATGGTACATCCATTAAGGAAAATAATATGCAGCCTTTTATAACGGCTTGGTAAAGGTTATTGTACTGAAGTGTGTTTGATATATTACATGGAAAAAGTAGATTCTAGAATAGTATGTGCTGCACACAGACCATTATTTTGATTATATATCCTGGAATAATATCTATTTTGATTATATATCCTGGAATGATACATACCAAATGGCTAAGAGTGACACCTCTAGGTTATAGAATTAGGTTTAATTTTATATGTTCTCCCTTTCTTCTTTTGATTCTTTTTCACATGTATCTTTTTCTATAATAAGCGTACATTTCTGTGTAATAAAAAAAAGTTAATGTCACCTCGAGGCATAAGTGCATTCTGAGAATCCTTGCTCACTAAGGTCGAGGCCAGAAGCAGCAGGAAATTTGGAAAGCCAGAGAGGTCAAAACTGAGCATCAACAACAAAATCAAGACATCAAGACAACATCTATTATGGCAAAGACTTTCGAGGAAAAGACCAATTCCAGGAAGGAGGAACCAGAGCCTTCAGTGGGGTGACGAGGCCATGACAGGGACTAGAAAAGCTGCTGATAGACAGGGGAAGTGGTGACTGATATTACACCTGCTCAGTCCCACATTTTCTCCTACTAAAGGGATTCTTTATATAAGAAACTTTTATATAAAGCTGATAATGAAATAAATCCAAGTCTCTATAGCTTCATAGAGTGGCTCCAAAAGTCTAGCCTATGGGTAAGATTTTATTTTCAAATGCATATCCCTGCCATAGTCCAGAAAAAAACTGCCATGTGTGGAAGAGAAAACTCAGCCCTTTCCTAGAAAAGATTAATAGCAGGTGCCAGCTTTCCTGTCAATTGTGCTTTCTACAAAGGGACTTTGTTTCATGTAAGAATATCTGAACTTCCTTTGTAAATCTGAGCACATTTAACTCAGACACAAGTTTAAAATCAGAATAGCTTTCTTGGATTTGCAGTCTCCATTGATTTTTCTTCTATAAGCTGTGTTTCCAGGCTGTCTGCCTTTCCACAATAAGCTAAAGGGATCCAAGACTCGCAAAGCAGAACTCTGCAGGGATGACCCGCAAACCCCATCAATGAAACTCTTTTTAAAAATTTAATAATCCCCATTTGCATGACTTAAAGTCTATCCCTTATAACAACAGCTGTGGCCAACAACTTGGTGGGTCAAAGATAGGGCTACAGTAATCTGACTTATTTTTTGAGCTCCCATTTTACTAACGTACTTGATTTTAGTAGATTTGGATTTCCTTCTTTTTCATTGGTTACATCTAAGTTTGGGGGGGTTATATAAAGCCAAGACCTTATGAGGGAGTCCCCCTGGTTCTTGTGTCAGCGTTCATACAGGTGTCCCCCAGGCTGTACGCAGTTGCCCCAGGGCTAAGAGGATCCCACACTTCCATGTGTTGAGGCATGCCAAGAGAACCCTAATAAAATGAGTCAAATCTGGGAAGCTGAAACTTCAACTTTAGGCCAAACATTTTCTCCAAACCAAACATTAAGTGTTCTATCCAAGTCTAATAAATTCAGTAAGTGAAAGTCTCTGCCTAAGAAGGCAAAAATTATTTCATACATTCTGTAACTAGTTATTATTTCCCTTACCCAAGTGTTTTTCCCAGATCTTTGTGTACCTTTTAGCTCACTTTTATTCAACTGATAATGTTTTCTTTTACTTTTCAGTGATTCTAAATTATTCTGGAGTGTAATTAATGTATACTTAGCACGTATTTATCTTTAAGTCGCACTGGTATGTATGCCATTTTCCCACATGCATTATATCCCAGGGCTAACACTATGCTCTTTATAGGACATTTTTGTACCCCTTTTCTCCTTCCAACCACACTGTAACAGATGAATGATAAATACAGCCTTTCTATCTTTTCCTTGTGATGGTAGCAGCACCAGAAAATGCCATCAGGGATGTGGGCCCTGCACTCTGGGGGCTGGGTTTGAATATCAGCTCAGCTACTAATGGGGTGACCCTTCCACAAATTATTTGTGTTCTCCATGCCTTAGTTTCCTCATCTGCAGGAAGGGATCATAGTAATACCTATCACACAAGGGTTGTTTAAAGGATTAAATGACAATGTATATTAAGCACATGGAGAAGTGTATGACACAAATATAGGCCACTTGTTGGAAACCCATGAACTCAAGTCATAAAGCAGACCATTCTAAAGTGAGTCATGTTTCCTCATACTCCTCTATAAGAATATCATATACTTATATAGTTATGTGCATAACTACATAAGTGTTTTGGGTTTGACCAGGGACTGATATCAAATCACTCATGGCTAGAATAGCAAAGTGCTATAGGAACAAAAGCAGGGCAGATGTAAACCTTTGTAATTAATCAAAATAGTAATATGCCTCAAATTCTATATAACTACCCCAGGCAAACCCATTTCTGTAGGTAAGTAAGACTTCATTTAAGGAGATTTAACATCAATACACAACCTCTTTAGATGACAATGCCCATATATGCTTTCCCCTAAGAGTGTCTAAATCTAAAGACTCATGTAGAGGAAAAATCAAGTAATTCTGCATGCCTTCACTTGCATATATCCAAAGGGCAAGCCACATATTTTATAAAGAGTTTGTCAGGGTCGGGTGTGGTGGCTCATGCCTGTAATCCCAGCACTTTGGGAGGCCGAGGTGGGTGGATCATCTGAGGTCAGGAGTTCCAGATCAGCCCCACCAGTATGGTGAAACCCCATCTACTAAAAATACCGAAAAATTAGCCAGGCATGGTGGTACACGCATATAGTCCCAGCTACTCAGGAGGCTGAGGTAGGAGAATCACTTGAACCCACAAGGTAGAGGCTGTGGTAAGCTGAGATCATGCCACTGCACTCCAGCCTGGTCAACAGAGCAAGACTCTGTCTCAAGAAGAAGAAAAAAAAGGCTGTCAGGCATATCAGGAGAGCTTACCCTTTTGACAAAGACCCTAAACAAGTATAATTTGCAAGATATAATCCTTTGGTATTCTGGATATTGACTCAGGTTTACAAGATAAAATGTTAAGTTTTCGTGGATTTGTTGTTTTGGTTTTGGTTTGTGAAACCTCCTATGAAAAAGTCAACAATCAGAGCTAACCAAGTGATCACAGCCTGGTAACTATGTGTGAATAATTTAAAATCCTTCAAAAGATAACTCCCTGTTGTAAAGAGGTCTTCTTAGCCGTGGGCATTTCATTCATCATCTTTAGCGTTTGCTGAAAAAACAGTTAACTGTTCACCTCTCTCTAAAGATTGAATCCACTGTGTTCAAAACAAACTGCTTTCCTCGGAGCTTTTAAAAAAATTGTTTACTTCTAAGTCCTAATGAAGATATATTAGTTCAAAAGCCATAGAATAGAGGTCCCAGATACAGCTTTTGAGTGAATCCTGAGAAAGGTCAGTAAGGTTGTAGATAAGAGCTTTCTGCTGCCTTGAATCAATCTTTTAGCGTGTTCCTCCAAGCTCTCTGCAGTCGGTGCTAACCAGCCTTGCTGGGTCGAGGAAGGGTTATCCATTGGAAATGACTTGCATCTGAGACAGCAACAGAACAGTCAAATAATTTTTCTTCCCTTAAAAGATGAGATTGTTCTACGCTCCTTTCATACAGTGTTTAGATGGGAAGACCAAAATGGCTGCAGGAAATACTTTCAACAGAAGATGTAACAACAACTGTCATTTACTCAAGCCCTTGGATGGCAAGTGGCTAAGAGTATTCTGCTGGACAAGAGATACTCAGAAACATCAAGGTCCAGAAGAGCTCAAACCTCTGCTAAATTAAGTACAAAGGAAGATACTGCTTTGGAGGACAGACACTAGTTCCCTCTTTTCTCAGAGTCTCAAAGTGGTGTACATCTCAGTCAGAGGTCTTCATTGCAGCTTTATGGAACAGTGAGGAGGAAATGATGCTTGGCACTCCTGAGAGATTTTCAGAAGACCATTCAACAAGACAGTGGCAAATGAGGAAAAAAAGTTTTCCCATTTATGATAGCTACATTTCATTTTCTCCATCACGGGAACTGATCCTGGGTGCCACTACCAGATGACAGAGCAACATAAATTTTTTTTTTTAAGAAAACAATGTGAGAAAGCAAAATATCTTCACAACGGTCTTCATTGTCCTCAGGATACTCCAGGCCACACTAATCTCTTGGCTCTTGGAAGCAGATTCAAGTTGAGTAGTTTTCAAGCCTAGCTCCATGGAACCCCTGTAGGGAATGAGAAGAGCCAGAAGGAACCCTGCTGTTCTACCCCAACTTCCCCAGAAGAGCTCTAAATGTATCTGCTTAAAGGGGCCCATGATTTTAATACACAGACATTTTTAAATGACCTAGGCTAATCCTAACCCTTTAAAAATGAAGAAACTGAAGGAAAAAGAAGTAACTGAAGAAGAGTACAGGTGAAACAATGCGGGTGGAAATCAACATATAAAGCAGGCAGCCAGAGGCCCAGGGTCTAAAGAGGAGGAGAAGTTTACCTAGGACCCAAAAGGATGGGTGCTTACAAGAGGTGGTTCCTCAAAACACATAATACAAACCTCTCAAGATGGACTTTAATATTGATTACCTCTTTGAAATGAACCTCATTTTCTCATGATAAGCAGTACAACTATTGATCTTTCATCATAAATACATTTATCTTCCTACGAATTAACTTTAGTCTTTCTTTTTCTTCTCTATCAATTCCAAACTCTTTTCCTTGGCTATCTCTTCAACCCTCAACCCTTCTATAGGATTTTATTCTGAATTGGTAGTCAGTTTGGTTCCACACAATTACATGTAAATTGCATTATCCAACAGTATCAGTTCAATCTTACATCTGTGGCCAGTGTTGTTTTATGAAACTGGAATAAAATACTTTATATATTAATATTTAAATATATATTTTAAGGAAAAAGTACTTGAAATACTACAAGAGATAAGACTTGGTTCCCTTCATATGCTGATTCAATGAAACCAGATGATCAAAGGAATAGTATCGTTGGGAGGGTCCTTTATAGGTCATGTAAGCCTCTACCACCTTCGTGGAGCAACGTTCTTAGACTCTGACAATGGGATCAACTTGAAAGGCATTCAGAGATAAGTTTTAAAACACCCTTAAAATTGTTCCCCAGCCATCTCTTCTCAGTTCAATAATTCAATTTCTACATTATCATACTTTTATTTTCCATTTATCTTTTGATTCTTTTCTATACTCCTTTTGATTCTGCATATCCCACTTACCTGAAGTGCCAGACTATTTACTAGGTTTTAAAAAGGGCCTGGATACAAAATACTTTTTCTAAGCCCTTACGTACTACTTTGAGACAGTCTACTCTGTTGCCCAGGCTGGAGTGCAGTGGCATGATCTCAGCTCACTGCAACCTCCGCCTCCCAGGCTCGAGCAATTCTCAGGCCTCAGCCTCACGAGTAGCTGGGACTACAGTTATGTGCCACCACACCTGGCTAATCTTTGCATTTTTAGTAGAGATGGGGTTTTGCCACATTGGCCAGGGTGGTCTCAAACTCTTGGCCTCAAGTGATCTGCCTGCCTCAGATTCCCAGAGTGCTGGGATTACAGGCGTGAGCCACCGCACCCAGCCCTATATTCTTAACAGGACATGTGAGTTGTTTTTCTCCAAAAATTACCCAAAAGTCTATTAGCAAATAAATATTACTATTAACATTTTAGTATACTACATATATTCTCAGTTTTTTCTGTGTAGATACAGATTTAGAATATTATTGCTCATGTTTTTGTAAACGTATTCAACAACATATTCTGGAAATCTTTCTGCATCATTAAAATGGGTCAACATTGTTTTCATGCTTTTATACTAACCCATTATATGCCTGCATTTAAATCCAAGATAGATTCTTCCTTCCAAGTTGTCCATCTTTAGCCTCATTCGGGGTGTTCTTGATTGTTCCAGTCATTCCCTAACCGATCTCCTTGTTTGCTTTTCCCTCTATAAGTCATTATCCAAATGGTTGCTGATCTTACCTTTCTAAAACACAGGGAGGATCCCACTTCTCCCTTTTCACAATTCTTCCACTGCTCTTTAGGTTAAGATCCAAATTCCTTTCCAGGGCATTCAACATCCTCCAAAATCTAACTCTAGCTTGGATTACAATAAGGTCTCACTCTGTCACTCAGGTTGAAAGTGCAGCGCCACAGTCTCAGCTCACTGCGGCCTCAACTTCCCAGGCTCAAGCGATCTTCCCACCTCAGCCTCCCAAGTAGCTGGGACTACAAGTACATGCCACCATGCCCAACTAATTTTTTTATTTTTAGTAGAGATGGGGTTTCGCCATGTTGCCCAGACTGGTCTTGAACTCCTGGCCTTAAGCCATTTGCCTGCCTCAGCCTCCCAAATTGCTAGGATTAAAGGCATGAGCCACCACCGCTCCTGACCCAGCCTCCCCATCTTCTCTACATCCTAACATCCCAGAGTCCTCACCACTCTCTGGCCCCTCCATGGAAATCCACACTTCATGCCTCCCCTCTTGCTTGTCATACTTCCTGTAATGTCCTTTCCCCACATTGTCTGAAATTCTCACTCAGCTTTTAAGATTTTCTTCTCTGTAGGCTTCCCCGCCACCAGTAGGGTTGCTTTCTCTGTGTGTAACGCCATTTCTGTATTTTTATGCAATGACATTTACCATTGATTATAACTTTGTGTGCATTATTTGTCCCTCCCACAATTCTGGGAGACCCACACCTTTTCATCCCTAGTGTTTTGCATGGTGAATGGCACTCAATAAACGCTGAAGAGAATTCAATCTCTCAGCCCATGGACCAGATTAACAGCAAAATGAGATAAGGTATTTACGTCAGCTTAAATTTTGTGTCCCAAAGATGAACTCCATTTTCACCCATCACAATTGTGTGTCTGATAAGTCAGCAGAAATTGAAAATGCTAATCTTTCCTCCTCTAACTTCCAGATTGAGGGTAACATCCCAAATATGCAGGGAGTAGCCTAAGGATAGCATCAGTGACACTATTTCAACCCTTTCTACCAATAGAAGAGAATGATGATTTCAGGTATCATGTCCTACCTTCTATTACAGTCTACAAACCTCCTGCAGAGACACCAACTGTGAGAGCAGTCAGCGCTGCATGGAAGATAATAAGTCTATCCAAGGCAGCATCCTGGGCAGAGACAAATCCACTGGCTGTTTCAAGGCCACAAACATATAACATTTAAATGTGAATTTTGGCAAATATGAAATATTAATTTTTTTACCAGTCTATATGACTTCCATTTTCCCACTCCTTTTTTTTTTTTTTTTTTTTTTTTTTGAGACAGAGTCTCGCTCTGTCGCCCAGGCTGGAGTGCAGTGGTGCTATCTCGGCTCACTGCAAGCTCCGCCTCCCAGGGTCACGCCATTCTCCTGCCTCGGCCTCCCGAGTAGCTGGGACTACAGGCGCCCACTACCACGCCCGGCTAATTTTTTGTATTTTCAGTAGAGACAGGGTTTCACCGTGTTAGCCAGGATGGTCTCAATCTCCTGACCTCGTGATCTGCCCACCTCAGCCTCCCAAAGTGCTGGGATTACAGGCATGAGCCACCACGCCCGGCCTTTCCCACTCCCTTCTAAGAAATATGCAATTTTTCTGCTGAAAACTTTTCTCCAAGTGATACCTCGTGACATAATCCTAGATGGTATTTCCGGGGGAAAATAAAGAACATGTCTAGATAACATTGGCTTCAGTGATATCAATGTTTAGCTTTCACTTTCCTCTTAAGTTTTCTTGGAAACAACGCCTTATTACTGGCAGCTTTTTCTGGCTTAGTGGAGCATGATGATTCTTTCCTCAATCAAATGCAGTCCTATAGCACTGAAATGTTGATGGTATTTTGCTTTGCTGTTTGTTGTTTTTGTTCTGTTGCTGATTGCCACTGATCTGTTGGATGTTTGACCCCTTATTGGTTTATACGGAGACTGAAACCCAATAAAATCCAAATCAATGCTGCAATACAGTGGATGTGGGAAGAAAAAAAAAGTTGCCAGCCTAACAATTCTTTCCTTAACAAACCACTAGAGATAACCAGTCTCATATTTCACTTGAAAGTCAATGAGAAGAACCATTGACTGTATTGTCCTACTCCTTAACGAGCTGTAACAAAGTAGAGAAGTGCTCAAATCAGCGTACAGCTCAATAAACTTTCACAAAGCAGGCCTACCAAAGCAACCAGTGCTCAGACCATAGTCAGCACACAAAAGCCCCATTTGTGCTCGCTCCCCAACATAACCCCCACCCAAAACAACCTCTATCCTGCTTTAACTAGATATTAGTTTTGCCTGTTTTGAGCTTTACATAAATGGACTCATTCAGTGTATACTTTGATGTCTGATTTCTTTTCTGTACATTATATGTGTGAGATCCGTCTTTGTTTTTGCATGTGTCAATGATTTGTGCATTGTCATGGCTATATAGAATTTTTGTTGCAAGAGCATCTAAGCAAACAAGTGTTCTGAGGAAAATGCTTTGAGATACATGGATCCCAGTGTTAGAATATAAAAGCTTTAATCAAAGGAGCAGAAAGTAAATAAGACCACCTCTCCAAACAGCCAGAAGTTAATTGTTAAGCAGCAGCTGTTTCAGGAGAGTCGAATGGTAAAAAGCTCTATGGATATGTTAATTCGCCTGATTTGATCATTCTACAATGAATAAGCATATCAAAACATCACATTGTCCCCCATAAATATGTACAATTATTATTTATCAAAAATAAAACTAAAGAGAACTCTCAGATAAATCAGAAAGGCCATCTTAGAAATACCCAGAACTGGCCAGGCACGGAAGCTCATGCCTGTAATCCCAGCACTTTGGAAGGCCGAGGCGGGCAGATCATGAGGTCAAGAGATGATCCACACCATCCTGGCTAACACGGTGAAACCCCATCTCTACTAAAAATACAAAAAATTAGCCGGGCGCGGTGGCGGGCGCCTGTAGTCCCAGCTACTCGGGAGGCTGAGGCAGGAGAATGGCGTGAATCTGGGAGGCGGAGCTTGCAGTGAACCAAGATCATGCCACTGCACTCCAGCCTGGGTAACAAAGCGAGACTCCATCTCATTAAAAAAAAAAAAAAAAAAAAACACATGATTTCTTCTATTAATATTATCAAAAGCCCTCCAGATTGAGGGTACCATCCCAAATATGCAGGGAATATCTTAAGGATAATATTGTAAGTTTGATACTTCAGTGCTGCCACTTTATGAAACTTTCTAAGTTACTATTGTTACTAGCTAACTGATATTTAAGGCACTAACATTTTTACCAATATTTCATAATACTAGCACTTAAGACAAGTTTTTATCCTGTTATGAAGATGTTAATTAAAGCAATTATCACAATGGTCCCATAAACATTGAAGCCATATTCTGAAAATATTACCCTTTATTCTCTTTTTTCTTCCTTGAAGAAAAAAAAGCCCAAATTTACAAAAAAACTTTAGTTTCGTAAAACTCATTTGAAGTACATTCAGTAATTTTTTAAAAGTTATTAGTTTCAGTGGCTCTGGAAAATATTCCAAGAATCTAAGCTTTTTCCTACATTCTTCTACTTACATGAGATTAAGTCTATGATAGAGTTCAAGTGTCCTGGCTTCAAATATTTAACAGGAACAAGAGTAGGGGTGTTAGAATATTTACCAGGGTATTAGTAAGAGGAAGGAGTGGTTTGTCAGCACATGGTTATTTGAATTCTAGCTATGAATCCAAACCCAGATAAGAGGACACCAAAAGTTCATTTCGTCAGCTACCAAGATACACTGAAATAAATTTAAAGTGGTCATAAATTGTATTAGCTCCTCCCATCAAGAGATAGAGTGTTTCCCACCATGTGAATCTAAGTTGGATGACTCACGACTGCTTGGACTGACAGAATAAGTCAGAAGTGATGTTGTGTGACTTTTGAGCTTGGGCTTCAAGAAGCTTGCAACTTTGCTCTTGCCTTCTGGACCTGAGGCCTCCGTGTGAGAAAAGTGAGCAAGGCCACCGCAGGGAGAGACCAGGCAGAACACACTCTGAAGGCCCCAACCAACCTGTCTTAGTCCATTTGTGCTGCTATCACAGAATACCCAGACTGAGTATGAAGAACAGAAGTGTCTCCGTTCTGGAGGCTGGGAAGACCAAGATCAAGGGGCCAGCAACTGATGAGGGCTGCTCACTGCTTCCAAGATGGTGCTTTGGATAATGCATCCCCAGAGAGGAGAAATGTTGTGTCCTCCCTTAGCAGAAGGACAAAGAGCCAATCTACTCCCACAAGCTCTTCCTATAACTGCGTTAATTCATCAGTGCTCTGACAAACACATCCCAAAAGCCCCACCTCCCAGCACTGTTGCACTGGGGGTTAAGTTTCTAACACATGAATTTTCGGGGACACATTCAGACCATAGCACAACCTCCTGATAACAGTTATTATTTGATTATACCCCCAGAAAGAGCAGCGACATTATTGTCTGAGCCCTGCCCAATTTTGTGAACAAATTGTCGATTTAAGCCACTACATTTGGGAGAGGTTTGTTATATAGCAAGAGATAACTGAGACAGAGCCCATTTCATTGGCTACCAAACACACCAACTCAGTAAGGGAAATGTACTAGTATAGTTGGGGTTTTACTATCAGGTCTCCACCTTCAAATTTCTACAGAACTGCTCTGCCTAGTTTGGTCCCAATTTATTTCCAGTCAAGACAACTGTAGTTAACTCCTGGTTATCTGTTCCTGCCCCTATTTACTTCCCACATCAATCTAACTTCCACGTTATTCAAGTGGCTAGATCCTAATTAACATTCTCCCTGCCGTCACTCTTCCGCTCAAGCACACTTCTGTCCATGGGATAAAATCCTGGGCCCAGTATTCACGACCTTCATAATGAGGCTCTGCCTGACTTAGAGGTAGAGGAGTATTTAACCATTGGCCCCCATACCCCACAGATCAAGGGTTGTTCCCTCCACCTTTGGGCATGCGCCATGGCCTAGAAAGTTCCTTACAGCACCAAAAATCTAATTTCTTTATATTTTCTTTAGATTAATAAATTAATCTAATACCTGAGGTATTAGATGAAGCACTTGAAGTGAGACAATGTCAGCTAGAAATAAGTGGAAGCCTGCAGAGAATTGTCCAGTATAGTCACAGCTGAAATCAGAGGGCCAGTCAAGCATTTGTGAATCCATGTGCCAGCTGTACCTGCTGCCCCCTGTCTGAGGTCATACATCAAGATTCATTTCCTTAGGAAGCCACAGAAAGTCTGATGTAAAAGGTCTCCTAGAAAGTGCACGGATATATCCTGGAGCTCCTAAGCTGTTTATGCAAACCCTGGATCTCCAAAAATCATCTTTTCAGACAATGTTATCTCAAATTTATCTGTGGACTGTGTCTTCCCAGGAAAAACTTACCACAAGACAATCAGAAACATCTCCTTAGAACCACCTGATATAGGATTATTTTGTAAGAGAACAACCCAAGGAGCCTCTATAACCCCAAGTGATCAAAATTTAAATCAATAAGAAACTGACATCACGTGCTTCTTGATCTGCTGCACTGAGAAGAACGCAAAGACTATCCTTGTGGCAATCTTACCAAAGATACAAAAACTGAATTTAATCAGGAAGAAACATCAGAAAACCCAAACTGAGGAACATTCTAAAAAAACTGTCCAATACTCCTCAAATTGACAGGAAAAAAAAAAAGACCAAGGAACCGTTTGATTGGAGAGACCAAGGAAACATGCTTATAAAATACAACATGGCCCCTGGGTTGGATTGCAGCCTAGAAAGACAGTTGAAAATTTTGAATAAGGTCTACGTATGAAGTAGTAGCATTGTGCCAGTTTTCTAATTTTGATAATTGTACTATAGTTGGATCTGGATGAAATGATGAAGTAACTCTTACAATATTTCAAAATGAGAAGTTAAAAAGCTTAAGTTGTTAAAATCAGTGGATAGCAGATAATGAACAATTGGAAAATGATGCCTGAAATTAGGCAGATTACAAATGACGTTTGTCATATTTAGTTGGATATAGGTTGATTTGAGCACCGATTTGCAGCATGAGTTTGGGGCTATCCCACTACACCCCCAGTTCACATTCACCTATTTTTATTTGAATATGTCACTTAATTCTTAGAGAAACTTCAAAATAGTGTTGCTCACAGTTCTGATTTTACATGTAAAATATACTGTATAAATATTTTTACAGGGGAAAAAAAGAGGCTAACTTCCTACAAAGTTAGCCTACAAACAAAAGGCTAACTTCCAAAGAGACAGTTGAGTTTCACAATCAGTTAAAGCAGAATGACCTGGGAAGCTTGTTAAAAAAAAAAAAAAAAAAGAAAGAAAGAAAAACACTCTGATGCCCAAGTCTCACACCAAACCTATAAAATCAGAATGTATAGGTGTGGGGTATTTGTACAAGTTCTGTGCGATTGTGAGGCATACTAAGAAAGTTTGAGAACGACCATTTAATAAAATGACGGGTCTCTAAATTAGGATTCATTATCCACTAGATGGTGCCAAGAATTCAAAGATGGAACTTGGTGGTACAATATCTATTTTCCTTTAAGTATACAGTGTGTTCATTTTCCTTCTTACCCACTTTCTCTTCCACCTCTCCCCACCTTCTAGAAAAGGGTTACATCACACCAAAATAGATATTTTGTTCGGTATCAGTTTAGCAGCTTCTCCTTGGATTTTGGTTATAACAGACAGGCTCGTTCTGAAGGATCTTGAGAGGAGGTTGTGTCAGTACTCTTCCCTTAGCCTTTTACTTTCTCAGTGCAGATATTTAGAAGAGGAAAATCCACCGTAAGAGGTGGCCTCATTGGCAATGAGTGATTGGATAAGAAAGAATGGTCTGACCAGTTCCTAAAAGCCGTATTTAACCATTTGTGGTTTTGATCCCTGTCCTTTCCCAGAAACAGGGACTTTAAGAATGTACCAGAACTATTTGGTACATTATATCAGTTAAATAATAAATCATATTATTAAATAATATCAGATTACTCTTAAGCTACCACTGCCTCAATGGGAAAGCATTTGACAGTTTAACTGTTTTATCCTTTCTTTATCCTCAGGATTTTTGCACATTAAAAAATCCTGTGCAGATGATAATCTCATTTCAGTTTTTCTGAAGAGTTTATGTGTTTGGAATCTGCTCCAAGGCATTGTGTTTATCCTCATGAATGTTCATTTTTAGATGTGTATTGAATAGAAATGGCTAGAAAGCCAAGCAAGACATATAACATTTTATTAATCCTTGTCTTAGTCTCTTTGTGCTATTATAACGAATTACCTGAGGCTGGGTAATTCATGCAAAAAAACAAAAAATTTATTTTCTTACCACTCTGGAGGCTGAGAAAGATCAGGGTTCCGGCTTCTGATGTGGGTTTTTTGGCCACATCCTCACAAGGAAGGAAGAAGAGGGGCAAGCTAACTATGGTTCATGAAGCCTCTTTTATAAGGACCTTAATCCCACTAACAAGGAAGAAGCCCTCATGGCCTAATCACCTCTTAAAGGCTTCACCTGTTATCACACTGGCACTCTTTGAATTTTGGAAGGAACACATTCAAACCATAGCAATCCTACAAATATCTATTGAGCAACTACATGTACCAGGCACTGTGATACCCATTGGTGTAGGGATACAGGGTTGAACAAAGCAAAAAAATATATAGCTCTCATGAATTTGCATTCTACTGTGAGAAATGTACAGAGAAAAAAATAGCAAGATAATGATAGTGACAACTCTTTTACATAATAAAGCAGAGAGGTGTAATAGTTTCTGCACAAGTTGGGATTATTTTTGACATGGTAGTCACGGGAGGCTCCCTGAGAAGGTGACATTTGAGTTGAAATTGAATGATGACAAGAAGAGCCAGAAAGCAAGCTATACAGTCAGTGGGCAGAGCAGGTGCAAACATCCAGGGGCAGAAACAAGCGTGGTATATTGCAGATTAGGAAGAAAGTCAACGCAAGGAAGCATGAGCTAAATGAGGGTGGAGATGTGGGCAAAGACCTGAGCAGGGCCAGAGGTTGCAATTTAGTGAAATAGAAAATTAGGAGGTTTTAAAGGGAAGAGTAACATGGTTTTTCTTTTTCTTATTTTTAAATTTTAAAATCATCCTGGATCCTAATTATAGAGGTGACACAAGTGGAAAGAGAGCAATTGGAATACTGCTGCAATAGTCTAGATAACAGACGGCAGATTGGACTAGTAATAAGAACACCAATGGAGAGGAGCAGTGAAATTCTGGGTATGTTCTGAAGGCAAAGCTGATAAGATTTGTTGATGAACTGCATGTGGGGAACAAGGGCACGAGAGAAATTAACAACACCTAAATTTCTGTTTGATCAACCAGGTGGATGAGGAAGACTTTTACTGGTCTGTCCTTACACTGTTGTTAAAGACATACCCGAGGCTGAGTATTTATAAAGGAAAGAGTTTTAATTGACTCACAGTTCCACATGACTGGGGATGCCTCACAATCACGGTGGAAGGCGAACAAGGAACAAAACGAAGTCTTACATAGTGGCAGGCAAGACAGCGTGTGCACGGGAACTCCCATTTATAAAGCCATCGGATCTCGCGAGACTTTTTCACTACCACGAGAACAGCATGAGTGAAATCGCCCCCAAGATTCACTTATCTCCACCTGGCCCTACCCTTTACATGTGGGGATTATTACAATTCAATGTGAGATTTGAGTGGAGACACAGGGAAACCATATCAGAATGGTAAAATGGTACAAGAAAAATTCTGGTGGAGAGCTGTGAATAAAAATTCTATTTTGGTCACAGTAAGTTTGAGATGTTTGTTTAATAGGGAGAAGTAAGAGGGGAATTAGAAGACTTGTGTATCATCAGCATATAAATAGCATTTAAAGTTGTAGGATGAATAATATCACTGAGAGAATGTGTCAATAGCGAAGAGTATCTAGGACTGATTCCACTGACTCTACACTGATGTTGTATTGTTACTCTCTCAATAAGCCTTCAGTGATTTTCCTTATTTCTTTCTTTCTTTGAGAAAGGGCTCACCCTGTTGCCCAGCCTAGAGTACAATGGTGTAATCATAGCTCACTGCAGCCTTGAACTCCTGGGCTCAAGCGATCCTCCCACCTCAGCCTCCCAAGTAGCTGGGTCAGTGGTTATTTTTGTTTAAGTAATGTGGTTAAAATCAATATTGGTAAGGTGAGAATAATAATACTGCATACAGTTATTGCAATGAATAAATAAGGAATGTGTAAAATATCTAAGACATTGCCTGACAGAGTAGGAAATCAATAAAATATGACCTTTTTTTCCCTATTTCCTTCCTTGGTGAAAGTGGGCTCTGCAGTAAATTGCAGTAGAACTAAAATCTCTCTATTGGCTCAGATGTCTTTACAGCCAGAGAAAGTCTTAAGAATCATTGGCCTCTGCATTTCCAAAAGGAGATTCTTCCTATAGGATATTAACAGTTTTCCATTTCTATTTGATTGAGCCCGAGTTAATAAAGTCGAATAGATTTATTAAATGCAGACCTTCATATAGACCTCTAAGGGACAAAAATTGTGTGCCGTATTTGCCAACTTCCACACAGGCTAGAGAAATTGTCCACAGACCACAATTTAGGAAAGCATGGATTTACCCCAAGCCCCCATTTTACATATGGGAAAACTGAGGCCAAGGGAGATAAGGTAACTTGAGTAAAGTTCCACCACTAGTAAAGTATTCTGACACCAACCTTGGAGCTCTTTTTTTTCTAGAATATTCCATCACTATGATGTCACTTATTATTACTAACATTACCCCAACTTTCCCAACAGTCTTTCCCTCTGAGTAGCCTACTTCAGCTCTTCTCCTAAAAGCTGAGTTTATGAGGTGTCTATAGGGGGCTTTCGGGTAGATAAGATGCCTAGAGAAGGCAGTCAAGTGCCTCTGTTTTTCTGAAATAGAACCCCTGTGGTTTATGAAGAGTTGCCTACGTAAGAATGACTTTGTTACGTATTCATAATATGGAGTAAGAGGTAGAGTTTTTCCTTTTTTAAAAGAAAAAAAGCACAAACTGAGTAATCAAACTGTTACTGTATTTATTGCCTCATCTCCAATAATATGTGTGACATTGGATCCATTCACCTGATGTAAAATCTCTGAACTTTCATTTGTCTGGCTGTTATTAAGAAAGGCAGTAAAATGGAAGTTAATATTTGCTAAACCTTTGACCTATAATGTAGTTTCTAAATCAGCAGAAAGTATCCTTGTAGAGTTAAGCAGGAAAGAGAAAAAACAGAGCTTTGTCAAGTGCCTTTTCTCATCACCATTTCACAGAGGAGAAAACTGGACTACACAGGCAGTAAACCCTTAGCATGTCCAAGGGCCCTTAACATGTTAGGCAAAAGGCAAGATTGGAAGCCAGGTTTGTCTCACATTAAAGGTGTATTACCCCTTCAATGAAAAAACGTGGAGTGCAGTTATTAGAAGGGTGAGAAGAAGGGCTTCCCATATACCTGAGAAGAGTTGGGTGGTGAGCACTACCCTAAACTTTGCCTGGTGACCACGGAGGGAAGTGGAAGTATGGAAGGGGAAGTGGGAGGTGAAGTGGGATTGTAGTGGCAACAGTTTGTAGGACTAACAAATACAATTTTCAGATCTTTAATAGATGTAATCTACCCTACCCTAACGCTACCTTTCCTATTTCTCATGATAGCAGACCTCTAAATCATATCAGGCTTTGATTCCAGGAAGATCCATTGTATTGCCTAAGTTCCTCCTGCTGACCTACTGAACCTGAAGACCCTCTCAAAATTACCCTCATTTAGCTCAAGTGGTTGGCAACAGTTAAAATGTAATTGCCCCTGGAGCTATTATCACCTTACTGTATTAGTTATATGAATATACGATCTGAAGCAGTTAGCTATTGCTATGTAGAAATCCACCTCAAAACCTCAGTTTGAAACAATTTTTTATTGTTTTTTATGAATCTATAGGTGGTCAGGTAGTTCTGCTGATCTAGATCAGTTAGATTTTGGCTGGGCTCACTCCTGTGTCTGTGGGGACTTGGCAGGTCACTGGGGAGCTGGGTGGTCTATGACAGACGGAATGACTCAGCTCTGTGGTCTCATGTGGAGATGCCTCTAATTCAGTCGTGTAGTCATAGTGACCACAGGGAAGGAGTAGAAACCCACAAGGCTTCTTGAGGTCTAGACTCAAAACTGTCACAGTATCACTTCTGCCACATTTTATTAGCCAAAGCAAGTAACAAGACCAGCCCAAGTAAGAGTGGGCAGAAATTACAAAGCTATAAGGCAAAGGCTATGGATATATAGAGGCCATTGATGTAGCTGGGATTATCAATGCATTCAATCTACCACAACTTGAGGGCAAATTTTAATTGAAAGGATAGGAAAAGGGCTGGGTGCAGTGGTTCACACCTGTAATCCCAGCACTTTGGGAGGCTGAGGTGGGCCAATTGCTTGAGTTCAGGAGTTCGAGACCAGCCTAGCCAACATGGCAAAACCCCATCTCTACTAAAAATACAAAACTTTGCCAGGTGTGGTGGTCCATGCTGTAATTTCAACTACTCAGGAGGCTGAGGCAGAGGTTAAAGTGAGCCAAGATTGTGCCACTACACTCCAGCTAGGTGACAGAACAGGACTCGGTCTCAAAAAAAAAAAAAAAAAAAGGAAGGAAAGGAAAGGATAGAGAATATAAGTTGTTTGCATTCTAAATAATCTCTTGCATGGATATCTCTTGTTCTATTACCTAGTTTTGAACTCAAGCAAATTGTACTCTTCTTTCTCATTTGTAAATCTTTACCTTAGTATTTCCTATGCAAGTAAATCATCTCCAAATGTACACTTTGTTTTGCAATGGTCTTAGATTAAAGTGAATTAAGTACCTAAAACTATTTAATTATTTGAGTTCAGCCAATCAGATTTTTGTTTGAAACAGAGTAAATAAAAGAAAAACCTGAATGCCATTTCATTATTCTTCTAATTAATGAGCAACTTTGCTGTCTGCATTAGTGACATGGTAGAACAGCCAAAAAGAAGCAAGTTTGAGAAAGTTCAGCTTCTCTGTGAATTTGCTTTCCAGCACAACAGATTTATCATCAGTAAATATTCATTGAGTCCCCACAGTGAGAAAACAATCATGATGAATATAACACAAAACATACTCTAAAGAGAAATACATATTCTGATTACAGAATGCACATATGAGACACAGGTGATAAGACATTGATCATGTCATTCAATAGTGAATATCAAAGTTGCGTTAGGTTTGTTTAATTTATGTAATGAATAGTCATGAACTTGTAGGACAACTGAGGACCATTTAGTGTGAATTGTGGTGGAGCCTTTGAGGTAACACACAATCATTGTCTTCTAAAGTGAAGAAAGGCATCAGGATTGGGGAAAGACATACGTCATCATGAGTAAAGGGTCAGTGATGTGACTCCAAGTCAACATCGAGATAAGATGAAGCTCTTAAGGCAAAGACCTAACATTATCTTAAAAGTCACATTGAATGTTTCCGTGGTCATTTGTTGTCTCACACATGTGGGTTTCAAGTGTGGTTGGTCCCATCCCTCTGAGCAGACTCCGAAAGAGAAACCTTCCAAGATAGCACTTGCAAGCAAAGAGCAGGCCGACTGGCTCAAAGAGCTGTGGTTGGACAGATCTGGTGTAAATACAAAGTTCTTTCCTGATACTCCCCAGAGTTTCTTGAAGATCACCTGGCCTCTAGAAGATGACAAGGAGACAGCAAGTCCTACAAGCAAAAAGGAACATTCAGCAAACTTTCCAAGCACAGCTCATGCCCTGGAAGAGTGTGTTCCATGGGAGAGAAGTGAAGCCAGTGGGTCCAGACCTGGAACTGTAAGTGACAGGTCTCAGACCTGGAAAAACCATTTGGGAGTAGAGTGTGGCTTCTGCAGTGTAAAAGGCCTTTTTGGTATCTTAAGGACAGAGTGTCTCCACATGGAGAATGTCTTTGATTGCCCACTGGGGGAATGTTCCTTGTTTATCATCAGGATCTTGAACAAAAGCAAGAATGATTCCACATACTGCAATGTCCTCAGAAACCTCTGATACCAGTACATTTTGCTTATAGCTGTATTGCATAAAACTGGAAGTTTGAGATTTGTTATGTCACTCCAGCTGAAAAGGGGAATTCAAGCGGAGACCGCAATGAGCAATGCTAGGAGTGGCTTGAAAGATACAGTTGCAATCTAAGACTCAGTGTGTTCGGGAGAACTCAGTATTTGCCATTTCAGCTCAGGAAAACTAGGATTGTACGATATTTGCATTAAGTCACACTTGCCATGTCAACTGTCTACATTTTGGTTTTAGGTTCATTTTAATTTAGAAAGGTAGGTTTGGGTTTGGGTTAGGTTTTATGAGTTCCTTGTAAGCAGGCGCTGTGGGTTAGATTTTTGATTTTCGGGGTTTTGCTTTGTTTTTTACTTTAAATTTTGTACAACTGCTAGCAGAGTAACAAGTACATGTAGAGATATTTAATTTGTTTTAAAATTCCTCTATTATTCTGACTATAATTGCTATAAAATCCCTCAAATAATCCTATCTCCAAAGAATAAATAATTGTATTGGAGGGTCGTTAGGCTTAGCCCAGAGCTGGGGCAATAAATAGAATGTCTTCAGAAGGACATGTGAAGGGTACACACAAACACTGTGAAGACAAACACTGTCGATGAGTCATGGTGGGAAGTGAAAACCCAACATAAAATATAAATGGGTGAGAAGATTAAGATCTCTAGTTTCCTTTCAGACTGGGCTTTGGATTCTACAAACCTGCATTTGAATCCCAGCTCTGCTGCCATTTAACTGAATGTGTCGACTAGGAAAAGAAACAGTTTCTCTTGAGTTTCAGTTTTCTTATTTCCAAAATGGTAAACAACAAACAAAAAAATCTGTTTCCTAGCGTTACTAAGAGGATTGAATAAGTTTCTATATGTAAAATGCCAGGCATATAAAAATTACACAATGAATAAATTCCCTCTGCTCCTTATCTTCCATTTCTGAAAATCTAACAAGAAACACGGAAATGTGGTATCTCATATAAACTGCCCAGGGCTCTGCAGTTCCCATGATGGCCCAGCCCAGTCACCAAACCCTACCTCACTCTATAGCGTTTTCACAGGTGCTTTGGGCAGAGGTCCCATTCTAACTCTAATTAACCAAAAATCTCAAAATGACGTCTTTCCTGTCTGGGTTAATTGCTCACTGTAGCTGTGGAGGAGTTGGTAAGCTTCTATATCTGTGTTTGAGTGTCACAAACTGTGGGATACAAGATCAGTTCAATAGGCACTCTGAGCCTCAGTTCTTCCTCTGCAAAATGAGTGTAATACCTACCTCCCAGAAGCATTCCCAGCATTGCACACAAGCATGTTAAGCCTATCACCATCACCCCAAATGTGGTGACATTTCAAAAACTCCTTGCCAGTTTGTTACCCAATTGGGTCTCCTCCTTTGTTTTTTAGTACTAGTAGAGGATATTTTTTCATTTGTTATTAGCCACATGCATTTCTTCAGCTATAAACTGCATGTTTATCACCTGACTTACATGTTAAAAGATTTTGTGAGCTCAGCTATTTTTTGATCGGGCAGCACCATTTCAGTCACCTCTTCTGAATTTGGCCTGGTCTTGCTACACTTCACTGTTTCAAAAAATAGCAGGATGAATGCTAAATTGAAGAAATATATATAATCAACAGCAACATAGATACAATCTATTATATAATAGTATATGAGCCTTTCACTTTACCTGTCTTTAAGTTCATGCTTTCTAAATGCCTTAAGATTTTGTTGACAATCATCATTATCAGTGTTCTTTGTTATTGCCATTATTACAAACAGGTGAAGTAAACAACTACCTAGAAAATGATGATTTCAGGATTATCAGAAAGAATTAAGGAAAAGTACCAAAAGTCTTGGCCTTGGACTTATGCAGACCTACATAAAAAAGGATAAAAACACAAGATCTTCAAAAGGAACAGAGATAATCAAATTCATTAATTCTGAATACGTTTCTATGTATATTGTTTAAAATAGTTACCAAGAAATAAACACTAACATTTTTTTTAATTTTTTTTTCTTTTTTATTATACTTTAAGTTCTAGGATACATGTGCACAACGTGCAGGTTTGTTACATATGTATACATGTGCCGTGTTGGTGTGCTGCATCCATTAACTCGTCATTTACGTTAGGTATATCTCCTAATGCTATCCCTCCCCCCTGCCCCCACCCCACGACAGGCCCTGGTGTGTGATGTTCCCCTTCCTGAGTCCAAGTGTTCTCATTGTGCAATTTCCACCTATGAGTGAGAGCATCCATGTTTGGTTTTCTGTTCTTGCGATAGTTTGCTGAGAATGATGGCTTCCAGCTGCATCCATGTCCCTACAAAGGACATGAACTCATCCTTTTTTATGGCTGCATAGTATTCCATGGTGTATATGTGCCACATTTTCTTAATCCAGTCTGTCATTGATGGACATTTGGGTTGGTTCCAAGTCTTTGCTATTGTGAATAGTGCCACAATAAGAATACATGTGCATGTAAACACTAACATTTATGGTTAATTAATTTTCGACAAAATGGGCAAGATAATCCCATGGGAAAATAATACCCTTTTCAACAATAGTGCCAGGACAATATTCTAAAGAATGAAGTTGGACCCCTACTTTATAACATACACAAATTTTAACTCAAAGTAGATCATAGACCTTATATAAGAGCTAAAACTATAAAAATCTTAATAAACATATGAGTAAATAATCATTGGGTTGGGCAATTATTTCTTAGGCCCAACACCAAAATCGCAAGTGATAAAAGAGAAGATTGATAAATTGGACTCTACCAAAATGGAAAACTTTCTTTGGTACTTCAAAGGACACCATGAAGAAAGTACAGAGACATCCTATGAAATGATAGAAAATACTTGCAAGTCACATTTTTTAAGGAACTTGTAGCCGCAATATATAAAGCATACAAGTCAATAATAAAAAGACAACCCAATTTTAAAATAGGGCAAAGGATTTGAATGGATTTTTCTCCAACAAGAATATACAAATGGCCAATAAGGACATGCAAAGAAATGCAAATCAAGACCACAATGCAATACCACTTCACACCCACTAGAATGGCCATATCAAAAACAAAAACAAAAAGCAGTGTTGGCAAGCATGTGGAGAAACTGGAACTCTCATCCACTGCTGGTCAGAAATGTAAAATGTTACAACCATTTTGGAAAACAGTTTGTCAGTTCCTCAAAAAGTTAAATATAGCAATTTCACTCCTAGATATATAATCAAGGGAATTGAAAACATGTGTTTGCATAAAAACGTGTACACAAATATCCATAATAGCATTATTTTTAATAGCCAAAAAGTAGAAACAATCCAAATCTCCATCAACTAAATAATGGATACATACAATTGGTATATGCATACAATAGAATCTTTTTGGTCACAAAATGAGATGAACTTTGAAAACATCGTGGGTGAAAGAAGACAGTCACAAAAGATCACAGATAGTATGATTCCATCTATATATGAAATGTCCATAATAGGTACTTCTTCTATATGTATAGATGAGATATGAAATGTCTCATCTCTAAAGAGAGAAAGTAAATTAGTAGGTTAGTGGTTGCCTAGGGCAGAGTGGAAGAGGAAAATAGGGAGGATGGGGAGGGACTGCTCTTGGGTACAAGGTTTCTTTTGAGTGATGAAAACATTCTAAAATTAGATGACGGTGATGGTTTCACAATTCTGTAAATGTACTAAAGCCACTGAATTATACACTTTGAACAAGTGAACTTTGTATTATGTAAATTATATCTTAATAAGTCTTTTTAAAAAACTCCAAAACGATAGTTACTTTGAATAAGACCTTATGATTTTATTATAAATATTGGTCAAAATAAATATAAAATTTGCTAAATCCTTATTATGTTCCAGGCAATATTTAAAATATTTACAAATATTAGCTAAGGTACCTTCTTAACAAACCTATTCGGTAGGTACTATTATTCCCATTTTACAGATTAGGAAACTAAAATATAGAGATTTTCAAATCCTCCAGCTATTAAGTAGCACGGTAAGAATACAAACAGAGAGTCTGCATTTTTTAAAACAAAGTATGTACTGAGTCTGGATCTAATTGCAAACTATGGGGAGGAAATTCCTGAAATTCAGAAAATTGTGGACATTTTGAAATATTATAATTAATGATGGAACCTAACACAGCTAATGCCTCAGAGTAAATATCTATGTAATTACTTCACACAATAGCAGTGCAAAAATGGAAGTGTAGGTTGTGGGATCACTTCCCTCTCTTGTCCTGTACAAAGACAATATTTAACACAGATGAGCTATTGCTGGTATGTTTTCATTCTCTCAAGAGTCACAACAGGGAGGAATTCTACAAAGCAGCATGGTGTAAGGAAGACCTACATTATCAGGTCAGGAGTGGAACATGAATCAGGAGGCAGCCCTAGTTCTGCCACCAACTATTCTAGTGACCTATTCCCACTAGTGATAGATCTATAACAGGAAGTATTTTAAGTGCATGCATTCTAAAGTTCCTATTGGCTCTAAAACCTCATCCTCTATATCCTCTATCATCTAGTTTCTAGACTAATCTCAAAAACATCTTGGCCAGTGGTGTGTTTATTCCCAAACAATCTTTCTGAGATCTGTTTCATAGAATTCTCCAAACATGTCTTTGATTCTGTTTCCGCTACTCTGGCACCTGGTGCTCCAGTTGTGGGAGGGAACAGAGAACATGTGTCTGTTTCTCACTTTGAAGGGTAAGACCTCTTGAAAAGAAAGACTGTATTTAGTGAATATTGGATATACTTTCAGAATTACCAAATGATTTTCATAATCCTTTAGAGCAAAACATAAATTTTGATGATGATCAAGTGTTCATTGTGATTATCTCTGGTGGCTGAGGATTACAGATGATTTTTTTTCTTCTTTATATTTTGTTTATTTTCAAAATGTTTGTAATGAGTATACATTTTGTTTTGTAAACCAAAAAAAAAAAACAGTATATTTTAAAAACCTTAGTGGTACAGAGTTGTGAATGTAGTTCATGCCACTGAACTATACACTTTAAAATGGTTAAAATAGGAAATTTATGTTATGTATCCCTTAGGCCAATAAAATTAATACAAAAAATAACCTTATAGGGGACACTAAGAATCATACTATCTTCAGAAGTATTCTCTGAAAATAATTATCAATTTGCATAAAATCAAACAAAGGCAGAATATACAATAACCACTATGCAATTTGACAGATGATAATGCTATTGAAATCAAGAATGCTGCTTTTTAAAATCTGGGTCAAATGTAAATATATACGTTTTATCAACCAACCAGATGTGAATGTTTAAATGTTTACAGCAGTGTAAGGGAGTCAGCTCATGCTTGCTCAACTGTCAGCTCATTACAGGCACAATTCCCAAAGTCACGTTCCATGTGTCATATCAGCAGCTTGAAGTCAGCTGTGGTGGGAGTATTGTGGAAATTGGCCAATGCTACAAATAAGAGCTTTTTTTTTTCCTGGAAAACTGGTTTACCAATACACCACTGTTTACATAATAAACATATCAATCAACAGAAATTTCTACAAACAAAATTTTTAAAATCAACTATCTCAATTCATTTTATAAATTTAAGCAAATACAGTTAAAAGCACTAAAAAGACTTACCCAAGCTGGTGGATAAACTAGAATAGGAACTTGGGTTTTCAAATTTCTTACCTTTATATCTTAAAACCCCAAATGCACACAAAAAAAGAAAGATTATCTTAAGTCCAATCTTGCCATGTTTACTTACTTGTTTACTGAAGCTGCAAGATCAATTTTCTAATCTTCTGGAGGCAAAACTCCCTCTAACGTCATGACCTACAACAAATAGTAATAGTTTTCTGACAAGGGGATAACATATGTCCTTTCTCTGCATCCTCTCAAAGCATTCACAACTTGGGAGATAAATCAACCCCCTCCCTTCTTTATCAAAAAAACATTAGAATAAAGAAGTTTGAAGGAGAAAGGAAGGGACTTAAGATATGCTTTAGCCCATGAATTAGACTGGAATATTCCAGGCTGCTTGGCAGGCCCATTATCACCAATGTCAACACTCCACGGGCCCAGACTGTGAACGCTTTCCCTCCCTCTAGGATTAGGTCTTCCACAAACCACGTACAAACACATAGCTGTTGTCCTATTGAGAAAAGCAAATCATATCTTTCACTTATATCATATGACTCCACTCAACATGAGTGAAGTATGACCAGCTCAAAGATCATAATCTTCACTGTTATTACCCTCAGTAATATTTTCTGAATGCTTACTATGTACAGGCTTCATACTTGAAGTTTACACATATTATATCAAGTCCTCCAAACAATTTTTTGAAATAGATATTATTATTATTCGCATTCTTACAAAAGCTCAGAGTAGTTAAGTCCATTTCTAAAGTAACACAGCAATGAAATAATCAAGCCATCCTTTTCCAGGCAACCTGATCCCTAAACTCACACTCTAAACCATTAAATCAAAAATCAAACAGCCAAACCCAGGAAAGTGGATATATTTACTTTACACCCACACACCGGTTTTCCATACATGGTTATTCCATGGTGATATCTGAAATTCAAGGTGATTTTACTAGACCAAATCTTTTTTTTTTTTTTTTTTTTTTTTGACAGAGTCTTGCTCTGTCACCCAGGCTAGAGTGCAGTGGTGCTATCTCGGCTTACTGCAACCTCTGCCTTCCGGGTCCAGTCGATTCTCATGCCTCAGCCTCCAGAGTAGCTGGGATTACAGGCCATGCACCGCCACGCCCGGCTAATTTTTGTATTTTTAGTAGAGATGGGGTTTCACCATGTTGACCAGGCTGGTCTCGAACTCCTGACCTCAGATGATCCACCTGCCTCGGCCTCGCAAAGTGCTGGGATTACAGGCATAAGCCACAGCACCTGGCCCAGACCAAGGCTTTTTTATCCAAATCACAGAACTATGTGTTTAGAGTATACAAGCTAATTGTATTAATAATGGCCTAAACACAGCATAATTTATCAAATAAATCTTAAGGCACAACTATTTCTAACTTTGCTTATTTGTAGAGAAAATCTCATTTATTTCTAAGTGTAAGTGAATATTCCATGGCTCTGGAAAACTCCATTTTGAAGCTCTGTTTAGCTGGTTGTTTTGGTTTGATCTTATGTCTCAATATCCAAATCCTACATCTGTAAAAACTGGAGGAGGAGGAGGAAGTAGAGGAAAAGGATTGAGAGGAGGAAAAGGGGAATATACAGGCATGAATTCCCCACCTTCCATCCATCAAGCCTAGCATCAGTAGGCATATTAGTTTCTTGTTTATGGAATCCAGAATCCTTGGATATAATAACCAAAGATTATTATCATCATTGCACAAGACTATATTCTTTGAATTATGGACCTTGTTTCATTGAAGAAAGAAAAAATTCTTATGGCCAAACTTTAATTTGTAGGGTTTAAGCAAAGAAAACTAGAGCTTGAGAAGACTTTCTTTTTCTTTCTTTCTTTCTTTTTTTTTTTTTTTTTTTTTTTGAGACAGAGTCTGGCTCTGTCACCCAGGCTGGAGTGCAGTGGCCCGATCTCAGCTCACTGCGAGCTCCGCCTCCGGCGTTCGCGCCATTCTCCTGCCTCAGCCTCTCTAGTAGCTGGGACTACAGGCGCCCGCCACCATGCCCGGCTAATTGTATTTTTAGTAGAGACAGGGTTTCACCGTGTTAGCCAGGATGGTGTCAATCTCCTGACCTTGTGATCTGCCCGCGTCGGCCTCCCAAAGTGCTGGGATTACAGGCATGAGCCCCCGGCCCCGGCCAAGTAGACTTTCAACATTATTTCTCAATTCCCATGGAAGGACATAAAAGAGTCTCTGTGATTTTTATTTCAGTTGTATTTTATTTATTATCATGTATTATGCATTTTGGCCACTGTGCATGTTCCTTTTGTAGTTATATTTACATAAACGTCCTATTCCACCTGTTTATCTTTGACCACCTGGTCTTTGTTTTAATTTGCACACACACAAATGAAAGCTGTGGCACAGGCTAGGAGTGCTTGGGCAGTTCCCATGTCTCAACAGTCAAAGGGCTCAGGCAGTGGCTGTGGATGGCTGCACAGCAGTCAACTGCCATTAATCCTGAAAATAAAGCTGTCAGAATTCACATTTTCTTTCAATGATCATGTACTATCAAAACCTTATTCCTATTTAAAAATAAAGTCCAGCTATAACTACTTGCACATTTTGTCAGATTTATCACAGGCAACTCATATCAAGAAGTGAAATTCACCCGGGGAAGCCCCAGCTGACTCCAGCCCTCAGACAGGTTTAGGATGCCTCCTCTCACCAGAACCTGTTGTGTTTAAAACTTGAATGCCCTGAGGGAGGCATAAGCATTCCTGTGTTTACCACTCTCTGCTGGGTTCTGTCCCTACCCCCAGAAACTTACCTTTCTGGTTCCTAAAGGCCCTTGAGTTTGTGACCCCTGCTCTAGACTTTCAGAAAATCTCACCTTTGACACCATTTCTTAAAATAAGGATTAACTCAACATCTTACATAAGAGTTCAGCCAATATTGTTTTAGCTACTTCAGTATGCTTCCCATAGGCTAGTAAATTGTTCCCTAACTGAAATAACCGTATCACCCGGCAGACTGCAATAAAGGGACCAGCTCATCTCATTCTGCTTCCAAAGCATCGTGCACATGGCCATCGAGCTCACCTTTCATCATTTTATTTCCATTACTTACAGGATAAGGTTTGAACTAACCACACTAGCATTCAGTATCCTTCATAATTCAGCCTCCAGATAAATGTTCACTATTCCTCTATTTCACTAACACACTCTCCACTCTCACACACATACCTGGTCCATACCCATTTATTTGTTCACGAGCACTACTTCTTTCCCTTTCTGCCTTTCCCATGTCACCACATTGAAACTCAAACCCCACATTTTCCATTAGACTTTTTTAAGTCATGCCAGTCTCAATTGATTTGCCTCCTTTTAACTGTAAATGCTCAATAAATACTTGTTGAATGAATGAATGAATGAACGAACGAATGAATTCCAGCATGACCACATGCTTACTATTTAATTATGGCCAAGTGGCTTAACCTTTTAAAGATACCGTTTTTTTAATCTATAAAAATGTAATTTGGGCAGCGATTAAATGAGATGTTACATATGAAATTATCTAGTAGAGATGTTATATTTACTCAAAAGATATTAGCTAGTACACACTCAATAAATATTAGCCTAATTCACTGCCTTTCTATCGCTTTTATTTTTAGTTAACTTTTCAGTTATGTGGATTGTTTTATCCTAGCTCCATTGTTGAAGCAAGAACCCATTTTCTTAAAACTTTTTATATCACTCACTGCAGCTAGCAAAGAGCTTTACTAATAAATATGTATTCGTTGATTGAGTATTGAATGAGTATGAGGAAAGCTTACCTATTGAAAAATAAGTTCAAAGACTGTTCACTGACACTGGAATTTCCTCCTTTAGAGACATTTTGTTCTAAGCTAAGAATTACCCCTGTGTCATCCAAACCTGCATGAGACAGAGAATAACAGACTATATTTCATTGACTATTAACATCTGTGCCAGCAAGAGTTGTTTTTTGTTTACAAGGAGCAGAAACTCTCAGGCAGGTTGTTGCTATTGTATGAGGAATGGTGACTGGTTTAATTCAGCAATTTAATATAACAGCTTATTTAATGTCTCCAATATGATTTCAACACACAATTTCAGCACAGAGATAAGAGAGGAAAGAGAAATATAGACCATGCTCTGTCGAGGAAGGACAGGGAGGAAAGCTGGGGGTGGTGCATCATCAGAACTGTAGCACGAGGGCACTCAGCAGTACTAGGGTGACCACCGGCCCCAGTTTGCCCAGCACTAAAGAGTTCCTGGAATTTAGGGCATTCAGGGCTAAAACCAAGAAAACCCAGCAGGAAAATATTGTCCAAAACAATGTAATATCACTGAAAGACTCACTTCAAAACTGTTCCTAGGGTCAGTACAGCACGTAGAGCAGCACAGACCTGTCCCTGCCAGGTTAGCAGTTGGTTAGAGCAAAATGCTAATGAGGCCAAGGCTAAAGGTTTGCTTTGATTTCCCAGGAAACTTTGCTCTCTTCCACAATCAGAAACTATGTACTTCTCTTAAGCCAGCCATTCTGCAATGTCACTGACTAATCACAAGTGGAACAAGGAGAGAGAACATAGCTACTGTGGAACAAATCCTTCCCTGGTGCTAGTAACGAAGGTGGAGGGACACTGATGTTTTCCTCGTGCATGAACATTTGTCGCATGAAGAAAGTCATTTTCTGAACTTATTTGTTAGCAAAATGCATATCTAGGTAACAATAATGACACATAATTGCAAATCTCTATTGCATACTCTCCTATGTATTTCATTCTAATCGTGTGAAATCAGCATAACAGATATCAAACAGAGCAGAGTTGGGATCACCTGTGGTTGCCCAGCCAGCAAGGAACAGAGACAAATTTGAACTCTCGCCTCCTACTGTTAGTTTGTATTTGTTGTTGTTGTTTGAGTACAAGTCACAGCCTCCTGTAACCCAGCAAAATATGTAACCTGAATGTTGAGACTCCCTTGACTTTGTGTATATCACTTCCATAAGAACTCCAGAACTCTTCGAGTCCCAAGGACCAAGGAATGCAGCCTTGACACTGCTGTGCATCTGCCAAACACTGGCTGCAATACACAGTGTGCTGGTTATTTCCTGTGTGAGTACAGGCATAAAGCACATCCACATTGCTCACCCTGTCGGTCAGGCTCAGGTGGTTAGAAAAAGCATCCTGCTTTTCATGTTTAGATGCTGCCAGTCTCTGCACCTCATTGTTTTGTTTAGGTGTTTGCTTTTCCATGCTTTTCTGACTAAATTCAGATTTAGTGGTGTTCATCTTAGTGAACTAAAAGTTGAATTTCCCAAACACATTTATTTCTTTAGAGCAAATATAGGTAGGATGAAAACCGCCCTATGTCACACTGAAATGTTACTCATTAACTGACTGTAAAAAAAATAGCCTCAGCTACATTAAGAGTCACATGAAGAAAGAGCTTCCTGCAATGCAAGGACTGTGCAAAGCGGAAACACAGAGATTTTCATACTATTTGGGAGACTCAGAAATGAGCTTTTAAGGTTGTTCCTTGACTTGGGGATCAATAAGCGCACAATGGTGAAGAAAAGGCAGCCTTCTAGTGACACGATGTTCCAGTTTGAGACTCCGGGCAGCCCAAGGAAGGCCAACGTGGAGGCCCCACGCAGCTCCACAGACAGCCCCAGCTCGGTGTTCCTCAGGTGGGTACAGCCTGGGCCCGGCCATCCACATCTGTCCACCTGGTGGCCTCAGCTACCCAACTGGTGACCCTTGGAGAGCTCCCTTTTCATTCCCGGAGGTAGCGATCAGCCATGGGAAGAGAAGGTACAGCCTAGGCATCCTGACCAGTGGATTCGAAGGGGGTATATAATAAGGGATGTGCTCTTCTGAGCAAATAGAACTATTACTACTATTAAGGAAAAATAATTTTTAGTGCCTTCTGTAGTACTTTCTTAGTACTGGATAACTGGCCACTATGCAATTCCTCAATTCTTAGCTTACTTTCAGGTTCATAGGAAGTGAAAACAAATCGTTTAACCCCAAATTGACTTTGGTATCAAAATTACCTGAACTATTATTAAAATAATAATTATTAAAATATTAAGATAATTGCCTTCTTTTTGCCTTTCCAATTTAAATTTAAAATAGTACCAACTGTGCTCTAGTTCAAGTATTTACTGAATAGTGATTTACAGCAGTTTTGGCCAATTTCAGAACATATTCATTTTAGCTATAAACCTCAATATCCAAATCAACACATTAATATCCACATCAACACCACTCTAATAATTACATATTTTTCATGAAAATTTATTTTTCAATGCTTTATTCATTTTATCTCATTATAATTATCTAGCAATTTATGGAATGTATAAACTAAGTATAAGTCAAAATCACATATTCAAAAGAAAGTTTTTTCATCCAACTTCCACGTAAACTTTAACATAATATTCATGTAAACTTCTCAGAATAACCCCCACACCCAAACTTTACTTTTTGACAGTACCATATCCAGAAATTCAAGAGTTAAGTATGATCCTTGTTTTCTTTTTAAAATTGTTTTAAATCATTTACACAAAATGTACTTTAAATTATAGCTTTCAAAAATTTAATAGAAAACAAAGAAATTCCATTGTATTTAATTGCATTCACATATCAGAATGCCAGGTTATGAAAATAAATTAAATACTTTTAAAAAGAAGTTTTAGAGACTAAAAAAGTGAATGTGTGCAAACTGTTTCATAATATATCTATTTCCAAGTTACTTAATTTTTCTATCCATTATTAAAATGAATCTATCTTGCTTGCATTAGCAGTTGAGCAAGGGTATAATTCTGTGATTTAAAATGTAAAACTTAGGCGAACAAAGAACAAAGGGAATACATAAAAATAAAATAAAATGTAAAACTCATGCATTATTTCTATATTTCGCTGAGCTTCAAGTGCCTCTGGAATTGCTTTGTCTGTGGAATCCATCTCTTAAGTAGACTGTCATGCAAATTCTTCTTTGGAGCTCAAGCTCTAACCAGGAGAAATTAAATCAAATCAAATCAAATCAAAATGTATCAACGAACAAATAAATATTAAAACAAATATAAAATACATAAAGCATAATTGAAATAAAATAAATATGATTTTCATAATTATAGATAAATAGAATAAAAATAAAATAAAACCTTCATCCACCTAAATTCAAGCCTCTTGTAAAAAAAAGCTCCAGCCTATGTCACCTGCATATTTGAGTGTTCAATATCAAATTTCTATGTTAGCATCTATAAGTGGATTTTTAAAATGTGTATTAGAATCAACCTAAAAAATTTTAATATATCTCTAAATAGGCATTGAAGGACTTTTAGTCTAGTTGAAAGATCTATTTAATGTATTGTGTAGAAAATCATTGAAAATACTTTATGGAAGCATTCAGGCACAAATTGGTTAAATCTTTGAGATAAAAAATAAGACCAGGTAAACACTTTCCTTTACCTTCTAAATAAGTATTGAGAATTTATGTGACTGTTTTAGTATCACATTATCCTTTCAATGAACTAGAGCTAATAAAATGTATTTGCAGATCAACAAGCCACTTCAAATAGGCACAGATACAATTTACACAGTGTTTTTATTCAATCACTCAATACAATAAACGTTTATTGAGTAACTATTATATGCCAGGCTATGTAGAAGGCACAGAGGTTACAATCATAAGTGAGATAGACTTAGTCCCTGCTCTCATGGAGATTATTAGTTTAATGTTTAAGACAGGCCAAAAAATGAATGAATGCATATGTGCATACATAAATACATAATTCAAAAATTAATATGTTTTATAGGAAACAAAGCTGAGGCAGAGAGTAAGATAGAGAAAACTAATTTAGATGGGGTGGTAACTAAAGGACTCTCCAAGGAAGTGATATTCAGGCTGACTTAGAACCAGTCATCAAAAGACTGAGAAGGAGCGTGATTGCCCTGCAGTAGGGAAGATAGGGAAGAAGTCTAGAGGAACCCGCGGAGAGTGACACCCATGAAATCAGAGAGATAAACAGATGATGAGGGGGGTTGGAGTTCTATTCTAATTGTGACAGGAAGCCACTGAGGGTTTAGAAGAGTGTCATAATGTGACGTTCACTTTAAAAGAGCACTCTGGCCCACTTGTGGGTTATTTCCAGTTGTCTGAGCATTCAAGCAATGCTACATCTTGCCCGTTTCCCCTGGTACACTGTGGAAGGGTGTCTTTAAGGCACCTACCTAGAGGAAATGCTCATCATAGATTATGAACATGATTAACTTTCTTTGCTAATGTCATTCTGTTTTCCAAAGTTCTGTGTCATTTACGCTGCCATCAGCAGTTATGCTGCTGCCTCAGCAACATTGGAATTGTCTGATTTTTTCCTTTTTTCAATCTGGAAGGTGTGAAATGGTAACTCAATGTGGGTTTAATATATGTTAAACTAAGAGGAGGGACATCTTTTCAACATGTTTAGTGGTCTTTTTTGTTTTCTCTTCTCTAAAATGCCTGCTTATGAATTGATATCCCTTTTGGGGGGAAGAGGTCACTATCTTTTTCTTCTTTTCAGATAGTTTTTTAAAATACTCCAGACACTGATCTTTTGATATATGTGTTGCAAGTATTTTATTCCAACATATGACTTGTCTGTTTGCACTCTCTATTATGTCTGAGTTATTTTAATTTGTCAATTTATTAATTATTTTCTTTATGAATTGTTTATGACTTAAGAAATCCTTCCATACCCTGAGGTCATAAGAACATATGTATTTTCTGCTAGGAGTATGTTTTTCTTTCAATCTAGGGTTCGTACTGTGTTTGGAACGCATTTTCTTTTCTGGTATGAATTAGGGCATCATTCTAAGTTATTGCAGAGATAATAAATTGTCCCATATTATTTATTGAATAGACTGTCCTTTCATCACTAATCTGTAGTGTCAGCTCTGTCATACATCACTGTCTTAATTACTATCACTTTATAAAAAAAAAAAAAAAACCTAAGACAAGACTCCTCACCCAGTTCAGAAGTGTTTCGTTACATTGACCCTTTGTTCTTCCAGTTAAATGTTAGAATTAGCTTATCAAGTAAAACTGTTTTTAATGAAATTACATTGAGCCTATTGTTCATTGTTGAGAAAATTCAACGTCTTTACAATGTTAAATCTACCAATTCATAAACATGGTATATCTTTCCATTTATTTAGGTTTCCTTTAATGTCCTTCAATACAGTTTTAGAATATTCTGCATAAAGATCTTACACATCATGTTACGTTTATTCCTAGATATTTTATACCTTTGTTGTTATTGTAAATATATTTTACATTGTATTTTCTTTTGTCAATGTACAGAAATATAATTAGATTTCTAAATTGATCTTATGTTCAACATCCTTGCTAAACTTTTAATAATAAATCTGTAGACTCTAAGAGATTTTCTTTGTAGACAATAATATTTGAAATAATAAAAATTTTATTTTTACCTTTCCAAAATTTCCTCCTTTAAATTTTTTTTGCTTTATTACACAAGCAAGGACACTAGTATAATGTTGAGTAGATGCAATAATTCTAGACATCCTTGTATTCCTAATTTTAAAGGGAATGCTTTTAATATTTCAGGATTTATCAGTTGTTTTCAGATTAAAAGTTTCCTTCTAGTTAAAGTTTTCCAAGACGTTATTAAAGTTATTCAGTGCTTTGCCAGCCTCCATTGAGTTAATCCCCATTTGAAAATCTTTGACATTCATAATGTGCACAGTACCTCAAAATTCAAAATTTGCAGAAATCATCATTTCTCAAAATATACAGAACATTAAGCTGACTTGGAAAAATATGAATTGCTGTAACCTCTATAGGTAGTTGACTGGGAAAGGCTTTGGAATTAAGAGTTCCATAAATTAGTCACTCAGGAAATTTAAAAACTCGAAAACCTCTATTGGATCAAGAAGCTTTTGGAGATTTATTATGCAAATTAGCCATTAGGCAAAAGTGAAAGTTGCCAGTGTGGTTAGTGTGTAGAATAGGACACCGTGGCCTTTGGGAGTACAAACAAGGCCCAAGATGGGAACTGAAGAGGACAAAAATGAGGCAGAACTAATCGGAAATGTTAGGAGGGTGCTCAAAGTCCTTCTGTGTTCTGGGATGGGGACCACCCTAGGCTGCAGTCAACGAGAACCTTGGTGTCCAAGGCAGTCCCACAGTCACACTCATTATGCTTCCACTTAGTGGCTCCAATGCGTCTGTGTCTTCTCTATTCTAGCTGCCACCAGTGGGTAGGAGAGAAAATGTCTGCCCTTCTTTCCTTCTGCCCTCCTCTCTCAAGAGCTTTGTCTTTTCTTAGCCAACCCCACTTCTCCTGCTGTTACAAAAAGGACAGGAGCACTCTATGGTACCAGATGAACAGGAACACAGCAGACTCTGTGCCATGACCCATTTTCACTAGTCAACCCCATAGGCTCAGCCCCTGTTCACAAGAGTGGTATGTAGAGGCTGGAGTGGGGCCAAATCCTGGGAAATGAAGTTTCTTCTCCAAGAGCAAGGATGAGATAGAAGCATTCACAGGAAGCAGCACTGTTTTAAGGGGATATTTAATGGCATTAGTCTTCTGAGTGTGGAGCAGATATTTCAGCAAATGGGCGAGGTCGGGGCAGCAGGACCTGTGAACCCTGCAGAGCTTCACAGAGGAGAGTGAGGGGCAGGCTAAGACAGGAGGCAGAGAAAGAATAAATTGCACCAGGATGTAGTGAGACATGGCTATGGAAGTTAAAAATGAGGAGGTTAAGTCAGACGACTAGGCTTTCTTAGGAGAGTTAGAATTTTCCCAGCAGGAAAGAATAAAATTCCCCAGCAACTGTCACTGCAAGGAGCGAAAGAACTTCTTGTCTCTTTCCCAAACTTCACCAGATACTTCCCCACATTCAATATTTTCTCAATGCACATGTTCTATCTAGTTGCGAGGCTATTGAACATGCTGCAAGTCCTCTTTGATGGCCTCAAAAATTCCTATGCCCTTTCAAGATGCACATCCTGGAAGGTCTAGTTTAAGCTCCGGGTAACTTCCCTGTGCTGCCCACACCCCCACTCTCGTCCCTCAGAACTAGCAACCTTTTCTTAATTGTTGGCACTATATCCTGTATTAACCACTTATCAGAATGTATTGCTGTCAGGATGTATTTATTACAAAGCCAATGCAACTTAAGCTTCTACCCTCACTTATAAGACAGCTTCTACTGTCCAAGGACTTGGAGGGCCACTAGTAAGGTGCGCAGATAGTCCTACATTCTTGAAAAATTCGCAGATAGTATTTCAACTGCAATTACAATTTCTGTCTCTTTCCACTCCTATTTTTCCTCTTTCAAACTTTTCCTCCGGTCAGATATGTAGCCAAAGGCATTTTTGGCATTCTGAACTAAGGGGAAGTTGTTCAGAGATACATTTAGTTTGGTATTTGTGGAATCTATTCATGTGATTTGCCTTCATTTCTATGTGCACATAAGTTATCACTGGCTGTATGGTATTGGAATGGCTTCCAGGAATACTCCTACCACCCTCTAAGCCAATATACCCTGCTCTGGGGCATGGTGCAGAGCCAAAGATGGGATCATGATATGAACATGGTGCCATGCATCAGAAGTGTGTGGGTAGTGGAAAAGAAAATGAGTTTGAAATGTACAGAACCAGAAACTAGTTTCTGACAAATTTTTCCAATCATCAGATATATAAATCATCAGATATATAAATCAGCAGATATATAAATCATCAGATATATAAATATATAAAGTGGTAGATTCTATTCTTTTTATTGCCTAATCAACACAGTTCTCTCCTATTAGGACTATATAGTCTATAATGCAGCTGATATAATTATACCAACCTTATTCTTTTTCTTTCTTTTTTTGGTGGTAATTGTGCATAATAGACTTTATCAGAATTCTTGTGTTTATAAGGCACAAACCCAAAATAATACTAAAAACACCCACTGCATTTGTGTTTGTGTCACATAGTAGATTATCATGACATTATCAAAACTGGGTTTGAATTTGAAATAAATCTTTAACCTATCAATATAAAGGTAAGTATTTTTTCTAGAGAAAAAAACTAAACCACGTTCTTTTCTCTTTACTGAAAATATTACGAAGTTGGTGCCATATGAAGAGATCGATGAGTATCAGCTATAAATTACAAGAAAATATCACAGAGTATGTCAGACAGTTAATTCATAAGAGCACTATATTACTTTTCTGGATTTGGAGATGTTTATGGAATCTGTAAACTCCAATTCATAATTTGATGTTTTCCTCATTTAAATGTATAATCACTTTCATGCCTAATTTCTTGTTCATACTTTTCTTAAAGAAGACTCTAAAATTGTATAAGCTTCAGGCCCATAAAACCTGGATCTGCCCTCTGATTATAACTCCTTCTAAGCCCGTGGTCTCCAACAGATCTGTTTTTTCTATTTGTAGAACTTGATACACACTGTGTACTTTGCAGCACTGAGTGAAGGAATGGATGTGGTTCTCCCAGCTAGGGGAATGAACTCCCAAGGGGAAAGGATGTTGGCTTGTGACTGCCTGTTATCAGCCCCTCATTTTTGGACATTTTGAAAATATTGTAGGAAAACTAATTTTACACAAATGATTTTGAGTAGTTTTTACTTTGCCAATGTTTTCAGACCACCAAAAATTGTTATTTTAAAAAATACACACTATTCAATTACCTATTCTATAATATTTGACTCACTTTTTTTTTTTTTCCAATAGATTTTTGGGAAATGGGTAGTGTTTGGTTACAACGATAAGTTCCTTAGAGGTGATTTCTGAGATTTTGGTGCACCCATTACCCCAGCAGTGTGCACTGTACCCAATGTGTAGTCCTTTATCCCTCACCCCCGTCCCACCCTTTCCCCCAAGTCCCCAGAGTCCATCGTATCATTCTTAAGCCTTTCTGTCCTCATATCTTAGCTCCCACTTATAAGTCAGAACATACGATATTTGATTTTCCACTCCGAGTTATTTCACTTAGAATAATAGTCTCCAATTCCATCCAGGTTGCTGCAAACACCATTATTTCATTCCTTTTTGTGGCTGAGTAGTATCCCAAGGTAGATATATACTATATTTTCTGTATCCACTCATTGATTGATGGGCATTTGGGTTGGTTCCATATTTTTGCTATTGTGAATTGTGTTGCTATAAACATGTATGTGCAAGTATGTTTTTCATATAGTGACTTCTTTTCCTCTGGGTAGATACCCAGGAGTGGGATTGCTGGATCAAATGGTAGATCTATTTTTAGTTCTTTAAGGAATCTCCACACTGTTTGCCATAGTGGTGGTACTAGTTTACATTCCCACCAACAGTGTAAAACTGTTCCCTTTTCACCACATCCACACCGACATCTATTATTTTTTGATTTTTTGATTATGGCCATTCTTGCAGGAGTAAGATAGTATCACATTGTGGTTTTGATTCACATTTCCCTGATCGTTAGTAATGCTGAGCATTTTTCGTATGTTTGTTAACCATTTGTATATCTTCTTTTGAGACGTGTCTATTCATGTCCTTAGCCCACTTTTTGATGGGATTGTTTGATTTTTTTCTTGCTTATTTGACTGATTTCCTTATACATTCTGGATATTATCCTTGGTCAGATGTATAGATTTTGAAGATTTTCTCCCACTGTGGGGTTGTCTGTTTACTCTGCTGATTATTTATTTTGCTTTTCAGAAGCTTTTTAGTTTACTTAAGTCCCACCTATTTATCTTTGTTTTTGTTGCATTGGCTTTTGGGTTCTTAGTCATGAAGCCTTTGCCTAAGCCAATGTCTGGAAGGGTTTTTCTGATGTTATATTCTAGAATGTTTATGGTGTCAGGTCTTAGAGTAAAGCCTTTGATCTATCTTGAGTAGATTTTTATATAAGGTGGGAGATGAGGATCCAGTTTCATTCTTCTGCATGTGGCTTACCAATTATCCCAGCACCATTTGTTGAGTAGGGTGTCCTTTCCCTACTTTTTGTTTGCTTTGTCAAAGATCAGTTGGTTGTGAGCATTTGGCTTTATTTCCGCATTTTTTATTCTGTTCCATTGGTTTATGTGCCTGTTTTTATACCAGTACCATGGTATTTTAGTGACTATGGCCTTATAGTATAATTTGAAGTCAGGTTATGTGATGCCTCCAGAATTGTTCTTTTTGCTTAGTCTTGCTTTGGCTATGTGGGCTGGTTCCATATGAATTTTAGGGGGTTTTTTTCTAGTTCTGTGAAGAATGATAGTGATATTTTGATAGAAATTACATTGAATTTGTAAACTGCTTTTGGCAGTATGGTCATTTTCACAATATTGATTCTACCTATCCATGAGCATGGGATATATTTCCATTTGTTTGTGTTGTCTATGATTTTTTTTCAGCAATGTTTTGTAGTTTTCCTTGTAGAGGTCTTTCACCTCCTTGGTTAGTTATATTCCTAAGTATTTTTTTTTTTTTTGCAGCTATTGTAAAAGGGGTTGAGTTATTGATTTGATTCTCAGCTTGGTCACTGTTGGTGTATAGCAAAGCCACTGATTTGTGTACATTAATTTTGTATCTGGAAACTCTGCTGAATTCATTTATCTGTGTTAGGAGCTTTTTGGATGAGTTTTTAGGATTTTCTAGGCCTATGATCATATCACAGGCAAACAGTGACAGTTTGACTTCCTCTTTACCAATTGGGATGCTCTTTATTTCTTTCTATTTTCTGATTGCTCTGGCTGGGACTTTTAGCACTATGTTGAATAGAAGTAGTGAGAGTGGACATCCTTGTGCTGTCCCAGTTCTCAGGGAAATGCTTTCAACTTTTCACCATTCAGTATAATGTTGGCTAGGGTTTGTCATAGATGGCTTTTATTATCTTAAACTATGTCCCTTGTATGCCAATTTTGCTGAGAGTTTTAATCATAAAGGGATGCTAGATTTTGTCAAATACTTTTTCTTCATCTATAGAGATGATCATGTGATTTTTGTTTTTAATTCTGTTTATGTGGTATATCACATTTATTGACTTGTGGTTGTTAAACCATCCTTGAATCCCTGGTATAAACCCACTTGATCATAGTAAATTATCTTTTTGATATACTGTTGGATTCAGTCAGCTAGTAATTTGTTGAGGATTTTCTCATCTATGTTCATCAGGGATATTGGTCTGTAGTTTTCTTTTTTGATATGTCCTTTCCTGGTTTTAGTATTGGGGTGGTATTTTCCTGTTCGACTACTCCTTTTATCATTGTGTAATGTCCGTCTTTGTCTCTTTTAACAGCTGTTGCTTTAAAGTTAGCTTTGTCTGATATAAGAATAGCTACTCCTGCTCACTTTTGGTGTCCATTTGCATGGAATATCTTTTTCCACCCCTTTACCTTGGGTTTATGTGAGTCCTTATGTGTTAGGTGAGTCTCTTAAAGACAGCAGATACTTGGTTGGTGACATCTTATCCATTCTGCCAATCTGTATATTTTAACTGGAGCATTTAGGCCATTTACATTCAATATTAGTATTGCGATGTGAGGTACTATTCTATTCGTTGTGCTATTCGTGGCCTGAATACCTTGGGCCACTGTGTTATTGTTTTATAGGTCCTGTGAGATTTATGTTTTAAAGAGGTTCTATTTTGGCATATTTTGAGGATTTGTTTCACTATTTAGAGCTCCTTTAGCTGCTCTTGTAGTGTTGGCTTGGTACTGGTGAATTCTCTCAGCATTTGTCTGAAAAAAGTATCTTTCCTTCATTTATGAATCTTAGTTTTGCTGGGTACAAAATTTTTGGCTGATAATTGTCTTGTTTAAGGATGCTAAAGATAAGACTCCCTTCTAGCTTGTAGGTTTTATGCTGAGAAATCTGCTGTTAATGTGAAAGATTTTCTTTTATTAGGTTACCTGATGCTTTTGACTCACAGCTCTTAAGATTCTTTCCTTCATCTTGAATTTAGATAATCTGATGACTATGTGCCTAATCAATTATATTTTTGTGATGAATTTCCCACATGTTCTTTGAGCTTCCTGTATTTGGGTGTCTAGACCTCTAGCAAGGCCAGGGAAGTTTTCCTCAGTTATTCCCTCAAATATATTTTCCAAACTTTTAGATTTCTCTTCTTCCTTGGGAACACAAATTATTGTTAGCTTTGGTTGTTTAACATAATCCCAAACTTCTGGGAGGCTTCGTTCACTTTTTAAATTCTTTTTTCTTTGTCTTTGTTGGATTGGGTTAATTCAAAAACTTGTCTGAAGCTCTTTCTTCTACTTGTTTGATTCTATTGTTGAGACATTCCCGTGTATTTTGCATTTCTCTAAGTGTGTCCTTCATTTCCAGAAGTTGTGATTGTTTTTTATTTAAGCTATCTGTTTCTCTGGAGATTTTTCTGACCATATCCTGTAACATTTCTTAAAGTTCTTTAAGTTGGTATTTACCTTTCTCTGGAGGCTCCTTGATTAGCTTAATAATCAACCTTCTGAATTCTTTTTCTGGCAATTCAGAGATTTCTTCTGGTTTGGATCCACTGCTAGTGAACCAGTATGATCTTTTGGGGGTGTTAAAAAATCTTGTTTTGTCATATTACCAGAATCGTTTTTCTGTTTCCTTCTCATTTGGGTAGACAATGTCAGAGGGAAGATCTGGGGCTCAAGGGCTGCTGTTCAGATTCTTTTGTCCCACCAGGTGATTCCTTCATGTGGTGCTCTCCCCCTTCCCCTAGGGATGGGGCTTCCTGAGAGTCAAACGGCAGTGACTATTATTTCTCTTCTGGGTGTAGCCACTCAGCAGAGCTACCAGGCTCTGGGCCGGTACTGAGGAATGTCTGCAAAGTGTCCTGTGTTGTGATCCGTCTTCAGGTCTCTCAGCCATGGATACCAGCACCTACTCTGGTGGCAGGGGAGCAAAGTAAACTCTGTGACTTACTTTTTAAATGAAGTTTTAAATTTCATGGAAATTTAATTTGGATGAATTCAGCTTAAAGTCCTCACTTTCATTAAAAGCTTTTGATTTTTTGAACAGATAAAAAGTTCAATCAGGTTCATTTATATGCTTTCACCTCTAAAGATATTTAGGCTTCATGTTTTATAAAAACAAAACCAGGCAAATGTAATTGAATTGAAGTTTCTAGTAGTTGCATCCTTGTGTAAATAGCACGGAGCCACATGGGGCAAATTGGGAAGCCCTGCCAAGAACCACGTAAGTGATGAATGAGTGCTGATATATAGCCCAGCAGTAACAACAATCATCTCTTCTATTTGCACAGTGCCTTACTCATGGGAACTTTTTATAGGCATTACTTTATAAACCTTGCTGGCCTTTGCTGTGATAGATGGATTACAGTTATTCTCTGCATTACTTAGATGAAGTAAGCAGGTAACAGGAAAAAAAAAAAAAAAAGTTTTCTGTTGTTGCTGTATGGCAAAACTATGCAAACAAATTAGTCCAGGTAGTACATATACAGCCAGATACATGACCAAAATAGCATTATCCAAGTTCATGGACCAATTTACTCACCCAGCTCGGCTTCAAATTATTTGGGCTATTTTCAAAAATCAAACCCACAGTCGAGGGTCATTTAATTCCATTTCTTTATCTCACTCAGGGTGACTTCTAGAGTGCCAGAGCGTACAAAGATTTCAGAAGTAGACCCGCTAACTCTTTGAAAGAGAAGGTCAGGGAGAACTACATGAGATTCCTAATTCTACACTGACTCATTATATGATTCTGTGGGCTTAAATGTTCTAATGCTAGTTGTGACTGTTACAGGACAACAAGGGAGATCCACAGAAAAAAAAAATGGTATATTACTCATCACCCAGAGCTCCTAGAAGCTAGCAAATACATTCTTTCCTCTCTAGCCCTAATACCTAGCACATACAAAAAAACTACTTTACTAAAGCAGAATCTTGAGTGTATTCTTCAATAGATCTTAAATCTATTCTTCAAGAAGAATAGCTTCTTCTTGAGTAAATAAGGCTCAGATCCTGCTTCCAGGAGCTGAAATCTCTGTTGGTGACTGACACAGACCCAGGATACTATACAAGGCAGACAATGTATATACACTTTGAAAATTAAATTATGAGCCTAGCTCTCCAAACTATCACTTTCCACAACATGTTTCTTGCTCATCCTCATATTGCCATATTTAGATCTAGAAATAAACTGCACATTTCCAATGCTTAGTGCAACAAAATAAACATTACCTAATGTAAAAAACTAACAGCTGCCAGTATGACCCCGGGAAAGGAAAGTTTCTATTTATTCCTTCAAATAGCCCCATAAGGGAAGGGTAATATTCCATGAGCAGGTCTCACTTCAAACATACTCCTGTGTGGAGGGAAAAGAAATCTGGAAGCAGGAATGGGGAAGTAGAACAGGTATCTTCAGTGATCTCACAGAGTTGTCCTTTGACCTCTTAAGGAGAATTATCTGTGACCCAGTCAGCTTCCCCAGTCATATCTGTTGCCCTTCCTTGTGCTAAAGAAGTCCACACTCTATGCACGCAGTCTGGTTCAGGGCCTTTGCACCTTCTTTGCCTACAATACTCTGGCGGGGTAAATTCGGAGCTGTCCTTCAAACCTGGGCCAGGTATCACTGCCTTCAGAAAGCCTGCCCTGGCACCAATCTCCCTTTCTCTGTGCTCACATTGTGCCTTTTATTTATCTTCGGTGTAACATTCATTATACATTAAATTATACTTGTTATATTTGTCCTTCTTCCTCACTGTGCTGCCTTTTGTTTCTAACCAATCACTGAGCACAGTTCTTGGCATAAAGTAGACAACGATAAATATTAGACGGATGAATAAATTTCAGGTAGGTCATGGATGAATGAAGACCTCCCCTGGTTGACAAGCGAGGCTGACCCTTGCTGGGAGTGCTGCTGACTTCACTCCAGGAGGGCTGAAGCTCAGCAGAACATTCAGGGCACACAAGTCACTAATATGCTCAATATAGGGAGAACACAGCAAGTGGCAAATCAAATGATACCGCACACCTTCTGATTCATAGTCCAGGAACTTTCCACTACTCCACAGGGATTTATTAATCAATCTGAATTGGGATTTGACTCTCAGCAATCCCAAATATTTTATTCTTGCAACTGGGAAAAGAGAGGGGAAAATTACACAACAAAAAGGACACCATGAGCAATATAGGCTGAAGTTTTTACCTCCATAAATGTAAATGTAAATTAATTTGAGCTTAATTTCACATCGAATTCATTTAAGTTTAAAAATTAATTACAGTGAAGTTGAATTAAGTTACATATGAAAGAGATAAGCATTTACTTAAAGAAAACATCCATTTTTAATTTAATGTTCCCTTTCACATGCCGCACACTTTCATATCTTCATGCTTCTGCTCTTATTTTCTCTGCACCGGAAATAACATTTTCCTCAAACAATACTTAGTCAAAAAGTATTTATTGTGTAATTAGGTACTAGAGATCCGTTGGTTTTGTGTAAAACCAGTGTGGTAAGTTCTTATGTTGCTTGTAGTCAGAGGAAGACAGGCATTAAAGAGGATTCTGAGTGTCTTGCATACTGAGAAGGCAGAGTAGAAGGCAGAGTAGAAGGCAGAGTAGAAGGCAGAGGGAGCAATGTGGGGGCAACCCAGTCCATGGAGTCAAAAAGCAGCAGTCTCTGAGGAAATGAAACAGAACATGAGACTGGAACAGAGGAAGAGGGAGAGGTAGAGTCCCATTTGCAGAAATAGCATTTGCTATTCTCTGTGGAGGAGAAAATACATTTCAAGTTACTGAAAGAACACTGGGTCTCTGGAGCAGAGAGAGGGAGAGAGGGTTGGAGGAAATGAGGTAAATCGCAGACACACTTTCCTCAAAGAGTAAACATGAAACTCCAAAGAGTAATTATCCCAACTTGTAAACAAAATAAAACTCTCCAGGATTAATATCATCCTATTTGTTTTTCTTTTAGAGATTGTATTCAGTTGACATAGATGCTGAGTTAGTAGTGACTCTTGTAATACGTCATCTTTTGGGGAAAAAAAAGATATTCATTTCTCTTGTGTACCTGTACATCACGATCACCACCCAGGATCTGTCTGCTGATCCTTGCGTGATTCCATGCTCTCCAATGTTCAAAGGCAAATCCAAATTCCAAATCGGTCATTGATATGAACATGAAATCCCCAAGGAGTGCTTCCCAAGCTGAGTAAGAATGATAAGGGTTAGATGAGTTGTCAATTGCTTCACAGTATATTATGCCAAATCTTAGTGTCTTAAACAATGAGTATGTGTTATCTTACACAGTATCTGTGGGTTCTGAATCTGGAAGTAAATTGGCTAGGTAACTCTGGCTCAGGGACTCTCATGAGGTGGACATTCCAAAGCTGAGAATACCAAGAAGGGCAATCACTGGGGACCATCTTGGAGGCTGGCCACCACAAAACTCTGAATATTTCTAATCTGAAAGGCAGTATTTGGTGAAAGGATATTAGTCTTGGAGTTACTTGGATCTGTATTTGAATCACAACTCTGCCACTTACTGCGCCACCTTAGCCCCGTTAACTAATCTTTCTAAATTCCAGCTTTCTCATTTGTCAGATGGGGCTAATAGCATCTAGCTTGTTGCACTATTGTGAGGATTAGGTATGGATAATTATGGAGGCTGGCAAGTTGGAGGCACTGAAGAATTGTTGTCATTATAGCTACAGCATAGGTGAATTGTTACTATAGAAACACAGTTGGAAGTCATTATCCACACAACCCTATGTCAAATTCTAAGGTTTTGTTTTACCTATTTGTTTTATCACCACCATACGTTCTTTTATAACCTAGTGAGAGACAAATAAAGGGAAAGAAAAGGTACATGAAGCTTTAAAAAAGTATTTACTTTTGTGTATTTGAATACATGTAAAAACCATAAGAACTTTAAGGGTCAAACTTGAAGAGTCAAAAAACTGTCAAGCTATTTCAGTTCTCCCATATGACTGAAGTCCATATTTTGATGACCTTAAGTAAACATGGACATAAATAAATAATAATAAAGAAAATAGAAAGGGAAAGAAAAACCACCAATACTGAGCTAAGTGGGTTTCTCAAAATTTTAACTCTTCTGAAAAAATAATGGACTATCTCTTTTTATAAAAAGACAAGTTCTGTCTCAAGTCAAAATAAAACTTTTTTCCCCAGCATTGCTACTGGTTTACAAGGCTAAACAAATGTTCTGTACTCAGGAATTTGAGAACTGTGCTTTGGCTTGGTTTTAAATATCTCTGGGCTTTGTTTGTTTTCTGGAAATATAAGAATAAAGACACTAAGAGAAGATGGTTCTCCATCTTCTCTTATATATATGGAGAAATTATATATATATAATATATAAAATATATATTATATATTATATATATATAATTTTGCCAAATTCATATGCTGAAAGTATAAGTGGAAAGGGTCCAGACCTGGCCCTGGCAGGCTTTTGTTTCCTATGGCAAAGCACTAAGTCTCTCTTTTTTCTCATCTCACAAATGGAGAACAAATTGTAAATAGAATTTTGCCAGACAATGGAGAAATAGAAAGAGAGAAAAAAATCAATGGAGATTATATACACACATAAATTTATAAGCTCCTTCTGGGGAAAAATGAAGAATTGTCTTCAGGGACTATTTCATTCTTTTGGCATTTAAAAAAAAATTTATATAGTCACTATCTGAAGTGCTACATTTACCATGAAGCTAACGAAGCTGAAACTTCAGAGTTTGTCACTTGAATGAACTTCTAATTCAATATTCATTGTTTGCACCTAATTTTGTGGGGTTTTTTATTAAAGAAACCCCACATACTATATTAGCTTCAGGCCCTACAAAACTGAATCTGTCCCAGTTGCTGCCACTGTTAACTTAAAGATGCAATTTTCAGGCCGGGCACAGTGGCTCACGCCTATACTCTCAGCATTTTAGGAGGCCAAGGCGGGTGTATCACTTGAGCCCAGGAGTTTGAGACCAGCCTGACCAACATGGTAAAACCCCATCTCTACAAAAAATACAAAAATCAGCCGGGCGCGGTGGCTCAAGCCTGTAATCCCAGCACTTTGGGAGGCCGAGACGGGCGGATCACGAGGTCAGGAGATCGAGACCATCCTGGCTAATACGGTGAAACCCCGTCTCTACTAAAAATACAAAAAACTAGCCGGGCCAGGTGGCGGCCGCCTGTGGTCCCAGCTACTCAGGAGGCTGAGGCAGGAGAATGGCGGGAACCCGGGAGGCGGAGCTTGCAGTGAGCTGAGGTCCGGCCACTGCACTCCAGCCCGGGCGACAGAGCGAGACTCCGTCTCAAAAAAAAAAAAATACAAAAATTCGCCAGGTGTGGTAGCTCCTGCCTGTGGTCCCAGCTGCTTAGGGAGTTAAGGCAGGAGTATCTCTTGAGCCCAGGAGATTGAGGCTGCAGTGGGCCATATTCATGCCACTGCACTCCAGCCTGGTGACAAAGCGAGCTCTTATCTCAAAAAATAAACAAACAAATTAATTAAATAAAGATGTTGTTTTCAACCAAGACAAATTTTCTAAATATTACAATGAAGATTTCATGCCAGTAAGTGAGGTTATTTACTAACATGTCATTTAACAAACCTATGCAAGAAGCTATCATGCTATGAAAGGTTTATACCATTTATTATTCCTGGAAAATATGAACATGAAATTTATTCCCTACACAAACATAACTGTTTTGGGAATATTCATCTTAATATAATGTAAGATGATCACATTGTATAAGCCATGTAATTCAGCACACTAGATTATACAACATATTTTTAATGTAGAATTTTATTTTCCAGTAAATTATGGATAAATGTGTATTTTCCTTGTTAAGAGAGAAAAAAAACCTATTGAATCCTTTATTTATCTATATTATTATATCCCACATTTGGGGGGGTTTGAAGAACTAAAGCTTCCAAAAATCCAAAAGTTACCCTAGAGGGTGGGGTTGGGGTGAGAATTGAAAAATTATCTATTAGGTACAATATTTACTATAAGGCTGATGGGCGTGCCAGAAGTCCAGACATCTCCACTTGGCAATATATGCATGTAAGAAACCTGACTGGTACCTCCTAAATAGATAAAAATTTAAAAATACAAAACAACCCGAAGTGACTTTACTAACAATAATTCTTATTTGCATGGAGAAGTAGCATAGGATAGTAGCGAAGAGCCCCAACTTCTTAGCCAGACTGCCTGCGTTCTAATGTCATCTATGTTACTTATCATGTCGCACTTTAGTTTGTTCTCCTCTTAAAGGAAGGCTGAAAGCTTCCCCCTCACAGGGTTATTGTAAGGATTAAATGAATCACCTCATCTGTGAAGTGCTTAGAAAACTACCTAGCACATATGAGCACTATAAGTGTCACTTGGAATACCTTTGGCTGGTTTCTAACTTGGGCTGTCATCTCATATATTGCTTTATTAACCTGGATAATGATTTCGATCTTCTCTCCCACTGTCATTCTTCCATGAGCAGGGACACCTTGCTCCTAGTTCACCTCCTGAATTGCCACACTTGTACTGGAAGAAATTATATTGCTCATCCTTGTATCCTCCTAAAGTATTGCTTTTATAGTCTTCTATTCTTAGTAAGAGTCCCTAAATGTTTTTTTTTTAATTGCAAGTTAACACAGGAAAAACTAAAATAGAAAACTGTGTGCTTAAAATAAATGTTTCACAGCATAATATTATTATGTGTTTTTTCAAAAGATGTTTTAATATTTGTTAAATTGCGCTGGGTGCAGTGGCTCACACCTGTAATCCCAGCACTTTGGGAGGCTGAGGTGGGTGGATCACCTGAAGTCAGGAGTTCGAGACCAGACTGGCCAACATAGTAAAACCTCCTTCCTACTAAAAATACAAAAATTAGCTGGGTGTGGTGGTGCGCGCCTGTACTCCCAGCTACTTGGGAGGCTGAGGCAAGAGAATTGCTTGAACCTGGGAGGTGGAGGTTGCAGTAAGCCAAGATCATGCCACTGCACTCCAACCTGGGCAACAGAGTGAGACTCCATCTCAAAAAAAAAAAAAAAAAAAAGAAAGAAAATTGTTAAATTGTCCACATTGGGAAATATAACTGTGCCAATTGCTAACAAAGGGTTTTACTTTTGATGATGAATAAAGTAGTAAAATTTTAGGTTGAGTTGTTTATATAAAAATTACTGAAAGATGTCTTTAGAGTACATATAAATAAGCATATCTCTACTGGAAGGTGCCTCCTCATTTATTAGTCTACATGACACACAGGAATAGGCTGAACTGAGATGACTTGACTTTGAACTTTCACTGATATCTAGGTTTATAATAATAAAACAGAATGTGTTTATTGTGGCCCTAACCTGCTTCTGTACCCATTGACACCAAATGATTGAGACATGTATATAGAAGTTCTGAAGTCATGCTGTAAAGCAAGGTAAATATTTAACTGAAATATCAAGTGACTTTTCCTAAGGTCTTATACCCAACTGACGGGAAAGGAGTTTTGTTTGTTATTTTCTACATAGTTATATAAACGGCCATTAATTAATGATAAACAATAATAAGCATCCAGCATGATGAAATGTACAGTTAGGCTGACACTACAGTTTTTTGGCCTAGGACTCTTCTTTAGACCCCAAAGAGGAATATCATTGTTGATTGCTGAAACCAGAAGAAATAAAATCATTCTGCTGTATATCTGTCAGGACTTTTTATGCTGCCAGAAAGTTATATAACCATAAGTAAAGTAATTTCAGCAGCCTTTCATAAATGCAGTTGGAAGAGTGATAACTTTAATTCTGCTAGGCAATTCTTGAGTTGGTCCAACTAGCTCCATAATCTCTTGATAAAATGATAACAACCTAACATTTACTCTCAGATGTCTTCTGTGTGCCAGACATCTCCTCCTAAACCCTTTTCACAAATTGGCTAATTTAAACTTCACAATAACCTTGTGAAATAGGAACTATTATTACTCCATTTTCCGTGTAAGAAACTGAGGCTTAAAAATATTCTGCCTAATTCCCATATTAAAAGAGTTGAACTCTATATGAAAATTCTAAATTCCATACTCTAGCCACTTTACTGTACTCCAACTCCTCTCACCTTTAATTTCCATCCATCATATAGTAGCAGATTGCACTTAAAGATGTAGACCTCCTAATGTTAGTGGGATGATTTAAAATCTGGTATAGGAGTTAGATGGGGCACCAAAAGCATGAGTGAAAAAAAAATGAATCAGTTGAGGTCAGGAGTTTGAGACCAGCCTGGCCAACATGGTAAAACCCCATTTCTACTAAAAATACAAAAATTAGCCAGGTGTAATGGCACACACCTGTAGTCCCAGCTACTCAGGAGGCTGAGGCAGGAGAATCACTTGAACACAGGAGGATCACATCACTGCACTCCAGCCTGGGCAAAAGTGGGAGACTCCATCTCAAAAAAAACAAAAAACAAAAACAAAAAAAAACCCTGTACATGGTTATTTGCCAGTTATAGCTCAACAAAGCTGAAATAAAACCTGTCCAAATAACAATAACACTTGTACATGGATGTTCATAGCAGTATTATTCATAATAGCCAAAAAATGGAAACAATTCAAATGTCATCTACTGATGAATAGATAAAATAAAATGTGGTAGGTCCATGCAATGGAATATTATTTGGCAATAAAAAGGAATGAAGTACTATTATATGCCACAACACAAATGAAAGAAGCTAGTCATAAAAGGCCACATGATTCCATTTATATGAAGAATAGGCAAATCCATAGAGATGGCAGGTCAATTAGTTCCCAGGGACTGCAGGGAAGGAATGATGGGGATTGATTACTAATGGGTACAGGGTTTTTCGGGGAGGGTGTTGAAAATGTTCTAAAATTGGTGGGGAAAGTTACACAATTCTGTTTGTGGTATAAAATCACCAAATTTTACCCTTCAAAAGGGTGAATTTTGTAGTATAGTGAATTATATCTCAGTAAAACTATTATTTTTTAAAAGGTAAGAAAGATCCTTAAAAACCATTTCTTTCTTGGAAGTTCATATTCTGTAAGTACAAAGTAAGTAAATAATTTTTCCATGACTAAATTGGCTTGATGATTTTCAAAAAGATTGACACGCCTTTGCTAAACTATATCTTCTGGATCCATATTTTATTTGACATTTAACTTTTCAAAAACACTTCCCTTTTCTCTTTTCACTAAAATTGTGTAACACTACAAAAGGAATGTATCAGGATGAGTACTGCAAGAAAAGGGGCTGTGCTCCCCAAGACCACCCACACTCAGAGATTCACTAGAAGGACTCGTAGAACCCAGTATCACTGGACTCATGGCTAAGATTTCTTACAGTGACATAGTAAGGTGGATCACAGGGGAAAGACACAAGTGGAGTCTGCAGGAATCCATGTACAGGCTTCCTTAGGCTCTTTCCCTCCCGTGATGGGGCACATTTTTGCACCAGCAACAAAAATGTAGCAATATGTGTGCAATATTTCTGCCCATTAGCAACTCAGAACCGAATGTTTTTATTGGAGGCTGGTCACACAGGCACTCTCTGTCCAATACATACCTCGAATTTGAACTCCCAGAATGAAAGCAGGGGTTCAACATAAATCCTATTATTTGCATAGTTTAGACAAGTGATCCTCAACCTTTTTGGCACCTGGGATTGGTTTTGGGGAAGACAATTTTTCTTCCACGAAATTAAAGTTCTTTTTCTTTTTTAAAATTATTTTTCTTTCACGGGAGGGTGAGGTGGGGGCGGGGGGTGCGGGATGGGAAACGATTTCAGGATAAAACTGTTCCACCTCAGATCATCAGGCATTAGTTAGATTCTCATAAGGAGCACTCACTCTAGATCTCTCACATGTGCAGTTCGCAATAGGGTTTGTGCTCCTATGAGAATCCAATGCCGCCACTGATCTGACGGGAAGCCACGCTCGGGCAGTAATGCTCGCTCACCCGCCACTCACCTCCTGCTGTGCCGCCGGGTCCTTACAGGACACAGACAGATACCCGTCTGTGACCTGAAGGTTGAGGACCCCTGAATTAGAATCTATTTGAAAAATAAAATGGAAAGTCATCTTTCTTCCCAGAACAATAAGTTTCTGTTTCATAGGAATTATTTAACTTCTGAACAGTTTGTTACAAAATACATAATTGCACCACAGGACTCAAAGTTCATGCAAGAAAATAGTTTAAGGACTGAGTAGCTACTTGGAATTTCTTAGACAACCTACCTTCACTACTTTTTCCCTTTTTTCTCACCTTCCTCTCTTTCCCTTCCCTGCTTTCACCCATCAGCTGCACCCTTTTCAGTTTCCCTTTTTCCATCATGACCATCTCCCCAATTACAAACTGACTGTAATTTCAAAACATTCAAATCAATGTAAAAATTGTTTCCTTCTACAACTTTATTTCACAGGTTTTCCAGGTGTAAAATATTATCTCACTAATAGATGAATTCTCATGTTTACATGTTTGCATATACATGTATCTGCATCTTCCAAATTAATAGCTTGATTTAAAAATTATCTTCAGAAAATATCAAAGTTCATGGAAATAAATAAAATTTTTTTGCCAAATTGCAATTTCAGCCCTTCAAAAAAAATACGGTAAATTCTTATTTAGCAGCAGCATTTAAATACTACAACATTGCAAAATCTTCAGAGTTCCACCTTACCCATAAGGCATGCAGAAACCCAACTTCCCCAGAACCAGACTTGGTGGTCAATTATCTGGACTCTCCAAATAAGTCAACTTGGAAGCAAGACACAACATATGGAACCATTTGCAGACTATACCAGCCTCCAATAATGGGAGATAATTATCTCCCATTTCAATTGCCTTGCATTGAGGCAGGGTTCTATTAAGAGTAAAATGATTCTCCCTAAAGCACTGGAAAAAACAATGTTTCCTCAAAAAAACATGAAAAAGTTAATTTGATAGCAAAGAGCATGAACAGACTCTAGAAAGCATAAGATCATAATCCCATGCGGGCCAGGCCTTCCCTGAACCATCCTGAGTACCATGCAAAGGTGGCAATCTGTAATGTGCTCAGAAGGGAGCGTCTGAGAGTACCACAAGACACTCATACCTATGTCAGTTGTTAAAAAACTAGGGCTATTAGGCCGGGCGCGGTGGCTCACGCCTGTTATCCCAGCACTTTTGGAGGCCAAGGGGGCGGATCACAAGGTCGGGAGATCGAGACCATCCTGGCCAACACGGTGAAAGCCTGTCTCTACTAAAACTGCAAAAAAAAATTAGCCAGATGTGGTGGCAGGTGCCTGTAGTCCCAGCTACTTCGGAGGCTGAGGCAGGAGAATGGCGTGAATCCGGGAGGCGGAGTTTGTAGTGAGCCGAGATGGCGCCACCGCACTCCAGCCTGGGCGACAGAGTAAGACTCCGTCTGAGAAAAAAAAAAAAAAAAAGAAAAACTAGGGATATTAGTCTGCAGAGGCAAAGCTCAGAGGTCAGGTAGAGAAAGTAGGGCATGAGTATCAGTTCAGGTATTTAAAGGTTTGTTATGTGGTAGAGCAAGTCTACATGGCCTGACGAGCTAAAACTGGAAGAAACAAGTGCGAAAAGATGACAGTCCAATCATTATAAAAAAGAACTCTCAGCAACCAGAACTGCCCAAGGATGGCCTGGCTGCTTTGAGCCATAATGAGCTGCCTGTAGCTAGAAGTGTTAAAGTTTTTGATTGATTCATTCAGTATTCTGCATTCCATTTCAATATTCTGCATTCCGTGCAATCTTTACTCTGGAGACTGGACATTGGCTCTACACACGTGAGTGAAATAGTCATGGTTCCTGCTCTCAACTAAGATTCTGATGGTGTGATTTCAGATCTTTAGAGGAAATTTAAATATACATACAGATAGGACCTGTGAAATGTTTTGTAACTCAAGAAACTGTAAATCTATGAAATAAAAGCCATGGGTTTTTCTACATTTGGAGTACCACAAATAGGTTTTTTTTATTTCCAAGAGTGAGCCAGCCAAACTAATAACACCTAGCTATGAAATACCCTTCAGCTAGCTCAGAGATTATTTGGGATACTATTAAAATTTGGGCATTAAAGTTGTAACTGTGGGTCTCCAAAGTATATTAATGAAGAAGACTCAAAACCATTCTCATAAAGTGAGCCAGTTATTGTCAGCCTTTTGTTTTTGGTTGCAGTTCTTATAAGTTAGAGTTACTCATGTTTTTTGATTAGAAGATACTTTTCCTTCAGAAAAAAATAGAATAATAATGTTTTATAATTAGGAAAGAAACATAAGACTGGTTAAAAACACACGAAAAGGGATTTTTTAAATATGGTTAACATTTAGTCTCAGAATTAAATTAATACACAAAACTGCTTAAGTATAATCTATTCTTGCCTGTTAGTTATAATCAGTGAAGTTCATTTTTTAATCATCTCTTAATCAGCATATTTCAAGATGTGATCACTTTAATTTGAATTAAACAACTATGGTCTGAGGCTGAGCTCCCAGGCTGGTTTGGAATTCTGCTGTCTTGCGGATGAAAGCCCTCATAGTTTGTCTGGTCTGACACAAGGCTGGGGAGAGAAGCAATGGGGAAATTCCAGAGGTGACTCTCACTGAACCTTCCAGCATGGCTCCAGGCAACACAGAATTCACAAACATGTCTTCATGCGAAATTGACTTGCACTAACAAACACTCACTTTATTTTTTATGCTTTTGGAAATTGCTAAGACTAATCCAAAAAAATCTATTAGTAAACTATGTATTATCAATTTTAGAATGCCAGAAGTTTAAAAGAGAAAAAGAACAAATGTTGGGGACTGAAAAGTCAAAAGCAGCAAGAGAGAGCCTGCTACTCAGTTTCCAGAACAAGAGGGAGGGAGTGTGTGTGTGTGTGTGTGTGTGTGTGTGTGTGTGTGTTTCAGCCTTATTGAGGTATAGTTGACAAATTAAATCGTATATGTATGTGTGTGTGTGTGTGTGTGTATGGTGAACGATGTGATCTTTTGATATACACATACTTTGTGAAATGATTACCACGATTGAGCTAATTAACATATCCATTACCTCACATAGTTACCTTTGATTTGTGTGTGTGTGATAAGAACATTTAAGTCCACTGTCTTAGCAGATTTGAAGTATACAATATACCAACAGTGTACAAGGGTTCTCTTTTCTCCACATCCTCACCAACACTTACATTTTGACATTTTTATAAAAGCCATCCTAATAGGTGTTAGGTAATATCTCATCATGGTTGTATTTGCATTTCTTTGATGATTAGTGTTGTTGAGCAAACTTTCTTTCTTTTTTTAAATTTAACTTTTATTTTAAGTTCAGGGGTACGTGTGCAGGCTTGTTACCTAGGTAAACTTATGTCACGGGGGTTTGTTGTACGATTATGTTGTCACCCAAATATTAAGCCTAGTACTCATTAGTTATTTTTCCTGATCCTCTCCCTACTCCCACCTTCCACCCACCAATAAGCCCCAGTGTGTGTTGTTCCCCTCTATGTGTCCATGTGTTCTCATCACTTAGCTCCCACTTATAAGTAAGAAAATGGAGTATTTAGTTTTCTGTTCCTGTGTTAGTTTGCTAAGGATAATGGCCTCCAGTTCCATCCATGTTCCTGCAAAGGACATGATCTCATTCTTTTTTATTACTGCATAGTATTCCATGGTGCATATGTAGCACATTTTCTTTATGCAGTCTATCATTGAGGGGCATTTATGTTGATTCCATGTCTTTGCTATTGTGAAAAGTGCTGCAGTGAACATGCATGTGCATGTATCTTTGTAATAGAGTAATTTATATTCCTTTATATACCCAGTAATGGATTGGTAGGTCGAATGGTATTTCTGTCTTTAGGTCTTTGAGGAACTGCCACACCATCTTCCACAATAGTTGAACTAATTTACACTACCACCAACAATATAGAAGCATTCTTTTTTCTCAGCAAACTCACCAGCATCTGTTGTTTTTTGACTTTTTATAATAGCCATTGTGACTGGTATGAGATGGTATCTCATTGTGGTTTTGATTTGCATTTCTCTAATGATCAGTGATGCTGACCTTTTTTTCACATGATTCTTGGCTGCATGTATGTCTTCTTTTGAAAAGTGTCAGTTCATGTCCTCTGCCCACTTTTTAATGGGGTTGTTTGTTCCTTGTAAATTTAAGTTCCTTGTAGGTGCTGGATATCAGACCTTCGTCAGATGCGTAGTTTGCAAAAATTTTCTCCCATTCTGTAGGTTGTCTGTTCATTCTGTTGATAGTTTCTTAAAGGGAAAGCTTCCAGTTTTTCCCCATTGTTTAGGATGTTAGCTGTGTGGTTTTCATATTGACCTTTATTTTATTTATTTATTTATTTTTGAGACAGAGTCTGGCTCTGTCATCCAGTCTGAAGCACAGTGGTGAAATCTTGGCTCACTGCAACCTTCACCTTCCAGGCTCAAGCCATGCTCCCATCTCAGCCTCTTGAGTAGCTGGGGCTACAGGCATGCACTACCATGCCTGGCTAAATTTTGTATTTTTTGTTGAAATGGAGATTTTCCATGTTGCCCAGGCTGGTCTTCAACTCCTGAGCTCAATTAATCCACTCACCTCAGCCTCCCAAATTGCTGGGATTATAGGTGTGAGCCACACACCTGGCTTTGATCTTTATTTTCTTAAGTTCCTTCTGTATGTATTTTATTGACAGTTTTAATCATGAAAGGATGTTGAACTGTGTCAAATACTTTTTCTGTGCCTATTGAGACGATCATGTGGTTTTCTTCTTTCATTTTGTTAATATGTTGTATCACATTTATTGATTTGCATATGTTGAATTAACCTTGCATCCCAGGGATAAATCCCACTTAATCATGATATATGATCCTTTTAATGTACTATAAAATTTTGTTTGCTAGTTGAAAATTTTTGTATCTGTGTTCATCAGGAATGTTGGCCTGTAGGATTATTTTCATATAGTGTCATTATCTGGGTTTGGTATCAAGATGATGATGACCTCATAGAAAAAATTTGGAAGTGTTCCCTCTTCTATTTTTTTGGAGGAATTTAAGATGGACTGCTATTAAGTCTTCATTGAATATTCAGTAGAATTACCTATGAAGTCAGTGGTCCTTGAATTTTTTTTCGTTGTTGGGAGTTTTTGTTTGTTTGTTTGTTTTGAGATGGGGTCTTGCTCTGTCACCCAGGATGGAGTGCGGTGGTATGACCATGGTTCACTGCAGCCTCAACCTTCCAGGCTCACGTGATCTTCTCACCTCAGCCTTCCAAGTATCAGGGACCACAGGCATGCACCACCATGCCCAACTAATTTTTTTATTATTGTAGAGACAGGTCTCTCTATGTTGCCCAGGCTGGTCCTGAACTCCTGAGCTCAAGCAATCCTCCCATCTCAGCGGAAAATTTCTTAATACTGATTCAATCTCCTTATTTGTTAGTGGTATGCTCAGGTTTTCTGTATCTTCATGATTCAGTGATGGTAGATTGTATATTTCTAGGAATTTCTTCTAATTTACCCAGTTTTTTGGCATATAATTGTTCATAATAATCTTATATGGTCCCTATTATTTCTTAGGTATTTGTTGTAATGTCTGCTCTCCCAATTCTGATTTTCATTATTTGAGTCTTCTGTCTTTTTTTCTTGGTTACTCAACTTTGTCAATTTTGTTTAACTTTTTAAAAACCAACTCTTAGTTTCATTGATTTTCTTTCTTCTTTTAATTCTCTATTTGACTTAAATCAACTCAAATGTTTATGATTTCCTACCTTCTGCTAACTTTGGGCTTAATTAGTTGGGTTTTTTTTCTAGTTTCTTAAGGTATAAAGTTAGGTTGTTTATGCAAAATCTTTCTTCTTTAATGTAGGCATTCATCACTATAAACTTTCCTTTTAGAACTGTTTTTTCTGTATCTCATAGGTTTTGGTATGTTGTGTTTCATTTTCCTTTGTCTGGAGATACTTTTTAAGTTATCTTTTGAGTTTCTTTTACACTCAATGATTATTTAGGACTGTATAATTTAATTTCCACATATTTGTGAATTTTACAGTTTTCTTGCTGTTATCTCTAGTTTCATTCCATTGTAGTTGGAAAAGATTCTTGGAATGATTTTGACTTTATTGAATTTGTTAAGACTTACTTTGTGACCCAATATGTGATCTATCCTGGAGAATGTTCCATGTACACTTGTGAAAAATGAGTATTCTGGTGCTATTGAGTGGAAAATTCTATATAAGTCTGTTAGGTACATTTGGTCTACAGTATTTTTCAAGTCAGATGTTTCATTATGAATTTTCTGTTTGGGTGTTCTATCCATTAGTGTAAGTTGGGTATTGAAGTATCCTACTATTGCAATATTGCTGTTAATTTCTGTCTTTAGATCTGTCAATATTTGCTTTATATAATATATTTAGGTCCTCTGATGTTTTGTATATATGATATGGTTTGCCTCTGTGTCTCCATCCAAATCTCATCTCAAATTGTAATCCCCACATGTCAAGGGAGGCATCTAGTGGGAGGTAATTGGATCATGGAGGCAGTTTCCCCCATGCTGCTCTTATAATAGTGTGTGAGTACTCACAAGTTTAAAAGTGTTTGGCAGTTCCTTTTGCTCACTCCTCCCACCATGTAAGACACACCTTCCTTCCCCTTCACCTTCCACCATGATTGTAAGTTGCCTGAGGCCTCCTCAGCCATAAAGAACTGTGAGTTAATTAAACCTCTTTTGTTTGTAAATTACCTAGTCTCAGGCAGTTCTTTATAGCAGTGTGAAAATGGACTAATACAATATATTTATAATTGCTATATCTTTCTGTTGAATTGACCCTTTTAACATTATACAGTGGTCTTTCACTCTAGAGACAGTTTTAAATTTAAAATGTATTTTTTCTTCTATTGTCATTCCTGCTTGCTTTTGGTTACCATTTGCATGAAATATCTTTTTTTAGCCATTCACTTTCATGTGTGTCTTTAAATCTAAAGTGAGTCTCTTGTAAACAGAATATTACTGGATCCCATTTTCTTAATCCATTCAGTCACTCTATGTCTTTTTATTGATGAGTTTAATCCATTTACATTCATGGTAATTATCTATAATACAGGACTTATTATTGTCATTTTGTTAATTATTTTCTGTTTTATGGTTCCTTTGTTCCTTTCTTTGTGATTTGATTTTTTTTTTTTTTTTTTGATAGTGGTATGCTTTGATTTCTCTCTCTTTATCTTGCATATGTCTACTACAGGTTTTTCTTAGATTTAAAGACACACATGAAAGTGAAAAGATAAAAAAAGATACTTCATGCAAATGATAACCAAAAGAAAGCAGGAGTGACTGTAGAAGAAAAAATAGATTTTAAATCTAAACTTCATTGTAGTCACAAGGAACATCTTATAATTATGTTATAACAGTTAGCTTATTTTAAGCTGATAATAACTTCAATTTCACACAAAAACTCTACACTTTTATTTCTAACATGTACAGTTTATGTTATTAATGTCAAATTATATCTATTAATATCATGTATCTATTAACAAATTATTATAGCTTTAGTTATTTTTAATACTTTTGTCTATTATCTTTTTATGCTAGAGTTAGAAGTGATGTGCACACTGCCAATTACAGGATTAGAGTATTCTGAATTTTACTATATACTTATCTTTACCAGTGAGTTACACATTTTCATATGTTTTCATGTTACTAATTAGCATCTTTCATTTCAACATGAAGAATGCCCTTTACTTTTCTTATAAAGCAGGTCTAATGGTGATGAACTCCCACTTTTGTTTGTCTAGGAAAGTCTGTCTCTCCTTTATTTCTGAAGGACAGCTTTGTCAGATATGGTATTCTTGGTTGGCCATTTTTTCTTTCAGCACTTTGAAAATATCATCCTACTCTCTCCTGGCGTGCTAGTTTCTGCTGATAAATCTTCTGATAGTCTTATGTATATTCCCTTGTATGTGACAGGTAACTTTTCTCTTGCTGTATTCAAAACACTCTGTCATTGACTTCTGATCATAATGTGTCTCCATATAATCTTCTTCAGGTTGATCCTGTTTGCAAACTTCTCAGCTTCATGAACCTGATGTCTATATCCCTCCCCAAGATTTGGGAAGTTTTCAGCCAATTTTTTAAAAATAAGATTTCTTTCCATTTCTCTTTTCTTTCAGAGGCTCTCATAATGCATATAGGTTTGGTTGATGGTGTTTTATAAATCTCTTAGGCTTTATTTTTAAAATTCTTTTTTCTTTCTTTTTTCAATCTCCTTGGTTTGAAAAATAACATATGATGTGTCTTTGAGTTCACAGATTCTTTCTCATGCTTGATCAAGTTTGTTGCTTAAATTCTGTATTGAATTTTTCAGTCCAGTAATTGTGTTCAGCTCCAGAATTTGGTTCTTTTTTATTATTTCTATCTTGTTGTTAAACTTCTGATTTTGTTCATGTATTATTTTCCTGAGTCAGTAAGTTGTCTATCTGTGCTGGTTTATAGCTCACTGAGCTTTCCTAAAATAATTATTTTTAATTATTTGTCAGAAAGTTCATAGGTCTCCATTTCTTTGGGTTCAGTTACTGGAATATTATTGTGTTCCTTTGGTGGAATCATGTTTCCTTGATTTTTTTTCATGTTCTTTGAAGTCTTTCATTGCTATCTTCACATTTGAAGAATCATTTAGCTCCTCCAGTCTTTACTGACTGGCTTCAAGAGAGAAAGATCTTTACCAATCATCCAAGCTAGAAATTTGCAGGGCCTCTTAAATCTTTTCTGTGGATGCACCTGCTCCACTTCTCTTGTTCCAACAAGGTGTGTTTTATGGAAACATCTGAACATAGATCTGCTTTACCTAGCACTTAGAAAAGTTTACTACATATAGAAAAATGATAGCTTACATTATTATACAGTGTTTTGGGTAGACATTAAATACTGTATCTTGAGTAGACCATATCTACTCAGCTTAGTCAAGATATCATTACTGCTAATTGACTCAGACAATTAAATATTGAGGTAACCCTGTCATCCCAGGTCATATACAGGGGTCACTCTAATCCCAGCAAGTGACACAGCAAATTGGAAAGTGTCTGGTTCACTGGTAGGCTTTCAAGTTCTAACAAAACAAACTTACTGGTCATATATAGCTGAGAGTCTATTTTGTGACTGCTGAATTAGCCACAGGGAAAATCAAAAACCTAGGTAGGGAGGCCCAGCTGAATTGGTTTTCAGCCTCTGTCCTGTTCTAGTATCAGCACTCCCATCCAGTGCCTTCAATAGCATCCTTTCTTTTTATGTATTTGCAGGGCTTCTACCAGCATCCTCGCTGGGACTCCAGGCCATCACTGTGGTTTCCTGTCACCCCACCCTAAGTGGAAAAAGGAAAATTGAAAGAGTTTTCTCTCCAAGTGTAACCATTCTTTTAGCCAATGCAGAAAGCCTGGCTTACTAAGAAATAAGCCCACTAATAATAACACTTAGGGCTAATGAGCCCCAAGGGTTGGCTAACCTAGGAGGCAAATACTACCTTGGTAAATACCACCTTGAATTATAAACTGAGCCTTCATTCCAGGTACAGCACCAACCTCTTCAAAGAATGTAATTCTGCTCTATCTCTGAGTAGGGTCCCTGCAGCTCAAAACTCAGTCTGAAGACTGGAACCACCTTTATAATTTTCTTCTTTGATACATTATCTCTTTGACAGGTCCACAATCCCTTACCCACAATTCTGAGATAGAAGGGATACTGAGCACCAAACAACTTTTATAATTTTACAAGCAGAACCTGAATTTATGTGATGTAAGGCTATAAACAGTATCTATTTATCTCACTTTGTGGAAATAATCTTACATTTAGCCAAAGAAATATTATTGTGTTGAATTACAGGCCAAGGATATTATGTAATATACAGCATATGTGTCATATTACCTTTCTAAGATCCAAAAATATCTCTGAACTCCAAAACACATCTGTCCCCATGAGTTTTGGATAAAGGCCTAGGAATCTGTAGTAAATTCAGAATTTGTTCTAGAGTATTCCTTCTATTTTCCATAGGGGCTGAGGTAATTATGTAGGATATGTGGCTAAAAGGAGAAGGTCACATAAGGAATTAGAAATCTTCATAATGTAATGGGGAATTTAGTGGGAGGCAAGTATTTTTATAGAGCCAGGAGTTAGGATTAAGTCTTTCCAAAGCAATGAAGAAGACACCATTTCCTCCTTGGCAGCCAGTTCTCCATCTCTCTGAATACCATTGACTGATATTCACCAAGAAAGAAATCTATTTCTTAATTCAGTGTAGAGGTCACCTTGGGATAAGAAGTACCTTCTCCACATAAGCAAGTTTTTAAAAAATGATTTGATTCCCAGGCTAACCCAGAAAAGTTTGCTACTGGAGTAATTAAAAGAGTAGAATTTGCAATATGTGATAAATTCATTGTATGAGCAAATCTAGGAATCTGAGTTCTTTTCACATTACTCTTTACGTAGGAAAATATATTTGGCATCCTAATAATGAATTACAAAATGCCATGTGGAACACAATGCACTTCTGCATTGGCTGTTGCCTGTGCTATCCAGAGTGTTTTTCTGATTAATTAAATCATCACTTATTACTCAGAAATATTTATTGAGCACTTGTAATAGATACTAGGAATAAAGGGCTCAACAGAAAAGAAAATGAAGCATGCTGTATGAAGTTTATGCTCTAGGGAAAAAAAGAACAGGGAAAAAAATTTAAACAGTTTAAAATAAACTCATCTTAATGTAAAATTAAGTATTTAATGAAGTTACATATTTTGTTGTAATTTTATTCAAAACCTTCCTATACTGAGTTTCCTCTTACTTAAGGCAACTTGTATCTCCACACACTGAAAGACTTACATAGAGGAACATAAAAGTCTCTAAACTTTCACAAAGGTCAGAAAGATTTTCTAAATACATATAATTATCCCCCAAGTTCTGCTAATAAGGAAGAGGCTATCTAGAATAAAACAACTTATGAAGTTCACGGGAATAATAGCATCATTTTTTCAAGCATTAGATGTTGAGCAGTATTTAAATCTTAAAATAATATAGATGAAATTTGTTGTTTTTAAAAAAATCTACCACTTTGCCAAAAGAGGATGGAATGCTAAAGTCTGATAACTATTGTCCACATTTTTAGAAAGTTTGTCACAAAATGCTACATACCATACTTTTGAAAACAATTGTGCTGCTATTGAAATGCTAATGTTAAATTCTCTGAGTGGAAATCAAAAGACAATAGCTACCTCCCCTGAAATCAGGAAATCCCAGGATTGTACAGTCTCAACCCTAGGAAATGAAACCTTTTTGTGATTCTAATATCTGGTAGAGAGGGAAAATGTCAAGGAAAGCAAAAAAAGTTAAGCCCCTTAGTTTTCTTTCTGGTAGCTAGTAGAGGGAGTTAAAAGTACCAAGGTCAACAGAATGGGAAGCTGTGGGTAAAAAGCACATATTAGGATCACTTGTTACCTTAGACGAGTTTGCATCAAGAACATGATGCCAAGAATGGAAAGTCAGTCCATGCTTGATATTAACACCCTAAAGGAACAACAAAGAAATAACCAATTCCTAAGTGAAATCATGGGCATATGCAACTACTCCTATATTTTCAGATTCCTAAAAGAAATGAGGAATATAGGCAGAAAATGCCAGCCTGGAAATCAACATCAGGATCCTCAAGAGTGGGAGATTATGACAGGGGAGTCTTGGATTCCATACTTGATAGAGTTGTTAACTGGAAAAATTTGGAAAGTCATTAACTGGGAAAACCAAATTTATCCAATAGGACTTTGTTCCACGTCTAGAATGATTATGCATTGATCTTGGCACTAAGAGGAGGAGAGGAACAGGAGTGCATTACAAAGGTGTATAAGACACCATATCCGTGTCAACAGCTAGACAACACTGTACATATGTAACAATAAATCACAGAAGAAGAATTATACAACATAACAACAAAAAATAAATCATGAATACTCATAGGACACTTTCTACAGGTCATATCCCATTCTAAAGACTCTCTATGTTTTAATTATCACAACCACTCTTTCATTTTCTACACTGAGGAAACCAAAGCTCAGAGAGGTTAAGTTGCTTACTCAAGGTCACACAACTTATAAGTGGTAGATCATGGATTTAAACCCAGGTTCCAGAGGCTGCTTACTCTTAACCACCCAAAATGAGACACGCAAAAGATCTTAATCCTGACTGTGATTGGGGATGCAGAATAAGGTGAGGAGGTAGGAAGAGGAATAGAGGAAGCTTCTGGGAAGAACTGGTAGTTGAGTTCTATGTTGCCCATTTGGACCCAATATAACTTCCCTGGACCTGTCTATCTCCAAACAAATGGGATAGATGACATTATCTCTAAAACTCCAAACAAATGGGATAGATGACATTATCTCTAAAATCCCTTTGGCTCTTTTAATTACTTCTTAATTCATCTGTGACATCACCAGAGATAGTACATTGTGGGAAAGGAGCAACCTTTGAAAACCAACACAACTAAATTATTAGTTGTGTGATTTGGGTGAGTTATTTGCCATTCCTGAACCTAAACTTCCTCAATGGTACACTAAGACAATCCTCATAGAGTTGTAAAGATTAAATAATCTGTGCCAGACACAGTGCCTGGCACAGAGGAAGCACTCAATTGATTTCCCCACTCCCTTTCTTTTTCTTTAATTGCATATAATCTCAGTCCTTGAATTTACCTAAGTCTAGTGAACCAGATCATTATATGATTAGCTGCACATTATTAGAATACCCTTTGTCAGTAGATAGCAAAAGATAGTCTCCTTGAGGATACCCTTTTTTTTTTTTCAATCTAGAAAGTTCTAAGTTGCCATCCTGCTGTTTTATATTAAAACACCATTTGCTTTCCTTGGTTCTTTTGATTATACAACTCAACAAATTTAGTAAACAGTCACACAATAAGCTAGGAACCAAGTAGTAAAGATGCATACCATTCATAAACCATGACTGATATGGCCTAGGAGGTTTTCAATAGATATTACATAGATTATACAAAGCCAAAGAAAAGTATAGTTAAGAGTTTAAAATGTTCTAGTGTTACATACTGAAATAAATATTTGAATAAAAGTAGGCAGAAAAAGTCCTGCCTAAAATCTCATTTGTCATAATTTGAAGCTTTATTGTCAAAGACTAAGTAAAGGCAGAGAAAAGGAGGCATTTATCCACAGAAAAAAAGTAAATATAGAGACAAAGATCATATTTGTGTCTAAAAGAAAAAGGATATGTATGTTGTTGTTTAGACCTTCATTCTATTATTTTACTAATTCAGAATACATTTTTTACCAGCTCTGGCTAAAGAAGTTTGAGGCTTTTCTTTTCTTTTTACTTTTTAAAATTGAGATTTAACTTATATATATTAAAATGCACAAATCTCAAGCATACACTCAATTTTTATATATGCATATACCCATGTAACTAACCACCACCTAGATCAATATGTAGAACATTTCCAGTGCCCCTAAAAGTCCTCTACCCCCTTCTCAGTCTACAGCCCCAAGGCAATCACTATCTAAACTTTTAAACAGAGAAGATAACAAAAGTAGAAAATGAAAAAGAAATCCTAAATTTGATTTCATTATATTTTCTGTTGTGTACTATTTACAGAGCTTACTTATTGGAGGTTTAGTAACCCCTGGATACCCAAGGCTTTAAGGAATTAGTTCACTGGGTGATAAACTGAAAAATCATAGCCGGGGGCTTAAGAGAAGCAGCCTTTAGGTTTTTACTGTGGAAGAGTCAGATTACTGATGATTTCTTTCTTCTAGAGAAAAATAGGTAAAGAAAGCATCTGGAGAAATAAGCCAGATAGCTTACCACCTCACTGTCAACAGAAGTATGATTTTCAATGAAGTTTGAACACAAATTCTGTTTTGTGGTTCTAAAAGCCAAGATAAGTAATAACAATAACAAATTCTTTATTGGGTCATAAAGCTATCTGCTCTGTGCATAAAGAAATGCTTCTGATTTGACATCAGTGGAGCATGAGCTTGAGTGTTTTTCAAGTAATTGTGATCATTTTACATTCTTGCCACATTTGCTTTCACCCCACCTTTCTGATAAATTTCAAGCCATTTAATAGAAGTACAAAGTACAGTGAGTGACAGAGGTAAGTAGCCTACTTGGACAGCAAGGCAATCAGATCCAAGATTTTGGTTCATTAGGTGCATAGTCTCAACAACTGAGCTAATATGATATTTTAGTTAGGTCCCTACTATAGATTGGCTGTCAACAAATGTTACAGACAGGGATACCTGTTAAGATTGAAAAGAGTCTCTATTATAAACATGCCAGAACAGCAGAACTAAATCAACACTGTCCTAAGTAAACCAGGACATACAGTCACCCTAGCTATCATAAGCCTCTATTCCATTAGAGTTCATATTGGTTAACTCTTCATTCCAATGACTCTTTTACTACTTCAGGGTGGCAAAAGCATCTTCCTTTCCTTCCTCTCACAAGAGGAAGAAAAAACAAATAGACAAGAGAGATTATGGCTGAATATAGCAAGTTAAACATAAAAATGACTGTGATCTAAATATACAGTCTTAACTTCTGGATTCAGCATAAATAGGGTTGAGGATTCAAATGGGGACAGAGGTCACATCTCATACATCTTTAGTAACTTCCTCTAGCACATGGCATAATACTTCACACACTGTGGATTGCCATTAAGAGGACTGGTGAACTAAGGGAGGGCAATATTCTCAATTTGTAAAACTATTACTCTGGTTAATAATGACATGATGGTGGTGATAATCAATAATGGATATGAATTGAGTGCTATGTGCCTAGTATAGTGTGCTAAGTCCTTTGTATATATTGTCTCTTTATATTCTTTAATGATGCTATATTATTTTTGGGTTTTTTAATGATTATCTTTCTATTTTTTTATAATTTCAACTTTTATTTTAGACTTGAGGTACATGTGCAGGCTTGTTACCTGCATATTGCCTGATGCAGAGGTTTGGGGTACGATTGATCTCATCACCCAGGTCCTGAGCATAGTACCCAGAGGTTTTTCAACCCTTGCTCCCCTCCTTCCCTGCTCTATTACTTCCCAGTGTCCACTGTTGCCATCTTTATGTCCATAAGTAACTGATGTTAAGCTCCCACGTATATGTGAAAACATGTGATATTTGGTTTTCTGTTCCTGTGTTAATTCACTTAGGATAACGACTTCAAGCTGCATTTGTGTTGCTGCAAAGGACATGATTTCATACTTTTTATGGCTGCATAGTATTCTATGGTATCTATGTGCCACATTTTCTTTATCTAGTCCACCATTGATGGGCATCTAGGTTGATTCCACATCTTTGCTATTGTGAATAGTGCTGCAAGGAACATACAAGTGCATGTGTCTTTTTGGTAGAATGATTAATTTTCTGTTGGATATATACTCAGTAATGGGATTGCTGGGTCGATATGGTAGTTCCGTTTTAAGTTCTTTAAGAAATCTCCAAACTTCTTTCCACAGTGGCTGAACTAATTTACATTCCCACTAACAGTATAACAACTGTTGTTATTATACACAACATTCCCATTTCTCCACAGCCTCACCAGCATCTGTTGTTTTTTGACTTTTTCATAATAACCATTCCAACTGGTATATGGTATCTCCTTGTGGTTTTGATTTGCATTTCTCTGATGTCAGTGATGTGGAACGTTTTTCCCTGTGTATGTCTTCTTTTGAGAAGTATCTGGTCACATCTTTTGCTCATTTTTAAATAGGGTTATTTGCTTTTTGCCTGTTCAATTATGTAAGTTCCTTCTAGATTCTGCATATTAGATCTTTGTCAGATGCATAGTTTGTGAGCATTTTCTCCCATTCTGTAAGTTGTCTGTGTACTCTTGTTAATAGTTTGTATTGCTGTGCAGAGCTCTTTAATTAGGTCCCATTTGTCAGTTTTTGTTTGTGTTGCAGTTGCTTTTGAGGATAATCATAAATTATTTCCCAAGGCCAATGTCCAAAATGGTGTTTCCTAGATTTTCTTCTAGATTCTTACAGTTTGAGGTCTTACATTAAAATATTTTATCCATCTTGAGTTAATTTGTGTATATGGTGAAAGACAGGGGTCCAGTTTCATTCTTCTACATATGGCTAGCCAGCTATCCTAGCACCATTTATTGAAAAGGGAGTCCTTTCCCCATTGCTTATTTTTGACAATTTTGTCAAAGATCAGATGATTGTAGGTGTGTGGCTTGATTTATGGGCTCTCTATTCTGTTCTACTGGTCTATGTGTCTGTTTCTGTACCAGTTCCATGCTGTTTCAGTTACTGTAGCATTATAGTACAGTTTGAAATTAGGTGATTTGATGTCTCCAGCTTTGTTCTTTTTGCTTACAATTTCCTTGGCTATTTAGGCTCTTTTTTGGTTCCATGTGAATTTTGGAGTATTTTTTTCTTATTCTGTTAAAAATGATGTTGATAGCTTGATAGGAATAGCATTGAATCTGTATATTCCTTTGGGTAGTATGACCATTTTAACAACATTGATTCTTCTAATCCATGAACATGGAGTGTTTTTCCATTTGTTTGTGTCATTTATGATTTCTTGCTGCAGTGTTTTATAGTTCTCCTTGTAGAGATCTTTCACCTCATTGGTTAGATGTATTTCTGGGGTGTGTGTGTGTGTGTGTGTGTGTGTGTGTGTGTGTGTCTATTTTAAATGGGATTGCATTCTTGATTTGGCTGTCAACTTGAACATTATCTGTGTATAGAAATGCTACTGATTTTTGTACATTGATTTTGTATGCTGAAACTTTACTAAGTCATTTATAAGTTCCAGGAGCCTTTAGGCAAAATCTTTAGGGTTTTCTAAGTATAGAATTATTTCATCAGCAAAGAGAGATAATTTGACTTCATCTTTTCCTATTTGGATGCCTTTTATATCTTTCTCTTGCCTGATTGCTCTGACGAGGACTTCCAGTACTATGTTGAATAGGAGTAGTGACACTCGGAATCCTTGTTTGTTCCAGTTCTCAAGGAAAATGCTTCCAGTTTTTGCCTGTTCAATCTGATGTTGGCTATGGCTTTGTCATAGATGGCTCTTATTATTTTGAGGTATGTTCCTTTGATGCCTAGTTTCTTAGGAGTTTTTATCATGAAAGAATGTTGGATTTTATCAAAAGCTTTTGCTGCATCTGTTAAGATAATCATATGGTTTTTGTTTTAAATTCTGTTTATGTGATGAACCACATTTATTGATTTGTATATAATGAAGGAAACTTGCATCCCAGGAATGAAGCCTATTTGTTTATGAAGAATTAACTTTTGGATATGCTGCTGGATTCAGTTTGCTAGTATTGTCTTAAAAATTTTTGCATCTATGTTCATCAGGGATATTGACCTATAGTTTTCTGTTTTTGTTATGTCTTTGCCAGGTTTTGGTATCAGGGTGATGCTGGCTTCATAGAACGAGTTAGGGAAGAGTCCTTTCTCCTTGATTTTTTGGAATAGTTTCAGTAGGATTGGTACCAGTTCTTCTTTGTACCTCTGGTAGAATTTGGCTATAACTCCATCTGATCCAGGGCTTTTTCTGGTTGGCAGGTTTTTTTATTGCTGATTTCAATTTCAGAACTTGATATTGGTCTATTCAGGGTTTCAATTTCTTCCTGATTCAATCTTGGGGACTATGTGTTTCCAGGAATTTAGCCATATCCTCTAGAGTTTTTTAGTTTATATGCATGGAGGTGTTTATCATAGTCTCTGAGGATCTTCTGCATTTCTGTGGGATAGACTGTAATGTCACCTTTGTCATTTCTGATTGTGCTTATTTAGATCTTCTCTTTTTTCTTTGTTAATCTAGCTAGCAGTTTGTTGATCTTGCTTATCCTTTCAAAAAGCCAACTTTTGGTTTCATTGATTCTTTGAATGGAATTCAGTCTCCATTTTGTTCAGTTCTTGTCTGATTTTAGTTATTTATTTTCTTCTACTAACTTAGGGGTTTGTTCTTGTTTTTCTAGTTTCCCTAGAGGTGATATTAGATCATGAATTTGAGCTCTAACTTTTTGAGATGGGCATTTAGCACTATAAACTTTCCTCTTAACATTGCTTTTGCTGCATCCCAGAGATTTGGTATGTTGTGTCTCTGTTTTCATTTCTTTCAAATAATTTTTTGATTTCTGCCTTAATTTTGTTGTTTATCCAAAAGTAATTCAGAAGCAAGTTTTTTAATTTCCATGTAATTGTGTAGTTTTGAGAGATTTTCTTGGAATTGATTTTCATTTTTATTCTACTGCATTCTGAGTATGGCGGGTATGGTTTCAATTTTTTTTAATTTATTGAGACTGAGCATGAGGTTGAGCATGGGATCAATCCTGGAGTATGTTCCATGTGCAGATGAGAATATATATTCTGTGGTAGATGGGTGGGGTGTTCTGTAGATGTCTTTTAGGTCCAATTAGTCAGGTGTTGAATTTAAGTCCAGAAATGTCTTTGTTAGTTTTCTGCCTTGATGATCTGTCTAAGGCTGTTAGTGGGATGTTGAAGTGCTCAACTACTGTCTACGTCTTTTTGTAGACCTGGAAGTACTTGTTTTATGAATCTGGTGGTGCTCCAATGCTGTGTGGGCATATATTTAGGATAGTTAAGATTTCTCATTGAATTGAACCTTTTATCCCTAATGATTCTATAAAACAGTTGCTACTACTATTCCAGTTTTTCCCCATAGATAAGAAAAATTGTGGCTTAGAGAAAGCAAGTCACTTGCCCAAGGTAGTAAAGTACATATTAGGATTCTCAGATTAATCCGACTCAACCATTCCCTTATTCTACCCCCCAGTCAGGACTCTCTTATCTCCAGGACAACTCCCTCAACTAGCTCAAACAAGGAGAGTTGTTTACTAAAAAAATACCAACACCAATCCCTTAGACATCCAGTGCAGAAAAGTAAATACTGTAGGACCACCTGGGAAATACAGCTAAGAAGCCAGAAATCAAGACTCTTCCCACCAGTTCTCATCACCTGATTCTTTGTAGTGTCTACTGCAAATTTATACAATATTTTTTCAAATTCTGGGGGCTTCAGATTCTATAAGACCAATGTCTGTCTATTTCCAGTGTCTGAATCACCCTCTGATAGGTGTCTTATTAGACAGCTTATTATATATGTAATATAGATATTATATATGTAATAAAGATAACTTTTTAATTTGATTTCCTCAACTACTAAAAATAAAAACTAAATTCTGATTTTAATTTGTCTGGGATCCTAACACACAGGGAAATGTTCTGTTTTCATCTGGTATTCTTGCATGTTGTTGTTGAGACAGGGTCTCACTCATCACCCAGGTTGCAGTGCAATGGCTCAGTCAGTCATGGCTCACTCCACCTTCGATCTTCTGGACTCAAGTGATCCTCCTGTCTCAGCCTCCCAAATAGCTGGGACTGTAGGCACATGCCACCATGCCTGGCTAATTGTTTTAATTTCTTTTTTTCTAGAGACAGTATCTCACTATGCTGCCCAGGCTGAGCTCAAACTCCGGGGCTCAAGCAATCTTCCTACCTCAGCCTCTCAAAGTGCTGGGATTAGAGGCATGAGCCACCATGCCCCACCTGGTATGCGTTTAAATGTAGAAGCTAATGCAAATGACAGAGCCCTATAGGAAGATGGTAAATGCACTTATCTTCTCAGGTGAATAGACTTCAATAACTACCCTCTCCTCATGAAAATGTTTTTAAGGTTTTGAAATTGGTTTATACAACATTTCTATGTAAAAAGTCTCCCCTACCCCATGCCTGTAGTTTGTCTATATAAAGACAGAAAGAAGAGATTCTGCTATAACTATGCAATCTAGGGCCCTTTCCTTTGGGCCAGTAGTTCTGTTACTTCAGCGCTGTATTCCATTAATAGAATCACATTCCAGTACAAAGCACAGAGCTTGGACTAGAGCCCAGTTCTCCTGACTTCCAGCCTAGAGCCTGTTCTAAAAGTTGTTCAGATGCATAGGGGATGCAGGGGGTGGACAACTAGGAACGAGTGGTTTGTGTGTGACCCAAAACAAAAGAACACAAAGCATCAAATGAGCAGCCCTTTTCCCGTCTCTCCATTTAACACCATGATGTTACACTAAGAGTCGGGTTGCAATATGGTTTCTGAGTAAGGTTCTGTGTGTGTATGTATGCTTTGTAAATATCTGTTTATTGATACATTTCTCCTACTGGACTGCAAACTCACTTATAGCAATAATGGTGCTTATTTATTTTTATATCTCTGTCACCCAGAATATGGGTTGACACGTACAAGGCATGCAAAATGTTTGTTGGAAGGAAGGAAGGGTGGGAGGGAGGGAAAGAAGGAGGGCTACACAATTTGCCTCAAATGAAGGTTCTATTTAAAAGATTCAACCAAAAAGTGAAAGTAAAGAAAATCTGTGGCTACTTGAGAAAAGTAGAAAAACTTCCTTATGTGCCTGAGGAGTAGAAGTCTTCTGCATTCCCTTCTGTCTTGTTCCCCCTTTCCTTCCTTGTTTCAAGTTATTTGTTTCGAATGATTTTTAAAAATGAATAGTGCTACATAGAGAAGAGACTGAAGAAAAGATAACAAAATGCTATAATTACAGAAATTGTCAAAAAAGAAAAAGAAAATATATTTTAAAAGACAAAAGTCAGAAGAAGCAATAAAAAGTATATAAGTGATAGAAAGAAAATGTGTAATGTATAGAACACTAACCATGATTAAATATTAACTACTTCAAAATGATCTGTCAGTTGCAATGCATGGATTGCATTGTTAAAACATTTCACACGGAGAAAAAGAACATGCCAACAGGAGGAAAGAGAAAGGCCAGGACTAATACTGATGGTGTGATCATCAGTTCCCAAAACAAGGCAAGGAAGTAGCTGTATGAATGTTTCTCTGAGAAAATATGAGAGATTCCATAACTCTAAATTGTTGCCTGTGGATTATAAACAGTGATTCTTGGACTTGCTCCGGGTCTAAACCATCTGAGAGTCATGGGACCTTTCTAATCTGGTAGAGGCACTTGCACTCCACTAGGAGTCATCTAGTAAGCAGTATGAACCAAATATTTTCCTTTTTGTTATGGGGAGGAAATTGTTATCATAGTTCTTTTTCACTTCTTTTCTTCCTGCAAAGTGAAAAAAGAGTAATTATTCAACATTAGAACATCTCAGGTCGGTAAGAGTTCCACAGGAGTATGGTTGAAATACAGTGGTTAGAAAAAAACCACTCAATGATTCATTCACTCAACAAATATTTATTGAGCATCTAACATGAACTAGGTACTGTGAACACAGGGGTAAACATGACCAACAAGGTTCTTGTCTTTGAGAAGATTCCATTCTTGTGGGAGAGGACAGATAATAAACCAAAGGACAGAAAACATATTTTCTGTGAGATGCCATCCTTCTCCCACCAACCTTCTCCTCCTCCCTTATACTCCAGGCACAGTGGAGAACACTGGCCTTCTTTCCATTCTTAAAATATGCCAAGCCCAGTCCTGGCTCAGGGTCTGTACCTTCACTCTTCCCTCTGGCTGGCAAGCTCTGCAACCAGACCTTCACGTTGCTTCCTCCTCACTGAAGGCTCAGCCAAGATGTCATCTCTCAAAGAAGCCTCCCTGATCATCCTGTAAAACAGGACTCCCTCAAGTTCTATCCTTTTCTATTTTATTTTCTTTATATCTCTTACCCATTGAAACTGTGTTATTTATGTACTGACTTGTTAAATTTTCAGTCTCTCCCACTAGAATGTAAGATCCACAACAGCATGGGTTTTGCCTATTTTGTTCACTTCTATATATCATGCATTTACAACAGTACTGTTAGAAATGTCCATTTACCCGCATGCCTAATGACAAAGTATCTATAGTCAGAGGGTCTAATCTATTATCTGCACTGTGATATCTGGTCTCCCTAGATGGCCCCCAGTGAGCTGGTATTCACATCTTGTATAGTTCTCTCACCTTGAATCTGGGCTAGCCCTATGGCTCACCTTTGACTAAGAGAATGCAGCATAGGAAAAGCTGTATGACCTCCAACTGTCTCATAGGAAGCCTTGTAGATTCTACCTTGGTGTTATAGGACACATGGTCTGGAGGATGCCAGAGAACAAGTCAAAAAATCCAACTGTACTGAGATGGCCATGCTGTAAGGCAGCCAAAGCTAGTCACGTGGAGTGCTGCACAGACACTGAAATTCTCAGCTGGCCCTCAGCCCTTCCAGCCATCCCAGCTGAAGCACCAGACCTGGGAATGAAAATTCCATCTTGCACATCCAGCTTAGCTGAGTCTTCAAATGACTTTAAACCAGGCCTTTATCTGAGTGCAAATGCATGAGTGACCACAAGTGACAACCATTCAGCTGAGCCCAGTCAATCCACAGAACCACGAGAGGTAATAATAAATTATTGTTTTAAGCTACCAGGTTTTGAGGTGGTTAGTTATCCAGCAACAGATAACTGCAAAATGCAGCCACCAGAGAAAGCTCTAGATTCAAACATTTCTTTCCCCACAAACATTGTATTCACACCTGAAGGTCCTTGGGTTTTCTCTCCAACACACTCTCCTACAAGATGTGTGTCTTCACTACCAACAAAATTTGTTTTACACTGTTCACTCTCTTACAACCCTAAAAGCACGCCCCTGCAAGTCAGGAAAACTGGATCTTTGTTCTCATGAGACCACTGTAATTTTTCTCCAAGTCACTGAACTCTCTGAAAGCTTGGGCTTTGCTCTGAAAAATCATGGTGGAATTTTATTTTGAAATTGTGTTCAGTGTGCGGCAGGCCAAATAGAAAGTAAGAAAGAACACAAATATATTAAACAGATACAAGTAGAAGAGTCCTAATTGAAGCAGGAGAGACTGCATTGAAATAGTAGCAGGAAATAGGCCCAGGAGTCAGAATACCTAAGTTCAAGTGCTGGGTCCTCCCCTCACTAGACCAAAGAGCCCTGGCCTCTTGCAGAACCCAGCATGAAAACCACCGTGCCGGATGATGGCAGGGGCCCTCCCAATTCACACATGGTGATCTGTAATATTTGCCATATACAAAATGGGCATGTATTTTAAAACTTTGAGATAGATATTACTGTATTGTTTCTGTGGCATCATTTATTTTAATTCTTAAAAAATAACATGAACTGGAAGAGTTTTTTACTGCTTCTGCTTTCTCAATGAACCAGATTTAAATTAGTGTTTCAAAACTACCCTCTGGTCCCTGGACCAGTAATCCCTTGCCATCTTGCCTATTCCTCTGAACATGAGTGCTAAGCATAGTGGTTGCTTCATCTGTAGGAAGAGAAATAGAAGATTTCAAATATCCCAATCTGCAGTATCACTTGGCTTTGGAAATATTGGCTTAAAACTACACTACTAAATTTTTTAATCTTATTTTCAAAGCCCTCCAGCATAGAAGATTCCATAATCTACTACAGAGTTCCATTCCAGTGTCTCATGGTTATATTCATTGGGGACCTTTTCTTCTATTGACATAAATCATTCAACAAAGGCACCCATTCAGATAATGCTTCTCAACTTTCATTCTTACAATTTTTTTGAAAGTCTTAGAATTAAGTTCTTCATTGTCACTGTGTGTTTCTCTTCTGAACTCTCTCCATTTTCCCCCCATTTTCTTCTTTAGATACTGGCTTTAATTGAAAACAGGAATGGTCTGAGAAGTGTTCCTGGAATCCTTTTACTTATAAAATATCATGCATAGTTAAGTTATTACAGAGCTTCCAGGTTTCATCTTGATAAGGTCACCAACATCTTCTAAAACCTATCATCAGACAATATGCAAAAAAGTGATGATACTTACCTATACTTATATTGGTTAATAAATACTCACCTCACCACATGTTTTAAGTTAGGTAACTATAATATTTGACCACGCATTGTGTATTAGTCCATTCTCACACTGCTATAAGGAATTACCTGAGATTGGGCAATTTATAAAGAAAAGAGGTTTAATCAACTCACCGTTCTGTGGACTGTGCAGACTTCTGCTTCTGGGAAGGCCTCAGGAAACTTACAATCATGGTGGAAGGCAAAGGGGAAGCAAGGCACCATCCTCACATAGTGAAGCGAGGAGCGGGGAGAGAGAGAGAGAGAGAGAGAGCAAAGGGGGAGGTGCTACACACTTTCAAACAACCAGATCTCATGAGAACTCTATCACAAGATAGCACTAGGAGGGTGGTGCTAAACCATTAGAAACCACCACCGTGATCCAATCACTTCCCACATCCAACACTCAGGATCCCAATTCAACATGAAATTTGGGTGGGGACACAGAGCCAAACCATATCAGCTTGCAACCAAATCTCCACTCAAGTCTCTAAACACATTATTTGTACTTTTTCCCCGAGACTATGAACAGATGCGCAGTGTATGTGCTCAATGTTAAGGAAGGCCAATATCTGACCAATATCAAACATCAAAGCTATTTGCATAGAAGCTCCCACCCACCAAAGGTGTTATGTCTGGCATCTTCTACCAAAGTGGTTTCAAAACTAGAAAAAGTATCAGCTAGAAATCTTCTTTGCTTTTGCCACGTGCGGTGACTCACGCCTGTAATCCCAGCACTTTGGGAGGCCAAGGTGGGTGGATCACCAGGTCAGGAATTTGAGACCAGCCTGGCCAATATGGTGAAACCTCGTCTCTACTATAAATACAAAAATTAGCCGGGCGTGGTGGTGTGTGCCTGTAGTACCAGCTACTAGAGAAGCTGAGGCAGGAGAATTGCTTGAACCTGGGAGGCGGAGGTTGCAGTGAGCTGAGATTGTGCCACTGCACTCCAGCCTGGGCAAAAGAGCAAGACTCTTTCTCAAAAACAAAAAAAAAAAGAAAGAAAGAAAAGAAAAGAAATCTGCTTTGCTTTTGAAAACAAGAATTTAGATTCCCAGAGACTTACGGGAAGAAAAATAATGTCTCTTATTGGTGCAATGTCAAAGGGCATCCTAAAACATATTTTAGGCATAATCTTTTTTTCTTGTCTCCTCTCTCACATGTCATAGGCATAATCTTATATCTCTATTTTGTCACATGGCAATGACATTTCCTTTATTGTTTATCTGCTGTGCCTCTTGAATACTATATTCCATATATTACTGTATAATAGCCCCAAGAATAAACAAATTAGGTAGTTGTTTAACAATGCCTTTTAAATGTAAGCAAACATCAGTATGTAAAATAATGTAGCTTACTTGCTCCTTTCTAAGTGTTCCACTCTAGGAAAAGACTGATATTTTCCCTACCTGCCCTGTCTTCCACTTCAACCTCAGCTGCTCCTTCTCCCTTAAAACCACACCATTGGAAGACCTCATACCATGTACTAAAGAACTTCCAACTATTTCAGGGTAACTGAGCGCTCTTTAACTGAGCCATAACCCACGCTAAGACTGCTTTGAATACTTGCCCTTACTCGTGCATTAAAAGAGGCCTGACCATGATTTCTCAAAAGGGTAAACATAGACTACCATATGACCCAGCAAGCTTACTCCTAGGTATATATCCAAAAGAAATGAAATCAGGGACTCAAACATTTGCACAGCCATGTTCATAGCAGCATCATTCACAATCAACAAAAGCTGGAAACAACCCAAGTATCCATCAACAGATAAATGGGCAACCCAAATGTGGTATATACATGCAATGGAATATCATTCCGCCACAAAAAAAACAAAATTCGGATATATGCTGTGACACGGATTGACCTTGAAAATATTACACTGAGTGAAATAAGTCAGACACAAAAGGAAAAATATTGTATGATTCCACTTATATGAGGTAGCTAAAACAGACAAATTTATAGAGACAGAGAGTAAAATAGAGGCTACCAGAGGCTGGGAGGAGGTGGGAAAGACACAGTTATTGTTTAATGGGTTTAATGGGAGTTTATGCTACGGATGATAAAAAAAAGTTTTGGGTACAGATAAGTGGTGATAGTTAAATAACATTGTGAAAGTGTTGAATGCCACTGAATTATACACTTATTAAAATGATAAATAGTAATGTTATGTATATTTTACCACAATAAAAAAATTACGTAGGGGGGAAAAGTCAGTCTGATCTGAGCTCTGTAATGAGAACTTGGAGGGCACCTGAGATTTTAGAGTCCTCATCCAGAGTTTGGGAAATTGACAACCTCATCTCTATTCCAAACCTATCCCTATTCTGAGGAGGGTGGGGATCTCAAGCAAAGACCTAGAGGTGAAGGCATCAGGAATGTCCCCAGGAAGAGACAACTATGGGCACCAAGGAGACAGCCTTCAAGCTTTCAGGTCACCCAGAGCTTTCTCAGTCCCATCTAGCACAGCTCCTGCAGTCAGTGGTCAGGAAGAAAAAAGAGAGAGAGGCCTGACTAAGCCAACTCTTCTGGAATTTATGTAAGCTTTTTTCTTTTACTTATTTTTCAAATGTCACAAGAATCAATTTTGGAGCAAGCAGGCTATAAAAAGATGTTTTTGTTCTCTCAGCCTAATGATACATATGTAGAAAGAGAAGGAACAAGAAAACTTTGGACAGAACTTGCACCTCTAAAATGTTTGAAGTTATTTAGGTTAGGTGTTTTACAAACACACGTACACCCTACATACATACATACATACATGTACATACTATGGTTGCATAGTCTTTGTAATATTCTTAAATCTAAACTTTATTTTAAAAGAAAAATGAAGGACTTGCAGCCCCAGAACATAGTTAGTAGTTTTTTCCCAGGCATGTCATGCTCTACTGTTGCCACTTGTAATTGTTTTAAAGTCAAGTCAGGCTTCCAATAATAACGTTTTATATTAATTATTCTAATTGTCAACTACTCCATAGCAAATTAGAAAACCACCAGCAAAAATGTTATTTGCTATAACAAATCAATGTTTATACAAGCTTGCCCAACCTGCAGCCCAGGACAGCTCTGAATACAGCCCAATACAAATTCATAAACTGTCTTACAACATTGTGACATGCATGCACGGATGTTTTTTGTTTGTTTGTTTGTTTGTTTGTTTGTTTGTTTGTTTTTGAGATAGGTCTCACTCTGTTGCCCACACTGGAGTGCAGTGGTGCATCCTGGCCCACCGCAACCTCCACCTCCCAGGCTCAAGCGATTCTCCTGCCTCAGCCTCCCAAACTGTTGGGATTACAGGCGCCTGTGCCATCTCACCCAGCTAATTTTTGTATTTTTAGTAGAGACGGGGTTTCACTATGTTGGCCATGCTAGTCTCGAACTCCTGACCTCAAATGATCCACCAGCCTCGACCTCCCAAACTGCTGGGATTTCAGGCGTAAGCCACCGTGCCCGGCCCCTGCACGGACCTTTTTTAAAGCTCATCATCTATCCTTAGTGTTAGTGTATTTTATGTGTGGCCCAAGACACTTCATCTTCTTCCGGTGTGGCCCAGGGAAGCCAAAAGATTGGACACCCCTGGTTGAGAACAATGCCTGGAACTTGTTTGCTCTCAAAAGTTCGTTCAATGAATGAATGAACAGATGCTTCCAATGCAAAACCTTAGAACCAGCAAGTCAAAATGTCACCAAAAGGAGGGAGGAAGAGGCATTCACGGTACTGGTTGAGTGCATAGTAAATAAGGTACTTGCACAACTGTGGGCAACAAAGAGACGGCTTGGGAATTATCAAACACCAATTTTGATTTTGATGAGAACAGTCATAACCCAATATTTGAAGATTTTGATGGTTGCTTCTTCTTTTCCCCTCAAAGCCCCCCAGAGAACGATGAAGGGTTAACCAAAACACCACCAAAGGCAACCACTTATTACCTTTGTTATTCCCACATAAAAAATTGAGCAGAGCTATTGTTTAAGCAGAAGAGGCAGTCCCTCAATGAAGCAATATCCTGTTTGAATAATTTAGGATGGGGCATAGGCCAGCCCACACAGTGCATTTGTGTGACAAGGCGTCCCACTCAGACATCTCCATTTCCGGTATCTAGAGTCGGCTGCCCTCTTTAAAAATCCCCTTGTTACAGTCAGGATAGAAAACAAAAAGCCTAATTTACCAGGAGGCTACACAGATTGTGCTTTCTTAGGCAAATGTTCCACCTGCTTGGCCAATTAGCTTCCTCTCCCGAAAGACTCGTTCAACAGGTTTCTTTTTTCTCTTCTCTGCCTCCTGGGTTGGGGAATGAGGCTGTCACTTCGCTTCGACCCTCCCCTTCCCTCCCTCTGGGCTCTTCCACTCTGGGTCGGACCAATCGCGCCCGCTCCGACGTGTCCAGGTCCGCGGCCCCGAGAGCTTGGCGCGGCCCGGCCTGGATGCGCGGGGCAGAGGGTGCAGGGGAGGGCACGGCGCCGCTTGCTTGGCCTGCGCCCCGGGACCTAGAAGCCGGGACGAGCCGGGGAAGAGCCAGGCGCGCGGAAGTCTGAAGGTGTCCTCCAGACACGGCCCCGATGACTGAACTACAGCAAGATGTGGAAGACACAAAGCCTGCGAAAGTGCTCGGGAAAAGGGAGAGCAAAGTTGGCTCAGCCCAGTGAGTATTCTCAGCTGGGACCCATCCAGGGAGGTGGGAGGAGCGCAACCCAAACTTCTCTGCCCCGGGACGCGTTTTGGGTGGATGCGGATTTCTGGAGTTTCTACATGGACAATCTTGTGGCGCTCTCACTCGCTCGCGCTCTCTCTCTCTCTCTCTCTCTCTCTCTCTCTCTCTCTCTCTCTCTCTGTCTAGATACTCAGTTAAGGAGACGGTTTAGATTGATTGAAAAGTCTACTGTAGGTTTTAAACAAATTTTCTTAATTCAAAACTCACTGGATGTTGGGAAAATAATTTTGTAGAAAATAAGCCTAACCACATTGAAGCTCAAAGTCCCAACAGAGCCCTTCGTTTAGAATGACCGTTTTCACAAATTCATTTCAGTTCAGATAATTGAGTGTCTACTTGTTCGATAACGATGGGCAACACAAGGATAAATGTTATTTTGGATCTGCCCTTCTGGAACTTCAACAGCAGAGTGGGGATGGGGGAGGCACAAATGAATATTACTGTACTTCAAGGGACTTTGATGACCATTGCCACATTAAACACACAGACAAGGTATGATAAAGAGTTTAGCCTATAACTGAGTCTTCTTACTGTTAAAATATTTATCTATTTTGCAGGCTTTGGTAAAATTGGTTTGGGAGGAGGAGTTGTTTGTTTTTTCCTACAAAGTGGTATTTTCTAAGCCTACTGAAGTCACTTCTAATTCAGTCTATGATTTTAGACGCTAACCCTTCTGAGCTCTAAAACTCTTGTTTTGGTATCAGGATAAGAGTAATTTAGGAAGGAGGACTATATATTATCATAAGGATATACTGATGTGATAATTCCACTTTGAAATCATTTTAAGTTGCCAAATTTTTGTGCTTAGAAACCCAGTCTAACTTCTGTTTTGAACTTCATAACTTAGATTGATTATCACTAAGCTCAAAGTCTTGTTGAAGTCTGGGTGTCCCAATGGATATTTCTTCTAAGAGGATTAGAATGACTTGCTCCTCGCAATTTCCCTGCGTCTGTAACTGCATACATGTAGGCCTCGTCACCTAGAGCCTTAGCCTCCTAAGTAATAGTAGCTGGCACTTACTGAGAATGCTTACTATGTGACAGGGAGTGTGCTCAACACTTTAAATGCATTCTCACAAAGAATGAGGCAGGTGCTATTATTTCCATGTTGCAGATAAAAGCACTGAAGCTCTGAGACTAGGCAGAGTCACACGGTTAATAAAAGAGCATCCAGGATTCAAGCCCAGGTCTCCTAACTTTACAGCATGAACTTACAACCACTATGCTGTGCACTGGTTCCTCTGTTCCAGAATCTATGATGGCCTTCCATGGCCTACTATTAAAAATGGGATCCTCTGCCAAGATTTTAAGATCCTTCATGATCTGGACCCACACAGACCATTGCAACCTCACTTCCTAATACTAGTCAGCATGCACATCTTTTATAGCCAAACAATCATACTAGCAGCCCTATACTTAAAGGGGTGATATGCAGCACTCCCGTGTTCATTGCAGATTACTCATAATAGCCAAGATATGAAATCAGCCTAAGTGTCCATCAACAGATGAATGGATAAGAAAATGTGCTATGTGTACACAAGATGCAAAATCAATCTAAGTTGTCTATCAATGGATAAATGGATAAGAAAATGTGGCATATATACACACTATTATTCAGCCCTTAAAAAGAAAGATCCTGTCATTTGTGACATGGATGAACCTAGAGGACATATGTTAGGCACAATAAGCCAGGAATAGAAAAACAAACACTGCATGATCTCACTTGTGTGTGACATCTAAAAAAGGTTGACTCAGGCCTGGGACTGTGGCTCATGCCCATAATCCCAACACTTTGGGAGGCCATGGCTGGAGGATCACTTGAGCCCAGGAATTTAAGACCAGCCTGGGCAACAAAGTGAGACCCTATCTCTACAAAAAAAAAAAGTTAAGCATGATGGCGCACACCTGTGGTCCCAGTTACTCGGGAGGCTGAGGTGGGAGAATCGCTTGAGCCCAGGTAGTTGAGGCTGCTGTGAGCCATGTTCATGCCACTGCACTCCAGCCTGGACGCAGAGTGAGACCCTGTCTCAAAACTATAATTTAATTTAAAAATAAATTTAAAAGTTGGATTCATAGAAACAGTAGAATGGTGGTTGCCAGGTGCTGGAAGGTGGAAAAGGTGGGGAAGGAGGGAATAGGGAGTTGATCAGAGGGTACAAAGTTTCAATCAGAAGGAGTAAGTTTTGAGATCTATTGCACAGCAAGGTGATTAGTGAATAACAATGTATTGTATATTTCAAAATAACTAAGAGTAAATTTCAAATGTCTCACCATAAAAATGATAGGTAAGCAAGACCATAGGTATGTTGCTTGATTTAATCATGCTACATTATATACATATACCAAAACATTATCTTGTACCCCATAAACATAAGCAATTATGATTTGTCAATTAAAAATAATATTAATTGTAAAATAATTTAAAAATATATTTCCTATAAAACTCAAAAAAAGAAGTGATATGCAGAAGGAATAAGGAACTGGTATGTCAAACATAGGACCCAATGAATCCCCTTCTGTCTTCACTTTTCCTTACCGCTGTTCCTTTCCCCTCTGTACTCTCTCTTCATTTACTTCTAGAAATCAACTCAAGTTTTCCTTCATGTGAAGCCTTCATTCATTACTGGCCATACTCATCTCTTCTTTACTAGTATTCACCTTGTACACATGTAGCTTCCGTCTCATAGAATTTAGCTGCTATTATGATGATTAATTAACAATTAATGTTTATTGACAGTTTAGTTTGTACAAAGTACTGTTTCAAGTTGTTAACATATATTAATTCACCCACTAATCCAGTTGTATTAGTTATCTTTCCTCTGAATAGGTTGCAGACTCGGATTACATTTTTCCTTATTGAATTTCTCAGAGGCCCAAGCAACAGTCACTTTCGATAACCATCTGTTGGCGAGCTGGGGAAGCTAAGACCCCAGACCCACTAATTAAGATATATACTGTAATATGCTTGTAGCTGACAATCAGCTTGACTATGTCGGGGAAATTCTATGTTTAAAATTTTTCTTAATCACATTTCCTATCAGTAGCAGTTAGAATTTCTAGGTACATTTACTTGCCCAAGAGCTATGGCTAATTTGTTCATCTTTCTGCTAGAAGAAGGTGAAGCTGCTGGTACACTCATCACCAAAGTGCATATTTGATGAAAAAATACAATGAACCCCTTTCTGACCAAGAATAAGTACTTTAGCTGTATATTTCCTTTTGAGATCCTAACTTTCTCTGCTTTTATTACCTTTTCTATTCTGAATTTTATGTTCCCAGTACTTGAAGAGTCGTAGCATAGCCTGACTTTTTTTGACACACATTTTTTTTTCCTTCAAGAGGCCAGAATACCCTTGCTCTAACTTTTGTTTGTTTGTGTGTTATTTAAGTTCTGGGGTACCTGTGCACAACGTGCAGGTTTGTTACACAGGTATACATGTGCCATGTTGGTTTGCTGCACCCAGCAACTCGTCATTTACATTAGGTATTTCTCCTAATGCTATCCCTCCCCCAAACCCCCACCGTTTTTACACATTTTATGAAACACACCTTTATTTCTTAAACTTCTTCTGGATCTCATTTAGTAATGTCCAGGTTACTTTTAATGAATTTCAACAAGTACCCAAAATGAATGCTGATATATTGATTCATGTTTCAAATAATGAATTAAATTACATGTAATAACATTCAAATTGCAATTTGAATTTTTAACATTTGAACTTTAATAACTTGAGGTGTAAGAATTTTAGAAATTTGTCCAACTCCATATGTAGGTAGGAAAAGGATAGATGTGGGCAACAAGAACATTTACCTTAAAAGGAAGCTCTCTGGTATTATCAATAAAGGTTGGTTATTTTTAGTATATATTTTTACTTAAAATAGTGAATTCAAGTAAAAATAAATGACCTGCAGTGGCAACATCTCTCATCTAAACGATCTGTCTTTGTGCATGGCATGTTGGAGTTCTTGACAAACAGAACACAGGTTGAAGTTAGGAACTGGTCTTGAATTAGAAACAAGAGAAATAAAGGCAAATATTTGTTGGGCCTAACTCAGTTTCTTAGTGCTTACTTAATTCCAAACTTTGAAAGCTCCCATTTAGCAAAAGAAGATTATCTCTCTATCTGTGTATGTGTGTGCATATAATTTTTTTTTTTTTTTTTTTCCAGGTCATCAGATCTGACAGGCTGGGTGTGGTAGCTCACTATAATCCCAGCATTTTGGGAGGCCGAGGCAGGTGGATCACTTGAGGCCAAGAGTTTGAGACCAGCCTGGCCAACATAGTGAAACCCCGTCTCTACTATAAATACAAAAATTAACCAGGCGTGATGGCTTATGCCTCTAATCCCAACTACTAGGGAGGCTGAGGCGAGAGGCCTGGGAGGCAGAGGTTGCAGTGAGCCAACATCGTGGATTGTGCTACTGCACTCCAGCCTGGGCAACATAGCAAGATCCAGTTCACTTTTCATTACAAACTTTGGTGTAGGAAAGAATAATGTATAACATGTTTTAACATATATTAATTCACCCACTAATCCATTAAATATGGGCCTTCAGTGTATGGAAACTCATATTTTAAAATGTCATACATAGCATATTATATTTATAAATTATATTAAACAAATTATATTAAAGTATAACACCCAATGGAGGAGTTTTAAAAAATGGAGAAAAATAAACAGTGTGCTCTGGTTTGAAAGGTTTTGAAAAATATATATAGTGAACCAAATCAGCTCTATGACTGGAGGTTAATATCACAGAAAATTGCTGATTTATCTGGGCAGTACATGAAGCAGTTAAGAATGCAGGCTATAGGAAACTAGTATTTGAATTCTGGCTTTCCCGCCTCCTACAGGTGTGACTCTGGCAAGTTACTCAGCACCTCTAAGTCTCTGTTTCATTATCTATAATGGGGAATACTTAAGTCAGCTGTTTGATACAGGCTTGCTTTGAAGTTTACATGGGAAACATAAGAACAGACACTTTTCAAAAGAAGACATATATACAGCCAACAATCATGAAAAAAGGCTCAACATCACTCATCGTTACAGAAATGCAAATCAAAACTACAATGAAATTCCATCTCACACCAGTCAGGATGGCAATTATTAAAAAGTCAAAAAATAACAGATGCTGGTGAGGTTGCAGAGAAAAAGGAATGCTTATACACTGTTGGTGGGGGTGTAAATTAGTTTGACCATTGTGGAAGGCAGTGTGGCAATTCCTCAAATACCCAAGGACAGAAATACCATTCAACTCAGCAATCCCTTTACTGGGTATATACCCAGAGAAATATAAATTGTTCTTTTATAAAGACACATGCATGTGTATGTTCATTGCTGCACTATTCACAATAGCAAAGACATGGAATCAACCTAAATGCCCATCAATGATAGACTGCATAAAGAAAATGTGGTACATATACACCATAGAATACTATCCAGCCATAAAAACCAGATCACGTCCTTTGCGTAAACATGAATGGAGCTGCAGGCCATTATCTTTAGCACACTAATGCAGGAACAGAAAACCAAATACCACATATTCTCACTTGTAAGTGGGAGCTAAATGATGAGAACACATGGACACATAGAGGGGAACAACACACACTGGGATCTATTGGAGGGTGGAGAGTGGGAGGAGGGAGAAAATCAGGAAAAATAACTAATGGGTACTAGGTTTAATACCTGAGTGACAAAATAATCTGTATAACAAACCCCCATGATACAAGTTTGCCTGTATGACACACCTGCATATGTACCCCTGAACTTAAAATCAATGTTAAAGAAAAAAGTAAAATAATAAAGAAATGTACTTCACCTAGTGCCTACATATTATCAGCTCTCCATAAACTATAGCTGTATTAGTCCTCATTTTTTAACATCTGGGATATGTTGTGGGGTGGGAGTGGGAGGATGACATAAAGTGTAATTAAACTAAATGGTCAAACTTCAAAGAGGTCAAATGCTTACAGTAGCCTGCAGTAATGTTCCGTAAAGTGACCCTGAGGACTCTTGTGACAGCACCTGAGCATTTCTTTGAATCTAACCAGGTGTGTTGGTTTTTACTTTATGCTAAAAGGATCTCATGCCATGAGTATTTTGTGACCTTCCAGCTAATTTAAATATTGCTTACTGATTTGGTGTTATACATTTGTTGTCCAATACTTCTATCCATCAACCACTGATTCCACATTCTGCTTCCTGGACCCTCAGCTTTAAACTGCATTTTTGTTTCCATTTGCTAAACTTCAACAGAACTGTCCTTTAACACCTTTCTAATTTCTAAAATGCTCAGCTTTAGCCACTTTGCACATTTTCAAATGTAATAGAGCAAAGATCCTTGAGAGGGATTCCTCCTCAGCCACCTTAATGACTGCTTCTTTATCCTTAAAGAGGAGTGTTTTATCCGAAGTTTGATTCGTCACCTTGAGAAGAGAAGCAGAACCAACTTAAACTACATTTCCTAAAGTAGAATAATTTACATTCCCTAAGATGGATATATGTAGCCGTCATTGGTCACTCCATGTGTGTCAAAGGTTTCTGTATTTATAATGGACATGATGTCCCAAGGTGCATAGTATTTGTAACAACTTTATTGAGATTTTACCTCATAAAATTTACCCATTTCCAGGTATAATTCCGTGACTCTTAGTAACATTACCAAGTGATGCACCATCACCATGACCCAGTTTAAGAACATTTTCATCCCTCCAATGAGGTCCCTCAGGTACATTTATTCTTAATCCTTATTTCAACTCCCAACCCCAGCTCTAGGCAATCACTATCTACTCCCTATCTCTATAAATCTGCCTTTTCTGGGCATTTCATAGAAATCTTTGTTCCATAGGCTTGATTTAAAGACAATTAGATTAAATCTTTTACTAAGCCTTTTACTTTATAAATATATGTCTTTTCACAAAAAAAAAAAGGAAAGAAAGGGCTTTCATGTAGCAAGAGCAACAAGATGGGTCATAAAGACAGGTCAGTTCTTTATACTTTGTAACAATAAACATCCGTTGAATGTTGACTAAGTGACATTCATACTTAAGATTTTGAAAACTTCCCAAACCACAACATCAAAGATAACTCAGGCTGCGATATTTGGGTACTTTTTTTTAACGACCTCTTAAAATTTTGCATCTAATATTTATTACTGGTTTTTTTAAGTGACACCTGGAACATAATCTTCCCATATGTGTTGATGTTTTTTAAAGCAATACATGTAAAAAGTCAGAAAGCAAAACAATATAGATAGATACAAAATGAAAAATGGAGACCTTCATCCTGTCTCCTACCTTACAGTTCCTTGTCTCAAAGGTAACACTTTCCAACGTTTTGGTCTTTTTTCTTATGCTATTGTCATTTTAAGGCCAGAATCAAGTTTTTTGTTGATTAGTTTCCTTTTTTTTTAGACTATCCAACTTCCGGTATACCTATAAATGTGTTGAACTTGGCGACATGAAGCATCTCGTGAGATTGTTATGATTAAGTGTGATCACACAGTATCTGCACACCATAGGAGAGCTCAATAAGTGGCAGGCATTACTCTCAAATACTGTTTTTTCCAGGCTTCTGTGCAGAATAGTTATCCACCCATAAAATGAATTCATAGTTTGAACAGTAGTCAACAAACCCGTTAGAATACAATCTGATGGTGATGACCTTAGTAAGGTAGACCCCCAGTGTTAAACAGAGGAATTGTGACTGAGCCATCCTGCCAATTCATTTTCTTGATCTCTTCTGTTCCTCTCTTCTAGTCTGGATGATCCTACACAGACCCCCTAATTAGATGAGGTAGTGATATCTGGGCCACCCTCTGAACTATTAAATATGGGGCACAATGGTGATGAGACCTGTTTTAAAAAGGAAGAGACCAAGGTGAGAGAAATGGAAATGTGAAGTTGGAGAAAGTGAGTAAAGAGATGAGAAAATAGAAGAGAGTTGGGAGAAGAGAGGGGGAAATAATACTGAGTTATATTGAAAAGAGAAAGAAAAAATTGGCTAATTTACCATTAACCTACATAATCTTCCTGTTCTGCCCTGGAAGATATTCCTTCTCTTCTCTCTGTATTCTATTCTGTGTCTTGTCTCAGGCAATAAAATGGGGTATTGACAAGCCTCTTCTTTCCTAATGGAGATTTTTGTTTTGTTTTGTTTTTTGAGACAGGGTCTCATTCTGTCACCCAGGCTGGAGTCCAGTGACGTGATCACAGTTCACTGCAGTCTCAGCCTCTCGGCTCAGGTGGTCCTCCCACCTCAGCCTCTGGAGTAGCTGGGACTACAGGCATGCACCACCAGGCCTGGCTATTTTTCTTATTTTTTTGTTGAGACAGGGTTTCACCATGTTACCCAGACTGGTCTTGAACCCCTGGATTCAAGAGATTTGCCCACCTCAGCCTCCCAAGTGCTGGGATTATAGGCATGAGCCACCGTACCCAGCCCTAGTGGAGATGTTGATCTGTGTATACATGTTGGTGTTTTCTTAAAGTCCATATATATCAGGTGTGTGATTATATACATATTTGTTGTCTTTCACATTATGCCCAGCTTGTGCAGTGAGTTAAAAACTAGGAAAAACCTTGGAAAAACAGTATGCTAATTTTTGTGTCCTTTATAATAATTAATAATTAAGGATTATTTTCTGAAACAGTTGTGTTCCTACAAATGATTCTGAAACCTTTAGTGTGTATTGCTGTAAAATGTGTATTGTGAGTTGAATTGCTATATATCGATAGTGATGAAAAACTATCAATTCATCAGAACAACTTTTATTATCACTACATTTCTTTCTGTAATTCATTAAAAAATAACACCTCATTTGATCTATTTAATCCTTAAATATTATGCAGGATGCTCTGCGTACTATACGGTGTGGTCCCCAAAAAGCCTATGTTTATTGTTAAGAATATATTTCTTTTCCTCTGGCTCTCCCTTCTTTCCTTAATAACAAAGTTGCATAGTATATAAAGTTGGACCTGTCTTGATATGAAGTTGGTAGATTTCTTAGGTGTGTTCTTGATTTAATCAGGATCTTTTCTGAAAATTTTACAAAGAATCACAGCACCTTTTCTCAAATTCTAAAATGACAAAATATCAGACCTTGCATCAGAATAATAAAAAGCATATGAGCTAAGAGAAAAGCAGTATTTGACAGTTGATGATGACCAGAGAGACTTGATTGAGTACTCAACTGACATTTACTAAGTACTCCTGTGCCATAGGTACCATGCTAAGTGTCTTAAATATCACCAGGATGAAACATGTAAAGCCTTTGCCATAAGGAAAATGGAATAGAGAGGAAAGGAATATTTTGTTTTGAGATTCGATCTTCTTTCAAAGAAGAAACTAAGTAGCTCCAGAAAATATGTCAAAGCTTAGACAAGATGAAGTAATATCATTGCTATTCATTAGACACTATTCAAAGTGCTTTTACAGATATACATATAATAAGGTAGGTACTATTTTCATCACATTTTATATGTAGGAGAGACACAGTGACTTGCCCAAGTCATAACAACTGTTAAAGTGTTGAAGTCAAAATAGAAAGGCAGGCAGTCTAAACTGAACCAGCCTCCTAAAATCATTCATTATACAATCGCACTAGATTTAGGAAGGGCAAAGATGCAGAAGACAAAGTATCTCCTGTTAAAGTCTGTGCAACCCTGCCTAGCTCTCTTAACTTTTGTATGTGTGTTTTCTAATCTTTATAAAACAAACACTCATTTCCATTCTACAATTCTAACATTGAAAGAATTTATAATGCTCTGTAGAAGACAAGATTAGCTGTCAATTGAGCACTTGTGCTTTCTCTGTATTGTCAAACAGAGGTACCTCTTTGGATACTTGCATATTCATCTGTGCTCCAACCTAGCAGTAGAGAAGTTCATTTTTTCGGTTGAAGCTCTACATCGTAATTGGCACAGCAGTCCTTCATGGATTCCAATTTTTAAAAACCATAAAGGGGTTCTTCTTTGCACAAGTACAGAGTGTTTCTATAAAGTGATGTGACTGATGTGTTTTAAAAGCATGTGAATGTTGTATCTTTAAAAGTAGTCACCAAAGAAACCCAAGAACTTTTCCAACAATGCTGCAATTGCACAAAATCTTCTTGAAATTCTTCTTGTAGTGTTACTTTCAAAGCCTGCAATAGTCATAAGGTTGGCAAATCTTTCGAGAGTGAATTCAGGTTTTGAAAAACAACCTGGAGTTATTTGAAGCCAAATTTGGTGAATAAGAATAGTTTAAACATCTTTAAATCACTCTGTGGATAAGATCATTTTTTATCAAAAACAAGATGTGACTATAAAATAAGACTGAGTTTCTGGCAATCCTTAACAAACTAATTTCTATACATCCAATTCAACATTTATTACTTTGTAACCATATTATGAAAATAGTAAAATTTTATAGTGATTATTCTTTTTCAGTGTTTATAATATACTCAGGTAGGTGTTGGTGTGTCGTAAGTATTAAAAATTATTTTTATTTTTATTATTTTTTTTTTTTGAGACGGAGTCTCACGCTGTTGCCCAGGCTGGAGTGCAGTGGCACAATCTCGGCTCACTGCAAGCTCCGCCTCCCGGGTTCCCGCCATTCTCCTGCCTCAGCCTCCTGAGTAGCTGGGACTACAGGCGCCCGCCACCGCGCCCGGCTAATTTTTTGTATTTTTAGTAGACGGGGTTTCACTGTGGTCTCGATCTCCTGACCTTGTGATCCGCCTGCCTCGGCCTCCCAAAGTGCTGGGATTACAGGCTTGAGCCACCGCGCCCGGCCATAAAAATTATTTTTAAATTAAAAATTATTTTTTAAAAATGTCCATGAGCTTAGGCAGTGAAAGTTCAGCTATCACAATCTTCTTGTACTAGCTTCTACTCTATTGCACATTATGGTAATTTGTGTAGAAATCACACTTTCTCAAACCCCCTGCCCATATTCCAAATGGCCTTTCTTTCACTGTCTATAAGACACTACCCCTGACTTTCCCACATGATAATTATCAATTTTTAGCATTAAGCTTTCCATTTTTGTCTGGCACCTGATAGTTAACCTCTGTTAGCTGACTGGTTTACTCCCTGAGACGTTCCTGAGCATACCGACGGACAAGCATATTCTCCTGTTCTTGACTTTGGGTCAGAATGGACTCATTAGCACAGCAGTGTTACACAACACTTTTGATCTAAGATCTAATTTTAACACTGTACTGTTCAGTAACTTTTAGGTGCTATGTCTTCACTCTTCTCTAATCCAAAATAAGTAATTCAGCAAGCAGTCACCTAGTGCTTACTCTGTGCAGGGAATACAAGGCTAAATGAGGTATGTGTGATGCCCTTTAAGAGTGTCCAGTCTGGGGAGAGGGGAACGGGACGCATTCCCACATAACTAATACCACGTGATAAGAATTCCACAGTAATTAAATGTTGTGAGGACAGAGATGCAGGCAATTTGTGTTTCGTGGGGTGAGATAAGAGGTGCTGTTTGAAGTGAGGTTGAGGGACAAGGAAGAATGTGCCTTTAACTGGAGGGAGAAAATTATTTCAGGCAGAGGGAGGAACAAGGAAAGGATACTTGAAAGTTCGAATGCATGTTCTTGATGGGCACTTACGGGTCTCCTGTGGCGTGACTGGCTGGGGCTGGGAGGACTCGCAGTGAGAGCAGAAGAGGGAAGGACTCGGAGCCCCCGGTTAGGTGCCCCCTCTTGCTTTGCTCTTTCCTCCTTTTACAGCTTTGGCTCTACTACTGACTCTTTGAAACTTTAGGGAAGTCGTTCTCCTCTTTGGTCTTCAGTTTCCTTCTCTGTAAAGAGAGAGGGCTGAATGACCTGATTTGTTAGATCCCTTCCAACCTGAAGAGTCTTTAAAGAAACTGCCCTACTTCTCTGCGCACTTCTGTAGTTTTTGTATAAAGAATTCTATCGGACTGAACAAACGAAGGAAAGCCTTTTTAATATGAGTCCTTGCTTTCTTATGTGGTTTGTCCCCTTTATTTTTTTTATTTCCTTTTATTTCTTTCCCTAGGTAAACATATACCTGTTTAAGGCAGGACTGCCACTGGAACATACCTAAACTATCCTCTTACATGTTTATAGAGACATATCAGCATTCACATTGCATCAGACAACCCCACTTTCCCACAATGCCTTCTGGACTGGTTCATAACAGAGATGCCTAATGGGGTAACATAATTTAAACCTGTAACACAAATGGAGACCAAATTCATTATTGGCAGAGTTGCAAGCTTCTCTGATATACTTAATGTCTGAAAATAATCAAAAGTTGTACTTAAATAGAGAATACAATTTTAGGTTAAAAAGCCCTTTTCCTCAGAAATGAAATTGGGGAATACCTAAGAGATACCAGTTTCCCACTTGAACTTAATAATTATATTAGCATTTTAATTTACTTTATATTCATTTAAGTACTGATATTTCCACAATAATTGAATTTAATGCACACTTTTTGAGGACCTACTATTTTTAGACATTATACTGTGTTATAGATTATTAGGATGTATTAGGCATGAACTGTGTCCCCTAGAACATTAGGCCCAGTGCAGTGACTCACACCTATAATCCCAGCACTTTGGGAGGCCGAGATGGGAGGATCACTTGAGGCCAGGAGTTTGAGGTCAGCCTGGGCAACATAACAAGACCCTGCCTCTACCACAAATAATATAGAAATTAGACGGGTGCGGCGGTACAAGCCTATCGTTCCAGCTGCTTGGAAGGCTGAGGTGGGAGGATCGCTTGAGCCCAGGAGTTCAAAGCTGCAGTGAGCTCTTTTCATGCCACTGCACTTCAGCCTGAGGACCCTGTCTCTTAATTAAAAAAAAAAAAAAAAAAAAATCAGTTGGTCAGGTTCACTATAATTTGAGCAACATCTTGCTATTACATTAACTATGAATTTCAATCTACTGTGCTATGTACAGGCATTTTTAAGAGAATAGTGAGGAAGAAACTAGCCCAGCATGGGAATTGAATGAAGGCCTCCTGGAAGAAATGATGATATCTGAGAGAAGTTTTGAAGGAGGAATAGGAGTCAGTTGCCTACTCTGCCAAAAAGAGACAGAAATCATTCTAACTGGAAAAAGTAGCCTAAATTAAGACACAGTGATGTGAAACAGCCAGGTGACTATTAAGAATTAATATTACTAGAAGATAAAATGTATAAACTTGAAGGGCAGCACATCAGGCAGAAGCAGTAGGATGGAAGAAGGTCCCAGAGGACATGTTTTTGTGATGAGAAGGAGGTTTGGTTTATCTATAAGGCACAGGGGCCACTGACAGGGTTTACCCAGGGATGTGATATAGCCAGGTTTGAGTTTTTTCGAGATAATGCTAGTGACAGTTGAAGATAGATTTGTTGGAGAACAAAGCAGGAAGCAGGAATTAGCTGGCTATAAAACAATCCAGGTAAGATTATTCTGGTAGGGGAGGGGGGGAATGAGTTTGAGAAATTTTGAGGAAAAATTGGAAGGACCAGGTGATGGAATGGATTGATAGAGCAAGGAAGCCAGAATGACTTAGTTTTTCTCTTCAGAAAGGCTGTGTGGATTATGATGCCATTGCATTATGCCATGGAAGGAGATTTGGGGTATTAAAAAATGAATTCCCTTTTTTAATAGTTGTAGGATAGAGTTTAGAGCTAGCAGATAGATGTGGCAATTGTTGGCCTATAGGTGAGAGTTAAAATAATGAGAGTGGCTCCAATTTCCCAATAAGAAGAGTAGGAAACCAAAGATAGAACCTGGGAATGATTCTGTGTTAGGATGAAGGTCAAAAAAGGCCACAAAGGTGATGGGGAATAAACAGCACAGCAGAGAATAAGACAAAACAAAAACAACCAAACAAAACAAAACAGAGGAACAGAATCATGAGAAAACAAACAAGGAAAGGAGAATCCCAAAAGATAGTCACCAGTGGCAAGTACAACCAAGAGCAGCTACTAAACTGCCCTTGGCATTTGGAAATAGAGAAATCACCAGAGAATCTTTCCAAATAAATTTTAGTGGCACGATGGTCATGAGGGCCAGACTCTGTGGGTAGATGGGAAATGAGGAAGCCAACATAGCCTGTGTAGACTTTACTGCCATTTCACATAATCCCTCACTGTCAATGCCTGGCTTACGTCACGGCTCAGATCGGTGCATACTGGAATCTTCTTTGTCAATATGGCGTCTCTCGTGTCCCTGTATGTCTGCCTGTAATCTTCTATCCTTCCAGTTCTCATCCCTTGCCATTCTCACGACCTGTGCTTTTCAGCCTCAGAGAGAAACATAAGCTCTTGATGTTTCCATGTTCTCCTAGCCTATCAGCCCCTTCTGGACTTATTTCCTAGGTGGCTCAGGAAGCTATGTAGGCTTTAAGAAGTTTGTCTGAGAAGTGAAGAAAAGAGAGAAAGGTAACTGGAGGAGCAAAGTCAATGAAAGGTTTTGTTTTTTAAGTGAGAGAGAGCCTTGTGAGCCTGTACATAACCTCGGAGAAACAGCCTTCAGAGAGGGAGAATATGAAGGGGCACACCCGATAAGTGCTAGAACAAGCCCAGAGGTGTCAGAAATGGGCTTGAACATGAGTAAGAGGCCTTGCCTTCTCAAAGTGGAGGAATGAATAGATGCAGTCGATGCAGATATAAGTAGAGGTCTGGGGAAGAAATGTGGGTGCTCTCGTATAATGACTTCAAGTTTCAGTTTTCTTAGTGAAGTCATGACAAGGCCCCTTTCACCAAGAAGGATGAGTTGTGTTTCCTCAGGGGCTTGAGGAACATGGAGAGTGTTTAAAATACGAGCTGATGAAATAAAACAGGATGTCCAGGCACCGTTGAGGGCCCAGCAAAGGGACTGATCTACAATAAAGATAAATAAAGATTTTTTCCCTACAATGTGCTCAGAATCTTAGTATTAGAAGTTTAAAAGGGTGATCTTGCGATTTTATCTGAGTGGCATGGCAGAACGATTAGCATGATTGGAAATTAAGGGTGAACAATCACATATATGGTCACATATATGGTCTGAGCTGCCTCAGGAAATAAGTCCAGAAGAGGTTGATTGATTGACAATGAGACTATGGAAACATCAATAGCCGATGCTTTTCTCTGAGGCTGAAACACACAGGTGGTGAGAATGGCAAGGGATGAGAATTGGAAGGATAGGAGATTACAGGTAGATATGGGTACATTAGAGATGACATATTGACAAAGAACATTCCTGTACACAGCAGTCTGAGCCATGATGCAAGCCCGGTGTTTGACCACAAGGGATTATGTGAAATGTCAGTAAAGGTTGTTGGTGATAAGGCCATTATTACTGGATGCCATCCACATGGACATTTAAGAGTCCATGTGCCAAAGTCCTCAAGAAAGAAGTATGTCAGAGGATGAATGCAATAGGAACACTAAAGACAGTGTATCAAAAGTAACCTGCAAGACGTTGGACTCTCCGTATGTTGAAATATATAGATATTTCATATATGTCTACTTGTTGAATACAGATAAAATTGATTGTTTCTTTGTTTTTGGTTTTGCTTTTTTTTTTTTTTTTTTTTTTTTTTAGACAGAATCACTCTGTTGCCCAGGCTGAAGTGCAGTGGCACGATCTTGGCTCACTGCAACCTCCACCTCCTGGACTCAAGTGATTCTCGTGCATCAGCCACCCGAGTAGCTGGGATTACAGGCACATGCCACCATGCCCAGCTAATTTTTATATTTTTGTAGAGATAGGGTTTCACCCTGTTCACCGGGCTGATCTTGAACTCCTGACCTCAAGTGATCATCCTGCCTCAGTTCCCAAAGTGCTGGGATTACAGACACCACGCCTGGCCAAAATTGATTGTATTTTTGAAACTCAAGTGAACAAACACAAAAGCAATTCGAAATAATAGTACTTAGTAAGCTGACTGATTATCAGAAAAATTATAAAAGTCAATGATATGGTTTGGCTGAGTCCCCACCCAAATCTCATCTTGACTGTAGCTCCCATAATCCCCACATGTCATGGGAGGGAGTCAGTGGGAGGTAGTTGAATCATGGGAGCAGGTTTTTCCCATACTATTTTCATGGTAGTGAATAAGGCTCATCAGAACTGATGGCTTTATAAAGGGCAGTTCCCCCTGCACACGCTTTCTGGTCTGCCACCATGTAAGATGTGCCTTTGCTCCTCCTTCACGTTCCACCGTGATTGTGAGGCCTCCCCAGTCATGTGGAACAGTGACTCCATTAAAACTCTTTTTTTTTTGTATAAATTACCCTGTCTTGGATGTTTCTTCATAGCAGTATGAAAATGGACTAATATAGTCAATTACCTTTCTTAACTACAATAAAAAGTTAATAAAACTAAATTGGAGAAAGAGTTATAGACTAGCATCCAAAAATATAAAATACCCAGAAATCTATTTAATAAGACTTCAAGTAAAACAACACACCTACTAAAGGAGAAAACTTGAATAAATGGAGTTTACCTTCCTCAAAAGGAAAACTTATAAAGCATTTCTTAAATGTATAAGTTCACTGCAACTCCAAACAAAATCTCAGTGACTCTCTTGAGAAAACATTTCAGAATGATTCTAAAATTATTCTGAAAGACTGAAGCATTCAGAAATATCCAGGTCAAGTCTGAATAATAAAAAGATAGACCCACAGCTTATCATGATGAAGCTATCCTAATGAAGGTTCAGAAAGAAATCCAAATATATCTGGAGGTATTTTCAAATCCATGGGGAAAAGATGGAACAACTGGTTAGCCATTTGGGAAAAACTAGAGCTGGAAATCTACTCCATTCCATAATTAAAATAAGCCCCTGATCTATCAAGTATTTAGACACAGAAAAAAAGAAACCACAAAAGTACTAGAAGAAAACAAGAACTACTATATAATATGGAAATAGGAAGTCTTACAATGCATGGAATTAAATTCAGAAGTTATAAAGGGGAAGATTGATAAATTTAACCAAAATGAAAAAATTATGTGAGATAATAAAATAAGGCATTACAAAGGACCGTCAATTCTGTATTAGATTAATGAACTACACATTAACACAATGGTATATTTTGTAGCATTCATGAAAGTTGGCATTTATCTCTAATCATGGGGGTAGAATAGTCTCAGGACTATCTTCGACTTTTTTTTAATTGCATAAAACATGTATAAAATGATCCTATTATACAAAATTCTATATTGACATTTCTATTTATTGAAATAGGCCTGGAAAAATGTTCCCCAAAATGTTAAAAATGATGATATTCTCTAAATTATGTTTTCTTATTTTTTTTTTTTCGTGGTGTTGGTAAGGTTTGAATTTTCTAGAATGAGTATGTATTATGGCAGAGGAAAAAATATTTAAAACATAATTATGTATATTTTTTTCTTACAGTTAAGATCCCCTACTTTGCAGATGAGATAGATACCTTTTAGACATTAAAATACTGTTAGCTGGGCTTATCTGAAATGTAACAGCATGAAGACAGCTTTGTAATGTTGTAATCATTGTCCCTGAAATTAAGTCTAACTTCATACTGTGAAATTAAGTACACAGCCTACATAGGCTCTGGGCTATGGATTGCTCCAAACTACAGACTGGGCCCTCACTGGTGCTGCAGAGGAAAGCAGGCTGTTTGCAACCACTTTCAGGATTGACTCAGGGCCCTCCTCCTCTACTTTGTCACCTTCACACTGTTTCAATGTTTATCTTCCTAGCCTTTTATAGCCTGAAAACTATGCAGGTGCTCAAAGGACAATCAGTAGGCTCCCAGCCTTTCTCCTCTTCTTCCCATACTCCTTCTCTTTATTTAGGCCATTTGATCATGCCATACAAGGGAGAACTATAAATAATAATGCTGGCACACAGCAACATTTCACAATTACCATTGCAATGACTAGTCCTGATATAAGATTTTTTTTTTTTTTTGCTAAAACAGATAATATGGTTTTAATTCTAATGAGCAGAGCTCCTCCAGTGAGGATTTTTTTTTTTGGAATATAGGAACCAGCTCATTAGAGGTTCTTGATAAAATATACTTCTGAATTGCAGGCATTTCAGTGGTAAACAGGAGACAGAACCTACCTGATAGTTGTGACAGTCTTAGATGGTCACAGGATTATATCTGCTGAAATCTGTTTCCTCACACTAAAAATTTTCAAATCAAATCAAAACACTTTTTTTCTGGCTAAAATAAATTTTTAAGCCTTGTTTTAGTGTATTTGTGCATACCTTTTTATGTAAAAAATCTATGAATGTTACTAAAGTCTCACAACATCCTAAGAAGGAATTATTATTCCTAATATGCCTATGAAGATAACTTCAACAAGAGGGCTAACTATCCCACTGAATACCAGACACAACAAAAGTAAAAACAGATAGGATTTGAATTCAGCACATTAACCCACTAACTCCTAATCTCATCTTCACGTTCTTCACCTGAATATTTACATCAGTCATGATTTTGAAGCAAACTCATTCAAACCCCTCCCTAAAATCCTAAAATGCTTTTTTTTTTTTTTTTTTTTTTTTTTTGAGATGGAGTCTCGCTCTGCCACCCAGGCTGGAGTATAATGGTGTGATCTCGGCTCACTGCAACCTCCGCCTCTCGGGTTCAAGCAATTCTCCTGCCTGAGCCTCCCTAGTAGCTGGGATTTCTGGCGCCCACCACCATGCCCAGCTAATTTTTGTATTTTTAGTAGAGCTGGGGTTTCACCATGTTGGCCAGGCTGGTCTCAAACTCCTGACCGCAAATGATCCACCCGCCTTGGCCTCCCAAAGTGCTGGGATTACAGGCATGAGCCTCTGCACCCAGCCTAAAATGCTTTTTCTAATGTGTATTGACATGTATGCATTCTAAAACTTCTAGATTTTTCTGTGAGCCTCCTGCTTAAAATCCCTCTCTAAATATTTCCTTGAAATCTGGTCTAGTTTAAGATACCATGTACAACTGGTGTCTCAAAATTAAATATGGTCTCTATTACTTCCCTTCTTTAAAGATTTTTTTTTTAATCAAAATCTATGATTCTACAAAGCTCATTGTAGAAACCTTGACAAACACAGATCATAGCAAAAAATAAGATTAAAAAACACCAGTAATTGTATTTCCCAAAGAAAACTCAGATGTGGCTCATATTTTGATTTTGGATAATATATCTAACTAATCATCCAAAATCCAAAATTACTAAGTATTTGGAAACTTCTTTCCTGAAGTAGCATTACAGATTGATGGTTAATGGGGATTGTTTTTCCAGTAGTACTGAAAAACTTACCAGTCTCTCCCAGCCCTCCTTAGAAGATTGCTGGATGAAAGTAACAATAGTAATTGACTCGTTTCCCACTTAGCCCAGTAATCTTGGCTTGGTTGACACTCAGCTCAGTAGTTCCAAGATTTTGGTGGGTATAAGACTTAAGTTTTTAAAAGGTCTGAAGTAGACCTAAGAAGTGCGTTTTTACAAGGCCCGTACCTAAATGGTTCTGACATAGAAAGTTCTTAGGCCACAGTTTGAGAACCTCTCGTTGATGGAGTTCACAGACTGATCTTTCAGAAACTGTATGGCTCAGGCGTACCTGAAATGACTTTTAATGGAAGAGAGGAAAATTCGTCAGCTTTATTTATATTCTCACTCCTAGTTTTAGTAAGTGTTGTTTCAGTCTGTGTGTTTCTCTGCACAGCCAGGGTCCTATTAATTAGCTAAAATAAAACAGGGCCCCTGCAGGCAAAACCCTGAGGCTTCAGAGTCCTCTCACATCCTCTTTCACTATCTCCCTTCCCTTGTGTCTTCAAAGACATCTTTGCCCAGTCGCCGTCTGCTCTCCCCACAGAGATGCTGACATTGAACTTTCCTGCACAATAGTTTTCTGTCTTTTCTCAGTAAAACTGGCTCTCTCTCAGCTGTGATGGAAAGACTCCATCAGTGATTTCATGCGTGCATGTTGTTATATCCATAACAGGAAACAGTGAGCTGTAAAAGATAGAGAGGCCAGCCAGGCGCTGTAGCTCATGCCTGTAATCCCAACACTTTGGGAGGCTGAGGCAGGTGGATCGCCTGAGGTCAGGAGTTCAAGACCAGCCTGGCCAACATAGTGAAATGCCGTCTCTACTAAAAATACAAAAAATTAGCTGGGCATGGTGGCGGGCACCTGTAATCCCAGCTACTAGGGAGGCTGAGGCAGGAGAATCCCTTGAACCCAGGAGGCAGAGGTTGCAGTGAGCCAAGATTGCACCATCGCACTCTAGCCTGGGCAAAAAGAGCAAAACTCCATCTCAAAAAAAAAAAAAAAAAAAGAGGACTTCCAGCACTCCACCACCACCAATCCTGGCCTACCTTTTCCAAAGAAGATTATTCCAAGAGAAAAATAGGTGGAGCACACTGGGGTAGGGGGCCAGGGTGGTGGTAAGGGAATTTATGGAATTTAAGGACAGGAGCCCTTCCCATTATCCCCCACTATTCTGTGCAGATGTCTGTCTGCCTTAAGAACAAGCTGGCCTTCTAGCTTAGAAAAGACATTTCTTCACTGCCCTCTCTAAGGTAACTTGCCTATTTGGTATCTGAAGCCATTCAAGGAGATGGTACGAATTATTGTTTTGTAAAAGCCGTTTTTTTATGAACCAAATTCTGTAGATTTTTTGTTCTAAGAGTTGGCAAGAACCTTTTGTAAGGATAAGGGGACAGGTGCCCTTTGAAGTATATGTTTATGATTGATCAATTCAGAGAATCTAATACTTTTGAGAGAGCTGATTTTTGCACCTAGAATTCCATTTTTTGTTTCAAACATACTGTTCATCTTTTAGATCTGTACAGAATTGTTACAGACCTTGTAAATTATCCAAGATAAATGAGCATATTCACATGAAAACCCGGACAATCTTTTTTTCTTCTCCTTCTTCAACTTTTATTTTTAGTTCAAGGGTACATGTGCAGGATGTGCAGGTTTGTTACATAGGTAGACCGGTGCCATAGTGGCTTGCTGCACCGATCAACCCATCGCCTAGGTATTAAGCCCAGCATCCATTAGCTATTCTTCCTGGTGCTCTCCCTCCCACCTCTCCTGACAGGGCTTAGTGTGTGATGTTCTTCTCCCTGTGTCCATGTGTTCTCATCTTTCAGCCCCCACTTATAAGTGAGAACATGGAGTGTTTAATTTTCTTTTCCTGCATTAGTTGGCTGAGAATTGTGGCTTCCAGCTCCATCCATGTCCGTGCAAAGGACATGATCTCAGTCTTTTTTGTGGCTGCATAGTATTCCATGGTGTATAATGTACCACATTTTCTTTATCCAGTCTATCATTGATGGGCATTTGGGTTGATTCCATGACTTTGCTATTGTAAATAGCGCTGCAGTGAACATACTTGTGCCTGTATCTTTATAATAGAATGATTTCTATTCCTTTGGGTACATACTCAGTAATGGGGTTACTGGATCAAATGGTGTTTCTGCTTCTAAGTCTTTGAGGAATCGCCATACTGTCTTCCACAATGATTGGACTAATTTACACTCCCACCAGCAGTGTAAAAGCATTCTTTTTTCTCTGCAGCCTTGCCAGCATCTGTTTTTTCTCCACTTTTTAATAATCGCCATTCTGACTGGTGTGAGATGGTATCTCGTTGTGGTTTTGATTTGTATTTCTCTAATGATCAGTGATGTTGAGCTTTTTTTCATATGAAAAACCCAGATAATCCTGAGGGCCAGCACAGCCTGAGGACTTGCTGACACAAAGTATTGATGGGCCAGAGGAAGTGGGCAGCCTGGCTGTCACATCACCCCCTGTGTCTGCTGCTGCTCACGTTTCTCTCACTGTCTCTTGGGTATGTGGTGGGGGGGTTGGGGGGGTGAGGAGGGGGTGGGAGGGCAGATTAAAGAGGAGCAGCTGCAGCCTGAGGCACAGACAGGATGCAGAGTGGCTCCATCATCCCACCTAGAGTCATGGACACATACCCACTTCGATACATTCTGTTCACAGCCATAATTCCTTTCATGCTGATTCGTGTCATTGGAAATCTCTCTTCTTCAGCTTCAAGCTGAATCCGACTTGGGTGCTGAGACTGGGGAATGGCATTTCCATTTTTTCCTCTCTTCAGGACAGCCAGAGCAGGAAGGGCAAGAAAAAAGGGATGCTGGTACCTGGTGATGTCAAAGTAGGTAGCTCCTAGTGCTGTGCTAGCAAGAGCCATGTGGGCTAGTGTGAGAACAGGAACTCTCCCAAGTCCCCCACTGGGTAACCAGATACCCAACAGTGTGCCTAGAGATGCTTTAGTCCACTCTAATCCTAAATACTACTATGTCGTGCTAATAGTTTCCCTGAAAAACAGCCATATTTCACTCATTTTTAAAAAATCAATTACAATTTTGTCTTAAGGTTTGATGTTGGTATTGTGTTTATTTTTTCAAAGTATCTTTATCTTCTAGAGTTATACACTGCAATAATTACAGATGAAAAGATAATACGGTCTGGGATTTGTCTCAAAACCAGTAGGAGGTAGGAGTGGTGGGCTACAGGTATAAAGATGAAACAAGATCGCCTTGTTTATACTATTCTGTCTACTTTGTACATGTTTTATGTGTTATAAAATGTTCATAGTAAGTGGTTTAAAACTTTAAAAATCATTTATGAAAATAAGTGGGTACCCTTATTCACTCAGCTGTGCTGTAAATTTCATATTAACCCCCCAAAACTAGACCAGTCTGAGTGTTTCTAATAAAATCCAGCAATAACCATGACTGATTTTAAAACATTCACTGCTTCTCTTATCAACAATGCCTAGCTTCATTGGTCATGTAGAAAATGCATACATTCCCCAAGCTTTTAAAAATTTAACAACAACAACAACAAAAAACTCTGTGTGTTCTCAATTTGACTAAGGTGTGACAGAGAGCAGCTCTGTGACGCAGGCTGTGAGAGGAGGATCTGGTGTGGAGGCGAGGAAACCAGGGCCCTTACTAAGACACTGAAATATGATAAACATCCTTATGAAGATGCCACTCCCAGAAACTGGGACGTGAGCTACTCTTAGGAAGCCACAGACCATGGAGTACAGATTATTCTCCTGGAACCTTCTCCATTTCCAAGAAGGCATAAAACGAAGGAAAGCAATCCTGTTTTCTTTCCATTTCTTGGAATCTAATATCTAAGCATTGCCCTTTCAACTCTAGCAAAGTAAAGCAAACTCAGGCATGGTGGCCCCTCCCAGCAGTAATTATGAGATCATTTGGCCTCAGTAACCAGGCAGACTCCACTACCTTTCACCTAGTTTTGTGGGAAGAAATGATAAAGCTCCCTCGATGGAAATGTTCCTTCTTTAGCCATAACCTTCACAGGATCCATCTGTCTAATGTTTGTCTGAAGGTATTGGAAGGGCAGGCTGTTGCCTCACCAAAAGCATCCTCAGTAGTTTAGTCTACTGAACTATGGGGGGTTGTTCCAGAACAGGATCCAAACCCCAGCAGAAAACTCCTGGCCTTTCCCATGCCAGTTTTCCCAAACCCAGGAATTCCAAGTGAAGTACATCCATTCCTATTGCTATCTATACTGTCTGGTGTAGCCAAAATTGGCTCTGGGCTAGAAATCAGAAAGCCTGGCCTTTGGAGCTGGTTTAAGGAACATGAAGTCCTTAAAGTAAACGAATTGAACCCCTTTGTGGGGATACAGAGATGTGACAAGACCAGGATCCTGCCCTCCAGAGGCATATGGTCAAAGCAGGGCAAAGACAAGTAAACAGTAGCCCATTTATAATTTTTTTTTTTTTTTTTTTTTGAGACAGAGTCTCACTCTGTTGCCCAGGTTGGAATACAGTGTGGCATGATCTTGACTTACTGCAACCTCCGCCTCCCAGGTTCAAGCAATTCTTTGGCCTCAGCCTCTTGAGTAGTTGGGATTACAGGCATGCACCACCACACCCAGCTAATGTTTGTATTTTTAGTAGAGAGAGGGTTTCACTGACCAGGCTGGTCTCAAACTCCTAACCTCAAGTAACCCACCCGCCTCAGCCTTCCAAAGTGCTGGGATTACAGGTGTGAGCCACAGCACCTGACCCCATTTGTAATTTTTAAACAAACCATATACTAAAGTGATACAGTTTCCATGACAGTCACAGGGTACTGGAAAGGAGCACAAAGAAGAAGAGGTCAGTCCTTAGGACCCAGAGGGGGTTGGGGAAGTCGCCAGGTATGAGGTAACCCCAGCAAGAGCTATATCTTGAAAGATAAGCAGTGCATGCAAGGGACCACAGAGAAGGCACGGCAGCTCAAGAGGAGGGTGCTTGGGGGCAGCATGACAAGAGGTTCAAAGCCAGAAAGGGAGGCTTCACATTGCAGAGGACCTGTTTGCTGTACTCATCTTCAGCTTTATCCTGTAGGCAACAGAGAGCCAAAGGGGTTTTAAAGGAGGAGAAGGAATGATGTGATCATATTTGGGCTTTGCAAAGATCACAGAGCAAAGTGATCTTCCATACAGATGGAAGGAGGAGAGGTCACATATAACTCAAATGAGGTAGGGAGGTATAGTGGTCCAGGCAGGAGGCATTGAGGACCCTAGCTAAGTCAACTAAATGAGGGAAAGAAAAAGAGGGGACTTAACTGGAAAATATTAAGAAGGTAAATCTACAGGTCTTGGTGTCTGGCCGGGCTTGGAAAGAGAAGGCTGGTCATAGTATGCGAGTAATAGAGGCTTCAGTCACCAAGACTGGAGTTGTGTGGGCCCTCAATGAACTCATTTTTGTTTCCCTATTTGTGAAATGTGGATAACACCTATCTTACATGCCTGCCTCAAACATCTGTCTAATATGCCTGCTTACATGCCCGCGTGAGGGTTAGTGTGGTATCGTGCTGTCATGGGTATGAATGCTCCTTGAATGGCAAAGCACCATGTAAATATAAAGTCATTCAGGAAATCCAGTAGAAAGGAGTGGCAAGGAAGAGGGAAGAGTCAGAGATGTGTTTTCCAAAGCAACACGTTTAAAGTGCAGATAGAGAAAATGCATATTTATGGTGGGAGAAATTAAGGACAGTAAATAAAGATGTCAAATATAAAATTAAAATCTTTTAGATCCACTGCTTATTTCCTTGAAAGAGGTACTAACTGTCATGTACAAATTAGATTCAATCTAATTATTCTATCCCATAAAATTAGCTATATTTAAGATATTGGGGTAAACATTTTAACAGCAGTGAAGAGTTATCACTAGTTCCACAATTATTTCCTATGTTGATACTTGTAATAATTAAAATCATGTATAATATATTTTTACATAACAATATGGAATAATTCTATATTGTTGACACTAACATGACAAACCACATGGATACATTCTAGGGAAAGCCAAATACAGATATGAGACATTTGCATTCTTGGTAGGTTAACACCTTTGAAACCTTGCAATCTGAAATAACTAAAACTACACTCTCTTTTATTTTTTGCCATGGGATATCGTGAACTTCTTTTTCCTTACGTGTGTCTCATTTGAGGGTGTTTGGGTTAAACCAAAGCCTTTTACATAAAACTGCTTTCACCAATATATAGATATATTCCACCTTTTTAAAGTGACAATGTCTTTCTTCTCTAGAAGTTGAGTCCCATTAATTTTTTATTAGAAAAAGAATCCTTCGCTTTCATAATACTTGGCATTTAAGCAAAGAGAATTTTCACATGTGCTGCTGACGCCCGTGTTGATTCACTTGGTGGGATATGGCCTGAGACCTGAACCTGGCCTCTGGGAAAGTCCTGTACGTCACATCCTGTGAACACCCTAGTCTGTCCTCATATGTGTGCGGCTCTGCACTGTAAGATCAGAACACAGGAGACTGAGGAAGTAGCAATGCGGAGTTTGAGTGAGGGAGAAACAAAGGCACAGGTTCTGGAACTATTTTGGACCCCCGTAGTAACTTTTAACTCTGCTACAACGCCCATGTACTTGGTCTTTTAAGCTCTCTCTGGCTTTTGATACCTTTTTTTTTTCCTCCTACATGAAACAGAAGACAGAGTTACAGGAAATGAAGGGTATAAGAGGAAAGAAAGAGCTATAGTCATCACAAATGCCAGGGTGGCAAGAGGCAGCTCTTCTTTCAGGGGCTTAGCTGAGGGCCAGAGGAGCACAGCTCATCTCCACGGGGGTGGAGAGGAGTGTCTCAAAACAAAAGCAAACATTTCTCTCTTCTAAGTCGGCTTCTAATGGCCCTGGTTTTTGTCTGTTTTAACCTAAAATGTTATTGCACTATTAATAGGTAAAAAATTCTCTTCTGACCACATACATGTATTTCTAGCATAATATATTCTCTCTCTCTCTCTCTCTCTGGATAAAATTTATTAGCATATTAGCATAAATATAATTTTTGTAAGGTCAGACAAGAGATTTGAAGTGTAATTCAAGGGGAATTTGTATTAACATAATGAAACATTCTGCTGTGAAGTTGACTAGCAATGCCTCTCTGGGTTATCATTTCTGACTCATCCCATTTCCTTTCTCACCTATCACCTGGTCCTCATTCATTCTGTGTCCTAGAAGAGAACCTCTAAAACTAGTGTCAGTCCATTCAGCCTGCTGCAAAAAAAAAAAAAAAAATGTTGCTCCCTGTGTCCCGGCCAGTCTGTCTCTAGCCTCAGCTCAAAGGGACCCAGGTACAGCTCTGGCTACCACTCCATAGGGTGCAAGCTATAAGCCTTCACGGCTTCCATGTGGTGCTAATCCTGCAGGCACACAGAATGCAAGAGTGAAGAAGGCTTGACGACTTCCACCTAGATTTCAGAGGATATATCAGAAGGCCTACATGCCCAGGCAGAAGCCTATTATGCAGCGTAGCCAACACAAAAACTCTACAAGGGCAGTGCTGAGGGGAAATGTGGGGTTGTGCCCCCACACAGAGTGCCCACTGGGGCACTGCCTAGTGGAACTGTAGGAAGGGAGCCACTGTCCTCCAGACCCCGGAATGGTAGAGCTTCTGGCAGCTTGCACCCTATATCTGGTAAACCCACAGGCGCTCAACTCCAACCTGTGAGAGCAGCCAGAGAGGCTGCACCCTGCAAAGCTGCAGAGACAGAACTGCCCAAGGCCTTGGGAGCTCACTCCTTGTACCAGTGAGCTCCGTGACTTGGTCTTGAACTTCCAGCCTCCAAAACCATGAGAAAGAAATTTCTGTTGTTTACAAGTATGTTAGTCCATTTGCATTGCTATGAAAGAGTACCTGACACTGGGTAATTTATAAAGAAAAGAGCTTTAATTGGTTCATAGTTCTGCAGGCTATACAGGAAGCATAGTGTAAGCAATCTCAAAAGAGATCGTTTTGGAGCTTTAAGACTTAATGACTGCCTTGCTGGGTTTCAGACTTGTGTAGGGCCTACTTCCCCTTTCTTTTGGCTGACTTCTCCTTTCTGGAATGGGAATGTTTATCCAGTGCCTGTATCACCATTGTATCTTGGAAGTACATAACTTTTTTTATTTTACAGGCTCATCAGTGGTAGGAGATGAGTCTCATATGAGACTTAGGACTTTAGACTTGATGCTGGAACAAGTTAAGACTTTTGGGGACTTTGGGGAAAGTACGATTGTATTTTGCAATGTGAGGATGAGATGTGAGGGGCCAGGGGCAGAACGATATGGTTTGGATGTTTGTCCCCTCCAAATCTCATGTTCCAATGTGATTCCCAGTGTCAGAGGTGGGACCTGGTGGAAGATGATTGGATCACGGCAGTGGTTCCCTCACAAATGGGTTCACACCATCCCCTTGGTGATGAGTGAGTTCTCACTCAGTTCATATAAGATCTAGTTTTTTTGAAAGAGTCTTGGACTTCCCCTTCTCTCTGTTGCTCCCACTCTCACCATGGGACGTGCCTTCGCCTTCCACCACGATTGTAAGCTCCCTGAGGTCCTGACCAGAAGGAGATGCCGGCACTATGCTTCCTAGATAGCCTGCAGAACTGTGAACCAATTAAACCTCTTTTCTTTATAAATTACCCAGTCTTAGGTATTCCTCTATAGCAATGCAAATGGATTGACATTCTTGTAAACAACAGAAATTTATTTCTCATGGTTTTGGAGGCTGGAAGTTCAAGATGAAGTCATCAGCAAATTCAGTATCTGGTGAGGACATATTTGCTGTTTCAGGGATGACTATATTTTGTTGGATCCTCATGTGGTGGAAGGGACTAATGAGCTCCTTACAAGGGCATTAATCCCATTCATGAGGGCTCTACCCTCATAATCTAATCACCTCCCAAAAGCCCCACATCCTAATGCCTTCACCTTAGGGGTTAGAATTTCAACATATCAATATTTGGTGGACACAAACATTCAGACCATAGCACCCGGTTTCCCTGACATTACTCTCTTGCAATACCCGTCTATCAAAAGATAGACAATAATTTTCTCACAAGTATCAGCTTCATAAACTGTCACATCTCAGGAAACCATGGCAGGGCCTGTTATTCCATCCTAAATTCAGAAGCACCATTATCCGTCCATCAGTAAGTCTAGCCCCTCAGCCACTCTATTCCTTATCATTCTACTCTCCTGGCAGTTCTCGTGCTACAGATACCACTTCTCCTTGGCATTCCTGATATATAAGTCAGTTCTTTCCTTTCTCCTCCTTTGTATACTAGTAATAGAACCTTTTATGACTCTTGCTTGAAGTTCTCATCCTCATAGTTTTGTTCTCTTTGATCTTCTGTTCCTTTAAAGTGAGGTTCCAAATTGGTCTCCTTTATGATAGACCTCGCTGAGTAATGAAAATTTTCATTTTCCCTAAATATGTTTTTCTGGACTTTAAAACTAATTTAAAACTAATTCTTTCCTAAACACAGTCTTCAGGACAAAAACCTTAATCAAATAGATGTCCTCTAATATATCTTAGGTATATTAAAGTGGTTCATTGTGACATCCAACTGCTACTGGAGAAGAGCTTCAAAAAGGAATGAAGATATGAGGCCAAGGTGGGCGGATCACCTGAGGTCAGGAGTTTGAGACCAGCCTGGCCAACATGGTGAAATTCTGTCTCTATTAAAAATACAAAAATTAACTGGGCATTGTGGCACACGCCTGTAATCCCAGCTATTGAGGAGGCTGAGACAGGAGAATTGTTTGAATCCAGGAGGTGGAGGTTGCAGTGAGCCAAGATCACACTACTGCACTCTAGCCTGGGCAACAGAGTAAGACTCCATCTTAAAAAAAAAAAAAAAAAAAAGGAATGAAGACAGAAATTCAAAAAAAAATGCTTAAAGTCTCTGCCCCTAAAAAGGTTATAGTCTAGTTTGGAGGAGATATATTCAGTATATGTTTTTAGAAAGTTCGGTAGTATTATGCAATGCAAAATAGCATTCATGTACTCAGGCTGTAAATAGCAAAAGAGAATTCACTATCAGCAGCATCAATCTTCCTTGGCTGGAAACTAGGAAAGTCCCTTGCTACCTCCTTGCTGCATTTTATAATTTACTTTGTTATTTTCCAACTGTGCTTGGCCTCAAAATGCTACTGCTGTGAAGTCAGTTTGATGAAGACAGTCTTTTCAAGTTTCCATATGGTTTCAAATTATTGCTCATCTAACTAATAATCAGTTTGAAAAAAATAAGTTTGCACACAATGCCAATTCAGCAGTGGGGAAAATGAAAAGACTGACTTTTTTCTCTTGCTCCCACCCGCTCTTCCAAAACTTGTCAACCACACTTGGGAAGGAGTTCATGAGATAGGTTTTGAGATAAAATTTAAGCCCAAGCCCTTTTTAAAATGCTAATTGTTTTCCTGTATTGCAAATAGATGTCTAGGCAATAAGTATTAATTGCAGAATTTCTTATATTATTGATAATAAAGAGATGGAGGTCAGTATCAAAGTGGGGATGTAATTGGATTTGTTCAGAGTCTGGTATGATTGGTTCCTGTGTGTAGAGAGGAGGGAGCAGAGGACTGAGAATCAATGCATAGAGGAAGGACAGAACATGATATAAGTACAGCCAAGGTAAGAAGACCAACATGGCTGGAACAGAGAATTCCTTTTGAAAAGCAGAGGGAGATTGCAAAACTGGAGGGTCTTGGCTTGTGTCCAGATACCTCGATCTGGTGCTCAATAGAAAGCCATTGTTGACTCTGGAGCATGACATAATGGAGGCGGTGTCTCAGGAGGATGAATTGCACATTGATGTCCCAGAAGTCTTGGAGAGGAAGATCCTAGAGATCATTGCTGTGCATTCCAAGGGTGGAAGGGAAATCACTGCAGCTGCACCCACTCTCTACTGTTGACTTCATCTTAAAGCAGTGACAAAAACCCTTGGGGGCTGTTTGGTTACTTTTTTAAAAAAACATAAGCTAGTTTGAATTGGGTTTCTGTCTCTCCAGAATCAGAATCTTAACAATTAATTGCTTTTTGGAGTTAAATGAGTTGCCTTAGGCTTTCAAAGAGACATAATATTTTAGGAAAACAGAATTAGGAATAGATACAGAGGCAGGAATGAATCACACGATTGTTCATGGGACAATGACTTGTCCTCTTTCATGAGAACAGAGGGGTCTTCTTTGAGACCATATTAAAGAGGGTACTGGAGCCAGATGGTGGCCTCTGCTAAACCATTTCTCTAGCACTGCTATTGCTGCTGGTGTTTAGGTATTCATTTTTGCTACAGCAGTGTGCTTGAGACTCAATGCAATTAGTTTCCAAACTGGCAGAACCCCTTCTCTGCAAAATCGGATATTCTTTTCATTGTTGACATATTTGGGGCTCTTTTGGTTTTTTTAGATACAGTTTTCTACCTGCTATCAATATAACATCTATTATGTCTAAAACTAAATTTACAAAATCCTTCCCACCAAACTACAATTTCTCTTGGGTTCTCTGTAACTGTTAGTGGCAATGCCATCCTCTCCATCCCCCAGATAATCTTGGTGTTCTCAGATGTTCCTCTCCATTGCATGCTCTCCCTAATCATTCCAATGTTATCTCTGGATTGTCCCTCCAATGCAGTGTCTGCTTCTTGCCTTCAGATTCACCTCCCTACCTGCCTTTCTGTTTTCTCTCGTCTCCAGCTTCCACCCTCCCTTGTTCTTGTACAAAAAGGAATATAGTCCTCCAGAAGCCCATAGCTCATCAGGTCCATGATGTATAAAAGGTGGGCATTTAATATCTTGTCATTTCATTCCTTCTGTTTAAAAATCTTCAATTAATACCTGCCACCAGTCAAATGAAGTCTAAAAGTAGCCTTCTCTCGTTAGGAGTCAAACTTCACCACTTAATTTCTGCTTCTTCCTGCTGCCTGTACTTCAGGAAAAAAAAAAAAAAAAAAAACTACTGGATTTCCTTGTGAGAGTGACTTTTCCTTGTCTGCATATTTTGCTTCTGCCTTTCCTTGTGTTTCTCGTGACCTTATGGCATCTCTATGAGTCCAAATTGTATGTATCCAGCTCAAATCTCAATCCTTCCACAATAATCATTGTACACCTACAGCATTTCTTCGGGCAGAGAGGTGGCACCGACGGCTGTGATGCAGTAATGAAAGTTTTGATGTCTCCAATCCAAAGGGCTGTTTTATTTTTACTGTTTTATACAACAAATAGAAATATAATTTACATTTCTCGTACTGAAATATATTTCTGACAGCTATAATATTTTTCTACTTAACTAGAAAAGACATGGTGCCCTCCCCACACACAAGGGTGTCATGCTTATTTCTTCCACACAACTTCTCTGAGTCTCCTCTTTACAATTAGAAGAGGTTTCTGAATTCCTTAGACACCTTCTTTATGACACAATATCCTTTACGACATGTTTTGTTCTTTTTTTATGTACTAAACTTAAGTTCCCAGTAAAGCCTAAGTCCTTTGAGAACATAAAATCTGCTATGAGGTTTTACACATAGTAAGAGTTCAAACATTTGAAGATAGTAAATCCACTGATTTTTATTATCCACTCTGTACCTTACATCTTTGCTACAAGGATATGAATAAAACTTTTAAAATTGTTTAAATGCTTACCAAAATACCATAACTCATTAAAACTGTATAATGATCTCAATCCCACCTCTCCCATCCCCTATCTGCCTCCTCAGTAGCTGCCATTTTTTGTTGTTGAGACAGGGTCTCACTCTGTCACCCAGGGTAAAGTGCGGTGGCACAATCACAAACCCCTGAGCTGTAATCCCAGCTACCCAGGAGGCTGAGACAGGAAAATCACTTGAATCTGGGAGGCAGAGGTTGCAGTGAGCTGAGATTGTGCTACTGTACTGCACTCCAGCCTGAGTGACAGCAAACCATTAGATAAATTGGCAAAATGTACATACAAACAACTAATTCACAAAACAAGAAAAATTTTAATAAGCGCTTAGATATATGGAAACACACTCAGCTTTACTCTTAAGAAGAAAATGCAAATGAAAACTGTAGTGGAATATTTTTTAGCCTTTTACATTTGCAAAGATCAAAAAGTTTAGCACTAGTCATGATTAAAATGATTATTGTTATTTTGTGTGCCAGCTATTAGGTACTTCAAAATATGTATATTTTTAAGGCTAACACTTTATTAGTGAGAAGACATAAACACTGTTGTATATTTGGGTGTGAATCACAAAATGTCTACTGAGGGCAATTTGGCAATAGCTGTAACGTTTTTTCTATCATATACCTTTTGATGCAGCAGTTCCATTTCCAGAAAATTATTCACACGTTATAAACATATAAGGACATTTGTGCAATGTTGTTAGTATTTGCAAAAGACTGGAATCCACCTACATGCCCCGTCAATAAGGAACTGGTAAAATAACAGTTCATCCTCACAATGGAACTTTATGCAGTCATTTAAAAAGTATGAGGAAGATCTATAGGTACTGACAGGGAAAGAGCACCAAGGTACAATAAGTAAAAAAAAAAAAAAAAAAGCAAGGCGTAGAATAGCATGCTATCTATCCTTTGTACTTCAAAAATGCACATGCTGATATGTGCACAGACTCTCCCAGGAAGGACACACAAGTTGCTGGGAAGAGCAGGTGCCTTTGTGGAGAGAAACTGGGTCACCATGAAACAGGGGTAAAAAGAAATTTGTTTTTCTATTTGTAACTTTTAAATTTTATACTTATGCTTATATTGCCTATTCAGAAATAAATATGTAGATAGATAAATGAAATGTATGGTTGTCCAAACAAAAATATATGTATCAGAATTGTAAATGGAAGGTCATTCTTCTTGACTTATAAAAATCTAATTTGGGAGATTCCGAGTTTATGAAATTGGAGAAGCTAAAGGGTTTCCCAGCCATCCTGTCTCCATTGCTCACTCTTGTACTTCCACACTCCATTCTATTTCCTTCTTTTGGTCCCTGTGAGGCCTCTCTTTATTTGTACTATGGCTGCTGTCCAGCCCTCTTCCATCTCTATAGCCCAGCTCTTTGCTTTCCAAAGAGTGTCTGCCAGCCACGGAGCCACTGAGCAGGCAGCCCTCTGAAAACAAACGCCTATGAGGCCCCAGATCTTGGTGAATCCAGATGCCAACCTGGTTTTCGCTACAGGGTTTCAGCAACACTCTACTTTCAGAGACGCACCCATGACCACAACAATCCCATTTCCAGGAATTTATTCTATGAAGACCCTCTGATGAAACATATCCTATCTTCAAGACTCTTCTAAACCTTTGTTGGTCAAGACTGTGGCTTTAAAATGATCAGAGACTTCTTAAAAAATAATGGTAGATATAAAACTACCTCTACTTCTGCTACCATAAGGAAGCTTAGTGACATATTTTTATGCCTTTAGCTTAGATTAACATGTAAGTAGACTCAAACACAGGGACTCACCACTGTAAGTAGAAGGGAACATACCTTCTTGGACTGAACCACAGTGTAACACTTGTTTTCCTTCACCTGAGACACAGCTTAATCATAACTTCTGCCCTCAGCTACTTATTTACTTGGACTTGCATGTGATGGTGCCTGAATACAATACATTCCCAGCAGGAGGGGCAAAGGGCCAGTGATGTGACAAGAGAAAGGCATATTGAGTTTACCTGAAACTCACAGATACTATCTCCAGGAGGAATGATGGTTGCCTCCACATTAGAGTTCTAATTCTGAAAAATTGTGAAATCCAAATTTAAGTCATCATCAAACTAATGAGGTCTGGGAAGTGACAAATATTAGATGATTGATAGGGATTGTACAACCTGTTTTTGTATTTATAAATTGTGTAACAGTGTGTGGCAGTGTTTTATTGAAACAAGGTTTTCCTAGCCAGTAATAAAAATGCTTTCCCTGGCCGGGCGTGGTGGCTTATGCTTTGTAATCCCAGCACTTTGGGAGGCCGAAGCGGGCAAATCACTTGAGACCAGGAGTTCAAGACCAGCCTGGCCAACATGGTGAAACCCCGTCTCTACTGCAAATACAAAAATTAGCCAGGCATGGTGGCAGGCACCTGTAATCCCAGCTACTCAGGAGGCTAAGGCAGGAGAATCACTTGAACCCAGGAGGTGGAGGTTGCAGTGAGCGGAGATCACGCCATTGCACTCCAGCCTGGATGACAAGAGTGAAATTCCATCTCAAAAAAATAAATAAATAAAAATAAAAATGCTGTCCCCTAATAGGTGAAGTCAGGTTTCGTTATTATAAGCATGACTATCTCACTGCTTTGAAATTTCTACTAAAAACCTTTCAGGCAGGGACCATAACTGATGCTCAAAGTGGGTTGGAGATGGGAGGAGAAATAACCTGCCAAGGTCAAGTGAAGGTTGGTCCTGTGTCTCCAGCATCTTCTACTCCTTCTATGGGTACTTAACAACTGTCAGCTCACTTACCTGTCTTACCTACAAAGCTCTGAGCACCCTGACAGCAGGACCAGTCCAGTAAATATTTGTTGAAATAGGTGGATTGGTTTTTTTGGTTTGTTTTTTCAGTTGACTCTTTTAGTCAAAGTCCGTAACAGGGCTTTGTCTTCTGGTTAAAAAATAAATAAAACCTGATTTCCTTATTTTCATGATTTAAATGAAACCTGTTCAGCTTCATTGACCGTAACTTTACAGTTGCTGAGAGGCCTGATTCAGCTTCATTGACTTCAAAGTTTCCAAAAGGCCTTGAGGAAGCATTCCATTTCCCCTCCCACACTGCTCACTCAAACACACGCTAGCCTCTGCTGCTTGAATTCTACATAGTTTCAGTCTGCTGCTGACGAGACCTCCAAGGCAAGGGACGCTTGCAGGAATAATCTTGCCTGTGTGAGGAATTAACTTGCTTGAGCCTGTAGCATCTTTAAGTAAGCAAAAACCTAAGATCGAATTGACCCGTAGGTGAATTTCGCTTCCTCTTCGAGATACTACATAATTAATCCATATCATTCAACCTATAAATGACCACTGTGAGCAAATGCTGAGCTGAGTGCCGTGGAAAAAAAAAAACCAGACATTCCCTGCCTTTGAGGAACTGAGTCTAGTGCTGGATAACTAAGATTTTTGGGAGAAAAGGTACCAGTACAAGGTATGAATTAATTCGATGCCTAGTGAGTTATAAAATCAGCAGGCAGCATAGAGACTTTTAGGCAATGTGGAGGATGTGCCCCCTGGCTAGAACCTTCCAGGAGAGAACCAGTGCTGAAGACAAAACACAAGCTGAAGGAGAAATAAAGTGGAGAGTATGTAGAAAAAAGCTACTTTGAGTACAACTGTATGTTCCATCCTTGAAAGACATTGTTTGAGTAGGACAATCTAGAGGCATGCACTGTAATCTTTTCAGTGCTGAGCTGAGTCCCAAAACAGGACCACCTCATGTGGTTAAGCACTTAGTCACCTGCACTGCACACAAAAGCCTGACCAAGATGGGTCAGGGGCAAAGAGGGACTGAAATCCAGCCTCAGTTTTGCTGCCTTCTGACGTTGGTGCTGGGTTGTTTCTGCCCAGAGCAAGGAGCACCTTATCTCTGCCAGGAGCACCTTTTGTGGAGTGGCTCTCTGTACACAAAGATGCTGTACAGGACAGCTCTGGCTCTCCCTCTAAGTCTTCATCTGATCCTGCATAAAATCCAGTAAATATCTGAATAAATGTTGAGATGGATTATTGAAGTTCTATACCCAGTCTCTACTTAAAGAGGGCTTCTCAAATAGATTTCTGCCTGAATCTGTTGAAGAAGAGAGATAATGTGTGTGTGTTTTGGGGGAAGAGAAAAAAGCCAGAGATGTGCTTTAAGGCCTCTTAACTATTCTAAAATTCTTTGAGTCCACAAATTAAACATGGTGTTGAGTTTAATAAAGTCCAATTATTATGTAAACCAAAACAGGGTTTTCCTAATAATATTTCAAGACCTTGGCCTTCCATGTACCTTTGTCACATAATGCAATTCTGTTATGGACTAAGCCCTTTTAATGTATGTAACTGTTTTAAGTACTTTGAGAAGAATTGAAGAAATAGAAGGTTGGGCCTCTGTTCTCAGATATGTATCTACTAGGAAAAAAGAAATGCTTACCACAGAATTAAGAGCATCAACCATATGGCCAGGCGCAGTGGCTCACGCCTGTAATCCCAGCACTTTGGGAGACCAAGGTGGGTGGATCACCTGAGGTCAGGAGTTCGAGACCAGCCTGGCCAACATGGCAAAACCCCGTCTCTACTAAAAATACAAATATTAGCCAGGCGTGGTGGCGTGCACCTGTAATCCCAGCTACTCAGGCAGGAGAATCACTTGAACCCGGGAGGCAGTGGTTGCAGTGAGTTGAGATGGTGCCACTGCACTCCAGCCTGGGCAACAAGAGTGAAACTCCATCTCAAAAAAAAAAAAAGTATCAACCATTTGTGGGGGTTATTAGTTAGATACCCTTGTCAGATATACTGGCCTTGATTCTGACACTACAATAGGACTCCTTGCCTAGGCTGCAATTTTCATATGCTGTGAAAAGTGGTCAGCAAAGCAACCAGGCAGCTTAAACTATCCAGTGGCATTTCCTGCCTGCACAGTCATATCCAGGTGAGAATACCAAATAGGTGGTAAATGAAAATGAAGATTAGCTAATCTCTCATAGCAATGCGATCTTAACGTGTCTTTCTTTACGCTCAGTCTCCGTGGAGTCCTCACATCCTCAGAAGTATCGTTTGTGTTTTACTGAGCTGACACACCAAAGAAGTTCTGATCCATAAAAAACATTTTGTATTTTTCCTTCAACATCCCTTCCTTTCCCACTTTCCCATTGGAAATGGTTTCTCCTGCTTCCCAAGAGATCTTCACCGGCTGACTGAGGGAGCCCACTTCTGCATCCCCCATGCTGGTTGTCCTCTGTTTGTTGGTTCTATGCACAAACCCTCTTGACTCACCTTCCCCTCTACTCCCCTCCACCTTCTCTTTTACCAAGGTCAGACCTAGTTTTTCCAAAGCCTATTGATCATGACTGTAGCTCAACACTATCCTAGACCCCGTGGTTAGGACAAAGATGAGTAAGATTCCCACCCCACCCTGGAGCTCTCACACTGAAGAGTTAGTTATGGGGATAAATGGATGAGTAGGTGGTTGGAGGGATGGATGGAGAGAGAGAACACAAAGGCTTTGCAGACAGACATACTGAGTTTGAATCTCAAGTAAGACAGATGCTAGCTCTCTGAACTTAGGCAAGATAGCAAGAGCCTCAGATTCCTCATCTATAAAATGGGGGTAGTAATTCCTACCTAGTCTAGGTGGTTGTAAAGATCAGAGACTGTAAATTGCTTAGGGAACTGCTTGGTTAAACAACATGTAAGTGACATAAGAGAAGTGCAAACAAAAGGGGTGGGGGTTCCCAGAGGGAAGGCTCACACCTGCAGGAGGCCACACATGAGCGTGTGTGCGTGTGTGTGTGCACATGTGCAGGGCCCTCCCAGCCTCCAGGTGATCTGACTTCCCCAGCACAGCCTATGCAGAGCAGCAGAGCTGGGCAGCACAGACTATGCAGAACAGAGCTGGGCAACGCAGACCTGGGAGCCAGCAAGTCCACACAGTCTGGCATTTACAAGTGAAACAGGTATGACCTGCAGCTACTGCCATTGGGGCACCAGGCAAGGGGTTAGAATGGAGATTGGGAAAGGGCCTAGCTGTCAAAGTTAACTAGCCTATCAGTGGGGAATGAAAATCATTCCACTCTCTAGAAAACCAGGTTAGTTCATCGTTTTCCTTCCAGCTACCTCTCTCTGAATGTCTAAGGTGAAGCATTTTCCTTTCTTCTTCAGCTCAGAGGCTGAGAATGGTGTGGAGGAGAAAAAGAAAGCCTGCAGGTCGCCAACAGCCCAATCCCCTACCCCATCTGTGGAGGCCGACTCCCCAGACCAGAAGAAAATCATTAGCCTACGGTGAGTCCTCCATTGACTCTCTTTGTTCTCTTTCGTCTTTTGGGGAGAGGGTATTATGGGAGGAGCTGGGGTTTTTTGTTAGAGTAAGGATGTATTGATACTATAGACAAATAATACTCCTGAGAAAGAATGAGCATTTTTCCCCGATACCCAGGCAGCATCTTTTTCTCCCTCCTGCCCCAACCTTCAGCAGAGCATCTGCACCTTTCTGAAAGCGCTGATTTTGCTAAGTGATGAGGCCAGGGTGGCCCACTCTCAGGCATATGTTTAGAAAGCACCTGGGAAGGCTGGCCAGGTTGGAGTGTCTGCCCAGCCTCGGGTGTGCCCCACCTGGTGTCTCATTTTCCTGGGGGCCATGAAAAAGCCAAGGAAAAGAATCGCCATCCCGGGGACCCCTCAGGCCACCAGTTTCCTGTGACAGACTAAAAGGGAGGGGCGGTTTGGTTGTGGGGCTGCAGGGGAGAGGTGGTTTTGAGATGTGTAGCTGTAGCTTCATCATTCTGAGAGGCACCAACTACCGTTTGGTAGAGACTAAAGTTGCTTTGGGGCACTCAAAAGATAGCAGTTAAACCAAGAGTGTGTGATGGGTGAGTGCAGTTTATCTAAACTGAGTAGAGAAATGATTGTTGTCCTTCACCATTATTAGAACTTTTAGAACTGCTACCTTCTACTTCTTTTGGTCTCTGCTGAAAGATTAACTCCACTTTTTGCTTCCTTCCTGGCTTACCAGCCCATGTCTTCTCTCCAAATCTATGCTTCATTCAGGACCAAGAGTAAGTCTTAACTCTTCCCCAAATTTTCCTCTTCTGACTCTAATTCCCAATTATCTCTCCGTCTTTCCTGCATGCTGTTTTGTGGCATCTCACTTTTTTTTTTTTTTCAGTCGGAGTCTCGCTCTGTCACCCAGGCTGGAGTGCAATGGCACATTAGCTCACAGCAACCTCCGCCTCCCAGGTTCAAGCGATTCTCCTCCCTCAGCCACCCCAGTAGCTGGGACCATAGGCGTGCACCACCATGCCCACCTAATTTTTGTGCTTTTAATAGAGACAGGGTTTCACCATGTTGACCAGGCTGGTCTTGAACTCCTGACTTCAGGTGATCCACTGGCCTCGGCCTCCCAAAGTCCTGGGATTACAGGCGTGAGCCACTGCACCTGGCCAGCATCTCAGTTTAACCATTTTTTTTCCTCTAGTTGTTTCCCCTCAAAGCCTCACCTAATGCTTCTCTTCACAAAGGCACAAGGCACGTTATTTCTCATGTCTTTCACCACTGTTGGCTGACTACAGCAGGCACCTTAAAAACACTGTTGGTTTTACTCCAACTTCCCCAGGCTTCAGTAATAATAATACACTCTCACAGGGCATGCTTGCTAAACTTCATGAGCATGTGGTCTGTGCAACTGGAAAGGGCCCACACTTGGTTTAATGCTCCCCTCTTGCTATCCAGAAATGCTTAATAATTTTTATGTAAGGGGGCCAGGCCTGGTGGCTCACACCTGTAATCCCAGCACTTCGAGAGGCTGAGGCAGGTGGATAACCTGAGGTCAGGAATTCAAGACCAGCCTGGCTATCATGGTGAAACCCCGTCTCTACTAAAAATACAAAAATTAGCCAGGTGTGGTGGTGCATGCACTCGGGAGGCTGAGGCAGGAGAATTGCTTGAACCCAGGAAGTGGAAGCTGCAGTAAGCCGAGATTGTGCCACTCCAGCCTCAGCAACAGTGTGAGACTTTGTCTCAAAAGATTAATTAATTAATTTTTATATAAGGGACCCCACATTTTCATTTTGCACTGGGCTTCTTGTCACCTGTAGGAAGTGAGAATAACAGGGTTGAAAAGACCCAAAGAAATCAATATTATATACATACATACCCTGTCCACAGGGGTCAGTGTCATGCAGATGAACCCCCTTATTGCTTCTGCCTTTTGAAATTATCAAGGGTAGAGCCACCCTACTTGTCATATTTGCTTGCAGGCCATGGATCTTCAAACAGTCTGATCATTTCCTTGCCCATTCCATTAACATTTATTGATTTGAATCAGTAGAGATGATGAATTCAAATCTGTGAATAGTATAAATAAAAGGTAAGTTGACATTTGTACAGATAGTTTTATTTTCAAATAGAGAACAAATGTTTTTCATAGCTTCCAAAAAAAAGTAATCCCTAGAATTCCCAGGGAATTTACATCTGTGAATAGCTTAAATGGCCTGTGTCTGAAATTAAATTCATTTGCCTTGAACAGCTGAGGGGTATTTGACCTGTGATTTGAGCACTGTGGAATCATACACTGTAGTGGCTAGAAGAAGCCTAGGACTTCATATAGTCCATCTTTTCACAGCTGAGAAAACCAGAGCATAATTCTCTAACTTCAGTCCTTTCTGTTTATCTGTGACACCCAGGTACCACCTGAATTACTTCAGATTGTTCTTAAATCCACTTTGAACCAATTTTTTTTAACTGAACCTCATTTTAAGGAATAATATTGTGAAATCATGGATTTTATGTGCCATTTCCTCCCAGAAACATTAAAGCAACTTCACGATCGTAAAACTTATTCATATATATAACTCCAAAAATCATCCATGCATGCTACTTTGAAGAGACTGCTTTTAGCCGTAGGGTTGAAGCCACGTACAAATGCACACATCTACTAAAATGGAAAACCAGGACTAGAATCGCCTTAGAAAGAAACTCTGGAGCTCTGACCTCTGTCCTTAACAGGAAAAAGGAAGATTTGGCTTCACACATGTTTTTTGGTTTCATTTTTGTTTTATTCTGATTTCACTTGTATTGTATTTCCACTCCGGGATGTGTTGTGTCTTTTCCTCATACCCGATTCTTGCGTATCCTGTTAGGCCCAGCATTTCAAGCCCACATTATTCTCTTGTTTTCCTCTTCTCTTTATTTACTTTTTTAAATTTAACTTTTTTATCTTTTTGAGACAGAATCTTGCTCTCTCCCCGAGGCTAGAGTGCAGTGGCGCAATATCAGCTCACCGCAACCTCTGCCTCCCGGGTTCAAGCGATTCTCCCGCCTCAGCCTCCCGAGTAGCTGGGACTACAGGTGCGCACCACCATGCCCAGATAATTTTTGTACTTTTGGTAGAGATGGGATTTCACTATGTTGGCCAGGCTGGTCTCAAATGCCTGACCTCAGGTGGTCTGCTCACCTTGGCCTTCCAAAGTGCTGTGATTACAGGCATGAGCCACTGTGCCCAGCCTGTTTTCCTCATCTCTCACCTCCTGTTAGACTCATTGGCTCCATACCTTCTCCTAACTGCTGTAATATTTTTTTTTGTTTTTGTTTTTGTTTTGGTGCTAAATCATGTACTGCCTTTTTTAAAAAGTGTTTGATGCATGCGTACACAGGCGCCTTAAGGACAAAGACTGTGTTATGGGCCCCAAGACATTTAACACAATGCCCCACTCAATTAATACTTGTTAAATATTAGTGGAATTCTGAAACAAAAATATTCTTTGAATGAACTATAGCCACAATACTATTTAGTAGTTTGCCTCAAGTACTCCTTTTTACATACTGATTAAAATACTTTTAAAATGACATAATTATTTTCACAACTTGATCGTTATTTCACCCTCTATAAGTTACTATTTCTACAGTTTTTGATTACAGCCTGCTGAAATCCTTCCAGTGTCCCAAAGCATGTGCTGTGTAAATGCTCTCAGAGTATCATGAATGATTTTTGATATCCAGAAAAGAAAAACAAATGTCAGGTTTTCTTAGACGATAGTATAATAATCAAGATTTATTACAATAAATTAATGAAAAATGTATCTCATAGGCCAGGTGTGGTGACTCATGCCTATAATCCCAGCACTTTGGGAGGCCGAGGCGGGTAGATCACTTAAGTCCAGGAGTTCAAGACCAGCCTGGGCAACATGGTGAAACCCCATCTCTACAAAAAAAATGAGCTGGGCATGGTGGCATGCACCTGTAGTCCCAGCTACTCGGGAGGCTGAGGTGGGAGGATCGCTTGAGTCCTGGACGGGGAGGTTGCAGTGAGCCGTGATCATGCTGCTACACTTCAGCCTGGGCAACAGAGCAAAACTGTCTCAAAAAAAAAAATTATCTTATAGACACCCTGGACTTTCTTTCTTTAGGTCAAAATCCAGTTTTGATGGTGCCTCTTTAGCAAGTGATAAGAACGACTGTAAAACAGAAAGCAAAAATGACCCTAAGACTGAAAGAAAAAAGTCTTCATCTTCCGGCCAGGTAATTTGAGAATGGAATTTGTGTTGTCTTAGGGGGTGACAAGACTATTGAAGCCAGTGACAAGAAGGAACTCAAGCATGCACCTTCCTGCTGGTCAAGACTAATATAGGCATAGAGTTTAGACAATTTAGAAGAACAAACAGTCCATTTTTTTATCACAACTCACTTTTCAGCACATTGCGTGGTGATGAGTTCCATGCTGTGGCCTCGAACTCTGACAAATACCCAGAGATCAGGGACCAACACAGAGTCATGTGCTTATCCAATAATTAGCAAGACAAGGGGAGTTGTGACATCCTTGTACTGAAATTGAAGAGTCTGATAAGGCATCTGCCTGAATAGTAGTAGGCCAGCCAACTGCACACAGAGGAGTAAGACCTTTGAACAGGGTCAGGATTATTCTCCAAACTGATTTTGGTTCTGCTCTAAAATACACCCAGATAGGAAACAAAACCCAGTTCTATGTCATCAGAGAGTGTGATGCATGTACTGGGGCCAGGAGTTTGGGTTTTTTTTTAATTCTTCACCCCTCTAAATACTTGAATATGTGCCTCCTAAGAGCTAAACCAAAAACCATCGGCACACCCAAGAAATTTAAATATGAAATGTATTAAAATATTATTAATATAAAATCTACTTTTGAATTTCCATGGTAGTCCCGGTAATAAATATCCTTTATAAAGGTGTTTTTTTCCTCTCCAGGATCCAATCAAGAGTCACATACTGCATGTAGTTGCTATGTCTTTTCTTTTTTTTTTTTTTTTCGAGACAGAGTCTTGCTCTGTTGCCCAGGCTGGAGTGCAATGCCATGATCTCGGCTCACTGCAACCTCCACCTCCCGGATTCAAGTGATTCTCATGACTCAACCATCTGAGTAGCTGAGATTACAGATGTGCACCACCACACCCAGCTAATTTTTGTATTTTTAGTACAGACAGGGTGTTGCCGTGTTAGCCAGGCTCGACTCAAACTCCTGGCCTCAGGCGATCCACCCACCTCTGCATCCCGAAGTGCTGGGATTAGGAGCATGAGCCACTGCACTCAGCCTGCTATGTCCCTTTTAATTGAAATCAGCCCCACTACCTCTTTTGCCAATTTTTACGTTGACATTTTTGAAGAGTTTATGGCCTAGCATATTTTAAATCAAGCGTGCAACCATTGCTCACTGTAGCCATTGAAAACAAAAGCTCAGTGAAGCCATACAACACCCAGCTTTAATCAAGGTATCTTTCTACAAGGTGTTTATCTATAAAATAGCTGACTTGCAGGGACCATCTACCGTCTTGATGACCTGGTCTGTAGTTCTTTATGGTAAAACAGGGCCAGTTTTGCCATTGAGACCACTCTTGGTTTGGATAATAAGCCATCCAGGGCCTCCTACCCATTTTCTTTATAAGAATTTTTCTTCAGAAGTATCCTATGAGGCAGATTGATGCTGTGGAGAGAGGATCCAGTTATACCCCATAGCTCACTGCAGGCTTGAACTCCTGGGCTCAAGAGATCCTCCTGCCTCAGCCTCCCAAGTAGCTAGGACTACAGACACATGCCACCACATCCAGCTAACAGTTCTACCTCTTAATAGCTGTATGATGCAGATGAAAGTGTTTTACAGTCTGTAAATTGCTGGCTATCCATTGTTATTGTCACAGTTGTAAAAACAGATCCCTTGAAGATGAAGTGATTTGCAGCTTTCATAGTCTTGGGCTTTCTGCTGCCCTGGAGAGTGAAGTCTTTGTATGAAATCCTACTTGTCTTGACAGTAGCCTACTGCATCCTACTCCTGTCACTGGCTAAGGAAATGCCTTCACAAATAATACAGTAGGAAGAGTGGCCATATGTTGCCTTAGACTATAGGTCCTTTATGTGTATTATCCCATTTAAGCCTTATGACATACCTTGAGGCAGGTACTGTTTTTGCCCTCTGGTACAGAAAAGGAAACCAAGGCCCAGGGAGATAAAGGGACTAAGCCATGGTCACACACCAAGAGCTAGAGCCACTACAGCCAAGACTTCAACTCAGGTTTACCTGACTACAAAGCTTTGAACCACTGTATTCTTCTGAGAGTACTCACTGGTACGTTTAGTACCTGGGATCCAGTACCCTCCCTAATGAGATTCCTTAAAATTTCATCCCCTTTCTGATTAGGGACATCCTTGTCTAGCCCTGTTTCCTCAGCAGTAGGCTGACTAGCAGCTGCATCATTATATCCAACCAGCAAAGCATTAAACTTGTTAGAAAATGAAACTTGTGTGCCCTGACTTTCACTGTGTTTTACTGAAGGCTTGTGTCAGAGACGTAAGATCAGTGAGAAGGAATTCCTAAAGATACTATTAAGGGAGGGAAAATTTGTTGTTGAAGTTGAATTTGTGATGTTTCACAAGAAAGTGTGAGTGGTGATGCTTGTATTTTGTTCTCGTTGTAGTACAAGGCCAATATGCACTTTCACAAGTTGTTTCTTAGTGTTCCAACGGAGGAACCACTGAAGCAAAGTAAGTTCTGACCTGTTTGACTTTTTAAGCTACATATTTGAAAAGTTGATCATTAGTTTTGGGGAAGAAAGAGGGCCTAGTCTATGGACTGAGTCACCAAGGGGATCAGGTTTCTGAAAGTCATAACATAACAATAACACCAGCTTCAATCAGCTTTCACCAGGCAGCATGAAAAGATCACAGAGGAGAAAAAGAAACAGTTCTCCATGGGGTATGGAGTCACCCAAGATGGTTCCATGATACCCTTCCCTTCTTTATTTATTGCTGAAATGCACATGGTTACATTGCTTTAAGATTTAGGATAACAAGCCTGGGGCAAGAGAGGCCACTAGAAGAAGACTAAAAGAAAACTTACATCCTTAGACATGGACAGACACGTGCTGATGCCACTATGAAGGGTGTGATGGTCACCTAAATATCTTGCCCAGCATGCTAGTTAAGCACGCCTACTGGGCTCTGCAGTGATTCATCAAGGGGCCCAAAGTTCCATTCTAGCCTCTCTTGATGTGCAAAAGTTGAGGCAAGATGCTGGGTTCCTGCCATGACCTTCAGACAGAAAGTGTGGGCTATGTGCTCTTCCTCTAGTGAGGCCATCTATTTCGAAAACAGTCATTAGTGAAAATACTGGGGAAAAGGGGAACAGGTGTACTAATACCAGCACATGATAGAGCAGACTTGTAAAACGCCATTCTTGGTCTCTCAGGTACAATAGTAGATTTGCCTTTTCATTCTGATATTTATACTGAAGTTGGTAAGACTTTGAATTTAAAAACAAACTGGTCGCCACAGCTTGCTTTCCATAAAGATGACAGAAGAAGAGGCAATAAAACTTTTGAGTATGAATGAATTCTCTGCCCATCCTTGAGTCACCAAAATATATACATGGTTTTTATTTTAAATGGAAATTCTAAATGATGCTGTACCTGTGTGTATTCTCCCAGGCTTTACCTGTGCTCTACAGAAAGAAATACTATACCAAGGAAAGCTCTTTGTATCAGAAAACTGGATTTGTTTTCATTCCAAGGTCTTTGGAAAAGACACAAAGGTTGGTATAATTAAAAAATAAATTTAAAAAAGCTAACCCCATACTTTATTGTATATGGCAAATATTAATCGTCTTAAATTTAGCTATATTTATAGATACTTATATTATGGTTAATCTTTTATGCCAAGTTTCCTTTGTTGTAATGCCAAATACTATAGGTTCTAAATGCCTCCAGATGACACTAACTTCCCTTTTTCCCTAAGCATTATTTTCTCACTCATTTCTTTACATACATATACCTCACATATACACATGTACCTCACCCATAGCCATACCCTAAATCCTTTTTACTCAGATGTCACCAGCGAACACTCAAAGTTGTTTATATGGAGGGTGTGCCATGATTTTCAAACACATACATTTAAACCGAAATCATTTCTTTTAAGAAACATCAATTTTTATACCATATTTATACCAGTTATCAGTGATGTCTAGGACAGCAGGCCAATAAATAAGCTACTTATTAGCACTCCCTTTGTACCCTCACCAGCACAAAATGAGCAGGAAGTGGAGCAGTTAAGGCCTAGCCTGGGGAAGTCAGACACCCTCGATCCCAAGTGTACTCTGATATTACATCTTTTCATTATTATTAAATACAGATTTGGGGGAGTAGAGACACATGACATCCTGAGACATTAAGCAGAACAGCCTAAAGGAATTGGCACTGCCCTCTAAACTGGGGACCGTGGGACCGTGGCCTATCAAGGAAAAGATAATTCTATCCCACTGACTTTTTTTTACCTTTGAGCTACAATGTCACATCACAGTTCATTCAGGCCTCCAGAATAACACCAGAGAAACACTTCTTGGGTTTGCATGACCTCAGTGAGTTTTCAATCATTCTGATTCATGAGTGTGAAGAAGCAACTCTCATAGTCATGAAGTAGCTGATGAAAACTTCTTTTTGTTTTGAGTGGTAGATGTGCCTTATTTAAATATTCTTTCCAAAACCACTGGCAATTGCATAAAGACCACTTAACAAATCTAATAGGAATATTTTCTTTTGTCAGTGTTGGAGCTGAAGACTAGCATACTATTCTTTAGGTAAAACATGTTCTTTTTATATTGATTTTTTATCATATAGAGCTATGTTTAGATAAGCATTATTTGATTGACAGTATTATCTGAATCAGTATAATACAAATCAATATGAAGCAGTATTTCATCTATTTCTACATTTCTGGATTAAAGGTCTTGTTCATGGAATGGGGAAGGGGATTGGGTAGTACTGATCAATGTGATATAGTTCTCAGGAATTCATATAGAGCCAACATGTCTGAGCAGAGCAGCAGGGACTGAAGACACTAATGAACAAAGCATTAGTCTTTGTTAAGCGACTGGGGGATCCACAAAGGCAGTCAGTGCACTTTCAAGCTGATATGATTCTAGCAATGATTTTAAAGTTCTACTTCTACCTAAGAACTGATAAAAAGAAGTTAGAAGAAGTGACCCTGGTTTTTTGAAGACATGGATATACTAAGATTGCTTTTGCAGTGTGTAACCTACAGAGGCAGGAGACTGAAAATTAGCAGGGCGTGGGAATAAGAACCATGATAGTGACTTCTATGTTCCATCCCTTCTAAGGATGGTGTCAAAGGAGATTTGGGCTTCAGAGATGTTGCAGAATTTCCTCACTGCCAATGGACCTCAGTCCAGCGTGATCCAGTATGAGCTGAAGGCACCCAAACAATTGCTCTACCGTGGGAACTTTCTAATCAAGTTCCCCTTCTAAAGCAGTTTACCCTGGAAAAATGTTACCATTACCCTGGAAAAATATTATCATTTACCCTGGAGAAATATTAATAAAGTGTAGCCTTAATTTAATCAGGACCTTTTTAGTCAGCCTGTTGGTATTTTCAGATGCTAGTAAAATTAGCATGCATGTATCACATTCTGTCTAGGCTCAAACTGAAAAGTGATTTAAGCTTTATTTTACAAATGTTATCTGGTTGTAATTTTATACTCATGAAGCAATTGAAAACTTTCTTAAGGGTGTTCCATGCCTTAGATTATGAAAAATCTAAATTTATAGCCCTTTGCCACTGTGTGTTTGTATTGCTGCTCAGAAACAAAATTAGACTCATTTTTTTTAAATTATGATCTAAGTAGATCTCAAATTCTTTTTTTCCAAATTTATCCCAACTTGTAAGTTCTGAATTGCCTCCTGCCTTTGAAAAATATTGTGAGTGGAGTTCTTTGGCAAACAGTTTTTAGAAAATGTCTCAATTGGATTATCCCTTGTTCTTCCATAGTCTTCCTGCCTAGATCATTGAGGGCAATAAATAAGCCCATCTCATAAACCCAGATGTAAATGCAAATATTCAAAATTAAAAGCTCATTTTGTGGTCAGGCACGGTGGCTCACACCTGTGATCCCAGCACTTTGGGAGGCTGATGCGGGTGGATCGCCTGAGGTTGGGAGTTCAAGACCAGCCTGGCCAACATGGAGAAATCCCGTCTCTACTAAAAATACAAAATTAGCTGGGTGTGGCTGGGCGTGGTGGTTCACACCTGTAATCTCAGCACATTGGGAGGCTGAGGTGGGCAGATCACCTGAGGTCAGTAGTTTGAGACCAGCCTGACCAACATAGAGAAACCCCGTCTCTACTAAAAATACAAAATTAGCCAGGCATGGTGGCACATGCCTGTTATCCTAGCTACTCAGGAGGCTGAGGCAGGAGAATCCTTTGAACCTGGGAGGTTGAGGTTGCGGTGAGCCGCGATCGCACCACTGCGCTCCAGCCTGGGCAACAAGAACAAAACTCCCTCTCAAAAAAAAAAATTAGCCGGGCGTGGTGGCACATGCCTGTAATCCCAGCTTCTCAGGAGGCTGAGGCAGGAGAATCACTTGAACCTGGGAGAAGGAGGTTGCCGTGAGCTGAGATCGCACCACTGCACTCTAGCCTGGGCAACAAGAGCAAAACTCCATCTTAAAAAAAAAAAAAAAAAAAAAAGCTCATTGTGCTTGCTTCCTTCAAGCTGGCAGTACTTACATAAAGCCCATCTCTTCTCCACTTTTGAGAATATGTGAGGCATTTTCAAGAAGTAGATGTTCTGTTTTCAGGGATTAAAGTAATGGCGATCCATTTTCCTTTGAGATCAAATTTGGTTGGAGAGGTATAACATAAATTATCATGAACTTCTGTTCTTTGTGCCATTTGATACATTCTTATAGCACATTGTATTGAAAAGAACCCACATTTTGAATCAGACTGGCTTGAGTTCCATCTTTGTAACTTCTTATGTATGATATGCACCTCTCTAAATAAATTTCTTTATTTCTTAAAATATTGACTATGTAGGATCATCATAATTAAATTCTATCTGGTAAATAGGTATCAATAATCGTAGCTTCTATAGTTACTGTTGTTGTTATTCTTTGTTGAACCAGAAAAGTATTTAGTATTAAAAAATATTTTATTTCACCCATCCTGATTTCATAAACAAGTGAGGAGGTAAATGAAATTTTTATTCATCTCTGGGCATTTTGCATATATTATCTTACTTAATCCACAGAAAATCCTGAGAAGTAGATGAGACTATCTCCAATTTATAAATCAAGAAACTGAGGCCTAGAACAGATGGCTTACACGGGGGAGTAGGTCATGTAGATACAGGATGAGTATCCCCTATCCAAAATGCTTGGGACCAGAAGTGTTTTGGATTTCAGATTTTGCAATGTCTGCCAATATATAACTGGCTGAGCATTCCTAATCCAAAAATCCAAAATCTGAAATGCTCCAGTGAGCATTTCCTTTGACCATCAATATCAGCATTCAAAAACTTTTGGATTTTGGAATAGTTTAGATTTCTGATTTTCAGATTAAGGATGCTCAACCTGTAGTAACAGAACTAAGCCAAGTTGGGAGGCCGAGGTGGGCAGATCACAAGATCAGGAGTTCCAGACCATCCTGCCTAACACGGTGAAACCCCGTCTCTACAGAAAATATTTAAAAATTAGCCGGAGCATGGTGGTGGGCACCTATAGTCCCAGCTACTCGAGAGGCTGAGGCAGGAGAATGGCGTGAACCTGGGAGATGGAGCTTGCAGGTAGCTGAGATCGTGTCACTGAACTCCAGCCTGGGCGACAGAGCGAGACTCTGTCTCAAAAAAAAAAAAAAGAACTGAGCCAAGAATTCAGGTCCCAAGTTTTCTCTCCAGTGATGGTCCTATTATACCAGTGCTTTTTAACATTTTCCCCCCAACGTGCACCTAAAGACAGAGGAGAGTGGGGCATGTGGAAGTTAGCCCAAAGTGGATGACCAGAAGCTTGAAATTTCTTTAGAGCCTTGGGCTTATCTTTAAAATGAATATACATTTTGCATTCTATTTTCATGTCTGAAGATAAAGGTTTCCCACCAAGATCTTCAGTCCAATCGATGATTCAGATTTATCCTCCGGCTCAGTAAGCACCATTTTGAGGAGCTCAGTGACACATCCCTGCCACTCTGTAAGATTGACTTTTCTTCATGGAGGCTGGGGAGCTTGCTGCTGGTTTTGATTTCTGTTTACTTTTTTTTTTTCCCTTTAATGTGAAGATTCGAAGTGCTGTTCTGTCAAGTCTGAACTGGCATTAACTTGCTGATTCTGTTTCAGATCTCTATTCCAGCTTTCTCAGTAACCCTAATAAAGAAAACCAAAACTGCTCTTCTAGTGCCAAACGCCCTCATCATAGCGACGGTCACAGACAGGGTGAGTATGCAGCGGAGCGAGGGCACCTTCGCTCTGTCCTCCTGCTCTGGGCTCTGCTGCCTGAGGGCCCTCTTGCCAAGGACCAAGACTCCAAACCATAAATATCATCATCTCCTTTGGTGAATCAGGAAAATTCTATAAGACTAATTTTAAAAATTATAGCCTGTAGACATTCATGTAGTGCTGTTTCCCTTCACAAGGTGATTTATTCTCATAGAAGTGTTGCCAATTTTGAATTTCCTGCTGACTTAATTATACTTGCCTGACCAAGGTCAAAAAAATAAAATGCTGTCTCAACTTCAGCTAGGTCAGGCTAACATCTGCTAGATCAGGCTAAACTGGTATATTCAGTTCCTTTAATAGTCTTAAAGAAGAAAAAAACTTAAAAAAAAAAAAAAAAAAAAGGGAGGCCAGGCCTTTAATCCCAGCACTTTGGGAGGCTAAGGGCTGAGGTGAGAGAATTGCTTGAGCCCAGGAGTTGGGGACCAGCCTGGGCAACATGGTGAAACCCCATCTCTACAAAAAATATAAAAATTAGCCAGGTGTGGTGGTGTGTGCCTGTGATCCCAGCTACTTGGGAGGCTGAGGTAGGAGGATCACTTGAGCCCAAGAGGTAAAGGCTGCAGTGAGCCATGATTGTGCCACTGCCCTCCAGCCTGGGCAACAGAGCGAGACCCTGTCTCCAAGAAAAAGAACAAGAACAAGACCAGGCATAGTGGCTCACACCTGTAATCCCAGCACTTTGGGAGGCCCAAACAGGTGGATCGCTTGAGTCCAGGAGTTCAAGACCAGCCTGGGCAACATGGCGAAACCCTCTGTCTTCAAAAAAATACAAAAATTAGCTGGGTGTGGTGGCACACACCTGTGATCTCAGCTACTGGGGAGGCTGAGGTGGGAGGATTGTTTGAGACTAGGAGACAAAGGTTGCACTGAGCTGAGATCGAGCACCACTCACTCCAGCCTGGGTGACAGAGCGAGCCTGTCTCAAAACAGTAATAAATATATATAAAGAATAACAACAAAACACCACCTTACTGACAGGGTGAGGCAAGCAGGTTGATAGTGAGGAGTTCCTGGTGTGGGGGTGGCCAGCCTCCCCATAACCTCAGTCAATACCTCCCTAGAGCCATTCCAGATAAATAAAACTTGCACCTGCTCTGCAACTGCAGGTGCAGGATCAGTTTTTAGACCTGCTTTACTAACAGGTTGCCTGAACTACCTTCTACATAGAAATTCCAGAGCTGAATTGACTATTGTGCTACCCCAGACATGTGCGATCAGAAACATTTACATTAAAGTGGTGTTTATTTCAGCTTGGCAAGAAAGAGGGAGTGGAGTGGTTACTTTTCACGTGAAATTTTTTTAATCTGTTACCTATTATTTCTATGAAAGCATAAAATCTACATTCTATAGATTTCATTTCTCCTTTTTCCTTTCTTCTTTTTTCTTTTTTTTTAATAGAGATGGGGTCTTGCTATGTTGCCAAGGGCTGGTCTCAAATTCCTGGGCTCAAGTGATCCCCGGCCTCAGCCTCCCAGAGTGTTGGGATTACAGGCATGAACCAACGTGACTGGCTATAGATTTCCTTTCTAACCATACTAGAAAACTTGTAGAGAGAAGAAGAAAGAAGGAAAGATAAAAGAGACCATTCTGATAAGCTAGAAGATATGTTAATATCTATTTGGGGATCTTTTAAAAATACTAATAGCCAACACTCATCAGTATTTCCTCCTTGTCAGGCCATACACTAATGCTTTTCTTATATTTTCTTGCTACCACCCTGTAATGGATAACTGTTATTAAGAAAACTGAAAGTTAGAGGGGTTAAGCAGTTTTCCCAATGTCACCCACTTAGTAAGTGTCAGAGCCAGAATTTGCAACTGGATCTGCCTGATGCCAGAACCCACAATATTAATTACTTTGGAATATAGTACTTGCTTGGAAATAATTCAAGTTCCCTCATTGGTAAATGAGAAGGATAATCGCAAACTCATGGAAAGGAGGTCTGAAAACATTCTATGACATAAATAGATGGGAAAAAAAGTAGATTTTTATATTTTCTGAACATATTGTTTATGGTAAAATCATTTTTCCTCATGTCATTTGTCTTCACATGATTCGTCTAGCTTCTATTTTACTTCTTTCCCATGGCTCACTTATAAGTCTCCACTCGAAAATCTCCATATTTGTACAAGGAAGAATCTGGAAGTGGCATGAAAGAGAGCTAGCCTATTAGAGCCACTGGGAATTTTTCAGTGGAAATCTAGGTCAGAGCAGAGAAGGCGGACCCTCGGGAATTGTTAAATACCCTTAACAACAAAAACAGAGGGAGAGAGATTTTAAAGGGGATCTAGTGAATGTCACTAGCCTTTTTTTAATGTCCAGGCCTTTTCTTCTCTGGGCTTGTTTGTGGCACCAATGACAGGCTTTTGGAGCCTTCATTTTGCCCTACATGTATTGATTACTCTTAAATTGGGTTTGAAAATTTTGTTGTTTTTATGGGAGAATGTTTGCTTTATTCCAGAAATGGAATAAAAATGGAATATTTGGGTGAGAGGAGAATGTAGATCAAAGAGCGGTCCATGTTGTTTGAAAGTGAAAAAGCTGTATACAGATACTTTTCTGAACTCTCAACTCTCACTTCTCATCAGGTAATATCTATTCATAATTATCCTGTTTTGTTTTTCAGTACATGTTTGTCTCCTTACTCTCCAGAGATTCAACTTACAAACTACTAAAATCTGTGTGTGGACACTTAGAAGTGAGTATGATGTCCCTGAGCCTCAATTACTATCTCTCTTCTGTATTTCTTATGGTTTCATTGTTAATCTGGTTTTTCGCTTTGTTCCAATAATTTCAGAATACAAGTGTTGGTAACAGTCCCAATCCATCTTCTGCTGAAAACAGTTTCCGAGCAGACCGCCCGTCATCTCTGCCTCTGGTAAGTTGCCTACATAACTATCTAAATGCAAAAGAAAGGGAATATGTCCCACAGTTACACTTGTGCTTACACCATGACCAGGGTGTGGGAAGAGCTTAGGACCAAAATATTTGAGGTACAGTTGAAGAAACAGGGCATATCTGTCTTGAAGAAGAGGAAACCATAGTAGCCATAAACTTTTTCCAAGTAATTGAAGAGTTGTCCTGCAAAAAGAAGGAAACACCTAGTAGACTGTCTTGGTGAGTTACTGGTCAGTGAAGGCATTCATAAAGTCTTGCTCTGTTTGCCTGTCAATATTGGTTTAGAGGGATTCACACATCTATTTGAGGTAGGACTGAGTCATCCCACAAATCCTTAAATGTCTTCTGTGTTCAAGGCACCATGCTAGTGCACGCTGTAGGATACCAGGAAAAATTAAAACTAATTCATGCCTTCAGAGACTTCACAACTTAGAAGAGAAGACAAACATGCTCAGAATTAACTGTTAAAAAAAAAAAAAAAGGCCGGGCGCGGTGGCTCAAGCCTGTAATCCCAGCACTTTGGGAGGCCGAGACAGGCGGATCACGAGGTCAGGAGATCGAGACCATCCTGGCTAACACGGTGAAACCCCATCTCTACTAAAAAATACAAAAAAACTAGCCGGGCGAAGTGGCGGGCGCCTGTGGTCCCAGCTACTCGGGAGGCTGAGGCAGGAGAATGGCGTAAACCCGGGAGGCGGAGCTTGCAGTGAGCTGAGATCCGGCCACTGCACTCCAGCCTGGGCGACAGAGCCAGACTCAGTCTAAAAAAAAAAAAAAAAAAAAAAAAGAAAGAAAAGAAAAGAAAGCTATAAAGCCCAAGTGACAGGTAAAGATTGATTCATTCCCTTAGACTTTGTAAACTGTAGAGTAAATCTCCAGTGGGAAGTAGCTCCCTCTGTTTGTGTAAGATTTGTACCCATAATGGTTATAATGTTTTCCCAAGAGAGTTCCAGCCATATCATTCAAATGATTATAAATATTCAACATTAATGAAGCAATATGAGCCCATGGTTTCAACATCTCCCACAAATCTTTTTTTGAGAACAGTTTAAAAGTAATGGGACTGAAAGCGTATTCACACAAACACTTGTACAAGAATGTTAATAGCGTTATTCGTAATAGCCAAAAGGTGGGGAAAAGCCTAATGTCCATCAACTGATTAATAAATTTTTTAAATACCCATACAATGGGATATTATTCAACCATAAAAAGGAAATTAAGGGCTGGGCGTGGTGGCTCACGCCTGTAATCCCAGCACTTTGGGAGGCTGAGGTGGGCAGATCGTGAGGTCAGGAGTTCGAGACCAGCCTGGCCAACATAGTGAAACCCTGTCTCTACTAAAAAATACAAAAAATTAGCTGGGCCTAGTGGCGGGTGCCCATAATCCCAGCTACTCAGGAGACTGAGGCAGGAGAATTGCTTGAACCTGGAAGGCAGAGGTTGCAGTGGGCTGAGATCGCCCCATTGCACTCCAGCCTGGAGGATGGTGCAATGAGACTCCATCTAAAAAAAAAAGAGGGAAATGAAGTACTGATACCAGCAACAATATAGCAACATGGATGGACCTTGAAAGCAGCATGCTAAGTGAAAGAAGCCAGACTCAAAAAGGCCACATACTCTATGATTACCTTTATATGAAATATCTTGAACAGGCAAATCCATAGGGACAGAAAGTAAACTAGTGGTTGCCAGAGAATGGGGTGAGGGAGAAATTGAAAGTGACTGCTAATGGGTATGGGCTTTCTTTGGGGGGTGATGGAAATATTTCAGAACAAGATTGTAGCCATGGTTGTACAACATTGTGAATATTCTAAACACCACTAAATTGTATACTTTTAAATGGTGGATTTTATGTTACCTGAATTTTATCTCAATTTCTTAAAAATCTACCTTGAAAAACAGTAGTGGGAAGCAGCACAAAATATAATGTAACACATATGATTTGGAATCCAAGAAACCTGGTTTTAAATCTGGGCTCCACCCAGCTATGTTATATCATCAGGCAAGCTCTGTAACTGCTTTGACTCAGTTTCTTCATCCATTAAAATGCCAGCTTCATGATATGGCTGTGAAGATTAAATGCAATCATGTATGTAAGGAGCTTTGCATACTGCCTGATACAAGATAGGCATTCAAGAAATCATTAAATTGAAGAAATTTTCAATCTTCCTTCTCCTATAAATCCTTGTATGAAATCGAAATGAGTGTTGAGATGAACAAAAGACAGCTAGTTCAAGGTGAAAGGTTGGTAATTTGCTTACAAGATGAGTCTCTTCTTCATCTGGCAGCTGACTAAATTGTTAAAAGCTCAGCCTAATTGTACCTTTGCCAGGACATTTTAATGACACCATTTGTCTCTTCCGTTCTTAAGCACTTTGGGGAACCAATAGAATACAAAGTAGAACGCCTGTGCTTTTTCCCTTACTCCTCCATCATCTTTCTAAAATGTAAATGTACTAGCACTAACCCTGTTTTGATTTAGTTGAGGGAATAAAAAAAGCTTAAACTTTATTTTCAGGGCCTAATTTGCTAAAGCCATTTTTCCTTTTCTGTTTCCAATACTTTTTTAAAATAAAAAAAAAAAAAAACTATAATCTAGTAGTATCTTTCTCTCTGTCTACATATTTGAACTTGGATTTAAAGCTTTCTATTTTTGCTCTTATATATGTGTATAGTAATCAGGTTTTCTCATTTCAAAGTGCTAATGAAACCTCTTCAGCTTCACACTGGATGCTTCTCAATTATTGGCATTCTGGGTGTTTTTCCAGACATTTGTTGTTTTAAACAAGTTGGCCACTGTTTGTTGACAGAATTTTAACTGCCTGAAAAATCTGTTTCAGTAACCAGACACTCGGTGATCTGTTGGGAAAATCCCAATCATATGGGGTAATCCTTCCTTCTGTTCTGTGTTTTATAGGTCAGGCCTAGGTGAAAGGGCTGGGAGGTACAAAGGCCTGCCTGTTTACTAAGGGAAAATCAGCCTGTCTTCATTTCACTGTTTCCTTTCAGGATTTCAATGATGAATTCTCAGATCTGGATGGAGTGGTTCAACAAAGAAGGCAAGACATGGAAGGATACAGCAGTTCTGGTTCTCAAACTCCTGAATCTGAGAACTCTCGAGGTTTGGGAAATTGTTGTATTTTGACTAAAATTTAATTCCCCGCAAAACATCCTCACCCAACCCCCTTAAAAAAAAAAAAGAATGAAAGAAAGAAAAGAAAAGAAAGAAAAAAAAAGCCACATTGTCTTCCTAGCTAAAAATCAGGAATGGAATCTGGAGAAAGGATGCCTTGAGAGTTTGAGGGAAAAGAATTGCCTATGTGGTAAAAATTCGTTTCCTTTTATGCATATTTAACAGAGGTCTCTTAAATAGACCTAATATTGGGGTAGTTGAGAGAGAAAAACATAATATTTTCTTCCCTCTTTTTTTTGTTTTTGTTTGTTTGTTTGAGACGGAGTCTTTCTCTGTTGCCCAGGCCTAAGTGCAATGGCACGATCTTGGCTCCTGCAACCTCCACCTCCCGGGTTCAACCGATTCTTCTGTCTCAGCCTCCCGAGTAGCTGGGATTACAGACATGTGCCACCAAGCCCGGCTAATTTTTGTATGTTTATAGTAGAGATGGGGTTTCACCATGTTCATCAGGCTGGTCTCGAACTCCTGACCTCGTGGTCCACCCACCTTGGCCTCCCAAAGTGCTGGGATTACAAGTGTGAGCCACCGCGCCTGGCCTATTTTCTTCCCTCTTATTTCAATAATATTTTTAATTGTTATAGCCAAATTATCTATGTGAGTTAGTTGGAAAATGAAAGACTATCCTTATATCACTTTATTACTTATTTGCTTAAGCATTCAGTTTCAGCCCCCAGCCACCACAACTAACTTGTGAGATGATCCATTCATGTTCTTGACCATCATGCATGTTGAGGGATTGATTTACTTGGTGATTAATCCTGTTTTAAATACATTGGAGAGAAAACTTACCCAGCTCCGTTTTGGCTTAGTAGATTTCCATGTGACAGAATCCCAAACAGTTCTGAATGTCTCCAAGGGAGAAGCAAAGCCAACTCGGGCAGATGCCCATGTGAACAGAGTACCTGAAGGAAAAGCCAAGAGTCTCCCTGCACAGGGTAAGGAATGGAGGTCTTGTGAGGGGGTTTTTTAGAAGGGTTGGAGACGTCTGGTTGTAACTTTTTTTCTTTTTTAGACAGCGTCTTGCTCTGTCACCGAGGCTGCTGTAGTGCAATGACACAATCTCGGCTCACTGCAACCTCTGACTCTTGGGTTCAAGTGATTCTCATGCCTCAGCCTCCTGAGCCGGCTAATGCCCCGCTAATTTTTGTATTTTTAGTAGAGACAGGGTTTCACCATGTTGGTCAGGCTAGTCTCGAACTCCTGACCTTGTGATCCACCCTCCTTGGCCTCCCAAAATGCTGGGATTACAGGCGTGAGCCACCACACCTGGCCTATTTGTAACTTTTAAAGGGTCCCCATGTTTCACCTTATGACTGCTCTTCATGTTCCCTTTCCTCCCTTTGTATTATAGGTCTTTGCATATTAATTCACTTATTCATTTAGCAACCAGTACCCAGTTCCATGATTACAGTGGGGGATACGAAAGTGAATAGCCTTCATGGAGGTCACTTCATGATTCTGAATACATGAGATTATGTTTCAAAAATTTCTGTTACTGTAACCCCAGCACTTTGGGAGGCTGAGGTGGGAGGATTGCTTGGGTCCAAGGAGTTCAAGACCAGCTTGGGCAACATAGTGAGACCCTATCTCTACAAAAAATTTAAAAATCAGTTGGGTGTGATACATGTTTGTAGTTCTAGCTACTTGGGAGGCTGAGGCAGGAGGATTGCTTGAGGCCAGGAGGTCAAGGCTGTAATGAGCTGTGATCACGCCACTGTCACCTGGGCAACAGAGTGAGACTGTCTCAAAAAACAAAAAATTTTCCAGTAAAACTTAAATTTCTTATTTACTTTTTATTCTAATAACTAGCTATACTGGTAAGAGAGCAAGGATATTGTTATATTGTTCACCATTGATTCCAGCACAATGCTTGACACAAAGAAGGCTGTGGATAGGTGTGTAAATCAATGAATTGTGTTGGAAGGAATTGTAACTACTGGTTAAAATGACAACTGGGAGGCTTCAGTGGATATTTTCTCTGATTTCTTTTACCTGGGAATAATTGCCTCTCTCAAGTACCCTATATAGGGATATTGCTGGATAAAAGAAGTGTGTTATGGTTTTAAACAGTTGTTTTTTGTTTTCCACCCAACAGGTCTGTCAGAAACTGTTGGAATCTTACATAAAGTCAAGTCTCAGAAATGTCCCATGCTTCACCATATTCTTATATTCTATGCAATTGTGTAAGTACATGAATTTACTGTGACTAAGAAAATGATTTCATTCGCTAAAGGAGTAATCTCTTCACATTGCCGAGACTGACTGTAAATCTCAATTGTCTGAAATGTGACCTACATCTTTACTTTGACAATTTCTGTCTCCTACTTCAGCTTTTTTTCCTTAGGCTTAGGTCACATTTTCGTGGTTGTGCCAAACCCTGCAGAGGACTAAGTTCTGAGTGGGTACCATTAGTTGGGAAATTGCTCTGTAAATTATGAAATATATTTACCCTTGTTATTGTTTTTATTTGACATATAATCATTGTACATATTTATGGAGTACATAGTGATGTTTTGATACATATAATGTATACTCATCAGATCCAGGTAATTAGCATATCCATCACCCTTATCATCTCTTTGTGTTGAGAACATTCAATATCCTCTTTTAGCTATTTGAAACTCTATCATTGTTAACTTTAGTCATTCTACAGTGGTATTCAACACTAGAACCTATTCCTTCTATCTAGCTGTAATTTTGTTTTGCCATCTGTCCCATGTCCCCTGAACAGGGGCCAACACAACTTGAAAATGTTATCCTCATCCCCTTTACCAAAAATGTAGGCATCGACTTTTTTAACTTCCAGTGTGTAACCGATTGTTCTTCTGAAAATAGCCTGACCCAGTTCTAGGCTGTTCCTCCCAACCAAGGAAAATATGCCCAGTCTAGTTTCCAGATAAAGGAGGGAGTCACCAGAGAACACGACTGGGACTGTCTGCCCAGGCTCTTCTAGCAGAGGACGGTAGTACCGCAGGGAGGAGGAACGCTGGCTCGCTACTCCAACTTGGGTCTGGCTCTGACCAATGCTATTAGAAGGGCCATTATTTGCAAATTGAGGGACTTGGGCTAGAGGATTTTAAGTCTCTTCTAGCTGTAAGTTTTATAACAAGCATCAGCCTGTTTAGAAAGGATGTTTTTAAAATCTCTTTACCAAGTTATTTTGGAAAATGCCTTGCCTCAAGTATATCACATTGGCACTGAGTTGTTTTATGAACATCAGATCCTGGCCATTAACCTAATGAAAGTTTCTCTTTCATCCCTTTCCAGTGTCTGTGCACTAATCATCTCGACCTTCTATATGAGATACAGAATTAATACTCTGGAGGAGCAGCTGGGGTTACTAACCTCCATTGTGGACACCCATAATACTGAGTAAGCTAATTGCCTCTAGTGCTGTCATCTGCTTGCCTTTCTGCTTAATGTAATAATTGACCAGAACTTAGCATCCTTCTTAGTAAACATTAATTGGAGATACATTCTGTATGAGATATTTTGTTAAGTGTATATGTGGAAAGTAAAAAGGTAGGAGGGTCTAGAAATGGATGACCTAACCCTGTACTATTTTGGAGTTGTTGTAATGTTGCTAGTAAGAAGGCAAGAAACAAGCCTCATTTTATATTATCTTGCTCTAATATGCTAAGATGCAGTTGTGACCTTGCCCCATTTCTTAAACTATGCAAGTTTACCTTAGTAAAATGGCAGTTAACCAAGACACTCAGAGAAAGAAGCAATTCAAGAAACTCGGCACATTTGATCATGTATAACTTTTTATATTAACTCACTTATTTACAAAACTCTTGACCACTGTCAAGATCAATGTGACTAGTAATTAGTTGAATGTGTCTGTGAAGATTTTCCATCAGTCTTTTTTTTAACATGCCTGGCCTAATTAAACCTTTTCAGACATAGAGCTCTTTTCTTTAAACCTATTTACATGAAGATTTTGACACGTTGCCTAAAAAGTGAAATAATTTATGCTATGTTAGAAAGTGTACATTTAGCCCAAGTTTTTGAAGTAGAGATATTTCCTGACAGAGTATCCACCACATGCTAAAGACTCTATTAGAATGAATACATACACATACAAATACAAATGATTTTTCCTCATTACATTTTCATCACAACTTTAGAATAGAGCTGTTATTCCCATTTTACAGATGAAGAAACTGAGACTCAAGAGTAATAATTAGTTTAATGTCTTACGGTTTGCAGAATCAGCTGCAGGTGTATATAACTACAAAAACCATGGGCTCCTCAGTCTACCAGTGGCTCTCAAACTTTAATTTGCATCAGAATTATCTAGAATCGTTTAAACAGATTTCAGGGCTCATCTCCAGAGTGCCTGATATAGTAGGTCTGGCATGAGGCCTGAGAATTTGCATTTGCAGCAAGTTCCCAGGTCGTGCTGATGGCAATGGTCCGAGCTCTGTACTTTGAGAAATACTGTGTTATACCATTCTAGGACCTTTCTTTACTCTGTAGGAATTACCTTTAGGTGGCTTACATGTATGCAGGTATACAGGTTATTTTTGAACCATAAATATACACTTGAACTAATAAAATACAAAAGCCTAATAAACAGTTTGTTATGGATTCATACTCTGCCCTTACTTTCTCCCATCTTGTTCAAAAAGTTAATGTACATAAAGACAAGAAGTGACTCCAGGCCAGGCACAGTGGCTCATGCCTGATTATAAGACAAGGACAATTATAGCTGTATGATAAATCTCAAAGAAGGAACTACAAAAGTCTCACATTTCAAGGGACATTTGATTAACTAGATAAAGACATTCCTAAACTTTTAAAGTTCTAGTATAAATAGCTGAAAAGTGCAATCATTCTTGTAAGTTTATGCTCTGGTAGAGACAGAGAGGATATTAGGGGTTAATAAAAGGGTTCTAAGAAACCACGTGCTTGAAAATAATTGCCTGATTTTTGTTTGGAAGCCGAAACACACCATATCCACTTAAAAATAGCTTAAGAGATTTCCAGCTGAGCCTTTAGGAATTAGTTCCCTAAACATCTAGCCTGGAGTTGCGGATTACTGCAGGGCTTTGTCTAATATTAACAAATGAAATGTTCACTCTCTTCTATTATAAACCAATTTTCTGTTCGAATCAATTTTAAATGTGTTCATTCCACTTCTTTCCTTGTCATCCCTGCCCTTAATAATTTTTCTCTTTTTTCTTACAGACAGGCAGCACCATCTGGCCTGGGATCACAAGTACAATTCAATGTGGAAGTTCTCTGTCAAGAGCTTACAGCTAACATAGTGAAATTAGAAAAGGTGACCTATTTCTTTCCTGTGTATGGGGGCAGTCACAGTAGTGCCTATTGATTGTCCTAGGTCAGGTCAGGGATTACACACTCAGACACCGTTAGTGTGCCGCAATAAACCTACATGATCAACCCGGGCAGGGGGCTTTTCATAGTAAATGTGAAAAATATTTTTTATTTCCACAAAAAAACAAGTTTTAATCTCATTTTCCCTGAAATACATAGTCTTGCGGGTCTTTTGTTTTTCCTCCTTGATTAGACATATTACTTAATAGCACAGGGCCCAATAGTAAGTGACCTCTGACATCAGAGCTCAGTGTAGGGACGTAGTAGGGAGTGAACTGGAGACCAACCACTGGCTTGGCCAGAAAGTACAGCCCCAACTCCACCCAGGCTGATCGCTCCCATACATAAAATATTGCATGTAAGCCCTATTAGAACCATGGAAGATAGGCGTCATTGTTCCCTATCTGATAGGAGAAGAATCAGAGTATCAAATTAGCTTGCTGAAAGTAACACACCTAGAAAGGCAGCAGACTTGAGTCTGCTGAGAGAACATTAGAAGAAAAATATGTAAATAAAGTCAGCAGATCTAGAACCTGAACCAGGCCTGTCTGACTGCAAAGTTGTGCTTAGAAGCTCTCTGCTTTACTGTTCCTCAGAATTCAGCTTTAGGCTTTGTTGATAAGGCCACAGATGTACCTTTATCTCAAAGTGTCTACAGTCCAAACAACGCTAGGGCAAATCTGTCCTTAGCTTGTGGCATTCTTAGAAGGCAGCAGGAGAGTGAGCTGGAGAAGAAGATAGGCATGCCAGAAATATCCCAGAAATAAACCTGATTTACATGTCTTATTTTCTTCTCCTTTATCTGATAACTACTTTGTTTTTACTCTAATCCTTCAGGAAAGGCTTAGAGAGAAGAATCCAGTGTTCAGTTAGAACTGCTGTCACAAATGCCCAGTATTTGGTAGCTTTACATCATAGTACAGTTATGCTTACTTGGGAAGATGTATTTCTTCATATTAAATACGAATTAGTAAAATTTCATATTAAATACAAATGAGTAAAATTATCTTTTTTTTTCTACACTCAATGTTAGTATTTAATAGCTAAAGTATTAAAAGCAAAGGAATTTCCAAACTTACGTTCTAAACCAAGTCAGGTCAGATAATTCATATTAAATCATTGTATTTATGGGCAAATGTGGAAAGTTCTTACATCGAGAATCAACCTAGAGAAGGTATGGGTTAGCTTTTTTTCCTTTTTAAACCATTAATTTCTGAGAATTGAAGAAAAATGATTTTTTTTAATGAAATGCTTACAAATGTTTGGCTTTCATGCAACCCAGAGAATGGAGTAGTATTCATTTTCAATTTTGTTCACTCTGACATACCAGTGATATTCTTTGGATTAGAAACACATGGGATCCTGCTGCCTTCTTTTGTGTTTCTTCCCACTCTCCCACCGGGCCCGGCCAGGACACCACGTTCTGTAATCAGGGAACTGAAAACAGAAGGGCTTGTTCACAGCAGGCCAGCAGCCTAGGGTCTTGTGCAGGGTTCAGACAGCCTAGCAGGGAGGCCGGGGAGGTTTACAGGAGCACCGGTGGAGACCACCTTTGTCTCAAAGCAGAAACTGATTCAGTAAAAAGTGGATTTGGGGCCAAAATGCATGTGTTGATGTTCTAAAAAGTTAGAAGTTGCACACATTGCTCAAAAGAACCTAAGTATTAAAAAAGAGGTACCAGGCCACACCCGTGCTCTTTTTGACTCATCTGCACCTTTCCTCAGAGGCAGCTGGACGCTAGTGCAGCACAGCCTGCCAGTGAAATAGCAGCTCCACACCGTGGAGGTCTTATACTCCATACCAGCAATTCCTTCTTCTCGCCTTCGGGGGCCAGTGATGTCTAAGCCTCATGATCTTTCTGTGCTTATAACTTCCCTATTTCTGTTCATGGCATCACTGCTTTTCCAGTCATCCTCATTGGCAATCTAAGCATAATTTTTAACTCCCTCTTTTCACCTGCCACTGATTGACTAGTTGGCAAATCCCGTGAAGTCTGTCTTCAAATGTCTCCTCAAAGTTTCTTCCCAAAGTACCATCCTAGTCCATTCAGCCTTCCCACTACCAGTCAGATAGGGTGAAGCTGGATCTCATTGTGGTTTTCAATTGTATTTTCGTAATTATTACTGAGGCTGAACATCTCATATATTTATTGGCCATTTGGGTTTTCCTATGTAAATTGCTTATTTCCCTCCTTTGTTTTACTTTTGGGTTTTGTGTGTGTGTCATCATAGGTGTGTTTTGTGGATTTGGGATATCAGTTGTTTGTTTTATCCCTTTTTCTACCTCCCACTCCTGTTTTTCCATTTATCTTTCGTCCTGAGGGATACATGAGGAAGAAACAAAGCAGGAAAGTGGGGGGGAAAGGCAATGTCTTTTATGGGAACTGAAGTAAACACTTATTTTCTTAGTTCTGGAAGTGGAATTAATGGTGGAACAGTATAGTAGAAAGAGCATAAATATTGGAGTCAGGCCTTTGTTCTTATCCCTGCTCCACCGCTTACTACCCACATAACTCATCCTGCTAGTTCGGCTCCCTGGCCCATGGTTTCGTGTGTAAAGCCTGTCTTTGTGTGGTGTTGTGTGACTCAGGAGCAGGCATGCCTTTGCTGGCACTTACATATCAGGTCCCCTTCCTCCTCACTCACCTGAGAACACCCATAGGACATCACAGACTGTTCCTCTAATAAACAATATGTTCTTTCTTTTGATCTGCAAGGTTTCTACTCCCATCACAGGGCTGGTTGTTGAGAATTCCTTGCTCTGAATTCTTTTTTTTTTTCCCCGCAAGACAGAGTCTTGCTCTTTCACCCAGCCTGGAGTGCAGTGCCACAATCTTGGCTCACTGCCAGCTCCACCTTCCAGGTTCAAGCAATTCTCCTGCCTCAGCCTCCTGGGAAGCTGGGATTACAGACGCCCGCCACCACACCCAGCTAATTTGTATATTTTTAGTAGAGACAGAGTTTCACCATGTTGGCCAGGCTGGTCTCGAACCCCTGACCTCGTGATCTACCCACCTTGGCCTCCCAAAGTGCTAGGATTACAGGCGTGAGCCACAGCACCCAGCCACTCTGAATTCTTACAAGTTTCTTTATTCAACAGTCATTTACTGAGAACATTTTTGATGTCCAGCATTGGACCTGTCTTAAGATCCAAACATCTGATGTGGTTGGTCTCTGTCCCTGTGAAATCCACAACCTTCTTGGAAATGTTAAATAATAATAGCTAATTGGAGTAACAGAAGTGTTAAACATTATTACGTGGCATTTGTCTGATTAAAACCATCAAATGGGTTGTGTAAAGACCAATTTCCTATTGTCTTCTAATGCATTTGGGTCACACTGGTGTTGCCAGTTCCTTGTTCTTTTTCTTTCGTCTCATTTATCTCAGTCTCTACTGATATTTTCGTCTTTCTGCCATTCTCTCTTTTTTTTTAAAGCACTATATTCTCTCATTTTAAAGTAGATTGTAAGCTGGACATGGTAGCTCACACCTGTAATTTCAATACTTTGGGAGGCTGGGGCAGGAGGATCACTTGAGCCCAGGAGTTCTAGATCAGCCTGAGAAACATGATGAAACTCCGTCTATACAAAAAGTGCAAAAATTGGCCAGGCATGATGGTGCACACCTGAAGTCCCAGCTACTTGGGAGGCTGAGGTGGGAGGATCAGTTGAGCCTAGGAAGTCAGGGCTGTAGTGAACCATGATCACATCACTGCACTCCAGCCTGGGTGACAGAGTGAGACCATGTCCCAAAGAAAAAGTGGATTGCCAGAGTTCTAGTTTATGAAAAAGCATCTATTTGCCTCATCTAAATTTAACCCTTTTGTAGCTTTTTATTCAAAGTGGAATAATCTAGAACGCTATATAGACTATAGCAAATATGCCCTTAATATATTCCATTCTATTTAATAATAGGAGCTTCTTTTCTTTTATTTCAAGATACAAAATAACTTACAGAAGCTGCTTGAGAATGGTGACTGATCGACCAGATTGATTGGACCTTCGGAATACCTCATGTTTCCCTTTGAAGAAGGTGCTTCCCGGGGCGTTTTGTTTGAGTGCGCCCTGCTGGTCAGAGGCGCAAACAGATGAGAATCCAGACATTGCATGTGGCGGTCTCCAGCTCAGGAAAGTGGGGAGGGAAATAATTTTGGTTCTTGTGCAATAAAAGTTGACCTTGACTCTCTGAGGAAGATTTTGCTGCTGCTGCCTGAAAAAACAGACCCATCTCTGGAGGTCTCAGGAAGGGCCCAGCGGACACACTCTCTTGGATAATTACCATAATGGCATCAGCAAACACTCCACCCTGTGCCTTGTTCATCCTGCCCACCCTCCTGCCTCTCCCTTACACCCTTCTTAACGACTTTCAAACTAAAGGATACATCATATACCGACGAACTCAATGTGGTCCTTTCAAGAATTAGCCACAAGTCTGAAAAAGGCAATAAATGGCTCTAAGTGGACAGGTTTGCTTCAAACAAGTAACATCTACATTTTGTCTTTTTTTTTTTTCTTTTTTTAGTCCTCCTGTTATGTTCTGGTTTAAATCACCTGTGTATCTTAATTTCTCAATTCCTTTTTGGCAAGAATATCAAGCAAGGTGGATTTAACATTCTGTTTATGTTTTGTTTTGTTGCTGTAACTAATAGTTAATTGAACTGGTCAAGAATCTGTGAGGCATGTGACTGAAGTACTAAATTAAACTTATGTTGAAACCAAACCTAATTTTTAAGCCAAAAGGTATATAGTGATTTAATACAGGATGAAAAACACTGAATTTTTAAGACTGTTGGTGGACCATGATAGTAGTTTTGAAACAGGATGTCTGTATTCAGCATTCAATAATGCTAAAATCCATTTCAGCATGAAATTTGTATGTTTTTATCTTTTGCTGACTAAAATAAAATAACTGGTAGTATGCTATTTACCATATGGGTTGGCTGGTTTTTATTAATAATTGTTTAGGGTATCATAAGATCTGTAAGTATAAAGGATATTCTGTTTCTATCCGCAATGCATTTGATAATCATTTCTATGAAATGTATTTTATTTAATCAGATAAGCTAATAAGTGAATTGGTTACATCGTTTGTATCTGTTAGCCTAGTGGACAGCTGTGCCTGGTGCACCTCTGGCTTTTAATAAATACTCATTGGTTGAAACTCCCTGCTAACACTGTGTTTTGTCAGTTGGTAAATTCTTTTAACCAAGACTTACTATGCTTTCTAACTCGTTTTCCACCTGCTATCTACTGCTTCCAACTCACTTATACTTCCTTCCTCCCAAGTATTCATTTCAAAACTGATCAAGGAATTTAAGTTCTTGGGTTACAATGGTTTAAAGGAAAGAAAATGAACTTTGAAGTCAAAAAAAGGAAAAAAAAAAGACAGTGCTTGATTCCTCAGTCCACATTTCATGAGTTATGTGACCTTTAGCAAAATATTTGGCCATATCCCCCCATTTTATTGATGAGGTTGAAAGTACCAGTAAAAAGTTTCAGCGTGAGGATTAAATGTGATAATGTCAGCCAGGTGCAGTGGCTCATGCCTATAATCCCAGCATTCTGGGAGGCCAAGGCAGGAGGATTGCTTGAGCTCAGGAGTTTGAGATCGGCCTGGACAATGTAGCAAGATCCCATTTCTACTAAAAATAAAAATAAATTAGCCGGGTGTGGTGATGCATGCCTGTAGTCCCAGCTACTCAGGAGAATTGCTGAAGTCTGGGAGACTGAAGCTGCAGTGAGCCATGATCACACCATTGCACTCTAACCTGGGTGACAGAGCAAGACCTTGTCTCAGTCAATCAGTCAATGTGATGATGTCTCTAAAGCACATAGCCATGTCAGGCAAGTAGTATGCTTTCATAACAGCTACAATAGTCATTATTTTAAAAAATATTTTTATGCAACAGTAGTCCCAGCTACTTGGGAGGCTGAGGCAGGAGAATCACTTGAACCCAGGAGGTGGAGGTTTCAGTGAGCCTAGATCTTGCCACTGCCACTCCAGCCTGGGCAACAAAGCGAGACTCTGTCTCAAAAAAAAAAAAAAATCATGTCTGACATTACAGTTTTATTAAAGTTCAGTGTCAATGCTTTCTATTCAAAACCCATTAGTGATTCAAGAGTGGGTCAGCCACCTCTGGAGAACAACTTTATAACCATATCAAGAGCCTCAAAAAGGCTCAGATTTCACTGAGTTTTAGTAATCTGCCATCTAGGAATTTATCCTAAAGCAACAATTAGAGGTATAGTAGAGTTTATATGCAAGAATATTCTTTGAAAACTCTGACAGCAAAATATTAGAGAGTTGAAATATTCAGCAGAAGACAGTTAAATGATGTAGTTATTTAAAATTGCATTGTCAAAGAAAGGCATACAAAACATCAAAAATTGCATTAAAAGACATAAAACTATAGGGTATGATCCCAATTTTAGGAAGAAAACCCTAAATGTGTGTGTGTGTGTGTATATATATATATATATATACACACACATACATACATACACAGAAACCCATACACATTTTCTGTATCCTACAGATTTTGTATAATGAACAGTCATTACCTTTTTTTAATCAGATAAGTTAATTTAAAAGATTGGGTGACTCTCTGCAGGGAATCAGAACTCACAACTGCCACCCCCACAGCATGGCTGCTAGTTCTTTACCTGAAACTTTATTTCCCAACAACCACTACAGTTGACTCATCCAAAGCGAAAGAGAGCGCTGCCATTCCTAGGTTTAGTTATTGTTTCTGCTTTGCGGATTCTATTGTTTGTTTTGTTTCCCTTTACTAGCTTCCAAGTGAAAATCTGGTGCAGCTAGATCCGAATGGTGAAATCCAGGTTAAGCCTGCATACTAACGAGCATACCAAGCGAGGGAAAGCAAGCATCTGGGATTTTTACGCCTCTACCAACTAGGTTTTAAACATAGGGAATTCTAACATAGGGGTTTCAGATGCTGAATGGCCAAATAGCAAATGTCCACCATATGTTTTGCCCTTCAAAACTTGTGTAATCTTAAAAAGATTATCACTTGTAATACTATTTCTATGCACTCTAATATTTTAATCTATAATATAATTAAATACATACTATTTTGGTGAATAGAAATTACCAATCTTCCATAAGCTGGAAATGCTATTATTATTATTGTTGCCCTCTCAAGCTAAACATTTAAGATACCTTCCTATATATACTCCACAATACTCCAAAGCATTTCCCAGGTATTCATTTATGCAATTCCTTGAAACCAACCAAGAGACTTTTTTTTTTTTTTCCCAGACAGGGTCTCACTCTATCATCACCCAGGCTGGGTGGCACAATCTTGGCTCACTGCAACCTCTACTTCCCAACCCATCCTCTCACCTCAGCCTCCCAAGTAGCTGGGACTACAGGTGCACACCACCACACCCAGCTAACTTTTTGTATTTTTAGTAGAGACAGGTTTTCGCCATGTTGCCCAGGCTGGTCTCGAACTCCTGGGCTCAAACAATCCACCTACAAATGTCAGCCACCTCGCCCAGCCCAGAGACATTTTTTAAATGCTTTTTCCTTGTCTTACACAAGTTCATAAATTCATGGAGTCAGGCCAAAAAAGAAAAAAAAATTCTGACTTAAATATGAGTTGTCTTATATGCTATTTTGATTTGTGTATCCTAACAATAGTAAAATGCAGGTGATGCTTTCTTACTTTTTTGTTTCTGGTGATCTAAAGGATATGGACACTAATATGTTATGGATAGCTCAGGTGATTTTACTCTCAAGCATTTTTTAAGTCAAAATGCTACACATCGGTAATAGTTATACTGCCATTTGAGGTCATAACCTGACCTACTGACAAGGGAGCCCAGTGATATAATATTATTTTAATATGCTTCTTTTACACCTCTCCCTGCTAATTACTATCAAGCTACCAGATTCTTGCCTAAAAAAAAAGTCATTACATGAAGCATCTTTGATCACTGAATTTCCAGCACTTCTTTGTTGTGTCTAGACGCTGAGTCCTTTTCTAATTTGAAAAAAAAAAAAAAAAAAAAAAAAAAAAAACCAGAGACCTGATTCTGTTTCTCTCTTGTAGTTTCTCTTATCTCTGTTTCTAGCCACTCTATGTAGTGCCTCTCTTTTTTTTTTTTTCTGTACACACACAAGGAGCATCCACAATACCAATAATCTCAGTAGTGGTAATGAAAAGTGGAAGGGGAAAATGGCCCTTGCTTCTCACAGACAAACTCACTAATGGATCATTTTTGTTGTTTTGTTTTGTTTTGTTTTGTTTTGTTTTTGAGACAGAGTCTCACTCTACTGCGCAGGCTGGAGTGCAGTGGTGCAACCTTAGCTCACTACAACCTCCACTGCCCGGGTTCAAGTGATTCTCCTGCCTCAGTCTCCTGAGCAGCCGGTTTATGGGCGCCTGCCACCATGCCTTGCTAATTTTGGGGGTTTTTTTTAGTACAGATGGGGCTTCACCATGTTGGCCAGGCTGGTCTCGAACTCCTGACCTCAAGTGATCTGCCCGCCTCAGCCTCCCAAAGTGCTGAAATTACAGGCATGAGCCACAGCGCCCTGCCTCAACGGATCTTGATGAGCTACACAACCCATTATTTTTATGTCTTTATGAATGCCACTAGAAAGTTTCATTTTGTTCTTTCTGAAAACAACTATGATTATAAAACCTCTTCTGATACACGGCAGTAAGAGAACATGTTATACAGAGAAGCCTGCGTCCCTCTGCCCTGCCACCACGGCACTTATGCTAAGCATATCATAGACAGAAGGACGTCCATCTGCCTATGTAAACTCTTGTCGGTTTATTCTCGGGCTCTGTCCAGTTAGTGACCCTATCACTCCTTTGCTCCTTCTTCATTTGAGGACTATGGCTGTGAACTCTATTTCTTCCTCTCTGCACATATATAGGCTACAGGAGGAAGTAACAAAAATCTTCCCCCACACCCAGAGCTAAATATTTTTTGCCCCAAGCTGAAAGTTCTCTAGTGAAAATGCAGTTCAAGGCCATGGATGCAGGAGAGAAGTAGATTTGTTGGCTGCTAAAAGGAACACCTGTACAGTTTTGTCTCACAGCACCATCCTAACAGCATTCTGATTTGTTTTATTCTCCATTTTTAACACCTTTGTTGATGTATAATTTACATACAGTAAACCACATACTTAATGTATACAATCTTATGTTTTTATGTACACGTGTACTCGAGAAACCATCACCACAATCAAGATAATAAACATCCATCACCCCTCAGAGAAACCACGTTACAATCCTTCTCTCGTGCCCCTACCTACATTCTCCATTCTAAGCAACTGCTGATCTGCTTTCTGTCTCTGTAGATTAGTTTGCATTTTCTAGAATTTCATATAAGTGGAGCCATATAACATGTACTCTTTTTTTGGTCTGGATTCTTTCTGTCAACATATTTTGAGATTTATCCATTTTTTGCATGTTTCAATAGTTTATGCCTTTTTATTGCTCAACAGTATTCCATTGTATGTGTATAACACAGACTGTTTATCCATTTGCCTGTAGACGGATATTTGGGTTGTTTCTAGTTTTTTGTTGTTGTTCTTAATACCAATAAAGCTGCTGTGAACATCTGGCACCAGTCTTTGTAAGGATATGCACTTTCATTTCTCTTGGGAGTGGAGTTGCTGGGTCATATGATACGTGTATGTTTAACTTCAATGGTGGGCTCAGTGGCTTACATCTGTAATCCCAGGACTCTGGGCGGGCAGATTGCTTGAGGTCAGGAGTTTGAAACCAGCCTGGCCAACATGGCGAAACCCCATTTCTACTAAAAATATAAAAATTAGCAGGGCACGGTGGCACGCACCTGTACTCCCAGCCAGTTGGTAGGCTGAGGCACGAGAATCACTTGAACCTGGTTGCCAGAGGTTGCAGTGAGCCAAGAAATCATGCCACTGCACTCCAGCCTGGGCAACAGAGGGAGACTCAGTCTCAAAAAAAGAAAAAAAAATATATATATATATATATATATGTTTAACTTCAGAAAAAACTGCCAAATTGCTTCTTCAAAGTATAGCATTTAACATTTCCACAAGCAGGGTGAGAGCACCAGTTCCTCAAAACCCTCACCAACACGTGATATCAATCTTTTAAATTTTAGACATAATGATATAGGTGTGTTCTGGTATCTCATTGTAGTTTTAATTTGCATTTTTCTAAAGACTGTCGATGTTGAGCACTTCTTCATGGACTTATTTGCTATCTGTATATTTTCTTTGGTAAAGGTTCTGTTTAAATCTTTTGCCCATTTTTTACTGGATTGTTTTCTAATTATTGAGCTTTGAAAGTTCTTTATATATTTCGGACTAAAGTCCTTTATCAGATATTCAATTTGCAAATATTTTCTCCCAGACCTTGGCTTGTATCTTTATTCTCTTTATGTCTTTCGAAGAGAAGCTCTTTCTGATGCTCTATTATGCAAACTCCACCACCTGGCCAACTCCCAGCTCCATTTCTGGAGCTCAAGGAGATCCCTGGGCTCTGCCTGGGTTCCCCTCCCTACACTGCAGCCTGAAAACCCTCAATGCAGTAAGCCGGGCAATCAGAGGCTCATCTCCACTATTTCCCTTCTCTCAGACATCACTGTCCTTCACTAGTTAATTTCCAGTGTCCTGAACACCATTCATTTCATATATTTTGTCTGGGTTTTTTGGTTGTTTCAGGTAAGTCAAATCTAGCACCTGTTACTCCATCTTGAGTGGCGATGGAAGTTCCACATCACAGAAAACTCAACATTCAGAATTGTGAACCAAGTAGAAAAAATTGTTAACTTGGTAACAGAAAAGGGAAACAGAACACTAAGAAAGCATGGAAGTGGCAAATCTAGGTTTGGGAGAACAAAAGAGAAGTGGCTGAAACTGTGTTTGGAATTGGTGGTTCTTGGTCTCACTGACTTCAAGAATAAAGTCGCGGACCCTCACGGTGAGTGTTACAGTTCTTAAAGATGGTGTGTCCCGAGTTTGTTCCTTCTGGTGGGTTCATGATCTTGGTGACTTCAGGAGTGAAGCTACAGATCTTCGTAGTGAGTGGTACAGCTCATACACACAGCGCAGACCCAAAAAGTGAGCAGCAGCAAAATTTATTCTGAAGAGTGAAAAAGCCAAGCTTCCACAAGATGGAATGGGACCCAAGTAGGTTGCCACTGCTGGTTGGGGCAGCCTGCTTTTATTCCCTTATCTGAACCCCCCCACCCCCACCCCCACCCCCACCCCCACCCCCACCCCCACCCACATCCTGCTGATTGGTCTATTTTACAGAGAGCTGATTGGCCCATTTTACAGAGAGCAGATTGCTCCATTTTGACAGGGTGCTGATTGGTGCGTTTATAAACCTTGAGCTAGACACAGAGTGCTGATTGGTGCATTTACAATCCTTTAGCTACACACAAAAGGTCTCCAAGTCCCCACTAGATTAGCTAGACACAGAGCACTGATTGGTGGGTTTACAGATCTTGAGCTAGACACAGAGTGCTGATTGGTGCATTTACAAACCTTGAGCTAGACACAAAGTGCTGCTTGGTGCATTTGCAATCCTCCAGCTAGATATAAAAGTTCTCCAAGTCCCCACGGGACTCAGGAGCCCAGCTGGCTTTGCCTAGTGGATCCCGTGCTGGGGCCGTGGGTGGAGCTGCCCGCCAATTCCCCGCTGCATGCCCGCACTCCTCAGCCCTTGGGCAGTCAGTGAGACCTGGCGCCACGGAGCATGGGGTGGCGCCCCTCAGGGAGGCTCAGGCTGCACGGGAGCCCACGGGGGTGGGGGTGGGGGTGGGGGCAGGGGGCTCAGCTCCAGCATGGCAGGCTGCAGGTCCTGAACCCTGCCACATGGGGAGGCGGCTGAGGCATAGGGAGAATTCAAGCACGGCACAGGCAGGCCGGCAGTGCTTAGGGGACCCTGCGCACCCTGCACAGCTGCTGGCCCGGGTGCTAAGCTCCTCACTGCCCAGGGCCAGCAGTGCCGGCTGGTCACTCTGAGTATGGGGCCTGCCAGCCCGCGCTGGCCCGGGGGCACCCGGCACAGCCCCACTTCCCACGGACGCCCCTCCCTCCACACCTCCCCGCAAGCAGAGGGAGCCAGCTCCGGCCTCGGCCAGCCCAGAGAGGGGTTCCCACAGTGCAACGGAGGGCTGAAGGGCTCCTCAGTGCAACGGAGGGCTGAAGGGCTCCTCAAGCACGGCCAGAGTGGACGCCGAGGCCGAGGAGGTGCCGAGAGCGAACGAGGGCTGCTAGCACGTTGTCACCTCTCAAAACTACAACAGTTTAGAAGCTCAGCGGAGGGGCTTCCTGCAGCTGAAGCTCAAACCTCTGAAGAAGGGGCACAGCCAGGTAGTGTTAAAGTCGCAGAGGAGGCATAATGAGGCTGGTTCTGCTAATGTTGGGGAGACTGCAAACTGGATTCAGCTTACAGAAATAAGCTGCCTTTGTCAGGGTGACAAACTCACCAGAACGGGAAGAAGTCAAAAAGTTCTTAGGGAGAGAACAAAAAAGAGCAACCCCTTCTTGCCCTCCAGCCTCACAGGTGCCAGCCATCTCTCTCTCTCTAGTGCGCCCTATTGGCAGAATCTAACAGAGCTACTAGCAAAATGAAAATACAGTTTCAAGATTCAGCGTTAGCATCACTTACAGATGTAAGAAAGCCGGGCTTCAAACAGAGATAATAACAGCTTAGTTAACTGGCTATTACTCACCCCTTTGGCTATTCAGCATCCACACACACACACTCTTCTACAAATATTTGAACTCTCATGCAACAAGAAACACAACTCTGGCCCAGTGGCTGACGCGTGTAATCCCAACACTTTGGGAGGCTGAGGTGGGCAAGTCATCTGAAGTCAGGAGTTTGAGACCAGCCTGGCCAACATGGTAAAAAACCTGTCTCTACTAAAAATCAAAAAGAAAAAAAATAGCTGGGTGTGGTGGTGGGAACCTGTAATCCCAGCTACTCAGGAGGCCGAGGCAGGAGAATCACTTGAACCCAGGAGGCGGAGGTTGCAGTAAACCAAGATCGCGCCACTGCACTGCAGCCTGGGCAGCAGAGCAAGAGAAAGATAAGAGAAGGAGGAAGACTCTATATTTCTTACAAGATGTAATTATCCTTCATACAAAGGAAGACATTCTCACATTTTCCTCAAGAACAGATACAAATTCCCAACATTCACTGTATGCATCTCTGGAAGGCAGTCACATCATTCATCTGTCAGCTATATTAGTTGTTCTTCAAATTTGGTATAATGCCATCTGAATATTCTGTAGTCTAATGACTAGATTGTAAAGTTAGCCATCGACAAAACTTGTATAAAACACTAAAGGGAAGGAAAAGAGAAAAGAAGAAAATAGCTAACATACATTCATTGAGAATCTATATACCGTACATACACATGCTTGTGCACACATGTGCGCACACACACACACACACACACAAAGGAAGAGAAGAAAATATGCATAGCTGCTATAATTCTCCTTTCCGTAACTCATCACAAAATATGTTTCTTCTTCCATCTTTATTCTCCCATTACTCATTTCATCTTTTCTTTGCCCTCAGACAGAAACTCAGCTTGTCACAATACTTTACCTGTTAAGGATGACCCAAATCTTTATTCCTGAAGGGTATGGATTCTCAGTGGTCATGTCTTTTTCTTTCCTTCTCTATTTTTTCTTCCTTCTCCTTCCTTCTTCTCCTTCCTTCCTTCTCCTCCTTCTCCTCCTTCTCCTTCTCCTTCTTCTTTTTCTTATTTTGGTTCAAGAGCATAAGTAGACCAAAATGGATATTTGGAAGTCTCAGCTTCCAATTCAGTGGAAACATTTATGTCCCCTCATGGAAGCATTCTTCCCTTGGAAATGAAAACCTCCAAACCAGCAGAACTCAGAATTGTACAGATGGGAAGCCAGAATTCTGCAAATGGGTTTTTAGTTGTAATAGTGAAACAGGGAATCTTCCCTGACTCTTTTGCAGGCCTCACGACAGGAGTGACAGGAGTGCCTCGCTTACTCGGCCCACAGTTCTCAACCGCTCGTGGGAGAGGAAGCATACAGGTGAATGGGTGCAGGAGCCAGAGCGAGTGCTTCTGGGTGTTGATGGGAGCAAAACTCCATGGGGGCCCAAGGCAATGACTAGTGGGGGAGTATCTGCAACCCCCAAAGCCCCAGAGGGCATGCATTACAGTGGGTCATTCAGCTTTGCTGTCTGCAGATGACCTAGGTGTTAAACAGCTCAGTGGGCCCTCTGCCTTTTCATGAGGTGGTTGCTCTCCACCTGCGAGGACAGAGGGTCCGTGTGACAGCCTTTAGCGTCTGCACTTGTGGCACCCGAGCTCTTGTTCAGTGTCCAGGAAAAATCAGGTCACACAAATTGAAGAGAGGTGAATGCAGAGGATTTTAGTGCTGATGGAAGTGGCTCTCAGCTGGAAATGGGATGGGGAGGGAAGGTATTCCTCCCCTGAAGTCCAGCAACCTCCAGACGACTCTTCTGCAAAGTCCTACCCTGCCATCAAGCCGTCCCTCTGAAGTCAAGCTGCTTCTATCTGACACTCAGCTGTTTCTTCTCCTCTCCCCTTCTCTACTCTCTCTCAGTGGAGCCTGGGGTCTTTATGGGTACAGGATGGGGGACGGGGAAGGCCAGGGATGGTTTTGGAAAAGGCAACATTTGAGCAGGAAAACAAGGATGTAAAGTTCTCACCTTGGACCACGGTTCCAGGCTTGAGGGTGGGGCCCTTGCTAGGTACCCCACCCTTTTCTGCCTCGAATTTCTCTGCCTCCTGTCCCTATCCATAGTGAGAGAAGCATTCCTACCTCTAAACTTGACTCCTGGGTCCATACATTCCTGCTAGATAAAGGGCACACAAATATTAGTTTCTGCTTCATAGCACCTACTGCATCCTCTAAGATGCAGTGTATCCTGATGGCCTAACACAGGCTTCAGGAGGTCATGCTATCACCCTAAGTCAGCAGCTTCTTGGTAATGAAGAATATGGTAAAAACAGTGGATTCAAGTAGGCACAAGCCCACTGCTACACTTCTTTTGCTATGAAATGACTTTCTTGATTAGAAGCAATATAATGTGGAATATGAAGTCACTATTGATAGCGAGTTAAGCAGAAACATTACAGTCAAGGAAGGCAGATCAATACCAAAAACGTAGGTCTATCCCAAAGAAGACAAATTTATTTCCCCAATGGGGAAAGGTCCAATGTAATCATCCTGCTACCACATGGCTTATTGATTTGCAGGGAAGTAGCAACATATCCGGGCTCAGTGACAATGTCTGCTGTTGCCACGTTAGGCACTCAGTCGAGTCAGCCTTCCTTAGGGGAAGTCTGTGTGGGTGAATCCAGAACAAAACTTGGTAATAATCATATTTATTCTCTATTTAAAGATTAATATTTGGGCTGAGCTCAGTGACTCACACCTGTAATCTCAGCACTTTGGGAGGGCAAGGCAGGAGGATCACTTGAGCCCAGAAGTTAGAGGTCAGCTTGGACAAAGAAAAAACCCATCTCTACAGAAAACACAAGCATTAGCCAGGCATGGTGACAACCACCTGTTGTTCCAGCTACTCAGGAGGCTGAGGGATTGCTTGAGCCAAAGAGGTTGAGGCTGCAGTGAGCCATGATCATGCCACTACACTCCAGCCTAGGCAACAGAGTAAGACCCTGTCTCAAAAAAAAAACAAAAAACAAAAAACAAAAAAAACACCAGGTGCAGTGTCTCATGCCTATAATCCCAGCACTTTGGGAGGCCAAGGTGGGCAGGTCACCTAAGGTCAGGGGTTCGAGACCAGCCTGGCCAATATGGTGAAACCTCATCTCTACTAAAAATACAAAAATTAGCATATGTGGTAGTGCACACCTGTAGTCAAGCTACTAGGGAGACTCAGATGGGAAGATCACGTGAACCTGGGAGACAGAGGTTGTAATGAGCCAAGATCACCATTGCACTCCAGCCTGGGTGGCAGAGTGAGACTCCATCAAAAAAAAAAAAAAAAAAAAGCAGAAAATTAACATTTGAGTTATTTCAGATTGCAGACAAACCAAAGACTCTATCTCTTATAGCCACATTTACAAAAAAAAATTGAGATATTCACAGTCTGCCTCTCTGTCAACACTGGCCTTGTTTAAAAGTTATTTATTTAGGCTCCCAAGATGGCTGAATAGGAACAGCTCCAGCCTCCAGCTCCCAGCGTGAGCAACACAGAAGATGGGTGATTTCTGCATTTCCAACTGAGGTGCAGACTGACACCTCACACCTCACATGATGGGGTACACCCCTGAGACAAAGCTTCCAGAGCAAGAATCAGACAGCAACATTTGCTGTTCAACAATATTCTATCTTCTGCAGCCTCTGCTGCTGATACCCAGGCAAACAAGGTCTGTAGTGGACCTCAAGCAAACTCCAACAGACCTGCACCTGAGAATCCTGACTGTTAGAAGGAAAACTAACAAACAAAAAGGACATCCACACCAAAACCCCATTAGTACGTCACCAGCATCAAAGACCAAAGGCAGATAAAACCACAAAGATGGGGAAAAAACAGTGCAGAAAAGCTGGAAATTCAAAAACTCAGAGCATATCTGCCCCTCCAAAGGAACACAGCTCATTGCCAGCAACAGAACAAAGCTGGACAGAGAATGACTTTGACAAGTTGAGAGAAGAAGGCTTCAGTTGATCAAACTTCTCAGAGCTAAAGGAGGAACTACGTAACCAGCGCAAAGAAACTAAAAACCTTGAAAAAAGAATGGATGAATGGATAACTAGAATAATCAATGCAGAGAAGACCTTAAAAGAACCGATAGAGATGAAAACCATAACACGAGAACTACGTGACAAATGCATAAGCTTCAGTAACCAACTCGATCAACTGGAAGAAAGAGTATCAGCGATTGAAAATCAAATGAATGAAATGAAGCAAGAAGAAAAGTGTAGAGAAAAAAGAGTAAAAAGAAAAGAACAAAGCCTCCAAGCTTTATGGGATTATGTGAAAAGACCAAATCTATGTCTGACTGGTGTGCCTGAAAGTTATGGGGAAAATGGAACCAAGTTGGAAAACGCTCTGCAGGATATCATCTAGGAGAAATTCCCCAACCTAGTAAGGCAGGACAACATTCAAATTCAGGAAATACAGAGAACGCCACAAAGATACTCCTTGAGAAGAGCAACTCCAAGACACATAATGGTCAGATTCACCAAAGTTGAAATGAAGGAAAAAATGTTAAGGGCAGCCAGAGAGAAAGGTGGGGTTACCCACAAAGGGAAGCCCATCAGACTAACAGCAGATCTCTTAGCAAAAACTCTCCAAGCCAGAAGAGAGTGGGGGCCATATTCAGCATTCTTAGAGAAAAGAATTTTCAACCCAGAATTTCATATCCAGCCAAACTAGGTTTCATAAGTGAAGGAGAAGGAGAAATAAAATCCTATACAGACAAGCAAATGCTTAGAGATTTTGTCACCACCAGGCCTGCCTTACAAGAGATCCTGAAGGAAGCACTAAACATGGAAAGGAACAACAGGTACCAGCCATTGCAAAAACATGTCAAAATGTAAAGTCTATCAATGCTAGGAAGAAACTGCATCAACCAGAGAGCAAAATAACCAGCTAATATCATAATGACAGGATCAAGTTCACACCTAACAATATTAACCTTAAATGTAAATGGACTACATGATCCAATTAAAAGACACAGACTGGCAAACTGGATAAAGAGTCAAGACCCATCAGTTTGCTGTATTCAGGAGACCCATCTCACATGCAGAGATACACATCGGCTCAAAATACAGGGATGGAGGAAGATCTACAAAGCAAATGGAAAACAAAAAAAAAAGCAGGAGTTGCAATCCTAGTCTCTGATAAAACAGATTTTAAACCATCAAAGATCAAAAGACACAAAGAAGGCCATTACATAATGGTAAAGGATCAATTCATCAGGAAGAGCTAACTATCCTAAATATATATGCACCCAATACAGGAGCACCCAGATTCACAAAGCAAGCCCTTAGAGACTTACAAAGAGACTTGTACTCCCATACAATAATAATGGGAGACTTTAACACCCCACTGTCAACACTAGAGAGATCAACGAGACAGAAAGTTAACAAAGATATCCAGGAATTGAACTCAACTGTGCACCAAGTGGACCTAATAGACATCTACAGAACTCTCCATCCCAAATCAACAGAATATACATTATTCTCAGCACCAAATCACACTTATTCCAAAATTGACCACATAGTTGGAAGTAAAGCACTCCTCAGCAAATGTACAAGAACAGAAATTATAACAAACAGTCTCTCAGATCACAGTGCAATCAAACTAGAACTCAGGACTAAGAAACTCAATCAAAACTGCTCAACTACATGCAAACTGAACAACCTGCTCCTGAATGACTACTGGGTACATAACGATATGAAGGCAGAAATAAAGATGTTCTTTGAAACCAATGAGAACAAAGATACAACATACTAGAATCTCTGGGACACATGTAAAGCAGTGTGTAGAGGGAAATTTATAGCACTAAATGACCACAAGAGAAAGCAGGAAAGATCCAAAATTGACACCCGAACATCACAATTAAAAGAACTAGAGAAGCAAGAGCAAACACATTCAAAAGCTAGCAGAAGGCAAGAAATAACTAAGATCAGAGCAGAACTGAAGGAGACAGAGACATTAAAAAAACCCTCCAAAACATCAATGAATCCAGGAGCTGGTTTTTTGAAAAGATCAACCAAATTGATAGACTGCTAGCAAGACTAATAAAGAAGAAAAGAGAGAAGAACAAAATAGACACAATAAAAAATGATAAAGGGGATATCACCACCGACCCCACAGAAATACAAACTACCATCAGAGAATACTATAAACACCTCTACACAAATAAACTAGAAAACCTAGAAGAAATGGATCATTTCCTGGACACTTACACTCTCCCAAGACTAAACCAGGAAGAAGTTGAATCCCTGAATAGACCAATAGCAGGCTCTGAAATTGAGGCAATAATTAATAGCCTACCAACCAAAAATGTCCAGGACCAGACAGATTCACAGCCGAATTCTGCCAGAGGTACAAGGAGGAGTTGGTACTATTCCTTTTCAAACTATTCCAATCAATAGAAAAAGAGGGAATCCTTGCTAACTCATTTTATGAGGCCAACATCATCCTGATACCAAAGCCTGACAGAGATACAACAAAAAAAGAGAATTTTAGACCAATATCCCTGATGAACATCAATGCAAAAATCCTCAATAAAATACTGGCAAACTGAATCCAGCAGCACATCAAAAAGCTTATCCACCATGATCAAGTGGGCTTCATCCCTGGGATGCAAGGCTGGTTCAACATACACAAATCAATAAACGTAATCCAGCATATAAACAGAACCAAGACAAAAACCACACGATTATCTCAATAGATGCAGAAAAGGCATTTGACAAAATTCAACAGCCCTTCATGCTAAAAACTCTCAATAAACTAGGTATTGATGGAACGTATCTCAAAATCATAAGAGCTATTTATGACAAACCCACAGCCAATATCATACTGAATGGGCAAAAACTGGAAGCATTCCCTTTGAAAACTGGCACAAGACAGGGATGCCCTCTCTCACCACTCCTATTCAACACAGTGTTGGAAGTTCTGGCCAGGGAAATCAGGCAAGAGAAAGAAATCAAGGGTATTCAGTTAGGAAAAGAAGAAGTCAAATTGTCCCTGTTTGCAGATGACATGATTGTATATTTAGAAAACCCCATTGTCTCAACCCAAAATCTCCTTAAGCTGATAAGTAACTTCAGCAAAGTCTCAGGATACAAAATCAATGTGCAAAAATCACAAGCATTCTTATACACCAGTAACAGACAAACAGAGAGCCAAATCATGAATGAACTCCCATTCACAATAGCTTCAAAGAGAATCAAATACCTAGGAATCCAACTTACAAGGGATGTAAAGGACCTCTTCAAGGAGAACTACAAACCACTGCTCAGTGAAATCAAAGAGGACACAAACAAATGGAAGAACATACCATGCTCATGGATAGGAAGAATCAATATTGTGAAAATGGCCATACTGCCCAAGGTAATTTATAGATTCAATGCCATCCCCATTAAGCTACCAATGACTTTCTTCACAGAATTGGAAAAAACCACTTTAAAGTTCATATGGAACCAAAAAAGACCCTGCATTGCCAAGACAATCCTAAGCCAAAAGAACGAAACTGGAGGCATCATGTTACCTGACTTCAAACTATACTACAAGCCTATAGTAACCAAAACAGCATGGTACTGGTACCAAAACAGAGATATAGACCAATGGAACAGAACAGAGTCCTCAGAAATAATACCACACATCTACAGCCATCTGATCTTTGACAAACCTGAGAAAAACAAGAAATGGGAAAAGGATTCCCTATTTAATAAATGGTGCTGGGAAAATTGGCTGGCCATAAGTAGAAAGCTGAAACTGGATCCTTTCCTTATTCCTTATATGGAAATTAATTCAAGATGGATTAGAGACTTAAATGTTAGAGCTAAAACCATAAAAACCCTAGAAAAAAACCTAGGTAATACCATTCAGGACCTAGGCATGGGCAAGGACTTCATGTCTAAAACACCAAAAGCAATGGCAACAAAAGCCAAAATTGACAAATGGGATCTAATTAAACTAAAGAGCTTCTGCACAGCAAAAGAAACTACCTTCAGAGTGAACAGGCAACCTACAGAATGGGAGAAAATTTTTGCAATTTACTCATCTGACAAAGGGCTAATATCCAGAACCTACAAAGAACCCAAACAAATTTACAAGAAAAAAACAAACAACCCCATCAAAAAGTGGGCAAAGGATATGAACAGACACTTCTCAAAAGAAGACATTCATACAGCCAACAGACACATGAAAAAATGCTCATCATCACTCGCCATCAGAGAAATGCAATCAAAACCACAATGAGATGCCATCTCACACCAGTTAGAATGGCAATCATTAAAAAATCAGGAAACAACAGGTGCTGGAGAGGATATGGAGAAATAGGAACACTTTTACCTGTTGGTGGGACTGTAAACTAGTTCAACAATTGTAGAAAACAATGTGGCAATTCCTCAAGGATCTAGAACTAGAAATACCATTTGACCCAGCCATCCCATTACTGGGTATATACCCAAAGGATTATAAGTCATGCTGCTATAAAGACACATGCACACGTATGTTTATTGTGGCACTATTCACAATAGCAAAGACTTGTAATCAACCCAAATGTCCATCAGTGACAGACTGGATTAAGAAAATGTGGCACATATACACCATGGAATACTATGCAGCCATAAAAAAGGATGAGTTCGTGTCCTTTGTAGGGACATGGATGCAGCTGGAAACCACCATTCTCAGCAAACTATTGCAAGAACAGAAAACCAAATACTGCATGTTCTCACTCATAGGTGGGAATTGAACAATGAGAACACTTGGACACAGGAAGGGGATCATCACACACAGGGTACTATTGTGGGGAGAGGGGGGTGGGAGGGATAGCATTAGGAGATATACCTAATGTAAATGACGGGTTAATGGGTGCAGCACACCAACATGGCACGTGCATACATATGTAACAAACCTGCACGTTGTGCACATGTACCCTAGAACTTAAAGTATAATAAAAAAAAAAAAAGAAGAAAAGAAAAGAAATCAAAAAATATATATATTTTTTAAAAAGTTATTTATTTAGCGACTGCTCAGTTAGGAAGTCATCAGAGCTAGTCAGCAGTCTAGAGAGTGTGAAAATATTTCCTGGATTGTTTGGTGTTAAATGGTTATGCTGACTACTTCAGGAAAGGACAGTGGTGAATGAGAAATCTGCATTTCCTCCACTGCACATTCTTTCATTTTTAAGACTGACAAATTCCCATTCAAGGGTTAAGCTCATCTATAGAAAATTAAGTCATTTCTTGCTAAACTGAGAAGAACAACAGTCACGTGATAATGCCAGGGCTCTGACACAGTTGATCAGGGTAACGTTGCATGGAAGATGTGATGTGCTGTCAGCTTTACAGACAAACATATTGTGACCCAATTTGTTTGCCAGGCAGTTGTTCCAGAGAAGTAGTTTACTGACAGAAGAAAATTGAAGGCAGAGTACTGATTGCACAATCAAAGCCAAGTGGCTGCTGAACAAAATAAAATGTTATATAAATGCTAAAGTCACCCTAGAGAAAAAAAATAACAGGGAGGAAAAGGGATTCATTCAGCAGTGAAACACAAGATGATTCCTACCTTCCAACCTGCCTCTCCTGGTCCACCAGTGACCTAGAGCGCCAAACCCAATAAATCAGTCTCCCTCCTGGCTCAAATGACTCCCCGGGAACAGAATCCTTTTGGCAGTCTTGGTAAAAGAAGTGGATAAGCTTTGGGTCGGCATACATATCCTTTTGCTGTCATTGTTTTTTAACTCCCGGGAAACCTTAAAAGATATTATCAATTGTGTTTTATACCCTTTTGTATAATCAGTGTGTAGTGTAGGATATTGATGCTTTCTCCTAACACTATTTTCTCTAACACTGCAACAAATTAAGCCCAAGGCAGGTCTGTCTTGTAGGCTTGTGACTGCATTGATCCTACTGCCCAAAGAGATTTTTGAATTAAGTTTTATAAGAAAATGACTATATATGGACCTTTGGATGGGCTTGAACTCCCTCACGTTACTTATCTTTTTCCTTGTATTTTCAATGTCTAGAATAATCTTACTTTCAAAGAACAAATGACATGAAAGCAGGTCTCCAAAATGAGATGAATTTGGTGGTCATTTGGAGCAATTATAAAGCCTTGAACAATTGGGTCATTTCTCCTTTTGAGGGGCAAAATATTAAATTAGGTGGGAATTCAAACTCTACATCAAGTTGCAGTCTCAAAAAAAAGGATCTTGGAAATATATTATCCCATGATGTAGCCAGGGAAGGAAAGAAAATGGCTGGATTCACTCAGAACTAGAATCTTCCTTTTTTTTTTTTTTTAAGATGGAGTTTCACTCTTGTTGCCTAGGCTGGAGTGCAATGATGTGATCTCTGCTCACTGCAACGTCTGCCTCCCGGGTTCAAGCAATTCCCCTGCCTCAGCATCCTAAGTAGCTGGGTCTACAGGAATGCCACTATACCTGGCTAATTTTTTAGTTTTAGTAGAGATGGAGTTTCACCATGTTGGCCAAGCTGGTCTTGAGCTGCTGACCTCAAGTAATCCTCCCGCCTTGGCTTCCCAAAGTGCTGGGATTACAGGTGTGAGCCACAACGCCCGGCCTCATTATTTTTTTGTTAATTATTCATTTATTTGAGACAGAGTCTCACTCTGTCACCCAGGCCAGAGTGCAGTGGCTCAGTTTTGGCTCACTGCAGACTCCCCCTCCCAGGCCCAAGAGATCCTCCCACCTCAGCCTCTTGAATAGCTGGGACTACAAGTCCGTTCTACCATGCCCAGCAAATTTTGGGTTTTGGTTTTGGTTTTGGTTTTGTTTGGTAGAGACAGGATCTCACTATTTCACCCAGGCTATTCTTGAACTCTTGGGCTCAAGCAATCCTCCTGCCTCAGCCTCCCAAAGTGTTGGGATTACAGGCGTGAGCCACCGTACCTGGCCTCCGTTTTTATATGAAACCTTAATAAAAATTAAAGTTTGCTAAATTTTGTCTGAGGAAGTAGTGATGAATATGAAAAGAGGACAACCATAAAACACTTAAAGCATAAAACCATATTCTGATGATGGCACCTAGAACGCTGGAGCTGCATTTTCTCCAATATAAGTAAGTACAATGGCTTAGGTAGATTTGTGTGAAAAGTGTCAACTTTCTACTTGGTTCTCCTCCAGGTAAATATTTCCACATGACCACACCTGCTACTCAAGTGAATGTGTAGAACAAGGCCCATGGTCTTCCTGGAAACATGGGAAGTTCGACCATTTCTAAATCAGTATTTTTATAGCCTTTTGTTTCAATACCTTCACGCTTTGTACATTTAAAAGACATCCTGTCATTTGGGTAAATTTTAATAAATCAGCCCATGAAGTTTATAAAGGACACTCCCATCCCCTGCTTCCAACTTCACAAACAGTACCTGAGACAGCAAGATTAAGTAATTTTCCAGAGACCAAGCAGCCAGGATAGAACAATGGGGACTGACTTTAGGCCATTCTGCTTCCTTTCAATCTGGAAGCGTGTCACGTGTCCTATATACACATGCTATTTAGACTATGGTTTGAGGAAATGAAAAAGCATGGGACTTAGTTTTTTCTCCCCATGAATTTGGTTTTTACTAAATATTTAGAATCACATAAACATTTTTATATCATGTTTATTATTTATTTCTTCGTATTTGGCACCAATAATGAATACATCACCCAACAATACCTGGACACTGTAATAATCCAAAGAGATCCTAATTTAAGCAGCCATCATACAACCTTTTCCCAAAGATGAAACACTTGGAGGTAAAAGTGCTCATTTTCCTAGGTATGCAAGTTTCACCTGCCTTTCCGGCTGTCACAGGTGCACTGCTCACCTGACTTGCTCTGGCCGTGGAGAAAACACAGGCCTGCTGCAACAGATCTGCCCCTCACTCTGAATCTCACAAATCCGAGACCATGGACTCAGCCTGAGGAGGATCCCAGCTTGGGCTCTTCCAGTCGGTACCCTGTGCTTCCCCAGCTGTTTCATAGGACGTGGCCTTCCCGCCACAACAGTGTGGTTCAAGAAACGCCCACCACAGAATCCGAGGGAAGTGGATGTTTGTTGAAACCGATCCTTAGACCCCCGCTATCAGATTTCCTGAATTAAAATCTCTAGTGGTGGGTTTGGGATTGTAGTGCCACCCATTTAGGAGAGTGTACATCAGAAAAAAAGTAAAATGGTTGAATTCAAACTGGTTCACTAGCCCCTGGTTATAAACTGTCAGGCCCTTTAAAAGGGTAAGGGAAACTTATGAGCGAAATTCAAGTCTAGGTGCTGTATTAGTCCATTTTTTGTGTTGCTATAAATGAATACCTGAGACTGGGTAATTTATAAAGAAAAGAGGTTTAATGGATTCACAGTTCTGCAGGCTGTACAGGAAGTGTGATGCCAGCATCTGCTTCTGGTGAGGGCCTCAGGGAGCTTACAATCATGACTGAAGGCGAAGGGGGAAGCAGTGCATGGCGAGACAGGGAGCAAGGGGAGGTGGGGGAGGTGCCACACACTTTTAAACAACCACATCTCACACGAACCCAGAGTGAGAACTCACTCATTACCAAGAGGATAGCACCAAGCCATTGATGAGGATCCACCTCCATGACCAAACACCTCCCAGGAGGCCCCGCTTCCAGCACCTGGGATCACACTTCAACATGAGATTTGGAGGGGACACACACCCAGACCATATCAAGGTGTTATGAGAAAATGACCGAAAGGTCTTTCCTAGGAGGAGAGTTGGTGGCTTTTAGGTACCGTGCTTCATAGCACTAATTTCCAGAGTTCAAAGATGTTTTCCAGTAACCTCCAGTTTCTAACCATGTTTCTAAACATTCCAGACTGCTATAAGTCTACCCTCTAGCAAAGTAGTGTATCAACATATATACCCTAAAACGTCATACATGTTCCATCTTTTTTTTAATTTTTTTATTTTTTGAGATGGAGTCTTGCTCTGTCTCCCAAGCTAGAGTGCAGTGGGCGATCTCGGCTCACTGCAACCTCCACCTCCCGGGTTCAAGCAATTCTCCTGCCTCGGCCTCCCAAGTAGCTGAGATGACAGACATACACCACCATGCCTGGCTAATTTTTGTATTTTTAGTAGAGATGGGGTTTCATGGTGTTGGCCAGGCTGGTCTAGAACTCCTAGTCTCATGTGACCTGCCTGCCTCGGCCTCCCAAAGTGCTGGGATTACAGGCATGAGCCACCGAGCCCGGCCTCCATGCATCTTGCCCATAGGTTGTCCTTTACCCTGCAGGAACCTTAAAGAACAAAAACCATACAGCAGACATGCTGTGAATTTTGTGAGACCCAAGCAGAAAAGGAAATAGGAAGAAGCAACTCACATTATTTTCTGCTCGTTTTGCCACCCTTTATGTGCCATTCCTTTATGCCACCCCAGATTTCTTTTTGGCCCTGGGGACATAACCTAGGACTGTCTTTATGGTTGTAAAATATGCTGGTTATGCCTATTCCAGATTTATTTATTTATTTACTTGCTTACTTACTTATTTATGTTTTGAGACGGAGTCTTGCTCTGCCGCCCAGGCTGGAGTGCAGGTGTGTGTTCTTGGCTCACTGCAACCTCTGCCTCCCGGGTTCAAGCAATCCTCCTGCCTTAGCCTTCTGAGTAGCTGGGACTATAGGCACCTGCCACCATACCCAGCTAATTGTTGTATTTTTAGCAGAGACAGGGTTTCACCATGTTGGCCAGGCTGGTCTGAAACTCCTGACCTCAAGTAATCCGCTTAGCTCGGCCTCCCAAAATGTTGGGATTACAGGCGTGAGCCACAGCACCTGGCCCCTATTTCAGATTTATTAATGGCAAAAACAGTTTTAAACCATCATTGCTACTGAGCATGAAGAAACATGTTCATTGATGGATACCAGAGCACATTTCAAACAAGAATGTCCTTTGATATAAACTTAGTAGTGCATGTCTAAAGCAGATCATAAACTGGGAGCATTTCTAGAGATTAGGAAATATTTGTGATCCCAAACCAGAGGCAGAGGTCCTTGAAACCACCACGCTGTTGGCTCTCGAAACAGGGAGGCACCCAGGTGACCCAAATCCAGCTCGCAGGCACTAGATGATGATCAATTTGCTCCTCTTTCTATTGCTTCTGGTTCTTCTGCACCTGTGATGAAATTTAAACTGGCTACATCCATATCAAAGAAAATAAATTTCTTAATACAATTTAAATGTTAAGTGTCCTGAAATGTGTTTTCTTCTGGGTGAGAAATGAGAATGTACTGAAACAGGAAGTCAGCTTCACAGCAGGAAGCAGACCTCAAAGAAATGTGACTCACAAACTCTTTTGAATGTACTCCACTTGGGGACACAACGTCCCCCACAGCTTGCCCATCTCATCCATTCTAACTTTCCTATGGGACAAAAAGCATGATAACAATGAATTAGAGGAGAGGAACAAATCAATCAAAATGGTAGTAATGCAGTAATTATACAAGAACCAAACAATGACCAAAAGAATACTGTGATGATAATTTACAAATATATTATTTAATGCAAAAATATCAACCCTTTAAGATCATGGCCAACTTGCGTTAAAACTGATAATTAGGGTGATGACATAATGTATCACTCATACCAGGACACTTGTGAAAGTAAAAGTGGTGCCCTTAATAATTTTGTCAGGACAGCCAACGTGAACCGGAACTGTCGCAGGCAATCTAGCACATATGGTCACCCAAGCAATAATTCACAAACAACACATCCTTCAAGAAAAGTGTGAGAATTCCAAGCATCTAGATATGCACTTGCTCAATAAGAACTTTGCAACATTATTGGCAGTAACATTCTGACAGCGTAGCCTCAGGATTATCTAGCAACCCATTAATTCTAGTGCACAGACACTCCTGACAGCTGTGGCCTTTCTGTATCTCAGAGATTTAGGTCAACCTGACTTCAGTCCATTAGGGTCCACATCTGGGACTGCCTCACCTCCAATTCACTTCAAACTATTTTAAAATTTTTTATGACTTATTTTTAATTCCAAGATTTCTTTTGTTGTTGTTGTTTTGAGACCGAGTCTCATTCTGTTGCCCAGGCTGGAGTGCAGTGGTGCAATCATGGCTGACTGCAGCCTCAACCTCCCAAACTCAATGGATCCTCCACCTCAGCCTCCCAAGTAGCTGGGACTACAGGTATGCACCACCACACCTGGCTAATTTTTATGTTTGGGGGCTTTCTTGTTTTTTCTAGAGATGAGGTTTCTCCATGTAATCCAGGCTGGTCTCAAACTCCTAGGCTCAAGCAATCCACCCACCTCAGTCTCCCAAAGTGCTGGGATTACAGGCGTGAGCCACTACACTCTGCCCAAAATTTCTTTAGTAATGTTATTTGATTTCCAACATATAAGATGTTTAAGCTATTCTTCTGTTATTGATTTCCTTCATTCTTTATTTTTTAATTGACAACTACAAATATATATTTAGGGTATATACAACATTATGTTTTGAAATATGTATACATTGTGGAACAGCTAAATCAAGCAAATTAGCAAATGCATCACCTCAGTGACTTATTTCTTTGTGAGAACACTTCAAATCTACTCTCTTAGTGATTTTCAAATATATAATATATTGTTAATAACTATAGTCACCATGATGTACAATAGATCTCTTGAATTTACTGCTCTTGTGTAATTGAAATTTTGTGCCTTTTGGCCAACGTCTCCTATATTAATCCATTCTCACATTGCTATAAGGAACTACTTGAGCCTGCGTAATTTTTGAGAAAGGAGGTTTAATTTACTCGCACTTCCACAGGCTGTACAGGAAGCATAGCTGGGGAAGTCTCAGGAAACTTACAGTCAGGTCAGAAGGGTGAAGGGGAAGCAGGCACATCTTCACATGGTGGAACGGGAGAGAAAGAGAGAAAGGGGAAGTGCTACACACTTTTGAACAATCATATCTCAGGAGAACTCACTCACTATCATGAGAATAGCAAGGGGGATATCCACCCCCATGATTTAATCACCTCCCGCCAGGCCCCTCTTCCAACACTAGGGATTACAATTCAACATGAGATTTGGGTGAGGACGAAGAGCCAAATCATATCATCTGCCCAATCCCCACCATCCCCAGCCTCTGGTCACCACCATTCTATTCTATTTCCATGAGTTTGACTTTTTTTTGGCTGCATATATAAGTGAGATAATGTGGTATTTGTCTTTCTGTGTCTGACTTATTTCACTTAACATAAAATCCTCCAAGTTCATTCATGTTGTTCCAAATGACAGAATTTCCTTCTTTTTGAAGGCTGAATAATACTCCATTATGTATATGTACTACATTTTCTTTATCCATTCATCCATTGATGGACACAGGTTGGTCCCATATCTTGGCCATTGTGAATAGTGCTGCAATAAACCTGAGGGCACATATGCCTTTTTAACATACTGATTTTATTTCTTTTGAATATATACCCAGAAGTGGGATTCAGAGATAATATGGTAGTTCTATTTTTAATTTGTTGAGGGACCTTCATACTCCATACATAATGACTGTTTTCTGTTATTGATTTCTAATTTTATTGACAATTATGGTTAGAGAACATAGTCTAGATGATATAATGATATTGTTCCTTTTGGAATTTATTGAGGAATTCTATGTGGCCGTGTGTGTGTGTGTGTGTGTGTGTGTGTGTGTGTGTGTACACATATATGTATATATCTGTATATTTTAGATATATATATTAGTATTTAGTTTTTGCTCAGTAAGAAAGCATCAGCTGGACACAGTGGTTCACACCTATTATCTCAGCATTTTGGGAGGCCAAGGCGAGCAGATCACTTGAGGCCAGAAGTTCGAGACCAGCCTGGCCAACATGGTGAAAACCCATCTCTACCAAAAATACAAAAATTAGCTGGGCATGGTGGTTCATGTCTGTAATCCCAGCTACTTGGGAGGCTGAGGCAGGAGAATTGCTTGAACCAGGGAGGCGGAGTTCGCAAGGAGCCAAGATCATACCACTGCACTCCAGGCTGGGTGACAGAGTAAGATCCTGTCTCAAAAAAAAAAAAAGAAAGAAAGAAAACATTTACCGCCCCCACTTTTTACATCCTCCTGGTGCCCATGTTGCCACTTCTGTGTCTGTAGGTGCTGGTGACCTGAATACCACCACCTTCATCAGTTTTCAAAAGATGTGGTGCAGGTTCCTGAATGTATAAATTGACTAGTGATATGAGGGTTCCTGGGGAGAGCACTCACCATGCTCCACCTAGCCTTGGGCTATCACACCTATCACATTGCTCTTCCTCCTCCTCGCCCTGATCTCTCAGAGTCTGCCCTTTGCCAAGGTCCTTACCCACACCATTTGAGCTTTCCTGAGCATGCACCACAAGTAGCAGCCCCTACAGCCAGTCAGCGCCCCCTAGCTTGGAGGCCACCTTCATCCCTGACAGGGTTTGTCCATGCATAGCCTCCCCAAAAGAAGCAGCTCTCCCTGCAAGGAATTTGCTTACCAGCTGCAAAGGGAGTAAGATTGTCTTCATAGATTGCATCAAATGATAGTAACTAAATATCACACTTACTAGGTAACTTGTAGGTAGTTCTCAAATGTGCTGAAGGGGATTGGTAGAGATATATAGAGAAAAAGCAAAGTGCAAAAACCAAGCTGTATTGCCCTATTCTCAGTTACTCAACACAACACTTCTGACATCAGAGTCTCCAGCAGACACCAGCTTGATGTCCTCTTATTCAATTCAATTCAATTCCAACTCTTGTCTACCTGGAGATAGCATTAGATCCCACAAGTTGAGGCCTCAGTTCCACAAGACTGCCCACCACTTCAGATGCCAATGACAAATCCCAGGTTGTGATGTGTGCTTCTGACTGACCAGCTATAAATCAGGGTTTCCATGCTTCCCTCATCAGGTTTGATTACTTTGTTAGAGCAGCGCACAGAACTCAGGAAAACAGTTTGCTTACATTTACCCATTCATTACAAAGCATATTGAACAGCCAGATGAAGAGATACATAGGATGAGGTCTGGAAATATCCCAAGGGCCAGAGCTTCTGTCCCCATGAGTTGGGGCATGCCACCCTCCAAGCATGTGGATATATTCTTGTTCACCAACTTGCAAGTTCCTCAAACCTGGTCCTTCCAGATTTTCATGCAGGCTTCATTGTGTAGGTATGACTGATTGAATCATTGGCCATTGGTGATCTTCTCAATCTTCAGCCCCTCTCTCTTTCTCAGAGATGGGGTTGGGGTTGTGAGTTGGAACCCTCTAATCATACGGTTGGTTCCCCTGGCAACTGGCTCCCATCCTGTGGTTAGGAACTTTCCCAAATCTCCTTATTAACCATAAACTCAGATGTAGTTGAAAGGAGCTTTGTGATATTATGAAATATATATTTGGTCTTCATCCCTTTTTCCTGGCCTATAACTCCTAAAGTCTTTGGAATCTCCAAAGTGCTGTCTTTTTGTATGCTAATGTTGACTGACAGCTTCAGGATGGGGCTGGTCAGTGGAAAGACAAAGGCATAATTAGAGGGTCGAGACTTTCAACCCCATCCCCAACCTCCACGGGGAAGAGAGGAGTTGAAGGCCATGCTTGTCACCAATGGCCAATGTTTTAACCAATCATGCCTATGTAATGAAGCCTCCATAAAAACCCAAGAGGACAGGGTTCAGAGAGCTTCTGAATAGCTGAACACATGGAGGCTTCTGGATGGGGGCAGGGGCACACCCAGGGCGAGCATGAAAACTCCACACCCCCTCCCCTATACCTCACCCTATGAATCTCTTCACCGTATTCTTTGTAATATTCTTTATAATAAACCAGTAAGCATAAGTGTTTCCCTGAGTTCTGCGAGCCACTCCAGCAAATTAATCGAACACAAAGAAGGGCCTAGGGAACTCCAATTTGAAGCCAGTTGGTCAGAAGTTCCAGAGGCTCAGACTTGGGACTGGTGTCTGAGGGGGAAACAGTCTGAAGCTATCTCCAAGTAGACAGTGTTGGAACTGAATTGAAGGACACCCAGCTGGTGTCCGCTGCCGAATTGATTGTTTACTTGCTGGTGCAGAGAAATCCCCACATATTTTTAGGGTCACAGAAGTCTTTTGTGTTGATGATGTTGTTGTGTGAGAGAGAGCAGAAGAAAACACTGTTGAAGCTTTTTCCAAAACAGCCTTGCTATGAATAACATGTCTGTTTTTGTTACTAGAAAGGGGTCCTGATCCCGACCCCAAGAGAGGGTTCTTGGACTTCACACAAGAAGGAATTCGGGGCAGGTCCATAAAGTGAAAGCAAGTTTATTAAGAAAGTAGAGGAATAAAAGAATGGCTACTCCATAGGCAGAGCAGTAAAATGGGCTGCCTAAGTATACATATATTTATTTCTTGGTTATATGCTAAACAAGGGGTGAATTATTCATGAGTTTTCAGGAAAAGGGGTGGGCAATTCTTGGAATTGAGAGTTCCTCCCCTTGTAGACCATATAGGGTAACTTCGTATCGTTGCCTTGGCATTTTTAAAATGTCATGGCACTGGTGGGATTGTCTTTTAGCACGCTAATGCATTATTTTTTTAGCATATAATGAGCAGTGAGGACAACCAAAGGTCACCTTCCTCATCATCTTGGTTTTGGTGGGTTTTGGCCAGCCTCTTTATCACAACCGGTTTTATCAGCAAGGTGTTTGTGACCTGTGCCTTGTGCTGACCTCCTATCTCACCCTGTGACTAAGAATGCCTAACTTCCTGGGGATGCAGCCCAGCAGGTCTCAGCCTTTTTTTACCCAGCTCCTATTCAAGGTGGAGTTGCTCTTGTTCAGACATCTCTGACATTTTCAGTGAAAGTCTTTGAGTTTCTCCATCAACTTAGCTACTAGTTACCATCCCCAGCCCTGATCAAAGAGTATCATCAATGAATCCACCTGTATGGATGGCCTTCAAGGGTTGGATTATGGGCTTCAATTACATAATCACAATGTGAAAGTCTAAGAGATTTTAGTACTTACAGACCCAGATAGGAACATACCACTCCTGGAGGCCACACGGAAGAAAGCCTTAGGGAGCATAGACAGGAAGAGAGAAGAGAAAACAAAGTGGTGGCAACCAGTAATGTATATAAGGGCATAGGGTGTGGGTCACTTTAACTTGACAGACACATGTCTGAATGGTCCCTTTAAAGGAGGAGGAGAGATCATGGGGAGCCCAGTCTGCTAGGCAGGAGAGACGCCTCTACGTTCTTATCTCTGGCCACCAGCTTGAGGCATTTGGACATGATATATAACTGGAAACTGCATCACAGGTGACTGAGCCCTGCCTTGGGCACAAGAAAGCCAAACTGCATTCAAAATGGATGCGGAGGCAACATAGACTTATAAGCATTCACTACAACATCTTTGACCCTTATCACTCTGGAGGTGTTCTGGAGTTGTTTCAAGAACCAAGAACAAAAGGCCAAATATTTTAATTAAAGATACTCCTATTTCTCTAATCATTTAAGAAATTACAAGGATTCTGGGTGCTGGGAGCCAGGTACCACGGACAAAACCTATACATGTATTTCATAGCTCAGGGATCATGATATACCATCCCAAAATAAACTACTTTGGCATAAAAACTGTTTTGAGCTAAAAGCATTTGAGCTGCTGAAATCCCTGATCTCCCTAAAAGCATCTCAAAAGAACTCAATCTCAAATCTCCTCCCCTGGGAGCAATTTTAACCTTTCCTGAGATAGGAAGTCCAGACAGAGGCATGATTAGAGGGTTGGAACATTGTCACAAGACTATTGTATCTCCCATCTATTCTCCCAAGGGCCCACTTATCTTTCCAAAAAGTCATTTGTTTTTCCCCAAATGCCCTTTCTCCCCTTCCCTTTTCTCTACTAAGATAGGTATATATAAGCCCCCACATCTAACCACTTATTTGAGCTTTTTACTTTTTTCTATAAAGCCCTCTGTGCACGTAAAATTAACATCAATAAAATCGATATACATTTTCTCCTGCTAATCTGTCTTTTGTCAGTTTAACTCACAGGCCCCAGCCACTAAACTTAAGAGAATAGAGAAATAGTTTCTTCTGTTTTATAATACTAGGTAAAGTTCATGGAAATATGAAATATTTGTGCCATTCACCTTTTAGAACAACAAGAAGAATTTTTCATTTTCTTTGACTCATACTATGAAAATTTCAAAAAAAAAATAAGAAATAAAAAAGAATTTTGCATTTTTAGGTCAGATCTGGCCAAGCCAAAGGACCCTGATATTCTTGATATTTCCAGGAGTCCTGAAAGAAGAAATATACCAGTGAAGATGATGCTCCCAAACCCAGTGACTTTTGTAAGCTGGAAGGCAAATTTTTCAAGTTTGAGAGCACAGATTCTGGAGCCCAAGTCTCTGGATTCAATTTTTTTTTCTGTGACTTACTAATGGTGAGGTTTGACAAAGTTTCCTAAGTTTTTAAGCATTAGTCACATCACCTGCAATGAGAATAATGACTCACAAGGCTTGTTGGGAGCATTGAATGAGAGAATGAACTCAGTGATGCAGTAACAGTGTGGTAATGTGCCCAGGGCAGCTGCTGCTGGTAGCATCACTGGAAGAGAGCCAGAACTTCACTTACAAGGAATATGATAAACATACACATTCCCTCTTTAGGGGGATTTCTTACTTGGTTAAGGATCACTTGTGTTGGAGATGAGCACCTCACGATTGAATGGAATTAACAATAAACATGCAGTTTCTTCCAATGCTTGACAAATTATATGAACATTATGTTATTCATACAAATGGTAACAAGAACTTGTTACAAAACCTTGTTTATACAACCCCACCTTCAAAGCACAGAAAAATCTGGTCAAAAAAAAAAGTTCAGGCACAAATTTGTATTAACATTTGACAGATGAAGAAGCTAAACTCCAAAAAGCTAAATGACTTTCCCAAAGGACTAAATTGTAGAGGAACGCACTTGAATCAAGGTGTTCTGATTCAAAATACCGGCACCTTCCTATTATATAACTCATGAATGTCCTAAATACAGTGTAATGCTTTGAGGAACCTTATAACTAGTAGAAGAAAATATTAATTCCAAAGACTCCCCAAATTAAAATAATTGTAGATTACATGTTATATATCATTAACCAGCAAACATCACAAACAAGCTATTACATAGACATCATTGGCACAACAATTCTTTAAATAACTCAGTTTGCTTTTTTTGTTATCAAGTATATCATAGCTCAAGAATTTAAATTTTGCCTTAGGTTATGCAAACCGTGCTCTGGGAACTTTGAAATAAGATTGATTTTTATCTTGTTTGGAATGACTTGCCTTTGCGTAAGGGCAAAGCTTTGGACCCAATAGCCTTTCAAAATCAGTTTTTATTCTATGATTCTATGACTTTTAATGACACCTAAAATTGAAATTAGTTGTAAGACCAGCATTTGTGATTACAATTTTGCCGCTAATAACACATCAGTATAAAGAAGTTTAATCAACATGTTGTAAAACAAAAATAAAATTCTGAGACCCCCAACCAACTGAATGGGCTCGTCCTCTCAGTTAAGAGAATTCTTTTTTTTTTTTTTTTTTTTTTTTGAGATGGAATCTTGCTCTGTCGCCCAGGTTGGAGTGCAGTGGTACAATCTCAGCTCACTGCAACCTCTGCCTCCCGGGTTCAAGCAATTCTCTGCATCAGCTTCCCAAGTAGCTTGGATTACAGGCACCCGCCATGACGCCTGGCTAATTTTGTGTTTTTAGTAGACACGGGGTTTCCCCATCTTGGCCAGGCTGGTCTTGAACTCCCGACCTTGTGATCCACCCGCCTCGGCCTCCCAAAGTGCTGGGATTACAGGTGTGAGCCACTGTGCCCAGCCTGCCAAGGGCATTCTAAAGTAAACCCGGGCCCGGCACGGTGGCTCCTGCTTGTAATACCAACACTTTGGGAGGACAAGGCAGGTGGATCACCTGAGGTCAGGAGTTCGAGACTAGCCTGGCCAACATGATGAAACCCTGTCTCTACTAAAAATACAAAAAGTGGTTGGGTATTGTGGTGGGCACCTGTAATCTCAGCTACTCAGGAGGCTGAGGCAGGAGAATCACTTGAACCTAGGAGGCGGAGGTTGCAGTGAGCTGAGATTGCATCACTGCACTCCAGCCTGGGCAACAAGAGTAAAACTCCATCTCAAAAATAAAAATAAAAAGTAAACTCAAAACATAGTTCATGCCATGATGCAAGTGAGTTGTCTGACATGCCTCATTATGCCCTCCTCCCATTGGAATTCAGGCATGACTGACCAGTATTAACATTAAAATAGACCTTAACATGACAAAACACTCTTTGTAGCAATAAGATATCAACATGATGGATAGGCTCTGAAAGAAATCAAAGTATTTTACCCCAAAATATATTTATTTGACATATTTTGAAATGATCCTGCAAAGCTGTCTCTTGTGGGGAAAATCCACTTTCTGAAGAGAATCCTTTTCCCTTTCCAGGTCTTTTTCCTAATCCAGAACAAAATTAACTAAGAGTCTGGTACCTTTTCAAGCCTGAAAAGAAACAACTACAATCTATTCTCTCTGAAGCCTGCTACCTGGAAGCTTCATCTACATAATAAGAACTTTGGTCTTCACAGTCCCTTATCTCAACCCAGACACTACCTTCTATTGATTCCAGGTTTTTAATCAGAAGATCTTTAAATCCACCTATGGCCTAGAAGCCCCCACTTCAAGTTGTCCCACCTCTCCAGACTGAACCAATGTACATCCTACGTGCATTGATTGATGTCTTATGTCTCCCTAAAATGTATAAAACCAAGCTGTAGGCCAGGCATGGTGGCTCATGCCTATAATCCCAGCACTTTGGGAGGCCAAGGCAGGTGGATCACCTGAGGTCAGGAGTTCAAGACCAGCCTGACCAACATGGCAGAACCCCATCTCTACTAAAAATACAAAAATTAGCCAGGCATGGTGGTGAGCACCTGTAATCTCAGCTGCTTGGAAGGCTGAGGCAATAGAATCATTTAAACCTGGGAGGTGGAGTTTGCGTTAAGCCGAGATCTTGCCACTACACTCCAGCTTGGGTGGTAGAGTGAGACTCCATCTCAAAAAACAAAAAAAAAAAACAAGCTGCAGCCCAACCACCTTAGGCACATGTTCTCAGAGTCTCTTGGGACTGTGTTGCAGGCTGTTGGTCACTCATATTTGGCTCAGAATAGATCTTTTAAAATATTTTGCAGTGTTCAACTCTTTGTTGACAAGGTAAGGCTGCTATTAAGGGGGAACACTGCAAAGTTAACTTATAAAAATTAATAGATGTCCACATGGTATTTTGAAATAACTGTTTTTCTGGATTTTAGGAAAATGTAAATCAATAATGTATTACTGCTATTGAATTTCTCATATGCCTCTGGTCCTAACACATAAGAGTCAAACTTCCAGAATCTATTTCAAACACCCAAGGCATTTTGTTTTGAGCTTTAACTTTTTTTTTTTTTTTTTTTTTTGAGACAGAGGTTCACTCTTGTTGCCCAGGCTGGAGTGCAGTGGCACAGTCTCAGCTCACCGCAGCCTCCACCTCCCGGGTTCAAGCAATTCTCCTGCCTCAGCCTCCTGAGTAGATGGGATTACAGGCATGCATCACCATGCCTGGCGAATTTTGTATTTTTAGTAGAGACAGGGTTTCTCCATGTTGGTCACGCTGGTCTCAAACTCCTGACCCTAGGTGATCTGTCCACCTGGGCCTCCCAAAGTTCTGGGATTATAGGTGTGAGCCACCATGCCCGGCTGAACTTTAACGTTTTTAATTCTCCCAGATAGCCATGAAATTCCTCTATTGTTCCATTAGTGTCCATCCACTTCTATACAATTTATTCACATCACCTCAAATATCAGGATTTCAACCCTCCAGAATTCTCAAGCAACCAGACTCCTGCAGAACCTGATAGTCAAGGGAAAAAGAAGAAAATATCATTGGTGATAAAGGAACTTGTAAGGCAAAAGTAAATCAAACAACTAAAAAGAGAAGTGCCAGAAAGACTAGAAACACAACTTTTGAAGGTTTGCCAAAAAAAAGCATTCTGGTTTTCTGATGACTAAGCCTGATTCTTTGTATGAAGGCTACTAACGCAAAGGAGAAACAAGATCATAAGAGAAAAAGAACAGAAGAGGTAAGAAACAGCTGCTGCCATGCAGAGGGAAAACAGTGACAGGCAGGGAGCCCAGCAGCGTTCATTCAGACAGCAGAAAAGAGAACAGAGGTGCTTTCCTGAGGCGTCACTCTTACTTCTACCCACCCTGCAAGCACCAACACACGACCACTCCGTGTGGGAGCTGCCCTGCAGCTGGCACAAGGCCTGGAGACCAACTAGTCCCACTGACACTTTTGGGAATGATCAGGTTCAGAATATGCCACCCCAAAATACGCCACTTTGGCAAAGGATTGTGTTGAGCTGAAGGCAATTGAGAAATAGCAGACTGCTAAAAAGCTGTCTACCTTCCCCCAGCTGCCTAAGAGCAGGGCATTAATTTCTCTTTGTGATGGCACTTTTCTCTCCTCTCTCATACCAGGAAAAAGAAACAATTCTTATCACTGGAGATGCACTGGCTTGAATCTGCATAAACAAACCTTGCTGAAATAACCCTTATCTTTCATTACCCATATATTTACCTTCCCACAAGGTATGGTGCCTAGGAGCTCCAAACCCTTTTCCACTTCTCCACAAATTTATCATCCTTTGTTAAAATGTTATATAAATCTTTGGTCACCTCTTTGGGGTTTTCATTTAATTTCTGTGAGGCCCCATTATGCATATTAAATACATCTTTTTCTCCTATTAATCTGTCTTTTGTTGGTTCAACTTGCAAGACCCCAGACACTAAATCTAGGAGAGTAGAAGACAGAGATTTTTTTCCTTCCCCTCTAGGGGAAAGGCACAACAACTCAAGGAGAGCCCATTCAGTACTGATCACATCATCTGTCTTTGATAGGAACTAAAATTTGTTGAGCACTTTTTAAGTGCCAAGTCCAGCCCTAATTACTTTATATCTTTTACTCATTTAATTCTACGTATGGGGAAGGTACAATTATTAGCACGCACTATTAGATCAGTTCCTCCAGGAAGCAAATGCCCAGATGAGAATAAAGGTGTCTGAATTTTTTTCCAGATGGAAAATAAGTAAAATAAAAGTATAAATAAATTTATAATAAAAAATTATTTGTTGTTTGTCTGAAATTCAAATTTCACTGGACATCCTGATGCTTGTCTGTTTCTAAACTGGCAACTCTGCCTTGGAGAAATCCCTGAGTGAGAGAAAATAGGGAAAGAGTTGGCTAGGCTGGGAGAGCCCTCAGGCCATGATGCAAGTCTGATCCCAGTGAGGAGACACGGAGAGAAGGTAGGGTGGAGACAAGATAAAGGTTTTGTTAGGAAAGCCATCAAGGAGTCCACAAGGCAAAGTGGCAATTAAAGGAGCTCTGTGTGGCCCAGGATTGGGTGTGCCTTAGTATCCCTGATGCACTCAGTTGGCCAGAAGCAGCCAGGCAGGCTCTTCAACACAGTGATAGATTTAGAGCACAGCAGCTGGGGCCCTAAGTCAATTACACTCCCTGTAGTCGAAGGTTTGCAAAGCACATCCTAATGACCACCACACACTCCCATTTTGTAGGTGGTGGAACTGAGTCACAAAGAAATAAAGCAACTTATCAAAAGTGAGGGCTAGTCAATAGAGAACCGGGATTTGGTCCTTTGGTTCCAGAAGCCTTGCTTCAGACCACTATGCTAAACTGTGTCCTGTTAAACCCACATCTTCTGCACCTTCAGAAACTGAAGTTCATAGAAGTGTCCTTAACAAAGTGCTACACTTGGTATATCGTGTGTAAGAAAAGGAAGTCTGTAATGTGTTTACAGATGACCAAAATGAGATCAATTTCCAAGTCTAGTAACTACAAAGCACTCTGGAAAAATTACATATCTAGACTGACTTCTATTTATTTATTTATTTAAAGAGACAGAGTCTTTCTTTGTCGCTCGGACAGGAATGCAGTGGCTCAATCCTAGCTCACTGCACCCTCGAACTTCTCAGCTCAAGCAAAATCCTCCCACCTCAGCTTCTCAAGAGAAATCCTTCCACCTTAGCCTCTCAAGTAGTGGGGTCTACAGGTGCATGCCACCAGGCCTGGCTAATTTTTTTTTTTCAATTTTTTGTAGAGAAAGGAGTTTCCCTATGTTGCCCAAGCTGGTCTTGAACTCTTGGCCTCAAGTGATCCTCCCACTCCAGCCTCCTAAAGTACTGGGATTACAGCCATGAGCCACCACACCCAGCCCAGACTAACTTCTGAGCTCAGAATGTGGGATAATGAAAATTATTCTTTTCTTTTTAATAGCACAACATCAGTAAACTCTACTATTTCATCAGGTCCCTCAAATCTTATAATACCTGAAATGTATTTTCAACATCTAGAACCAAGGGAGGCCAAAATCAAAATGAGAAACCAGGTAAATAATACTGGGGGCATTTCTTATTAGGCTGGGAAACATGTCCCAATACCATGAATTTGCTTCCTAAAGATAAATATCCACAGAAAAAGTTTCCTTTTCAGAGAAGGGAACAGAAAAATTGAAATTCCTAGGAACAAAAGCTCTGCACAAGGCTGCCCAGGACCTTTCAATAGGCCTCAGAGGCTGGACCAGGTCCTTCTACCACTTGCCTCAGGCCCCAGCCCTTGAGGACACCATAGGCACTGTTAGCTCCAGTAGCCCAGTGACCTTCATCTAAATCTCTCAAGCCGGGACCTACCCAACTAGCACCCATTGCCTTGGATGCAAAGATATCAGGGACCATTTCAAATCAGTTATCATTTGAACCTTGCACAAAGCAGTTTTAGGGGTCCAAACTTTCAATTGCTTAATAATCTCCTGAGAGTAAATGTATTAAAGTGTTTAAGATTCCAAAGGCCAGTAAAAACTCCAAGCATTTTTTTTTGACTGAATTTCACTCTCGTTGCCCAGGCTAGAGTGCAACGGCGTGATCTCAGCCCACCGCAACCTCCACCTCCCAGGTTCAAGCGATACTCCTGCCTCAGCCTCCCAAGTATCTGGGATTACAGGCATGCACCACCACGCCCCACTAATTTTGTATTTTTATTTTTATTTTTTTATTTTTTTTTTATTTTTTTTTTTTTTTGAGGTGGAGTCTCGCTCTGTCGCCCAGGCTGGAGTGCAGTGGCCGGATCTCAGCTCACTGCAAGCTCCGCCTCCCGGGTTTACGCCATTCTCCCGCCTCAGCCTCCGGAGTAGCTGGGACTACAGGCGCCCGCCACCTCGCCCGGCTAGTTTTTTGTATTTCTTAATAGAGACGGGGTTTCACAGTGTTAGCCAGGATGGTCTCGATCTCCTGACCTCGTGATCCGCCCGTCTCGGCCTCCCAAAGTTCTGGGATTACAGGCTTGAGCCACCGCGCCCGGCCTAATTTTGTATTTTTAATAGAGACGGGGTTTTTTCCATGTTGGTCAGGCTAGTCTCGAACTCCCGACCTCAGGTGATCCGCCCGCCTCGACCTCCCAAAGTGCTTGGGATCACAGGCATGAGCCACCACGTCTGGCCCCAAGGATTTTTTTTGATGAGAACTTTACTCTTGTGCCAGTGAGTATTGTTTAAAAGTTAGTGTAATTAAATAAAATCTCCCATGCTTTTGGAAGCCATCCTATGGAGAAAATCTAAGCCCTGACTTCCATCCATTCATTCAAATGCTGCACCCAAGAACACCTGTTTTTACTTGCAGCCTCCAAAGGTCCTGATTCACATATGGCAGTTTTTCCATCCTCTCTCTGTGCGTCAGACTTGCGTAAGTAAAATATATTTCACGTGTCGTTCTCCCTCTACATGTGACAACTATGTTTATTTAAAGAAAATCTATTAAAAGTAATATCTATTTGTATTTTTTTTTTCCTCATTCTGCCACTCAGGCTGGAGGGCTGGAAGACAGTGTGGAGTCATCTTGGCTCACTACAACCTCTGCCTCCTGGGATCAAGCAATTCTCCTGCCTCAGCTTCCTGAGTAGCAGGGATTACAGGTATGCACCACCGGATAATTTTTGTATTTTTCGTATAGATAAGGTTTCACCATGTTGGCCAGGCTGGTCTCAAACTCCTAACCTCAGGTGATCCACCCACCTCGGCCTCTCAAAGTGCTGGGATTACAGGCATGAGCTGCTGCGCCCGGCCTATTTGCATTCCATTGAATCCTTGTTTTATATTTCAGAAAACCAACTGCCCAGTGTAACAGTCCCAGATCTTCTAAATGTCAGACTGGCCTAATTTTGCAGTGGATAGAAGGCCACCACCACCGCCAACAACAACACACACACACACCACGATCATAGAATGTTCTGGGCTTATGGGACTGCAGCTACAGCCGGCTGTCACATCCCAGATTTTAGGTTTTATGGCGAAATGCATCAAGCAGGGAATTCAAGCTGGTTGGGGATTGAGGTGGTTTTTCCCTCAGATTGGGTGTGTGAAAATCTGGAGGTGTCTGCTCATGCTTAATTGAGCGAAGCTTTTCAGTACGCAAATCTGAAAAGAATTTCTCTGAGACCTCTATAAGCCATGGAAAATTACCCATCATGTCTAAAGTGGTCCCTGGCTTGTTCTGTTTGTTTGCTCTGTCTTGGGTAAGCCTGTCATCAAGCACCACTGAAAATATGCCAAAGCATTCCTGCTGTACTTGACTCTCAAAACATTAATTTTTCACTTGAGCCTATGAAGTTTGACTTGGCAGGACTTTGTGATTCTCAGTGTTAAATTGGTAAATGTTAAAATGTTAAATGTTAAATTCTCAATGTTAAAACTCTAAAAGCAACTCATGTCTCAGCACTGGGATGTGCTACACTCCCTGTGGCCATTCAGAAACTGTCAACTGAAAACAGTGATAGTGACCAAAAGGAGCATATAGTGAGGCAGAAAACAAAGTGTCTCCCCAAATCCCCCTCATCCAGCAGCTGCAGAGCAGACAGGCACATTAACATCAGTGCTTGGAGAAACCAGGGTATCATTCTGGCTAAATACTGAGCTAGGTTATGTCAGATTCTGAAGAAAATAAGAGATAGGTACATAATGTGATTCTTAAGGTGTCATAGTTTATTTAATTAATGACATTAACATTGTGTACAAATTAGATTTTATCCTCTGCCAGGGCTTCAGAAAGAACAGCAGACAAGCCAGTAACAAGAAAGAATCTTTTCCTGCCACAGAAATGCCCATTTCTGGCATTTTCTTAGTCCCAGGGGAACTGCTTTTAAAGATGCATATATAGAGAAGTGGCAGTTTTTCTGTTTCGAATTTACATCATGTAGTAAGAATAGAAAGTCTAGTTCTGTCCTATAAAGGCAGTAAGAGAATAGTTAGCAATAAACAGTTATTGCTGGACCAGGTGCGGTGACTCAAGCCTGTAATCCCAGCACTTTGGGAGGCCAAGGCGGGCAGATAACCTGAGGTCAGGAGTTCGAGACCAGCTTGGCCAACATGGTGAAACCTGGCCTCTACTAAAAATACAAAAAAAAAGAATTAGCCAGGTGTGGTGGTGCACGCCTGTAACCCCAGCTACTCAGGAGGTTGAGGCAGGAGAATCATTTGAAATCAGTAGGCAGAAGTTGCAGTGAGCAGCGATTGCTCCATTGCACACCAGCCTGGGCAACAGAGGGAGACTCTCTCAAAAAAAAAAGCAAAACAAAACCCAGTTATTGTTTATTTAACAGTCTTATTTATAATAGGGTCAGCTGGTAAGGACACTTGACCTATCAAAAAGATTAAGTACCCAATATATATGTATCAGCAATTAAGAAAAGTTACAAATCACCATGTACCTAGAATTATTCCATTTAAAAATTTGTTTTCTTTAAAATAATAGTAGAGACAAGGTCTCACTATGTTTCCCAGGCTGTTCTTGAACTCCTGAGCTCAAGTGATCCTCCCATCTCAGCCTCCCAAAGTGCTAGGATTATAGGCATGAGCCATCATGCCTGTCCTCCATTTTTTTTAATTACATAAACAATTAATGTCCTCATAAGACAGAATTTCAACTGTCTTCCAAAATCTACAAAAGTGTGTGGCAGTGAGACAGCCAAGTAAAAGGGCCCCCGGCAGAACCTTCAACCAGCCTGCACACTGGGAGGAAAGGGTGGAGCCTCAGGAAGTTCATGCCATTTGCAGGTGGGAGGAACCTGGCCTCTCCTGTTCCAGGGTGGAACTTGGGATTCAATCTGTGAGGCAGGAAGCCAGCTAGCAGGACTTTTGCTTTGCTGAGAGTCCCTGTTTCCTGTTTTTTCCCTTTTTGCCCAATAAATTCCATTTTTCTCAAACCTTCAAAGTGTTTGCAAGCCTAATCTCTCATGGTTGTGTGACAAGAACCCCGCTGTTAGCTGAACTAAGGAGAAAGTCCTACAACAGCAAGGATCCTGCACACACTCACATCCCCTGTTTCACTCCAAGTCAGCCCCACTGGCTTCCTCCTCTTTTTCCTCTTCCTGGAAAGAATATCAAATATGCCAACCTCCTTCCTGCTCTAGAAGAGGAAAGACTTTTCCTCTACCCCCTTAGGTTCTGAGTCTAGAGATGATAGCTTGAACTGACAAAAAACAGACTAATAGGAGGAAAAGTATACACATTTTATTTGATATTAATTAATATTTTTATATAACATGGGAGGCTTCATAGAAAAAAGTGAAAATCCAAAGGACCGTTAGACCTAGGGGCTCATATACCATTTTAACAAAGGGCAATAAATTGTAGAGATGTGGCAAGATAAAGGAAAAAAAGGCTTGGGCTAGGGGTAGTGAATTGTGAGAAAGTGACTAGAAAATATATAAAGAAACGAATGGAAGATAAAAGTTATTTTAGTAAGACATGTTTTTATAGATTCATCTCAGTGTCAACTCTCCATCTCCAATGATAAGAATGTTCTCCTCTTCTTCCTGGTACAGGGAGGGTACTTTTCTTATGGGAAATTTATACTCTGCTTTTAGGTAGAAGGAGGGAGGGCAGAGAGCCCTTCCTGAATATGCTGTTTCTCAACTGCCTTCATCTGAAAATAATCAATACGCCAAAGCAGCATATTTTGAGACGGTACATTCTAATCCTTTACACTGCCCTGACTGACCCTTGCCTGGACACTCAGCTCCTTGTATCACTCCTTCCATTCTCATCTCAGCTGAAATGTCAGCTCCTCAACAAGGACTTTGCTGACCTCCCTAAGTTAGGATATTCCCCCACATCTCCCTGACCCCATTATTCTATATTCTAAAAGCCTTCTCTCTTTTCAATGGCATTTTGTTTCAAATATCTCAACTTGTGGTCAATATGTTTGCTGATTTACTTGTTTATTGACTTTCCCCTTCTCTAGACTAAGGGCAAAAGATAATATCTGTTTATTCTCCAAATTTATTTTCTTTTGCCTACCTATATTTTCCAAGTTTTTTTCAAAAGCCCTGTTTCATAATAAGAAAATAAGATTTTCTAGCCCTTTGGGTGACCAAGGCAGGAGGCTCACTTGAGCCCAGGAGTTTGAGATCAGCCCGGGCAACATAGTGAGATCTCATCTCTACAAAAAATAAAAACACATTAGCTAGGTGTGTTGGCACAGGCCTGTAGTTGTCTCAGCTACTCTGGAGGCTGAGGCAGGAGAATCACTTGAGCCTGAGAGGTCAAGGCTGCAGTGAGCCATGATCACACAACTGCACTCCAGCCTGGGTTTCAGGTTCAGCCAGATTCAGGTTCTCATTATGACCCTTCCAGCTCCCAGCTGTGTGCATGTGGGCAAACAGTCTAAACTCTCCAAGCCTTAGTGTTCTTCGATATAAATTATTTTAAAATATCAATTTTCAACTATTGCTCTATATTTAACATTTTGTTACTGGTAATATTCATGCTAGTTATTTTAAGAAGTTAACTCTTCCAAAAATCATGAAAATTGAAAACTCACCTATACCTTGAACCAAATAAAACTGGCAATATTTGATTATTTTTAAACTTTTTTTAAAATGACAATTTGATATGGTACAACATAATTTATGGTGTTTTTGACTTGGGGGTTCAGTGGGAAGCATAGAAATTTAGACTCTGCAAATAGCTGATGGATAGCTGAACCTCCATTGTCCAACTCAATGGAGGTTCCCCAAATAGCACAACTCAATGGAAACCTCTGCTTTTTGCTTCCTACTAGTTCAAGGTCCAGGGGCATTGAGGAGAAAGCATTATTTTACTGTCCTATGGTTCCAACTAGATTGATAAGTTCCCAACTTCATGACTGTGTGCTTCATGAGAAGTCCTATAAGAAGAAAAGAAAAAGTATGACTCACTTAAAATTGAAGAAAAATAATTTTCCCATAAAGCCAAGGTTCACAAATCTGTTTATCTTAGCTCATAGATCACCACCTCCCCACTGTCTGCTCACATTGCCACAGCCACCCACAGTTTTCACCCCTTTTAAAAAGAATTTCCTTATTCCTTTATTGCTAAGAAGGTAAGTAAAGCATAGTTTAGACAATGAGTATATACGGGAAACCACCAGTTATAGAAATAAAGGAACACTTCAATGTTTTTCCTTCCAAATAAGGAAGCTCGTATTTATATGAGCTAAGTTAAATGAGGCAATAATAAAAATCTGGCCGAGTGCAATGGCTCACACCTGTAATCCCAGGCCGAGGCAGGCAGATCACTTGAGGTAAGGAATTCAAGACCAGCCTGGCCAACAGAGTGAAACCCTGTCTCTACTAAAAATACAAAAATTAGCTGGGAATGGTGACTAGCGCCTGTAATCCCAGCTACTGGGGAGACTGAGACAGGAGAATTGCTTGAATCCAGGAGGTGGAGGTTGCAGTGAGCCCAGATCATGCCACTGCACTCTAGCCTAGGTGACAGAATGAGACATCATCTAAAAATAATAATAATAAAATTATTTAAGACATAATAGAAATTGAATTCTGTGACATAAAAATAATAGGAGAAAAACTTTTTTAAAAATCACAATTGGTTGCCTTCCCCTTATGTCTGAGAGTGAAAAAAATACCAAGGTGGGCGTATCAAACTTCCTGCTTTGTTGCCAGTTGCACTTACATAGATATTTTGAGCCTAGCATGATGTATTCAAATATATCAACATTTTAATGTGCTAATAATATTATTACTATTCCCAAACCAGTGAGTAAGAAGATAAAAAGGGGAAATGCCCCACATTTGTAAGTGAATAGATATGAAATAAATTAACAAAGAATATAAGCTTAGTTAATTCTAAACACCTCTAAACTGGCATGGTTTTCTATGGTCATCCTACCTAGATCTAGATTTTTATTTTCATTTTATCTATTTTTATTTATGTTGATTGATTGATTGAGACAGGGTCTCTATCTGTCACTCAGGGTGGAGTACAGTTGACATGACTATGGCTCACTGCAGCCCAGGCCACCTGAGCCCAAGCGATCCTCCTGCCTCCACCTCCCAAGTAGCTGGGACTACAGACACACACCACCATGCCCAGCTAAATTTTTTTTTCATTTTTCATAGAAATGGGATCTCACTATGTTACCCAGGCTGCTCTTGAACTCCTGGGCTCAAGCTATCCTCCCACCTCGGCCTCCCAAAATGCTGTGATTACAGGCATGGACCATTGTATCCAGGCTTGGATTTAGATTTTTTATCCCAATCTCTCCCTGGTCTTCACAGACACAAATGTTAAACCAACATACCTGTTATGACTAGATTTGGCTGCCAGTGATTAAAAAAAAAATGAACAAGATAAAGGTTAAGAGCCTACAGGTAGGCAATTTGGAGCTGGTCTGGTGGTGCCTAGAAGTCCTCAGGAACCCTGTCTACTTTTTCACCTGGCCATACCTCCAGTCAGGAGGCAGAAGAGGCTGACTTTATTCCAAGCAGCTATGTGCCCACTCTAGAACAGAGGGGATGAATGTGGGGTAGGAAATAGCAGTCTCTGCCATAATCAAATTCTACCAAACACGTAAAAAGAAGCCAATACCTCCACAAATTCATCCATTTATTTGCATATTCACAAATGTGAACTACTTTCACACTATATGCCAGGCATCTTGCTCAATGAACACAGGAAAGCAAGAGAGCATGAACAAACTAGACAAGGTCCTGCCCTCACAGAGCACCCACTGAGTGAGTGAAACAGACATGAAAAAATCAGGGTGCATCGCATCTGTTGGGGACAAAAAGAGGGAGAAGTTAATTTGACTCTGGGATGAGGATGGTCATAAAAAGCTTTCTGTAACCTTCCTTACTGTTAATAAGCAATACACACAAGAAAAAAGAAATACATGTTATAACAAACCAGAAATAACCCTGAAGTGAATTTTCTGTAGTGACTATGTAACCATAAGCCACAGTGCAGCTTGCACTATGCTGCTTAATATGGTAAACAAAGTTCAGCCAAGGATCTTTTGCTGGAGGGAATAGCTTGTCCAATTAGAAAGCTCCTTTTGTTTCTGAAAGCTACTAAAAACTCAAGCCCTTCAAGTCATTTTAGCAACTCTGAGGGAACAATTACACTTTTGTGCACAGACTTTAAAGAAAGCATTTTACAGAGAAAAATCTTGGTGGTGGACAGAATGGATGGCACATTGCCCAGGTTTTTTATAAAGATGCAGGACTGAGCGGATGTGATAACTCCAGCCATTTAGTCACAGAGGCACACAGGTTATAAAATGTCAACAGTAGGGCAGCCTTCTTGTGTAGATTAGAAGTTCTGGGAGGCCACAGTGGAGAGAGCCCTGGGAAGGCTAAACTAGCCACAGCTGGGGTAGTTCTGTGCTTCCGGTGAGCAAGAATAAAATGAAATCCCTCGAGAAGGAAAGGAGGCAATGTGTTTACCAGAAAAGTCATAGTTAAATGTAGAGGTCAAAAAATAAAAGGAAGGGAATGAGGCCAGGGGTGCTAAGCTTACCTGCATTCACAGAAAATACTACATGATTTGTGATTTACTTTACTTGGCAGCTGGGGCTGATGGCAGAGAAAGTCAAGGGCAAGCAAACCCCTTCTCTTGGTCTGCTCTTTGCACAGGGCAAACATGAGAATAAAAACTCATTGAGTTATTGCTGCAGGTTCTATGGTCTAGAAGCTATACAAAACTGTCTGATGCTTTTCATTTACCTTTTTTTTTTTCTTTGAGATGGAGTCTCACTTTGTCTCCCAGGCTGGAGTGCAGTGTGTGATCTCGGCTCACTGCCATGTCCCGGGTTCCAGTAATTCTCGGGCCTCAGCCCTCCTGAGTAGAAGGGACTACAGATGTGTACCACCATACCCGGCTAATTTTTGTTTTGTGTTTTTAGTAGAGACGGGCTTTCACTATGTTGGCCAGCTGGCCTAGAACTCCTGACCTCAGGTGATCTGCCCACCTCGGCCTCTCAAAGTGCTGAGATTATAGGCACGAGCCACTGTGGCTGGCCTCTTTTTTTAATTTTTTTTTTTCATTCCAGGTGGTTAAAATCACTTGATCACTCTCTTTGAGGCACCTGAAATCTGGATTTAAAACACCAGGGAAACATTGCAATGATTTTGCATAATTTTTTAGGTTGGAACAAATTGTTTCTTCAAGGAAGGAAAACATCTTCAATGAATCATGCTAATTCTTTCTCCTTTTATTTTCTTTTTTGACATGTAGCCAAAGATGAACTTTTTTCCTTTTTTATTTTTATCTATTTATTCACTTATTTTCAGATATAGCATCTCACTCTGTTACCCAGGCTGGAGTGCAATGGCGCAATCATAGCTCACTGCAACCTTGAGTTCCTGAGCTCAAGTGACCCTCCCTCCTCAGCCTCCCAAGTAGCTGGGACTACAGGCACACACCACCCCATCTGGCTAATTTGTTTACTTTTTGTAGATACAGGGTCTTGCTGTGTTGTCCAAGCTAGTCTCCAACTCCTGACCTCAAGCGATCCTCCCCCCTCAGCCTCCCAAAGTGTTGGGATTACAAGCATGAGCCACTGTTCCCAGCTGTTATTTTTTCTTTTTTTAATTAAAGCTGTTAATACTAAGGGATGTAGTATAAAACTAGCATCTGATTCTCTAAGCTTCTCCAGTACAAAATAGGAGCAAGTTGATGCTCCTTTATACTATCCCCAGAAAAGATAAGTCAATGTGTCCTCTAGGCCCCAAGAAAGGGCACAGGGCACAGAGCAAGTAAATCTTCTCTCCCTGACCCTGTTTGAGATTGTGAGCACAGTTCACCTTCCTAGCTCATAGCTGAATGTTTTCATGTTAGAAGCATGTTCAGTGACCCACTAAATAGGATCAAATATTTCATTTCATTCAGGAGATTTTCACAGGTGAAAGTCAAAGAATTTAAATATTCAGTGAACAATTTGAGTCCACCAGCTCAAAACAGGCAGAAGTTCAAACTCAACTAGAAGAGGTTTCCTTGTATAGTGGTTCAAGTCACTGCAATCCAAGACCAATCCGTTCTAGCCAAGGTTCTTGGTTCTGTAGACTGGCAGAATATGCCACCTCAAAATATGACACTTTGACATAAGAATTATTTTGAGCTGAAGTCAATTGAGAAGAAACAGATACAAGAAAAGCTCGCTGCACTCCCCATCTTAGACATAAATTTATGAATATTTTCTTCCTCCCCTCTCTATCAGGAAGAAAAAAAGTTAATCACTGGAGACAACTTTAGATTTTTATCTGCCTAGAGTCGGCCCCAGAGGAACCTGTGAAGCAAACTTTACTAATAGGCCTTTATCTGCCATTGGTTTCCCACGTATTTGTCTTCCCACAATTTGCTGCCCCTAGAGACTCAGGTCCTTTTCCTTTGTCTTGTCACTTCTCTAAAAAATGTACATGGCTGGACGCGGTGGCTTACGCCTGTATTCCCAGTACTTTGGGTGGCCGAGGTAGGCAGATCACCTGAGGTCAGGAGTTTAAGACCAGCCTGGCCAACATGATGAAACCCCATCTCTACCAACAAAACAAAAATTAGCTGGGCGAGGTGGCACGCACCTGTAATCCCAGCTACTCAGGAAGCCGAAGCAGGAGAATGACTTGAACCCGGGAGGCAGAGGTTGTGGTGAGCTGAGATTGCACCATTGCACTCCAGCCTGGGCAACAAGTCTCAAAAAAAAGAAACTGTCTCAAAAAAAAGAAAAAAAAAATGTATTCGTCCTTTGCTAAAATGCTGTAAGCCCATGTTCCAACCAAACCTTTGAGTTTATTCATCTCTGAGTGTTCCCACATGTAATTGCAATGCACGCGCTAATAAAATTCTGATTGTTTTATTTTGTTAATCTGTCTATATCAGTCCAGTGCATAGGGGCTCAACCAGAGAAGCCAGAAAGGTAATCAGAAAAAGAATTTGGTACCTTTCAAAAGTTCTGAACTAGGACTTTCTTGAAGAGACTCTGCTGTCATTAGAGGCAGCTCTAGAGCTCCTACCATACCTCCAGTGGCCCAGCCTATAGACTCAAGACATAGCCCCAACTCCTTTCTCTGCTCATCCAGGCAAGTGCCTACTTGCTCAGTCCCTGGACCTGCCAAATGGGGACCTAACTCCCAGACTATGTGGTTTCCCCTAGACCCTATTTACTGAAGAAATACTCTTTGAATCAGGGTGACCCATCAGTCCAGACCTCTGAGCCTCGCTTAATTAAATGAGTGCCCCAAGGATGGTCCAGGCCTCGACCAGCTCCACACAGAAAGCAGGGAGCTCTAAGCACTCCATCAGTAACACTGAGAGGTGAAGTCAGCTGGACTTCCTGAGTGGGGACTTGGAGAACTTTTCTGGCTAGCTAGAGGACTGTAAACACACCAATCAGTGCTATGTGTCTAGCTAAAGGATTGTAAATGGACCAATCAGCACTCTGTAAAATTGACCAATCAGTGCTCTGTAAAATGGACCAATCAGCAGGACATGGGTGGGGCCAAATAAGGGAATAAAACCTGGCCACCTAAGCCAGCAGCAGCAACCGCTCTGGTCCCCTTCCACGCTGTGGAAGCTTTGTTCTTTCACTCTTCACAATAAATCTTGCTGCTGCTCATTCTTTGAGTCTGCACCATCTTTAAGAACTGTAACACTCACCGCAAAGGTCCACGGCTTCATTCTTGAAGTCAGCGAGACCAAGAACCCACTGGAAGGAATAAATTCTGGGCACAATACCATCTATTATATTGTACACAGAAAGTTTTCACATTTGATAGTGCATTTGTACTTCACTATTGTTTGGGGAAGAGAAGTGTGGTAGGTAACATTACAGTCATTTTACAGAGGAGGATGCTAGGCCTTAGAAGAGATGTAGCTGGCTGGGTGCAGTGGCTCACACCTGTAATCCCAGCACTTTGGGAGGCTGAGATGGGCTTGATCACTTGAGGTCAGGAGTTCGAGACCAGCCTGTCCAACATGGTGAAACCCCGTCTCTACTAAAAATACAAAAATTAACTGGGCATGGTGGCACATGCCTGTAATCCCAGCTACTCAGGAGGCTGAGGCAGGAGAATCACTTGCACTCAGGAGGCAGAGGGTTGCAGTGAGCCAAGATCGTGCCACTGCACTCCAGCCTGGGCAAGAGAGCGAGACTCCATCTCAAAAAAAAAAAAAAAAAAAAAAGAATTGTGGCTTTCCCAGTGTTTCCTGGCTAAAAGTTGGGAATTAAATGCAGGTCTCCTGACAGGCCTGGTGCCATAGATTAAGAATCTGCTGAGCCAGAGCATAGCAAATGGAGAAGAGGCCATGCTGAAGGAAGCTCCTGCACTCGGCCCTAGCCTCTCCTCCTGTTCCACTGCTCCCTTATCAGCACTGTTTTCCATCCACTCTTTCCACCCGCCTACTGGCTCCCCACGGGGTTTCCTATCTTTGCCCATCCTATCTCTAACTGTCCCGTTTGTCCAAATTTACCTCTTCTACCTCCTACTCTCTTCCTAATAATTTTGAAATTTTCCCTGACTGGCTGCCTTTGGGAGCTGATTACTTCTGTTTTTTACTAAGGGATGAGGGATGGATAGCTCCAGGTAATGGTGGCAGAACCTAAATGAATTCTTAACTGGCAACTCTCTGATAGCATAAGGAGATGAAAATGAATGCAACAGAGGATATTCCAGACAGTGGGTGGAGAGGCATGTTTTCACAAATACTGTGGCAGAGGCCACTAGTTTCTCCCAGTATCCATTCTGTCCTCTTTCAGCATCATAGAACAGCCAATTCTTGACTGAGTGTGTGGCTCCCAAGAGTAAATACTTGCTTCTCAACCTCCCTTTTGGTTGTATTTGCTGTGTGGATAAGTGTTGCCAATGTGGAGTGAGTGAAAGTGATGTGTGCCACCTCTGGGCCCCACCCTGAAATGGAAGGGTTGACACATCCCTAATGACCAGCTGACACATGGACAGGGCAGCGAGCCATCCTTGATGCAGAACAGCTACGCAGAAGGAGCTGAATGCCTAGACACCATGGAGTCACTCTGGACTCATGTTTGTACCTGGGCTCAGTGAGAAACTACCTTGGTTATTTTTTATTCTTTGAGGTCTCTGTTAGGGCAGCTAAAATAACGTCCTAAATAATACCAGGGCCCTGCCTGCAAGTCTAAGACTATTTCATTCTTCTAGGTAGAAAGACTGTCCTTAGCCAAGAAGGGGTAGTTGGAGGTGTGCCTAATTCATCAGTGCCTAAAGGAGAAAGCCATTGAATCCTTGAGCTAGAAGAGGCTTGAAATGTAACTTAGCCTAAAGAGGGAAATTTATAAAGTTGGGAAAGATGGTCTGAGCTGTTGCCCACCTGGGGCTAATTGGAGTGCATGCCTCCAACTAAAGAAACTTAAATTTGATTTTTTGAAAGTTGTCTCCTGGCCTGGTGCAGTGGCTAACGTCTATAATACTTAAATGGGAGAGTTCCCTGACCCCCCTCAGAGACGTGTGACAGAGTGTGGCTCATCTCTTCGGCCACTGTGCACTCAAACCCCACAGAGGAGAGGGAGCATGCAGGAGCTGGGGCAAGCGCTTTTTGGCTCCAACCCCACAGTAGCATCTAGGGGTGGGTGTCTGCAACTCCTGAAGCCCCAGTGGGCATATTACAATACTTTTTTAGCTCTGCCATCACAGATGGCTTAAGTGTTAACTAGCTCAGTGCCCTCTTGGTACCCGGGTCCTTTTCCAGCATCCAGGAAGAATCAGGTCACATGGACAAATTGAAGGGTGGCAAATGAGGAGGATTTTATTGCCAGATGGAGGTGGCTCTCAGCGGGATGGATGGGGAGCTGGCAAGGGGATGGAGTGGGAAGATGATCTTCCCCTGGAGTTAGGCAGACCCGCAGCCAATCTCCTCTCCAACCATCCTCAGCCAAACTCCTCTCAACGTTCAGATGTTCCTTCCCTTCTCTCCTCTGCTGCACTCTTATGCTCCTCTGTTCTTCTGCTCGTGGAGCCTGAGGTTTGGGGTTTATATGAGTACAGGATAGGGAGCATGGTGGGGCAAAAGGCAACATTTGGGCACAAAAACAGGAATGCTTGTTCCCATTTAGGGCCATGGGTTCCCAAGCTTGAGGGCAGGGCCTTTGACAGGGAACCGCCCTCTTCTACACAGTATCTCCCTGCCTTCTGTCTGTATCACTCCCAGCACTTTGGGAGGCTGAGGTGGGTGGATTGCTTGAGCTCAGGATTTTGAGACCAGCCTAGGAAACACGGAAAAACCCTATCTCTACAAAAAATACAAAAATTCACCAGGCATGGTGGCACGCACCTGTGGTATCAGCTACTTGGGAGGTTGAGATAGGAGGATTGCTTGAGCCCAGGTGGTCAAGGGTGCAGTGAGCCATCATCACACCACTGCACTCCAGCCTGGGCACTCTAGACAGGGCACAGTGGGAGACCCTGTCTAAAAAAAAAAAAAAAAGAAAGGAAGTTGACTCCCAAACAAAATAAGGACTTAGGCCAATTTTGGCCATGGGGCACCAGTCTTTGATTTAGATTTGGTCCAATTCATTATTGGAAGAGCAGGGGCACAAGGAGATCAAATTACTTTTCTAACATCACTGGCCCCTTAGAAACAGAGCTGTGCCTGGAATGCAGGTGCTCCACCTCTGGGACCTGTGCCCACCCTGCCTATTCCACTCTTCCAGCTTAACTCCAGGCATCTCTCCTTCCTGCCCCAGAACAAGCACGCATGGGGAGTCAAGTACTATTTTGATTCTGACTCAAAATTCTGCATTTAAGGAAAGATCCGTCTTCTTTCGCTACCTCTTCTCTTCCCAAACAATTCAGTCCTGAAGCCATTAGATGGGTGAGAAGGGTGCCTCCACGTCGAAAAGCTGTGCATGGGTGTAAGACCCTGAACTAGGTGATGAGGGCACTCACGTGAGGACAAGTCCAGCACCATCAGAACCGGAGAGAGGTGAGGAGGGTGTCCTCAGGGCATGGGAGATAAGTGATACACAGGGAGTGATCTACAAAAAAATGCATCAAGGGTAGTGAGGCAGGTTTCTCATCAGAGACAAGTTGCAGATACTGAAAGGAAACAAACTAAAAAGGAACGCTGTGGTGTTGGATAGGATTTGGAAGTTTTCATGTAAACTCACACTTGTCTATATAAACAGATTTAGAAATAAATGTAGATGTACATGTCTGCCAGCTGCAAGAGCCTGGGAGCAGTGACATCCCCACATCAACAGGCATCTCTATACCAGACTCTCGCTTATAAACATGATGCTTTACCAAAAAAGATCTGGGCTCCTTGAAGAAATGGCTGATTCCAGGGCTGGGGCAGGAAAAGTGCAAACTGAGCCTGGAACATCTTGTACCAAAAAGAAAGGAAGTGCTCAGAGAAGGACAGAAACATGTTGAAAGGACAGTGAAGCCAGCTTGAAGGGAGTCCTGCTGGCCAAATCAGGGATATAAAAATTTATTTTGAGCATCAAAATAAGTAATGTAATAAATGGATTATAACTCATTGGATAAAATAGAAAAATTTAAGTACATACAAATATAAATAAGTGAATCAATGGAAAGTTTGATGGAGAGCAGGACATGTACATAGTTTCAAAGTATCTCCCTTCACAAAGACCTACTAATTTACAAAGGGTAACAGAGATGCTTCACAGTGGAGAATGCTGGCAGACACCACCTTAATCAAGAAATCAAAGTTAACATCATTGGTATGGGCAAACAGAAATCACGTCGCACACTGCCTGATAGGATGCAGGTGAGAATACGGTGTTTTTCTGTGAGTGTATGGCTTAAGATGCACACCTGAATTTAATTATGAGAAAACGTCAACTTGAGGGATGATCTATGAAATAAGTGGCCTGTAATTTCAAAAGCATGAAAGTCATGAGAAGACTAAAAGAGACTAAAGGGATATGACAACATACAAGGGGCAAAAGTTGAACGGGATCTGAGGATTAGATATTAGTAACACGTTGATATGATTTGGCTCTGTCTCCACTGAAATCTTACGTTAAATTGTGATCCCGAGTGTTGGAGGTGGAGCCTGGTGGAAGGTGATTGGATCACATAAGTGGTTTCTAATGGTTTAGCACCATCCCCGTAGTGCTGTCTCGTGATAGAGTTCTCGAGAGATCTGGTCGCTTAAAAGTATGTAGCACTTCCCCCCTCACTCTCTTCCTCCTCCTCTGGCCATGTGAAGACCATGCCTGCATCCCTTCGCCTTCGTCCATGATTATGTTTCCTGAGGCCGCCCCAGCCACACCTCCTGCACAGCCTGTGGAACTGTGAGTCAATTAAACTTCTTTTCTTATAAATTACCCAGTCTCAAGTAGTTCTTTATAGCAGTGTGAGAACAGACTAATACACATATCAATCCTAATTTCCTGATTTTGATGGTTGTATTGTAGATATGCAGGAAAATGTCCTTGTCTGTGGGAAATACACACTAAAGCATTTGGGAGTAACAGGGCCTCATAGCAACAACATTCTCAAATAATTTATGGGGAAAAGTTCTATGTACTTGCAACTTTTCTTTAAGTTAGTGATTATGTCATAATAAAAGACACTGCAGCCCCCACTGGCTGCTCTGAAAAGCCATCTTTGCATTGTTCCTCGTCCGCCTCCTTGCTCGCCGCAGCCGCCTCCTTGCTCGCCGCAGCCGCCTCCGCCGCGCGCTTCCTCCGCCGCCGCGGACTCCGGCAGCTTTATCGCCAGAGTCCCTGAACTCTCGCTTTCTTTTTAAATCCCCTGCATCGGATCACCGGCGTGCCCCACCATGTCAGACGCAGCCGTAGACACCAGCTCCGAAATCACCACCAAGGACTTAAAGGAGAAGAAGGAAGTTGTGGAAGAGGCAGAAAATGGAAGAGACGCCCCTGCTAACGGGAATGCTAATGAGGAAAATGGGGAGCAAGAGGCTGACAATGAGGTAGATGAAGAAGAGGAAGAAGGCGGGGAGGAAGAGGAGGAGGAAGAAGAAGGTGATGGTGAGGAAGAGGATGGAGATGAAGATGAGGAAGCTGAGTCAGCTACGGGCAAGCGGGCAGCTGAAGATGATGAGGATGACAATGTTGATACCAAGAAGCAGAAGACTGACGAGGATGACTAGACAGCAAAAAAGGAAAAGTTAAACTAAAAAAAAAAGGCCGCCCCGTCTCAGAATCTAAACGTGGTCACCTTCGAGTAGAGAGGCCCGCCCGCCTGCCCACCGTGGGCAGTGCCACCCGCAGATGACACGCGCTCTCCACCACCCCACCCAAACCATGAGAATTTGCAACAGGGGAGGAAAAAAGAACCAAAACTTCCAAGGCCCTGCTTTTTTTCTTAAAAGTACTTTAAAAAGGAAATTTGTTTGTATTTTTTATTTACATTTTATATTTTTGTACATATTGTTAGGGTCAGCCATTTTTAATGATCTCGGATGACCAAACCAGCCTTCGGAGCGTTCTCTGTCCTACTTCTGACTTTACTTGTGGTGTGACCATGTTCATTATAATCTCAAAGGAGAAAAAAAACCTTGTAAAAAAAGCAAAAACGACAACAGAAAAACAATCTTATTCCGAGCATTCCAGTAACTTTTTTGTGTATGTACTTAGCTGTACTATAAGTAGTTGGTTTGTATGAGATGGTTAAAAAGGCCAAAGATAAAAGGTTTCTTTTTTTTCCTTTTTTGTCTATGAAGTTGCTGTTTATTTTTTTTGGCCCGTTTGATGTATGTGTGAAACAATGTTGTCCAACAATAAACAGGAATTTTATTTTGCTGAGTTGTTCTAACAACAACAAAGAAAAAGACACTGCAAAAAAAAAAAAAAAAGAAAAGTCAACATTTAAGAGAGTCAGGCAGGGAAGGCGAGCAAATAAGAGCTCTGCTATTTCAGGGGCACTATTGACATTCATAAGAATTCTAACTCTGAGGCCAGGCTACTTGGATTCAAATCTCAGCCCCATCATTTATCAGCTGTGTGACTTGGGGTAAGTTATTCAACCTCTCTGTGCCTCAGTTTCCAAATAAATAAAGTGAAGGTCATAATAATATCTATTTCCTAGGGTTATGAGAATTCCATGGGTTTATATTTGCCAAGTGCTTTGAAAAGTACCTGGAACAGAGTAGGCATCAGGTAAGTGTAAATAAATAAAACGAATGACCCACGGAGTTGTTCAAAATGGAATAACCTCACACATATGCTCACTGCAGGGAAAGAAAAATGGATGGAAAATTTAAAAAAAAAAAAAATGTTTTGTTTTGTTTTGTTAGGATAGGGTCTCACTATGTTGCCTAGGCTGGACTCAAATTTCTGGGCTCAAGCAACCCTCCGTCCTCAGCCTCCCCAAATGTTGGGGTTACAGGGATGAGCCATCACGTCCAGTCACATTTTTAACTTAAAAGATACAAACCTGCAATTACAGGCAGTAGGAAAGGCAAGTTACCAATGGTGCTGGAAAGTAAAGCAGCTCATAAATGTGGGGCATTGTCTGTTGAGTGCAAAAACTTTTCCATGGTGACCTCCTGGATACAAAGTCAACACAACTCACTTCCCTGCTAAACTGAGACGTTTCCTTTGACCAACAGTGACACCCACAGGCCAACACTGTAAAGACAATTTGTATCTGAATGTGGGCCAGATTTCTAGAACCCTGTAATTGCCAGGCTGTAAGGATTCTCAACAAGCAAATAGCAAACATTGAGTAGTTGTTGGATCTATGTTTCTATTTTCAAAACTAATCTACCTCAGGGAGTAAATCGTCTCTGCAATAATTTTTGCATAAGATGGGAAATCCCATTCACCATAACGACTGAGCCAGGCGCAGTGGCTCACAACTATAATCTCAGCACTTTGGGAGGCCAAGGCAGAAGGATCACTTGAGGCCAGGAGTTCAAAACCAGCCTGGCCAACATGGCAAAATGCTGTCTCTACTAGAAATACAAAAATTAGCCAGGCTTGGTGGTGTGCACCTGTAATCCCAGCTACTCAGGAAGCTGAGGCATGAGAATCACTTGAATCCAGGAGGCAGAGGTTGCAGTCAGCTGAAATAGCACCACTGCACTCCAGCCTGGGCAACAGACCCTGAAAAAAAAAAAAAAAAAAGAAGCAGAGAAAATCCAAAATTATAAAATATATAGGAATAAACTTAAAACTTGTTAAGACATTGCATGAAATAAACTACAGAATGTTGCTAGGAACTATAAAAATTTGATCAAAATATATATCATTGATGTTTTTAAGATCTGAGTATTATATATTAGTTCTTCCTAACTTATAAATTTGAGTCCAATAAAAATCCCAAGGAAATTTACTTTTTAAAAACCTGGAAAATGTTTCTAAATTTTATTTAGGAAAATAATTAAAACATTAAAAGCTGAAAACAAATGTGGAAAACATCTTCATAACAGTAGCCAACATTTATTAAGCCCTTACCATGTACCTACCAGGCACTGTTAACTTTTATAATTTCACTCTTTAATCCTAATAATTGTGTGGGACAGATATTATTAGCATCCTCATGCAGTGGAAATATATTGTTTAAGCTTAGCAGCATCTCTGTTTCTTACCTATGGTAACAACTAATTTATTTTAGGGGAATTATCTGTCCTTGATTTCAGCATTAGGACTATTAATCCAGGCGTTTTGCTCTCCCCTTGCCAAGGGGCAGGTAAATTACCCTAAAGGTAAATGATCCATGCTAGGTGAATTACCTGGTCCTTTCCTGCAGTTTTAATTTTGAGAAACAAAAAGCCTAAAAACAATTGAAGTTCACTCATTCTAGCAGTGACGTTTCTAGAAGACAGTTGATTTTTACCTGCTACCTAACTAGGTCCCTAAAGGAGACAAACGCAGGAAATGTCAACAGAATTGCATCTCCACTTGCAGACTAAAGGATTAAAAAAAGGGAGTCACGTTAGCAGAATCTACAGAGCCACAGTAGAGGGGCCATCCAACAGGAGATGCAGACACAGAAAAAGGAATAAGCTTTCCAGCATGATGTCGCTAGAGAAGGATCTCCTTCACGCCTCTCCAGAAGAGAAAACCCGAGAAGCTCCTGGTGACAAACCAATTCCTTCTTCATGGATGTGAAATGACCAGGATACTATAAAGTCACCATGCTCTTTTGCCATGCCCAAAGCTGTGTGTGTTGACTGTTCCACTGTCCTATCAGCCTATGGAAGGACAAGCAAAGCTCACAGAAGAATGTTCCTTAGTAGGAAGCAGCACTAAAAGCACCCTGAATCAGGATGAATGGGAAACCATTCCAATAAACACGTTTTGGATACATTTTCCTTAAAAAAAAAAAAAAAAAAAGACAGTAACTACCACAGGCTGGCAGGGGCGGAGTGGGAAAATTAATACTCTTACATTTTTTTTCCGCTCTGATTTTCTACCACTGGCCAAACACAATTAGAAGCCAGAGGATAAAGCAAGCCCAGATGAAGCGGACCGTAGAGATCAGCCCCAAAGGACGCACTGCAGGAGAATGTCAGAGTGGATCTGAGAGGCAAATTGGATCTGGGCTTTCCAAACAGTCCGTGTTTGCTAAAGACACAATTGGTTTCTGCAGCTTGCAACAAAGAAACCAAACTGATACAACCCACCTTACAGACAAGAAAATGAAGTTCAAAGAGATTAGGTTACTTTTTGCAGGTCACATAGATAATGTATGTAGGACTCTAAAACAATTTAAATAGAAGACATTTCAAAGATCACAGAATTAAATGTTATTTTCCCTGGAGTTAGTAACTGCCCTTTTTATTGCTTAATTTGCTCTGTATGTTTTTTTCTCGTATTGTAAAATACAACATAAAACTCACCATTTTAAAATGAGCAATTGAGTAGCATTTAGTATATTTGTAGAGTTGTACAATGACCACCGCTATCTAACAGAATCCTATAGAGCCACGGCAGAGGGGACACCTGACAGGAGATGTAGTCATAGAAAAAGGATTAAGTTTGCCCTTGAGTCTGCACATGGAAATGGCATTCTATTGATCTATAGACACACACATATATACCAATTACTGAATCAGGATACACAGCTAAAAACAGATCCTGTTATACGTAAGAATGCAGTGTACTATAAAAGAGGTATCAGTGTGAAAAGGATAACTCAATTGTCTAATTGGGCTTGAGGAATTATTTTTATTTTTAAAAGGGAAATTAATGTAGACAAATCATAACATGTACCCCAAATTCAAATGGATTAAAGACAAAAATGTCAACAAAACATTTGTGGACCTTTCCAATAGAAAAAAAAAGAGCAAACTCTAACTGCCACCAACATTTTAAATCTCGAATCCTATATTCAATTAATATGGGGATAAAGTTCTTCCCCTTGGATAGGAGAGATTTGGTTTGGTTTTCTTTTAATTTCCTCCAAAACAATCATTGGCAGGAAGCTTCTGCAGGATAGGCTCCAGCAAAAGGAGAGCATAAAGCAATAAAGAGAAAAACAGGATCCAGTGAACAAGAGACTGTAACATAGAAGAGCAGCAAAGTGGAGTCCAAGGATGACACCTGTGCAGCTGCCCTAGAGAGCGGCCGCATGGGAGCAGGGGGACAAAAGGCCCTTGGGGAGTCAATGCCAGGAAAAAAAGGCAAGCAAAACAAAGACTGAAACTGACACCAAGTAACTGGAAAATATTAATGATAGGCATGTGACACAGATCATCCAACTGTTTGGAAATTAGTAAGAGATTTCTGTTTATATGAAATATCCAGAATAGGCAAGTCCATAGAGACAGAAAGCAGAATCAATGGTGGCCGGGGCCTGGGGGGGTGGGGGGAGTGGGGAATGACTGCTTAATAGGTACAAGATTTTTGGGGGGGATGGCAATGTTTTGGATGGAACTAGACAGTGGTGATGGTTGCACAACTAGAAATATATAGGTAAATAAGAGAAAATTAGAAAAGTCAACAGTAGAAAAGTGGTTATTGTGGAATGGAATCAGGAGTTGGGTATAGTGGGAAAGTGAGCTGCTAGTTTTTATTATAAGCATTCTAGCCCCATTAGAATTTTTTTTTTTTTAAAGACAGGGTCTTACTCTGTTGCCCAGGCTGAAGTGTAATGGCATGATCACGGCTTACTGCAGCCTTGACCTCCTGGGCTCCAGCAATCCTCCCACCTCAGACTCACGAACAGTTGGGACTGCAGGTGATCACCACTGCACTCGGCTAATTTTTGTATTTTCTGTAGAGACAGGGTTTCACCATGTTGCCCAGGCTGGCCTCGAACTCCTGGGCTCAAGCAATCTGCCCATCTCAGCCTCTCAAAGTGCTGGGATTACAGGCGTGAGCCACTGTACCTGGCCCCATTTGAATTTTTAACTGCAAGCAAGTATTACTTTGATCTTTAAAAATACACCTCACAATAAAGAAAAAGCAAAAAGAGATATATTTGTAACCTAACTTTCTTTTTTTTTTTTTTGAGACGGAGTCTCGCTCTGTCGCCCAGGCTGGAGTGCAGTGGCTGGATCTCAGCTCACTGCAAGCTCCGCCTCCCGGGTTCACGCCATTCTCCGGCCTCAGCCTCCCGAGTAGCTGGGACTACAGGCGCTGCCACCTCGCCCGGCTATTTTTTGTATTTCTTAGTAGAGACGGGGTTTCACCGTGTTAGCCAGGATGGTCTCGATCTCCTGACCTCGTGATCCGCCCATCTCGGCCTCCCAAAGTGCTGGGATTACAGGCTTGAGCCACCGCGCCCGGCCTGTAACCTAACTTTCAAAACTTAAATTGGAAAAACTATAAAAGATCATATATTTTATTATATGAAAAACCTAAAACTCTGGTACATCAACATGTACAGTTTTTGGGACTGAAGATTAATGGCAGCCAACTGCATCTAATCTCTTCACACCTCCTCTTTTAAAATGTTAAGACCAACAAATAGCACAAGTAAAATGAAACGAGTCATTATGTGGAAGGGGAGGTAAGTGCACAGAGGGTAGAAATTGCAGAAATGGTCACCATTGCATGTCTCCAGAGACCTTAATAAGGGATTCAAGGTAAGCAAGTGAATCAAGTCAAGTATAAAAATAATAATAATAAAAATAAATGAGTGTGTTGGAGACCATAGGAATTTCATACAAATATTGAAACTGAAAACACTTAAAAAACATTCCAAATCAGCTTTCCAATCTGCAACCTTTGTTAGAATGAAGGCAACAGGAAAATGGTCTGAAAGTGCCAGGGAAGAGAAGAAGGACACTGAGCCCTTTTCGTCCCTTCAGCACTTTCAGGAGACAGAATGCCACAGAGAATTTTCCACAGAGCTGGGCATGGTAGCACACTCCTGTAATCCCAATAACTCAAGAGGTTGAGGCGGGAAGATCGCTTGAGGCCACGAGTTCAAGACTAGCATGAGCAATGTAGTACGACCCAATCTTTACCAAAAAAATCATTAGCTGGGCACAGTGGCATGCACCTGTAGTCCCAGCTATGGGGGAGCATGAGGTGGAAGGATAGATTGAGCCCAGGAGTTGGAGGCTGCAATGAGCCACTATTGCACCGCTGCACTCCAGTGTGGGCAAAAAAAGTGTTCTGTGGTTGCAGAGCAGGAGAGAGAGAGGAGGCTTAACAGATTCCCACCCTGAAAGAGAAAGTGGGAAGCGGAGTACGTAATAGCACTCAATTTCCTTTGAGAAAACTGCCTCCCCTCCATTGTGAGAAGTCTTCATCTGGAGGGCCTGCCTCCCCAATGCTGCAGCCAGGAGCTAGGTCTTCACCCACTTCCCAGGGAGTCACAAGAGCCTGGCTGCTAGGCTCAGCAACTGGATGCTCTCTCCAAGTACAGCAAGATCCTAAGCAAGTTAGGCTTTAGTGCCGTGGCAGAAGCAAGCATGCTAACACAATTCCCCACATCCACAATGGAGGCTGGGCATTGTCAGCAGTGGCGGTTGGAATACAGGATTTAGGAGGAGGTAGCAGTTATGAAATACTCAATATAACCAGTAACGAGCAGCACAAGACCCCTCACACCTTCAAATATAAGACCAGTAATAACACAAATGTACATTTTAACTTGGGTAGTTAAAAATACTAACAAGTGATTTATATCTGCTAAATCAGCAAAAAAGTACAAAGAGGAACAAATTGAAGGCATGTGTTTTAATGAACATTATAACCAAAAAAAACTGAGTCCTTGTGCTAGAAACACGTAGAAAAAAATTATAAAATTGTTTCAAAGAAAGCTTTCAGAATCAGTTTTACCTAAAACCTATAGCTAAGATTAGCACTCCCACCTACCTTCACCCATGATTTCTTCCTGCCAACCTTCTCTCAATAGCTGTATCATTAGCATTTGGCTTGATTCATGTTCAATTTTGACAACAGCATGTCTAGTTAAATACTACTCGCAGCTGGCCATGGGACATATTATGAACACCTTTGCTTCCCAGATACATTTACAATTGTTTAGTTTTTCATTTGCTTACTACTCTGGGCCATAATTTAACCCCAAATTATTTGCCATTTATCCAAATCTCCACATCCTGATGGATCAGGTTGTCTACAAATGTCATCTTGTTCAAAGGTCTCTGTTCCAGTCCAACCTGGCAGGAGTAGAGGGGTACCATGCAGAGGGGGATCAGAGAGTGCCAGGAAGAAAGGAGAACAGGGGCCTTTGGACTGAACCATCCCAAAGACTCCTGTGCAGCTTCCTAATGAGAAGAGGTAAGACTGTCAGCAAAGAGAAAGTGAACTTTGCCCAGCTCTCTATGACCACACGCTGCCACACACACTGAGGATTGAGAACAGATCCAAGGGCAACTGCAGACACCTAAAGCTAAAGAAAATGGTCTAAGGTTGTATTAAAAAATCCAGATGCACTTTTTTTTTTTTTTGGAGACAGGATCTCACTGTTGTCCAGGTTGGAGTGCAGTGGCGCAATCTAGGCTCACTGCAACCTCCGCCTCCTGGGTTCACACAATTCTCCTGCCTCAGCCTCCCAAATAGCTGGGATTACAGGCGCCCACCACCACACCAGGCTAATTTTTGTATTTTTTGGTAAAGAAGGAGTTTCACCATATCGGCCAGGCTGGTCTCAAACTCCTATCCTCTAGTGATCCACCTGCCTCAGCCTCTCAAAGTGCTGGGATTATAGGCGTAAGCCACCTCGCCCAGCCTCCAGATGCACTTTGTATACAATTCTGCTCAGGCAGTTTTGGCCTCAGAGTCCTCCAGCAGGTGAAAGACTCCAACACAGGAACAAAATCTTTGTCTACCCCACAAATCTCTTCCAGGTTGACACAGCCTTCATAAGCAAGAGCCACGACTGTGATGAATGCCTGTTGTCATTTTAAGCACTGCAAGTTATTCCACATGAATACTGAACTATGGTCCAAGCATATAAGGGAATGCATCTCCCTTTCAATCACACGCCATCCAATGCATGCCATAGGTGGCTAATGTCAAGCAATATTCCCCCACCGAATCCTTTGCTTGGTCAGGAGACACCCTGTATCTACTGCAAAGACTTCTGTTTTCTCCTCTGTTCTGTATTTTCCCAAATTCCTACCCTGGTATGTACTCTTTTTTCTAATTACAAAATAATCATTAACTTCTAAAAAGCCATGTACAACTAGTTGACATAAAAATCCATCTAACCCATCTGTTAGTAAATATGACTATGTTGTAACAATTTTATTTTGATTTTAAAAAAAGGGGTCTCTTGATTTAATCAGGGCCTTGGGGTCATAGGGGGATTAGTCACTGTCACAGTCATGGTGATGCCTTTATTCAGGGAAAACTTTAATATTCTTTGTCTTCTTCAAAAACAGCTGCCGGAAAACTTCAAATTAAGGAATGTTCATCTAAAACACCTTTACTGAAACTTGATTCCTTGGGCCAGAGGAAGGTCTTTACTGTAGTTGATAGTACTAGTGGGAAAAAATGAACAGAATTAATGATAGTACATACATAACAGAAGATTTTCATGCCCACTTTTAAAACATAGCAGATCTATATATTTTAACAAGGTAAGATCTCCAAGTTACAACTTTTTAAGACAAACCTTTAAGATAAAAGACAATGTTAGTATCGGTCTCATTTTATTTAAAAGAAAAAAGAGAGAAACATAAAAATCTGGAAAGACAAATATCACACATGGTTTTTTGTTGGTTGGTTTTTTGGTTTGTTTGTTTTGTTTTGTTTTGTTTTGAGACAGGGTCTCACTCTGTTGCCCAGACTGGAGTGCAATGGCATGATCTCGGCTCACTGCAACCTCTGCCTCCCAGGCTCAAGCCATTCTCCTGCCTCAGCCTCCCGATTAGCTGGGATTATAAGCACCCGCCATCACGACCAGCTAATTTTTGTATTTTTAGTAGAGACGGGGTTTCACCATGTTGGCCAGGCTGGTCTTGAACTCCTGACCTCAAATGATCCACATGCCTCGGCCTCCCGAACTACTTGGATTACAGGCATGAGCCACTGCAGGTATGGATCACCTGAGGTCAGGAGTTCAAGACCAGCCTGGCCAACATGGTGAAACCCGGTCTCTACTAAAAAATGCAAAAATTAGCCACGCGTGGTGGTGCATGCCTGCAATCACAGCTAGTTGGGAGGCTGAGGCAGGAGAATCGCTGGAATCTGGGAGGCAGAGCTGAGGCTGCAGTGAGCTGAGATCAGGCCACTGCACTCCAGCCTGGGTGACAGAGCAAGTCTCCATCTCAAAAAAAAAAAAAAAAAAAAAAAAAAGTGTGCCATCAAAAGTGCAAGAAACAGCCCAGCATGGTGACTCACGCCTGTAATCCCAGCACTTTGAGAGGCCAAGGCAGGCAGATCACCTGAGGTCAGGAGTTCGACAACAGCCTGGCCAACATGGTGAAACCCCATCTCTACTAAAAATACAAAAATTAGCCGGGTGCTGTGGCTCACGCCTGTAATCTCAGCACACTGGGAGGCCGAGGCGGGTGGATCACCTGAGGTCGGGAGTTCGAGACCAGCCTGGCCAACACGGAGAAATCCCATCTTTACTAAAAATACAGAAACCACGCACGAGACCATTTCATTGTTGGGTGCTGGGCACTAACTGAAGCTAGATAAGAAAGCTAGAAAAATAGTACCAAATAGATACTCGGAGGAGACAGCTGTGGCATGCTGGAGAAATCAAATCAAATGACACTGCACAAAGACAGCACAGACAGTAGAAGAGTGTAAAAGCACATTCCCAAAGGCTTTAAGCCCAAACCTATCTTCCCAAAGCCATTTCTTACCAAGTAGACCTTCTCATGTAGTGCTTCCAGGCATCACTGCCAGACTCCCTGCCACCACCAGTGTGCTTTTCTCCTCCTAGAGAAATAAAAAATATCATTTGAGCAGTTTCCGTGTGGGCTCATAGTTGGTATCATTGAAAAGAAGATACCCAAAGGACACCAGAACAACCTGATTATTCACTTTACATTTAGCCCACAATATCTCCCCTGCAAACAAATAAATCAAAGACAGACACCAAGAGACCAAAACAAACAGAAAAAAAGGAATTAAGAGGGAAAATAAAATATAAGGAATTAAGAGGAAATGGAAACATATCAGAAACAAACCGTAAACAACAACAAAAAAGTTCCATTTGCCAGGCATGGTGGCGCATGCCTGTAACCCCACTGCGCCTGGCCCATACATGTTATTCATAGTTTTTCTTTTGAGCAGCATGCAAGAATATGGGAGCTGTAACTGTCTTCTTTATCTCGCTCAATAACTTGTATTGAATTATCAGGAAAAACACAGATATTCCCGTTTGATCGAAATACATTAAGAAAATATAATAATTTTGAAATAAAAGCTTCTCTATAATAAAACCAACTAGTCACCTGGTCTTTCTCATGAAAGGAAAAGAATCTCCATTAAATGGGTTCCAGAAAAATCACAGCTGAATGTTTGCCCTTCTAGTTCTCAAATGCACAAGCAAAGTAAAAAGAGACATAACTGACTTCAAAGAATGGGAAGCTAAAACAAGCCACAGCTAACAGCGCCTCTGAAATTCCTGGCAGGAACAGAGTCACAGAGGCTGTAAGGAACCCAGGCTGAGCACCTGCCTGAGGTTCCAGAGCTAGTGACAGCAGTAAATGGGACTGGGATGGTATCTCTTTGTTCCTCACCCAGTGCTCTTTCTATAAGATAACACCCCATGGGTCTTCCCCAACGAACTCTTTTATTGCACTTGAATAAAAGCTATTTCTACCCAAGGTGGGCAGGGAGGGAGTAGGGGGAGAGCAAATAAAAGTAGAAGAATCAGGAGGCTGAGGCAGGAGAATGGCGTGAACCCAGGAGGCGGAGCATGCAGTGAGCCGAGATCGAACCACTGCACTCCAGCCCGGGGGACAGAGCAAGACTCCGTCTCAAAAAAAAAAAAGTAGAAGAAATAAGTCCTAGTCAAAATCTCCCAAAAGACTCCCTATCCAGCTATGCGCATGCTGGGTGAATGAACTAATCCACTTTCAAGGACCATGCTCACTATTCTGAGAGCTGGTACCCCACTACCCTCTGCTTGCTAGCCAGGCCTGCAGGGCCCTCCCTGCCTCTGTTTTCTACTGCTTCTTCAGTCTGCAAGAGTCCTCAGTGCATCCAAGAAGAAAATGAAAAGAACAGCTTCTTCTTCTTTCTCCTACTAGTTGACTCCCACCTACTCCTGGACAGAAACCTCTATCATAATAGAGGGTCAATACATAATGTCTGAACCTGTCAGGAGATAGCAGTGAAAGCATACTATTTAGAAAAGCTGACATCAATTCAAAGGTAAATTTGCTTTTTTCTTTTAGTAAAAAAGAATCTCAGCCAGGTACAGTGGCTCACAGCTGTATTCTCAGCACTTTGGGAGGCCAAGGCAGGTGGATCACAAGGTCAGGAGTTCAAGACCAGCCTGGCCAACATGGTGAAACCCCATCTCTACTAAAAAAAAAAACAAAAATTAGCCAGGCATGGTGGCGTGCGCCTGTAATCCCAGCTACTCAGGAGGCTGAGGTGGGAGAATTGCTTGAACTGGGGAGGTGGAGGTTGTAGCAAGCAAGATTGCACCGCTGCACTCCAGCATGGGCAACAGAGCAAGACTCCATCTCAAAAAAAAAAAACAAAAAGAATCTCAATGTAGCCTCTGGGAAAGGAGGAGAAGAAAAGTATGGGCAAAACTCCTTTTTCCATTATAATACTTCTTCAAAACTTTTATTTATTTAGAGACAGGGTCAAACTCACTCTGTCACCCGAGCTGAAGTGCAGTGGTGGGATCATGGTTTATTGCAGCCTCAAACTCTTGGGCTTAAGCGAGCCTTGAACCTCAGACTCACGAGAAGCTGGGAATACAGGTGTGTGCCACCATACCTGGCTAGTTTTTTTTATTTTTTGTAGAGACAGGGTCCTACTATGTTGCCCAGGTTCATCTCAAACTCTTGGGCTTAAACAATTACAGGCATGAGCTACCACGCCCAGCCTAAAACTTTTTTTTTTTTTTTTTTTTTTGGGGAAGACAGGGTCTCACTCTGTCATCCAGGCATGAGTGCAATGGCACCATCTTGGCTCACTGCAAGCTCCACCTCCCAGACTCAAGAGATCCTCCCACCTCAGCCTCCCAAGTAGCTGGGACTACAGGCACACACCACTATGCCTAATTTTTGTATTTTTTGTAGAGACGAGTTTTTGCCATGTTGCGCAGGTTGGTCTTGAACTTCTAAGCTCAAGCGATCCGCCCGCCTCTGCCTCCCAAAGTGCGGGGATTCCAGGCATAAGCCAGTGTGAGTGGCCACCAGAACTTTAAAAATTAACTATAAAAGCTTAACTGAAGAATACTCAATTGACTGGGTACGGTGGCTCATGCCTGTAATCCCAACACTTTGGGAAGCCAAGGCAGGTGAATGGCTTGAGCCCAGGAGTTTGAGACCAGCCTGGGTAACAATAGTGAGGGCCTATTTCTAAAAAAAAAAAAAAATTTTAATTAGCTGGGTGTGGAGGCACATGCCTGTAATCTCAGCTATTCATGAGGCTGAGGCAAGAGGATTGCTTGAGCCTGGGAGGTGGAGGCTGCAGTGAGATGTGATTGTGCCACTGCACTCTAGCCTGGGCAACAGAACAAGCCCCCAACTCAAAAAAAAAAAAAAAAAGGAATAGTCAATTTGAGAGAGCAGACATGGGTTGGAAACAGGGAAAAGATAGACACTCATGCATTCAGGCAACTGCACAGTGCAGCCCAGGCGTAAGGGGTGAACTGAAAACAGCGGTCTTTTGTCAGAGTCCGTGCATCAAATAGTAATTGTAGTATTTGGTCTAAAAATACAAAAGAATGCTACTAATGATATAAACTTTTACAAGTATTAATGAATGTTTGTTTTGCTTCTATATTTTTTTTAAAAAAGCAATTTATTTTACTTTGGATCATATTTAATAAATAATACTGAACATACAAGGGTTAGGGAGAGGTTTTTAGGAAAAACTACTACCCAGTTTCATCATTAATAATGCATGACTTATTAAGAGGAAACAGGAGCAGAGCCCAGTGAAAAGAAACAACTTAGTATTCTATCTAGTGAAAAAGAGTATGTTTAACATTTATATGCCTACTCTGCAAATAAAAACCAGACTATTTCATGTAAAATAGGGATTCTTAAGCTTTTTTGGGTCTGCAAACTTCTCCCCAGAAAACAAATGCCACCATTTCAGGGGTTCACACATTTCAGGTTAAGGGCCTCTCCTCTAACCTGATGCTGCCTCCGAGGAGATGACGCAGGACTCTATGCGATAACTTTGAATACAGAATGTAAGCTTTTCCAGGCCTGTTAGATCGTATTAGGTTATTTCAGAATATAAGGAGTGTTTCAGTCTCGTGGTCAACCTTTTCTAAAAGCTACTACTGGCTTTTCTTTGCTGCCCAACATGGAAAAGGAGAAATGATTCTCTACATACCAAAGGCACCTCCAATCTCAGCCCCACTTGTTGGAATGTTGACATTTACAATGCCACAGTCTGATCCTTTAGGTCTGTGTAAAAAGGGAGGCATGGTGAGAGCAATGAACAGGAAATTAAAAACAAACAAAAATAAATAAATAATCTAAACCAAAGCTCAAAGGCTTTCAATACTGAAAAATTGATTTTCAACTACAATGGCTTAAGTCCATTCACCACATCAATCAGACTTATATAAATTTTCAAAATAGAGAAAGTTGTACCCAAGCCAGCGGAAGATTCTGCCCAGATCTTTGGTAAAGATGCTACTTGAAAGTCCCTGTTTTACTTCATTATTCCATGCAAAGACCTCTTCTTCATTCTAAAAGGAGAGACATTGGAAGCTGTTAGATGTTACAGTGTTCAGGTCAAAAGTTCACTGACAAAACTCATTTCCTGAGATGCACCCGTATAATTTTAGTATACAAAAAAAAGGAAACCAAAGAGTCACGTTTACTAACTGTTTCTCTTATAATTCAGATCATTGATAGTAAGTAAAACTTTTGGGGATTTTTTTCCCCTAATTATAATTTGAGAAACAAATATTAACACATTCTTCCTTTCATTCAAGCTACTACATATAATAGTTAATATCTATTGAGCTCTTATGTGTGTAACACACTGATCTAAGCACTTAACATGCATTTAGTTATTTAATCCTCATCCTATAACATAGGTTTCCTACTACCTCCCAATTTACAGATTGGGCAACTGAGGCCAAGAGAGGCTAATTTGCTCAAGAGCTCACACAGCCTCATAATGTACACAAACACATTACAAAACACAAAATTATATTCTCTAGTCCCCATAGTGAAACGATAGGCAATTTAAAGCAAGAAATAAAGAAATGCAATCATGTAATTGCAACAAGATGCAATTCTCACTATTCTGTAACTGTTAATAATGGTACATTCAAATCTTGATTCAATCTCTCTGCAGTCTCAAAATTACTCCTAAATATTTACTGGCAAGGCTAGGGCCTGTCTCAAGCTAGGGAATGAGATCTTCTAATTTATTCACCTGTGTTGGTTTTTTTGGGTTTTGTTTATTTGTTTTAGAGACAGGATCTCTTCCCACCTCAGCCTCCCGAGTAGCTAGGATTACAGGTACATACCACACCTGGCTAATTTTTTAATTTTTTGTAGAGACAAGGTCTCCCTGTGTTGCGTAGGCTGGTCTTGAGCACCTGGCCTCAAGTGATCCTCCTAAAGCACTGAGATTACAAGCATGAGCCATTGTGCCCAGCTTCCTCACCTATTAAAACCTCTATAGTTTGAGATCAAGATATGAGAGCAGGGAAAACAAAACAAAACTCCGCAGCCTATCCTCTGATGGAGTTTATAACTATAGGTCTTTTGTTTGTTTTTTTTTTAAGACGGAGTCTCGCTCTGTTGCCCAGGCTGAAGTGCAATGGTGTGATCTTGGCTCACTGCAATCTCAGCCTCCCGGGTTTAAGTGATTCTCCTGCCTCAGCCTCTCAGGTAGCTGGCATTACAGATGACAGGCGCCCCTCACTATGCCTGGCTTTTTTATTTTTTAGTAGAGATGGGGTTTCACCACATTGGCCAGGCTGGTCTCGAACTCCTGACCTCAGGTGATCCGCCTGCCTCACCCTCCCAAAGTGCTGGGATTACAGGCATGAGCCACCGTGCCCGGCCAACTTTAGATTACCTCCACATCTCATTTTGTCTGCTGACATGTTCATAGCACTCAGTCTGTCAAACCATCCAGTACCATGGTTCAGGAGAAGGTGACTCTATGGCCTACACAGCCCAGAATTAAGATGACACAAGAAATGATGACTACATACTCCATAAACTCCAACACTAGTGCATTACCCAATCTGGTTTCCCTGGCAGCTAGCTTGGCATGCTATAGAGTTTTAAAGTGTTTATCTCATATTTTATCCTGAACCTTCATATATCTACTATTCAGATTACTTTCTAAAACCCTCTTAAAGGCTCATCAAGTGAAATTTAATCCACCATAATTTTCCTCTTATCATTTATTTCAACATTAGACTAGCGAACAGAAGGCATTTTTACCTTGAATTTAAAGACATAGAGAATCGGGGCAAAAGTCTCTGTGTGTGCAATGGACGCATCATGGGCAAGACCTGTCACAATTGTCGGTTCTACATAATTTCCAGGGCGATCCATAACCTAATGCAAAGAAATTAAATAAAAAGAATGAAAGCATTTTGTTGTCTAGGATTTGGGGTCAGAGGATGCAATCTTTGCCCACACTTATAAAGAAAAAAATTAGCATCATTTATAGGTGAATTATTTCTCCAAAATAAATTCCAATCATGAAAGAAAATTCTCTCTTCCTGACAATGGTTCTAACTTAGTTGGTCAAAGAAAAATGGAAATAAAGAGTCAGGAAGGAATGGAGAGCCATGCCATGTGACACAACCAAGTTATGTTGAACAAACACTGTTGGAAGCAGTTATTTTCACTCAGCCTGGAGTGCAATGGCGTGATCTTGGCTCACTGCTCCCGGTTCAAGCTATCTTCCCACCTCAGCCTCCCAAGTAACTGGGACTACAGGCACGCACCAGCATGCCCAGCTAAATTTTTTTTGTATTTTTAGTAGAGACCAGGTTTCACCATTTTGGCCAAGCTGCTCTTGAACTCCTGACCTCAAGTGATCTACCTGCCTCAGTCTCCCAGAGTGCTGGGATTACAGGAATGAGTCAACATGCCCGGCCACAAACAAATCTTTTTATTTGGGGGGGGTTTGTTTTTGATTTGTTTTTTTTTTTTTTTTAGTTTGTTTTTTTGTTTTTGATTTGGTCTTGCTTTGTTGCCCAGGCTGCAGTGCAGTGATGTCATCACGACTCACTGCAGCCTCAAACTTGTGGGCTCAAGCAATCCTCTCACCTCAGCCTCCCAAGTAGCTAGCACTACACGTGCATGCCACCATACTCAGCTAATTTTTTTTTTTAGAGACAGGGTCTCACTATATTGTCCAGGTGGGTCTTGAACTCCTGGCCTCAAGCAGTCCTCCCAAAGTGCTGAGACTGCAGGTATGAGCCACTGCAATCTGTGTCAATTTCTTTTTTAATGCTTATGATATGCATTTTTTTATTCTGTGCCTTAACTGACTTTTAAAAATAACGAATAAATAGATTGTAACTGCTCTGAATACAAAGACTCCTACTGTACTATGAAAAGGAATTCTGCTTTCCATACAAATATTTAGGGACCCAATTCAAAAGCAACCATGACTCAGTTTCTTATACGTCCTTCCAGAAATGTCCCATGCATTTTCTGTTGTCTTTTTTTTTTAATATGGAATGTTTCACGAATTTGCATATCATCCTCGTGCATAGGCCATGCTGATCTTCTCTGTATCATTCCAATTTTAGTATATGTACTGCCAGAGTAAGCACTGTTGTCATTCTTTAAAACATGTATTTCTGGCCGGGCACAGTGACTCGTGCCTGTAATCCCAGCACTTTGGGAGGCCAAGGCGAGTGGATCACAAAGTCAGGAGTTCTAGACCAGCCTGGCCAACATGGTGAAACCCCTTCTCTACTAAAAATACAAAAATTAGCTAGGCATGGTAACAGGTGCCTGTGATCCCAGCTACTCGGGAGGCTGAGACAGGAGAATCACTTGAACCTGGGAGGTGGAGGTTGCAGTGAGCTAAGATCACGCCACTGCACCCCAGTCTGGGCAACAGAGCAAGACTCAGGAGCCTGAGGTGGGATGATTGCTTTAGCCTGGGAAGCAGAGGTTGCAGTGAGCTGAGATGGCGCACCACTGCACTCCAGCCTGGTCAGCAGAGCAAGACCCTGTCACAAAAACAAACAGAGCCAAGTGTGGTGGCTCATGCCTGTAATCCCAGCACCTTGGGAGGCCAAGATGGGTGGATCACTTGAGGCCAGTATCGTGCCACTGCACTCCATCATGGGCAACAGAGTAAGACTCTGTCTCAAAAGCAGACAAACAAAAACATGTATATCCGTGTTTTATAATAATATATGAACAAAGACGGTAGAAGAGGATATCAAATGGGGTCACTTTCCCAATATGCCCAGAGCCCTGCTTGTGTCTCAAGGAAAAGGTTAAAAAGCTGTCACAACTGATCTCAGAGCATCCCTTACCTTGCCCCCATAGACCACTGTGCCACCTTCTTTCTTTGCTTCTTCCACTGCTCCAAGAAACATGCTCACTGCCTGCTTGGTGTGGAGTGGCCCATAGAGAACATTAGCTGGAGAGAGAAGAGGAAGGCTGGCTCATCATTTTGCCCTTTATGGCATCATTTTATTATTAGAACAGCTTTCTCAATGAACAGACCGATCCCTTCCTGTATGCTCTCAATTGAGAACATAAGTCAGCATCCTTTTTCCATAAAGAACCAGATGGTAAATACTTTATGCTTTGGAGGACATACGTGATCTCCATCCCAATACTCAACTCCATGATTGTAGTGCAAAAGCAGCCACAAATGACATGCAAATGAAAGGGTATGTCTATGTGCCAAGAAACTTTTTTTACAGAAACAGGCAGGGCCAATTCTGTTTGCCAACCTCTAGCTTAAAGAATGGCTATCAATTCCTCAAAGTACTGCACTCAAAATATAGGGTCAGTTTACTCATTACGGTGTGACCATTCTCTAAGGAAACATCACAGTCTCAGTAGTTGGTGTGTAATTCAAGGGGGAAGAGAATGATGCTGTCCTATGTTATGGCTGCTGGAGACTAGAGCACTGACAGTGACCCAGCGACAGAGGAAGAAGGAAGATGTACGTAGTCCTCTATGAGGAGGAGGCATGTTAGCAGAGCCATCCCCACTCTGGGTGAAGAATGTTTCCAGCAGACAGCACAGCAGGACAGAGCCTGGCATGGCTGGAACACTGAAAGGATGTTGGAGAAGGTGGAGCTCTGGGAGCAAGAGGGAAAATGGACACAGAAAGGTTGGTGAGAAGGCAAGCAGGGCAGGAGGCAGAGAGCAGACCAGGAAGGATCGGGAGCCTGAAAAAAGAAGAAATCAAGAGGACTCTAGGTTTTAATCTAAAAGCAGGCCTGGTGCAATGGCTCACACCTGTAATCCTAGCACTTTGGGAGGCCGAGGCAGGCAGATTGCTTGAGGTCAGGAGTTTGAGACCAGCCTGGCCAACATGGCAAAACCCTGTCTCTACTAAAAATTACGAAAATCAGTCAGGCGTGGTGGAATGCACCTGTAATCCCAGCTATTCGGGAGGCTGAGGCAGGAGAATTGCTTGAACCCAGAAGGCGGAGGTTGCAGTGAGCCGAGATCAAGCCACTGCACTCCAGCCTGGGTAACAGAGTGAAACTGTGTCTCAAAAAAAAAAAAAAGAAAAAAAATCTAAAAGCAATGAGAAGTTACTGAGGAGTATTTTAAGCAGGAGAGTGATGATTGCATTTTAAAAATCACTCTGTAGCACCGGGCGCGGTGGCTCAAGCCTGTAATCCCAGCACTTTGGGAGGCCGAGACGGGCGGATCACAAGGTCAGGAGATCGAGACCATCCTGGCTAACACGGTGAAACCCCGTCTCTACTAAAAAATACAAAAAACTAGCCGGGCGAGGTGGCGGGCGCCTGTGGTCCCAGCTACTCCGGAGGCTGAGGCAGGAGAATGGCGTAAACCCGGGAGGCGGAGCTTGCAGTGAGCTGAGATCTGGCCACTGCACTCCAGCCTGGGCGACAGAGCCAGACTCAGTCTCAAAAAAAAAAAAAAAAAAATCACTCTGTAGCAATGGATGCAGAAAGGTCAGTTAGGGGATTCTTGCAGCCTTCCACAAGAGGGTTGGTGTCGGCTTGGACAAGGGTAATAGTAATGAGAGAGAAGCGCACTAAATCTCATTCCACCTAAACAACCTCTCCCAGTCTCACCCACTAGCCCACACCAAGCACCCAGGGTCGACACCTAGGAGCAGACACAATACCCCAAATCCTAATAACCTGCTTCACGTGCCTTCAGGCCTCTCAGGAAACGGAAAGAAACTCCAAACCTCAGACCAGAAACACTTGTTAACAACAGCTCTCAAAAAAGGATCACTTTGAAAACAGAAGGACATACTCACAGTCCCATGGGTTCCCAACTCGGATCTGTGCATAGGCCTTTTTAAGTCTGTTTACAACCTCATCATGGATACTTTCATGTACAAACTAAGCGAAAAAAGAGATATTCAAGGGCATAGTATGATAAATGTACACATTTTTAAACAATGAATACTTTTCTTGATAGTTACTGAAATACTGTAGTCTCTAAAAATATAAGCAAATCAAAGCATGTTTATTTTTTTAATTATATAATTTCTCATTTTAATATTAACTATATGAAGTTAAAAATTTCCTTTTAGGTAGATATTAGAATAAAAAAATCATAAGCTCTTTTTTTTTTTTTTTTGAGACAGAGTCTCACTCTGTCACCCAGGCTGGAGGACAGTGGCATGATCTCGGCTCACTGCAACCTCCACCTCCCAGGTTCAAGCGATTCTTATACCTCAACCTCCCAAGTTGCTGGAATTACAGGCACCCACCACCACACCTATCTAATTTTTTGTATTTTTAGTAGAGATGGGTTTTTGCCATGTTGGCCAGGCTGGTCTTGAACTCATGACCTCAGGTGATCCACCCACCTTGGTCTCTCAAAGTGCTGGGATAACAGGTGTGAGTCACTGCACCCAGTCCATAAGCCATGTCTTCATCAAGTTTCCAAGGATGTATTTGGCTAAGCTTCACAAATACATTAAAGAAGGCCTCAAGTACATCTGTCCCATACTATAACCCTAAGACCCAGTGAATACAGAGCACAGTCATAACTGACCTCTGCTGGGTAACTACAAACACTCAGCCCCAGGCCTTAATTAGGTGAGGACAAGCCTTACGTTCTCTGGGTAGTTGTGAGGTCTGTGCTATGCTGCAAGTGGCAGAGCTGAACTTGCCAAACTATCTATGCTCTGGGTCAGTCTCCATGTGATGAATGAATTGACATTATGAGAACTAGTCTTGAAGCAGTCCATAGTATTGGAATTTTTATGTGTATATATTGCTAACTCTAAGGAAATCTATCTGGACAATGACTAATATTATCTATTAATATCTAAAACTAATATAAAGGACATCAATAAATATTTGCTCCAAAACACACGAAAAAAAAATTGGCTGAATAGAGGAATATTTGGCTTTCGTGTTATTTCATATTTTAACATGTAATGAAGGGTATAATCATTTGGAGTACATGGTTTTTTCTTAGCTTTAATATAATCTTTAATGCAATTTAATGTTTATGGTGAACACATTTAATAAACTTTAATGTTACAAATATAGTATCAGATTATTTGAGAATGTCAGCTATGTAAAAATAAAGATTTATTTTCATTTGTGCAAAACACCTGAAAAAACAAATATGAAAGGTGTAAGCGGCCGGGCGTGGTGGCTCACACCTGTAATCCCAGCACTTTGGGAGGCGAAGGCAGGCACATCACCCAAGGTCAGGAGTTTGAGACCAGCCTGGCCAACATGGCAAAACCCCATCTCTGCTAAAAATACAAAAATTAGCCAGGCACGGTGGTGGGTGCCTGTAGTCCCAGCTACTCGGTAGGCTGAGGTGGGAGAATCACTCGAACCTGGGAGGTGGAGGTTGAGGTGAGCTGAGATCACACCATTGCACTCCAGCCTGGCCAACACAGAGAGACTCCATCTCAAAAAAAAAGAGAGAAAAAAGAAAAAACAAGAAAAGTATAAGGTAAAGATAATTTTCATATCTTTTAACTTATTCTAATTAATTTAGATTATGTCAGTCTTATAATTTGTTCACACTCATCATAAATGAGAACAAAAACCCAAAGCCTATTCCTTAATAATTCAACTGAATTATTCCTTTTTAATTACAAAAGGAAAACTCAACAATAATAAAAAAAGGCTCAAGTCCAACAGAGCTTAAAAAGAATTTTTTTTAAATGGCAAATGCAGCCAAATTTTGTACCTAACTAAAATTTCCTCAGGGCCGGGCATGGTGGCTCCCACCTGTAATCCCAGCACTTTGGGAGGCCGAGGTGGGTGGATCACCTGAGGTCAGGAGTTCAAGAGCAGCCTGGCCAACATGGTGAAACCTCGTCTCTACTAAAAATACAAAAAATAGCCAGGCAGGGTGGCACATGCCTGTAGTCCCAGCTACTCAGGAGGCTGAGGCAGGAGAATCGCTTGAACCCAGCAGGTGGAGGTTGCAGTGAGCAAGATCATGCCACTACACTCCAACCTGAGCAACAGAGCAAGACTCCAACTCAAAAAATAAAAATAAATAAATAAATAAATTTTAAAAAGCAAAAAACTTGCTTATAGTATAGTCTTTTAGTACCATAAAGTCATGAAAATCAAAGTTGTAACACATACTAAACTGAAGTCCAGCTCAATCTAAGTATAGAGATTAAACTTCCTAAATCCCACACTGAAGCTAAACCACATCTCCTTATATACACTTCATATTAATCTGTCCTCTCTATATATATGTATGCAGGCTATATATGTATATCGAGAGATCACACATATACAGAGCCATTTGCTTTTCAATGAATCATATCATTTCAAGTCAAATCTAATTCTAGACTTGAGGCTAAAAATTAAAACGTTTATTGATTGATTGGTAGAGACAGAGTCTTGCCCTGTCGCCCAGGCTGGAGTACAGTGGTGCAAATCATGGCTCATTGCAGCCTCATTGAGCCCTTTCCTGGGCTCAATCAATCCTCTTGCCTCAGCCTCCCAAGTAGCTGGGACTATAAGCATGAGCCATCATGCCTTGCTAAATTTTTTTTAACTTTTTGTAGAGACAGGGAATCACTATGTTGCCCAGGCTGGTCTCGAACTACTGGGCTCAAGCAATACTGCTGCCTCAGCCTCTCAAAGAGTTAGAATTATATGTTCGAGATACTATGCCCAGCCTAAAATGTTTAACACGGTTTACTACTTAAAATGTTTTTATAAAAGAGCAAGACTCTATTTTTAGCTATAGTTTAATAATTTTTTTTATTTTTATCCTGTTTTATTCTCTAAGTGACATTGAACTTCATCCATATTGTTCTAGGAGTAGGATTGAAAATAGGTCTCATCTCCTAGTCCAACTCCAATCAATTGGTAGTAGAACCCCTACTAGCTTGGGGTGGGAAAAAGGCAAAGTCCCTGATTGATTAACAACATCTGCCATGAGCACAGAAAGAGAACTGCACCACATATTTGCCAGCCACATCTAGAGAGCACATCATTCTAGCAGTATTGCTGACACCTCCCTAACAGGAGAACTCATTAAAAAGTAGTGTTTTAAAAGCAAGACTATCTCACGGGCCTATGCAGATATACTCACCAGTCGCCTCGCAGTGGTACACCTCTGGCCAGCAGTTCCCACCGCAGCGAAGAGAGCTGATGGAACAACTAAGCTGAGGTCTGCATCTTCAAAGGCTTAGGAAAGCACAAACACTTCCATCAGTGAACCAAAACAGGTAGACAAGGCATTTGTTAGCTAGTGTAAAACAATGTTGTTTTCTGGTTTTGGTTTTGTTTTTTTTGTTTGTTTGTTTGTTGGTTTTTTTTTTTTTTTTTTTGAGACAGAGTTTTGCTCCTGTTGCCCAGGCTGGAGTGCAATGGCGCAATCTTGGCTCACTGCAACCTTCGCCTCCCGGGTTCAAGAGATTCTGCCTCAGCCTCCCAAGTAGTTGGGATTACAAGGATGTACCACCACGCTTAGCTAATTTTTGTATTTTTAGTAGCAATGGAGTTTCACCATGTTGGTCAGGCCAGTCTCGAACTCCTCACCTCAAGTGATGCACCCACCTTGGCCTCCCAAAGTGCTGGGATTACAGGCATGAGCCACCATGCCCGGCAAAAGCTTTTATAAAGTGCAGTAAAAGAACATCAAAACTATTGTTGTAAAGTAAGCATATTAATGTCACAAAGACATATATACACATAACGGGGAAAGGCACACTTTTCTTCCAAGGAAGATTATGAGCTCTATGATCTTTGCCCAGATCATAGAAGGGTAAATTGAGGCTCTCGCCCCTCTGGCCTCTTCATCTTTTATTTCTCAGGGGTTTGTTTGTTCTTTTTTTGTTTGAGATGGGGTCTCACTCTGTCACCCAGGCTGGAGTGTAGTGGCACTACAGCCTTGACCTCCTGGGCTCAAGCAATCCTCCCACCTCAGCCTCTGAGTGGCTAGGACTATAGGTGTGCACCACCACGCCCACGTAATTTTTGTATTTTTTGTACAGGTGGGGTTTCACCATGTTGCCCAGGCTGCTCTCAAATTCCTGGATCAAGTAGTCTACCCACCTTGGCCTTCCAAAGTGCTGGGATTACTGATGTGAGTCACCACGCTCAGCCTATTTTAACTTTTCAAGCCTCAGTTTCCTCATCTGTAAAATGGGGCAATAATGCCTGGGGTAATAATGGATGGTAGTAAGTAGATAAGGAAGAACTGTGCTCTGAGGTCTGGCTACCAGGATACAAATACTAGCATTTGTCATTTGCTATCCTGTCACTTCAGGTATATAATCATTGTAAGTCTCAGAATATAACCTTCAAATTAGATTAATAGCAATATTTACTTCATAGGATTGTTGTAGGGATTAAATGAAATAATGCATATAAAATAGCTGAACACAGTACCTGGCAGACACTAGTGCTCACTAAATGTGAACTATATTTTTTACTGAAGTCTCTCTTTAAAAGTTCATCTAGGCCGGGCGCGGTGGCTCAAGCCTGTAATCCCAGCACTTTGGGAGGCCGAGACGGGCGGATCACGAGGTCAGGAGATCAAGACCATCCTGGCTAACACGGTGAAACCCCGTCTCTACTAAAAAATATAAAAAACTAGCCGGGCGAGGTGGTGGGCGCCTGTAGTCCCAGCTACTCGGGAGGCTGAGGCAGGAGAATGGCGTGAACCCGGGAGGCGGAGCTTGCAGTGAGCTGAGATCCGGCCACAGCACTCCAGCCTGGGTGACAGAGCCAGACTCCGTCTCAAAAAAAAAAGTTCATCTAGAGGCCAGGTGCGATGGCTTATGCCTGTAATCCCACCACTTTGGGAGGCCAAGGCAGGTGGATCACCTGAGGTCAGGAGTTCAAGACCATCCTGGCCAACATGGTGAAACCCCATCTCTACTAAAAATACAAAAATTAGCTGGGCATGGTGGCATGCACCTGTAATTCCAGCTACTCGGAAGGCTGAGGCAGGAGAATAGCTTGAACCTGGGAGGTGGAGGTTGTAGATTGCACCATTGCACTCCAGCCTGGGTGACAGAGTGAGACTCCATCTCGAAAACAACAGAAAAAGTTCATCCAGAACAAACACTTCACCATATACTTCTTATATCTTACACATACTCCTTATGTGTGTCACTACAAATATCTAAGCATTTTTGTGACAAACTCAAACAGTTAAAAAAGAGTATTAAGTAATCTCTAAGCCTATAGGTAAGTGATTTTTTTGTAATGCCTTAGGGACATGTTCTTTACCAATATAAAAGCACTCAATATTCCACTAAAGATAAAATAATGTTTTTGAAATCTAAAGAAATGATCAAGTTACATAAGAGTTACTTAAGTTATTCTAGAGAAATGTGGCCGGTTTTCAGCAAACAGAAGAAGAAAAAACAATAAATAATGCCACACTACAATGGCAATGGAAGTCTCACTCACAGGTTCTAGATCATCCCAGGTAACATGTTCTAAACATGAATACCTTTCCTTTTTAGTTACCTCTGCCTTCAAACCAAGCTTGTGTCCTGTCTCCCAAGTAAAATTCCTAAACACAGGAACTAGGTCTCAGGCATATGCAACATGGAAGAAATGAGATCCAAAACAAGTTTCATATATTCAGGATGGCGATTGTGGAAACTGAACAGAAAACAAACAAAAACAAAGGGGCAGCCTTACCAATAATGGCATTGTTTCCTCCAAGTTCCAGCAAACTTCTCCCTTTAAAAAAAATTATATATAAAAATCAATGCCTAGTTCCATGTTTACTGCACACTGCTACATAGCCTAATCCCAAGTATTAAATTATATAGCCTGTCCAATTATTTTTTATATAGCCTATCCCAATCATATAGCCTATCTCGATTACACCCTATCCCAATTATTTTTCAACTTAAGATTTTCTGATTTATAAAGTAGCATTACTATTGTATCAATATCAAATGTACTGATTTTAGTAACTACTGTGGTTATACAAGAGAATGTCAACATTCTTAGGAAATACACCAAAATATTTAGTAATAAAGGGGACATATCTTTGACTTAATCCAAACAGTTCAACAATAATATGCACCCACAGAGAGTGTGTTGTGTGTGTGTGTGTGTGTGTGTGCGCCCGCGCACGCATTCATAGATGTTGCTGGAGAGAGAGAAAATGATAAATCAAATGGGGCAAAATGTAAGCAATTAGTGACTCTGATTAAAGGGTTTACAGGAATTCCTTATGTTGGTTGTATAATTTTAGGTTTGAAATTATACATGAAAGTCTACAGCCAACCCAAACCACCCTGAACGTGCCCGGTCTTGTCTGAAATTATTCAAGAAAAATAAAGTAAAATGGGACAGCCACTGTAGAAAACAGTATGGCAACTGCTCCAAAAAATTAAACAACAGAGCCTGGGCAACATGGCAAGACCCTGTCTCTACAAAAATTAAAACAAATTAGCTGGGCATGGTAGTATCTGCCTATAGTCCCAGCTACTCGTGAAGCCCAGGAATTTGAGACAACAGTGAGCCGTGATCGCACCGCTGCACTCCAGCCTGGGCCAACAGAATGAGACTGTCTCAACTAAGTAAGTAAATGAATGAATTAATTAATTAATTAATTACCATATGATTGAGTAATTCCACTTCTGAGTATATAACCAAAGGTAGTAAAAGCAGGGACTCTGTAGATATTTGTACACCAATATTCATAGTAGCATAATTCACAATAGCCAAAATGTGGCAGCAACCCAAATGTGCATCATCTGATGAATTAGTAAAGTAAATGTGGTATATAAATACAATGAAATATGCAGCCTTTTTACATTTTTATTTTATTAATTTTTTTTTTTTTTTTTTTTTTTGAGACAGGGTCTGATTCTGATCGGGCTATACTGGCACGATCAGGGCTTACTGCAGCCTCAACTTCCTGGGCTCAAGCAATTCCCCCACCTCAGCCTCCTAAGTAGCTGGGACAACAGGCATGCACCACCATGCCCAGCTCATTTTTGTACTTTTTTTTTTTTGGCAGAGACAGGATCTTGGCATGTTGCCCAGGCTGGTCTCGAACTCCTGGGCTCAAGAGATCCTCCCACCTTGGCCTCCCAAAGTGCTAGGGTTACAGGCATGAGCCACGACACCCAGCTTATCATAGAGCCTTAAGAAGGAAATCCTACTACATGCTACAAGGTGGTTGTACGTTGGGCTGGGCGCGGTGGCTGTAATCCCAGCACTTTGGGATTTTAGTCTCTACTAAAAATACAAAAATTAGCTGGGCGTGGTGGCGGATGTCTGTAATCCCAGCTACTCGGGAGGCTGAGGCAGAAGAATTGCTCAAACCCAGGAGGCAGAGGTTGCAGTGAGCTGAGATCACACCACTGCATTCCAGCCTGGCAACAGAGACTCCATGGTTGTACCTTGTAGACATTATGTTAAGTGAAATAAGGTAGTCACCAAAGGACAAATACTTACAACCCCACTCAAATGTAAATAGTCCATATCAATGAAACAGAAAGAAGTAGAAGGGTGGCTACCAAGGGCTGGGTGTAGGGGGAAGGAGGGATTAGTGTTTATAGGCTATGGAGTTTCAGTTTTACAAGATGAAAAAGTTCTAAAGATAGGCTGTATGATCATGTGAATGTACTTGACACTACTGAACTGTGTACCATGTTAACCATTTTAAAGTAAATTTTATGTTGTGTGGACTTTCGCCCACAATCAAAAAGAAAGAAAGAAAGAAACCTATGGCCCATAAGGCCACCACAAAAATCTCTCCTTACAATTTGATAGTGTCTTCCAATCTTTTCTCTGTGAATTTATATTTAGTTGAGATTATTTCATTTTACTTTATTTCCTGATGTCTTACACCTTTCCCCTAAGTCATTAAGAGTCATGAAAAGAAAAATCACTCCACAGCATTCCATCATGAAGACATACCAAATTTTATTTAGCTGTTTCTCCAGTGTTTAATATATTTGTTGATTATCTACTTAGGTTAGGACTCTTGATAGACACTGCCAACCTATATTCTAGAAAAGTTATATAGCAGGCCATGAGTGCCATTCTTTTCTTTCAGTCGGAGTCTTGCTCTGTGGCCCAGGTTGGAGTACAGTGGTGTGATCTCAGCTCACTGCAAACCTCCGCCTCCTGAGTTCAAGTGATTCTCCTGTCTCAGCTTCCCAAATAGCTGGGACAACAGGCATGCACCATCACGCCCAGCTCATTTTTGTATTTTTATTAGAGACAGGGTTTTGCCATGTTGGCCAGGCTGGTCTTGAACTCCTGACCCCAGGTGATCCGCCCACCTCGGCCTCCCAAAGTGCCAGGATTACAGGCTTGAGCCACCGCAACCAGCCCACCATTTTTTTTCTTTCTTTTTTTAATAGTCACCCAGACTGGAATACAATGGTGCTATCATAGCTCACTGCAGCCTCAATTTCTGGGTTCAAGCAAACCTCCATCCTCAGCCTCCCAAGTAGCTCAGACAACAGGCATGTGTCACAACACCTGGCTTGTTTTGTTTTGTTTTGTTTTAAGAGATGGGTTTTCACTATGTTGCCCAGGCTCTGGTCTCAAACTCCTGGCTTCCAGTGATCCACCCACCTTGGCCTCCCAAAGTGCTGGGATTACAGGCTTGAGCCACCGCAACCAGCCCACCATTTTTTTTTCTTTCTTTTTTTAAGAGTCACCCAGGCCGGGCGCGGTGGCTCAAGCCTGTAATCCCAGCACTTTGGGAGGCCGAGATGGGCGGATCACGAGGTCAGGAGATCGAGACCATCCTGGCTAACACGGTGAAACCCCGTCTCTACTAAGAAATACAAAAAAAAAATAGCCGGGCGAGGTGGCAGCGCCTGTAGTCCCAGCTACTCGGGAGGCTGAGGCCGGAGAATGGCGTGAACCCGGGAGGCGGAGCTTGCAGTGAGCTGAGATCCGGCCACTGCACTCCAGCCTGGGCTACAGAGCGAGACTCCGTCTCAAAAAAAAAAAAAAAAAGAGTCACCCAGGCTGGAATACAATGGTGCTATCATAGCTCACTGCAGCCTCAATTTCTGGGTTCAAGCAAACCTCCATCCTCAGCCTCCCAAGTAGCTCAGACAACAGGCATGTGTCACAACACCTGGCTTGTTTTGTTTTGTTTTGTTTTAAGAGATGGGTTTTCACTATGTTGCCCAGGCTCTGGTCTCAAACTCCTGGCTTCCAGTGATCCACCCACCTTGGCCTCCCAAAGTGCTGGGATTACAGATATGAGCCACTACACCTGGCCTATAAATGCCATTCTTACCTTACTCCTCCCGGCATAAAGATCTGAGAGATTTGTTTGCCTCAATTTTAGACATATGTTTATTTATTTATTTTTGAGACAGACTCTCACTCTGTTGCCCAGGCTGGAGTGCAGTAGTGCAATCTCAGCTCACTGCAACCTCTGCCTCTGAGTTCAAGCAATTCTCTTGCCTCAGCCTCCCGAGTAGCTGGGCATGCCGCCACACCCAGCTAATTTTTTTGTATTTTAGTAGGGATGGGAGTTTCACAGTCTAGCCCAGGCTGGTCTTGAACTCTTGCCCGGCCTCAGACATACATTTATTAATGATCTTTTGACCATAAATTTCCTTAAGTGCAGTTTAAAATCAGCTTCCATGTGAATAACTTTTATTCACTTGTGGTATCAGGAGCATATGTGACAACAGGAGAGTATCTTCTCATTTTCATTGCTCTGAAACAGGTAAGCATCAAGTGAACATTAATTATGAAGACGTGGCTGTTATTACCAAAAGCCACCAAATGCTACACCATCTCTAGTCTCTGCTGCAATCATTGAATTAATGACAGTTTGCTGGCTATAGCATAGCACTATGCTAGGTGTTAAGAAGAGAAGGAAGGAAACAGAAGCTTTTACACCTGCCATTAGCTTCTCCTGCCTGGCTGCAAGTGATGTTTGGCAGAAGAGGAGGGATCTATACTTTCTACATCCTTCCAGTTCTCTATCAGGCACTCTCTGACTATACTCCTAACCACCAACTCCTCCAAGAAAAGCACCTATAACTTAAGAGAGGCAGATACATTTTAAAAATTATAATTCTATTACTACTACTACTACTACTACTTGGCCAAGAACAACAAACTACTGCCTTGAGTAAGGAAAAGGGGAGAAAGCTGAGAAGATGAAATCTGCTAGTGGAACTAATGATGTTGAGAATCTTTTCATGTGCTAATTGGCCATTTAAGATGTCTATTCTAGGCCTGGTGCGGTGGCTCATTGCTTGTAATCCCAGCACTTTGGGAGGCCAAGGTGGGAGGATCACGAGGTCAGGAGTTCGAGACCAGCCTGGCCAATATGGTGAAACCCTGTCTCTACTAAAAATACAAAAATTAGGCATGGTGGCACATGCCTGTAGTCCCAGCTACTTGGGAGGCTGAGGCAGAAGAATCGCTTGAACTCAGGAGGCGGAGGTTGCAGTGAGGTTGCAGTGGGGATCTCCCCCACTGCACTCCAGCTTGGGTAACAGAGCGTGAGAGTCCATCTCAAGAAAAAAAAAAAAAGATGTCTATTCAAATCCAATACCCATTTTTAATTGGGTTGTCTTTCATATTCTTAAATTTGAAGAGTTCTTTAGATATTCCACATACAAGTTCCTTATCAAATGACTTCCAAACATTTTCTGCCATTCTGTAGGTTGTTCTTTTCACTTTTTCCTGATGTCCTTTGAATCACAAAGTGCTTTAATTTTGATAAAAACTAATTTGTCTTTTAATTGTTGTTGCTTGTGCTTTAGTTGTCATTTCTAAGAAACTATCGCCTAATCCAAGGTCACGAAAACTTATTCCTATGTTTTCTTCTAAGAGTTTTAAAGTTCTTTGATACATTTTGAGTTTGTCTTTGCATAGGAGATGTAGTGGGGGTCTGACTTCACACTCATGTGTATAGACAGCTGGTTGTGTCAGTACCATTTGTTAAAAAGACCATCCTTTCCCCATTGAAATGTCTTGTCACCCTTGACACAACTGACCATAAATGCAAGAGTTTATTTCTGGACTTCCAATTCTATTCCATTGATTTTTATGTCTATCCGTATGCTGGTGCCACATAGTCTTGATTATCATAGTTTTGCCATAAATTTTTTGACTAAGAAGTGACAGTCCTTCAATTTTCTTCTTTTTCAAGATTGCTTTGGCTTTTTAGGGTCCTTTGCATTGTCATATTAATTTTAGGATTAACTTGTCAATTGTTACAAGACAGAAAACTGGGATTTTTACAGGAATTGCATTGAATCTGTAGATCATGTGGACCACATTGATACCTTTACAACATTAAATCTTCCAAAAACTGAAAAGGGGATATCTACTCATTTATTTAGGTCATCTGTAATTTATTTTGATGAGTGCTCCGTGCAACAGACTTACACTTCTTCTGTTAAATGTATTCCTAAGTATTTTATTCTTTTTGATGCTACTACTAATTAAATTGTTTTCTGGATTTCATTTTTGGATTGTTCATTGTTAATGCATAAAAATGTAATTGATTTTTGTATCTCAATCTTGAGTCCTGAAACCTTGCTGACCTTTTTTATTAGCTGTTATTTAATAAATTGCTTTGCCTAATAAAAAGCAATGCCTACATAGTTAAACAGTCGACAGATTAGTCAAATTTTGTCTCATGCTGGGGTAAAAGTCTAAAATTCAGCCTAACAGCCAAAAATCAATAGCCAGTATTATCCTCGAAAACCTTGGAAATCATTCATAAAGCACAGTACAGTATACAAAGCTACGTCTATACAACTCTTTTCAATCATGTATCCATGATCCATATCCATGATCCATATATATGATTCATATACATGAAAGAGCAGATTTAAACCTTCTATTCCACACTCACTGTAAGTTCTGTGCTCAGTGCTCCTGTTTAAATGATGACATTTTTCTCACCACTATACTAATGAGAAATGACATTTTTCTTATTTAATTTGCCAAACAGGACTAGTACAATTTGATAAGTGTAAAAAGTAAGTAGAGGTTCCTCTTCAAAGACTTTCCTCCCCATCTAATTAAAACTAAATAACTTCTCTTAAAAGCAAAATTTATTCAAAGACCTGTGCTCCTAAATATTTGCCCTGGCATGCTTATACTGGTCCAAGTACACATTAGGTCATAGCCTGTTCCTCTTCCTTATTTAAAAGTGTTTTTACTTTTCTCAGCATTCCTCAAGTTACTTTCTCCTTCCTTTGTTCTCCTCTACCTTTGCCTCTTTTAAAAAGTTCTAAGTTGCTAGCCAATCGGGACCAATACAAAATGTGAGGTTCCATTCCAGCCAATGGAAACCAGACATAGCAGTAGAGTGGACGCGTCAGGTTATAAATGACCCTGTCTCCTTTGTCCAGTGTACTCTCGTGCCAAAACTACTGGCAAGTGTACCCTTTCTACAGGAAGTAAAAATGGCCTTACTAAATAAATTTATGTTCAAGTACTATTTCTTTACAGTATGAAAAAACAAACATTTCAAACATAAATATTCTACGTGATTCAATTATACCCATTTAGAGAGAAAATGACTTCCTTTCATAAATTTTTTTTTAGATGGAGTCTCGCTCTGTCACCCAGGCTGGAGTGCAGTGACGCGATCTTGGCTCACTGCAAGCTACACCTCCCAGGTTCAAGTCATTCTCCTGCCTCAGCCTCTCGAGTAGCTGGGACTACAGGCGCCCGCCACCACGCCCGGCTAATTTTTTGTATTTTTAGTGGAGACGGGGTTTCACTGTGTTAGCCAGGATGGTCTCATCTCCTGACCTTGTGATCCGCCTGCCTCGGCCTCCCAAAGTGCTCATATTTTCATAAATTTTGGTATTTAAATTTAAGACTTCCCTAATATTCAACTGCTAGTAACTGTACCCTTTTCTTTTACTTAGACATTCAAATAAACATGACCACTGCCTCCATGGAAAAGGTTGAGGGGAAAACAAAAACTCAACTTTCAGATTTCACCTCCATATTTGAGAGAATTACAATCCTCATTAGAAAGCCAACACTTACCAAACCTCTCCTGCACCATCAGGGCCACCTGTTTTCCCACCTGAGTGCTCCCAGTGAAGGACAGCAGGTTCACTCGTTCATCTTTGGCCATTGCTGTGCTGCAAGGGAACAGACATGGTCGGTCACCCAAGCAGAGAAACCCAGCAATGACAACTTCTAATGGTACCCAGCACTGAAGTGCCCTTGGAAAAGCAGTCCCTCGAAGCTACAAGAAAGTCTGTCCCAGGGGAGCAAGGGAACGTCTTCAGGAGAAGGAAAAAAGTTTTTCACAAGTAGAACCATATGGCAGAAGAGGCTAACCTGCTGTGAATAGAAATCACCAAGAGGAAGTTGTTAGGGAAGAAAGTCTTTCCTATACTGAGTGAGTGACTGGACAATATGATCTTAGCATTTCCTTGCTGAGCATTCCAGTTTTACAGACTTTTAACTGCTGTGTAATTCCTTTAAGGATTAAAACTTGGCCAGGACTAGCCTAGGCAACACGATGAAACCCCGTCTCTACACAAAATACTAAAATTGGCCAGGTGTGCAGGCATGCGCCTGTAGTCCCAGCTACTTGGGAGGCTGAGGTGGGAGGATCACTTGAACCTGGGAGGCGGAGGTTGCAGTGAGCTGAGATCGAGCCACTGCACTCCAGCCTAGGTGACAGAGTGAGACCCTGTCTCAAAAAAATAAAAATAAAAGAATTAAAACTTAAAAGCCTGTAGGGAAATATCCTAAAGCAGGGGTCCCCAAGCCCCAGGATGCCGACCACTACCAGTCTGTGGCCTATTAGGAACCAGCAGGAGGTAGGCAGCAGGCAACCCAGCGAGCATTACTGCCTGAGCGCCACCTCCTGTCAGATCAGCGGCAGCATTAGATTTTCATAGGAGTGTGAACCCTATTGTGAACTGTGCATGCAAGGGATCTAGATTGCATGCTCCTTATAAGAATCTAACTAATGCCTTATGATCTGAGATGGAACAATTTCATCCTAAAACCATCCCCCTGCCGTGGTCCACGGAAAAATTGTCTTCCACTAAACCAGCCCCAGTCCCTGGTGCCAGAAAGGTTGGGGACCGCTATCCTAAAGTATTCCTCACGGAAGTTGACTTACAAAGGCTATGCTAGGATTTCCAGTTGCTTCTAAGGAATGCAAATCAGACATTACTGATTTGAACCTCTCTGTTCCTAGTTCAGTGCTACAAAAGGTCCAGTGTTAGCCAAGCGGGGCAGCCATAGCATCAGTCTAATGTAGGGCTGTACGGCTTGGCTCAGTTACCTAGGTCAGTCTTCCGAGGTTCAACCTAGCAAGCATGAGCACTAATACTCAAAGTGGCTGCTGCTTAACATGCTCTTGCATATACCACCATAATTATCTGAGCTATTGCAAGGCCAACACAAGCACTAGATACCCAGAATGCAAGAAGTCAAAGGCCGACTCATGTTTTAAATGACACTTAGATAATATTTCACTCTGCATTGTACATGTGGGAGTTGTATTTTGTAAAATTTTCTCATTAATATGAAAAACAGAGTAACTTATTGCTCCTTTTTGAGATTGCCCAGTAAGTACAACGGTATATTAAAAGTGTGGGAAGGCGAGGAAACTAACACTTTAGCCACACCAGTATGGGTTGTAAGACTTGACTCCTGGAAAACTCACCTAATCAAAGTCTAAGCTGATAAGAACCTCAGCTTTTATCCCAGTTCAGCACGATTATAGTCCACGTCATCTTAGTATCATGCCAAGTAAAAGCAGCAAGACACAAAAGGCCACATATTATATAACTACATTTATACAAAATGTCTCAAATAGGCAAATCCATAGAGAGAAAATTCTTTAGTGGCTGTCAGGGCATGAGAGCAGGGGGAATGGGAAGAGACTGCCAACGGGTATGGGATTACTTTCTGGGCTCATCAAAATGTTCTGGAAAAAGATAGTGGTGATAGTTGTACAATAGCCTGAATATTTTTAAAACCACTATATTGTACACTTTAAAAGAGAGGATTTTATGGTATACAAATTGTGAATTATATGGCAATTTAAAAAGAAAAAAAAAATTTTACTAAAAAGAGGCTGTGTTCCCAGGGTTTCCTTTTTCGGTCAGCTGAGAAACTCAGACAATAGGCTAGGTTCTTGGCAGGCAGTGAGACCCCAGACTACAATTTCATAGCTTTCTTTGTAAGTAAACACCTTGACAAACCAAGTGTCAGGAAGTCACAGGCTGCCCCCCATTACAGCAGTTTGTTATTTCAGGATATAAACACCTTAGAAACAGTACCTCTGGGCAATTAAAAAGACGATTCTTATTCATCCTCCAATAGAGGTTAGGCATTAATACAATAAGAACCCAACAAACTCCATAATAATAATGATTTCAAAAACCATTCTCAACTCCTTAGTTAAAAGTGAGTTCATTATTCTAGTAACGATGATTCTAGTTGGTGAACCTGGGGTCCTTCAACAGAGGATGCTCTCAGTCTAATAACCTACCCAATATCTGCTCCACCACAAGTCAAGGAACAAATCGCACCAGGCAGCTTGTTGTCCTCCAGAACCTTGGCTATTATCCTAGAAAGGAAAAAGCAATTATTGAGGCAATAATTTAATTTCTGAAGTCATTTTTTTAAAAACAAGGAATAAATTGCAACCACTTGACTCTCCTTTTTTCAACTTTCTCTCCCATCCCTCAAATATACTACTCTCTTGCTTTTTCAGCCCACTTTTCAATTTCTAAGTCACTGTTCCTAAATGGCCTTCTAACATTAAGAACACTCTTATACCAGACTCTGCCCTCAAACATTCAGACCTGGATTTCTCCTCACATATTGAAAATGCCATTTTCAAAAAACTATTAGCAGAATTTTTTTTTTTTTTTTTGTCCTAAAAGAATCTTGAGGCCAGGTGTGGTGGCTCATGCCTGTAATCCCAGCACTTTGGGAGGCCGAGGCTGGTGGATCACTTGAGGTCAGGAGTTCAAGACCAGCCTGGCCAACATGGTGAAACCCCATCTCTACTAAAAATATAAAAATTAGCCAGGAGTGATGGTGGAAGCCTGTAATCCCACCAACTCAGGAGGCTGAGGCAGGAGAATCGCTTGAACCTGAAAGGCAGAGGTTGCAGCGAGCTGAGATTGTGCCACTGCACTCCAGCCTGGGAGACAGAGCAAGACTCTATCTCAAAAAAAAAAAAGAATCTTGAGAAGAAGAAAAGAACATAGAACATAAATAGAAGACACAAAGCATTGTTTAAGTAGCTCAAATTGTCATTGTTTTCAAGAATTTTCTACCAAACTATGAGGACACATCTGGTTCAAGACAGCAGACTGATCACTGGGCCATTTATTTATTTATTTAATTTATTTATTTTGGTCTTACACAAATCTATTAAAATGTGATTACAAAGGAAAATAAAAAGGAATAAGACCTAGAACGATGAAGGAAATTAGAGGTGGTCCCCACCAGCAAATAAGAGATTTAAACACACCTCTGCAAAGCAGAGTTAGAGAAGTTGTAAAGCACAAATTGGGGAAGAGGACGGGATCCTCAAAACCTAAAGTAAATGCCACAGACACAAAAGAAGGAGCTGGGGCCACCCTGCAGAACCCTGAAAGAGCTTGGGGCTAGTTCCCACCAAACCATGTCAGTCAGAAAATATCAGCGCCCTGCAGGCTACAGAATTGTGGACAAGCAGAGGTTTTTCTCTTGTTAAAATGAGAAATACATTTAAATGCTACTTAAATCTGATTTTGAGTTATTAAAAAAAAAAAATGGCTAAAATAATTCTGGTTTCTCTGAAAAAGGATTCCATTCATTTTGCGTTTCCAGAGGACCAATAGAGCAAAGGTTATCTTTATCAATCATCTCAACTTACTGGCTACTTTCCAATTTGTTTAAACTTCAAAAAGACCCAAATCCCATACTCACTTTCATAGAAAAGGTACCATTATCACACCTAAGTTCCCCTAAAATACGCTTTATAGCTGTTTTCTTTCTTCCTTCCAATCCAGGATCCAATCAAGGATCATGAACTCCAGCTCTCATGTCCAAGACCAGGTTTCAGGATGTACAATTCTTTCCAGGGATTTCGGGTGTCTATATTGTCTGCACAAGTAGACTGTACTCTCTTTAAGGGCAAGGCTTTTGTTTTGTGCCTATGGGTAAAGGTTAACAAACCCCTACCCCTAAGATGAGACTCTAACTTTAAGTTGAACTCTAGCTCTGTTCTCCGTGTGACCTGGAAAGTGTCAGAGTGTCGTCAGTGTTTCTTAGACAACCCGGCTTACGGTAAACATGACCCCTGCCTGGTCACTTCCATCTGAACTGGGATAACTATCTATGAGCTATTAATGGGAATGCCATGCTTTTTGGCCTTTCCTGAGTGCAGTGACACTTGTAACTGCATGTCCCTGTGGCCCCTGAAAGCTACGATTGTTACAAGAGATTTTTGTTTCTGTGGGGCATTAGGCTTTAAGCCAGGGTAAACCCCACACCTCTCCAATGTGGCTCTCACTTCCTTGTACCTACGTGACTATGACAAGAACACTGATTGAAGAGGAATACCTGATGCCACCCTCCTGACAAGCTATGCTCCCGCACTCTATCCTTCTGAATACACAGAAGAATCATATGTGGCCTGTGGTCATCTAAGGAATCTGAAAATTTAGTTGAACTTAAGAAGACCTCCTTGTGGCACTGCATCACCCTTAGTTAATTCCAGCAAAATTTAGCATCATCTGACTTACTATCTTCCATTACAAAAGCAAATCACATTTTCAATGCTTTGAAAACTATCAACCCGCACATAAACTCTCACACGAACATTTCAAATTCTTCAACTCTTTAAAACAAAAAAAAAGCTTAAAGCAAAACCGGTATCAAATGGACAAAATTTTAACCAACTACTTCGTAACAATTGTTAGTTCACTACTTCCACATTAATTATTCTGCTGGTTTTTTGTTTGTTTGTTTTATTTTTAGGCCACGGGCAGGGGTTCATGCCTGTAATCCCAGCACTTTGGGAGGCCGAGGCAGGCAGATGACTTGAGGCCAGGAGTTCAAGACCAGCCTGGACAACATGGTGAAACCCCATGTCTACTAAAAATATGAAAATTAGCTAGCCGGGCACGGTGGCTCACGCCTGTAATCCCAGCACTTTGGGAGGCTGAGGCGGGCAGATCACGAGGTCAGGAGATTGAGACCATCCTGGTCAACATGGTAAAACCCCATCTCTACTAAAATACAAAAAATTAGCCAGGCGTGGTAGCACATGCCTGTAGCCCCAACCACTCAGGAGGCTGAGGCAGGGGAACCGCTTGAACCCAGGAAGCGGAGGTTTCAGTGGGCCGAGAGATCACGCCACTGCACTCCAGCCTGGCGACAGAGCAAGACTCTGTCTCAAAAAAAAAAAAAAAGAAAAAATGAGCCAATCATGGTGGCATGCACCTGTAATCCCAGCTACCTGGGAGGCTGAGGCAGGAGAATCGCTTGAACCTTGGAGGCAGAGGTTGGAGTCAGCCAAGATTGTGCCACTGAACTCCAGCCTGGGCGACAGAGCGAGACTCTCTCTTAAAAAAAAAAATTAGCCTGGCATGGTGACCCACACCTGTAATCCCAGCTACTCGGGAGGCTGAAGCATGAGAATCTCTTGAACCCAGGAAGCAGAAACTACAGTGAGCTGAGATGGCCCCACTGCACTCCAGCCCGGGCAACAAAGACTCTGTCTCAAAAAAAAATAAAAAATAAAAATTAAAACAATTACCCTTGCTCTTTTCCAGCCCACCACTTTCCAATTCCTAAGCCACTATTCTAAATAATTGTCTAGGCTGGGCGCAGTGGCTCATGCCTGTAATCCCAGCACTTTGGGAAGCTGAGGCAGGTGGATCACGAGGTCAGGAGATCGAGACCATCCTGGTCAACATGGTGAAACCCCATCTCTACTAAAAATATAAAAATTAGCTGGGCGTGGTGGCACATGCCTGTAATCCCAGCTACTTGGGAGGCTGAGGCAGAAGAATCACTTGAACCAGGGAGTAGGAGGTTGCCGTGAGCTGAGATTGTGCCAGTGAGCTCCAGCCTGGGTGACAAAGTGAGACTCCATCTCAAAAATAATAATAATAATAATAATCTTCTAATATGAAGAACCCTCTTGCCCACAGACTCCACCCCAATTTCTCTACTAATAATTCTGAAATCAGAATGCAGACCAGGCAAGCAATGGAACATCAAAGGTACATCCTAATCCTACATGGGAAGGCACCCTAACTCTATACATCCTCCAAATTCCAGAATGATACATCAGTCACATTGCTTTTATGACTTAATCAGAGCTCCCAAGTTCTCAAATACAAGTAAACACTAATAATTGTTTAACCAAAAGATGCAATACATTTCAGTGTTAGATGAATCAGCAGATTAGTATAATAATCAATTTTGTTAACACTCTATTAAGCAAAAGCAATGTAAGTATTAACTGTATAGAAATCTATTCTCAAAACCATTAACTTGTTGAATAGTGAGAAAATATAGCTCCTAAATTGCAAAAATTTCCTTTCCACTGAAGATGCTTTTATTTTCCAAGTGACAAAATAATGTCTGCAAGTGTTCAATCAATATGTCAATATCTGGCATGTTTCCAAAGAGTTAAATTAAATGACATGGCACTGAAAGCACTCTGTATATAAAAATAATATTACAAGCAAAGGAGAAAGAGGTTATCCAAATTCCATGCTATGTGACTCTTTGATATCAGATTAAAAAGTCATGGCTATTAATCACCCTTTCAATATCATTCCATACCCAGGAAAAAGAAAGCCACACGTACTTACTTTGTGACAGCCACACTAATGAGGGAAGTGGTTGGAGCTCCTTTCCTTAAGAAGGTTAAAACAAAAAAAGAAAAAGAAAAACTTATTGACAGAAACCATAAATACCTTTTATTATCAAACAGACGCAAAAGTGTGAGAAAACGCTCTGTCCAATCAGACAACTGACAAATGAGTCTAGTAACTGAAATAGAAATCTGTCCTTTAGCTGGGTGTCTTTGAGACCTAAGGAACAACAAAACTTTCATGAACACAAAAATGGCACCGAGCAATTCTGAATCAGCTTGCTGCACTAATCGCAGGAATCATTACATTAACCTCAGCCAATTATGGGAAATGAGTGAAGCAGAAATCTACCAACGTGCTGCATTAACTAAACTTTCCTTGGAAAACTCAGAGAGCCGAGGAAAACTACACAATGAGCCTTTTTGGATTAGAATGTTGGAAAACATGAGTTTGCTTCACCACATGGTGCAAATTATTAGTCCTCCCAAATATGTCCTATTTTATAGTTTTTGAATAGATTCAACTGAGTACCACACATTTAAACTAAATTAATAACTAGTGGAACAGACGTAAGCAAAATGAGCCAAAAACAATTGTCCTGATTTTTCTCATTTAATTTCTTCCACTGAACACAAAAGCAAAAAACAAGTAACTGTTTGCCATCTGTAATATACAGACATTTTTACTATCAAATATTTTGTAAGTTGAAAAATTTAAGACCTAAATGAGAACACTGACCAAGTGCCTCAGAATTACTTGGGAGTTTACTATCAAAGTTTTACTAGCCAGGTGCAATGGCTCACACCTGTAATCCCAACACTTTGGGAGGCTGAGGCAGGTGGGTCACCTAAGGTCAGGAGTTCAAAACTAGCCTGGCCAACATGGTGAAACCCCATCTCTACTAAAAATACAAAAAATTAGCTGGGTGTGGTGGCACATGCCTGTAATCCCAGCTACTTGGAAGGCTGAGGCAGGAGAATTGCTTGAACCTGGGAGGCGGAGGTTGCAGTGAGCTGAGTTCACACCATTGCACTCTAGCCTGGGCAACAGGGGTGAAACTCCATCTCAAAAAAAGATAAAATAAAGTGTTATTGATGAAGCCAGGTGTAGCGACACACACTTATAATCCCAGTTACTCAAGAGGCTGAGGCAGTAGTATCTAGAAATGCTATTTTTATCACTCACTACTAGAGAGGAAAGTGAGCAGGTCTTACCAGAGGCAGACATTTCCACAGATCATGGCAATGGCATTGTTCCAGCCATACACTGCCACAGGGAAATTGAATGCCGTGATGATTCCAACCAGGCCTACAGGATTCCACTGCTCAATCAGCGCATGGCCAGGTCCTGAGAACAGGAAAAGGGAGCAACATGCTGAAGCAAGTTAATTTAATGCCCATCAAGTTAATAAGAACAAATGTATAGCAGACCGGAGAAGATTTCAGGTGCCTTATAGTGGGATATTGCTACACAGCCGTGGGATATTGGTACATTAACTAATGTACAACAAAAGTGGTTATTACTATACTACCTTGTAAATCATAATGATATTCATTATGCCTCTGATCTTCATAGGACTCTGCATAGATCAGAGCAGTATCAGTGCACCTGGGAGACAAGGACACTTTCTAGAGATGATGGCTGCCCTAGGTGGTATGAACACAAAGGGCAGAACATGACCAGGGCACAGGGACTTAGGCCCACGTTCTTTGTTTTGTTTGGTTTTGAGTCAGTCTCACTCTGTCACTCAGGCTGGAGTGAAGCGGCGCAATCTCAGCTCACTGCAACCTGCACCTCCCAAGTTCCAGAAATTCTCGAGCCCCAGACTCCTGAGTAGCTGGGATTACAGGCACACACCACCATGCCCAGCTAATTGTTGTATTTTTAGTAGAGAAGGAGTTTCACCATGTTGCCCAGGCTGGTCTCAAACTCCTGACCTCAAGTGACCTGTCCACCTTGGCCTCCCAAAGTGCTGGGATTACAGGAGTGAGCCACCACACCTGGCCTCCCATATTCTTTATGTTACCTGATGAATCCCTGGGCCAACATCTCTGAATTCGAGACAAGATGGCTCATTTATTGGTGGAAGATGGGACGGGGGAGTTCTAATAATTATATATATGTTGAATAAATGAATTATGCAGGCCAGGCGTGGTGGCTCACGCCTGTAATCCCAGCACTTGGGGAGGCAGAGGCGGGCGGATCACGAGGTCAGGAGTTCGAGACCAGCCTGACCAACATGGTAAAACCCGGTCTCTACTAAAAATACAAAAATTAGCCGGGTGTGGTGGCACGTGCCTGTAATCCCAGCTACTCAGGAGGCTGAGGCAGGAGAATCGCTTGAACCCGGGAGGCAGAGGTTGCAGTGAGCTGAGATCCTCCAATTGCACTCCAGCCTGGACAACAGAGGGAGACTCCATCTCAATAAATAAATAAATAATAAATAAATAAATAAAATGAATTATGCATATCTTTACATTCACTATAAGAAAACTAAAAATACAAATAAGCTTAACAGTGGCTCATGCCTGTAATCTCCAGCACTTTGGGATGCTGGGACAGGAGAATCACTTGAGCTCAGTTTGAAACTTGGATGAACATGGCAAGACCCCTGTCTCCACAAAAAAAAATTAAAAATTAGTTAGGTATGATTGGTATATGCCTGTAGTCCCAGCTACTTGGGAGGCTGAGGTGGGAGAACTGCTTAAGCCCAGGAGGTTGAGGCTGAAGTGACCTGTGATTGCACCACTGCACTCCAGCTTGGACAACAGAGTAAGACGCTATCTCCAAAAAAAAAAAAAAGAAAGAAAAGAAAAAGAAAATACAAACAAAAATATTGTATTTTAAATACAAACTTTAAAGTCACCCATTATCCCTCAAGGTGTTTATTTTAATTAAAGGCAGCTGGAACAGTATAGAACCATACCACAGGAATACAAGGGTTCACAACTCCTGGTTAAAACCACAGATCAACTGGAAAGGCGGCTGTCCCAGCCATCAGTCTTTCTGGCCACACTCATACTGCTAGCTAGGATGGGGGACCATACCAGATGCAGCACCTCACTCCTGGGCCCTCCTTAATCTAGGCACCTTAATCCCTAGAGATGAAGTGCTGGCACAGCCTCTGCCTGGTAGGGCTCTCCTCCTCTCCTGCCCTCCCATCTCTGCCCTGATGTCACCCCCTTGCTTATAACCCTCTGGAGTTTGGATACCTACTGTAGCTATTCTCAGAATAAAGTCCAGTCTCCTTGTCAGAAAACGTCCCTTCCCAAGGTTCTCTTTCCAGTCCACCTGCCCTACCACTGTACCCTGCAGCTGTGCTGAAGCAATGCAATCCCCCCAAATAAGCCAGACTCACCCAGCTTTCACACAGGCGTCTTCCTTCTTTAAAACAACTTCCAGCACTCCACTCCTCCTCTTTGTCCCATTTGGGACCTTACCTTGGCTGACCTTCTCTTGGAGGCCTTCCCCGACTGCACTCACGAGGCTGGGTTAGGGGCTCCCAGCTACGTGCCCACCATCCTACCGTCTACTCCCTCATATTACTTACCATGATGGAGTATGCTGGATATAATTACCTGTTTATTTATCTCCCACTGTAAGGTAAAATTTATAAGCTTATAAATCCCTTGAGGACAGGGACTATGCCTTATAGATTGAGTATCACCTAGTAGATTATCCGGCACCTGATAGATGCTCCGTAAGTATTTATTGAATTAATAAAGCCAAAGTTACCCCAAAGCTTCTACATAGATGAGTAAACTACTTAAAAAAAAAAAAAAAAAGTGTAGGCTAGGTGTAGTGGCTCATGCCTATAATCCCAACACTTTGGGTGGCCAAGGCAGGAGGATTATTCGAGCCAAGGAGTTCTAGACCAGCCTAGGCAACATAGTGTGACCTCGTCTCAACAAGAAAAATTTAAAAATTAGCTGGGCTTGGTGGCGTGTGCCTGTAATCCCAGCTACTCAGGAGGCTGAGGTGGAAAGATTGCTTGAGTCCAGGAGGTCCAGGCTGCAAGGGGTCATAATCACACCACTGCACTCCAGCCTGGGTGACAGAGATCCTATCTCAAATAAACAAACAAAAATGTACAAGCAACTGAGAAATGTTTTAATTGTGAGGCAGGCATCATAGTAGGTATAAATCAAAGGAGTTACCTGCTTGCACATGTACATGTCCCCAAATTGGAGGTTTATTAACCTTTTTTTGAAACGGAGTTTTCCTCCTGTTGCCCAGGTTGGAGAGCAATGGCGTGATTTTGGCTCACTACAACCTCCACCTCCCAGGTTCAAGCGATTCTCCTGCCTCAGTCTCTCAAGTAGCTGGGATTACAGGTATGTGCCACCACGCCCAGCTTATCTGTATTTTTATTAGAGATGGGGTTTCTCCATGTTGGTCAGGCTGGTCTTGAACTCCCGACCTTAAGAGATCCACCCACTTCTGCCTCCCAAAGTGCTGGGATTACAGGCGTGAGTCACCGCATTGTTATTAACTTTTTTTAGCTGGAAAAAAACTCCTGAAAGTGTTCAATGACATAAAATTAATATTGGATAATGGGAATCATTGCTAGATATCTAATTAAGGACATTAACTGTATATTAAAAAGACTCCCCCAACTCTTTCTACAAGAAGGGAATTTACTTAATATCTAGAGAAAAAGAGAAAAATATGATTTTTTAAAAAATGTTTATTTCCTGATTATAAATGTAACCTAATAACCATCATGGAAATTTAGAAAATATAGAAAAATAGAAGAAAATCCACTACTAATAATTCTGCCACAGAGATAACCACTGCTACCACTTTAGCATACATTTCTATCCCAGCATTGCCAATACAGACACAGTCACCTGTTTTGCTCCATCCACATTGCAAACATCACAAATCGCATATACTCTTAACCGCGTTTTTTTTGTTTTTGTTTTTTTTTTTTGAGATGGAGTTTCGCTCTTGTTGCCCAGGCTGGAGTGCAATGGCACGATCTTGGCTCACGGTAACCTCCACCTCCCGGGTTCAAGTGATTCTCCTGCCTCAGCCTCCATAGTAGCCAGGATTACAGGCATGCGCCACCATACCTGGCTAATTTTGTATTTTTAGTAGAGACAGGGTTTCTCCGTGTTGGCCAGGATGGTCTCTAACTCCTGACCTCAGGTGATCTGCCCGCCTCGGCCTCCCAAAGTGCTGGGATTACAGGTGTGAGCCACCATGTCCAGTTTTTTTTTTCTTACTCTTGCTGTCATCTTATTATCTTCATTGTTAAAACCTCAGAGTATAAGATTGGTTCTTACAGAACAGCTTGTAATAGCAAAACACTGAAAACAACCCTACATATACATCATTTGGGAGCTGACTAAATAAATTATGGTCTCTTTATATCAGAATAGACAGCAGCAGACACAGATGAAGGAAGCCCCTTAATAGACTAACATGAAAACAATTTCCAGCCTGACACAGTGGTTCACACCTATAATCCTCACACTTTGGGAGGCTGAGACAGGCCGATCACCTGAACCCTGGAGTTCGAGACCAGCCTGGGCAACATTGCCAAATCTCACCTCTACAAAAAAAAAAAAAAAAAAAAAAGTCAGGTATGGTGGCGTGCACCTATAGTCCCAGCCACTCAGGAGGCTGAGGTGGGAGGATGGCCTGATCCCGGGGTTGTTAAGGCTGCAATGAACTGTGATCGTGCCACTACATTCTGGCCTGGGCAAGACAGTAAAATCTTGTCTCAAAAAAAGAAAACAAAATAACAATTTCCAAGATATATTATTGAATATAAAAGTATAAAACAGAATGTATAGTTTGCGGGCGGGCACAGTGGCTCACGCCTGTAATCCCAGCACTTTGGGAGGCCGAGTCATGTGGATCATGAGGTAAGGAGTTCAAGACCAGCCTGGTCAAGACGGTGAAACCCCACCTCTACCAAAAATATAAAAATTAGCTGGGTGTGGTGGTGCATGCCTGTAATCCCAGCTACTCGGGAGGCTGAGGCAGAAAATCGCTTGAACCCGGGAAGCGGAGGTTGCAGTGAGCCGAGATCATGCCACTGCACTCCAGCCTGGGCGACAGAGCGAGAGTCAGTCTCAAAAAAAAAAAAAAAAAAAACAAGAATGCATAGTTTGCTATATATTTGGCTGTACAAGCTCTAAAAAAGATACACAAGGGCCTAGCAGGGTGTGGCTTACGCCTATAATCCCAACTACTGGAGAGGCTGAAGGGCAGGATCACTTGAGGCCAGAAGTTTGAGACCAGCCTGAAGAACACAGCAAGATCCTACAAATATAAAAAGGACACACAAGAAATTGAAAGCATTCACTACTTCCATGGGGTACTATGGCTTAGCCACAGGGGTAGGAGGGAAACTTTTCATCCTTTACCCTTTTATTGCTTTCTAATTTTCTGATATGAATCTATCACCTCTTCAAAAAAAATTAACATTAGTATAATTTAAAAACAAGTAAATAAAACCTTCCTGTAAACGTGTGGGTCAGGGGAAGACAACCTTCACAAACATTATTTTTAGTACATGCTAATAGTCTACTAAAATTGGCTTAGATTTTTTCCCCTTATGATTTGACATTTAGGTCATTTCTAATGTTTTTAATTGATGCCACAATGAACTTCTTTACACATAACTTCTGTCTCATTTCAGATTATTTACTTAGATTCTTAAAACTGGGCTCTTTAAAGTTACAGCTCTTTGGGCTTATTTCCAAATCATTTTACAGATGAGTTAAAAGTGTCTAACCATGCACTTGCCAACATTAAGTTTTATCTTTAAAACAAAAAGGTTCTTGATCTAACATTTTCATATTTTAATTTACATTTCTTTGAAAGATTGAGGATATTTTCACCTATTTATGTCACTTTAAATTTCTCTTATGGCCGGGCGCGGTGGCTCACGCCTGTAATCCCAGCATTTTGGGAGGTTGAGGCGGGCGGATCATGAGGTCAGGAGATCGAGACCATCCTGGCTAACATGGTGAAACCCTGTCTCTACTAAAAATACAAAAACATTAGCCGGGCGTGGTGGCGGGTGCCTGTGGTCCCAGCTACTCGGGAGGCTCAGGCAGGAGAATGGCGTGGACCTGGGAGGCGGAGCTTGCAGTGAGCCGAGATGGCGCCACTGCACTCCAGCCTGGGCGACAGAGCAAGACTCCGTCTCAAAAAAAAAAAAAAAAAAGAAATTTCTCTTTTGCACAGTCCATAGCCAGAGTACTTTTTTTTTTTTTTTTTCTTTTTTTGGAGCTCTGTATATCAGAGTACAAAACTCAGCTTAACTAATTTCATTGCTTACTTTCAGAAGGCAAGATAGGTCCTCCAATCATCCGTGATAAACCAACAGCATAGTCACAGATATCCACATACTCCTGAACTTCACCCACACCTTCCACTAAGATTTTCCCCATCTCCAAAGACACCTAGAAATATAAAACGACAAGCAGAATTTTTCCAACAGAATTCACATTATAAACATTAAATTAAAGAAAGGGGGAAGCAAAACATATTTTGTAAATGTAATAAACTGAAGAAAGTCTGTTTTATTTCCCAAAGAAATTTCAAACACAAGAATTGCCTTCACTTTTTCCTGTCTACCTTGTTAATCTTTCCTCTAAGGAAAGAATTTTTAAAATACATTAAGTACAACTGGGCACAGTGGCTCATGCCTGTAATCCCAGCACTTTGGGGGGCCAAGGCAGGCGGATCACCTGAGGTCCAGAGTTCAAGACCAGCCTGGCCAACATGGTGAAACCGCATCTCTACTAAAAACACAAAAATTAGCCATACGTGGCGGCGCACACCTGTAATCCCAGCTACTCGGGAGGCTGAGGCAGGAGAATCGCTTGAACCCGAGATGGGGAGGTTGCAGTGAGCCAAGATCCTGCCATTGCACTCTAGCCTGGGTGACTCCATCTGGAAAGAGCAAGACTCCATCTCGAAAATAAATAAATTATTAAATAATAAATAAATAAAATATAATATAAACTACTTTTCTTAAAAACTCATCTACCCAAGTGTGGTGGCCCACGCCTATAATCCCAGCACTTCGAGAGTCTGAGGCAGGTGGGATCACCTGAGGTTAAGAGTTCAAGACCAGCCTGGCCAACATGGTGAAACTCCATCTCTACTTAAAAAACACAAAAAATTGCTGGGCACGGTGGCTCACGCCTGTAACCCCAGCACTTTGGGAGGCTGAGGCGGGCAAATCACGAGGTCAGGAGATCGAGACCATCCTGGCTAACATGGTGAAACCCCGTCTCTACTAAAAATACAAAAAAATTAGCCGGGCGTGGTGGTGGGCACCTGTAGTCCCAGCTACTCAGGAGGCTGAGGCAGGAGAATGGTGTGAACCTGGGAGGCAAAGCTTGCAGTGAGCCGAGATCGCACCCCTGCACTCCAGCCTGGGCGACAGAGCGAGACTCAGTCTCAAAAAAAAAAAAAATACAAAAACGTAGTCAGCCGTGTTATAACAAGCCTGTAATCCCAGCTACTCAGGAGGCTCAGGCAGGGAAATTGCTAGAACACGGGAGGCGGAGGCTGCAGTGAGTCAAGACTGTACCACTGCTCTCCAGCCTGGGTGACAGCGAGACTCCATCTCAAAATAAATTTTAAAAAACCTCACAATCGGCGGGGCGTGGTGGCTCTCACCTGTAATCCCAGCACTTTGGGAGGCTGAGGCAGGAGGATCACAAGGTCAGGAGATCGAGACCACGGTGAAACCCCGTCTCTACTAAAAATACAAAAAATTAGCCGGGCGCGGTGGCAGGCACCTGTAGTCCCAGCTACTCAGGAGGCTGAGGCAGGAGAATGGCGTGAACCCGGGAGGCGGAGCTTGCAGTGAGCCGAGATCGCGCCACTGCACTCCAGCCAGGGGGACAGAGCGAGACTCCGTCTCAAAAAAAACCTCACAATCTTATATATAGAAAAGCATGACAGCCTTATTCTCCACTCAAAGAATTGTGTATATACTACAAAAATACTTTACCAAGCTTCCTAGTACTTGGATCTTCTCCCGCAAGGCATCGCCAATCTGTCTTACAATTTCTCCTCGTTTTGGAGCAGGAATCTAAGAAAATAATGCAATTTTTGTGTCTGATTCAAAGCATAAATTCATGTCTGTAACACAGTATTGGATGTGTGCTGTAAAAGAACAAAGTACAATCATATCAAAGACTTTTGATCATGTCAAGACTGTGATATGACCAGACACTAAAGCTAAAATAAGAAGCAAGGCATTCCTGGAGCAAATACCTAGTGGAAGGCATAGAGGAGAAGAAAAGGCAACAAATAACTACAAATTGCCATCAGGGTTATAAAGACAAAGGAAATAAAAAGGAAGCTGAGGAAGAGAAAAACAGCAAGATTGGAGGGGAAATGGGTAAGTAACTTTACCTAAAAGGTTGGCAGGAGGCCCGGTGCAGTGGCTCACACCTGTAATCCCAACACTTTGGAAGGCAGAGGTGGCAGATCACGAGGTCAGGAGTTCGAGACCAGCCAGGCCAACATGGTGAAACCCCATCTCTACTACAAACACAAAAATTATCTGGGCATGGTAGTGTGCGCCTGTCATCCCAGCTACTCGGGAGGCCGAGATGGGAGAATTGCTTGAACCTTGGAGGCAGAGGTTGCAGTGAGCCGAGATCGTGCCACTGTCCTCCAGCCTTGGCAATAGAGTGAGACTCCATCTCCAAAAAAAAAAAAAAAAAAAAAAAAGCGTTGCCAGGAAAAATCTCAAAGGAGGTAATATTGAAGCTGAAACCTGAAGAATGGGAAAAGTAAGTCATAGGAATATTCTTCCCAGGGATAAGAAAAAAACATGTAAGAGGGATCCATGGAAAATAAAAGCGGCTGATTGGGAAAGCCAGTATGTCTAAAGCCAGAAGCTTGTAAGGTGTTAGAATCTTACTCCAGGTGCAATGTGAAGTCTTGAATGGCTTTTAAGGTGCAGAATAAGAGGATTTGCTTTAATTTTAATATGCTATCAGACAAGTAGAGGATATGTTGAAGGGGAAAAGAGTAGAAGCAGGGAGATCAGTTAAGACTATATTATAGGCCAGGCGCGGTGTCACACGCCTGTAATCCCAGCTTTGGGAGGCCAAGGTGGGTGGATCATCTGAGGTCAGTATATCAAGACCAGCCTGACCAACATGGTGAAACCTCGTCTCACTAAAAATACAAAAAATTAGCCAGATGTGGTGGTGGGCACCTGTAATCCCAGCTACTTGGGAGGCTGAGGCAGGAGAATCATTGGAACCCAGGAGGCGGAGGCTGCAGTGAACCAAGATCATGATCATGCCACTGCACTCCAGCCTGGGCAACAAGAGCAAGACTCTGTCTCAAAAAATAAAAATAAAAAAAGACTACAGAGACTTAGTCTTAAGATTGCAGTGGTAGCCGGGCACGGTGGCTCATGCCTATAAACCCAGCACTTCGGGAGGCCGAGGCAGGCGGATCACAAGGTCAGGAGATGGAAACCATTCTGGCTAACATGGTGAAACCCTATCTGTACTGAAAATGCAAAAAATTAGCTGGGCATGGTGGCGGGCACCTGTAGTCCCAGCTACTCGGGAGGCTGAGGCAGGAGAATGGTGTGAACCTGGGAGGCGGAGCTTGTAGTGAGCCGAGATCACACCACTGCACTCCAGCCTGGGCGACAGAGCGAGACTCCATTTCAAAAAAAAAAAAAAGGATTGCAGTGGTAACAAGGGGAACAACAAGTGGATTCAGGGTCTATTTTGGGAGTAGAATTGAAAGGACACACAGATGCAGGAAATGAAGAGCATAAAAGAACTCAGGATGACTTCCAGGTTTCTAGCTTCAATAGCTAGGTAGATGGAAGTATAATTACTGGGATGAAGAAGACTTGAAGGGAAACATCAGGTTTTGGGGGTAAAGAGCACAGCTTATGTCATAAAGTTTGAGATGTGATTCATGAATGAGACACAATTTTTCCAACTGTGACCATTACTCCCTCTCTCCCATCAAGTTCTTCCCAATTCTGCCTCTTCTTCAAAGTACAGCTAAGGCTGGACGTGGTGGCTCACATCTGCAATCCCAGCACTTTGAGAGGCCAAGGCAGGTGGATCACTTGGGGTCAGGAGTTCAAGATGAGCCTGGCCAACATGGTGAAACCCCATCTTTACTAAAAATGCAAAAATTAGCCGGGTATGGTGGCAGGTGCCTGTAATCCCAGCTACTCGGGAGGCTGAAACAGGAGAATCACTTGAACCCAGGAGGGGGAGTTGCAGGGAGCTGAGAGCCCACCATTACACTCCAGCCTGGATGACAAGAGTGAAATTCCATCTCAAATAAAAAAATAAAAAAATAAAAGTACAGGTAAAAGGAACACTCCCCTCCATGAAACCTTCCCCCAGGCAGAGGCCAATCACACCCTCCCCCTAACTCCCACTGCGCCTAATCACAGTACTGCTCACACTTGCCTCACAGAGCTTGACTGTGAGCTCAAGGCTTTTTCCTTGCTCTCTCTTCTCCCCAAGTGTATTATCATGTCTTAGCACAGCTTTTCTGGATGGTCACTTTGCAATCTATTAACATTTAAAACATTCCTATCCTTTGTTTTATTTATTTATTTTTTTTTTTTTGAGACGGGGTCTCACTCTGTTGCACCCAGGTTTGAGCGCAGTGGCACAATCTCGGCTCACTGCAACCTCCGCCTCTTGGGTTCAAGTGATTCTCCTGCCTCAGCCTCCCAAGTAGCTGGGATTACAGGCGCCTGCCACCACACCCGGCTAATTTTTTGTATTTTTAGCAGAGACGGGGTTTCACCATTGTTGGTCAGGCTGGTCTCGAACTCCTGATCTCAGGTAATCCGCCCGCCTCGGTCTCCCAAAGTGCTGGGATTACAGGCATGACATTCCTACCCTTTAACTAAGCAGTTCGGCTTATGGAAACTGAGCTTATACATAAGTATGCAAAAGTATAGGTACAATGATATTCATTGCAGTGCTGTTTCTAGTAAAGAAAAAAATAAAACCATCCAACTGTCCATCAGCACATGATTGGTTAATTATGGAACAGTGATAAAATAAGGTCGATTTTTATGGGAAAACATTGAAAAGCTATGATAGGATAATAGAAAACAAGAAAACACTTATGGTAACTAAACTTTTGCTTAAATTTGGAGGAACATATACCAAGCTGTTCACAATGGTTTTTTCTGGTGAGTGAAATTATAACAGATTTTCATCCACAATTTGTATGTTTGCAATGTCTGTCATTTTCACAATATATGCACACTTTTGGAAACAGGAAACAAAACCTGTAGCATTAAATCAATCAGCACACAACCTATACATTTCCTAGCACATGGTGTGGGTTTAATGATGTTTCAATTGAATTTAGTAAGCACATTTATACGTTTAGTTAAGTTGGTTAATTTCAACTCAGAATGGCCAGTATACATGGCCTTTTACCTCCCATTCTGGACACATTTTATTCAGTCAGTCTTTCAACAATAATCATTGCACATGTTCTATGTGCCAGATACTGTGCTAATCCCTGGATACTCTACTGCAAATGAGGCAGTTACAATTCTTGCTCTCTATAGAGTTGACAGTCCATGGGGATGATAAAGGCAAGAAACAGGTAAGTACAATCTAATGTGGCAAATGCCACGAAAGGGGAGCTGGATTTCACAACTGGAGCAATCCGAAGTAGGCTTTTTACAAGTTTAGAGTTTAGGGCTAAGACCTAAAACATGCCAGATGTTGTGAAGAGGCAGGCAAAGTAGAGGAAAAGCATGGGGATAGAGAGGTACAGAGCATATGCAAAGGCTAAAAAGCAAGAGAAAGTGGTTTTGGAAAATTATGGCTGGGGATGGTGGTTCACACCTCTATTCCCAGCACTTTGGGAGGCCGAGGCAGGTGGATCATTTGAAATCAGGAGTTCAAGACCAGCTTGGCCAACATGGTGAGCCCCTGTAAACACAAAAATTAGCCACATATGGTGCCCATAATCCCAGGTTCTCAGGAGGCTGAGGCAGGAGAATCACTTGAACCCAGGAGGCAGAGGTTGCAGTGTGCCGAGATCACACCACTGCACTCCAGCCTGGGTGACAGAGTAAGACTCCACTCTTTCTCACCAGAGATGAGAGGGAAAATGAGGACACATGGGGATGCAGAGGGCAGAAACGGGCCCCATTCTGTGCTGAAACTGGCTCATGGAAGAAAGCAGCAAGTATATTCCTTAGAAAGAAATCAATTTCTATAAACTACCTTTCCATATGTTTCACTTTGTTTCCATTTCCCTTAAAGAAAAATGTTCCCTTTGAAAACTTCTAGAATTGGCCAGATGCAGTGGCTCATGCCTGTAATCCTAGCACTTTGGGAGTCCAAGGCGGGTGGATCACTTGAGGTCAGGAGTTCGAAACCAGCCTGGCCAACATGGTGAAACCCCATCTCTACTAAAAATATTTTTAAAATTGGTGGCGGGCGCCTGTAATCCCAGCTACTTGGGAGGCTGAGGTAGGAGAATCGCTTGAACAGGGGAGGCAGGGGTTGCAGTGAGCCAAGACGGCGCCATTGCACTCCAGCCTGGGCAACAAGAGCAAAACTCTGTCTGAAAAAAAAAAAAAAAGAAAAGAAAAGAAAAAGAAAAATTCTAGAATTAACTCAAATGAACTACATGAAACAGTGGTTTGTGCTAACACAGTCAAGGCCAGCCAAACGGACGAGGGCCAAGCAGAGAAGCCTCACGTGAGGGAGGATCGAGACAGGAAAGCTTCTGTGACCAGAAGGGGGGTCAAGCTTTGGTCTGTTCTTACTGAGCCTCTCTAAGTCCCTGACCTATTGGCAGGCGCCCCAGAGCACAGTCAGGAAAAACTCTGCCTCTTTGCTAAACTTTGAACTCAATTGCTTAACTCAAAATCAAACAAGTAGGATCCCCAACGGACTCTACTATTACCCAGTAAAGCAACCTGTTCCCACTTAGCACCCCCATTCTATTTATTGGGAGGTCTAAAAAGCACCAGAAGTATGAGAAAGGATATTAGGTGCAGAGGCTGGCATGGTGAGCAAGACCTGACTGCCAGATAAGATCCTGAATGTGAAAATAGCAACCAAAAAAAGTACAGCCCGATATTTAAGAAAGATCATAATGTCAGCTGGCACTCCCTAGGGCAAAGATAGATTTAAAAACCAGTTCATTCCAGGTGCGGTGGCTCATGCCTGCAATCCCAGCACTTTGCGAGGCAGAGGCGGGCAGATCACTTGAGGTCAGGAGTTCAAGACCATCCTGGCCAACATGGTGAAACCCTGTTCTCTACTAAAAAACACACAAAAAAAATTTTTTTGCAATGGCTCATGCCTGTAGTTCTGGCTACTCAGGAAGATGAAGCAGGAGAATTGCTTGAGTCTAAGAGGTAGAGGTTGCAGTAAGCCAAGATCATGCCACTGCACTCCAGCCTGGGCAACAGAGCAAGACTCAGTCTCAAAAAAAAAAAAGAAAAAAAAAAAACAGTTCAGGAAAAGACAAGATCCTGAATTCATATAAACTCTTTTTTTCTTTTTCAAATGTGTTTGTATTTACCCTGGATAAATAGACACATACAATAGACGCTTCTAGTCAGAAGACAACATGTTAAGTTGTACTAGCATTCAAAACAGTATATGCAAAGAGTGAACCCTCATGTAAATTGTGTACTTTAGTTAATAATAACACATCAACAATCGCTCATCAGTTGTAACAAAATATGACATACTAATGCAAAACTTTAATAATAGGGGAAATGGCCAGGCCTGGTGGCTCATGCCTGTAATCCCAGCACTTTGGGAGGTTGAGGTGGGCAAACTGCTTGAGCCCAGGAGTTTGAGACCAGCCTAGGCAACAGAGCAAAACCTCATCTCTACAAAAAATACAAAAATTAGCCAGGTGTGGAGGAACATGCCTGTAATCCTAGTTACTAAGGAGGCTGAGGTAGGAGGATTGCTTGAGCCCAGGTCGAAGCTACAGTGAGCCGCAAGCTGTGAACATGCCACTGTACACTAGCCTGGGTGACAGAGTGAGACTCTGTCTTAAAAAAAAAAAAAAAGGAAACTTGGGAAGAGGAATGAGGGAGGAATGGAAATTCTGTACTTTCTACTTGTTTTTCTGTAAACTTAAAACGGCTCTAAAAAATAAAAGTCTATTAATTTTTTTTTTCTTTGAGAGGGAGTTTTGCTCTTGTTGCCCAGGCTGGAGTGCAATGGCTCGATCTCAGCTCACGGTAACCTCCACCTCCCAGGTTCAAGTGATTCTCCTGCCTCAGCCTCCTGAGTAGCTGGGATTACAGGCGCACACCACCACGCCTGGCTAATTTTGTATTTTTTAGTGTAGACAGGGTTTCTCCATGTTGGTCAGGCTGGTCTCGAACTCCCAACCTCAGGTGATCCACCCACCTTGGCCTTCCAAAGTGTTGGGATTACAAGCGTGAGCTACCGTGCCTGGTCTATTTTTTTTTTAAGTATAAATGTATAGGAAGGCCGGGTGCAGTGGCTCACGCCTGTAATCCAAACACTTTGGAAGGCCAAGGCAGGTGGATCACGAGGTCAGGAGTTCGAGACCAACCTGGCCAGCATGGTGAAACCGTCTCTACTAAAAATACAAAAATTAGCCAGGCCTGCCACCCACTCTGGAAAGTGAGGAGCGCCTCTGCCCAGCCGCCGCCCCATCTGGGATGTGAGGAGTGCCACTGCCGGGCCATCCCAGGGTCTGGAAAGTGAGGAGCACCTCTGCCCAGCTGCCCAACTGTCTGGGAAGTAAGGTGCCCCTCTGCCCGGCTGCCCACCATCTGGCAAGTGAGGAGCACCTCTGCCCGGCCGCCGCCCCATCTGGGAAGTGAGGAGCGCCTCTGCCAGGCTTCCCACCGTCTGGCCAAGTGAAGAGCACCTCTGCCCCGCCGCCCCACCATCTGGGAAGTGAGGAGCGCCTCTGCCCGGCTTCCCACCGTCTGGCCAAGTGAGGAGCACCTCTGCCCCGCCGCCCCACCATCTGGGAAGTGAGGAGCGCCTCTGCCCGGCTTCCCACCGTCTGGCCAAGTGAGGAGCACCTCTGCCCCGCCGCCCCACCATCTGGGAAGTGTGGAGCGCCTCTGCCCCACTGCCCACCCTCTGGCAAGTGAGGAGCGCCTCTGCCCGGCCGCCCCATCTGGGAAGTAAGGAGCACCTCTGTCTGGCTTCTGCCCTGTCTGGAAAGTGAGGAGTGCCTCTGTCCAGCGGCTGTGCAACCGTCCAAGTGTGAAGTGACAGCCTTGTGTGTGATCTTTTCTGTCTTCCCCAAGTTTGCATTTTCGACATTAAAGCTTACTTTTTAATTAAAAGTTTTAAGTTGGAGAACATATTTAAGAAAAAAATTAGCCAGGCCTGGTGGTGCACATCTGTAGTCTCAGCTACTTGGGAGACTGAGGCAGGAAATTACTTGAACCTGGAAGGCAGAGGTTGCAGTAAGCGGAGATCACACCACTGCACTCCAGCCTGAGTGACAGAGCGAGACTCCATCTCAAAAGAAAAAAGTATATACGTATAGGAAAACAACAATTTTAAAAAAAATTACGCAGCTGGGCATGGTGGTTCACATCTGTAATCCCAGCACTTTGGGAGGCCAAAGAGGGCAGATCATTTGAACTTAGGAGTTCAAGACTGCCCTAGGCAATATGGTGAAACCCCATCTCTACAAAAAATGCAAAAAAATTAGCCAGGCATGGTGGTGTGTGCATGTAATCACAGCTACTTGGGAGGTTGAGATGGGAGGATCCCCTGAGCCCAGAAGGCAGAGGTCACAGTGAGCTGAGATTGACTCACTGCACTCCAGCCTAGGTGACAGAGCCAGATCCTGTCTTTAAAAAAAAAAAAAAAAAAAAAAAGCAGTAACTCTAGGATGGTATGCAATACAATCATCACAGGTCACAGGTCACAAAATTTTATACACGCCATGTATATATGAACGTACAATAATCACAGCTATGAAATAAATACATAAAAGACTGAAAGGAAATGCACCAAAACCTAAACCTAATAATCATTTTGCATTGCAGAGGTTGGGGTAAGGGAACTAAATTTGTTTATCTTATTTACAGCATCAATCTTTTCTTAAAAAAAAAAAAAAAAAAGAAAAAGAATATTTATTACTTTTATGATCAGAAATAAATAAAAGTAAGTTTTTAAAACAATGAAGGATATTGTTTTGGACACTATTCTCTATCCAGGTAGGGTGAACTTTACCTAGCACACTGTTTACTTGTGGAAGTGGTATTTTTCTGCCCAAAGACACTTTTGATTGTGTATAATGGAAGCCGAGGCCATACTTCTATCCATAATTAAAGTAGAGGAAAGATGTGCTTCATGCTTTACACAAAGACGTCTCTTGGCTGATTAAAAAAAAAAAAAAGAAAAAAAAAAAGCTTCATCCAACCCAGGGCTCTCCTGGACAGGTTGCCACTCTGCAACCCACCCCAACCCCACCCAACCCCCCTTGCAATCATTGACTCAGAGAAAACACTGCAGCTCAGCAGTCCCTCACCCAGCAGCACAGGGTTTAACTCAAATGTCTGGAGGCTTTTCCTGTGCCAGGCTCTCCAGTAAACACTTTAAATGATTAACTCATTTAACCCTCCCAGAAGGCAGGCACCCTCAGTCTTTTCTTTTTACAAGACAAAGCACAATGAGGATGGGGGTAGTGGGAAGGTTGGGAAATCAGGCTATCCCGGGTTCGGTTTGCCTTTACTCTCCCCTTCTCAGGAGCCTAGCCACCACCTAGTGACGAGTCAGTGTGGCCAGCCCAGCCCCAGTCACAGTTCCTAAATTTGCTCTCCACCAATGGTGGAGACTCAGAGACCAAGGAGGCTGACTCTGCCTCACAGCCTCATTAGACAGTCAAGGAATATGAGCTTCTGGCCCTGAGAAAGGGATGCTGCCACTGCTCTTTTTTTTCCTTTTTTTTTGAGACGGAGTCTCACTCTGTCGCCCAGGCTGGATGGAGTGTAGTGGTGCTATCTTGGTTCACTGCAGCCTCCGCCTCCCAAGCTCAAGCAATTCTACTGCCTCAGCCTCCCGAGTAGACTGGATTACACGTGCCACCATGTTCGGCTAATTTTTGTATTTTTACTACAGACAGGGTTTCACCACGTTGGCCAGGCTGGTCTCAAACTCCTGACCTCAGATGATCCACCTGCCTCAGCCTCCTAAAAGTGCTGGGATTACAGGTGTGAGCCACCAGGTCCAGTCTGCTGCTGTTCTTTAAACCAGGAATGCTGACCTATTGCTGAGATACTCCCAGACAAATCTGGCAGGGGGTAAGAGGAGGAGCAAATGAATATATCTAGCATAGGTCTTCTATTCATTTTCTATTTAATTATAAATTCAAGTAATTTCAGTGAAGAATAGTGTTCACAGCTCAAGTTTATACTATACCAGCACAAAGTTTTAATTCATTTAAATTTATCCATTCAATGAATGGCAAGTACAGAAAAGGCACTACCCTAGAAATATGGCAGAGGTGTTACCAAGACAGCAGGAGCCCTAGTACAGTATCACAGCCCCCAAGGAGCTCACATTTTAACAAGGCAGCACTGACCTGCTTATTAGATGTTTATGTATCTCATTGCTTACAATAGGCAAAGTGACCTCTTATGAATTCTAGAAACAAAGGTCATACTTACATCTGCCCAGATTTTCCATGCTTCTTTTGCTTTCTTTACAGTTTCTTCATAGTCTGCCACACTGGCCTAAATTAAGAAGTAGGGGGACAGAGAGGGGGAAATAAAGAAAAGTGATGACAATCTTCTAGAACACACAAATATTTTCAGAAGAGAATTGGAAAATCTCTAGGGTTCTCTAACATTTATGGCTGAGAATGATTCCCACAGTCTACACTCCCCAAAACTAGCTAGAACCCGGTAAAACAGGTTGGAATCCAGCTATGCCTTAAAACCTTGCTTTTCAAAGCAAATCTGTCAGCTTCATCTGAGAACAACATGTGAGGCATATTAGAAATGCAGAACCTTGAGCTCCAACCCAAACTTCAGAAATCAAAAGCTTCATTCTAACAAAATCCTCAGGTACTTCAGAAGCACTGTCTTAAATGGCCCTCTGCCTAGTCTTTCTATGCTTCGCCTTTTCTATGGTTCTTTCCTTTTCACGCCCCCACCCAAGGGAGGACAGTCTCCCCCAGACAGTCCTAAATGTCAAATGAAAAATAAACACATTATTCTCTGCATTTGTGATTTTGTATTATTCTTCATCTGCCTAACTGGCTTCTGCCTCTAAAGAAAGCCTGCACAAACTCCTTGTGTGTAATTTGAATTAAACACACACACACACTTACCTGTCGGACTCTTGCTATTGGCTCATTGTTAGCAGGGCAATAGGTCGTAATAACCTTAAAACAAAAGGATGATGATCATGTATAGAAAACGTAATCCCTTCTGAAGTAAGGGAATAGACCAAACTTCAGGGGAAAGAAAAAGAAGAGAGGAAAAAATGATATAATATCCAAACTCAAAAACCTTAGGTTAACTTCTGTTACATATAAACCACTCTACAGAGGTTGTCTTTCATTTCTGACTTAAACATTAGAAACTACCTTTACTGCAAAACTCTCCCCGACATCTCAATATTAGGTGTATAAACAAAAGCTTTAATGTAACCAGTTATTTTGCCTCTTTTTCCATTAATAACAGCCCAAACTGACTAGTTTTAGTTATTCCTTCTCTCCCTTACTAGTGACAAGTCATCTCTGCTCAGAGATGAAATGGCCAAGGTGGGAAAACCATGGGAAAGGCCTGTGTCCACACCAGTTGGAGAGGTCTCAGGGCAACAATGAAAGGGAAAATCAAGGCACAGCTAAAAAGGCCTAATGATTAGATATCACATGGAAATCAAGATTAAACACTGAGGTTTGAGGAGCAATTAAAATTATCTGTATCTCCTACAGCCACTAATAACCAAAAGGAAGAAGTGTTCCCTTTACCAAGGCAGGTTCATTATATAATATACAACGTCCAACAAAGTTTAACTGTTATATAACGTCTTCTTATAAAAAATTTTCTTTTTAAAAAAATCTGGGCGATAATAACCTTACCTTTCCTTTGTATTCTATAAAACGTTGTATTGAGCAGTAACGGGCATCAGGCGCGGTGTTAAGCCCTGGGCAACGGAGAAATGCTGAAAACCCAGTCCTCAAAGGAGTTCACAACCCAAAGTAAAACATGGCAGGATTTCAGCAAGTCCGAGCTTGCAAACTCCCAAGGAATTCAGGAAGAGAGATAACTTTAAACTACACTGAAGAACGTTACTTGCGGTGCATGTCACAGGTGAAGAGCCAAAGTTAAGCTCTAAATTAAGATCAGTTGCACCCCTCAATGTGCCACATTTCTCACTACAGATCCAAGACCACAAGGTTTTAAATATGAGCGGGAAGTTTAGGCCCCTACAGCTCCAAAATGACTTCGGTTCTGCATAGGGCACAAGGACCTAAAATCTAAGTTTTCATTTTAAAGGCACCCTACACGAGAAAACTTGTACTGTGGAGCTTCAAAATCTCCCACTCTGTACTACCTCCTCCAGTGCCAGCGGGGACTCGGTAGGTCAGTGCCCGCCCGGCCTCCTCGAGCGAACCCCGGCGGCTGCAGAGATTTCTTAAGCGCCCGCATACCTCTCCCCGGCCTCCCCAGCTTCCATTATACACGCCCTCGTTTTCCTCGCGGAGCCCCAGCTCTTTCAGCCACGCATACTGGGGTTGATTGATGAGGAGAGTGGACATGAAGGCGGCAGGCCTGCTCCAAGGTCCGGGGAGCTTGCTGGTCTTTGCAGCGTGCACACACAGCGCGCGGGGTAGGCGCCACATACTGAGCTCAGAATTCGGAAGGAGCCTAAGGCCGGTCGAGTTGCTGAAATAGAGCCCCGCCCCCCGCCCGAGAGAACCCATTGGGCAGACCCGATCCCTCCCACAGGGTACGACCCCGCCACCGCCCCGTCGGCCCCTAGTCTTCCGGAGATGCCTGCGGCTGAATCCTGCCTGGAACAATGGGAGTGCCATAGGGAGGAGTGGGCTGCTGCCATCTGGTGAAAGACTCCGGGAGCCACGGCTCCAGCTAGGAATTCTTTTCAGCAAAATATTGGCTCTGAAGTATAGCAGGCTATAGCAGGGGTTCTGAAACTGTAAAATGCCTGAAGTTACCTGGTGGTCGTGGTAAATGCTCATTCTGATTCAGTAAGTCTGGGCTAGGGTCGGAGAGCCGACATTCCTAACCAGCTCCTTAGCGATGGCGATGCCTCTGGTCCCTGGAGTAGCCAAGGGAGGGTTTGTATTGAGGGGCGGGGGAAGGGTTGTTTGTTTTCACTGTTTTGGTAAATTACAAATGAAAGATTTGTAATTAATGATAAATATTAGATTGTTGCATTTCCTCTATAAATACCCTGCCTAGGTATATTCTTACTTTATTTTTTATTTATTTATTTATTTATTTATTTATTTATTTTGTTTTTTTGGAGACGGAGTTTCGATCTTGTTGCCCGAACTAGAGTGCAATGGCGCGATCTCGGCTCACTGCAACCTCCGCCTCCCGGGTTCAAGCGGATTCTCCTGCCTCAGCCTCCCAGTAGCTGCGATTACAGGTGTGTGCCACCACACCCAGCTAATTTTTTTGTATTTTTAGTAGAAACGGGGTTTCACCATGTTAGCCAGACTGGTCTGGAACTCCTGACCTCTGATCTGCCCACCTCAGTCTCTCAAAGTCCTGGGATTACAGGTGTGAGCCACTGCATCCGTCCTATTCTTGCTTTTTTTTTTTTTTTTTTTTTTTTTTTAGAGGGAGTCTTGCACTGTCCCTGGGGCTGGAGTCCAATGGCTCAATCTCAGCTCACTGCCACCTCCACCTTCTGGGTTCAGGCGATTCTCCTGCCTCAGCCTCCTGCGTAGCTGGGATTTCAGGCGCCCACTACCACACTTGGCCAATTTTTTGTATTTTGAATATTGAGGGGGTTTCACTATGTTGGCTAGACTGGTCTCGAACTCCTGACCTCGTGATCCACCCACCTCAGCCTCCCAAAGTGCTGGGATTACAGGTATGAGCCACAGCACCCGGCTCTTACTTTTAAAGAATAAAGACAGTTTTGATCAATTTCCTTCATTCTCCATTTCTTCTGTCTTCCTACACTATCCTTTCACTCGTGCATGCCCCATCTCATTTCACAATAACTGGGCCAACCCTATAAGAAGGAAATACTAATATCTCAATTGGCATTATTTGAACATGAGTTTAAAATATGCTTGCCCATGCTAGAGTGCCGTGGCAAGATCATGGCTTACTGAAGCCTCAACCTCCAGGGCTCTAGTGATCCTCCTACCTCAACCTCCTGAGTCGCTGGGACTACAGGCATGCTACCACACCCAGCTAATTTTTGTGGGTTTTTTGTAAAGACGAGGTTCCCCCATGTTGCCCAGGCTGGTCTGCACCTCTTGGCTCAAGGGATCTGCCCACCTCGGCCTCCCAAACTGCTGGGATTACAGGCTTGAACCACTGGCCTCCCAAACTGCTGGGATTACAGGCTTGAGCCACCGCTCCTGGCCCCTTTCATCTCTGCATTCAAGCATGAGCTTTATCTCTTCCACCCTTATAATAAAAATGATTTGAACAAACACTCTGCATGTATCAAGCAGCTACCAGAAACTGCAGTTAGTACTAGGCATACATGCAAGATGCTTCCTTTTGTAAATGCTACGGTTTTTTCCTATTAGGGCAAGGACCATCTCTGACTCATCCTTGCATTGCTCCACAGTTCCTAGCATTGTTCCAAGTTTATGCTCACTTATATGAGTGTATGAACAAATGAACCAATGAATAACACCTTCGAAGGAGTAACAATGCCCTATCTGACATCGGTAATCTCTATCAACAACCCTGCTGCTGTCTTCCATCTACACGGAGGACCACAGTGCTAATTTTTCTAATTTTAATTCTCAGACTTCTTTTGTGTGTGTTTTTTTTGTTTTGTTTTGTTTTTTGAGGCAGAGTCTCACTCTGTCGCCAGGTTGGAGTACAGTGGCGCAATCTCAGCTCACCACAACCTCCACCTCCCAGGTTCAAGTGATTCGCCTGCCTCAGCCTCCTGAGTAGCTGGGACTACAGGTACGCACCATCACACCCAGCTAATTTTTGTATTTTTAGTAGAGACAGGGTTTCACCACGTTGGCCAGGATGGTCTCGATTTCCTGACCTTGTGATCCACCCACCTCAGCCTCCCAAAGTGCTGGGATTACAGGCATTAGCCACCGCACCCAGCTAATTCTCAGACATTTTAACTGACTCTCATCACTTTCTATCAGCCAACAAAGATTCTTTGTCTGCATATTCCAAAACCACATTATTTATTCTTTTCTCTTCCATTCACTTCCACGAAATTAAAACACATAGACAGATGCACTGAGGATTAGGAGCAATACATAGTGTCCTCAAGGAGTGTTGGCTTCCCTCTCTTCAAGTCAAGAAGAGAAGTGTGGCCATCCTTCTAAACCAATTCTGGCTGGCTGGGCACAGTGGCTCATACCTGTGATCCCAGAACTTTGGGAGGCCAAGGTGGAAGGATCACTTAGTGATCAGGAGTTCGAGACCAGCCTGGCCAACACGGTGAAACCCCATCTCTACTAAAAATACAAAAATTAGCCAGATGTGGTGGTGCACATCTGAAGGTCCAGCTACTTGGGAGGCTGAGCCTGGAGAATCGCTTAAACCCAGGATGTGGAGGTTGCAGAGCACCAAGATCGTGCCATTCCATTCCAGCCTGGGGGACAGAGCAAGACCCTGTCTCAAAAAATAACTAAATAAGCCGATTCTGGGAAAATAGGCACCAGCAACTGCTCACACTGAAAATAGGGATTGCATCCTTTTTCTACCTTGTTTTTTCAAAACTCCTGTTAGCCCTGCTTAACAGGAGTTCAGGAAAAATCAGAAATGATGAATTGTAATGAGGCTGAGCAGGAAGAGACAGAATTAAATGAATCATATATGAAAGCACTTTGAAAACTGCAAAGCCCTATAGAAATTAAAATGTAGTGGCTAAACTCAGGACACCTTAAAACAGTTCTGTATTAAAAGTGGCAGAGGAACCAGGTACTGTGGCTCACGCCTGTAGTCCCAGCACTTTGAGAGACCAAGGAGGGCAAATCAAGAGTCAGGGCGATCAGGAGTTCGAGACCAGCCTGACCAACATGGTCAAGTGCCATCTCTACTAAAAATACAAAAATTAGCCGAGCCTGGTGGTGTATGCCTGTATTCCCAGCTATTTGGGAGACTGAGGGATGAGAATGACTTGAACCCGGGAGGCAGAGGCTGCAGTGAGCCGAGATTTTGCCACTGCACTCCAGCCTGGGAGACAGAGCAAACTTGTCTCAAAAAGAAGAAAGAAAGAATTTAATAGACAGGAGGCCACCCACGCCGTGTGGGAGACAGAGTTATTACTCAAATCAATCTCTTGGAGAATTCAGGGACTAGTGTTTTCCAAAGATAGTTTGGGGAAGGGATGGAATGGCTAAGCAATGGGTTCTTGCTGCTTACTGGCTGGGGATGCAGTCATTGGGGTGTGGGAAATTGTCCTCAAGCAGGTCAATAGCTTCTGTGTGGGACCACAGAAGCGGTTAGAGCTTCAGGTGGAACCATTGGTAGTCATACATGCAAAATACCTGAAAAGATATCTCAAAATGCCAATCTTAGGGTCTACAATAGTGATGTTATCTGGAAGAGTAATTGGAAAAGTTGCGTACCTTGTGACCTCTGGGATAATGACTGGCAACGGTTTATGTCTACACCTTAGCAGAATTCAGCCTCCTTTATCCTTCTACCCTTGTGATTTCTTATTAGCTTTACAAAGGCGGTTGGCTTTTGGGGAAGGGTTATTATCATTTAAACTATAAACTAAATATCTCCCAAAGTTACACTGACTGGCCCAAGCCCAGGAATAATTAAGGGCAGCTTGAAGGCTAAAAGCAAAATAGGGGTTAGCTAGATCAGATCTCTCCCGCTGCCGTAATTTTCTCCCTGTTACAATTTTTGCAAAGGCGATTCCAAGATAATCTTTAAAGAATGGGGTGGGTTGAGGGAAGGGCCTTCCAGGCCGAGTGAACAGCAAATGCAGAGGGCTTGCCTGAGGAACAACAGGTTCAGCGCGCCAGCGGCTGGGCAGGGGGACACACCAGGACCAGTGACCTGGTGCCCAGTCCACATAACCTTGTTTGCCATTGTAAAAAGTAAAATAGAGGTTCCTCTTCAAAGACTTTCCTCCCCATCTAATTAGGAATAAATAGTAACCTCTCTTAAAAGCAAAATTTATTCAAAGACCTGTGCTAACATTCTTAAATATCTGCTAGCTATAATAAAATAAATGTAGTTTATGTTCTTAGCTCCCACAATTTAGCCTAAATTTTTTGCCCTGGCATGCTTATACTAGTCCAAGCAAGCATTAGGTCATAGCCTGTTCCTCTTCCTTATTTAAAAGTGTTTTTGTCTTTCTCCACATTCCACAAGGTACTTCTTCCTTCCTTTGTTCTCCTCTACCTTTGCCTCTTTTAAAAAGTTCCAAGTTGCTAGCCAATCCCGAGGAATACAAAATGTGAGGTCCTGTTCCAGCCAATAAAAACCAGCCACAGCAGTAAGGTAAACGCCTCAGCTTACAAATGACCCTGTCTCCTTTGTTCAGTGTACTCTCCTGGCAAAACTGCTGGTGGGCGTACCCTTTCTGCAGAAAGTAAAAATGGCCTTACTCAATAAATTAAATTTATGTTCAAGTGCTATTTCTTTATGACACCGAAAAACAAACATTTCAAACACCATGCTGAGAACTCAGTCCTTGTTTTGGGGAGGGGTGCACTTGGAAGATTCCAGCTAAGGTACAATCGTCCCTCGGTATCTGCCTGTCATTGTTTTCAGGACCCCCACAGATACCAACATAGGCCATGCTCGAGCCCCTTATATTATGTGGTGGTGCACAGTGTGTCCTTCCCATCCGCAGGTTTGGCATCTGTGGATAGGGAGTGGATACGGAGGGCGGACTATACCGCTTGAAAGGCTTCCCTGGAAGCAATATGTAGAGTGGGTAGCGGAGGAGCAAGAATGGAAGCAAGGAGGCTTGTCCAGAGCATACAGGCGAAGGATGTACGGCCAAGGGGGGAATCCCAGACGACCGCGATTCGTGACATATTTTTGTTTGCACGAAAATAAAGTTTGAAAGAAAAGTGTTGGGGGAACAAGGGATTCATTTTCCCACGGTAGTTGAAATGCAATGGCTACGCCTCAAGCCGCTGCAACATGCTGGCCTCCGTGCGGGGGCGCCCAAACAGGCGCGCCGCCGGGCCTTCCGGCCGCACCGCCGGAAGTGCTCTCCTGACCCTCCGCTGCGCAGCTCATCGCACCGCAGGAAGATGGCGTTGGAGGTTGGCGACATGGAAGATGGGCAGCTTTCCGACTCGGATTCCGACATGACGGTCGCACCCAGCGACAGGACGCTGCAATTGCCGGTGAGTGTGAAAGGAGGGTGGGTTATCGTGGCTGGGCGCGCCGAGCCTGGGCCGCGGAAAGCGCGCAGGCAGCGGTGAGGGTGAGGGGTGAGAGCTAGGAGCCCGGTCCGGACCGGGCTGCTCGGTCAGTGGCGGCAGAAATGGCGAGCAGGCGTCCCCCGGGCGGGCTCACGGAGCCCGGGCTGCAGGGGCCGGCAGCGAGGGGCGGAGGCGGCGGCAGCGGCTGGGCGTGCGAGCCCCAACCTGGCGGCTCCCTGCGAGGTCGGGCGCGCGAGCCCTGGCGCCTCCTGGAGGCTGGCTTGGCGGCTGTCTCTTGGCGGTCTCACCTCCACCTACCGCTCTTTGTTTTTTTCTAAACTTAGGGCTTCCCCACTCCAGCGCCGCTAGGTGACCATTAAGGGGCAGATTTTGCCAGATGTGTAGCATCTGGGGACATCGGCCTGAAACAGCCTGTGGTGCTCCTTTTCTCCCTGAGACAGAGACTGAGGCCCAGGAATGAAGTTTATCAGAGTTCACTTAAAGAGCTGGTTTTCCTTGTTTCCACCGAACCTAGCTTTGTCATGCGGTACCATGGCACTAGGTTTTTGTGGTAGCTTCTCTGGTTTTGTTTGTTGTTTTAAGACAGAGCCTCACTCTGTCACCCAGGCTGGAGTGTAGTGGCGCAGTCTTGGCTCACTGCAACCTCCGCCTCCCGGGTGCAAGCGATTCTCCTGCCTCAGCCTCCCGAGTAGCTGGGATTACAGGGGCCTGCGGCCACGCCCGGCTAATTTTTATATTTTTGGTAGACAAGGAGTTTCACCATGTTGGCCAGGCTGGTCTCGAACTCCTGCCTCAAGTGATCCACCCGCCTTGGGCTCCTGAAGTGCTGGAATTACAGGCGTGAGCCACCGCGCCCAGCCTAGTTTTTGTATTTTTATTAGAGACGGGGATTCTCCATGTTGGCCATGGCTGGTCTTGAACTCCTGACCTCAAGTGATCCACCTGCCTCGGCCTCCCAAAGTGCTGTGATTAGAGGCGCGAGCCACCGCGCCGGGCCCAGCTTCCCTGCTTTCTAAACGGTAATTTGTCTTGACTGCCTTAGTAGGTAGCAACCTCTTTGAGGGGGCTTTGGTGCCAGATTGCCTGTGTTCAGATCCTGGGGCCACCGATGTGTGACCTACAGCAGGTTTATTTAGCCTAACTGCTTTTTGTCTCCATCTATGGAATTGGCATGATGTTCCACTGATAGGGTTATTGCAAGGATTCTATGGAGCATACAGTGCGCGGTAATGCCTGAAAAGTGTTATCTCTGATCATTATTTGAAGATAGTGGGAGATAGATCCTCCCTACTTGCGTTTCCAGCGTAGTAGGAGTTTTAACAAATACAAATACTTGCTTTTGCATATAAATGTTTAGGAAATTAGTACCAAGATATTTTGTTTTTCAATCTCAGGTTGTTTTTACATAAATTGACCCATGACTTGGTAAATAAACTTAATGCTGTGGACTGTGGGGTTTTAAAAATATGCCCAGGCCGGGTGCGGTGGCTCACGCCCGTAATCCCAGCACTTTGGGAGGCCGAGGCAGGTGGATCACGAGGTCAGGAGATTGAGACCATCCTGGCTAACACAGTGAAACCCCGTCTCTACTAAAAATACAAAAAAATTAGCCGGGCGTGGTGGCAGGCACCTGTAGTCCCAGCTACTTGGGAGGCTGAGGCAGGAGAATGGCCTGAACCCGGGAGACAAAGCTTGCAGTGAGCCAAGATCGCACCACTGCACTCCAGCCTGGGTGACAGTGCGAGACTCCCTCTAAAAAAAAAAAAAAAAAAAAAACATGCCCAGCCTAGGCAATATGGCAGAACCCCATCTCTACAAAAAATGCAAAAAAAAAAAAAAATTAGCTGGTTATGGTGAGGGTTGCCTGTAGTCGCAGTCCCTCAGGAGGCTGAGGTAGGAGGATTGCTTGAACCTGGGAGGTTGAGGCTGCGGTGAGCCATGATTGCTCCACTGCACTCCAGCCTGGGCCACAGAACAAAACTTTGTCTCAAAAAAAAAAAGTAACAATTATTATGTATGTCATTTTAAAACATTCTGACAATAACTGAAAAGTTTGAAATCTTTTAAAGGTGACAAGAACTTTGGTAATATAGTAAAAGGATATCTTAGAACAAAGTGCTGCATTAGTTGTAAAGATAAGAATTTGTGGCTTTTAAATTGGCGAATTCCATGTGGAACTTAGAAAAGTAAGGATTTGATTGGTCTCAGACTTGTCTTTGAAGATCAGTTCCTTTTGGAATGGCGCGGTTGAATCTCTAAATTTTTAAAAATTAGGTAGGTGGAGTTTATGTGTTTTGTGAAATGGATTGTGTTTCTTTTCACTTGCAGAAAGTGCTAGGTGGCGACAGTGCTACGAGGGCCTTCCAGAACACAGCAACGACATGTGCGCCAGTATCACATTATCGAGCTGTTGAAAGCGTGGATTCAAGTGAAGAGAGTTTTTCTGATTCAGATGATGATAGCTGTCTTTGGAAACGCAAACGACAGAAATGTTTTAACCCTCCTCCCAAACCAGAGCCTTTTCAGTTTGGCCAGAGCAGTCAGAAACCACCTGTTGCTGGAGGAAAGAAGATTAACAACATATGGGGTGCTGTGCTGCAGGAACAGAATCAAGATGCAGTGGCCACTGAACTTGGTATCTTGGGAATGGAGGGCACTATTGACAGAAGCAGGCAATCCGAGACCTACAATTATTTGCTTGCTAAGAAACTTAGGAGGGAATCTCAAGAGCATACAAAAGATCTAGACAAGGAACTAGATGAATATATGCACGGTGGCAAAAAAATGGGATCAAAGGAAGAGGAAAATGGGCAAGGTCATCTCAAAAGGAAACGACCTGTCAAAGACAGGCTGGGGAACAGACCAGAAATGAACTATAAAGGTCGATATGAGATCACAGAGGAAGATTCTCAAGAGAAAGTGGCTGATGAAATTTCATTCAGGTGAACATTTGAATTACAAATAAGTACTTGACCAGATGGCTTCTATTTACAGGAAATAAATGCCAAATACTTTAATGATATGTTCCCCTCTTTTTTTTTTTTTTTGAGATTTTTTTTTCTTTTTCTTTTTCCTTTTTTCTTTTTTCTTTTTGTTTTTTTTGAGACAGCGTCTTGCTCTGTCACCCATGCTGGAGTGCAGTTAGTTGCTCACTGCAACCTCCGCCTCCTGGCTCAAGGGATTCTCCCACCTCAGCCTCCTGAATAGCTGGGACCACAGACACGCACCCCCACACCCAACTATTCTTTGTATTTTTAGTAGAGACAGGGTCTTACCATGTTGTCCAAGCTACTCTCGAACTCCAGAGCTCAAGGGATCCACCCGCCTTCGCCTCTCAAAGTGCTGGGATTACAGGCGTGAGCCAAGAGCTGGCCTAATTTATTTTTTTTTGGAGGGGAGAGGATCTCACTCTGTTGCCCAGGCTGGAGTGCAGTGCTACAATCACACCTCACTGGAGCCTAGAATTCTTGGGCTGAAGGGATTCTTCCACCTCAGCTTCCTAAGTAGCTGGGACTACAGACTCAGGCCATGATGCCTGGCTAATTTAAAAAAAAAAAAAAAAAAGATGGCCAGGCACGGTGCCTCACGCTTGTAATCCCAGCACTTTGGGAGGCCAAGGTGGGTGGATCATGAGGTCAGGAGTTTGAGACCAGCCTGGCCAAAACAGTGAAACCCCGTCTCTACTAAAAATACAAAAATTAGCTGGGCATGGTGGTGGACACCTATAATCCCAGCTACTTGGGAGGCTGAGGCAGGAGAATTGCTTGAACCTGAGAGGCAGAGGTTGCAGTGAGTCGAGATTGTGTTACTGCACTCCAGGGTAGGCAACAGAGCTAGACTCCATCTCAAAAAAAAAAAAAAAAAATTAGGAGTTTCACTATGTTGCCCAGGCTGGTGTCAAACTCTTGGGTGCAAGCAGTCCTCCCACATTGGTCTCCCAAAGTGCTGGGATTATATGCATGAGCCACTGCGCTGTCCGCAGATTTTTTTGTTTTTGTTTTTTAAGAGACGATCTTGCTCTGGTCACTCAACTGGAGTGCAGTAGCACAATCATAGCTCACTGAAGCTGAACTCCTGGGCTCAAGCAATCCTGCCTCAGCTTTCCAGATTGCTGGGATTATAGGTATGAGCCACTGTGCCTGACTTTTTTTGAGGCTTTTTCTTTAAGGAACTGGGGTAATTTGGTTATATGAATACATTTGTATTGTATTTTTCAGTTTGTTTTTTTGGTTTGTTTTTTTAGACAGTCTTGTTCTGTCACCCAGGCTGGAGTGCAGTGGTGTTATCTTGGCTCACTGCAACCTCCCCTCCCGAGTTCAAGCAATTCTCGTGTCTCAGCCACCTGGGTAACCTGGATTATAGGCATTCACCACCACATTCAAATACTTTTTTTTGTTTTGTTTTGTTTTTGTTTTTTGTGTTTTTAGTAGAGATGGGGTTTCAGTATGTTGGCCGGGCTGGTCTTGAACTCCTGGCTTCAAGTGATTTGCCTGCCTTGGCCTCCCAGAGTGCTGGGATTACAGGCATGAGCTGCACACCAGCTGTATTTTCTTAAATTTGAACAAGCCTGATAGAATAATTTTGCAGACTTTTATGAACTGTTAAACAACTCGTTGCATTTAGTGCCATAGAGCTTTTTAAATAAAGCATATCTTTTTAAATCATGAGTTGTTTTTGTTTGTTTAGTGTTTTCAAGAAATTATCCCTTTTTTCTTAACTTTGAGGTATAATTTACAGATAATAATATTCACCCATTTCTAGTGTTAATTTTTTTAGGAAACATATCAAGTTGTATAACCATCACCTTTGAAACATTTCCGTCACCCAGTAAGATCCCTTATGTCCCCATGCCAATTTACAGTTAATCCCTGTTCTCATCCCAGATAACTGCTAATCTACTTTCTATCTGTATAAATTTGCCTTTTCTGGTATTTCATATAAATGGTGTCATGTAGTATGTAATCTCGTGCTTTGCTTCTGTCACCTGATGTTATGTTTTTGTTTTTTTGTTGTGTGTGTGTGTGTGTGTGTGTGGTTTGTTTATTTGAGACAGAGTGTCACACTGTTGCCCAGGCTGGAGTGCAGTGTCATGATCTCAGCTCACTGCAACCTCCGCCTCCCGGGTTCAAGCAGTTCTTGTGCCTCAGCCTCGTGAGTAGCTGGGATTACAGGCATGTGCTACAACACCCAGCTAATTTTTATATTTCTTAGTAGAGACAGGGTTTTGACATGTTGGCCAGGCTGGTCTCAAACTGCAGACCTCAGGTCATCCGCCCACCTCGGCCTCCCAAAGTGGTGGGATTAGAGGCGTGAGCCACTGTGACTGGCCAGTGTTATGTTTTTGAGATTGATCCGTGGTGTAGCAGGAGTCAATACATTTTTATTGTGTGTGTATATATGCATATATTCATATTGATTATTCTACTTTTTGGCTATTATGAATAATGCTGTTATGAACCTTCACATCCAGATCTTTAAACATATATTTTCATATCTTTGTTTTGTTTTGTTTTAGATGGAGTCTCGCTCTGTCGCCCAGGTTGGAGTGCAGTGGCACGATCTCAGCTCACTGCAACCTCCACCTCCTGGGTTCAACCAATTCTCCTGCCTCAGCCTCCCTAGTAGCTGGGATTAGAGGCGTGTGCACCACGCCCAGCTAATTTTTTTTTTTTTTTTTTTTTTTTTTTGTATTTTAGTAGAGACAGGGTTTCACCATGTTGACCAGGCTGGTCTCAAACTTGTAACCTCAGATGATCCACCCTCTTCAGCCTCCCAAAGTGTTGGGATTGCAGGCGTGAGCCACCTCACCTGGCCATATTTTCATTTCTTTTGGGTAAATGTCCAGAAGTAGAATTGCTTGGTGTATGGTAAATTTACAATTCATGTATTTTTACCAAGTTCAGATTTTGAATTAACATTTTCATTAGCTCTAAATCACTAATGAACAGTGTCACAAATTTGAAAACAGGTATGGTTCAAGAGTAATGCAACTGGTAGGAAAACAAGTATTTACTTTCCAGGCAAACCTATCTGAACACCAGTACTTGATTTTTAAAATACTGGGGAAGTTTGGAATTTGAGTGCTGGAAAGGAACTTAGAGATGTTGTAAACCAAAACCTTCATTTTACAGATTAATATTAGACCTGGAACTAAACCCTGATCCTCATGTTCCTAGTGTCTATCTCTCTTTCCACAAAAATACACTGCCTCCCGTTGAGAAGAAACAAAGGATGCCAAGTCTGAATTCTTTTTTTTTTTTTTTTTTTTTTGAGACGGAGTTTCGCTCTTGTTGCCCGGGCTGGAGTGCAGTGGTGCAATCTCAACTCACTGCAACCTCTGCCTCAGGGTTCAAGCAGTTCTCCTGCCTCAGCCTCCCGAGTAGCTGGGATTACAGGCATGCGCCACCGCACCCAGCTAATTTTGTATTTTTTGTAGAGACAGGGTTTCTCCACGTTAGGCTGTTCTCTCAAACTCCCGACCTCAGGTGATCTGCCCACCTCAGCCTCCCAAAGTGCTGGGATTACAGGCATGAGCCATGGCACCCAGCTGAATTCTTGATCTGTTGAGAGTGTGAGCTTTGACACTGGAAGAATTACTTAGGCTACCTATGTTTCTAAAATCTCAATGACAAAATGAAAATGTACATTCTTTTTTTTTTTTTTCCGAGATGGAGTTTTGCTCTTGTTCCCCAGGCTGGAGTGCAATGGCGCGATCTCAGCTCACCGCAACCTCTGCCTCCCAGGTTCAAGCAATTCTGCCTCAGCCTCCCGAGTAGCTGGGATTACAGGCATGCGCCACCAGGCCTGGCTACTTTTTTTTTGTATTTTTAGTGGAAACGGGGTTACTCCATGTTGGTCAGGCTGGTCTCGAACTCCTCACCTCAGATATCTGCCCAGCTCGGCCTCCCAAAGTGCTGGGACTACAGGCGTGAGCCACCGTGCCTGGCCGGTATCTTGTACATTCTTGAGAGAATCAACTGGCATAGTGCATGTAAGGTTCTTAGGATTATGCTTACTGTAATAATAATGAGCCATCAGTAAATATTAGCTATTTCTATTTTTTGTTCTGAGGCAGGGAGTCTATGAGGGAAAGGTCCTATTCTATTGTAAAGCTCCAGCCATCTCTGGAGTTAGAGAGCCTTAGCTTTTAGGCATAATAATTGAAAGCATATATGTCTGTCATTTATTTTGACAATAGTGGACTGGCTTTATCTTCTTTTGCATTCAGGCCTGCATTCGTCGTGCTGTATGTGCATTTTGAAATATACTGCAATACAGTATGGCAAATAAAGAAGCCAAATATGAGAGTTTAGATGGAAACTTGAGGTTACCATCTCCTGTGACCAAAGATTAGGAATGTTTACATGTCAGTGATTCCAAGATTAAATATTGAAGATTTAGGAAACCAGGTGTTGCTGGAATCAGATTTTATTCTAGCTGGGGACTAAGCTGGAGACTCAGGTAGATTTCTTCAACTTTGTACAACAAACAGAGGTTAATTTTACTTATTTGTTTCTCATCAGGTTACAGGAACCAAAGAAAGACCTGATAGCTCGAGTAGTGAGGATTATTGGGAACAAAAAGGCAATTGAACTTCTGATGGAAACTGCTGAAGTTGAACAAAATGGTGGTCTCTTTATAATGGTAAGACTGCTTAACCGTTTTTGTTTTTGTATTGTTTCTCCTGTGGTTTTGTTTTTGATTACAAATTTAACTTGGTCTTTGTTGGATCTCTGATTTATCATGCCTTCTTACAGTATGTTTGAGGTTTTTAAACTATTATCAACAGTGAAGACTGGGTTTAAAAAAAAAAATCAGTGGCTGGGCGCAGTGGCTCACGCCTGTAATCTCAGCACTTTGGGAGGTTGAGGTGGGCCTATCACCTGAGTTTGGGAGTTCCGAGACCAGCCTGACCAACATGGAGAAACCCTGTCTCTACTAAAAATACAAAATTAGCCAAGCATGGTGGCGTATGCCTATACTCCCAGCTACTCAGGAGGCTGAGGCAGGAGAATCACTTGAATCCGGGAGGCCAGAGGTTGCGGTGAGCTAAGATGGTACCCTTGCACTCAAGCCTGGGCAAAGAAGCAAAACTCCATCTGGAAAAAAAAAATTAATACAGTTATAGACTGTATTAATTATACTTTCCTGACAAAAGAAAACAGATAAATTGTAGCCTGTTACTGTATAGTCACCAAAACATTTCTTACATGATTCGTTAAAGGTAGGGGTTGAATTTTTTTTTAATTAATTTTTTTTTTTTTTTTTTTTTTTGAGAAGGAGTCTTGCTCTGTCGCCCAGACTGGAGTGCAGTGGTTCAATCTTGGCTTACTGCAACCTCCGCCTCCCGGGTTCAAGCGATTCCCCTGCCTCAACCTCCCAAGTAGCTGAGATCACAGGCGTGCACCACCACACCTGGCTAATATTTGTATTTTTAGTAGAGATGGGGTTTCACCATGTTGGCCAGGCTGGTCTGAAACTCCTAACCTCAGGCAATCCACCCACCTCGGCCTCCCAAAGTGCTGGGATTATAGGCGTGAACCACTGCACCCGGCCAAGGGGTTGAAATTTTAAGACAATAGAGTCTAGGGGAGCCTAGGAGCTCAGATATTGAGAATATGGGTTTTAGAGTTTAGGTACCCTTTTTTACTTCTAGATTTTCAGCATATTAATTGAAATTTGGCTAAGTTGTTTGACTCCCTGGAGCCTCAGTCTCCTCAGCTGTAAAATGGAGATTAGTCCTACTTTGTAAGGAGTAGAGGAGATGATGCACGTAAAGTACTGACCACGGTGTCCAGCACTTTAGCAATGGTAAACAGAACTATTCTTTTTGGTTCACTTAATTCATGCGTTCTTGAAAAAGAGAGCAAAAAAAGAACTTTTTTTGTTTGTTTTTTGAGACGGGGTCTCACTCTGTCAACCAGGCTGGAGTGCAGTGGTGCGATCTCAGCTCACTGCAACCTCCGCCTCTGGATTCAAGCAATTCCCCTGCCTCAGCCTCCCGAGTGGCTAGGACTACAGGCATCTACCACCACGCTTGGCTAATTTTTGTATTTTAATAGAGGCAGGTTTTCACCATGTTGCCTAGGCTGGTTGAGAACTCCTGAGCTCAGGCAATCCACCCGCCTCAGCCTCCCAAAGTGCTAGGATTACAGGCTTGAGCCACTGCGCCCGGCCAACACTTTTGTTGTATGGGCACACAGGAAAGCACAAATAGGTACACAGTATTTTTGTGTGTATTAAAATTTCCTGGGTGTAGGAATGAAAGCTGGGGGAAGTCTAAAAAGGGTCCTGGAGCAATAATGGGAGAAAAGTTTGAGAAGCACTTAACTGTTTCAGAATGACAGAAAGAGCTGCTCTGCCTAGGCCAGATCACGAGCACTGGCAGTTGTAGAAGGGTTTGGTACATCTCATTTAATTCAGCTTTCACCACCGGGTGAGGATGAAGGTTTGAATGACTTCCTTGTTTTTTTTACTGGTTAAGTCTGAATAGTATAATGACATCACAAGGGAGTAGATCAATATTGTGCTTTAAACATGGGGAGAAAGAAAACCCAGTTAAGATTGATAGCATTGGCTAAGGAAATAGCCTATGAACATAAATTACAGGAGTCAAAACAGAAGTTAGCAACAAAACAAATTATAATAATCACGAATGCACTGCCATCCCTATTTGTGTCATTGTTAAAAGTACTTCAATTTTCATTCAGTTAAACACAGTTACAGATTTCATCAATATTTTAATACTGTAGTAATAAAACTTTATATTCCAATGAGCTAATGCAGATTTACTGAATATTGGGAAGATGCAAGTTCAAATTTACTTTATTTTATTTTATTTTTTGAGACACAGTCTGGCTCTGTTGCCTAAGCTGGAGTGCGGTGGTGTGATCTTAACTCACTGTAACCTCCCCCTCCCAGGCTCAAGCCATCCCCCACTTCAGCCTCTGAGTAGCTCGGATTGCAGGTGCATGCCACTGTGCTTGGCTAATTTTTTTGTGTTTTTAATAGAGACGGAGTTTCATCATGTTGCCCAGGCTGGTTTTGAACTTGTGAGCTCAAGCAATCTGCCAGCCTCGGTCTCCCAAAGTGCTAGGATTACAGGTGTGAGCCACTATGTCTGGCCCCCAAATTTACTTCTTTGGATACATTCTGTCCTTGAATTTAGTGTTTTCTACATGCCAGGCACTGTTCTAGAGGAAGGAGCTTATGGTGTGGTTGGGGGAGAGGAAGACAGTCTATAAACAATAAGTATAACTTCAAGTACGTTAAAAACTGATACATTGACTGGACACACCTGTAATCCCAGCACTTTGGGAGGCCGAGGAGGGTAGATGGCTTGAGTACAGGAGTTCGAGACCAGCCTGGGCAACACGGTGAAATCCTGTTTCTAAAAAAAAAAAAAAAAAAAAAATGAACATACATATATATATATATATATATATTAGCTGGGCTTGGTAGCACATGTGTTTAGTCCCAGCTCTCCAGGAGGCTGAGGTGAGAGGATCACTTGAACTTGGGAGGTCAAGGCTGCAATGAACCGTAATCATACCACTACACTCTAGCTTGGGTGACAGAGCGAGACCCTGTCTCAAAAAAAATAAAAAGTGATACATCCTATGGTAAAAGAAAGAAATCAGATGGAGCTATAGGGAGTAGTGGAGAGGGGGACGTTGCAGTTAAACTAGAGTGGTCTGGGTAGATGTTATTAAGAATGCGCCATTTGAACGAAGACTTGAGGTGAAGCAGTGACTACTGCTGGAAGAATAGACCAAGTAGAGGCCGGGCGCGGTGGCTCAAGCCTGTAATCCCAGCACTTTGGGAGGCCGAGGCGGGTGGATCACGAGGTCAGGAGATCGAGACTATCCTGGCTAACATGGTGAAACCCCGTCTCTACTAAAAATACAAAAAACTAGCCGGGCGTGGTGGCGGGCGCCTGTAGTCTCAGCTACTTGGGAGGCTGAGGCGGGAGAATGGCGTGAACCCGGGAGGCGGAGCTTGCAGTGAGCTGAGATCACGCCACTGCACTCCAGCCTGGGAGACACAGCGAGACTCCGTCTCAAAAAAAAAAAAAAAAAAAAAAAAGAATAGACCAAGTAGAAGTAACACCCATTGTAGAAGTGAAGGGTGCCCAGCAAGGCCAGAACTGGGGTGAAGTGAACAATTTACTTGCTTTAGGTGCAAAATTTGAGAGTGCCTTAAAAACTCAGTAATCAAAACAAATAATATTTGAATGTACCAATTTCAAAAATCAAAATTAATGCAAAAAATCCATAATGGACAAAATTTTAAAGACAGGCTCTTACCCTGAACTTGGCAAGGCTGCTCTTTCCACCCTAATCTCTACCTAGTTCCTGTCTGAACAAGGGGCCAGTGTGGCAGGAGCAGAGTGCATGAGAGAGTGAGTTGGGATATAAGGTTAGAGAGGTAATTGGGCCAGGTCTAGTGGGAACTTGTTTGCCATCTTAAGGAATTTGCCTTTTACTTTAAATGAGATAGTCCATAGAGGGTTTTGAATGATAAGAAATGCATTTCCTAGGCCGGGCGTGGTGGTTTATACCTGTAATCCCAACACTTTGGGAGGCTGAGGCGGGCGGATCACTTGAGGTTGGGAGTTCGAGACCAGCCTGACCAACATAGCGAAACCCCATCTCTATTAAAAATACACAAAAATTGGCCGGGCATGGTGGTGTATTCCTGTAATCCCAGCTACTCACGAGGCTGAGGCAGGAGAATCGTTTGAACCCAGGAGGTGGAGGTTGCCATGAACCGAGATCACGCCATTGCACTCCAGCCTGGGCAACAAGAGTGAAACTCAGTCTCAAAAAAAAAGAAAAAGAAATGCATTTCCTTTCAGCTGCTGTTTTGAGGGATAAGAGTAGAAGCAGGAAATGCCATTCCAGGTGGGTCTGACCAGCATGGTAGCACTGGGGTGAAGGAAAAGTGGTCAGATTCTGAGTATATGTGGAAGATACAGCCAACAGAATTTCCTAGTGGATTAGATGCAGGATGTAAGAAAAGGAAGAGTCAAGGATTACTCCAAGGTTTTTAGCCAGTTTAAAGAGCAATGTCCAAAAATTCACATTAGCTCCAGAGTCTCAAAAGTCTATTTAACATGAACATGGAAGGCTGTGTATAATGGATTGTTAAATGAAAAGACACAGATTACAAACCAATTGGCCAGGCGCAGTGGCTTACTCGCTTTGGGAGGCTGAGACGGGCATATCACCTGAGGTCAGGAGTTCAAGACGAGCCTGGCCAACAAGGTGAAACGCCATCTCTACTAAAAATACAAAATGCCTGATGTGGTGGCACGTGCCTGTAATTCCAGCTGCTTGGGAGGCTGAGGCAGGAGCATCGCTTGAACCAGGGAGGTAGAGGTTACAGTGAGCAGAAATGTGCCACTGCATTCTAGCCCGGGCAACAAGAACATAACTCTGTCTCAAAAATAAATAAATAAATAAATAAACAAACCAATTTATATAACAGAATCCCATTTGGGTTGGGTTACAAATGTATGTGGCATACAAAAAAGTAAAAAGATGTCCAGGTGTGGTGGCTCACACCTATAATTCTGAGACCAGCCTGGGTGACATGGTGAAACCTAATCACTACAAAAAAATACAAAAATTAGCTGGATGTTGTGGCAAGTGCTTGTAGTCCCAGCTACTCGGGAGGCTAAGGAGGTGGGAAGATCCCTTCAGCCCAGGAGGTCAAGCTGCAGTGAGGTATGATCACACCACTTCACTTCAGCCTGGGCGACGGAGTGAGACTGTGTCAAATAAAAGTAAAAAGATTATGTGTCAAAATGTTACAGTGATTACCTATGGGTAGTGGGATTATGGGTGGTTTTTTTTCTTTTTTCTTTCTTTTTTTTTTCTTTTTGATACAGGGTCTCCCTCTGTCATCCACGCTGGAGTGCAGTGGCACAATCAGGTCACTGCAGCCTCAACCTCCCTGACTCAAGCAGTCCTCCCACCTCAGCCTTCCAAGTAGCTGGGACTGTAGGCTTGAGCCACCGTGCCCAGCTAATTTTTGTAGAGATGAGGTTTTACCATGTTGCCCAGGTTGGTCTCAAACTCCTACAAAAATATGTGTGTGAGTTTTTTGGTTTTTGTTTTTTGGTTTTTGTTTTTTTTTAGACAGAGTCTTGCTCTGTCATCCAGGGTGGAATGCAGTGGTGCCATCTCACCTCACTGCAACCTCTGCCTCCCAGGTTCAAGCAATTCTGCCTCAATCTTCTTAGTAGCTGGGATTACAGGCATATCCTACCATGCCCAGCTAATTTTGTATTTTTAGTAGAAACAGGGTTTCACCCTGTTGGCCAGGCTGGTCTCAAACTCCTGACCTCAAGTGATCCACCCGTCTTGGCCCCCCAACCCACGAGCCACTGCGCCCGGCCACACGTGTGTATATGTACCTATTTCCTTATTTTTAAAAATTCAGTTGTTTGAATGGCAACCAGTTCACATGATAAAACATAAGAAAGAGTATCAAGGGCTGAAGGGAGGAGGCTAAGGAAAATTGATGTGTACAGAGTGTCAGATTTGCAAGATGAAACAGTTTTGTTTTTTTTTTTTTTTTTTTTTTTTTTTTGAGACGGAGTCTGGCTCTGTCGCCCAGGCTGGACTGCAGTGGCCGGATCTCAGCTCACTGCAAGCTCCGCCTCCCGGGTTTACGCCATTCTCCTGCCTCAGCCTCCCGAGTAGCTGGGACTACAGGCGCCCGCCACCTCGTCTGGCTAGGTTTTTTTTGTGTGTTTTTTAGTAGAGATGGGGTTTCACCGTGTTAGCCAGGATGGTCTTGACCTCCTGACCTAGTGATCCGCCCGTCTCAGCCTCCCAAAGTGCTGGGATTACAGGCTTGAGCCACCGCGCCCGGCCGATGAAACAGTTTTGGAGATCATTTTATAACAGTGTAAATATACTTTACTGCTGAACTGTACACTTAAAAATTGTGAAGACAGTAAAAATTTTTGTCATGTGTTTATTATCACAGTAAAAAATCAGAAGAGTAAAAGGTATGTAGTGAGAGGCTACCCGACCACATGTATCCTCGAGCCACTCAGACTCCTCCCCAACACACATTATTATTTTTTTGAGATGGAGTCTCGCTCTGTCACCCAGGCTGGAGTGCAGTGGTGCGATCTCGGCTCACTGCAACCTCTGCCTCCCGGGTTCAAGCAATTCTCCTGCCTCAGCCTTCTAAGTAGCTGGGATTACAGGCACGCGCCACCATGGCCAGCTAATTTTTATATTTTTAGTAGAGATGGGGTTTCACCATGATAGTCAGGCTGGTCTCAAACTCCTGACCTCATAATCTGCCCACCTTGGCCTCCCAAAGTGCTGGGATGACAGGCGTGAGCCACTGCGCTTGGCTCCAACACACTTTTTTTTTTTACACAGGTGGTCATATACTATACACACTATTCTATACCCTTGCTTTTTTAACTTAATGTATCTTAGAAATCTTATGAAGTATATAAAGAGAGCCCCTCCATTCTTTTTTGCAGTTGCTAGCATTCCAGTGAATGGTTATATCATAATTTGTATTACACATATACACATACGTGTGTGTATATACACATACGTGCTCAGTTGATCTTCATTATTTGTAGATTTTATATTTTCAAATTAGCCTACTTGGTAAAAAGTTATTAACCTCAAAATTAATGCTAGTGGTTTCACAGTCGTTCACAGACGTGCAGTTTCTAAAAAAATTTGAGTTGTCCAACATGCACATGCTTAACTGAGGTCGAACAAGGCAACACTCTGCCTTGTGTCAGCTTCCATACTATAAAATAAATAATACGTTTATCTTCTCCAATTTAAGATAGTATCTATATCATAGACTAAATACCATTATATATTTGGCCTTTTTTCCTGGATTTTCTGTTTTGCTTCACTGATCATTCTAGATTTATTTTGTTACCATACAGTTTTAATTATACAGGGTTTATGATGTGTTTTAACATCTAATAGAATATTCATGGTGGATGCGGTGGCTCGCAACTGTAATGCTAGCACTTTGGGAGGCCAAGGCGGGCAGATCACCTGAGGTCAGGAGTTCGAGACCAGGCTGGCCAACATGGCAATTTCTGTTTCTACTAAAAATACAAAAATTCTCCAGGCATGGTCGTGAGTACCTATAATCCCAGCTACTCAGGAGGCTGAGGCAGGAGAATCACTTGAACCCCGCGGGAGAGGCAGAGGCTACAGTGAGCCAAGATCACGCCATTTCACTCTAGCCTGAGCAAAAGAGTGAAACTCCGTCTCAAAAAAAAAAAAAAAAAAATTTACTGACTTAAGCAGGTGGCAGATAAAAACAGAAAATCCAGTGATTTGTTAGGTCATTTGAGCTGAGTGGCTTATTTTTCTTTGTTACCATATAGATTTTTTAAATCACAGAATTTCAGAGTTAAAAAAGACCAAAGACCTTTGGCCTTCGTTTTATAGATGAAGAAACTGAAACTCATATTTCGGTAATTTACTGGTGTTATCTATTTCATAAGAGTCAGAATCAGGACTGGACTTCAGATCTGGTATTCCTTCTATCTCCTGAATTATGTCCCTGTTAAAAGATGCCTTGACCATTTATGGGAAGAGTATATGCACTTTAACTTTTCTGTTCCTTTTTGTAGAATGGTAGTCGAAGAAGAACACCAGGTGGAGTTTTTCTGAATCTCTTGAAAAACACTCCTAGTATCAGCGAGGAACAAATTAAGGTAATAATAATGTCCTCACCTCTTAAACTCCATCATAATTTGACTTGTAACTCACCCTCTAGCTTCATTTTCTATGAATATCCATTACCTGCTGTGCCTTCAGGGGACTGATTTTGTTACTGTCTTATTCTAAGGAACATTTGTGCCTTTTATTTTATTTATTTTTTATTTTTTTTTGAGGTGGAGTCTCACTCTGTCGCCCAGGCTGGAGTGCAGTGGCGTGATCTCAGCGCCCTGCAACCTCTGCCTTCTGGGTTCAAGTGATTCTCGTGCCTCAGCCTCCCAGGTAGCTGGGATTACAAGCACATGCCACTATGCCTGGCTGATTTTTATATATATATATATATATATTTTTTTTTTTTTTTTTTTTTTTGAGACGGAGTCTGGCTCTGTCGCCCAGGCTGGAGTGCAGTGGCCGGATCTCAGCTCACTGCAAGCTCCGCCTCCCGGGTTTATGCCATTCTCCTGCCTCAGCCTCCGGAGTAGCTGGGACTACAGGCGCCCGCCACCTCGCCTGGCTAGTTTTTCGTATTTTTTAGTAGAGACGGGGTTTCACTGTGTTAGCCAGGATGGTCTCGATCTCCTGACCTCGTGATCCGCCCGTCTCGGCCTCCCAAAGTGCTGGGATTACAGGCTTGAGCCACCGCGCCCGGCCTGATTTTTATATTTTTAGTAGAGACGGAGTTTCACCATGTTGGCCAGGCTGGTCTCAAACTCCTGACCTCAAGCAATCTGCCCATCTGGGCCTCCCAAAGTGCTGGGATTACAGGCGCCCAGCCAGCTTTTTATTTTTTGTAGATACAGGGTCTCGGTATGTTGCCCAGGCTGGTCTTGTACATCTCAGCTCAAGTAGTCCTCCTGCCCCAATCTCCCAAAGTGCTGCAATTACAGGCATGAACCGTTCTTACTTTACCTATACACTTTATTTATTTATTTATTTATTTATTTATTTATTTAATCCTTTGAGACAGGGTCTAAGAATCTAGCTCTGTTGCCCAGGCTGGAGTGCAGTGGCACAATTTCTGTTCACTGCGCAACCTCTGCCTCCTGGGCTCAAATGGTCCTCCCACCTCAGCCTCCAGAGTAACTGGGAGTACAGGTATGCGCCACCACACCCAGCTAATTTTTGTATTTTTTTGTAGAGATGTTGCCCAGGCTGGTCTGGAACTCTAGGCTCTAGTGATCCACCCACCTCAGCCTCCCATAGTGTTGGGATTATAGGCATGAGCCACTACGCCTGGCCTATACAGTCTTTTTCTGTTCCATGTGGAAATAAATAACAAGCATCAAATGCTTAGCTCTAATTATTTGAACAAGCGTAAGGGCAGGCAGTGAGTCTGGAGTGAGTAGTACAGTTAGCACTTCAGCGTGGTGCTATCTCCCACCAAAAAAAAAAAAAGTATGTCCCAGTAATGACAATACCCTACATAACCGCAAGACCCGTTATCACTCCTAAGAGAAATAAAAACAGTTTCATAATATTCAATATCTAGGCCTTATTCCAATTTCGTAATTTGTCCCAAGAATATATTTTACGACCAGGCGCGGTGGCTCAAGCCTGTAATCCCAGCACTTTGGGAGGCCGAGACAGGCGGATCACGAAGTCAGGAGATCGAGACCATCCTGGCTAACCCGGTGAAACTCCGTCTCTACTAAAAAAATACAAAAAACTAGCCGGGCGAGGTGGCGGGCGCCTGTAGTGGAGGCTGAGGCAGGAGAATGGCATAAACCCAGGAGGCGGAGCTTGCAGTGAGCTGAGATCCGGCCACTGCACTCCAGCCTGGGAGACAGAGCGAGACTCCGTCTCAAAAAAAAAAAAAAGAATATATTTTACATACCTTCCTCCTAAGCAGGATACAGTCTAGGTTTCCATATTCCATTTGTTAAATCTCCTTTATTATATATTTTTAATTATTTTATTTTATTTTATTTTTTTGAGACAAAGTCTTACTCTGTTGCCCGAGCTGGAGTGCATCATCACGGCTCACTGCAGTCTTGACCTCCCTGGTCTTAGATGACCCTCAGCTTCCCAATTAGCTGGGACTACAGGCACGCACCACTATGGCCAGCTAATTTTTGTATTTTTTGTAGAGACGGAGTTTCACCATGTTGGCCAGGCTGGTCTTCAACTCCTGGGCTCAAGCAGTCCTCCCACCTTGGCCTCCCAAAGTGCTGGAATTACAGGTGTTAGCCACCTCGCCTGGCCCTCCTTTATTCTTTTTAACCCCACATTTTCCTTCATGATTTAGACCTTTTAAAGAGTTAAGGCCGGTCGCAGTGGCTCAAGCCTGTAATCCCAGCACTTTGGAAGGCTGAGACGGGCAGATCACGAGGTCAGGAGATCGAGACCATCCTGGCTAACATGGTGAAACCCCATCTCTACTAAAAAAATACAAAAAAACTAGCCGGGCAAGGTGGCGGGCGCCTGTAGTCCCAGCTCCTCGGGACTGAGGCAGGAGAATGGCGTAAACCCGGGAGGCAGAGCTTGCAGTGACCTGAGATCCGGCCACTGCACTCCGGCCTGGGCGACAGAGTGAGACTCCGTCTCAAAAAAAAAAAAAAAAAGTTAAAGATGGTGAGGTCAGGCATGGTGGCTCATGTTTGTAATTCCAGCACTTTGGGAGGCCGAGGTGGGCAGATCACTTGAGTTCAGGATTTCAAGACCAGCCAGGCCAACATGGTGAAACCCTGACTCTACTCAAAATACAAAAATTAACCAGGCATGGTGGCGGACGCCTGTAGTCCCTACTAGGGAGGCTAACGCAGGACAATCACTTGAACCTGGGGGAGGTTGCAGTGAGCCGAGATCACACCACTGCACTCCAGCCTGGGTGACAGAGCAAGACTCTGTCTTTTTAAAAAAAAAAAGGAAGAAGAGTTACAGGTGGTTATCTTACAGAATATTTGGTTACTTTATTATATTCTGGTGATTGTCTCCTCCTGGCTTTGTTTAATTCATTCTTCTGTCTCCAGTATTATAAACTGGAAGGTGTAGACTCTAGTTTTTTGGGGGTTTTTTCCCCCCAAGACAGAGTTTCGCTCTGTCGCTGAGGCTGGAGTGCAGTTGCACGATCTCAGCTCACTGCAAGCTCCGCCTCCTGGGTTCACACCATTCTCCTGCCTCAGCCTCCTGTGTAGCTGGGACTACAGGCACCCGCCACCACGCCCAGCTAATTTTTTTATTTTTAGTAGAAATGGGGTTTCACCGTGTTAGCCAGGATGGTCTCGATCTCCTGACCTCGTGATCCACCCGCTTTGGCCTCCCAAAGTGCTGGGATTACAGGCATGAGCCACCATGCCCAGAGACTCTTTAGTATTTTAAGTCATTTTTGTGTTATTGGGAATGTCTTTTATAGACATATTTTAATTTGTTAATCAGAGAACATAATTTGTACTTAGCATTTATTCAAATACTAAAGATTGAGAACTAACCTCTTGCATAGGAAAGAGGTGGTACACATCTAATGCAGCTGTTGTATTTGAGTAGCTCTGTGTTTTCCTTACGATAACAATGGTGATAAAGATTAATAAGAATGTGTCTTTTAGCCATACTGACTGTAATGCTAATGATGACAGATAAAGCCACTTACCTTGAGCTGGTCCAGGTAATTGTATTTTGCATCTGCTCAGTGTTCTTTTTCCTTAAGTTTTCTGGCTGTTCACTTAACAGTCACTTTAAAAGAGTTTGCTATGTTGACATTCCTATAGGAGATGTTACTTTTACTGCAAATCTAAAATCTCTAGTATAGTAACTACTTTTTTCATTTCATTGTAACAACTGTTTCAGTAACATGATTTGTGACAATGTAAGTTTCCTTAGGAACACAACTGTTGAGTGGTAGCAAAGATTATACTCTAATGTTCTCTCCCCTCACCCAAAATAATTCTTGACAAAAGTATGTACTTAAAAGATACCTTCTAAGTAACTAAACCTTGGACAAACCATATTCTCAGGCAGGAGAGAAGAAATACTGTAACATTTATTGATTTCCTCCCACTGGACCAGAGATTAATATTATGTAACTTAATCTTCACATTGTATCACTGTGGGTGTTACTTTGTTATGCATATGAAGAATAATCAAAATTATATGCCTGAGATCACACAGACCACTCTGACTCCAAACCCATGCTGGAGTTACTTTCACTGTATTATGTCTTTGTAATTCAGTAATTCCAGCTCATTTAGGGAAAGGATTTTAATGCTAGAAAGTTTTTATGTTAAACTGCCAGAAACTTTGCATTATAATAAGAAAATATAGAAACATTTGGAATATCTAATAATAGGGACATATTGATTTACAAGGACATTCTTTTGTTTGTTTGTTTGTTTGTTTGTTTGTTTTTTGAGATGGAGTCTCGCTCTGCCTCCCAGGCTGGAGTGCAGTGGCCGGATCTCGGCTCACTGCAAGCTCTGCCTCCCGGGTTCACGCCATTCTCCTGCCTCAGCAAGACGGAGTCTCACTCTGTCCCCTAGGCTGAATGAAGTGCAATGGCACGATCTTGGCGCACTGCGTCCTCCGCCTCCCAGGTTCAAGCAGTTTTGTCACCTCAGCCTCTCGAGTAGCTGAGATTACAGGCGTATCACCACACCCGGCTAATTTTTGTATTTTTAGTAGAGACGGGGTTTCACCATGTTGGCCAGGCTTGTCCCAAATTCCTGACTTCAGGTGATCCACCCTCCTTGGCCTCCCAAAGTGCTGGGATTACAGGCGTGAGCCACTGCGCCTGGTCAAAAAATTCTTTTTAAAAAGAGACTGTTTCACTCTGTCACCCAGGTCTCACGCCGTGTTGCTCAGGGTGGTCTTGAACTCTGGGGCTCAAATGATGTTCATGCCTTGGCCTCTCAAAGTGCTGGGATTGCAGGTGTGAGCCAGTGTACCCGGCAGTTTTGTTTTGAAGAGATAGATCTCCTGCTGTCACTCACACAGGAGTCCAGTGGCACTATCATAGCTCAGTGTAGCCTCAAACTCCAGGGCTCAAGTGACCCTCTTGCCTCACCCTCCCAAGTAGCTGGGACTACAGGCACATGCCATCACTCTCGGCTTTTTTAAATGTTTTGTAGAGACAGGGTCTTTCTGTATTGATCAGTCTAAACACCTGGCCTTAAGCAGTCCTCCTGCCTGGGCCTCCCAAAGGCCTGGGATTACAGGTGTGAGCCACCATGCCTGACCAATACAATTTTATTATACATAATTTATTTCAGATGCTACCCAAATGATGATGTTACAATTATTCTTTTCATTGCTGTGTTGCTAACAGTCACCGTATGTAGAACTTAGAAGCCAGAACTTGACTGAATGGATTTGTTTTCCTGTTTTAAAATTCCATTTGGGTACATGACCTCACAATTAAGTTTTGTTTTAAAAAATATAAAGTTTTCTGAAGGGAAAAAGCAATAGTTAAAACTTTATTTACTTTGTTCAAAAAAAAAAAAAAAAAAAGCTCAGCTAAAACACTAGAGTTAGATCCTTAACTTCCTTAACTTGGAGAGTAAAGTATATATAGATATGGATGGGAAGGGGGAAATTTTCCCTCAAATTACCTGCCTGCCTTTGTGATAAAGATATTAACAACAATTGCCAGGCATGGTGGCTCACGCCTGTAATCCCAGCACTTTGGGAGGCTGAGTTGGGCAGATCACGAGGTCAGGAGATCGAGACCATCCAGGCTAACACAGTGAAACCCCGTCTCTACTAAAAATACAAAAAGTTAGCCAGTTGTAGTGGCAGGCGCCTGTAGTCCCAGCTACTCAGGAGGCTGAGGCAGAAGAATGGTGTGAACCCAGGAGGTGGAGCTTGCAGTGAGCCAAGATTGTGCCACTGCACTCCAGCCTGGGCAACAGAGCGAGACTCCGTCTAAAAAAATAAAAAGATACTAACGTATTGCAACAACATTTTGGGAACCATTTCCCACTTTGTTCTATTAAATTCATAACGCATGGGAATAAAGTTTCTTTTTATTTTGTTTATTGTTTTTTCTTTTAATTTTTGAGATGGAGTCTCCTAGCTCTGTCGCCCAGGCTGGAGTGCAGTGGTGCGATCTTGGCTCACTGCAACCTCTGCCTCCCACATTCAAGCGATTCCCCTGCCTCAGCTTCCCTAGTAGCTGGGATTACAGGCTCGCACCACCACGCCCAGCTGATTTTTTGTATTTTAGTAGAGATGGGGTTTCACCATGTTGCCCAGGATGGTCTCGATCTCCGGACCTCGTGATCCACCTGCCTCGGCCTTCCAAAGTGCTGGGATTACAGGCATGAGCCAGCACGCCCAGCCTAATTTTTGTATTTTTTTTTTAAAAGTAGAGATGGAATTTTACCATATTGGCTAGTCTGGTCTCAAACTCCTGACCTCAAGTGATCTGACCACCTCGGCCTCCTAAAGTGCTAGGATTACAAGCATGAGCTACCGCACTTGGCCAAAGTTTCTTTTTAGTAAGGCTTGCCATGTTTGGAGAGAAAAGGACAGCTTCATAAAATTTATTCGTTGTTACCAAGCATTATACTACTTAGAATTCTTAGCAAGATGCTTGGATGTGCTTCCATATAAAATGAAAATGCTTCTACTTGTGGCTTCTTCATAGTCTTTGAATTAAAGGTAATTGAACTCTTGGAAAAAATTGCAAATCATCACACTTTTGTGAAGTCAGTATAATGGATTTTAAGAATATTGGGCTGGGTGCAGTGGCTCACCCCTGTAAATCCCAGCACTTTGGGAGGCCAAGGCAGGTGGATCGCTTGAGGCCAGGAGTTGGAGACCAGCCTGGGCAACATGGAGAAACCCCATCTCTACTAAAAATACAAAATTTAGTTGGGTGTGGTAGCTCACGCCTGTAGTTCCAGCTACTCGGGAGGCCGAGGCATGAGAATTGCTTGAACCCTGAAAGCAGAGATTGCAGTGAGCCGAGATTGCACCGCTACCCTCCAGCCTGGGCAACAGAGCCAGACTCTGTCTCAAAAAAAAGAAGAAAAAAAAAAAAAAAAGAATGTGGGAGAAATCACCAGCTACTTGGGATGCTGAGGCAGGATGATTGCTTTAGTCCAGGAATTCGAGGCTGCAGTGAGGTTTAATTATACCACTGCACTCCAGCTTGGGTGACAGAGCAAGGCCCCATCTCTATCAAAAACTTTTAAGAAGAAGAATATTAGAGAAATCTTATATGAGTTCAGACTTCATACTTTCACATGTTAGCTCTGTAATTTTGTGCCTCATTTTCCACATCTGAAAACAAAGATAGTATAACTACCTCGTAAGGCTTTTGTGAGGATGAAATGAGTTAATGTGTGTGTAAAGTCCTTAGCAAAATGCCTGGTACATAAAAGTACTCACTTGATAACTGGTAGCGAGCCTCATTATCTTCTGAGTTTACCTTTGTCTTTTCTCACATATGTACCCTCCTTCTCCATCCTCAGTTCCTCCTTTTTAGCAAATACTTTTATTATTTCTCTTCATCAAAACACTCATATTCTGAAGTTTTCCCTTACCCCTTCATTTCAAAGATCTTTACACCTTCCTCTGTTAATTCTGTGTGCTGCTTATAACTATTCAGCATACATTTTAGGAGAGGGTCTCCTTTTTCCCACCATCTTCCATAGTGCTTTTTATAAACAAAAAGGCATTGGGATTTATATTCGTTAAGAATATTAGAGGCACTGGCTTGGCTGCAGCTTTAGGAATCCCTGCCCAGAAGATAATAGGGTCCCAGAAGTGTGTCCTGCCAACACCAGTTTCTTTTTTAAAGCTTTGAACCTTCTTTGTTTTAGTACAGTTTGATGATCCCTAATCTAGAAATCCAAAATGCTCCAAAACTTTGTTGTTTTGGTTTGGGTCTTTTTTTTTTTTTTGAGACACAGTCTTGCTCTGCCACCCAGGCTGGAGTGCAGTGGCACAATCTCGGCTCACTGCAACCTCTGTCTCCTGGGTTCAAATGATCCTCCTTCCTCAGCCTCCCTAGTAGCTGGGACTACAGATGTATGCCACCACACCTGGCTAATTTTTGTATTTTTAGTACAGACAGGGTTTCACCATGTTGGCCAGGCTGGTCTGCAACTCCTGACCTCAAGTGAACCACCCACCTCCGCCTCCCAAAGTGCTGGGATTATAGGCATAAGCCACCATGCCCAGCCTTCATTTAGGAAATTTTTAACTGTAGAGATGATACGTTATGGTAGAATAAGCATGGGCCCTAAACCTAGCACTAGGCTGGGTTTAAATCAGTTCAACCTTTACTTGCAGTGAGTACTTACTTAATATCTTGAACTCCATCTTAATAAGGAGCCTAATGATATTTGCTAATTTTTGGTAAGAAATGGAGATAATGATTTTAAAGGGACAGGCATGGAATAAACTTTTAATACGTGGTAGTTCTTGCTTACTAAAGTTGTTCCTTTATTACAGGACATTTTCTACATTGAAAACCAAAAGGAATACGAAAATAAAAAAGCTGCTAGGAAGAGGAGAACACAAGTGTTGGGAAAAAAGATGAAACAAGCTATTAAAAGTCTAAATTTTCAAGAGGATGATGATACATCACGAGAAACTTTTGCAAGTGATACAAATGAGGCCTTGGCCTCTCTTGATGAGTCACAGGAAGGACATGGAGAAGCCAAGTTGGATGCAGAGGAAGCCATTGAAGTTGATCATTCTCATGATTTGGACATTTTTTAAGTACATTTTTGACAGTTTGAGGACTAAGCCTTTCTAAAATAACATTGTAATAAACCATTTTTACTGAGATTGCAATGTTTTGCACTGATAAACATGAGAATCTGGAGGAAAGACAATTGTTTTGTTTAAAATGGTGTATGTGCAGAAAGGAATGCAATTGATAGAACATTTAAGGATATCTCATGTCTGACAATACTTAAGAGTATATAGCACAGGATTTAATTTCTCATTCTGTTGCACGTGCTAATTGTGAGTATTACTAGTTGATAATCAGTTTTGTCTAGGTCATAACATACTATTCGAAAGTTTGCTTTTTCAAGTTTATCTTTGCAGTGAATTATGCTTTGACTTTAAAACATTCCACTAAAATCATAATGGGACATATAAATTATTAAGCTGTTACAAATGCATTCAAATTTGTTTTTTCTGTGTTCTAAGAACTCAGGCAATTTTAAGGATAAAAACTAACATTGGCCAGGCACGGTGACTCACGCTTGTAATTCCAGCACTTTGGGTGGCTGAGGCAGGCGGATCACTTGCGGTCAGGAGTTTGAGACCAGCCAGGCCAACATGGTGAAACTTTGTTTCTACTAAAAATACAAAAACTAGCCAGGCGTGGTTATGCATGCCTATAATCCGAGCTAGTGGGGAGGCTGAGGCAGGAGAATCACCTGAACCCGGGAGGCAGAGGTTGCAGTGAACTGAGATTGCACCACTGCACTCCAGCCTGGGCGACAGAGCGAGACTCCGTCTCAAAAAAAAAAAGATACAGTTAAGAGGTGTATGCTGATGATTCGTCCCACTCATTTGTTTGTCCAGAAGTAAATAAATGTCAGAAATTTTTAAGAGTCTCAGTCTGTCGCCCAGGCTAGAGTGCAGTGGCACGATCTCGGCTTATTGCAGCTGCCATTTCCCAGGTTCAAGTGATCATGTGCCTCAGCTTCCTGAGTAGCTGGGATCACAGGTGTGCACCACCACGCCCAGCTAATTTTTGTATTTTTAGTAAAGACTGTTTCGCCATGTTGTCCAGGCTGGTCTTGAACTCCTGGCCTCAAGTGGTCTGCCCACCTCTGCCTCCCAAAGTGCTGGGATTACAGGCATGAGCCACTGCACCCAGCCTTATTCTTAAATTTAACATGTTTTTTGACTTCTTAATTAACTTGGTTATATACTAAATGTGATCTACTCCTGTGTATTACTACATACTTTAAAAAAATTTTCAAGCTGGGCGTGGTGACACACACCTGTAATCCCAACACTTTGGGAGGCCAAGAGAGGAAGATTGCTTGAGCCCAGGAGTTCGAGATCAACCTGGGCAACATCGTGAGACCCTGTCTCTAGTTTAAAAAAGAAAAAGAAAAACAAACATTCCCAGTGGCAGCCTGCCTAAGACTGTTTTACCTTATGTTAAGGAAGTTAGGTATTTCAAATGTTACATATGCCGGCACAGTGGCTCATGCCTGTAATCCCAGCACTTTGGGAGGCCGAGATGGGTGGATCATTTGAGGTCAGGAGTTGAAAACCAGCCTGGCCAACATGGTGAAACCCCATCTCAACTAAAAATATAAAAAATTAGCCAGGCATGGTGGTGCATGCCTGTAATCCAGCTACTTGGGAGGCTGAGGCAGGAAAATCGCTTGAACCTGGGAGGCAGAGGTTGCAGTGAGTCGAGATCATGCCACTGCACTCGAGCCTGGGCGACAAAGCAAGACTTTGTCTCAGTAATAATAATAATGAAATATTACATGTGCATGAAGTTTTAAATTACTCATTAATGAAGAAAATAAAGGTAGTTTAGACATTCCAAGAGTTAACTGTAGTTTACAAAAATATATTAAGCAAAAATATGCTTGATATATTAAGCAGAAATTTTGTTTGTTAAGCAAAAATGTAAAATTCAGCAATTATAAACTATTCCTTCAGACAATGTACTTGAAGTCTTTCGGTAGTTCTGAGAATATGGTCATTGAAGTTGGATCTAAGAGGAAAGTGGTTATCGGTTGCTTTTTATTTATAAAGAATGCAAAAATAAAATTAGATTTTTGGCAGTCCTTAATGAGCTTCAAGTGATTATAATTTTAAATCTTGAATGTTTTTTCATAAAATTGCTATAACCAAGAAAAATATTTTTAAAAGGTAACTGGATATTGACTCAAAACAATTTATGGGAGGTGATTTTAGAATTAGTACATTAAGAAAGATAATCTGAGTACTTAAATGCCACATATTATAAATATTGCCAATTTTTCTAGCAAAATTATGCCTTTTTAAGGGCATTGATGCCTGAAGCTACTTTATCTTCGTCAAGATTGTTTCTTCTCCACACTTTCCTGGTTTTTTATCAATAGTTTTTTTTTCTTTTTTTTTTTTTTTTTTGAGAGGGAGTTTTCACTTTTGTCGCCCAGGCTGGAGTGCAATGACGCGATATCAGCTCACTGCAACCTCTGCCTCCTGGGTCAAGCGATTCTCCTGCCTCAGCCTCCCAAGTGGCTGGGATTACAAGCACACGCCACCACACCCAGCTAATTTTTTTGTATTTTTAGTAGAGATGGAGTTTCACCATGTTGGCCAGGCTGGTCTTGAACTCCTGACCTCAGGTGATCCACCTGCCTCAGCCTCCCGAAGTATTGGGATTACAGGTGTGAGCCACCACACCTGGCCAATAGTTGTTTCTTTAACATTTGAAAACCATTCAGATTTCTGGCTTGTGTTGCATCCTACTGCCATACAGAAAACAGTGCTTCAATTTTTAAGGTTATTTATTTCTTTTTTTCAAAGTTTAGGTTTTTATTGAATATGCTATAAAAGAGGTTTAGTCAAAAAGACCAAAGCCCATGTCCTTATCAGACTCCTCAGATTGTTCTTTCTTTGCTTCCACTTTTTTTCAACTGAAGCAGTAGCAGTGGAGTGGGCAGGACCTCCAGCTACTGCAGGTCCACCAGCCCTTACATTGCAAATCGGGTTCCCAATGCTGACATTGGCTAGGGCATTTGCAAACACACCAGGCCAGAAAGGTTCAACATTTACACCAGCTGCTTTAATGAGGGCTTTGATTTTATCATCATGCAGAACGAGGGCCGAGTAGATGTAGGCAAGCTCGGAGAGGGAGGCCATGGCACGGGCATGTGTGGGGTTGGCGCTGCTGGACACAGTGCTAATCGCTGGATAAAGTGAGGCTCTCACCCCAGTGTGGCCTTAGCTTCCTTGGAAGGACCAAGCACCTTGGCAGCAGCTGAGGAAAGGGGAGTTTTTAAGGTTCTTTAAAAATTTATCGGCCAGGCATGGTGGTTCACGCCTGTAATTCTAACACTGGGAGGCCGAGGCAGGCGGATTGCCTGAGCTCGGGAGTTCGAGACCAGCCTGGACAACATGGTGAAAACCCATCTCTACTAAAATACAAAAAATCGGCCAGGCATGGCAGCATGTGCCTGTGGTCCCAGCTACTCGGGAGCCTGAGGCAGGAGAATTGCTTGAACCTGGGAGGAGGAGGTTGCAGTGAATGGAGATCATGCCACTGCACTCCAGACTGGGCACAGAGCAAGATTCTGTCTCCAAAAATAAAATAAAAATGTATCTAAGATGACTCTCTCTGAACCTTTCTGGCTATCCAAATGAAGATGTGCAAACTGTTCTTAGGTATGTATTCATTTAGTTTATGCTCTCATCAAACCAGCATGTCTTGCAGTAATTCTTCCTGCTTAGCCTAATATTAATATTTTTCCTACTTGCCAGTGGGTAGGACTTACACTAATAACCCTCCATCTCTCTGTTTTAGTAGTTTAAGCATTTATCCTCACTTGTAACCTTTATTAAAATCAGTTTTCATAATCTAAAATATTCTGCAATATGACAAATCTTAGGAAATAAAATAGGCTGGATTGATTTGGGTTTAGACAAATTGGATTTACACTCGAGCTGAATGTAATAGATGGTGAAACATAAATGGGACACGTATCAGTTGTGCAGTATATAGTGATGTTGAGCATTTTTTCATGTACTTGACCTTTGCATGCATTCTTTTGAGAAATGCCTACTGGCCGGGCGCGGTGGCTCAAGCCTGTAATCCCAGCACTTTGGGAGGCCGAGACGGGTGGATCACGAGGTCAGGAGATCGAGACCATCCTGGCTAACATGGTGAAACCCCGTCTCTACTAAAAATACAAAAAAAAAAATAAGCCGGGCGAGGTGGCGGGCGCCTGTAGTCCCAGCTACTCAGGAGGCTGAGGCAGGAGAATTGCGCGAACCCGGGAGGCAGAGCTTGCAGTGAGCGGAGATCTGGCCACTGCACTCCAGCCTGGGCGACAGAGGCAGACTCCGTCTCAAAAAAAAAAAAAAAGAAATGTCTACTAAGATCTTTTACCTTTTGAGACAGGGTCTTGCTGTGTTGCCTGGACTGGGAGTGCAGTGGCACAGTCATGGCTCACTGCAGCCTCGACCTTCGGGGCTCAAGTGACCTTCCTGCCTGAGGATCCACCATGCCTAACACCACACTGGTCTCAAACTCCTGGGCTCAAGCAATCCTCCCGCCTCAGCCTCCCAAAGTGCTGGGATCATAGGCGTGAGCCACCACACCCAGTCCTTTTACCCAGTTTTAAATCAGATTGGTCATTTTTCACTATTCTTTATATAGTCTGGTTTTTAACCCCTTGTCAGGTACATATTTTGCAGATGTTTCGTCCCATTCCGTAGGTTGTCTCATCACTCCTGTTTCCTTTGCTGTGCAAAAGTCTATCAGTTTGATGTAATCCCATGTGTTTATTTTTGCTATTGGCCTGTTTTGCTGAGGTCTTATTTTAAAAATCCTTGGGCCAGGCGAAGTGGCTCACACCTGTAATCCCAGCACTTTGGGAGGCTAGGGTGGGTGAATCACATAAGCATAGGAGTTCAAGACCAGCCTGGGAACATGGCAAAACCCCATCTCTACAAAAAAATTAAAAATTAGCCAGGCATAGTGGTGCACACCTGTGGTCCCAGCTACTCGGGAGGTTGGGGTGGGAAGCTCACCTGTGCCCACGATTGATTGAGGTTGAGGCTGCAGGGAGCAGTGATTGCGCCACTGCACTCAACCTTGAGTGACAGAGAACCTCCCTGTCTCAGAAAAAAAAAACAAAACAAAACAAAACAAAAAAACCTTGCCCAGCCCAATGTTGTAGACTATTTCCGTATGTTTTCTAGTAGTTTTGTAATTTCAAGCTACATTTAATCCTAATCCATTTTGAGTTGATTTTTGTGTATGGTAAGAGGTAGGAGTCTAGTCTCATTCTTCTTCATGGGGATGTTCAATTTCCCCAGCACCATGTATTGAAAAGACTGTCTTTTCCCTCATGTGTGTTCTTGGCACCTTTGTTGAAAATCAGTTGACTGTAGGTGGCATGCGCAATATATAAAGAGGAAAATCAGCCATGGACCAATAAAGAATGTTAATTTGAAGCGATTTTTTTTTTTTTTTTTTTTTTTAATGACGTAGTCTCGTTCTGTGGCCCAGGCTGGAGTGCAGTGGCGCGATCTTGGCTTACTGCAAGCTCTGTCTCCCAGGTTCACACCATTCTCCTGCCTCAGCCTCCCCAGTAGCTGGGACTACAGGCGCCCACCATCATGCCCAGCTAATTTTTTTTGTATTTTTTAGTAGAGATGGGGTTTCTTTTTTTTTTTTTTTTTTTTTTTTTTGAGACGGAGTCTTGCTCTGTCACCCAGGCTGGAGTGCAGTGGCCGGATCTCAGCTCACTGCAAGCTCCGCCTCCCGGGTTTATGCCGTTCTCCTGCCTCAGCCTCCCGAGTAGCTGGGACTACAGGCGCCCGCCACCTCGCCCGGCTAGTTTTTTTGTATTTTTTAGTAGAGACGGGGTTTCACCGTGTTAGCCGGGATTGTCTCTCGATCTCCTGGCCTCGTGATCCGCCCGTCTCGGCCTCCCAAAGTGCTGGGATTACAGGCTTGAGCCACCGCGCCCGGCTAGTAGAGATGGGGTTTCACCATGTTAACCAGCAAGGTCTCGATCTCCTGACCTCATGATCTGCCCGCCTCAGGCTCCCAAAGTGCTGGGCTTACAGGCGTGAGCCACCGTGCCCGGCCTGAATAATTGTTCAGTTCAACATATTTTCTAGTATGTGTCAAATTTGTATTATGTCACAAACAAACATCTGCATTTTTTAATTGCTCATTATAAGAATGATGTTTTACTCAAGAAGAGATTTGTTTTGTTTTGTTTTGTCTTGTCTTGTCTTGTCTTATTTTTTGGAGACAAGCTGTTGCTCTGTTGCCCAGACTGGAGTGCAGTGGTGCAATCACAGCTCACTGCAGCCTCAGCCTCCTGGGTTCAAGTGATCCTCTGGCCCCAGCCTCTCAAGTAGCTGGGACCACAAGTACACGTGACCATGCCTGGCTTATTTATTTATTTATTTATTTAATTTTTTGAGACAGAGTCTTGCTCTGTCACCCAGGCTGGACTGGACTGGCACCATCTCTGTTCACTGCAACCTCCGCCTCCCGAGTTCAAGCAATCCTCCTGCCTCAGCCTCCCGAGTAGCTGGGATTACAGGTGCACACCACCATGCCTGGCTAATTTTTATGTTTTTAATAGAGATGGTGTTTTACCATGTTGGCCAGCCTGGTCTTGAACTCCTGACCTTAAGTGATAACACCTGCCTTGGACTCCCAAAGTGCTGGGATTACAGGCATGAGCCACTACACCCGGCCAAATTTTTTTATTTTTTGTAGAGATAGGAATTTACTATGTTGCCCAGGCTGGTCTCGAATTCCTGGGCTCAAGTGATCCTTCTGCCTCATCCCCCCAAAGTGCTAGGATTACAGGCATGAGCCACTGTGCCAGGCCAGAAGGGGGATTTTTTTAAAAGCCCTTAAAATAGCTCTGAGCTGGACACTTTTTTTTTTTTAAGATAGATCTCACTCTGTCACCCAGGTTGGAGTGCAGTGCCTCTGCCTCCTGGGTTCAAGTGATTCTCCTGCCTCAGCCCCCTGAGTAGCTGGGATTACGGGCACCCACCACCACACCTGTAAGCTGGACACGCTTAACTGCTACTACAACTGCTGAGAGTTACTATGAAGTTAGCAAAACATTGTTACATCAGAGCAGCGTTGTCATCATAATTAGACTAGTGAGTTAGTAAAGTAGATGAGAATTCCATCCACTGCTGTCAAGAATGTCTTCAGGGAAAGATACTTATCCTACTTTGCCTAAACTCAGTAACAACTGCTCTGATGAGAGTCCCTACAAATCTGCTAATAAGTAAGGACTTACGGGGTTCTGGGGGTTTTTGTTTGCTTGTTTTGCAACCTGGGAGCTACAAAGATAAGGTCAATAACTTTGTGTTCCCCTCTGGCATCTATATAGAAAGTTTTATGTTCCAGAGGGAAATATGTGTGCAAGGAAAGCAAGTGTGACCTGAGTGTAGAGCATACATAAATTCAGAAGTCAATATAGTTACTGTTTTTTGTGGCTGGCCAGACATTTCCTTTAGGCAGTGGGTAGGCCTGAGGCAAATCCCTTAAAGTCAAGTTAAAATGGGCCTGATGCAGTGGCTCACGGCTCTAATGTCAACAGTTTGGGAGGCCAAGGCGGGTGGATCACTTGAGGTCAGGAATTTGAGACCAGCCTGACCAACATGGCAAAACCCCAGCTGGGCATGGTGATGAACTCCATCTCATTTAAAAAAAAAAAAAAAAAAGATTAAAATGGACATTGTGGGCAAATTGTAAAGGATAGCATGCAGTTAGAGTTACAGATACCTGGCCCTGACTTGATCTTGGTGATACCTGGGTACTTGAATGGTTATCTTTTAGTTGAGTTTCAATAGCACAGCTGTCTGTCCTGCAGCAGCAGGGGACCAAACGTGAATGCACAATTGCCTCCAGTCCATGGAATGATGCTAAAATGATTGTATTTGGCTCACAAGATATCTTTTCTTCTTGCTTTCCTAATCGTCAGGTATGAGGAGATTCATTTGCCACAATTTTCATTAAAGCAAGGGATGATCCCAAGACGTTATGTTATGCCTTGGAAAGAAAACATGATATTCAGGAATGTGAATCTGAAGGTATTTCCCCATAAGCATACATAAGAAAAAAAAAAAAAAAAAAAAAAAACCTTAAGCTGGATGCGGTGACTCATGCCAATAATTGTAGCACTTTGGGAGACCAGAGGCTGGTGGATCATTTGAGGTCAGGAGTTCAAGACCAGCCTAGCCAACATGGTGAAACCCCGTCTCTACTAAAAATATGAAAATTAGCTGGGAGTGGTGGCGGGCACTTGTAATCCCAGCTACTTGGGAGGCTGAGGCATGAGAATCTCTTGAACCCGGGAGGCAGAGGTTGCAGTGAGCCGAAATTGCGCCACTGCAATCTAGCCTGGGCGACAGAGCTAGATTCTGTCTCTAAATAAATAAATAAATTATACATATATAATTTAGTATATCGGTGATAGATGTACATAACTATACAAAAACTATTTTGAGCTGGGCGCGGTGGCTCAAGCCTGTAATCCCAGTACTTTGGGAGGCCGAGGCGGGTGGATCACGAAGTCAGGAGATCGAGACCATCCTGGCTAACATGGTGAAACCCCGTCTCTACTAAAAATACAAAAAACTAGCCGGGCGTGGTGGCGGGCGCCTGTAGTCCCAGCTACTCGGAGGCTGAGGCAGGAGAATGGCGTAAACCCGGGAGGCGGAGCTTGCAGTGAGCCGAGATCGGGCCACTGCACTCCAGCCTGGGTGACACAGCGAGACTCCGTCTCAAAAAAAAAAAAAAAAAAAAAAAAAAAAAAAAACTATTTTGATGTACTGTCACATAAACTTGCAAATGAATGTTAAATAGTAATATTTGTTTAAATAACCTATTTATATACTGAAGAATTTCAGAAATTTCACGTGATGCTATCTAGAAGTTGTTAAACTCATCATCAGAAGATGCCATTAATATTAAAGGTACACTACAGAGTGTATATTTTTTAGGTTGTACTGCATATTCAGATAGCAAGGCACGGGAATATTTTGGCTAGTTTTACACATGATTTACCCATTCAATGCTCCTGTTCAGTCAGCAGTTTTATTTACTTATTCCTTTTTTTCTTTTTGGAGACAGGGTCTTGCTCTGTCGTCCAGGCTGGAGTGCAGTGGCATGATCAAAGCTCACTGCAGCCTCAATCTGCTGAGCTCAATTGATTCTCCTGCCTCAACCTCCCAAGTAGCTGGGATTACAGGTGCACATCACCATGCCTTGCTAGCTTTTTGATTTTTAGTAGAGATGAGGTCTCACTATGACTTCCAGTTTGGTCTTGAACTCGTGAGCTCAAGCGATCCTACTGCCTCGACCTTCCAAAGTTCTAGGATTATAGGAGTTAGCCACCACGCCGGGCCTACTTTATTTATTTATTTATTTAGAGATAGGGTCTCACTCTGTCAGCCAGACAGGAGTGCAATGATGCAGTCATGGCTCACTGCAGCTGCAGCAACCTCTTGGGCTCAGGTGATCCTCCCACCTCAGCCTCCTGAGCAGCCGGGACTACAGGCATATGCCACCATGCCCAGAGAGTTTTGGTATTTTTTGTAGAGATGGGATCTCTCTATATGGTCCAGGTTGGTCTCCTGGGCTCAAGCGATCCTCCTGCCTTGGCCTCCCAAAGTGCTAGGATTACAGGCATGAACCACTGTACCCGGCTCCAGTCAATAGTTTTAAAACAGCAGGAAAACTACTATAGGTAAAATGCTGCAGCCACTGTAGAAGATAGTGAGACCATTCTTCAAAAAATTAAGCATAGAATTACCATATGATTCAGCAATTCCACTTCTAGGTATATGCTCAAAATAATCGAAAGCAGGGATTCCAACAGGCTTGTTTTAAAACATTTTGTGGCTGGCACGATGGCTCATGCCTGTGATCCTAGCACTTTGGGAGGCTGAGGCAGGCAGATAACCTGAGGTCAGGAGTTTGAGACCAGCCTGGCCAACATGGTGAAACATCATCTCTACTAAAAATACAAAAATTAGCCGGGCATGATGGCACATGTCTGTAATCCCTGCTACTTGGGAGGCTGAGGCAGGAGAATCACTTGAATCCAGGAGACAGAGGTTGCAGCAAGCCAGATCACGCCAGTGCACTCCAGCCTGGGCAACAGAGCGAGACTCCATCTCAAAATAAATAAATAAGTAAATAAATAAATAAACAAATATGTTTACTCAGATTTACTACAGTCTTAATATTAGTCTGCATTTCATGTAATTTAGTAGCGTATCCAGGTCATTTTAAATGCCCTAAGTAGCTTCAGCATGGTGACAGTATTGACTTTTTCATTTATAAGAATTATAGGTTGTAAACTTTATAAGTTAAAATCAGTAAAGAAAAACTTTGTTTTGATTGCATCAAAACACTTATTCTTGACCTTACTTTTAGAGCTATGATTCAGCATCATTTTTCAGAGCTATTTTACTTTTGCAATTTAGTTGACAGTGTTCCTACCAATGAAACTTAAATAAGTGAATTAAGTAATTAAGTAAAGTGAATGTTCCCACACTGAGTAAATGCTAACTTATGCTTTCCTTCCTTTTATTTATCCTCACCATTTTTCCATTAGGAGTTTAAAAACTGCATCTAACAACATTAAAAAATGTAGCACAGAGGCTGGGTGCAGTGGCTTATGCCTCTAATCCTAGCACTTTGGGAGGCTGAGACTGGGGGGTGGTTTGAGGCCAGGAGTTTAAGACCAGCCAGAGCAACATAGTGAGATCCTGTCTATAAATTTAAAAAAAAAAAAAAATTATCCAGGCATTGTGGTGTATGCTGTAGTCCCAGCTGCTTGGGAGGCTGAGGCAGGAGGATTGCTTGAGCCTAGGAGTTCCAGGCTGCAGTGAGTTACGATTGCACCACTGCACTCCAGCCTGGGTGACAGACTAAGGCCCCCCATCTGTGAACTCTATATATATATATATAACACAGCATTTTATATATATGTAATTAGCAGACCAATCCAGTTCCACTGCCTAATCTTACCACATTCCTCTACCTTTCTGTCCTCCTCACTGTATCTTTATTATTCATCCTCGTTGATCTTCAATGTCAGATGAACCAAACTGAAATAGACTTGCAGGATGTTTAATTAATTTATTTATTTTTGATAAATATATATATATATATATATATAAACACAACATACCAGAGTTGGGACTGCATCCCAAGAACAGGCCAGAATGCTATTTGGCAATATTGAAGAATCAGAAGTAGATATGTATTTAAGTTAATAACTTCAAATAGTTGTTATTTATTTATTCAACAGTCATAACAGCATCATTATACTTTATACCCTTTTGATACTTAGTAGTTGGCAAAGCTTTTTCATTCACATATATTTTATTTGCTACTCAAAGAATCCTTTAATATTCCCATTTTATATTTGAAAAAACTGAGGCTTCTGGGAGTAAAGGACTTGAAAAGGTCACGTTAAGCAGTGAAGCTCAAGTTCAACGATCTGCCTCCAAATGTATCACCTTTATAATCTGCGTGACTCTTTCTGGTAGTCAGATCACACTGACCCACAAAGCATTGCTTTTAGAAAAGGGATGTTCCTCTGTTCAGCAGAGCTTCCTTCTCAACCAGGATGGTTAGAAAAACTATGGGGAAATTTCCATCTTTTTTTGGAGAGGGGATGGGGTCTCACTCTCTTGCCCAGGCTGAAGTGCAGGGGTGTGATCATAGCTCACTGCAGCCTTGGTTTCCCAGGATCAAGGGATTCTCCTGCCTCAGCCTCACAGACATGTGCCACCATACCCACCTAATTTTTTATTTTTTGTATAGATGGGGTCTTGCTATGTTGCCCAGGCTGGTCTCAAACTCCTGAGCTCAAGCAATCTTTCTTGGCTTCCCAAAGTGCTGGGATTAGAGGTATGAGCCATGGCTCCTGGTGAAACTTCCTTCTTAATCTAACAAGAAAATGATGTTTGATGTGTAACAGAGAAGATTTTCTTTCCTCTTAGCGAGCAGAAGTGTGTGGAATCCATACTGGCCCTTTAGAAGACTCTCTGTTTTTGGATCACAGTGAAAGGCTTTGCCATGGGGAAGATCGCAAAGTTGTCTTGCAGAAAGGCCCACCAGAAATAAAAATTGCAGATATGCCTCTGCATTCGCCTCTCTCCAGATACCAAAGCACTGTGATTTCCCATGGCTTCAGGAGGCGACTAGTCTGATGAAAGAAGAGTAAAATAATAAAGTGTTTCAATCTCTGCTCTCTTACTGTCTCTGATAAATGTTTAATGTGTTGTAAATTTGTATTTCACCTGCAAGTTCAATTTGTTTAAAGGTCTTAAGTCAGTTGTATAACTTAGAGATTATACAAGCTTTAGCAAGGAAACACTCTGAGATAATCTGAGATGAAGTGGAGGAGGAAGGAAAACTGCCTTGCTGACATTCATTTCACACTAAGCACATAAGAATCAGCAGACCAATCCAGTTCCACTGCCTAATCTTACCACATTCCTCTACCTTTCTCTCCTCCTCACTGTATCTTTATTATTCATCCTCGTTGATCTTCAATGTCAGATGAACCAAACTGAAATAGAGTTGCAGGATGTTTTACTTATTTATTTATTTATTTTTGATACAGAGTCTCGCTCTGTTGCCCAGCGGCTCACTGCAACCTCTGCATCCCGAGTAGCTGGGTCTATAAGTGCACAATTCAGGAGGAAAGAGAGCATGCCTGGCTAATTTTTTATTTTTTGTAGAGGTGAGGTTTCATCATGTTCCTCAGGCTGGTCTCAAACTCCTGAGCTCAAGTGATCCACCCACCTAAACCTCCCAAAGTGTTGGGATTACAGGTGTGAGCCACCACGCCTGGCAAGATTTGGAAATATTTTTGCTACTTGCTGATTCCACTCCTCTTTTCTGACTACTCCTCCAACACACATATACCTAAGATTCTGGATACTGGTAATTAATCACCATGGTAATTAGAAGTGTTTGGCAGAAAACTCTTTGATGCATCAAACAATTTTAGTGAGAGTGTAGCAGGACGAGCCACAGACGAAACTCCTCAGACACCGAATTAAAGAAGGAAGAGGTTTTTTTATTCAGCCTGGAGCGCCAGCAGACTAGCATCTTAAGAGAGCCGAGCTCCCCAAAAAAGAAATTCTTGGCCTTTTTAAAGGCTTACAACTTTAAGGGGTCCACGTGAAAGGGTTGTGATAGATAGAGCAAGCGTGGGAAACGTGACTAGGGGCTACATGCATCAGCTAACAGAACAAAAAGTTTTACAATGCTTTTTTCATACAGTGTCTGGAATTTACAGATAACACAAGTAGTTTAGGTCAGGGGTTGATGTTATTATTACTACTTTTTTTTTTTTTTTTTGAGACGGAGTCTCGCTCTGTCGCCCAGAATGGAGTGCAGTGGCCAGATCTCAGCTCACTGCAAGCTCCGCCTCCCGGGTTCCCGCCATTCTCCTGCCTCAGCCTCCCGAGTAGGTGGGACCACAGGCGCCGCCACCTCGCCCGGCTAATTTTTTGTGTTTTTAGTAGAGACGGGGTTTCACCGTGTTAGCCAGGATGGTCTCGATCTCCTGACCTAGTGATCCGCCCGTCTCGGCCTCCCAAAGTGCTGGGATTACAGGCTTGAGCCACCGCGCCCGGCCTATTACTACTTTTTTTTTTAACCGCTAGGGCAGGGTGGTGGTGTCAAGGTTGTCTGGCTATTTATCTTATTTTTTTTTTTTTTTTTTTTTTTTTTTTTTTTTTTTTTGAGACGGAGTCTCGCTCTGCCACCCAGGCTGGAGTGCAGTGGCCGGATCTCAGCTCACTGCAAGCTCCGCCTCCCGGGTTCACGCCATTCTCCTGCCTCAGCCTCCCAAGTAGCTGGGACTACAGGCGCCCGCCACCTCGCCCGGCTAGTTTTTTGTATTTTTTAGTAGAGACAGGGTTTCACCGTGTCAGCCAGGATGGTCTCGATCTCCTGACCTCGTGATCCGCCCGTCTCGGCCTCCCAAAGTGCTGGGATTACAGGCTTGAGCCACCGCGCCCGGCCTATTACTACTTTTTTTTTTAACCGCTAGGGCAGGGTGGTGGTGTCAAGGTTGTCTGGCTATTTATCTTATTTTTGTTTCTTTCTAACTTTTTTCTCTCTTTCCTCCTGTCTTGTGAACTACGCAAGGTGGAGGGAGGAGGGCAGCAGGAGTAGTAGTGGTCTCCTTCCTTAAGAGAGATACATTTTCTGTATTGGTTTAGAGTATCCAAGTGCCAATTTCCTACAGCAAATAATTTATTCACATAATTTGGCTACACAACAACTACCATATGTAAAGTGATGCAGCCACTGTAAAAGACAGCCTGGTAGTTCCTCAAAAAATTAAACGTAGAATTACCATATGATTCAGCAATTCCACTTCTCAGAATATACTCAAAAGAATTGACACCAAGAATGTGAACAGATATTTGTACACCAGTGTTCATAGCAGCATTATTCACAAGAGCAAAAATGTGGAAACAACCCAAATGTTGATCAACTAATGAATGGATAAACAAAATGTGGTATACACCTACAATGGAATATCATTTACCCACAAAAAGGAGTGATATTCTGATACATGCTACAACATGGAGGAACATTAAAACATCATACTAAATAAAACAACCCAGACACAAAAGAATAAATATTGTGTGGATTCCTCTTATGTGAGATCTGAAAATAGTCACCTTCATAAAGAAAGAAAGAATAGCTGGGCACAGTGGCTCACACCTGTAATCCTAGCACCTTTGGGAGGCCGAGGTGGGTGGATCACCTGAGGTTGGGAATTTGAGACCAGCCTGACCAACATGGAGAAATCCTGTCTCTACTAAAAGTACAAAATTAGCCAGGTGTGGTGGCGCATGCCTGTAATCCCATCTACTCGGGAGGCTAAGGCAGGAGAATTGCTTGAACCTGGGAGGTGGAGGCTGTGGTGAGCCGAGATCGCGCCATTGCACTACAACCTGGACAACAACAGCAAAACTCTGTCAAGAAAAAAAGGAAGGAAGGGAGGGAAGGGAATGGAAGGGAAGGGAAGGGGAGGGGAGGGGACGGGAGGGGAGGGGAGGGGAGGGGAGGGGAGGGAAGGGAAGGGAAGGGAAGGGAAAGGAAGGGAAGGGAAGGGAAGGGAGAAAAAGAAAAAGAAAAAGAAAGGAAAGAAAAGAAAAGAAAAAGAATAGTGGTTACCACAGTCTGGGGGGGAGCAGGGAATGGGAAGTTATCATTTAATATGTACAGAATTTCAGATTGGCATGATGGAAAAATTCTAGAGATGGATGGTTGCCTAAGGTGAATGTACTTAATGCCACTAAATAGGATATTCAAAAAGGGCTAGCCAGGTGCGGTGATGTGGGCTTGTAGTCCCAGCTACTGCAGATGCTGATGTGGGAGGATTGCTTGAGCCCATTAGTTAGAGACCAGCCTGAGCAACATAGCAAAACTTTTATTTTATTTTTATCTTATTTTATTTTATTTTATTTCATTTGGTTTTGTTTGTTTTTTGAGACGGAGTCTCGCTCTGTCGCCCAAGCTGGAGTGCAGTGGCATGATCTCAGCTCATTGCAGCCTCCACCTCCCAGGTTCAAACGATTCTCCTGCCTCAACGTCCCAAGTAGCTAGCTGGGACTACAGGCGCGTGCCAGGACACCTGGTTACATTTTTGTGTTTTTAGTAGAGACGGGGTTTTACCTTGTTAGCCAGGATGGTCTCCATCTCCTGACCTCGTGATCTGCCTGCCTCGGCCTCCCAAAGTGCTGGGATTACAGGCGTGAGCCACCGCGGCCCAGCCAAGCACAGCTATTCTTAACGTGACAAATGCTCAGTATGCCGTCTTCGTATCATGAAGTGGCATATATAAATTCTGTTTAATTTAGGCCAGGTGCTTCGTAGCATATCAAAGATAACTGAGATGGCAGCCTTGGATAAAAAGCAGTTCAGACTTGAGGTTCTTGGCATATTCTCACCAAATTACTATTTAGTAATATAGCTGGGACTACAGGCTCACACCACCATACCCAGCTAAGTTTTTTGTATTTTGGGTTTCACCGTGTTGACCAGACTGGTCTTGAACCCTTGAGCTGAGGCAATCCACCCACCTCGGCCTCCTAAAATCCTGGGATTACAGGCATGAGCCACTGCGCCCAGCCAGTAATACACTTTTTTTTAAATGTTAGGTTATTTGTTTTACGTATTTGTTTATGTATTTATTTATTTTGAGACGGAGTCTCACTCTGTCACCCAGGCTGGAGTGTGGTGGCGCAATCTCGGCTCACTGCAACCTCCACCTCCCAGGTTCAAGCAATGCTCCTGCCTCAGCCTCCCGAGCTGGGTCTACAGGCACCTGCCACCATGCCCGGCTAAATTTTGTATTTTTAGTAGAGATGGGGTTTTACTACGTTGGCCAGGCTGGTCTTGAACTCCTGACCTCAGCTGATCCTCCCGCTTCAGCCTCCCAGAGTGTTGGGATTACAGGCGTGAGCCACCACACCCAGCCTTTTTGTTTTATTTTCCTAAAGACAAATTATTGCTCTGTTGCACAGGCTGGAGTGCAGTGGCTATTCACAGGTGAAAACAGCATACTGAAGCTTTTCTAAAAAACAATATTGCCTGGCGCAGTGGCTCACGCCTGTAATCCCAGCACTTTGGGAGGCCTAGGTGGATGGATTACCAGGTCAGGAGTCGAGACCATCCTGGCTAACACGGTGAAACCCCGTCTCTACTAAAAAAAAAAAAATTAGCCGAGCATGGTGGCGGGCGCCTGTAGTCCCAGCTACTCGGGAGGCTGAGACAGAAGAACTGCTTGAACCCGGGAGGCAGAGGTTGCAGTGAGGCGAGATCAGGCCATTGCACTCCAGCCTGGGTGACAAAGCAAGACCTCATCTCAAAACAAACAAAAACAATATTTTAAGACTTAAGTATGTACATTTTTTGGACAGAATACTATTGCACACTTAATACTACACTATAGCATAAATGTAATTTTTTTTTTTTTTTTTGGAGATGGAGTCTCGCTCTCTCACCCAGGCTAGAGTGCAGTGGCGCCATCTCAGCTCAATGCAGCCTCTGCCTCCCAGGTTCAAGCAATTCTCCTGCCTCAGCCTGCTGAGTAACTGGGATTACAGGCGCGTGCCACCAAGCCCGGCTAGTTTTGGTGTTTTTAGTAGAGATGAGGTTTCACCATGTTGGTCGGGTTGGTCTCGAACCCCTGACCTCATCATCTGGCCGCCTCGGCCTCTCACAGTGCTGGGATTATAGGCGTGAGCCATCGTGCCCAGCCGTAAATGTAACTTTTATATGCATTTGGAAACCAAAAAAAATTTGTGTGATTCACTTTATTGCAATACTTGCTTTATTGCAATTCTTCCAGTGAAGGAAATTAAAAGTACTACTCCAGGGAATACAAGAATGCTAAGTGACACAGCCATGTTGCTGATATGGGGAAAGTTTTAGTGGTCTACATAGAAGATCAAGCCAGCCACAAAATTCCCTTAAGCCAAAGCCTGATTCAGAGCACTTCCAGTGGTCTCGAACTGAACGTGCAATATCTCCCTCCCTGCATTTCTGGGTTAAATCACATTTAGTCAGGATGTATAAGGTATAAGTCACATCCTGACTAAATGTGATTTAACCCAGGAATGCAGGGTTAGATTAATATCCAAGAATCAGTTAATGTAACACTCTATATCAAAAGAATAAAACACAAAAGCCACATGATCTCAGTAGACACTAAACAAGTGTGTAACAAAATCTGACACTCCTTCATGATAAAAACTAGGAATCAAAGGAAACTTCCTCAACCTGATACAGCTCATCCGTGAAAAACCCACAGCAAAAAAATTAAAAACAAACAAAACAAAACAAAAAACCCACAGCTAATATTATAACTAATGGTGAAGAAAGACTGGATCACTTCCTCCTAAGATCAGGAACAAGACAGAGATGGCTGCTCTCACCAATTCTGTGTGTTATAGACTCAGCTTCTTAAACCTCATGAGCCAACCTCTGCTAGCTTCATCAACTTCTTAAACCTCATGAGCCAACCTCTGCTAGCTTCATCAACTTCTTAAACCTCATGAGCCAACCTCTGCTAGCTTCATCAACTTCTTAAACCTCATGAGCCAACCTCTGCTAGCTTCACCAACTTCTTAAACCTCATGAGCCAACCTCTGCTAGCTTCACCAACTTCTTAAACCTCATGAGCCAACCTCTGCTAGCTTCACCAACTTCTTAAACCTCATGAGCCAACCTCTGCTAGCTTCACCAACTTCTTAAACCTCATGAGCCAACCTCTGCTAGCTTCAGACTATTCTTCTGCAGCTTCTTTACCTCTCAGCTTGCTCTGGATTAGGCATTGGCTTAAGAGAATTTTGTGGCTGGTTTGACCTTCTATATGGACCACTAAAACTTTCCCCATGTCAGCGATATGACTGTTTGACTTATTAATATCATTCATATATTCCCTGGAATAGCACTTTTAATTTCCTTCAAGAACTTTTCCTTTGCATTCAAAACCTGGCTGTTTGATGCAAGAGGCTTTCTTTTGGCCTATCTTGGCTTTCAACATTTCTTCACTAAGCTTAACCATTTCTAGCTTTCAGTTTTGATACAGTTTGAATGTATGTTCCTGTCCAAATCTCATGTTGAAATGTAATCCCAAGTCTAGGAGGTGGGGCCTGGTGGGAGGTGTGTGGATCATGGAGGCAGATCCCTCATGAATGGCTTGGGCCATCCCCTTGGCGATAAGTGAGCTTTTACTCTGAGTTCACATGAGATGTGGTCCTTTAAGTGTGTAGCACTTCCCCCACCCCGACTCTCTCTTGCCCCTGCTTTTGCCTTGTGATGTGCCTGCTCCCACTTTCCCTTCCACCATGAGTAAAAGCCCCCTGAGGCCTCCCCAGAAGCCAAGCAATGGTGGCGCCATGCTTCTACAGCCTGCACAGCCATTAGCCCATTTAACCTCTTTTCTTTATAAATTACCCGGTCTCAGGTACTCCTTTATAGCAAAGCGAGAACCAACTAATACAGATTTAAAGTGGAAGACGTGTGATACTTCCTTTCTCTTGAACACTTAGAAGCCATTGTAGGGTTATTAATTGGACTAATTTCAATACTGTTGCGTCTCAGGGAATAGGGAAGTCCAAGGAGAGGCGTAGGAATAGGGGAATGGCCAGTAAGTGGAGCAGTCAGAACACACACCACATTTATCTATTACGTTTCTGTCTTCTATGGGTGCAGCTTATGGCGCCCCAAACAATTCCAATAGTAACTTCAAAGATCACCGATCACAGATCACTACAACAGATATAATAATCATGAAAAAGCTTGAAAAATTGTTAGAATTTCCAAAATGTGACGCAGAAACATGAAGTGAGTGCATAGTGTTAGAAAAATGGCACCAATGACTTAACGGGGCTGCCACAAATCTTCAATGTGTAAAAAACACAGTGTCTGCCAAACACAAGAAAATGAGGTATGCTTGTGATTCTTTTTATATGCTGCTGGATATGATTTGATATTATTTTGCTAAGGATTTTTACATCCATATTCAAAAGGGATATTGCTCTGTGCAGCTTTGATATCACAGTAATACTGGCTTCATAGAATGAATTGGGAAATATCCTTCCTATTTTTTTGAAACAAAGTGAAAAGAATTGGTATAAATTCTTCTTTAAATGTTTGGTAGAATTGACCAGTGAAGCGGGCCGGCCGCGGTGGCTCATGCCTGTAATCCCAGCACTTTCGGAGGCCGAGGCGGGCGGATCACAAGGTCAGGAGATCGAGACCGTCCCGGCTAACACGGTGAAACCCCATCTCTACTAAAAATACAAAAAAATTAGCCGGGCGTGGTGGCGGCGCCTGTAGTCCCAGCTACTTAGGAGGCTGAGGCAGGAGAATGGCATGAACCCAGGAGGCGGAGCTTGCAGTGAGCCGAGATCGTGCCACTGCACTCCAGCCTGGGTGACAGGGCCAGACTCCATCTCAAACAAAAAAAAAAAGAATTGACCAGTGAAGCAATCTGTAGCCCGGGCTTTTCTTTGCAGTTAGGTTTTGGGTTATTTATTCAATCTTTTTACTTATAATAGGTCTATTCAGATTGTCTTTTTTTTTTTTCCCTTGAGTGAGTTTTTGTTATTGATAATATTAAAAAGAAGAATGTTGAATTAATATGAATAATAGTTGGATTTACATTTGCAGTTTTACTGTGTTTTCTATATGCCTCATGTCCTTTTTGTTCCTCAATTTACATTTACTGCTTTCTTTTGCATTAAGTGAATACTTTCAAAGTAGCGTTTTAATTTATTTAATAGTTATTTAATATATTTTTTGAAGTATTTCTTTAGTGGTTGCTCTCAGGCTTGCCATATGCAACTTAATTTATCAACTTCAGATTTCAACTAATTTAATTTCAGTGAGATATAGACCCATTACTTCATTATAGCTCTATTTCTTGCCCCCCGTTTTTGTGTTATTACTGTTACACATATTACATTTTTAAATGTTACAAATACAACAGTACATTGGTATAATCATTACATTATATAATTTTATATCTTTTAAAGAAGCTGAAAGAAGGAAAGATAGCAAGTATATATTTATAGCTTTTGTTATATCAACCTTCTTACTTATCATTTCTGGCTCTCTTCATTTGTTCCTATGGATTTGAGTTACCATCTGGAGTCATTTCTTTGGTCCAAAACAGCTATGCCACCATCCGTCTCCTTTGGGCTGTTATTGGCAAATATTTTCTTGTTTTTTTAAATTTTTTAACTTTATTTTTTTTTGAGACAAAGTCTCACTCCGTCGCCCAGGCTGCAGTGTAGTGGTGCGATCTTGGCTCACTGAAACTTCTGCTTCCCAGGTTCAAGCAATTCTCATGCTCCAGCCTCCTGAGTAGCTGGGATTACAGGCACGTGCCATCACACCCCGCTGATTTTTGTGTTTTTAGTAGACAGGGTTTCACCATGTTGGCAAGGCTAGTCACGAACTCCTGACTTCAGGTGATCCACCCTCTTCAACCTCCCAAAGTGCGGGGATTACAGGCGTGAGCCACCGCACCCATCCAGGCAAATATATTTGTTTAGGTTATAGGCCCCAAAATACAGTGTATACATATTATTTTACACTATTGCTGTTTAAATCAGTTAAAATAAGAAAGCAGAAGAAATATGTATTTATACTATCTTGAATAATTACATAATTAGATTTACTGGTTGTTAGGGACCAAATGTTTTTGTCCCCTCAGATTCAAAGGTTGAAACCTCAACTCCTGATGTGATTGTATTGGGAGGTGAGTATTGTATTGGGAAGTGAGTATGTTTAGATGGAGCCATGAGGGTGGAGCCCCATGATGGGATTAATATCCTTATAAGAAGAGAAAGAGACCAGAACTCACTTACTCTCTTCACCATGTGATAACACAGCAAGAAAGTGGCCATCTGCAAGCCAGGAAGAAGAAGGCTCTCACCAGGAACTCAATCTTCTGGGACCTTGACCTTGGACTTCCCAGATTCCACAACTGTGAGACATGAATGAATGTTGTTTAAGCCACCCAGTCTACTATATTTTGTTACAGCAGCCAGAGCCAAATAAGTCACTACTGCTCTTTGTGTAGATTCAGATTACCTTCTGAGATCCATTTCTTTTGGTCTGAAGAACTTCCTTTACTTTTTTTTTTTTTTTTGAGACAGAGTCTCGCTCTGTCACCCAAGCTGGAGTGCAGTGGCCGGATCTCAGCTCACTGCAAGCTCCACCTCCCGGGTTCACGCCATTCTCCTGCCTCAGCCTCCCGAGTAGCTGGGACTACAGGCGCCCGCCACCTCGCCCGGCTAGTTTTTTGTATTTTTTTAGTAGAGACAGGGTTTCACCATGTTAGCCAGGATGGTCTCGATCTCCTGACCTTGTGATCCGCCCGTCTCGGCCTCCCAAAGTGCTGGGATTACAGGCTTGAGCCACCGTGCCCGGCCCTACTTTTTTTTTTTAAGGCATGTCTACTAGCAATGAATTGTCTTAGTTTTTGTTAATCTGAGAAATCTTTATTTCACCACCATTTTTGAAAGAAGCTTTGGTGGATATAGGATTCTTGGTTGTCAGGTTTAGTTTTGCTTCTTTTTTTTTTTTTAAGAGCACTTTGAATATGTTATTCCACTGCCTTCTGGCTGCCACTGTTTCAGCTGAAAAGATAACTGTTAATGTTATTGGGGTTCCCTTGTAAGTGACTCATTGTTTTCTTTGGCTATTCTTTGTTGCTGAGTCTCAGCATTTTTCCTATGATGTTTCTGTTTGTGGGTCTACTTGTGTTTATCCTACTTGGAGTTCATTGACACTCTAGATGTGTCAGTTAACATTCAATAAATTTGGCAAGACTTCAGCCATTATATGTTCAATTTTTTTTTCTGCTCCATTCTTTTTCCCCTCTCCTTCATGCTTCCATTACTTCTGTGTTAATTAACTGAGTGGTGTCCCAAATTTCTCTAAGACTCTTAATTTTTCTTCATTCTATTTTCTTTTTGTTTTTCATGTTATGTAAGCCCTATTAATCTATCTTCAAATTCCCTACTTTTTTATTCTGCCAGTTTGAAGATACTATTGAATCCCCTCCTCCCTACCCCCAACCCCTAGTGAATTAATATTTAATTTGTTATACTTTCCAACTCCAGAATATCCATTTGTCTCTTTATAGTTTCTATCTCTTTACTGTTATTCTCTATTTAATGCAACATTTTTCTCATATCTTCCTTTACTACTTCTTTTTTATTTTTATTATAAAAGGATACAGTTTAAGCACAGCCAGGTGGAAGACACGCATAAGGCAAGGTATGGAGGAAGGAGCAGAGAGCGCCTATGCTCTCTTCAGGTGCACCACCCTCTCAGCACCTCCACATGTTCAGCAAGCTGAAACTATTCATTTTATTTTTTTCTTTTTCTTTTCTCTCTCTCTCTCTTTCCTTCCTTCTTTTCTTTTCTGTTCCTTTTCTTTCATGACAGGGTCCTGCTCTGTCACCCAAGCTGCAGTCCAGTAGTAAGATCATGGCTCATTGCAGCTTCCACCTCCCAGGCTCCAGCACTCCCCCTGCCTCAGCCTCCCGAGCAGCTGAGACTACAGGCACATGCCACCACACCAAATTTGTTTGTTTGTTTGTTTGAGACAGTTTCTCTCTCGTCACCCAGGCTGGAGTGCAGTGGCACAATATTGGCTCACTGTGACCTCTGCCTCCCAGGTTCAAGCGATTCTCCTGCCTCAGCCTCCCGAAGTAGGTAGGATTACAGGCGCGTGCCAACACACCCAGCTAATTTTTTTGTATTTTTAGTTGAGATGGGGTTCACCATGTTGGCCAGGCTGGTCTTGAACTCCTGACCTCAGGTGATCCACCTGCCTCGGCCTCCCAAAGTGCTTGGATTACAGGTGTGAGCCACCACAACTGGCCTACTATTTTTTTTTAATTTTCATTTATTTATTTGTAGAGACAAGGTCTTGCCATGTTGCCCAGGCTGGTGGAACTACTTCTTTAATCATAGTTTTCTTTAGTTCTTTGAACATATTTATAATGGTTCCTTTGAATGCTTTGTTAAAACTGACAGCTCAGCCAGGCACAATGGCTCACACCTGTAATCCAAGCATTTTGGGAGGCTGAGGGAGGATTGCTGGAGCTCAGAAATTCAAGACCAGCCTGGGCAACATAGTGAGACCCCCATCTCAATAAACAAAACAAAGCTGGTCATTTCTCTTACTTGCTTTTTTTTTTTTTTTTTTTTCTTTTTTGGTGAATGGATTATACTTCTCTCTTTTTTTGCATGTCTCAAAATTTTTTCTTGGAAAATGGATATTTTAGAAAATATATTGTAGCAACTTTGGGTACTAATTCCTTCCAGTCCCACCCAACTCTAGTGCATTTTGTTCTTATTTGCTTGTTTATTTGTTTAGTGACTGGCTGGACAATTTTAGTGAAGTATAATCTCTCCCCACCCCCATTACCACCCCACATCCACCTGCAGTGTTAAACCTCTGATATTGTTTCTCAGGATCTCAGCCTTGGGTATGCCCAGCTACCCTCTGAGGACAGTGGTTTTGGCAGAACTCTCTTCAATATTTATTTTCCTGACTCCACCCAGCTGTTAAGCTCCACTAATTGCAGCTGATTGCTCTATTGTTTTCAACAACACCCTAAGGAATGAATTGCTCCAAAGACTAATCCCATTACATTTGGGTTCTTTTTTTTCAGTCTCAGCTCACCGCAGCCTCCACCTTCTGGGTTCCAGCTATTCTTGTGCCACAGCCTCCAGAGTAGCTGGGATTATAGTCGCACACCACCACACCCAGCTAATTTTTGTATTTTTAGTAGAGATAGTTTCGCCATGTTGTCCAGGCTGGTCTTGAACTCCTGACTTCAAGTGATCCACCCACCTTGGCCTCCCAAAGTGCTGGGATTACAGGCATGAGCCACCACAGCTTTGGGCTCTTTTGAAGGGATAGTTCTCAAGGTCAATGAGATTTGTTCTTACTCCAGAAGGATTCTTCCAGCTATCTCTTTCCCTGGTTCTCTCAGTCAAACTAGCCAGCCTACAGTTTATATCTCCAGTGAGTCTACCAATCTCCTTTCGATTGCCTTTCATGACAACCTCCCTTGTGTTGGAGAGCACCTTAGGCTTAAGCTTCTCCAAACACTTTTGCAAAAAAGTCACGTCCTCTGGGAAGAAAGTAGGTGTGTTATGGCCTGCTTCTCCCCTTAGGCAAAATCTCCAAGCCATGGCTGTGGAGTTTGGGATGATTTTTAAAAAGAAACGTAGGCCAGGCGTGGTGGCTAATGCCTCCCACTTTGGGAGGCCGAGGCGATTGGATCACCTGAGGTCGGGAGTTTGAGACCAGCCTGACTAACATGGAGAAACCCCGTCTCTACTAAAAATACAAATTTAGCCGGGCGTGGTGGTACAAGCCTGTAATCCCAGCTACTCAGGAGACTGAGGCAGGAGAATCACTTGAACCTGGGAGTTGTACTTCGGCCTGGCAGTAAGAGTGAAACTCAGTCTCAAAAAAAAAAAAAAAAAAAGGCACAAATCTCTCCACATGACATATTCCAGGAGTTGAGCACTCAGTGGAGTGGGAGGACAGTGTAATTGGGTCTTCTTATCTTGGAACCACCACCTGACAACCTGGGCAAGTGTAATTGGGGTCTCAATATTCTTGGTGGCTCTGTGCCCAATGTAGAGAGCTTCTATCCCATGGGTTGGAGCAGGGTAGAAGGGAGTCCCCACCTCCTGGTAACACTTGCCTGGTGCTTAGCCTGAGAAACAGGTAAGGGGAAGGATGAGAAATACTGACATCCTGCCCCTCCTGCAAAGACAGCCCTCTGACTAGAAATGGGAGAGGAGAAGCCCTGTGTTCAAGTTCATCTAGATATTCATGCTCTCTAGAGCGTGCAGTTGGATTTCCTACAGAAGCACCAGAACCGCGCCCTGTAGCCTTTTCGTCCAAACACCTTGACCTTACTCTTTTAGCCTAGCCCTCGTGTTTGCGTGCGGCGGCTGCCGCAGCTCTAATACTTTCAGAGGCCCTCAAAATCACAAACTATGCTCAACTCACTCTCTACAGTTCTCATAACTTCCAAAATCTATTTTCTTCCTCACACCTGACGCATATACTTTCTGCTCCCCAGCTCCTTCAGCTGTACTCACTGTTTGTTGAGTCTCCCACAATTACCATTGTTCCTGGCCCAGACTTCAATCCGGCCTCCCATATTATTCCTGATACCACACCTGACCCCCATGGCTGTATCTCTCTGATTCACCTGGCATTCACTCCATTTCCCCATATTTCCTTCTTTCCTGTTCCTCGCCCTGATCACACTTGGTTTATCAATGGCAGTTCCACCAGGCCTAATCGCCACTCACCAGCAAAGGCAGGCTATGCTATAGTATCTTCCACGTCTATCCTTGAGGCTACCGCTCTGTCCCACTCCACTACCTCTCAGCAAGCCGAACTCATTGCCTCATTCTTGCAAAAGGACTGCGTGTCAATATTTATATTGACTGTCTCTTTGGACTCAGCCCACTTGCACCCAAGGGAAATAAACAGCCTTGTTGCTCAAACAAAGCCTGTTGGTGGACTCTCTTCACACAGACTCGTGTAACATAGAGAACATAAGTACAGACCAAAGAATTAGAAGAAATACTAGACTAATTCTGTCTTCTTATTTGGCAAGTACTGAAACCTAAGTAAAGGTATATGAGAAAAGATAAACAGTGAGCTATAATTTACATAACTATGCCATTCTGTCACCCAATTCAGTCCAAGACTCGAGAAATAACTGGGAGTACCTCATAGAAGAGTTATTTTATATATCACATGTAAGGAACAAAAAGCTGTAGTCCTGAATTTCTAAAAGCTATTTAGGATACGTAGATTTTTACTTCCTATAATCCCTTAACACTACCTTACCACTAAAATATGCCAGAGCCAATTAACCCACTTCTCTTTAAGAGGAAGCATTATCAGCACTCTGTGTCTATTAAGAATCTTTCCAGGGCCAGGCGCGGTGGCTCACACCTGTAATCCCAGCACTTTGGGAGGCCGAGGCAGGCGGATCACCTGAGGTCGGGAGTTTGAGACCAGCCTGACCAACATGGAGAACCCCTGTCTACTAAAAATACAAAATTAGCCGGGCATGGTGTTGCATGTCTGTAATCCCAGCTACTTGGGAGGCTGAGGCAGGATAATTGATTGAACCCAGGAGGCAGAGGTTGCAATGAGCTGAAATCGTACCATTGCTCTCCAGCCTAGTCAATGAGGGAAACTCCGTCTCAAAAGAAAAGAATTTTGTCCTCCACTGAAAACAAAGGTAAATTTAGCTGGTGATGGGATAATTTCCAGCAAGGTCTTTGAGTAAAATTTTGAGGTATTTCTTATGTTTATACCACTCAACTAGAAATCAAAATCCAAGGTAATTACTGAGACCAAATAAATTTCCTAGGAATGAGGAATGGGAATGTTACAGGACATCCTGAAGGGGCTACACCCTCTATGAACAGATATCTTGCACTCCAGGAGCTCTTTACCATGATTTACTGATAGAAGTCTGCCTTTCAGAAAACATCTTTTTCTTCTTTTTAGAATGTGGGAACATGTGTGTGATAGAATACTGAATAATTTGAGATTTACCTAGTTTTGTGGACAAAAATAACGTATATAACCAGAAAACAAAGTCAGTGCATCCAAATATTTCCGGTATTATTTCTGCACGGTGGAGTTATGGATGATTCTTATTTACATGCTTATACCTTTAAAAATTATCAACAGCATGGCTGGGCTGGGCAATAGCTCACACCTGTAATCCCAACACTTTGGGAGGCTAAAGCAAGGGCATTGCTCGAGCCCAGGAGTTCGAGATTAACCTGGGTAACATAACAAAACTCTGTCTCTACAACAAATACAAAAATTAGCTGGGTATGGTAGTGCACTCCTGTCGTCCCAGCTACTCCAGAGGCTGCGGTGGGAAGATCACTTAAGCCTGAGAGGTCGAGGCTACAGTGAGCCGTGATTGCACCACCGCACTCCAGCCTGGGTGACAGAGTAAGTCCTTGCCTCAAAAAAAAAAAAAAGAAAGAAAGAAAAAAAGAAAAGAAAAAGAAAAGAATAATTATCTGCAGCAGATGTATTTCATCAAAAAAGAAGGAACCATTTTTGCTTTGCACACACTGCTCCTCATGTGGAATGCACTCTCCCTCTGTTCTGTCAGAGTTTCAAATCCAAGATAAATGTCAAGTCTTCTTGAAATCTGTTTCTTCGTCTATTTTCTCCTTAACCTGACTTTTCCACCCTGATTTCCAAATTCATTATTTGCCTAATACTTCTGCTTCCTGACCAGAAGAGGTCAGTGTTGTGTCGCTTAAGAAAAAACAAAGCCTTTCTGATAAATTGTTTTGGGGTTTTTGTTTGTTTTGTTTTGCTCTTTTTTACTAAGGGAAAACTTTTTCTTTAGAAATATGATATTATATTTCCTAGAGATATTATGGTATTATAGAAATCAGACATAAACATCTATCAGTGCCTCTGTAACTAACAAGATTTCAAGTGGAGTATCTTATCAACAAATGGGAACTTACACATTTTGGACTATTCTCATTAGTACCTAGCACTTTACTGAGCCACAGAGAATTTTATCTGATATGTAAAAATTTGAAAGTAGAAAAAGAGAAAACAAGAGAAATGTATATTTAAACAGGAAAACCAAACTTTTCCAGGGACAAACTAAAAACCATTAGTACAGTACTTCAAAGCATCAACTTGGGAGTTAGAACAACTAGGATTTGAGGTTTTTTGTGTTTGTTGTTTTTGTTTGTTTGTTTGTTTGTTTTTCAGAGGGAATCTTGCTCTGTCAGCCAGGCTGGAGTGCAGTGGTGCGATCTCAGCTCACTACAACCTCTGCCTCCCGGGTTCAGGTGATTCTCCTGCCTCAGTCTCCCAAGTAGCTGAGTTTGCAGGTGTGCACCACCACGCCCAGCTAATTTATTTTGTATTTTCAGTAGAGACAGGATTTCATCATGTTGACCAGGCTGGTCTCAAACTCCTGGCCTCAGGTGATCTGCCTGCCTTGGCCTCCCAAAGTGTTAGGATTACAGGCGTGAGTCACCACACCTGGCCAGTATTTGAGTTTTGACTCCACCACTTACTGTGCAACTTTAAGCATGCTCCATACACCACATGCCTCATCCTCAGTTTCTCATCTTGAAAATGGGGATACTGATAGCTAATTCATAATATTGTTTTTATTTTGTGGTGGTGATGGTGGGTTTTCTGTTTTGTTTTGTTTATTTGAGACAGGGTCTCACTCTGTCCCCCAGGTTGGAGTGCAGTGGTGCGATCTGAGCACACTGCAACCTCCAAGCAGTGACTACAGGCACACACCACCACACCTAGCATAGCTGTTCCTTCTTTAACTTTCACTGTGGGAACTACTCTCCTGGCACCAAGTGTCTTACAATAACCTCTTAGTTCGTCCCCTGCCTCCTCTCTCACCTTTCCCATAAATAAATTGGGACAGTTCTGTAAATTCTGTATGCTGCTACTAGGATGATGTAGTCACCTGTGGTCCCTTCATCTTCCTGTTCAAAAGCCATTCATAGGCCGGGCGCAGTGGCTCACGCCTGTAATCCCAGGACTTTGGGAGGCCGAGTTGGGTGGATCACTTGAGGTCAGGAGTTTGAGACCAGCCTGGCCAACATGGTGAAACCCCGTCTCTATTAAAAATACAAAAAATTAGCCGGGCGTGGTGGTGCGGGCCTGTGGTCCCAGCTGCTCGGGAGGCTGAGGCGCGAGAATTGCTTGAACTCGGGAGATGGAGGTTGCAGTGAGCGGAGATCACCACTGCACTCCAGCTTGGGTGACAGAAGAAGACTGTCAAAAAAAAAAAAAAAAGCCATTCATGAAATGTTCTGTGGATGGATGGTGGTGGTGATTCCACAACAATGCGAATGTACTTAGTGACACTGAACTGTACACTCAAAAATGGGTAAAATGATAAATTTTATGTTATGCATATTTATTACCAAAAACCCATGAATGATTCAAACATCCACAACATAATGCTCTATAGGGACCATCACCATCCAACTCCAGTCAATCTTCATTAGTACAACTGCATCTTACTGTATGATGCTCATGTCACCCCCACCGCCCCCACATATGCTTGCACTCACACTCCTTTCTCGGCAACAACTTCCTTCAAAGTCCTCATACCTAGCCTGTGCTTTGTCTTGGATTTAGCTCTTTTGTTTTTCAGACTTGCTGGATATAACCATATGCTGACCTTCCAGCCATTCAAAGCCCAGTTCAACTGCATTTTGTCCATGAAGTTTTCCCTCTCACATCTGTCATGTTGGAAATAATCCTCTCTTTTGCTGGGCTTCGATAGTGTTTTCTATCACTATTCAGCCTGTACAAATCTGCTTAAGGACTGAGACCGTGCCTTAATCCTCTTGGTATTTCCCTTCACTTTTACCACAGTGCTTCACACAGAGCAGATCTGCAATGACCATTTATTGAATAGCTGATGTGAAAGACAAAGGCAGCCCGGAAGCTGATGCTGGGATCCCTGTGGAGCTTTGCACCACCCCTGACTCTTAAGGTCCAATCCCCAACCTGTCCGCACAGGCATTTAAAGGGCTTTACATGCTTTGGTGTAACATTTCATTTTGATGGTTTTTGGAAATGTTAGTTTTCCTCTTTCTTCATTTTATTAGTCATTAAATTCTAAATTATGAAATTGTGGGACCAAAATATAATGGGTTTATAGTCAATATTCCTTAGGTTCCCATGGAAAACCTGTAGGAAAGGAATATTCTTTTTTTTTTTTTTTTTTTTTTTTGAGACAGGGTTTCACTCTGTCAACCAGGCTGGAGTACAAGGCTGGAGTACAGTGATGCAATCTCAGCTCACTGCAATCTCCACCTCCCAGGCTCAAGCGATCCTCCTGCCTCAGCCTCCTGAGTAGCTGGAATTACAGGTGCATGCCACCACCACCCGTCTAATTTTTTGTATTTTTTTAGTAAAGATGGGGTTTCACCATGTTAGGCACACTGGTCTCGAACTCCTGACCTCGAGGCCACCCACCTGGCCTCCCAAAGTGCTGGGATTACAGGCGTGAGCCACCATGCCCAGCCAGGAAAGGAATGTTCTATCTCTCTAACTCCATTTCTTTATTGGGTGTGCTAGCAGCATTTTGCAATTGGATGGCCTAAGGACATAATTTTAAAGATAATGAATTAATCTTGATAAAATTTTAAATGTTAAGCACCATTATCTTCTTCCTTTTTTTTTCTTTTTTTGAGACGGAGTCTTGCTGTCACCAGACTGGAGTGCTGTGGTGCGATCTCAGCTCACTGCAACCTCCGACTCCCTGGTTCAAGCAATTCTCCTGCCTCAGCCTCCCGAATAGATGGGATTACAGGCATGCACCACCACGTCCAGCTAATTTTTGTATTTTCAGTAGACAAGGGGTTCCACCATGTTGGCCAGAATGGTCTTGGTCTCCTGACCTCATGATCTGCCTGCCTCAGCCTCCCAAAGTGCTGGGATTACAGATGTGAGCCACCCCGCCGAGCCTTTTTTTTTTTTTTTTTTTTTTTGTCAGCCAGGCAGGAGTGCAGTAGAGCAATCACAGCTCACTGCAGCTTTGACCTCCTGGGCTCAAACTGTCCTCCCACCTCAGTTTCCCAAATTGCTGGGACTGCAGACACACACCACAACACCTGGCTAATTTTTGTATTTTTTGTAAAGACATGTTTTTGCCATATTGCCCAGGCAGGTCTTGAATTCCTGAGCTCAAGCAATCCACATGCTTCAGTCTCTCAAAGTGCTGCGATTACAGCTGTGAGCCACCGTGCCCAGCCGTTATCTTCTTAATGAATGATTGCCGAGCAATACTTTATCTTCCAGGAAAATAACCATGGAAGAATGCATGGATGTCCCTTGTGTAACTTTGCCTCCATTGTTGCCAGGAGTTAACATTATGTTAACATCTCCATTATAGAGATGCATCTTCACCTATAATCCCAGCAATTTGGGAGGCTGAAGTGGGAGAATCTCTTGAGCCCAGAGTTCGAGACCATCCTGGGCAACATGGTGAAACCCCGTCTCTAACCAAAACCCAAACCGGAAAACAAAAACAAAAACAAAAACAAAAAATCCACCCACACAAATTAACCTGGTGTGGTGGCATGCACCTGTACTTCCAGCTACTTGGGAGACTGAGGTAGGAAGATAGCTTGAGCCAAGGAGTTGGAGGCTGCAGTGAGCCATAATTGCACCACTGCACTCCAGCCTGGGTGACAGAGTAAGACACTGTCCCCCCAGACTCCTCCCAAAAAACAGATGAATCTTCATTGTAAATGATTTGTCAGTGTTAACAATGAACTCTGGACTTCTTAGCTATTTTTACTAGCTTAGCCATTTTACTTGGCCATTTTAACTAGGAGAAAAGTTTAACTCTTTTTTTCCTTTTTTTTTTTAACCTTTTTTCTTTTTTTTTTCAGCTTTTTTTCTTTTTTCTTACTTTTGGAGAAAAGTCTCTTAAAAAACAAGAAAACAAAAACACAAAGAAAGAGCTTTAAACCTACTTGAGGACTGAGCTCCCGGTCTAATATAAATATACATTTTCTATTTCAGAAAATAGCATTCTTAGACCAGGCACAGTGACTCATGCCTGTAATCCCAGCACTTTGGGAGGCTGAGGTGGGTGGATCTCCTGAGGTCAGGAGTTCGAGACCAGCCTGGCCAACATGGTGAAACCCCATCTCTACTAAAAACACAAAAACTAGCCAAGTGTGGTGGCATGGGCCTGGAATCCCAGCTACTTGGGAAGCTGAGGCAGGAGAATCCCTTGAACCTGGGAGGCAGAAGTTGCCGTGAGCCGAGATTGCGCCATTGCACTCCAGCCTGGGCGACAAAAGCCAAACTCTTGTCTTAAAAAAAAAAAAAAAAAATAGCCAGGCACGGTGGCAGGCCCCTGTAATTCCAGCTACTTGGGAGGCTGAGGCAGGAGAATCGCTTGAACCCGGGACGCGGAGGTTGCAGTGAGCCGAGATCGCACCACTGCATCTAGCCTGGGTGATGGAGTGAGACCCTGTCTAAAAAAAAAGAAGTTGCCTTTCCTTTAGGTGGAGGTGGTGCTGCACACCTATAATCCTCGCTACTCAGGAAGCTGAGGCAGAAGAATTCCTTGAACCCAGGAGGTGGAGGTTGCAGTGAGCCAAGATTGCGCCTAGGTGACAGAGCAAGACCCTGTCTCAATCAATCAATCAATCGATCAATCAATAAAAAGAAATTGCACTACTGTTTGTTCCTAAGCAGACAGCTACAGATAAAAGATTAAATCTCTCTGTAGGTAGCTACTCTGTGTTCACCTTCTTTTATGTAAAGTACTGATTTATGATTTACTTAGAGCAAGATGAATACATAATTGACTATTACCCTCCCTGCTCCTTTTCTCCTGCAACATGTGGATTACCACACACTTCCTCTTTCCCCTCCAGCCCATTTTTCCCCTTTAAATATTGAAGCCCTCAAAATCATCTTTGGAGAAAGGCACAGACCACAGACTGTTTCTGTGATTTCATGTTTATTTCTTCCAGGCCTGTCCTTAACCTTGACAAAATAAACTTCTAAATTGATTGAGACCTGTCTCAGATACTTTTTGTTTACAGTAGTCACAGTCACAGCCCACATAGCTGAGGCAGAGTTAAAGAAATTGGATCACGGGTAAATGACTTTCATTTCCTATAAGCAAGGTCAATGATGTTGCTATTTCACTAGTACAGGCTGCTTCTGACCAGTGTTCATTCTGATTGATGAATACTAGTGCTGAACAGCGTGTCAATGATTTTGATTACTGCTCCTTTCTGAAAGCTTTTAGGCCTAGCTTTTGAAAACAGAGTGATCTAGAAACAGAGAGAAGAGTCATTCTCCACCACCAAATACAGAGTGCTGAGTCCTCAGTACTGAACCCAAAGGCTGGTAGGTCATAGAGAGTATATCCTGAGTCAATAGAGGCAACTGTTTTTGTTTTTGAAACAGAGTCTCTCTCTGTCACCCAGGCTGGAGTGCAGTGGCATGATATCGGCTCACTGCAGCCTCCGCCTCCCAGGTTCAAGTGATTCTCGTGCCTCAGCCCCACAAGTAGCTGCAATTATAGGCATGCGCCACCACACCCGGCTAATTTTTGTATTTTTAGCAGAAATGGGGTTTCACTATGTTGGCCAGGCTGGTCTCGAATTCCTGGAGTCAAATTCCAGCCCTGTCCTCCCAAAGTGCTGGGATTTCAGACGTGAGCCACCATGCCCGGCCGAGGCAACCGTTATACAAATACTTTAAGGTTAGCGAAAAGACTGTTTAGACTTCATGCAAAAGCACTAACCATAAAGAAAAGATTGAAAATTTGAAGTTCATTAAAATTAAAAACTTATCTTCATCATAAGATTCCATTAAAGGAGTGAAAGAAGGCGATAGACTGATAGAAGACATGTGAAATACATAAATCTAAAGTCTCCCATTCAGAATATATAAAACACCCCTTTAAATCAATAAGAAAAAATAAGCAATCCAATTGTTTTTTTTTTTTTTTTTTGGAAATGGGGTCTCACTCTGTTGCCCACGCTGGAGTGCAGTGGCACAATCTTGGCTCACTGCAAACTGTACCTCCCAGGTTCAACCGATTCTCCCATTTCAGCCTCCTGATTAGCTGGGACTACAGGCGTGTGCCACCACGCTCAGCTAATTTTTGTTGTTTTGTTTTGTTTTGTTTTGTTTCTTTGAAATGGACTCTCACTCTGTCACCCAGGCTGGAGTGTGCAGTGGCACGATCTCGGCTCACTGCAACCCCTGCCTCGAAGGTTCAAGTGATTTTTCTGCCTCAGCCTCCAGAGTAGCTGGGATTACAGGTGCACACCACCACATCCAGCCTAATTTTTTTTATTTTTTATTTTTTATTTTTAGTAGAGACAGGGTTTCACCATGTTGACCAGGCTTGTCTCGAACTCATGATCTCAAGTGATCCACCCGCCTCAGCGTCCCAAAGTGCTGGGATTACAGGCGTGAGCCACCACGCCTGGCCTAATTTTTGTATTTTTCTGATAAAGATAGGATTTTGCCATGTTGGCCAGGCTCCAATCTTTCAAATGGGAAACAGACAAACAGGCATTTAACAAAAGAGAGCATCCTCTTTGTTCTCTGGCAGTGTGAGGGAAAAAGCATGCCCCTTTATTTTCTCTAGGGACTTCTTGTCTCCTACGGATAGGCCTTAGACAAATTACACACACACACACACACACACACACACACACCAAGCACAGATGAGCAATAATTCTCAGCGATGATGAAGTTCAAATCCAAACTAAGAACAACAAACATTTTCCCAAACACAAAAATAATTTTCTAAGATGACTCCTGCACACAATGAAGAAAATAATTTGGGCTCTCCAGATCTTTGCACCGACAAGAAAATTCTTTGAGATGCTTTACTTAGCAAAACAAAACAGCCATTTATACCTAGTCTCTACCATCAGCAGCACGAAGAATTAGCAAAGGCTTTGAAATCAGTTTTCTTTTTTTTTTTCCTAAAGATCACCAGGAGGAGATAAAGGTACTGTCCTCTGTCTGGAGTGTTTGGAATTTTTTTAACTCTCTCTCTCTCTCCCGCAGACCCCCACCCACCCCCTCCACACACACACACACACACACACACACACACACACACACACACTTTTTTCCTTTAATACTTTTTTTTTCTTTTTGAGACGGAGTCTCACTCTATTGCCCAAGCTGGAGTGCAGTGGTGTGATCTCAGCTCACTGGAACCTCCGCCTCCCAGGTTCAAGTGATTCTTCTGCCTCAGCCTCCCGAGTAGCTGGGACTACAGGCACAAGCCACCATACCTGGCTAATTTTTTTTTATTTTTAGTAGAGATGGGGTTTCACCGTGTTAGCAAGGATGGTCTTGAACTCCCAACCTCAGGTGATCCACCTGCCTCGACCTCCCAAAGTGCTGGGATTATAGGCATGAGCCACTGCACCCTGTCTTTTTTTTTTTGAGATGGAGTCTCCCTCTGTCACCCAGGCTGGAGTGCAATGGCACGACCTCGGCTCACTGCAACCTCCATCTCCCGAGCTCAAGCGATTTTCCTGCCTTAGCCTTCTGAATAGCTGGGACTACAGGTGCGCACCACCATACCCAGCTAATTTTGTACTTTTAGTAGAAATGGGGTTTTGCCATGTTGGTCAAGCTGGTCTCGAATTCCTGACCTCAGGTGATCTGCCCACCTTGGCCTCCCAAAGTGCTGGGATTACAGGCATGAGCCACCATGCCTGGCCTCTCTGGCCACTTCTGATCTGTTCTTAGTTACTGTAATTTTGCCACTTCAGAAATGTAATATGAAATCATAAGGCATATAACCTTTGAGACTGGGTTTTCTCACTCAGCATAATGTACTTTTAATTAATTAATTAATTAATTTTTTGAGACAGAGTCTTGCTCCATTAACCAGGCTGGAGTGCAGTGGCACAATCTCAGCTCACTGCAACCTCTGCATCCCGGCTCAAGCAATTGTCCTGCCTCACCTCTCAAGTAGCGGGGACTACAGGTATGTGCTACAACACTCAGCTAATTTTTTGTATTTTTTTCAGTTGTTTGTTTCCTTTAATTAACATCTAAATAGGTTATACATCTTTTATAATTATAATATGGAAATGTATATGAGCAAAATATATAAATTTTTTGGTGAATGCTTAGGGAAGAATGAGGTCAGTCAAGTTCACCCAAGGTCTTAAGCAGCAGCATCTATGCAGCCAGGGCGTGGTCAGAGTTTGGGGACAGAGGTAAATATCCGCAATTCATGCATCCTTTTGATTTCTTCTTTTAGTGCCTGATTAACCATCTGGTGTTGCTGGGCAGTTCTCTTCTCCTTAATTCTTCTGATTCAATTTTAATTTCATCCATCGTCCCACAACTCCTGAAATGTCAGTGACTTTGACAGCTGTAGCTCACGGAAACTTTGAGAATTTGGGTCACTCTGAGCTCCCCCTCAGTCTGGGTGGCAAACATCCGGTGGTGAAGTGGAAGCCCGCGGATCCAGCGGAGCAGAGGCGCTGCTGCGGCCAGGCTCCGGGCCGCCATGCCTGGCCGACAGGACCTGCTGCCCGAGGTCACTGTATGCCCCTAATTTTTTGTATTTGTAGTAGAGACGGGGTTTCACCATGTTGGCCAGGCTGCTCTCAAACTCCCGGCCTCAGGTAATCCACCCACCTCAGCCTCCCAAAGTGCTGGGATTACAAGTGTGAGCCACCGTTCCCGGCCAGACCAGCAGCCCTTTGCCACATTGTAACCCTGTGAGTTTGTTTTCATTAAATCGTTTCTCTTTTCTATATTTATGAGTCATTTTCCTAAAGATTTGGGGCCTTATATCTTCAAAATGATAACCTCCTTCCTTCCTTCCTTCCCTCCATCCCTCCCTCCCTCCCTCCCTCCTTTCTTCCCTCCCTCCTTCCCTCCCTCCTTCCTTCCTTCCTTCCTTCCCTCCATCCCTCCCTCCCTCCCTCCTTTCCTCCCTCCCTCCCTCCCTCCTTTCCTCCCTCCCTCCCTCCCTCCTTTCCTCCCTCCCTCCCTCCCTCCCTCCTTCCTTCCTTCCTTCCTTCCTTCCTTCCTTCCTTCCTTTCTTTTTGAGACACAGTGTCACTCTGTTGCCCAGGCTGGAGTACAATGGCGGGACCTCAGCTCACTGCAACCTCTGCCTTCTGGGTTCAAGTGATTCTCCTGCCTCAGCTTCCCAAGTAGCTGAGATAACAGGCATCTGCCACCATGCCCAGCTAATTTTTTATATTTTTAATAGAGATGGGGTTTCACCATGCTGGCCAGGCTGGTCTCGAACTCCCAACCTCAGGCAATCCACTCGCCTCGGCCTACCAAAGTGCTGGGATTACAGGCATGAGCCAGCGCACCTGGCCTTTCTCTCTCTCTCTCTCTTTCTTTTTTTTTTTTTTTTTTCCGAAGTCTCGCTCTGTTACCCAGGCTGGAATGCAGTGGTGCCATCTTGACTCACTGCAACCTCTGCCTCCTGGGTTCTAGCAATACTCCTGCCTCAGCCTCCCAAGTAACTGGAACTATAGGCACCCGCCACCATGCCCAGCGAATTTTTGTATTTTTAGTAGAGACGGGGTTTCACCAGTTGGCCAGGATGGTCTTGGCCCGCCTCAGCCTCCCAAAGTGCTAGGATTACAGGCATGAGCCACTGCGCCCGGCCTTCTTTCTTTCTTTCTTCCTTTGTTTTCTTTCTCTCTTTCTCTCTTTCTTTCTTTCTTTTTCCTTCCTTCCTTCCTTCTTCTTTTCTTTTTCTTTCTTTCTTTCTGTCTCTCTCTCTCTTTCTTTCTTTCTTTCTTTCTTTCCTTTTGGGTCAGGATTATAAAGGTGTTCATCCTTTGATCTTTCTGGGGAGTTGAAGAATTATTTTCAAGTACAGGAAGGTTCGTTGTCATTCTGGTACTGGAAGACAAAGATGATGCTTGTGTCATAGTGTTTTCAAGCAATCGCTTGTGCATTTTATCCTAAGTATTTACAGGCAAGAAGTCTTTGACTGGTGCTGTCAGAGGAGAGAGAGGTTTTTGTGAGCCAAGGGTCAGAGTGGGTTCCAAGAGGGCACAGGATTTGAGGAGATGAGAGCTGGGCATGGTGGCATAGGCCTGTAGTTCCAGCTACTCAGAAGGCCAAAGCGGGAGGATCGCTTGAGTCCAGGTGTTCAAGGCCAACCTGGGCAACATAGTGAAAACCCATCTCTGTTAAAAAGAAAAGGATTTGAGGAAATTAAAACTGCAGTGGACTTTCTACACGAGGAAAAATTACGAATAGAGGCAATGAGGAAGTAAAAAAAAACCCACTGTATTTATGGGAAGGTGAAAACCTCCTGGGTAGGCCGGGCGCGGTGGCTCGCGCCTGTAATCCCAGCACTTTGGGAGGCCGAGATGGGCGGATCACGAGGTCAGGAGATCAAGACCATCCTGGCTAACACGGTGAAACCCCGTCTCTACTAAGAAATACAAAAAACTAGCCGGGCGAGGTGGCGGGCGCCTGTAGTCCCAGCTACTCAGGAGGCTGAGGCAGGAGAATGGTGTAAACCCAGGAGGCAGAGCTTGCAGTGAGCTGAGATCGCGCCACTGCACTCCAGCCTGGGTGACAGAGCGAGACTCCGTCTCAAAAAAAAAAAAAAAAAAAAGAAAGAAATGTGATCTATCCTGTAAAAAACTTTAAATCCCCAAACAAGTTATTGACACAGATTACTGTGGATTAGAGGGGACGTTCATGATCAGAACAGGATTTGACAAAAATTAATCTGGCAATACCTCAAAGGATGAATTGGAGACAAAGAGACAGCGACATTTGTTTGGAAACATATCCAGGTGAGAAGTGCCAGATTCACATCAAAGCTGCGTTAATGGAGAAAAAGGGGCTGCTCACGACATTTTATGTTGGAGTGAATGAAGTGCACAGTGGAGAACTGGGCACATGGACACAGCTTTGACCCACAGTGGAAGAGGTGAATTGCACTTGGGAGTTATCTTTATAAAGGAGATCAGGAAGGCAGTATTAAAGAGAGTTATTTTAACCTCCAAAAAAAAAAAAAGGAATAAAACAGTTTTCTAGAAAGACAGATGGTGATACAGAAAGGAAAAAAAAAATTGGCCAGGCACAGTGGCTCACACCTGCAATCCCAGCACTTTGGGAGGCCGAGGCAGGTGGATTACCTGAGGTCAAGACTTCGAGACCAGCCTAGCCAACATGGTGAAACCCCATCTCTACTAAAAATACAAAAAAGTAGCCAGGTGTGGTGGCATGTGCCTGTAATCCCAGCTACTCTGGAGGCTGAGGTATGAGAATTGCTTGATCCTGGGAGGCAGAGGTTGCAGTGAGCCAAGGTTGCACCACTGCACTCCAGCCTGGGCAACAAGACCAAAAGTCTGTCTCCAAAAAAAAAAAAAAGAAATAAAAAAAAGTAAGAAAGAAATCAAGGTGTGGTGTCGGAAGTAGGAAGATGTAGGGAGCTTTCTTTTCTTTTCTTTTCTTTTTGAGACTGAGTTTCGCTCTTGTTGCCCAGGCTGGAGTGCAATGGCGCGATCTTGGCTCACCACAACCTCCACCTCCTGGGTTCAAGCAATTCTCCTACCTCAGCCTCCCTAGTAGCTGGGATTATAGGCATGTGCCACCACACCCAGCTAATTTTTGTATTTTTAGTTGAGACGGGGTTTCTCCATGTTGGTCAGGCTGGTTTCAAACTCCCGACCTCAGGTGATCCGCCTGCCCCAGTATCCCAAAATGCTGGATTACAGGCATGAGCCACTACTGGCGGGAGCTTTCTTTTATGGTGAAATTGTTTAAGGAAGCATTTAGCATGACTAATCTGTTTTCCCCTTTGGAAATGGTTCACTTAAGTACAGCCTAATTAGGAGGGAATAGACAATGCACCCAAGGTCAAGATGGGACTTGCTTTGTTACCTTCTAAAGACTCATGAGAGTGGCAATATTTACGAATTGATACATTTAGAATGAGCCATGAACTGATGTGTGGGTGTGCATTTTTAATCAAAGCAGGAATGACATATCTAATCATGTCACTAACTCAAATTTCTTGTGTCTTAGTGCAAATCAAATTAATACCATGACTCTTATTTATCTTATTAAAAAAGCAATTCCCAACATGTATTACTTATTTATTTAGAAAGTAAATAACTTTATCAACCTGCTTTGGAGATATAAACTGCCCTGAGGAAGCAGTAGTCAGAATAAAAGCCAGCTACTGCAATTATCTCCTGCCGCCCTCTTGGATTCAAAAACTCACAGCTGGGCATGCACCTGTCATCCCAGCTACTTGGGAGCCTGAGGTGATTCAATTGCTTGAGCCCAGGAGTTTGAGACCAGCTTGGACAATGTAGTGAGACTCCTGTCTCAAAAAAAAAGAAGATTCATAAGCCTAGTTTCTCCCTATTTCCTCTCCTTCACCACATTCCACTGATGTGTTGGCCTTCCTCCTGTACTTCAAGTATAGTGAGTTTGTCTCCATCTCAGAATGACCTGGAAAGTTCTTCCTGAGATTTTCACATGGCTCTTTCTTTCTTTCTTTCTTTCTTTCTTTCTTTCTTTCTTTCTTTCTTTCTTTCTTTTTCTTTCTTTCTTTCTTTCTTTCTTTTCTTTCTTTCTCTGAGGCAGGGTCTCACTCTGTCACCCAGGCTGTCACTGCAGCCTCAACCTCCCAGGCTCAAGTGATCCTCCCACCTTAACCTCCCAATGTTCTGGGATTACAAGTGTAAGCCACCATGCCTGGCATCATTCAGTTTTTTCTCTTTTTTTCTTTTTTTTTCTTTTTTTTGGAGCAATAAAGCTTTTTAATCACCTGGGTGCAGGTGGGCTGAGTCCGAAAAGAGAGTCAGCAAAGGGTGGTGGGATTATCATTAGTTCTTACAGGCTTGGGATAGGCGGTGGAGTTAGGAGCAATTTTTTGCGGGCAGGGGGTGGATCTCACAAAGTACATTCTCAAGGGTGGGGAGAATATTATAAAGGACCTTCTTAAGGGTGGGGGAATATCACAAAGTGCATTATCACAAGGGCGGGGAGGCTGTATTGTCATAAGGTCAATTGATCAGTTAGGATGTGGCAGGAACAGATCACAATGGTGGAATGTCATCTTTTGTGGTTCTTCAGTTGCTTCAGGCCATCTGGATGTATACGTGCAGGTCACAGGGGATATGATGGCTTAGCTTGGGCTCAGAGGCCTGACATTCCTGTCTTCTTATATTAATAAGAAAAACAAAACAAAATGGTGTTGAAGTGTTGGGGCAGCAAACATCTTTGGCAGTGGTATGGAGAGATAATGGGCAGTGTTTCTCAGGGCTGCTTCAAGTGAGATTAGGGGCAACATGGGACCCTAGAGTGGGAGAGATTAAACTGAAGAAAGATTTGGGGGTAAAGGGTGATATTGTGGAGTTGTTTGAAGGAGCATTTGTCATGTAGAATAAACGGTGATGGCCTAGATGTGGTTTTTTATGAACTGAGAAACTAAATGAAAGACACAAGGTCCAAATAAAAGAAGGAGAAAAATAGGTATTAAAGGACTAAGAATTGGGAGTACCCAGGACATCCAATTAGAGAGTGTCCAAGGGTGTTCAACATAATTATTTGCTTGGTTGGCGAGTTTTTTTTTTTTTTTTTTTTTTTTTTTTTTAGACGGAGTCTCGCTCTGCCGCCCAGGCTGGAGTGCAGTGGCCGGATCTCAGCTCACTGCAAGCTCCGCCTCCCGGGTTCACGCCATTCTCCTGCCTCAGCCTCCCGAGTAGTTGGGACTACAGGCGCCCGCCACCGCGCCCGGCTAGTTTTTTGTATTTTTTAGTAGAGACGGGGTTTCACCGTGTTAGCCAGGATGGTCTGGATCTCCTGACCTCGTGATCCACCCGTCTCGGCCTCCCAAAGTGCTGGGATTACAGGCTTGAGCCACCGCGCCCGGCCTGGCTGGCGAGTTTTTGGGCTTTATCCTTGAGGTTTTTTTTTATGTTGTCATATACCAGACCAGATTGGTTTAGGTAAAAACAACACTCTTCATTTAAAATTATACAGAGTCCCCTTTTTTTTTAAGCAGTGAGTAAGTCAGGGCCTCAGTAATTTTGGTGGAAAGAGAAATGCAAAGCCAGCAACTGTTTGTTAAAGAAGGATTAGAAGTGGCTAGGAGAGAGTGAGATTGATAGTGTGGTGGAGATAGCTGGGGAGAGGTAGAGGGCAGCATAAGAACGGGAATGAGAATAAGAGTGAGTATAAAAGTAAAGAATAGGACTTCATCAGGGCGAAAGTATTGGAGGGTGCCCTGTCAGCACAGATCATCCATCCACTCCAAGAGGGAGTCAAGAGTGGCAGATTGGGGATAGTACCAGGAGATATCCACTATGGTGGTTTGGAGGAAAAGTGTAAACTGGCAGTGTAAACAAGGGCAGGGCATATACAAGTAGTTGAGAATGGTGAATAGGAGTATGACTAGACAGAAGATAGTAGGGATGACAAGTTTTTGGGGTGCAGTCCAAGTAGTGGGGGTGACTGTGTAAAGCCCTGTTGTAAAGAGTAGGGTAAGGAAGAAGAGACCTAATAAAAATGAAAGGATGTATTAGGCTTATAAGTGTTACTATTATCCTTTAGGAATGAAGGTGAATTTAAGGGAAGTAGGAGAGAGTACTTGTGACTTCCAGGAGGAAGAGGAGAAATCAGATTGTCTGTCTGATGGGCACAGCTTTACTCTGGAACGATGAACCTAATGGGGGGGGGGGCTTCTGCAGACGAACAACCATTGGGGTACTATAGATGACTAAGTGGGGTCCGGTCCACCGAGGTTGTAGAGTTTGAGGGGTCAGATTCTTTTTTTTTTTTTTTTTTTTTGAGACGGAGTCTCGCTCTGTTGCCCAGGCTGGAGTGCAGTGGCCGGATCTCAGCTCACTGCAAGCTCCGCCTCCCGGGTTCACGCCATTCTCCGGCCTCAGCCTCCCGAGTAGCTGGGACTACAGGCGCTGCCCCCTCGCCCGGCTATTTTTTGTATTTCTTAGTAGAGACGGGGTTTCACCGTGTTAGCCAGGATGGTCTTGATCTCCTGACCTCGTGATCCGCCCATCTCGGCCTCCCAAAGTGCTGGGGTTACAGGCTTGAGCCACCGCGCCCGGCCTGAGGGGTCAGATTCTTAACAAGAACTGATTGACCAGCTAGGGTGTCTTCATATGGCTGGGAATCTGGGGTAGGCAAAAGAAGATTAACAGCTCAGCAAATTTCCTGTCTAGCTTGCTGGAGGACTGGAATATAATCACCTAGAGGGCTGGTGTCTGGAATGAGACTGGGGCCTAATAAAAAGGAGCATCCATACAGGAGCTCAAATGGGCTGTGCCCTGTAGCATCCCAAGGACAGGCCTGAATTCTGAGAAGGACAGTGGTAAAAGTACTGTGTAGTCCTTTTTAAGCTGGAGGCTGAGCTTGGTGAGGTGTGTCTTTAAAAGACCATTAGTTCTTTCTACCTTTCCTGAGGATTGAGGGTGATAAGGAGCGTGAAGTTTCCATTGAATGTCCAGGGCCTGGGAGACTACCTGAGTGACTTGACTAATAAAGGCCGGTCTGCTATCGGACTGTATAGAGGTGGGAAGGCCAAACCGAGGAATTGTCTGACAGAAGGGAAGAAATGATCCTGGTGGCCTTCTCAGACCCTGTAGGAAAGACCTCTACCTATCCAGTGAAAGTGTCTACCCAGACCAAGAGGTATTTTAGTTTCCTAACTTGGGGCATGTGAGTAAAGTCAGTTTGTCAGTCCTGGGCAGGGGCAAATCCCCAAGCTTGATGCATAGGGAAGGGAGGGGGCCTGAACAATCCCTGAGGAGTAGTAGAATAGTAGATGGAACACTGAGAAGTGATGTTCTTGAGGATAGATTTCCACAATGGAAAGGAAATGAGAGGTTCTAAGAGGCAGGCTAACGGCTTGTAACCTACATGGAAGAGGTTATGAAATGATGACAGAATAGAATGGGCCTGTGAGGCTGGAAGGAGATAGTCTCCTTGGTCCAAGAACCATTTGCCTTGTGTGGGAAGAGATTGATAGGTGGAAGTTTCAGTGGGGAAGTAGGTGGGAGTGACCGATGAGAAGGAGAAAAACTGGCCATGGGAGATAGAAGTTGGAACGCTAGCTGCTTGTCTAACCACCTTATCAGCATAAGTGTTCCCCTAAGTGATGGGATCTGATGCCTTTTGGTGGCCCTTGCAGTGAATGACTCCAGCTTCCTTTGGAAGTAAAGTGGCCTTGAGAAGAGTTTTTATTAAAGAGGCATTTATGATGGAGGACCCTTGCATAGTGAGGAAACCTCCTTCTGCCCATATAACAGCATGATGGTGCAGGCTATGGAAGGCATATTTAGAGTCAGTATAAATAGTGATGCATAGTTCCTTTGCAAGAATGAAGGCCCGAGTTAAGGCAATGAGTTCGGCTTGCTGAGAGGTAGTGAAGTGGCACAGAGCAGCAGCCTCAATGATAGATGAGGAAGATATTATAGCATAGACTGCCTTTGCTGGTGAGTGGCGATTAGGCCTGGTGGAACTGCCATCAATAAACCAAGTGTGATCAGGGTGAGGAACAGGAAAGAAGGAAATATGGGGAAATGGAGTGAATGTCAGGTGGATCAGAGAGATACAGTCATGGGGGTCAGGTGTGGTATCTATCAGGAATGATGCAGGAGGCCAGACTGAAGTCTGGGCCAGGAACAATGGTAACTGTGAGAGATTCAACAAAGAGTGACTATAGCTGAAGGAACTGGAGGGCAGAAAGTATATGCATCAGATGTGAGGAAGAAAATAGATTTTGGAAGTTATGAGAACTGTTCAGAGAGAGTTGAGCATAGTTTGTGATTTTGAGGGCCTCTAAAAGTATTAAAGCAGCAGCAGCCGCCACATGCAGACATGAGGGCTAGGCTAAAAGAGTAAGGTCAAGTTGTTTGGACAGAAAGGCTACAGGGCCTTTCTGATCCTGGCTCTTGTGTAAGAATTCTCACCACACAGCCCTGCACTTTGGCTGTGTGTAATGAAAAAGGTTGGGATGAGTTATGGAGAGCTAGTGTGGGAGCAGCTTTTAGGGCTGTTTTTTAAGGAATGGAAAGGGGAGTGAGGAAATGATTTAGGATTTACAGGGTCAGTTAGGTTTATCTGGAACAGAATAATGGGTTGTGGAGGGAGGTATTGAGGATAGGAGAGTATATGGGTTTGGCACCATGGGGTGGATAGGCAAGACAATTTGGTTGATAAGGTGCAGATCCTGAACTAACCTGTAAGGCTTGTCTGGTTTTTGGACAAGTAAAATGGAGGAGTCATAAGGAGAGTTTATAGGCTTTTAAAGGCCATGCTGTAACAGGCAAGTGATAACAGGCTTTAATCCTTTAAAGGGTGCTGTGGGATGAAATATTGGCATTGAGCAGCGTAAGGGCGATTAGGTTTTAATGGGATGGTAAGGGGTGCATGATTGGTCACCAAGGAAGGAGTAGAGGTATCCTATATTTGTGGATTAAGGTGGGGAGATACAAGGGGAGGATGTGAAGGAGGTTTTGAACTGGGCAAAAAGGTGGCAATGAGGTGTGGCTGTAGCCTAGGAATAGTCAGGGAAGCAGATAATTTAGTTAAAATGTCTCGACCTAATAAGGGGACTGGGCAGGTGGGGATAACTAAAAAGGAGTGCATTAAAGAATGTTGTCCAAGTTGGCACCAGAGTTGGGGAGTTTTAAGTGGTCTAGCAGCCTGGCTGTCAATACCCACAACAGTTATGGAGGCAAGGGAAACAGGCCCTTGAAAAGAAGGTAATCTGGAGTGGATAGCCCCCATATCAATTAAACAGGGATGGACTTACCCTCCACTGTAAGAGTTACCCGAAGCTCAGCATCCATGATGGTCCAGGGGACCTCAGAGGCAATCAGGCAGTGTCAGTCTTCAGCCACTAAGCCGAAGAGATATGGGAAAGCGTCGGCCAAGGAACGTTGGGTTTGGGCTCCAGGAGCTTTAGGAGTGGCAGCAATGTGAGTCAGACAGTCCGACCTCCGGTAGGAGCCCGCACAGACAGGGCACGGCTTAGGAGGAATACCAGGCTGTGGGCATTCTGAGGCCCAGTGGCCAGGCTTTTGGCATTTGAAGCAAGGTCCATGAGGAGGTTTTGAAGGAGCCCCTGGGAGCTGTGCTTGGATGTTCTGAAGTTTTTGTATGCTAGAGATGTGGTTGTGGGTTGTCTTACAGCGGAGGCCAGTAGCTGTAACTCAGAGATGCACTGTCGCTTGGCTGCCTCTTCTCTATTATTGTACATCATGAAGGCAAGGTTAATTAAGTCCTGTTGTGGGGTTTGAGGGCCAGAATCCAATTTTTGGAGTTTTTTCTAATGTTGGGAGGGGATTGGGTAATAAAATGCATATTGAGAATAAAATGGCCTTCTGGCCTCTCTGGGTCTAGGGCGGTAAAGCGTTTAAGGGTTGTTGCCAAATGGGCCATGAACTGGGCTGGGATTTTTTTTTTGATGAAAAAGAGCCTAAACGCTAACTGATCTGGGAGAGGTCGGCTAAAGAAAAAGGAGCATTAACCTTGACTATGCCTTCAGCTCCAGCCAGCTTTCCAAGAGGAAATTGTTGAAGGAGAGCTAGTCCTGGAACGAAGCTGTAAGCCAGACCAGGTGTGAGGAGGGGAGGTGATAGAAGGATTATAGTGTGGAGGAGCAGAGACCAAGGAAGAATTGGGACCTGGCTCGGCCTGGTGAGGAGCAGCCTGGGGAGGAGGGGAGAGGTCAGACGAGTCCGTAGAAAAGGAGGATTCAAAGGACTCAGAGCTCGGGGTGGAGACTGAAGGAACAGACAGGAGAGAAAGAAGAAAGACTTGGGATGAGTCACATTGGGAGCAGAGACTAGGGAGGGACCAATGTGTAAAAGAATGCCTGGACGTCAGGCACCTCAGACCATTTGCCCATTTTTCAACAAAAATTATCTAGATCTTGTAGGATAGACAAGTCGAAAGTGCCATTCTCTGGCCACTTGGAACTACTGTCAAGTTTGTATTGGGGCCAAGCGGTACTGCAGAAGAAAATAAGGCATTTAAGTTTAAGTTCTTGAGAAAGGAAGGGGGAATGGAGGGTGGAAGCTTAGTGAAAAGACCGCTTACCCGATTTGAAATTGGGGAGATGTTCCTTGGGCTAGTGGGTCTGAGGACCCAAGGTCATAGGTGGATCTCCTCACAGAGTCCAAGGGCAAGGACAGTGGGCTGGTCTCCTGAAGTAGTCCTCCTGTCCCGGGTTTTCAGCACCAAATGTCATGCTCATCCAACAGGCTTTGTGTGACCAATAAAACTTTTTAATCACCTGGGTGCAGGCAGGCTGAGTCCAAAGAGAGAGTCAGCCCAGTTTTTTGAGACGGAGTCTCACTCTGTCACCCAGGCTGGAGGGCAGTGGTGCAATCTCGGTTCACTGCAACCTCTGCCTCCCAGATTCAAACAATCCTCGTGCCTCAGCCTCTGGAGTAGCTGGGATTACAGGTGTGTACCACCACGCCTGGCTAATTTTTGCATTTTTAGTAGAGACAGCGTTTCACCATGTTGGCCAAGCTAGTCTCAAACTCCTGGTCTCAAGTGATCTGCCTATCTCGGCCTCCCAAAGTGCTGGGATTACAGGTGTGAGCCACCTTGCCCAGCCACATTATTCAGTTTTAAAATTGAATGCCATCTCCTCGGGGAGGTAGAGCAGATGCTGCTGGGCGCCCTGCCCATACCCCCTCACCAGGCTGTGCATTCATCCTCTAGCTGTTATGGGCCTTGGCTGCTAATGGCTCAGGCCATTGTCCTTTCACAGAGGATTGTTGTTGGCTGAGAGGAGCCTCCTCCCCTAGAAGTGGTCCTGGAGATGATGGCTGAGAGGTTACGTCCTCCTCTTGGAGGAGCCAGAGCCAAAGACTCACTGATGAAGGGATATAGCAGCCTTCTCACCTCTGGGTGGGACAACTTCTGTGGTACAATTAACAGCTGAGAGCTTGCTGTGGGATCAGGTGGAGGCTAAACTTCCTTTATTTATTTATTTTTTTTTTTAAGGCAGAGTCTCACCATTCTGTTGCCCAGGTTGGAGTGTAGTGGTATGATATCAGCTCAATGCAACCTCCGCCTGCCTCCCGGGTTCAAGAGATTCTCCTGCCTCAGCCTCCCAAGTAGCTGAGATTACAGGCACACAGCACCATGCCCGGCTAATTTTTGTATTTGTAGTAGAGACGGGGTTTTACCATGCTGTCCAGGCTGTCTTGAACTCCTGATCTCAAGTGATCCACCTGCTTTTGGCTCCTAAAGTGCTGGGATTACATGTGTTGAGTCATTGTGCCCGGCCGGGAGGCTAAACTTCTGAAGTCATTTTGCCTAACTTTTTCCCTGGTGTCTTCTACTTTTTTACTCCCAGGTTTTTTCTTTTTCTTTTTTTTTTTTTTTTTTTGAGACGGAGTCTCTCGCTCTGTCGCCCAGGCTGGAGTGCAGTGGCCGGATCTCAGCTCACTGCAAGCTCCACCTCCCGGGTTCATGCCATTCTCCTGCCTCAGCCTCCCGAGGAGCTGGGACAACAGGCCCCCGCCACCGCGCCCGGCTAGTTTTTTGTATTTTTTAGTAGAGACGGGGTTTCACCGTGTTCGCCAGGATGGTCTCGATCTCCTGACCTCGTGATCCGCCCGTCTCGGCCTCCCAAAGTGCTGGGATTACAGGCTTGAGCCACCGCGCCCGGCCTCCCAGGTTTTTTCTTAAAATCACTGAAGCAAGAATTCCTGCCTCAGTTTCTGCCCACCGGGGAACATAATCTAAAGGTCGTGATAGAAGTGGGCCTAGGAAACTGACTAGATCTAGTTTGGTACATTGGATCACTCGTCCACTAGGTGGCAGTGAGAACCCCATCATCGGTGGTGGGAATGACTGTGGTGATGGCAGTTGCTAACATGTTCACCTGTAGTTCACTGGGGACGAAGTGTAGTTAGAATTGTGTTAAACTGTGGAATGGCCCTGGCATTTGAGTGTATGGAGAAAGCAGGGGAAACCTGGGCATGCAGGACCACTGTACTATTTTTTCAACTTCTTGTGAGTCTGTAATTCTTTCAAAATAAAAAACTTAAAAACTGAAGATAGGCTGGACGAGATGGTTCATGCCTTGTAATCCTAGCCTTTTGTGAGGCCAAGGCGGGAAGATTGCTTGAGCCCAAGAGTTTGAGACCAGTCTAGGCAACATGGTAAAACCCCATCTCCACAAAAAAAATACAAGAATTTGCTGGATGTGGTGGTGCACGCCTACAGTCCCAGCTAGTCAGGAGACTGAGGTGGGAGGATCACTTGAGCCAGGGAGATCAAAGCTGCAGTGAGCCGTGATTGTCCCCCTGCACTCCTGCCTGGGTGACAGGAGACCCTGTCTCAAAACAAAACACTGAAGTAAATAAATGGCGATATCATGAAAACAATATTGTATCCTAGGTGGACTAGCAAACATTAGTGCCATCCTCAAGGATTATGGGATGCAGAGACAATGATTCTCACATATCCCCCATTTAATTCAATAACTTGGTTTCTGCAAAAATCAAAAGAATTGTGCCAGATGACATGGACTACCAGAAACTCAACAGATAGTAGCCCCAATTAAAGCTCTTGGATTGGAAGTAATATTTTTACTAGAACAGATTAACACAGATTTTGATGTGTGGTGTGTAGCTATTGGACTGGCAACTATATAAATATAAATTAATGTAATTGAATATATTCATGACTTTGTGTCAGGACTATGTTAACGCTCCTATTCTCCATCACAATGCAGTCCAAAGGGACCCAGATCATGTGGCTATTCCACCGAATTTCATATTCAGCAGTTATGTTGATATGGTAAGTGAACATAAGAAGTACCCTGGGTTGCTGATAAGACATGCACTTCAGAAGGTAGAAGATAAGCCCTTAAAGGAGTCTGCCACGTGCAGTGGTGAAGTTGACAGGGGTCCAGTGTTCTGAGGCATGCCAGGAAATGTCCTCTATGGTAAGGAACAAGCTATTGTACCTTCCAACTCCTACCACTAAGAAAAAAGCACAGAGCATGGTAGACCACTATGCATATTGGAGGTATACATCACATTTGGGGAACACTGCTTTGATTCATTTATTAGATGATGATGAAGGTTACCAGTTTATTTATTTATTTTTATTTTTATATTTATTTTGAGATGGAGTCTCACTCTTGTCGCTCGGGCTGGAGTGCAATGATGCAATCTTGGCTCACTGCAACCTCCACCTCCTGGGTTCAAGCAATTCTCCTGCCTCAGCCTCCCAAGTAGCTGGGATTACAGGTGTCCACCACCACACCCACCTAATTTTTGTATTTTTAGTAGAGACGGGGTTTTACCACGTTGGCCAGGTTCGTCTCAAACTCCTGACCTCAGGTGATCTGCTTGCCTCGGCCTCCCAAAGTGCTGGGATTACAGGAGTGAGCCACCACATCCAGCCTTAAAGTGACCAGTTTAAGTGAAACCCAGAGCCGAAAGAGGCTCTATAGTAGATCCAGTTTGCACTGCAAGAAACATTGCCACTTGGGCCATATGACCAAGGAGATTCTAAGGTACTAGATGTGTCTGTGGTAGATAAAGATGCAGTGTAAAAGCTCAAATATGAGAATCTCAGGGCAGACGAGAAGGGTTCTGGGGCAAGGCCAAGCCACTGGTAACAAAACTATATACCATTCAAAAAACAGCTTCTGGGCCAGGCGCGGTGGCTCATGCCTGTAATCCCAGCACTTTAAGAGGCTGAGGCAGGCAGATCACTTGAGGTCAGGAGGTTGAGACCAGCCTCGCCAACGTGGCAAAACCCCATTTCCACTAAAAATACAAAAATTAGTTGGGCATGGTGGTGCACACCTGTAATCCCCATCTACTCTGGAGGCTGAGGTAGGAGAATCACTTGATCCCAGGAGACAGATCTTGCAGTGAACCAAGATTATGCCACTGCACTCCAGCCTGTGTGACACAGTGAGGTTCCATCTCAAACAAACAAACAAACAAACAATCAACAACAAAAAAGCAACAACTACAACAACAAAAACTAGCTCTGGCATGGTTTCTCATGCCTGTAATCCCAGCACTTTGGTCGCTTGAGCTCAGGGGTTCAAGACCAGCCTAGCCAACATAGCAAAACCTCATCTATACTAAAAATACAAAAAATTAGCTGGGTGTGGCCGGGCGTGGTGGCTCATGCCTGTAATCCCAGCACTTTGGGAGGCCGAGGCCAGCAGATCAGAAGGTCAGGAGATCAAGACCATCCTGGCTAACATGGTGAAACCCCGTCTCTACTAAAAATACAAAAAATTAGCTGGGCATTGTGGCGGGCGCCTGTAGTCCCAGCTACTTGGGAGGCTGAGGCAGGAGAATGGTGTGAACCCAGGAGCCAGAGCTTGCAGTGAGCCAAGATCGCGCCACTGCACTCCAGCCTGGGTAACAGAGCAAGATTCCATCTCAAAAAAAAAAAAAAAAAAAAAAATTAGCCGGGTTGCATGAGCCTGTAGTCTCAGCTACTTGAGTGGCTGAGGCATAAGAATTGCTTGAGCCTGGGGAGGTAGAGGTTGCAGTGAGCCAAGATCAGGCCACTCCAGCTCAGGCAACAGAGTGAGACCCTGCCTCACAAACAAACAAAAAACCCCAGCTTCTCACACACTATTGGGACCTGGAAGAGACTGATTATGAGACATCCAATGATCATGCAATTAGAATGAGCTGCCTATTATGACCTACCAAGTCATAAACTCGAGGACGCCAGTGCATTCCATCATAAGGTGGAAATGGTACTTCTGAAACTGGGATCAGGTAGGTCCGGAAAGCACAGATAATCTGTACAAACTGATGTCAGTAGTCCAGGCTGACATATCACCCACTAATCTTACACAAACATTTTTCCTTTGGCTCATACCTATAGTTTCATGAGGCTTCACTAGGACCACCTGATAGAGAAAGAAAAATCTCTTGGTATGTTGCTATAGGCAGAAAAGAGACTGTTGCTGCTCTACGGCCCATTTGGGTTGAAAGATAATGGTGGAGGCAAATTATCTCAATGGCCAGAAATTCAGGGGGTGGGGGGTTCCTGGTTATCTATTATGTGTGGAGAGGAACATCACCCAGCAAAAGGTGGGGATACTTGGTTCATGGTCAGTGGCAAGTGGTCTGCCGGCTTGGAAGGAACAGGACTGAAAAAAATTATAAAGAATGCCTGGAGAGGCTGGACATGGTGGCTCATGCCTGTAATTCCAGCACTTTGGGAAGCCGAGGCAGGTGGATCACCTGAGGTCAGGAGTTTGAGACTAGCCTGGCCAACATGGTGAAACCCTGTCTTTACTAAAAATATATAATTAGCTGGACATGGTGGCACACGCCTGTAATTCCAGCCCCTTGGAAGCTGAGGCAGGAGAATTGGTTGAACCCGGGAGGCAGAGGTCGCAGCAAGCCAAGATTGCACCACTGCACTCCAACCTGGGCAGCAGAGCGAGACTCCATCTCAAAAACAAACAGAAAAAAAGAATGCTTGGAGAAGAAGCATGTGAGTAGGTTGATGGGAGTGGGCAAGAAATGCCAGCTAATGTCCACTAGAGAGCATGCACTGCATATGAGGCTCTAACAAGCAGTCACCTAGTGGATGCCGGCTAGCTTCTATCCTCAGCCACACCAGCACTTGCACAGTGGTTTATGAGCAGAGTAGCCATGGTAGCAGCAATGTGGGTTATGCATGAGTTCAGCAGCATGGGTTCCCTCTCAGCAATGCTGATCTAGTTACTGTTGCTGCTGAGTGTCCAGCCATAGGAACAAAGAGCAAAACTGAGCCCTCCGGGCAGTACAGCCCCTTGAGAAAACCAACCACTACTTAGTGGCAAAATGATTATATCAGACCCCTTTCATTCTGCAAAGAGCAACAATTCATCCTGGACAACATTGTATTTATTATAGTCTCAGGACCAGCTGCACCAGTCAGGGTTGTTAAGTTTGTTCCACTAGCCCTCCTCTTATAAGGTCCCAGAAATTGCACCAGCCAGAATCCCAGAAAACCTGCAGCCAGATGGACTGACATTAACATGAGAAACATTTGGGGCTGAAGAGTACAAAGGGTAGACTGTAGCAGATGCTGTTGGTGCCCTCGTAAATCCCCCTAGACAGGCTGGTGTGCCAGTGTTGGCTGCTAATGGTTTACACATGTGCTCCTCCCCGGAGACTTGCATTTGGCTGAAGGGAAATGCCTAAGCCACAGATGACTGAAAGATTAACATACTTCCCACTCCACAGATAATCTGGGGTCAATGACTGATGGATGCAGGGGGATAGGCCCAGCCCCTTGCTTCCGGAAGGTTCACCAAACATTTGTGCTCCCCCTTCCACAGTGCCCTGTGGCACTGTCCAGCCATAGACTTCATTTTTCAGCCTGTTTGCAACTAGCCAGGGCCATGTGGATAGTTCTCATCAATGGAATGTGAGAGGAAATGAGATGTATTCTCTCAAGACCAAGAAGATTAAGAAGCCTTCTCTACTTGTTCTTTCTCCATCCTTTGTCCTGCCTGCAGAGGACATGGAAACCCTACAGCTGGGGCAGCCACCAGATTAAAGGAGCCTGGGTTCCTGAATCACCACATGGAAGGCTGCCACCAGTCAGGAACACCTGTACTGTTAAGTGAGTGAGGAGTAAACTTCTACTGTGTTTAGCCACCAAGTGCAATGGTGCGATCTTGGCTGACCGCAACCTCCGCCTCCCAGGTTCAAGCAATTCTCCTATCTCAGCTTCCCGAGTAGCTGGGATTACAGGCATGTGCCACCAAACCCAGCTAATTTTTGGTATTTTTAGTAGAGACAGGGTTTCTCCATGTTGGTCAGGCTGATCTTGAACTCCCGACCTCAGGTGATCCGCCTGCCTAGGCCTTCCAGAGTGCTGGGGTTACAGGCGTGAGCCACTGTGCCTGACCGGGAGATGTTTTTTAAAAATATCCCAAGAGGGATACTAATCTAACTAGTACACCCTCTACCTAGGAACTCTAATGGAATTTCTGATGTACTAGAAAGTTGAACTGTGTGTTTCCAAAGGTTTCTTCTCATCCAGATTCTCTGGTACATTTCCTCTGAAAAATGACTGAGTGGTTGGAGTTATTCTGCATAAAGATGATATTGCTAACAGTGTCACTTACCTATTCTACTGTAAACATGATAAAGCGCAAAAGCCCACGGCCGAGAAGAACTAGATTCCAGTTCTGCCTCCTCTACCAGTGTGTTATAGGGTCTGGTAAAAATGTAACTTTTTTTTTTTGAGACAGAATCTTGCTTGCTCTGTCACCCAGGCTGGAGTGCAGTGGTGCAGTCTCGGCTCACTGCAACCTCCGCCTCCTGGGTTCAAGCAATTCTCGTGTCTCAGCCTCCTGAGTAGCTGGGATTACAGGCACCTGCCACCACACCAGGCTAATTTTTGTATTTTTAGTAGAGACAAGGTTTCACCATATTGACCAGACTAGTCTCAAACTCCTGACCTCAGGTGATCTGGCCACCTCAGCCTCCCAAAGTGCTGGGATTACAGGCGTGAGCCATTGCACCTGGTGGTAAAATGTAACTTTACCTCTCTGAGACTGAGTTTTATCAACTGTAAGATGAAATGTGAGAGAGGACAATGGGACTTCTAAGAGCCTTTCTAGCTCTGATATTTAATGATTATCTATAGTATATTTCTTCAAGAAATATACAGCAACAGTTCTTTACAGGCTGGGAGGAGTGGGAGCACAGAACTTCAGTGCATTAAATTTTGCAGTCAACTTACAATAAACTAATCACTGAGTATCTTTTATTTTTGGAATTCAACATTTGGAGATGAGTCAAAGACACTAGGTTCTTTGCTTCTGGCGCTAGATATAATCACGTCGACTCAAATATTCCATTCAATTAAGGCAGTAATTGGTGGTGACTTATCTTTCAGAGGAGTGGAAGATGGAGCCAAGGAAGTCCAGTGGGAAATGGCTGTGTTTGGCAATACCAAGAAACACTCCAGGGCAACTGGCCACCACCACATCAGTGATGCATAGCCCAAGCCAAGAACGAATTCAACATTAAGCTATAAGCTATTGAAGTTTTAATTCCCTTAGAAACGAACAGGTATGGCTGTGTTCCAATAACATCTTATTTTCTGGTTGCAGTAATCATTTTTAAAAAGAAAGTCATTTGGAAGGCACAAAATTATTAAAGAAAGATTTCCAAAAGCTACCACAGATAAATCTGTTTTCCTCGTAAATGTAAGTCTTCTGACATTCTGTTTCTCTGAATCACATAGTTTTTTTTGTTTGTTTTTTGGTTTTTTTTGGGGGGTTTTTTTGTACCTGACAGGGCATTTAACTGATCTCTTGATGCTTGTGTAAGAAATCTAGGCCAAGTAGGCTGGGTGCGGTGGCTCACGCCTGTAATCCCAGCACTTTGGGAGTCCGAGGTGGGCAGATCACGAGGTCAAGAGATCAAGACCATCATGGCTAACATGGTGAAACCCCGTCTCTACTAAAAATACAATTAGCCGGGAGTGGTGGCAGGCACCTGTAATCCCAGCAACTCGGGAGGCTGAGACAGGAGAATGGCGTGAACCCAGGAGGTGGAGCTTACAGTGAGCAGAGATCTTGCCACTGCACTCCAGCCTGGGCAACAGAGTGAGACTCAGTCTCCAAAAAAAAAAAAAAAAAGAAAAGAAAAGAAAAAAAATCTAGGCCAAGTGTAGACAAGGAAGGGACTGGAAAGCATCCGGGTCTCTGACTTTTTCTGGGCTGCCTACGTTTCACCCATTGTGTAATACGCATGTTTCCATTGGGCTGACTTTCCCACAAGTGAGGACAATGAGCAATCCTCAGAGGCTGGAGCGGCTACTATATTCAGTTTCAGCTGTTGGATGATGCCTTGATGAACAGCCATGCAAGTTTTTGTCAAATTCTAGTGCTCAGCTGCAGTTTGAGCAACGACATCCTGTAAGGCTTTTAAAGGGACAAAAAAGACAGATGATCTCTTCCCCCTCTTTGTCAAGCATTTTGCTCTATTCAATTTACCACAAACCTGGCTCTTCGGTGTTTAATCTGTGTACTCCTATTACCAGTATAAAAGGAACAGTGATTTCCTTAAGAACTGAGACCTAAGGTGTTGCTGGCTTTCTCTGCTGAGGATCTGGGGAATGATTTCAAAATCTCCTTACAGAAAAATGCATCAAACCCCTAGAGGAGGTTAATATAGTTTGGATATTTTTCCTCTCCAAATCTCATGTTGAAATTTGATCCCCAATATCGGAGTGTGTCCTAGTGTTTGGGTCATGGGGGAGATCCCTCATGAATGGCTTAGTGCCGTCCTCACAGTAATGAGTGAGTTCTCTTTTGCTCTGCTAGGTTCCCTCAAGAATTGGTTCTTAAAAAGAGCTTGGTACCTTCCCCTCTCTCTCTTTCCTCCTTCCTCTTGTCATGCGATGCCTGATTCCTTCTGCCTTCCGCTGTGAGTGGAAGCTTCCTGAGGCCCTCTTTAGAAGCAGATGCTGGTACCATGCGTCTTGTATTGCCTGCAGAACTGTGAGCCAAATATAATCTCTTTCTTATAAATTACCCAGTCTCAGGTATTTCTTCATAGCACTGTAAATAGACTAAGACAGAGGTGTTGGAGAATCTAAGACCTGTTCCATTAGGAACCAACAGCATCTAACACATGCTTCTGGTATCGCCTGGACTTAAAATCTCCATGGTCTTTATATTTCCTCTTTTACCTTCTATAACCATTCACTTGCCAACTTACATCTAGTCAATGTACACAGGGTTTTTCATATCATTCCTTTCTAAAATTGCCACCACTTATTTCAGGCTCTCTCAGTGATACCATAGCTTTAGACTCTGAACAGCCTCTATAGCCCCAAGGCATCTTGACATGCTAGACTATTCATTTTAAACCCATTTTCCATCCTATTTATTTCTGCTCATTTCTTCTCAGTGTTCCCTACTGCATACGTAATTAAATATAACCTTACCCTGGCATATCTTAAAATTATAAGCTTTAACTTGCTTCATTTTCCAACATTAATTTTATTTCTTTTTTCTTTTTGAGATGGATTCTCGCTCTCTTGCCCAGGCTGGAGTGCAGTGGTGCAATCTCAGCTCACTGCAACCTCCACCTCCCAGGTTCAAGCTATTCTCCTGCCTCAACCTCCCGAGTAGTTAGGATTACAGGCGGGTGCCACCACGCTGGCTAATCATTTTTGGTATTTTTTTAGTAGAGACAGGGTTTCACCGTGTTGGCCAGGTTGCCCTCAGGTGATCCACCCAACTCGGCCTCACAAGGTGTTGGGATTATGGGTGTAAGCCACCTCACCGGCCTGAATTGTATTTTAAAGGGAGCTCTTAGCCAGGACAGCTGGCTCATGCCTATAATCCCCGAACTGTGAGAGGCCGAGGCAGGCAGATCACCTGAGGTCAGGAGTTTGAGACCAGCCTGACCAACATGGTAAAACCCCGTCTCTACTAAAAATACAAAAATTAGCCAGACATGGTGGCACGTGCCTGTAATCCCAGCTACTCAGGAGGCTGGAGCATGAGAATCGCTTGAACCGGTGACAGGCCTCTGAGCCCAAGCTAAGCCATTATATCCCCTGTGACCTGCACATATACGTCCAAATGGCCTGAAGCAAGTGAAGAATCACAAAAGAAGTGAAAATGGCCGGTTCCTGCCTTAACTGATGACATTACCTTGTGAAATTCCTTCTCCTGGCTGATCCAGGCTCAAAAGCTCCCCCACTGAGAACCTTGTGACCCCCAACCCTGCCCGCCAGAGAACAACCCCCTTTGACCCACCCAAATCTTATAAAAGGGCCCCACCCCTGTCTCCCTTCACTGACTCTCTCTTCGGACTCAGCCTGCCTGCACTCAGGTGATTAGAAAGCTTTATTGCTCACTGTCAGGCCTCTGAGCCAAAGCTAAGCCATCATATCCCCTGTGACCTCCACGTACACATCCAGATGGCTGGTTCCTGCCTTAAGTGATGACATTACCTTGTGAAATTCCTTTTCCTGGCTCATCCTGGCTCAAAAGCTCCCCCAGTGAGCGCCTTGTGACCCCCACCCCTGCCCACCAGAGACAACCCCCTTTGACTGTAATTTTCCTTTACCTACCCAAATCCTATAAAACAGCCCCACCCCTATCTCCCTTCGCTGACTCTCAGTCGGCCTGCACCTAGGTGATTAAAAAGCTTTATTGCTCACATTAAACCTGTTTGGTGGTCTCTTCACATGGACGCGCATGACATTTTGGTGCCGTGACTCGGATCGGGGGACCTCCCTTGGGCGATCAATCCCCTGTACTCCTGCTCTTTGCTCCATGAGAAAGATCCACCTACGACCTCGGGTCCTCAAACTGACCAGCCCAAGGAACATCTCACCAATTTTAAATCGGGTAAGCAGCTTCTTTTTACTCTCTTCTCCAACCTCTCTCAGTATCCCTCAACCTCTTTCTCCTTTCAATCTTGACGCCACACTTCAATCTTTCCCTTCTCTTAATTTCAGTTCCTTTCATTTTCTGGTAGAGACACAGGAGACACATTTTATCCGTGGACCCAAAACTCCGGCGCCGGTCACAGACTTGGGAAGACAGTCTTCCCTTGGTGTTTAATCATGCGGGGACACCTGCCTGATTATTCATCCACGTTTCAGAGGTGTCTGACCACGCAGGGACGCCTGCCTTGGTCCTTCACCCTTAGTGGCAAGTACCGCTTTTCTGGGGTGGGGGGCAAGAACCCCCGACCCCTTCTCTCCCTGTCTCTGCCCCTTCTCTGCTTTTCTGTGCGGGGGAGCAAGAACCCCCGACCCCTTTCCCACTTTTCTGGAGGGCAAGAACCCCCCAGCGCCTTCTCTCCATGTCTCTACTCTCTCTTTTCTCTGGGCTTGCCTCTTTCACTATGGGCAACCTTCCACCCTCCATTCCTCCTTCTTCTCCCTTAGCCTGTGTTCGCAAGAACTTAAAACCTCTTCGACTCACACCTGACCAGAAACCTAAATGCCTTATGTTCTTCTGCAACACCCTTGGCCCCAATACAAACTTGACAATAGCTCTTAATGGCCAGAAAACGGCACTTTTGATTTCTCCATCCTATACGACCTAAATAATTTTTGTCGAAAAATGGGCAAATGGTCTGAGGTGCCTTACATCCAGGCATTTTTCACACTTCGTTCCCTCCCTAGTCTTGTTCCCAATGCAATTCCTCCCAAATTCTCCTTCTTTGCCTCCCACCTGTGCCCTCAGTCCCAACCCCAACCGTTGCTGAGTCTTTCCAGTCTCCCTTTTCTACAGACCCATCTGACCTTTCCCCTCCTCCCCAGGCTGCTCATCGCCAGGCCGAGCTAAGTCCCAATTCTTCCTCAGCCTCCACTCCTCCACCCTATAATCCTTCTATCACCTCCCCTCCTCACACCTGGTCCGGCTTACAATTTAGTTCCGCAATTAGCTCTCCCCCACCTGCCCAACAATTTCCTCTTAGAGAAGTGGCTGGAGCTGAAGGCATAGTCAGGGTACACGTACCTTTTTCTCTATCAGACCTCTCTCAGATCAGTCAGCGTTTAGGCTCTTTCTCATCAGACTCCACTAAATATATACACGAATTCCAATATCTAACTCTGTCCTACAATTTAACCTGGAGTGACTTAAATGTCATCCTGACTTCCACCCTCTCCCCAGATGAACGGGAAAGAGTTTTTTCTCTAGCCCAATCTCATGCTGATAACCATCGGCTTCACAAGTCAGACCTCCAGGAAGGCATTAGAGCAGTTCCCTGAGAGGATCCCCAATGGAACGATCAGGCTAATTCCCCAGGTATAGCTAGGCGAGATTACATGATTTCCTGCCTAGCTGAAGGGCTTAAAAAGGCAACTTACAAAGCTGTTAATTATGACAAGCTTAAAGAAACTACCCAAGGTAAAGACAAAAACCCAGCCCAGTTCATGGCCGCTTAGCAGCAACCCTTAGACGCTTTATCGCCCTAGACCCAGAAGGGCCAGAAGGCTGCCTTATTCTTAATATGCATTTTATCACCCAATCCACTCCTGACATTAAGAAAAAACTTCAAAAATTAGAATCTGGCCCTCAAACCCCACAACAGGAATTAATCAACCTCGCCTTCAAGGTGTACAATAATAGAGAGGAGGCAGCCAGACAGCAACGCATTTCTAAGTTACAATTACTTGCCTCTGCTGTGAGACAAAACCCAGCCATACCTCCAGCATACAAGAACTTCAAAATGCCTAAGCCGCACACGCCTAAGCCACAGCAGTCAAGCATTCCTACAAGACTGCCTCCCCCAGGAGCTTGCTGTAAGTGCCAGAAATCTGGCCACTAGGCCGAGGAATGTCCGCAGCCCAGGATTCTTCCTAAGCCGCGTCCCATCTGTGCAGGACCCCAGTGAAAATCGGACTGTTCCAACTCACATGACAGCCACTGCCAGAGCCCTGGAACTCTGGCCCAAGGCTCTCTGACTGACTCCTTCCCAGATCTTCTCAGCTTAGCGCTGAAGACTGACACCTCGGAAGCCTACAGGACCATCACAGACGCTCTAGGTAACTCTCACAGTGGAAGGTAAGTCTGTCCCCTTCTTAATCAATACAGAGGCTACCCAGTTCACATTACCTTCTTTTCAAAGGCCTGTTTCCCTTGCCTCCATAACTGTTGTGGGTATTGATGGCACATTTAAGAGGTATTTCTAAACCTCTTAAAACTCCCCAACTCTGGTGCCAACTTTGACAACATTCTTTAATGCACTCCTTTTTAGTTATCCCCACCTGCCCAGTCCCCTTATTAGGCCAAGACATTTTAATTAAATTATCTGCTTCGCTGACTATTCCTAGGCTACAGCCACACCTCATTGCTGCCTTCTCCCCCAGTTCAAAGTCTCCTTCACATCCTCCCCTCGTACCCCCGCACCTTAACCCACAAGTATAGGATACCTCTTCTCCCTCCTTGGCGACTGATCATTCACCCCTTACCATCTCATTAAAACTTAATCACCCTTACCCTGCTCAATGCCAATATCCCATCCCGCAGCACGATTTAAAGGGATTAAATCCTGTTATCACTCATCTGTTAGAGCATGGCCTTTTAAAGCCTGCAAACTCCCCTTACAATTCCCCCATTTTACCTGTTCTAAAACCAGACAAGCCTTACAGGTTAGTTCAGGATCTGCGCCTTATCAACCAAATTGATTTGCCTATCCACCCTGTGGTGCCAAACCCATATACTCTCCTATCCTCAGTACCTCCCCCCACAACCCATTATTCTGTTCTGGATCTCAGATATGCCTTCTTTACTATTCCTTTGCACCCTTCATCCCAGCCTCTCTTCGCTTTCACTTGGACTGACCCTGACACCCATCAGGCGCAGCAAATTACCTGGGCTGTGCTGCCACAAGGCTTCACAGACAGCCCCCATTACTTCAGTCAAGCCCAAATTTCTTCCTCATCTGTTACCTATCTTGGCATAATTCTCATAAAAACACACGTGCTCTTCCTGCTGATCGTGTCCAGCTAATCTCCCAAACCCCAATCCCTTCTACAAAACAACAACTCCTTTCCTTCCTAGGCATGGTTAGTGCAGTCAGAATTCTTACACAAGAGCTGGGACCATGTCCTGTAGCCTTTCTGTCCAAACAACTTGACCTTACTGTTTTAGCCTAGCCCTCATGTCTGCGTGCAGCGGCTGCCACTGCTTTAATACTGTTAGAGGCCCTAAAAACCACAAACTATGCTCAACTCACTCTCTACAGTTCTCATAACTTCCAAAATCTATTTTCTTCCCCCCAACATCACTCAAGACAACGCTTATGCTGATAAGGTAACTAAAAAAGTAGCCATCAAAAGACATCATATCCCATCGCTCAGGACAATGCTTATGCTGATAAGTTAGCTTAAAAAGCAGCTAACTTCCCGAATTCTATCCCTCACGGCTGTTTTCCTACTTCACATCGGTCACCCCCACCTACTCCCCCACTGAAACTTCCACCTACCAATCTCTTCCCACACAAGGCAAATGGTTCTTAGACCAAGGAAAATATCTCCTTCCAGCCTCACAGGCCCATTCTATTCCGTCGTCATTTCATAACCTCTTCCATGTAGGTTACAAGCTGCTAGCCTGTCTCTTAGAACCTCTCATTTCCTTTCCATCCTAGAAATCCATCCTCAAGGAAATCACTTTTCAGTGTTCCATCTGCTATTCTACTACTCCTTAGGAATTTCTCAGGCCCCCTCCCTTCCCTACACATCAAGCTCGAGGATTTTGCCCCCGCCCAGGATGGGTAAATTGACTTTACTCACATGACTCGAGTCAGGAAACTAAAATACCTCTTGGTCTGCGTAGACACTTTCACTGGATGGGTAGAGGACTTTCCTACAGGGTCTGAGAAGGCCACTTTGGTCATTTCTTCCCTTCTGTCAGAAATCATTCCTTGGTTCCTTCCCACCTCTATACAGTCCAATAGCAGACTGGCGTTTACTAGTCAAATCATCCAAGCAATTTTTCAGGCTCTTGGTATTCAGTGAAACCTTTATATCCTTTACCATCCTCAATCTTCAGGAAAGGTAGAATGAACTAATGGTCTTTTAAAAACACACCTCACCAAGCTCAGTCACCAACTTAAAAAGGACTAGACAATACTTTCTCAGAATTCAGGCCTGTCCTCGGAATGCTACAGGTTACAGCCCATTTGAGCTCCTGTGTGGACACTCCTTTTTATTAGGTCCCAGTCTCATTCCAGATACCAGCCCAACTTGAACTGCACCCCAAAAACTTAGAGCCTAAAAACTCACCAACCAAGCAAGTGATTACGCTGAACCCCCTTAGGCCCTCTCTAATCAGATGTCCTAGGTCCTCCAAATTCTTAGTCCTTTAATACCTGTTTTTTCTCCTTCTCTTATTCAGACCTTGTGTCTTCCATTTAGTTTTTCAATTCATACAAAACCGCATCCAGGCCATCACCAATCATTCTATATGACAACTGCTCCTTCTAACAACCCCACAGTATCGCCTCTTACCACAAAATTTTCCTTCAGCTTAATCTCTCCCACTCTAGGTTTCCTCGCTGCCCCTAATCCCACTTGAAGCAGCCCTGAGAAACATCGCCCATTATCGCTCCATACCACCCCCCAAAAATTTTTGCTGCCCCAATACTTCAACACTATTTTGTTTTATTTTTCTTATTAATGTAAGAAGACAGGAATGTCAGGCCTCTGAGCCAAAGCTAAGCCATCATATCCCCTGTGACCTCCACGTACACATCCAGATGGCCGGTTCCTGCCTTAAGTGATGACACTCCACCACAAAAGAAGTGAAAATGGCCTGTTACTGCCTTAACTGATGATGTTACCTTGTGAAATTCCTTTTCCTGGCTCAAAAGCTCCCCCAGTGAGCACCATGTGACCCCCACCCCTGCCCGCCGGAGAACAACCCCCTTTGACTGTAATTTTCCTTTACCTACCCAAATCCTATAAAACAGCCCCACCCCTGTCTCCCTTCACTGACTCTCTTTTCGGACTCAGCCAGCCTGCACCCAGGTGATTAAAAAGCTTTACTGCTCACACAAAGCCTGTTTGGTGGTCTCTTCACAGCGACATGAGTGAAACCCAGGAGGCGGGGGTTACAGTGAGCCAAGATCGTGTCACTGCACTACAGCCTGGGTAACAGAGTGAGACTCCATCTCAGAAAAAGAAAAAAACAAAACAAAACAAAGATTCTCTCTGACTTCCTGAGAGTAAACTGTGGAAACACCAGGATAGAAAGAGGAAAAATCATTTAAAAGCCTCTAAATAATCCGTGATGGTGGCTCAGACCAGGGTGGTGGGCAAGGTTGTGAAAAAAAGTCAGACTCCAGAGATATTTTAAAGGTAGAGCTGACAAGATCCACTGATGGATCAAATACAGGATGTGAGAGAAAGGGAAGAGCCAAGGATAATTTTAGTTGTCCTTTATCAACCAGGAGGATGAAGTCGGCATTTACCACAATGTGGTAGACTGTAAGAGGAGCAAGTGTTGGAAGGTGGGGTGGAAGGAAGACAGATTTTTATTACATTATCAGTGATAACTTAAAATAGTCCTAATCTTATTCAACATTTTCATTAAAATAGTCCTTTCTACGCCAGGGGTGGTGGCTCACGCCTGTAATCCCAGCACTTTGGGAGGCCGAGGCAGGAGGATCACTTAAGGTCAGGAGTTCGAGACCAGCCTGGCCAACATGGTGAAACCATGTCTCTACTAAAAATACAAAAATTAGCTGGGTGTGCTAGTGTGCACCTGTAATCACAGCTACTTGGGAGGCTGAGACAGGAGAATCTCTTGAACCTGGGAGGTGGAGGTTGCAGTGAGCCGAGATCGTGCCACTACACTCCAGCCTGAGCAACAGAGTAGGATCCTGTCTTGCAGAAAAAAAAAAAAAAAAAAAGAACAATTCTTTCTAGCACATTTTAGATTTAACCTCAAAGCCCTTTTCCCTTGGTACTCTTATAATGCAAATCCTAGAAACTGTAGAAGATTGATATATTAAATTACCTGTAATCCCAGCACTTTGGGAGGCCGAGGCAGGTGGATCATGAGGTCAGGAGATCAAGACCATCCTGGCTAACAGAGTGAAACCTCGTCTCTACTAAAAATACAACAACAACAAAAAAGTTAGCCGGGCGTGGTTGGCAGGTGCCTGTAGTCCCAGCTACTTGGGAGATGAGGCAGGACAATGGCATGAACCCAGGAGGCGGAGCTTGCAGTGACCCGAGATAACACCACTGCACTCCAGCCTGGGCAATAGAACGAGACTCTGTCTCAAAATAAATAAATAAATAAATAAATAAATAAATAAAAATTACCCTGGCAAAAACTACCATAAGCAAAGTCTAAATAAAGATGACAGTCGGTCATGGTGGCTCATGCCTGTAATCCCAGCACTTTGAGAAGCTGAGGTGGGCGGATCACCTGAGGTTGGGAGTTGGAGACCAGCCTGACCAACATGGAGAAACCCTGTCTCTACTAAAAATACAAAATTAGCTGGGCGTGGTGGTGCATGTCTGTAATCCCAGACATTCAGGAGGCTGAGGCAGGAGAATGGCTTGAACCTGGGAGGCAGAGATTGTGGTGAGCCAAGACTGCACCATTGCACTCCAGCCTGGGCAACAAGGGTGAAACTCCATCTCAAAAAAATAAATTTAAAAAAATAAATAAAGATGACAAACTGAAAAAACTGTTGCAGTTCGTATTATAATACTAGGTTTCCTAATGTATAAAGAGTTCCTACAAATCAGTAAGAAGCAACAGCAACAATCACATGGAGAAATGAACAATGGATTTGAATAAACAGTTTACATATGCATGCACACACACAAAACAACTATGAATGCCTTTTAAACATGATATTCAATATCATTCAAAATAGCAAGTTAAAGCTACAATTAGACAATATCTTTTCTCTGATAAAGATAAAAAAGATTATCATGCTTTGACCCTTAGGGAAAAAAACGATAAATAACACAGGGCGTTGGCTAGGGTATAGGGAAATAGCCTCCAGGGAGGATAATTTAGCAACAACACCTATTACTGTTTTAAAGACACAGATTCTGGCCGGGTGGGGTGGCTCAAGCCTGTAATCCCAGCACTTTGGGAGGCCGAGGAGGGCAGATTACGAGGTCAGGAGATCGAGACCATCCTGGCTAACACAGTGAAACCCTGTCTCTACTAAAAATACAAAAAAATTAGCTGGGCCTGGTGGTGGGTGCCTGTAGTCCCAGCTACTCAGGAGGCTGAGGCAGGAGAATGGAGTGAACCCGGGAGGCGGAGCTTGCAGTGAGCCGAGATCGCGCCACTCCACTCCAGCCTGGGCGACAGAGCAAGACTCCATCTCAAAAAAATAAAAAATAATAAATTATAAAAAAACAAAGACACATATTCTTGGACCAAGCAGTTCTACTTCTAGCTATGTAGGTTAGAGATGTGATCACATACTTCTAAAATGACACATTCACAAGATTATAGTATGTAAATAGTATGGTATTAATAGCAAAAGATTGGAAACAACTTAATGCACAATAATAATAGAGTAACGCCCAAATAACTTGTGAGACATATATTATAAACGTCCATTAAAAATAATGAGGTAGCTTTGCAAGATGCATGATTAAAAGAAAAAGGCAAAGTGCAGAATGATTTGTGTAGTAACCTATCATTTGTATAAAAATGAGAGACAGAATCCATGCATATGTGTTTGTAACTGCATGGAATATCTCTGCAAGTATATATGGCAAACTGATAAATATCATTGATTCTGGAAAGAAACTGGGTGGCTGGAGAATAAGAGTGGAAGGAGACTTGTTTCTTTTTTTTTTTTTTTTTTTTTTTTTGAGACGGAGTCTCGCTCTGTCGCCCAGGCTGGAGTGCAGTGGCCGGATCTCAGCTCACTGCAAGCTCCGCCTCCCGGGTTCACGCCATTCTCCTGCCTCAGCCTCCGGAGTAGCTGGGACTACAGGCGCCCGCCACCTCGCCCGGCTAGTTTTTTGTATTTTTTTAGTAGAGATGGGGTTTCACCGTGTCAGCCAGGATGGTCTCGATCTCCTGACCTCGTGATCCGCCCGCCTCGGCCTCCCAAAGTGCTGGGATTACAGGCTTGAGCCACCGCGCCCGGCTGTTTCTTTTTTTAAACCAAGTATTTTAGCTTGAGTTTGTGGGAATCAAACTCTGAGATAGAAATGAGTGCAGATTTGTTGGGGAGTGCTCTCTGGAGATAACACCTGCAGGAAGTGAGGAAGGCAGCACTTTTTCTTTTTTTAATGTGGGGCCAGTGCAGCTGTCCCCAGGGCTCTGGGAGTTCTCTATGGCCTGTCAGGGAATCCCTGGGGCCTAAGATTGCAGTGGCCAGGTTTTGTGCTTATTTACTGGGGGGTGGATTGAGGGAAGAGCTATATACCCTTGGAGTAACCTGGCCTGACCATCTTTCAGGAAATGTCTTGGTCAAGGCTGTCCACCTGTTGCCCTTGGTTCTTGGGCACTGGGAGTCATGGGTCTTGCTGCCTATCCAGCTGGGCTCCCTTCCTGGGCCTGGCTGAGACCAGAGGCCTTAGAAACCCACAATGCAGTTGCAGCTGAGGCCTCAGCCTGTTCTATAGCTCTGTGATGAGCTCTAGAGTTGGGATGGTCCTTCAGCATCATGGCAAATTGAGGTAAGAAAAACAAGACTGGCCGGGCACGGTGGCTCACACCTCTAATCACAGCACTTTGGGAGGCCGAGGTGGGTGGATCACGAGGTCAAGAGATCAAGACTATCCTGGTCAACATGGTGAAACCCCGTCTCTACCAAAAATACAAAAAATTAGCCGGGCGTGGTGGCGCACGCCTGTGGTCCCAGCTACTCGGGAGACTGAGGCAGAAGAATCACTTGAACCTGAGAGGCAGAGGTTGCAGTGAGCCAAGATTGCGCCACTGCACTCCAGCCTGGGGACAGAGTGAGACTTTGTCTCAAAAAAAAAAAAAGAAAAGAAAAACAGCAGGACTTTGTGCCCCCAACCCCTGCAGCCCATCATTGGCCTAGGGCTGACATCTGGAAAGGCCTTGGGAAAGGTAGCTTCACACAGTTCACGCACTGACATTCCCCACCGCAGGGATAGGGGTTTCTGAGCCCAGAAGAAGATCCGGGCAGAGTACCTTCAAGTTTGTTGAAAAATAAAATAGAGGCCGGGCGAGGTGGCTCACACCTGCAATCCTAGCACTTTGGAAGGTCAAGGTGGGCGGATCACTTGAGGTCAGGAGTTGGAGACCCGCCTGGCTAACATGGTGAAACCCTGTCTTTACTAAAAATACAAAAATTAACCAGGCATGGCAGCACATACCTGCAATCCCAGCTACTTGGGAGGCTGAGGCAGGAGAATCACTTGAAACCAGGAGGCAGAGGTTGGCACATACCTGCAATCCCAGCTACTTGGGAGGCTGAGGCAGGAGAATCACTTGAAACCAAGAGGCAGAGGTTGCAGTGAGCCAAGATCGCCCCATTGCACTCCAGCCTGGGAGACAAGAGCCAAATTCTATTTCAATAAAAAAAGAAAAATAAAATAGAATAGCTTGTGTGTGGTGGGCAAGGAGCCAGTACTCTACTCTGAAATTATAGAAGGCTGGCACTGAAAGCCCTCCTTTGAAATTGTCTTTGGGGGCTGGTAACCTTCTTTTATTTAAATAGATTACTCTGACATTGATTCAACCTCCTAGCCCTGTCTCATCCAAGAGGATCTTTCTATTCCTTTAAGGCTCCCATTCTCCCTCAGGTGACAGAAGAGGAAAGAAAAATAACCAAAGTGATTGTGCCTTGAGAAAGCAGTTTACCACTTTGTTTTAAATGCCATATTTTATCTCTCAGTCTAATTTTAGCTAGAGATTCTTAGGTACATCTAACTATCTAACTTGAATCCGTTATTTTTGTTTGTTTGTTCGTTTTGAGACACAGTTTACTCTGTTGCCCAGACTGGAGTACAGTGGCCCAATCTTGGCTCACTGCAACCTTTGCCTCCCGAGTTGAAGTGATTCTCATGCCTCACCCTCCCGAGTAGCTGGGACTACAGGTGTATGCCACCACGCCCAGCTAATTTTCGCGTGTTACTAGAGACAGGGTTTCGCCATGTTGGCCAGGCTGGTCTCCAACTCCTGATCTCTAGTGATCCTCCTCCCTTGGCCTCCCAAAGTGCTGGGACTGCAGGTGTGAGCCACCACACCTGGCCTTATTATGTTTCAAAAGGAGTTTGGTATCTTTTTCTTTGTGCTCTTTTACTTCCTTATTTATAAAGTTTAATAATTCACATGTGGCCGGGCGCGGTGGCTCAAGCCTGTAATCCCAGCACTTTGGGAGGCCGAGACAGGTGGATCACGAGGTCAGGAGATCGAGACCATCCTGGCTAACACAGTGAAACCCTGTCTCTACTAAAAAAATACAAAAAACTAGCCGGGCGAGGTGGCGGGCGCCTGTAGTCCCAGCTACTCTGGAGGCTGAGGCAGGAGAATGACGTAAACCCGGGAGGTGGAGCTTGCAGTGAGCTGAGATCTGGCCACTGCACCCCAGCCTGGGCGACAGAGCGAGACTCCGTCTCAAAAAAAATAAAATTGAGGCCGGGCGCGGTGGCTCAAGCCTGTAATCCCAGCACTTTGGGAGGCCGAGACGGACGGATCACGAGGTCAGGAGATCGAGACCATCCTGGCTAACACGGTGAAACCCCGTCTCTACTAAAAAATACAAAAAACTAGCCGGGCGAGGTGGCGGGCGCCTGTAGTCCCAGCTACTCAGGAGGCTGAGACAGGAGAATGGCCCGAACCCGGGAGGCGGAGCTTGCAGTGAGCTGAGATCCGGCCACTGCACCCCAGCCTGGGCGACAAAGCGAGACTCCGTCTCAAAAAAATAAATAAATAAAATTGAAAAAAAAAATAATAATAATTCACATGTTACCTAGATTTTTCAACAAACAAATGAGTTTTTTTTTTTTTGAGATGGAGTCTTGCTCTGTCGCCCAGGCTGGCGTGCAGTGGTGCGATTTCAGCTCACTGCAACCTCCGCCTCCCCAGTTCCAATGATTCTCTGCCTCAGGTTCTCAAGTAGCTGGGATTACAGGTGCGCACCACCATGCTGAACTATTTTTTTTACTTTTAGTAGAGACGGGGTTTCACCATGTTGGCCAAGCTGGTCTTGAACTCCTGACCTCGTGATCCACCCGCCTTGGCCTCCCAAAGTGCTGGGATTACAGGCATGAGCCACCACACCTGGTCACAAATGAGATTTAAGAGACAAAGGAAATCGTGAAACTTATTTAATCCTAGGGCAAAAGAAGAAACCAAAAAACCCCACCAAAAACCCACTGCAAGTCTGGTGACCTGGCTTATGCCTGTGATCCCAGCACTTTTGGGAGGCTAAGGCAGGAAGATCGCTTGAGCCCAGGAGTTTGAGACCAGCCTGGACAACAGAGGGAGACCCCCATCTCTACAAAAAAATTTAAATTTTATAGGCATAATGGAACACACCTGTGGTCCCAGCTACTTGGGAGGCTGAGGCAGAGAATTACTTGAACCTGGGAGGTGGAGGTTGCAGTGAGCCAAGATGGTGCCATTGCACTCCAGCCTGGGCAATAGAGTAAGACCCTGTCTCTCAGAAAAACAAAACAAAGATAAATAAATAAATAATAAAAATCCCCACTGCAAATGAATATTTTTAAGGCAATCAGGGAAATTCAAACACGGACTGGGTATTAGACGATACCAATAAATTATCATCCATCGTACTACATATAATTTTGACGTCCTTATCTATTAGCAATCCATGTTAAAGCATTTATGAGTGAAATAATATAATGTCTGAAATTCGTTTTTCAAATTTCATCTAAAAAGAGGGGTGGTGGGAGGGATAGATGAAACAATATTGGTGACATAATAGTAACTGGTTGAAGTTGACAACAAACACATGGAGTTTAAGGTGCTATACTCTCTACTTTTATACATATTTTAAAATTTCCATAATGAAAATGTAAGAAATTCATGTATCTGGCCAGGCGCAGTGGCTCATGCCTGTAATCCCAGCACTTTGGGAGGCCGAGACGGGCGGATCACGAGGTCAGGAGATCGTGACCATCCTGGCTAACACGGTGAAACCCCGTCTCTACTAAAAACACAAAAAATTAGCTGGGCGTGGTGGCGGGCGCCTGTAGTCCCAGCTCCTCGGGAGGCTGAGGCAGGAGAATGGCGTGAACCCAGGAGGCGGAGCTTGCAGTGAGCGGAGATCGACCAGCGAGACTCCCTCTCAAAAAAATAAAAAAAGAAATTCATGTATCTAAGTACACATACTTACTCTGTCATCTCCCTGAATTGTATCATTGAAGAAAAAATGAAGTTCAAATGAAGACTCTCTTTTGTATTGATACAATTTGTGGGAGCATCAAGCCTCAATTTGTTCACACATTAGTGTCTGTGTTGGTTCATAATTTGCTATTTCTACCACTGCAATTTCCTGCACAAAGCATTTCATTGATAACAGTCTAGGCTAATAACTGTAGCCATGAAAAACATGACAAAAGAAAGCTTAGTGCTTCTCAGCACCTGTGAGAGTGAAGACACACTCTTTCCATGGCGGAGTTCCATGTACTGGCATGTAAATTTCCCCCACTAAAATAATTTATGCATTCATGTGTGCACCTGGGGTGGGTTAGAGGTATAGGAATATGTACCCATTCTACACTGGTCTGTTTCTTCAATGAACAAAACACTGCTTGAAGATCATTCTAAATCATTTCTAACAATGACATTCACATACTAAGCCCTCTGTGCTGAGTTCAGAGAGATTATACTAACAAACAGTGCTTCTCAAATGCTTTGCTCTTTGGAACAATTTACCTTCTTAAAAATTATTGAGGGCAGGGTGTGGTGGCTCACACCTGTAATCCTACCACTTTGGGAGGCTGAGATGGGCAGATCACCTGAGGTCAGAGGTTTGAGACCAGCCTGGCCAACAAGGCAAAACCCCGTCTCTATTAAACATACAAAAATTAGCTGGGTGTGGTGGTGTGGGCCTGTAATCCCAGTTACTCAGGAGGCTGAGACAGAATTGCTTGAATTCAGGAGGCAGAGGTTGCAGTAAGCCAAGATTGCGCCACTGCACTCCAGCCTGGGTGACGGAGTAAGACTCCGTCTCAAAAAAAAAAAAAAAAAAAATGTTTATTGAGGACCTCAAAGGAGTTTATGTTCAAGTGACTTGTATCTATTGATATCTACTACATTAGAAATTAGAACCAACTGGGTGTGGTGGCTCATGCCTGTGATCCCAGCACTTTGATAGGCCAAGGCATTAGGATCACTTGAGCCTAGGAGTTCAACACCAACCCGGGCAAAATATTGAGTCCTTGTCTCCCCCGTAAAAACTCAGCCGAAGGCAGGGCGCAGTGGCTAACGCCTGTAATCCCAGCATTTCCAGAGGCCGAGGCGGGCAGATCACGAGATCAGGATATCAAGACCATCCTGGCTAACATGCCGTGAAACCCTAAAAAATACAAAAAATACTAAAAAGCACAACAAATTAGCTGGGCGTGGTGGCAGGCGCCTGTAGTCCCAGCTACTTGGGAGGCTGAGGCAGGAGAATGGTGTGAACCTGAGAACCGGAGCTTGCAGTGAACCAACATTGCGCCACTGCACTCCAGCCTGGGCAATAGAGCAACACTCCATCTCAAAAAAAAAAAAAATTAGCCGAGTGGCCAGGCGCGGTGGCTCACACCTGTAACCCCAGCACTTTGGGAGGCTGAGGTGGATGGATCACCTGAGGTCAGGAGTTCGAGACCAGCCTGACCAACATGGTAAAACCCTGTCTGTACTAAAAATACAAAAATTAGCCAGGCGTGGTGGTGGGCATCTGTAATCCCAGCTACTCAGGAGGCTGAGGCAGGGAGAATCACTTGAACCTGGGAGGCAGAGGTTGAAGTGAGCCAAAATTGCGCCATTACACTCCAGCCCGAGTAACAGAGCGAGACTCTGATTCAAAAAAAAAAAAAAAAAAAAAATTAGCTGAGCACAGTTGCTCTCGCCTGTAGTCTCAATTACTTGGGAGGCTGAGGCAGGAGGATTGCTTGATCCCAGGAATTTGAGGTTGCAGTAAGCTGTGATTGCACCACTGCACTCCAGCCTGGGTGACAGAGTTAGACGCTTTCAAAAGAAAGAGAGAGAGAGAGAGAAAGAAATTAAAACCAAAATTAAAAATTATTAAATTTATCAAAACAAAAAACAATTTAAGGAGAAAAGTGGCCGGGCACGGTGGCTCAAGCCTGTAATCCCAGCACTTTGGGAGGCCGAGACGGGCGGATCACGAGGTCAGGAGATCGAGACCAGCCTGGCTAACACGGTGAAACCCCATCTCTACTAAAAATACAAAAAACTAGCCGGGCGAGGTGGCGGGCGCCTGTAGTCCCAGCTATTTGGGAGGCTGAGGCAGGAGAATGGAGTAAACCTGGGAGGCAGAGCTTGTAGTGAGCTGAGATCCGGCCACTGCACTCCAGCCTGGGTGACAGAGCAAGACTCTGTCTCAAAAAAAAAAAAAAAAAAAAAGGAGAAAAGTGGCCAGATTTACAAGCTCTTTAATATTTAGTTTAACTGAAGGCAGCTGGAGTCTCACACCTGCTTCTGCGTTCTCTCTCTTGCAATATCACCCACAATGCAGCCTTCAGAAAACTCCACGGTGCACTAGTCTAAGAATGAGAGTAAAATGAGGCAAATAATGCCTTAACATTATTACACAAATAATTTTGACCTCATATATCCTCCCCAAAAGTTCTCAGGAATGCTTAGGCTTCCCAGGATCACACTTTGAGAACTGCTGCTATATAACGTATGTGTGTAGGAAAGTTCATCCACATGTGAAAATCACAGAGTGAACCTACTGGCCTCTGAGACCCATGGAGACCTGGAGGTATCTGGTTATTGTCAATCACTCACCCACAATTTTTACAACTATCTCAAAAAGAATTCCTCAGAAACAGCTCCAAAGAGAAAAATTGTACCCTTACCTAAAAGATAATCTAACCAACGTTAAATAAGGTTTTTAAACAGAGATTTAAAGTGCTTTCATGACACAAAGTCTTTTGAAAAAAAGGAAATTAATTTTAAACTTAATTCTTTTTTTTTTTTTTTTTTTTTTGAGACGGAGTCTTGCTCTGTCACCAGGCTGGAGTGCAGTGGTGTGATCTCGGCTCATTGCAAGCTCTGCCACCCGGGTTCAAGTGATTCCCCTGCCTCAGCCTCCCAAGTAGCTGGGATTACAGGCACCTGCCACCACGCCCGTCTAATTTTTTGTATTTTAGTAGAGATAAGGTTTTACTATGTTGGCCAAGATGATCTCCTGACCTCGTGATCTGTCTGCCTCAGCCTCCCAAAGTGCTGGGATTACAGGCGTGAGCCACCACACCCGGCCTAAACTTAATTATTAATAGCAAAATATTTGTTTAAAGACTGCAGTATGGTTTTTATTACAAGATATTTTATTTTCCCAACATCTGAAATTTCCAGTTTCCCAGGTAATGCTTGGCATAGTTGTGATTTTAGTTTTTCCAATGCATTATTTTCTCAGTATTTCTTGTTACAGATTGGTATTTATTTCCATTCAGTAAAACATGTTTAAACAACAAGCTTTGGTCAACATTCTACTAGTGAGGCATTACTCTTTCTTTTTTTCTTGAGATGGAGTCTCGATCTGTCACCCAGGCTGCAGTGCAACAGTGCAATCCCAGCTCACCACAACCTCCGCCTCCCAATTCAAGCAATTCTTCTACCTCAGCCTGCTGAGCAACTGGGATTACAGGCGCTTACCACCATGCTCAGCTAATTTTTGGATTTTTTTTGTAGAGATGGGGTTTCACCATGTTGCCAGGTTGCATTACTTTTTTAAAAATAACTTTTGTTTTTAAAAAATTATTTTTGAAACAAGGTCTGGTTCTGTCACCCTGGCTGGAGTGCAGAGGCGCAATAAAAGTTCACTGCGGCCTCTTGGGCTCAAGCCATCCTCCCACCTCAGCCCCAAGTAGCTGGGACTACAGGCAACCACCACCATGCCCAGCTAATTTTTTGTATTTTTAGTAGAGACGGGGTTTTGCTATGTTGGCCACAATGCGTGGCTAATTTTTTTTTTTTAATATGTATTTTTGGAGGCAGAGTCTTGCTCTGTTGCCCAGGCTGGAGTGCAGTAGGGCGATATAGAATCACTGCAACCTCTGCCTCCCAGGTTCAAGCAATTCTTGTGCCTCAGCCTCCCCCTGAATAGCTGGAATTAGAGGCAGGCATCACCATGCCCAGCTAATTTTTTGTATTTTTAGTAGAGACAGGTTGTGCCATGTTGGCAAGGATGATCTGGAACTCCTGACCTGAAGTGATCCACCTGCTTTGGCATTCCAAAGTGCTGGAATTGCAGGCATGAGCCACTGTGCCTGGCCCATTACTTTTTTTTTTTTTTTCTGATTATGATTATAAAAGTAAGACATAGTCATTGAAAAATTTTTAGAAAAAATCCAGAAAAATATAAAGAACAAAATAAAGATTATATGTAACCAGCTTCCAGAGACAATCACTGTTAATATTTTGTAGTCGTTTTCCAAATTGTATTCTACATATCACAGTACACAGGTAGAAGTCTTAAAATCAGATTCAGCAAACAAGTAACATTTGACCCCTTTGCCTTAATGTTTGGAATAAACTGAAGCATGATCATGACAGGCATTGCAAAAATACACGGCTTTAGCTTATGTTAAAAGAGCATCTTGTGAGCCTAGAAACGCAGTATCAGAATATTTTTTTCATAATTTACTAAAACTGTGAAGAGTTAATTTATTGATGCTACTAATCCATCTAGATATTGGTTTCAGGATCGAATTTATTGTCATGGACAAATAAGCCAGAGTTTATTGAGTTGTTGACAAAACTGTAGTTTTGCAAATTACAAGGCCTGATACACACACATCACATAATTTTATACAGATGTTATGGTAAAAGAAGTGTGTGAATGAGAACTTCCAAATTAACCAAATATGTTCTTGTACATCTTATTGTTTTGATTACCACATCAATAACCCTTTTCATGTATTTTCTCTGAAGTGTTCATCCAGTATTCTCTGAACAGATGGTCCCCTGAAATTACCTCATTCAGGATACGTTAATTAAGCATGAAAATTATGATACAAAATATGGTTCCATCTTCCATAAGAAATGCTACCAAATCCTGCAAATGAAGTAGATTTGAACAAAGTGTTCTCAGGTTGTGCTTCGAAAAGAGAGTAAGAGAAGCCCATGCTTGGATAAAACAAGTTACAAGAATAGAGGTTGTTGCTGCTGTATTTCCAGTTGGTAAGGGAAGAAATTACAGAGTTCATTGGTGACCCAAGTACCTGAGGTTTTTAGTGATAAACCCCAAGTGAATGCATCAAAATTTTCCAGGGCCTGACCTTTCGGCATGAAAGTTTGGATTATGAGACAGTTGTGAAGCATTTATTGCTTTGATATGTTAAATGTCTACTTTCAAGTCAGAGGTTTGGAAATTGCATCAAATCTTTAAAATCTAGAGTTTAGTGTAGTTGATGATTTATACAGTGATGGTCAGCAGGGTTCTACCCCATCCTGAAGTGTGTTTTGGAAATTTGTAGAGATCTTTTTATCCCTCACAGTGATTGGAGAATGCAACACTAGCATTTAATGAATGGGAACTAGGAATGCTGGATCTCCCTCAGTGTGTGGAAATTCTCACACGACAAAGAATTAGCCTCATGTTGCGTAACTTTCCAGTGATCCGCCATAATGAACCCACTTCAGATATAAATCAATGATAATTTGGTAGATTTAAGTAATAAAAAGCATTTTGTTGTTGTTTTTCACAAGTTACTCCCCAAACCTCTGTAATTTAGGAAAAGGTGGTTATGAATAAGGAAATGAATTGAAGACTTGTCTCTAAATAATTGATTTACTAACTCTGAACTTCCTATGTGAATATGGTTACAGTTCTAAAAAATTGATAGTAAATCAACTGGAGGCCAGGCACAGTGGTTCATGCCTGCAATCCCAGCACTTTTGGAGGCCAAGGCTGGAAGATCACTTGAGGTCAGGAGGTCCAGACCAGCGTGGCCAAGATGGTAAAACCCTGTTTTTACTAAAAATACAAAAATTAGCCAGGCATGGTGGCGCATGCCTGTAATCCTAGCTACTCAGGAGGCTGAGGCAGAAGAATTGCTTGAAACCCAGGAGGTCGCCAGACATGGTGGCTCATGCCTATAATTCCAGCACTTTGGGAGGCCAAGGCGGGCAGATCACCTGAGGTCGGGAGTTCGAGACCATCCTGATCAACATGGAGAAACCCTGTCTCTACTAAAAATACAAAATTATCCGGGCATGGTAGCACATGCCTGTACTCCCAGCTACTAGGGAGACTGAGGCAGGAGATTCGCTTGAACTTGGGAGGTGGAGGTTGTGGTGAGCCGAGATCATACCATTGCACTCCAGCCTGGGCAACAAGAGCAAGACTCCATCTCAAAATAAATAAATAAATAAAATAAAATAATTTAAAAACTGGAAAAGGAACTATTAGTAGTGATTCATTATTTCCCTCTTAGAACACATTTTATCACTGATGACATATCATAGGCATCCCATTGTGTCGGTTGTTGTAATGTTGAAGTTATGTAATGGCATGAAAGTGTTCTGCAAAGTACTTTTGGAAATCTGACAGCCCTAATGGGCTGAATTAACACAATTCCATTGCTCATCTGTAACAACATCACACCTTCTCATTTCCTCCAGTGCACCGTCTTAGCATATTATCCCTACTTTCTTTTCTTTTACCATCTACAAACATAAATCACATTCATCCCCGCTACTTCATTTTTCTTGGATGGAATATCCTCTGATCTTCTTCTCTTAAATCCAATCCTATGGATTACAAGTAGCTTCAAGGATCTGACTCCTTCTTTACATATGTTAGTGCCTCACTGCTACTCAAAGTGTGGCCCAAGGACCAGCAGTATCTGCTCCACCTGGAAGCTTGTTAGACCTGCAGAATCTCCACCCTTTCCACAAATACTAGATCAGGATCTGCATTTTTGACAAGATTCCCAGAGATTCATATGCAGGTGCACTGTTACAATGCAGCCATGACCACTGATTTACACTATTAAAATATTGAAAAATTGGTTGGCGTGGTGGCTTATGCTTGTAATCCTAGCATTTTGGGAGGCTGAAGTGGGTGGACAACCTGAGGTCAGGAGTTCAAGACCAACATGGCCAATATGGTGAAATCTCATCTCTACTAAAAATACAAAAATCAGGCAGGCATGGCGGTGGGCACTTGTAATCCCAGCTACTTGGGAGGCTAAGGCAGGAGAATTGCTTGAACCTGGGAGGTAGAGGTTGCAGTGAGCCGAGATTACGCCATTGTACTCCAGGCCTGGGTGACAGAAACAAGACTTCGTCTCAAAACAACAACAAAACTCTATTTCTACTAAAGAAAATATCTGTATTGCACAATTGTAGCTCATTGTGAAAAAGCTAGCGGTGGACAGCTATGCTAATTCTAGATATTTTCAAAGAATCACCTGAAAGGCTTCATAAACACAGATTGCCAGGATTCACTCCCAGAATTCCTGATCCAGTAGGTGTGGGTGAGGCCCAAGAATCTGCATTTCTCACAAAGCCTCAGAGAGATCACATTTTGGGACCACACTGATATAAGGCACAGACACCAAAATTATAAAGTTTTTTTTCATTGAAAGACACCTCCAATGCTGATATGCTAAATAAACATGGATTCCATATTTTGAATTTCAGACTATATATACAACTTGAGAGAATTAGCTGCAAAAAATAATTTTTCATGGTCAGTTAGAGCATGATAACGTCGTCTTAAAATGCAGAGAGTAGGCCGGGCGCGGTGGCTCACGCCTGTAATCCCAGCACTTTGGGAGGCCGAGGCGGGCGGATCACAAGGTCAGGAGATCGAGACCACGGTGAAACCACGTCTCTACTAAAAATACAAAAAATTAGCCGGGCGCGGTGGCGGGCGCCTGTAGACCCAGCTACTCAGGAGGCTGAGGCAGGAGAATGGCGTAAACCCAGGAGGCGGAGCTTGCAGTGAGCCGAGATCGCGCCACTGCACTCCAGCCTGGGCGACAGAGCGAGACTCCGTCTCAAAAAAACAAAAACAAAAACAAACAAAAAAAATGCAGAGAGTAATACCTCCTTGATTTCTTTCTCTGACTGGTGAAGAAAATTAAGTGTGGGGAAAGAGATAAATTTTGATGACCAAATTATTTCCATTACAGATTTTCCTCCCTTTTTTTTTTTTTTTTTTTGAGAAGGAGTTTCACTCTTGTTGCCCAGGCTGGAGTGCAATGGCGCGATCTCAGCTCACTGCAACCTCTGCCTCCTGGGTTCAAGCGATTCTACTGTCTCAGCCTCCCGAGTAGCTGGGATTACAGGCACATGCCATCACACCTGGCTAATTTTTATATTTTTAGTAGAGACGGAGTTTTATCATATTGGTCAGGCTGGTCTCGAACTCCTGACCTCAGATGATCTGCCCCCCTCGGCCTCCCAAAGTGCTGGGATTACAGGCGTGAGCCACCGTACCCAGCCCACAGATTTTCTTCACAATGAGTTATGATATGTGATCACCTCAGCACTAGATATTCTGGCATTTTTAACCTGAAGTGGTTAACTGAGGATGTACATGAGTTAAATATATCATTGAGGTACTCTAATAGACCAACCCATGGAAGTCATAGAAATGGTTTGATCTTGTTCCTCATTTCAAAACTGCACATGAATGCCTTTTCCCTCAACACCCAGCACGATTCAGCATGGAAGAGCAGGATGTGCCTGTTTATGAAGCATGTTTTTAGATATATTTAGTAGTTTTAGCCGGGCGCGGTGGCTCACGCTTGTAATCCCAGCACTTTGGGAGGCCGAGGCAGGTGGATCACCTGAGGTCAGGAGTTCAAGACCAGCCTGGCCAACATGGAGAAACCCCGTCTCTACTAAAAATACAAAATTAGCCGGGGTGGTAGCATATGCCTGTAATCCCAGCTACTCGGGAGGCTGAGGCAGGAGAATCACTTGAACCCGGGAGGCGGAGGTTGCGGTGAGCCGAGATCGCGCCATTGCACTCCAGCCTGGGCAAAAAGAGCGAAACTCTGTCTCAAAAAAAAAAAAAAAAAAGATATATTTAGTAGTTTTACTTTGTTATATTTACAACTTTATGAAGCATGTTTTAGATATATTTAGTAGTTTCAACTTTGTTATGTTTACAACTTTCACATTCATTTCTGAATCAATTCCTAAAGGTGTACTGTTGACCACTGTCTTAGTCCATTTGTGCTGCCATAACAAAATACTTGGAACTGGGTAATTTATAAAGAACAGACATGTATTGCTCACAGTTCTGTGAACTAGAAGGTCTAAGATTAAGGTGCTAGCAGATTTGATGTCTGGTGAGGATCTGGTTTCTGCCTCCAACATGGCACCTGGTTGCTATGTCCACATGGCAGAAGGGCAAAAGGATCTAGGGGCCGGGCATGGTGGCTCATGCCTGTAATCCCAGCACTTCGGGAGGCCGAGGCAGGCGGATCACCTGAGGTCAGGAGTTCAAGACCAGCCTGGTCAACAGGGCGACACCCCATCTCTACTAAAAATACAAAAATTAGCTGGGCATGGTGTCGAGCACATGTAATCCCAGCTACTCGGGAGGCTGAGGCAGGACAATCGCCTTAACCTGGCAGGCGGAGGTTGAAGTGAGCTGAGATCATGCCAGTGCCCTCCAGCTTGGGCAACAGCCAGAGATCCCATCTCAAAAAAAAAAAAAAAAAAGAAAAGAAAAAGAAAAAAAGAAGGAACTAGGGAGCTCCCTTCAACCTCTTTTATCACAGCACTAATCCCATTCATGATGGTGGAGAGTTCATGACTTAATCACTTCCCAAAAGGGTGCCACCTCTTAATTCTATCACATTGGGTATTAGGTTCCAACGTATGAATTTTGGAGGGACACATACATTAAAATCATAGCAACCACCTGGGCTCTGTGAATAAAGTGTTGTTTGGATGGGCAACCAAGAGCAATTTCTCTTATTCATCTCATGTAGCAATTAATATGTTTTACTTATTATTATGTGCTCTTCTGCAATACCGAGACTTACACCTCTTTCACCTTTTTTTTTTTTTTTTTTTTTTGGTTTGTTTGATATAAGGAAAACAACTTTGAATGGTGACTCTGAAGTTTCCGTCTGTTCTCTGATGAAAGATAAAAAGGTCATTTTCTACCGGAGAGCATAATATTGTGGTTCTTTTGGAAAAATGTGCTGATTTATGAGATAGGTCATTGGGCTTTGTTGGAAATGATGAAAATGGTTTAGTAGCTGTAAGGCACCATTTGAGAAATTGAGATTTTTCCTGTATGCAGTCTTAAAACTAAACTAGGGACATTATTTAAATTGACATTTATCGATGGGGTAGCATTCTGGGTGATTTGGGGGTTTGTTTTGTTTGGTTGTTTTTGTAGAGATAGGGTCTCACTATGTTGCCCAGGCTGCTCTCAAACTCCTGGGCTCAAGTCATCCTCCTGCTTCAGCCTCCCAAAGTGCTGGGATTACAGGTGTGAGCTACCATGCTCAGCTGGGAAAGCATTCTGGAAAGTTTTTTTTGTTTTGTTTTGTTTTCAGACCAAGTCTTGCTCTGTCACCCAGGCTGGAGTACAGTGGTGCAATCTTGGCTCACTGCAGCATCCGCCTCCCAGGTTCAAGCAATTCTCATGCCTCAGCCTCCTGAGTAGCTGGGATTACAGGCCCCTGCCACTACGCCTGGCTAATTTTTGTATTTTTAGTAGAGATGTGGTTTCACTATAGTGGCCAGGCTGGTCTCAAACTCCTGACCTCGTGATCCGCACCTTGGCCTCCCAAAGTGCTGGAATTACAGGCATGAGCCACCGCGCCTAGCCCACATTGTGCAAAGTTTTGCCTAGAATTTCCATGTCCCACATCTCCACCAACGCTTAGTGTTATATAACACATGCCCATCTGATTGATGTGGAATGGTATACTTGTGTATGTGTGTTTTGTTGTTGTTGTTGTTTTAAATAAGTAGTTTTTTTTGCAAGGACCACACAAATTTGCACGCTGTAGCAGTGGTTTGTCATTAAGTTGTAGAATTTTTGTGGGTTTAAAATACACTTCCCTGGCCAGGTGAGGTGGCTCACGCTTGTAATCCCAGCACTTTAGGAGGCCGAGGCAGGTGAATCACGAGGTCAGGAGATCTAGACCATCCTGGCTAACAGGGTGAAACCCCGTCTCTACTAAAAATACAAAAAATTAGCCGGCCGTGGTGGAGGGCACCTGTAGTCCCAGCTACTCGGGAGGCTGAGGCAGGAGAATGGCATGAACCCAGGAGGCGGAGCTTGCAGTGAGCCGAGATGGTGCCACTGCACTCCAGCCTGGGCGATAGAGTGAGACTCCATCTCAAAACAAACAAACAAACAAACAAAAAATGCTTCCCCAAATGCTAATGAGGGTGAGCATTTTTCACATCTGTACTGGCCATTCAAGTTTTCCCTCCTGACAATTGCCTGTTCTCATTATTTGCTCATCTTTTGTCTTTTTTGTCACTGTTTATCAATATAAATATTCTGGATATTAATCCTTCATAAAATGTATTGGCCGGGCATGGTGGCTCACGGCTACAATCCCAGCACTTTGGGAGGCCGAGGCGGGCGGATCACCTGAGGTCGGGAGTTCAAGACCAGCCTGATCAACATGGAGAAACCCTGTCTCTACTAAAAATGCAAAATTAGCCAGGTGTGGTGGCACATGCCTGTAATCCCAGCCACTCGGGAGGCTGAGGCAGGAGAACTGCTTGAACCCGGGAGGCGGAGGTTGCGGTGAGCCAAGACACTCCAGCCTGGACAACAAGAGCGAAACTCAAAAATAAAATAAAATAAAATAAAAGGTGTATTGCAACACTTTCTTCAAGTCCGTGGTTTGTCTTTTAAGTTTGTATTTGATTCTTTCTATTGAGCCGAATTATAAAACTAAGTCAACTTTTTCATTATTTTTCTTTGTATTTTGTGCCTTCTTTAAGGTTTTAAGATCTTTTCCTGCCTACATGTCATAAAGATACGCTTTTTTTTTTTTTTTTTTTTTTGAGACGGAGTTCGCTCTTGTGGTTCAGACTGGAGTGCAATGGCAAAATCTGGGTTCACTGCAACCTTCACTTCCTGAGTTCAAGCAGTTCTCCTGTCTCAGCTTCCCAAGTAGCTGGGATTACAGGCATAGGCCACTATGCCTGGCTAATTTTTGTATTTTTAGTAGAGATGGGTTTTCACCATGTTGGCCAGGCTAGTCTTGAACTCCGGACCTCAGGTGATCCACCCGCCTCCGCCTCTCAAAGTGTTGGGATTACAGGCATGAGCCACCCCGCCCAGCCCAAGATTTGCTTCTATATTTTTTTCTTTCTTTCTTTCTTTCTTTTCTTTCTTTCTTTCTTTCTTTCTTTCTTTCTTTCTTTCTTTCTTTCTTTCTTTTCTTTCTTTCTTTCTTTCTTTTTTTCTTTCTTTCAGATGGTGTCTCGCTCTGTTGTTCAGACTGAAGTACAGCGGCGCAATCTCAGCTCACTGCAACCTCCACCTCCCAGGTTCAAGTGGTCCTCCTGCCTCAGCCTCCCAAGTAGGGTAGCTGGGACTACTGGCGTGTGCAACCATGCCTGGCTAATTTTTGTATTTTCAGTAGAGACGGTGTTTCACCATGTTGGCTAGGCTGGTCTCAAACTCCTGACCTAAGACATATCCCCTCCTTGGCCTCCCAAAGTGCTGGGATTACAGGCATGAGCCACCATGCCCAGCCAATTTTCTTCTAAAAATTTTAAAGTATAAACTGCTTATTTAGCTCTAGTAACTACCTGAAATATATTTTATATAGGGTTTGAGATAGGGATCTCACGTAGAGATACAGAGAGCTAATAAAGATAGTGAATATTTATTTTGTGTACTGTGTGAGTGCACTGTTTAAAATGATTTACCTTTTTTAACCCATTACATTCTCACAACTTAATGAGGAAATAATAACATTATCCTTGCTTATAGGTAAAAAAAATAAAATAAAATAAAATAGAGAAACAGGCCAGGTGCAGTGGCTCACGTCTGTAATCTCAGCACTTTGGGAGGCTGAGGTATGCAGATCACCTGAGGTCAGGAGTTCAAGACCAGCCTGGCCAACATGGCAAAACCCCATCTCTACTTAAAAAAAGTAATTAGCTGGGCATGGTGGTGGGCACCTGTAATCCCAACTACTTGGGAGGCTAAGGCAGGAGAATTGCTAGAACCTAGGAGGCAGAGGTTGCAGTGAGCTGAGATGGTGCCATTGCACTCCAGTCTGGGCAACAGAGCAAGACTACCTCTCAAAAAAAAAAAAAAAAGGTTGCATTCTCTTTCCTTTTTTCTTTTTCTTTTTTTTTTTTTTTTTTTTGAGACGGAGTCTCGCTCTGCCGCCCAGGCTGGAGTGCAGTGGCCGGATCTCAGCTCACTGCAAGCTCCGCCTCCCGGGTTCACGCCATTCTCCTGCCTCAGCCTCCCGAGTAGCTGGGACTACAGGCGCCCGCCACCTTGCCCGGCTAGTTTTTTGTATTTTTAAAGTAGAGACGGGGTTTCACCGTGTCAGCCAGGATGGTCTCGATCTCCTGACCTCGTAATCCGCCCATCTCGGCCTCCCAAAGTGCTGGGATTACAGGCTTGAGCCACCGCGCCCGGCTTTTCTTTTTCTTTTTTTGTTTTTAGGCTAGTCAAGTGAAGCAGTGGGAGAAGAGAATGAACCAAGAAATCTGTAGTTGGTTGTGATCAAAAGTTGCATTTTATTTTTGTTTACAATGATATACAGAAACTCCCCTCTGTCCCCTTTATTTTGTTTTTTGCTTTGGTCTGTTATCCAGCAACCTTGTCAAATTCTCCTACTATTTTTAATAGTTTTCCCATATATATTCTTTTTTTTTTTTTTTTTTTTTTTTTTTTGAGACGGAGTCTTGCTCTGTAGCCCGGGCTGGAGTGCAGTGGCCGGATCTCAGCTCACTGCAAGCTCCGCCTCCCGGGTTTAGGCCATTCTCATGCCTCAGCCTCCGGAGTAGCTGGGACTACAGGCGCCCGCCACCTCGCCCGGCTAGTTTTTTGTATTTTTAGTAGAGACGGGGTTTCACGGTGTTAGCCAGGATGGTCTCGATCTCCTGACCTCGTGATCCGCCCGTCTCGGCCTCCCAAAGTGCTGGGATTACAGGCTTGAGCCACCGCGCCCGGCCTATATTCTTAATATTCTATGTGGAGAGTTATACTTTCTATATATAATGATGAATTTGTTTTAACCTTCTAAATCCTTACACTGTTTTTCTTGACTTCTTGCATAGTCTAGGATCTTAAGTTCAATGTTGAATAGAAGCAGTGACAACAAACATCCTTTTCTCATTCCAGGCATTAATAAGAATATTTCTACTACTTCACTCTTAAGTATGATGGTTGCTGTATGTTCTTGGAGATTACTACTACCAGGTTAAGAAACAGATTTTTAGCTGTTTTTTTTGTTGTTGTTGTTTTGTTTTTTTGTTTTGTTTTGTTAATCTTAAAGAAGTATCAACATTTGTCAATGCCCTTTCTATTTTTGTCCTTTAATTTGTCCGTGTGGTATATTATATTAATAGATTCTCTCACCTTAATCCATCTTTACATCCCTGGGATAATGTCTGCTTAGTGACATATTGCTGGATTCTATTTACAGATGTTTTATTTAGGATGTTTTCTTCTATGTGTATAACCAATAATGAGCTATAATCTTCTTTTTTCTTGACTTTCTTCTCAAGTTTTGATATGAAAATTACACATTAAGCATCATAATGAGTAAGTTTTCTGTTTCTCTATTATTTGGAAACATTTGTAGATAATAAGAATTATCAGGCTGGGTGTGGTGGCTCACGCCTTTAATCCCAATACTTTGGGAGGCTGAGGCAGGTGGATCACAAGGTTATGAGATCAAGACCATCCTGGCTAACATGGTGAAACCGTGCCTCCATTAAAAATACAAAAAAATTAGCCGGGCGTGGTGGTGGGCGCCTGTAGTCCCAACTGCTTGGGAGGCTGAGGCAGGAGAATGGCGTGAACCCAGGAGGCGGAGCTTGCAGTAAGCCGAGATTGCACCACTGCACTCCAGCCTGGGCGACAGAGTGAGACTCTGTCTCAAAAAAAAAAAAAAAAAAAAAAATCAGATCTTTGAAGCTTGATAAAACTCATCTGTAAAATTTTCTGACCTTGATGCTTTCCCTGAGTATATTCTTAAATGTTGATTCTGCTACTTTAACAATTACAAGTTTGTTTAATCAGCTTGAGTGAGTTTATTAACTTGTATTATTTTAGAAAGTTAATCATTTGGCCTAAGTAATTGAATGTAATGGCATCAGTTGTCCATAGTTTTATCTTTTGAACTTTTTATACTGTCTATGTTATATCCTGTTTTTCTTTCCTAATATTATTTACTTCTGCCTCAACTCTTATTTTCCTTGAAAAATTTCACCAGATTAGTTTTTTTGTTGTTGTTGTTGTTTTGGGTTTTTTTGGTTTTTTTTAGAGAGAGTCTCCTTCCGTTGCCCAGGCTGGAGGGCAGTGGTGAAATCTCGGCTCACTACAACCCCTTCCACCTGGATTCAAGTGATTTGCTGTCCTCAGCCTCCCAAGTAGCTGGGATTACAGGTGCGCACCACCACGCCCAGCTAATTTTTGTGTTTTTAGTAGAGACAGGATTTTACCATGTTGGGCAAGCTGGTCTCAAACTCCTGACCTCAGATGATTCACCTCCCTCAGCCTCCCGAAGTGCTGGAATTACAGGTGTGAGCCACTGTGCCCAGCTTTACCAGATGATAGTCTACATTACTGGTGTTTGTAGAGATTCTGCTTCAATTTTGTTTATACTTCCTATTGCTTCCTTGCTTTCTTTTTTTGTTTGTCTGTTTGTTTGTTTGAGACAGAGTCTCACTTTGTCGCCTAGGCTGGAGTGCAATGGCACAATCTCGGCTCACTGTTCCCTCCACCTCCCAGGCTCAAGCAATTCTCCTGCCTCAGCCTCCCCAGTAGCTGGGATTACAACGCACGCCACCACACCCAGATAATTTTTGTATTTTTAGTAGAGATGGGGTTTCACCATGTTGGTCAGGCTGGTCTTGAACTCCTGGCCTCAAGTGATTGGCCTGTCTCAGCCTCCCAAAGTGCTGGGATTACAGGCATGAGCCATTGCGTCTGGCCTTGCTTCTTTGCTTTCTATTCATTAACTTGAACTGCTATCTTATTTCCAGCCTTCTACTTTATTTGGGATGACTCTGTTTTGTTTTGTTTTGTTTTGTTTTCTAACTTGTATTGGATATTTAGTTTATTTATTTGTTAATATTTTCTATTTTCTAATGTATGCATCTTTTTTTTTTTTTTTTTTTGAGACGGAGTCTCGCTCTGTCGCCCAGGCTGGAGTGCAGTGGCGCGATCTCGGCTCACTGCAAGCTCCGCCTCCCGGGTTCACGCCATTCTCCTGCCTCAGCCTCCCGAGTAGCTGGGACTACAGGCGCCCACAACCGCGCCCGGCTAATTTTTTGTATTTTTAGTAGAGACGGGGTTTCACCGTGGTCTCGATCTCCTGACCTTGTGATCCGCCCGCCTCAGCCTCCCAAAGTGCTGGGATTACAGGCGTGAGCCACTGCGCCCGGCATGTATGCATCTTAAGACTATTGGTTCTTCCCAAATCCTTTCTCAACTGCATTTGACAAGTTTTAGTATGTAGTGTTCTCATTGTTGGTTAAGTTCAAAATACATTCTGACTTACACATCTATTTATTCTTTCATTCTTTGTTTGTTTTTTATTTTTGTAGAAACGGGGTCTTGCTATGTTGCCCAAGATAGTCTCAAACTCCTGGCCTCAAGTGATCCTCCCACCTCTCATTGCTTACTTTAAAAGGTATTTTAATATTCCAAATGTATAAGGTAATTGGCTGCCACTTTATTATTTTCTAATTTCATTATATTTGTTCAAACTATTTGGTTATTTGAAATAGATTCCTCAAACTTTGTTGAGATTGCTCCATGGCCTACTATGTCAATTTTGAAAATGTTCCATGTGCCTGAAAAGAATGTGAGTTCTCTAACTGTTGGTGCAGGGTTCCATACATGTCCATTTAATCTAGCTTGTTAATAAAGTAGTTTAAACCTTAGTAAACTTTTTTTTTTTTTTTTTTTTTTAGAGACGGAGTCTTGCTCTGTTGCCCAGGCTTCAGTGCAGTGGCGTGATCTTGGCTCACTGCAAGCTCCGCCTCCCGGGTTCAGGCCATTCTCCTGCCTCAGCCTCCCGAGTAGCTGGGACTACAGGCGCCCACCACCACTCCCGGCTAATTTTTTTTTTGTATTTTTAGTGGAGACAGGGTTTCACCATATTAGCCAGGATGGTCTTGATCTCCTGACCTTGTGATCCACCTGCCTCGGCCTCCCAAAGTGCTGGGATTACAGGTGTGAGCCACTGCGCCCAGCCTTTTTTTTTTTTTTTTTTTTTGAGATGGAGTCTCGTTCTGTTGCCCAGGCTGGAGTGTAGTGGTGCAATTTCAGCTCACTGCAACCTCCAACTCCTGGGTTCAAGCGATTATCCTGCCTCAGCCTCCCTAGTAGCTGGGATTACAGGCACACACCACCATGCCCAGCTAATTTTTGTAGTTTTAGTAGAGACAGGGTTTCACCATGTTGGCCAGGCTGGTCTCGAACTCCTGACCTCAAGTGATCTGCCTGCCTTGGCCTCCCAAAGCACTGAGGATTACAGCCCTGAGCTACCATGCCCGGCCAAATGTATCGTTATTCTTGATATATTTGTACTTATTTCTATAATTTCTATAGTTTCTGTTTACTTTCTTTGCTTTTCTCCCCACTCCTTTCTGCTTTCTGTTAAATTTTTCTGCCTTCTGCCTTTCTGCCATACTGCTAAATTTTTCTTTAGGGCTCCATTTGCTTCTACTAGTTTAGAAATTATACATGCTATTTATCTTTCTCACTGGCAATCCCCAAAATTTTAGATATTCACATGTTATTTGACAAAGTCAAAAGTTGATTATTCTGTTCACCTGAACAATTCAAGAACTTCGGTGTGCTTTAATTTTTAGTGCATCATTTTCATTTACAAGTTATGGTTACCTAGTATAGTACATCCCTCTTGAACCAAGAGTTATATAAGAGAGTATTTGTCTTCTTTATACATTTGGGTAGAAGAGCCTTGTTATTTTGTGATATTGTAAGTCTAGTATTACCACATTGCAATTAGAAAATGTGACATATGTTATTTCTATCGTGTAAATTTTGTTCAGGGTTTTTGTTTTTTGTTTTGAGATAGGGTCTCACTCTGTCACCCAGGCTGGAGTACGGTAAGGCAATCTTGGCTCCCAGGCTCAAGTGATCCTCCCACATCAGCCTCCTGAGTAGCTGGGGCTACAGGTGTACACCACCATGCTTAACAATTTTTTTCATTTTTTTACAGAGATAGGATCTCCCTATTGCCCAGGCTGGACTCAAACTCCTGGGCTCAAGTGATCTGTCCATCTGGGCCTTCCAAAGTGCTGGGATTACAGGTGTGACTGCTACACCCGGCCCAATTGTTTGATATAATAGACATATCTAGTCTTGGTTCTATTATTTTCTTTTATGTTTTCTGTTTTCATAATTTAATTCTTTCACAATGTAATTTGTTTTCTTTCCTTTTTTGGTGATTCCAATATTTGCAGAAGTTTGTGTTTTTGTGACATTTTATAATTAAAAATGATTACTTTAGAAAATATGTGTTTTAGCAAGGCACGGTGGCTCAGCCTGTAATTCCATCACTTTGGGAGGCCAAGGAGCCTGGATCACCTGAGGTCAGGCATTTGAGACCAGCCTGGCCAATATGGCAAAACCCCGTCTCTACTAAAAATATTAAAATTAGCCAGGCATGGTGGCCAGTGCCTGTAATCCCAGCTATTCGGGAAGCTGAAGCAGGAGAATCGCTTGAACCCGGGGAGTGGAGGTTGTAGTGAGCCGAGACCGCGACATTGCACTCCAGCCTGGGTGGCAGAGCCAGACTTCCTCTTAAAAAAAAGGCTGTGCGCGGTGGCTCACGCCTGTAATCCCAGCATTTTCGGAGGCCAAGGCAGGCGGATCACAAGGTCAGGGGATCAAGACCATCTTGGCTAACACGGTGAAACCCCGTCTCTACTAAAAATACAAAAAAATTAGCCAGGCGTGGTGGCGGGCGCCGTAGTCCCAACTGCTCCGGAGGATGAGGCAGGAGAATGGCGTGAACCCAGGAGGCGGAGGCTGCAGTGAGCCGAGATCGCGCCACTGCACTCCAGCCTGGGTGACAGAGGGAGACTCTGTCTCAAAAAAACAAAAAAGCAAACAAATACATATAGATAGAAAGATACATGATTTGCAAATATATATATAATATATATTTTGTATATTATATATATATTTTTTATATATATATACTTTCTGCAAATCATGTATCTGTTAAGGGAATTGTATCCAGAATATACAAAGGACTTACTATTCAAATAATAAAAAGATGAAAACTAAAGGTAACAATTTTTTTGTGTTTTTTTTTTGAGATGGAGTTTTGCTCTTGTTGCCCAGGCTGGAATGCAGTGGTGTGATCTTGGCTCACTGCAACCTCTGCCTCCCAGGTTCAAGCAATTCTCCTGCCTCAGCCTCCCTAGTAGCTGGGATTACAGGCATGTGCCACCATGCCTGGGTTTCTTCATATTGGTCAGGCTGGTCTCGAACTCCCAACCTCAGATGATCTGCCCGCCCTGGCCTCCCAAAGTGCTGGGATTACAGGCATGAGCCACCGTGCCTGGCCCATAAATGATTTGAATAGACATTTCTCCTAAGAAGATATATGAATGGCTTTCTATGTTATGGTCTACATATTGTGGCCCCATAAAATTCATGTGTTGAACCCCCAATGAGATAGTATTTGGAGATAGAGCCTTTATGAAAGTAATTAGGGTAAATGAGGTCATAAGGATAGGGTCCTGCAAGAAGAGAGCCCTCATCTGGAGTCAAACCGTCTGGCACCTTGATCTTGGACGTCCTAACCTCCAGAACAGTGAAGTGAGAAATTCCTGTCTAAGCCACCCAGTCTATGGTGTTTTTTTGTTTTTGTTTTTTTGTTTCGTTTTGGTTTTTTTAAGGTGGAGTCTTGCTGTGTCACCCAGGCTGGAGTTCAGTAGTGTGATCTTAGCTCACTGCAACCTCCGTCTCGTCTCCCGGGTTCAACCAATTCTCCTGCCTCAGCCGCCTGAGTGGCTGGGATTACAGGTGTGTGCCACCACACCTGGCTAATTTTTTTTGTATTTTTAGTAGAGACAGGGTTTCTCCAGGTTAGCCAGGCTGGTCTTGAACTCCTGACCTCAGGTGATCCACCCACTTCGGTCTCCCAAAGTGCTGGGATTACTGGTGTAAACCACCATGCCCAGCCAATCTATGGTATTTTGTTACTGCAGCTCAAGCTGCAATGAATCCTGGAATCGCTGTAATGAAAAAGATCGATAATAACAGATGTTGTTGAAGATGTGGAGAAATTGAAACCCTCAGACATTGCTAGTGGGACTGTACAATGTTGCAAGCACTTTAGAAAATGGGTTTTCAGTTCCTCAAAATGTTAAACATAGGCTTCCTATATGACCCGGCAACTCTACTCCTAGGCATCTATCCAAGAGAAATATGTGGAAAACATATGTACACACAAAAACTTGTACATGAATGTTCATAGAAGCACTATTCATAATAGCCAAAAAGTAGAACTAACCCAAACGTCCATCAATTGATACATATACAAAATGTGAAATATCCATACAATAAAATATCATTCACTGATGAGAAAGAATGAAGTACCAATACATGCTTATGACATGAATTAACCTTGGAAACATTATGCTAACTGAAATTAGCCAGACACAAAAGGGCAAATATTGTGTGAGGCCAATTATAGGAGACACCCAGAATAGTCTAATTCATAGATGGAGAAAGCAGAATAATGGTTATGAGGAGCTGTGAGTGAAGGGAAATAGAGTGACTGCTAATGGGTATGGTCTTTTGGAGTGACAAAAATGTTCTAAAATCACATTGTGGTGATGATGGCACAACTCTGTGAATATACTAAATTGAATTTGTATTATACATTTTAAATGGTTACTTTTGGACCGGGCATGGTGACTCACACCTATAATCTCAGCACTTTGGGAGGCTGATGTGGGTGGATCACTTGAACCTAGGAATGCAAGACCAACCTGAGCAACATGGCCAAACACCATCTCTACCAAAAAAAAAAAAAATGCAAAAATTAGCTGGGGTGGTGGCACACGCCTGTAGTCCCAACTACTTGGGAGGTTGAGGTGGGAGGAGCCGGAGGTTGTGGTGAGCTGAGATAGCACCACTTCACTCTAGCCTGGGCAACAGACCCAGACCCTGTCTCAAATAAATAAATAAATACATACATACATACATGGGTACCTTTACAATTTGTAAATTATATCTCAATAAAAATGTTAAAAATGAAAAAGAAGAGATAATATATGCTTTTTAAAAATTAAAAAAAACCCATAAACTTCTACAACCTTCAAACATGGAAGCAAGGCAAAAAATATGAAGTGTTGGCGAAGCAGTAGAGGAATTTGAATTCTCATGCATTCCTGGTGGGAGCATAACTTAGTCCAACAACTTAGGAAAACTTTCTGGCAATATCTACTAAATCAGAAGATATGTATATATATATATATATATTTTATACCAGAAATTTCACCCCTAAGTATATACCAACAAAAATTGTTATATAATTAGATAACAAAAGACGTGCTAAAATTTTCATGGTAGTACTCCCTTTTTTTTTTTTTTCTTGAGACAAAGTCTCACTCTGTCACCAAGCTGGAGCGCAGTGGCACGATCTTGGCTCACTGCAACCTCCGCCTCCCAGGTTCAAGCGATTCCCCTGTCTCAGTATCCCAAGTAACTGGGACTACAGGCATGTGCCACCACACCCGGCTAATTTTTGCATTTTAGTAGAGATGGGGTTTCACCATGTTGGCCAGGATGGTCTCCATCTCCTGACCTCCCCACCTTGGCCTCCCAAAGTGCTGGGATTACAGGCATGAGCCACTGCACCCAGCCATGTAGCACTTTGTAATAGCCCCAAACTGGAAACAATCCAAAAGTCCATTAACAATAAAAGAAAACCAAAATGTGATATAGTTACACAATGGAGCAACGTACAGCAGTAAAAAAAGGGAACTACTGACCTACTCATTCTCAAGAGTGTATGAGAGGATGTGGCTTTACTAAATTAAAAGAGTAGGCTGGGCCTGGTGGCTCATGCCTGTAATCCCAGCACTTAGGGAGGATGAGGTGGGCAGATCACTTGAGGTCAGGAGTTTGAGACCAGCCTGGCCAACATGGTGAAACCCCATCTCTACTAAAAATACAAAAATTATCTGGGCAGAGGCCGGCTGCGGTGGCTGACACCTGTAATCCCAGCACTTTGGGAGGCCGAGGCGGGCAGATCACAAGGTCAGGAGTTCAAGATCAGCCTGACCAACATGATGAAACCCCGTCTCTACTAAAAATGCAAAACTTAGCTGGGCGTGGTGATGCGTGCCTGTTATCCCAGCTACTCAGGAGGCTGAGGCAGGAGAATCACTTGAACCAGGGAGGCCGAAGTTGCAGTGAGCCGAGATCTTGCCACTGCACTCCAGCCTGGGTGACAGAGTGAGACTCCGTCTCAAAAAAGAAAAAAAAAAAAAAATTAATGGGCATGGTGGCACACACCTGTAGTCTCAGCTACTCGGGAGGTTGAGGCAGGAGAATCACTTGAACCCAGAGGTGGAGGTTGCAGTGAGCTGAGATCATACCACTGCACTCCAGCGTGGGCGACAGAGCGAGACTCTGTCTCAAAACAAAACAAAACCAAAAAAAGGACTAAATCAAGACTGAGGAAGATACAGGATCTGGGAAACAAGGATCCAACACAATAGGAAGAAAAATAATTCTCCAGAAAGATGATGTTGGAAGATTCTCAGGGCAAGAGCTGCTCAGCATAGCTGAGGGTCACCTATCCTGACTGGAACCCATCGGGAAGCTGCAGGAACGATTTATTTACGGAGAAGGAACTGACTGACTGCCTAATGACCTTACTGAAATGAGAATTTCAAAACTAGGGAAAAGTTTAGGATAAAGCTGGTAAAAAGTACTGTTCAGAGAAAATTATGCAAATGGAGGAAAAAGTATTAAGTCTGGGGTAGGGAAGTGAAGGTGGGGCAGGGAGGAATGTTCCATAGAAGAGGGAGAATATTCACAGGATACCGCTTGGCCTAGCAGTGGATAATGTTTACATAGTCATAACACTGAAATGCCAATTATTTTTCTTTTTCTTTGAGACAGAATCTTGCTCTGTCACCCAGGCTGAAATGCAGTGGTGTGATCTCGGCTCACTGCAACCTCTGCCTCCCAGGTTCAAGCAATTCTCTTGCCTCAGCCTTCCAAGTAACTGGGATTACAGGCACACACCACCAAGCCCAGCTAATTGTTACATTTTTGGTAGATACGGGGTTTTAACATGTTGGCCAGGATGGCCTTGAACTCCTGACCTCAAGTGATCCACCTACCTTGGCTTCCCAAAGTGCTGGGATTACGGGCATGAGCCACAGCGCCTGGCTGCCAAATATTTTTGTAAGTACTTTTACGGGTAACTTTATTTTGAGATAAAGGGAATGAAAAACAGATTTGTATACCAAGGGCTGTGTGTGTGTGTGTGTAAGAGCCCATATTAATTCTTCATCTCCCATATTGTGAAATCACTAGATAACACCTAAAAGGGGCCGCGGCCTCCCAAAGTGCTGGGATTACAGGCGTGAGCCACTGCACTTGGCCAATTTTTGTATTTTTAGTAGAGACGGGGTTTCACCATGTTGGCCAGGATGGTCTGGATCTCCTGACCTCATGATCTGCCTGCCTCAGCCTCCCAAAGTGCTGAGACTACAGGCGTGGACCACCGTGCCCAGCTTATTTCCCTTTCATGGTAAATAATTTTAATTTGTTGGTTTTCGTTTGTTTTGTTTTTGAGACAGCTCTGTTGCTCAGGCTGGAGTGCAGTGGCACAATCTTGGCTCACTGCAACCTTGGCCTCCTTGGGTTCAAGCAATTCTCCTGCCTCAGGCTCCCAAGTAGCTGGGATTACAGGTGCCCACCACCATGCCCAGCTAATTTTGTATTTTTAGTAGAGACAGGGTTTCACCATGTTGGCCAGGATGGTCTCAAACTCCTAACCTCAGGTCATCCGCCTGCCTCTGCCTCCCAAAGTGTTGGGATTACAGGCATGAGCCACCGCGCCCAGTCTGGTTTGTTATTAATTACAGGTTATTCACGGCCATTCTCTCTAAAGTCAATTAATTGGTTATAGAAAGCTTCAAAGTAAGCTAGAGGTGAGCTATTCTTTACTTAGGGGAAGGATTCCATTATTGGTATGTAGAAAGGCACTGGTCTAGATGAAGACAGGAATATTCAGATACAAATTTACAGGATTTCCTGGTACCCCAGACCAAATTAACATTCCACTGGCGCTAAGAAGAGAAAGAGAGGAGAGACCACACAGGAAGACATGAGCAGAAACAGAGCATCGGTGTTTGTCAGGAACAAGGAAGCCTCCTGTCAGTGGAGGTCAACTCCCAGAGGCTGTTCAGTCTCCATGTATGAAAGGGCCGTTCATTGCTCTGCTGAGGTGCCTTGCTAATTGTCCTTGTCTGGCGACTCCCCTATCCCACTCACAGAGTAGTTAGCATACCACACATTGCTTGTCTATCAGAAACGGCAACCCCCTTTCCCAGCAAAGCTTTTTCCACCTCCCTACCCACCAGCTCTTCATACTCAACTGGCCCTTCCCTAGCCTGACAGCTCTCACCAGAGCAAGACTGGGCCAGACAGAATCTGGGTGCCATCTCCCACTGAGCAGGGCTATGGGGGAAGACGCCTTCCATTGCGATCACAGCTAGGGTTGGGCCATCAGTGGAAAGCAGAACGTAAGGGCAGGAAAGGATGGAGGAGGGCCACATTCACTTCTCAGTTCACATTGCACAAAACACTGCCAATCTCTGCAAATCCTACCTTCAGAAATTCCACCCAGGACCCTGGCCTCCAGTGAAGGAGGATAGGAAGGGCCAGTCCAAGATATTGACTTGCCCATGTGTACACTCGTGAGTGAAACAGTGTCTTTTTACAAGGTGACTACTTTATACCATTAGTTTTAGGCTTATTATTCAGTTTTTTTAAAAACTCATTATCTAAACAAAAAAAAAAAAAAGAAACATTTCAGGTATGTAACCACCAAAGTTGGCTGAAAATATGTCTTATTCTTCCCTTTTTAGCATTACTTGTTGGATAAGGTTACAACCAGCTCAAGCCCAAATGTGATTTAGAATATTTTCAATTCCAAAGAATGATGAAGTATGAAGTAATTTGTTTTGGGCTAACAAACTAATTTCAGCTGAATTAATTGTAAGATTTTTTTTAATTACTCAAATATGTTTAAAAAAAAAAAAAAAAAAACCAAACTGTAGAAACTCACGTATTTGTAAGAACTTGACAAATTCCTCATCCCATGCTAGATACCCAAGCACTGGCAATTCCAAGCACTGTAATCTTAGATCTAACGCTTTTCGTGCATAGCATTGATTTCTGAGGTTGCAAGTGCTTACCTAAGCCAAACTTAGACAACAGGGCCACAATTTAGTGCTTTGAAACATCCTATAAATTTTTCTAAACATCACTAACATTTGCTTTAGTGTTAATCTTTTTTTGAACTCTTAAAGACTAAAAAGTGAATTGTAATTTTATTTTATTTTATTTTATTTTTTTTGAGACGGAGTCTCGCTCTGTCACCCAGGCTGGAGTGCAGTGGCCGGATCTCAGCTCACTACAAGCTCTGCCTCCCAGGTTTATGCCATTCTCCTGCCTCAGCCTCCCAAATAGCTGGGACTACAGGCGCCCGCCACCTCGCCCGGCTAGTTTTTTGTATTTTTAGTAGAGACGGGGTTTCACCGTGTTAGCCAGGCTGGTCTCGATCTCCTGACCTCGTGATCCGCCCGTCTCGGCCTCCCAAAGTGCTGGGATTACAGGCTTGAGCCACCGTGCCCGGCCTGTAATTTTATATTTTAAGGCTTAGTCTTTGTGATGATAAAAGTAATTTCCTGGCCTGGCGTGGTGGCTCATGCCTGTAATCCCAGCACTTTGGGAGGCCAAGGCAGGTAGATCACCTGAGGTCAGGAGTTTGAGACCAACCTGGTCAACATGGTGAAACCCCAATTCTACTAAAACTACAAAAATTAGCTGGGTGTGGTGGCGCATGCCTGTAATCTCAGCTATTACAGGAGGTTGGAGTGAGCTGAGATTGCGCCATTGCACTCCAGCCTGGACAACAAGAGAGAAACTCCGTCTCAAAAAAATAAGTAATTTTCCTGACAGTCTTCAAAAATTAGTCTTTAGACTTAATACTGTATTTTCCTAAGAATCCATTAAGTCTTCAGAATTCAAAGAGTAAAGATACCTGGAAATAGAATCTAAGTTTTAAGTGAAAATTTAAAAATGCCTATTATCTTTATGCTCCTTCCACATTTGCAGAACAAAGCATATTTATTAAAACTTTAAGCTGGGTGTGGTGGTTCATGCCTGTAATCCCAGAACTTTGGGAAACCAAGGTGGGTGAATCACCTGAAGTCAGCAGTTCAAGACCAGCCTGGTCAACAGGGTGAAATCCCATCTCTACTAAAAATACAAAAAATTAGCTGGGCATGGTGGCACATGCCTATAATCCCAGCTACTCAGGAGGCTGAGTCAGGAGAATCACTGGAACCCAGGAGGCAGAGGTTGCAGTGGGCTGAGATTGTGCCATTGCACTCCCGTCTGGGTGACAAGAGCAAGACTCCATCTCAAAAAAAACAAACAAAAACAAAACAAAACAAAAAACACTTTAGAGAATCAGGCACACCCTCTGACCTTTTAAGATACTTAATCATTCCTTTATGAAAAGATACAATGTGTGACTGAAAACATTAAATTGTCTTGAATCGAAACATGGATTTAATAATATTGAATGGACAAATGCCCCTTAAGGGCATCTGAGTCTCACTACAGCATAGCAGCTGCCCTGAGCAAAGCAAAAGTCAGGCTTAGCAATACCTCATGCGAAAATAATTTAGGGAATGTAGCCAGCAGTTCTATCTGTCTACGCCCATTTTGAGGTCTCCACTAAAAAAGAGAGAAAGAAAAAAAAGGCCAATGTGGTATTAGTCAGTATTAATAGAAAAATATACATGATAGTCACTCTCTCCCTACTGAGAAGCATGATATTCAATTCTAGATATAGATAACTATTTTTATTTTTTTTATTTTTTTATTTTTTGGAGACAGAGTTTTGCTCTTGTTGCCCAGGCTGGAGTGCAGTGCTTGGTTCACTGGAACCTCCACCTCCTGGGTTCAAGCGATTCTCCTGCTCAGCCTCCGGAGTAGCTGGGATTACAGGCATGCACCACCACGCCTGGCGAATTTTTGTATTTTTAGTAGAGACAGGGTTTCTCCATGTTGGTCAGGCTGGTCTGGAACTCCCAACCTCAGGTGATCCGTCCATCTCAGCCTCCCAAAGTGCTGGGATTACAGGTGTGAGCCATCGTGTCTGACCCAGATAACTATTTTTAAAAAGATATAACTTCAGGCCAGACACAGTGGCTCATGTCTGTAACCCCAGCACTTTGGGAGGCTGAGGTGTGTAGATTGCTTTGAGCCCAAGAGTTTGAGACCAGCCTGGGCAACATGGTGAAACCTTGTCTACAAAAATACAAAAAATTAGCTGGCATTGGTGGCTCGCACCTCTAGTCCCAGCTACTCAGGATGCTGAGGCCTGAGAAACACTGCAACCTCCTGGGAAGCGGAGGTTGCAGTGAACCAAGATTGTGCCACCACACTCTAGCCTAGGTGACACGGTGAGACCCTAACTCAAAAAAAAAAAAAAAAAAAGAAAAGAAAAGAAAAAAAAACCTCCCAAAAAACACAACTTCAAAATGCTCACGGAGAGAAATCAGGAGATGGAAGGGCCTTGACACATGTCAAGCAAGGAACAGTTGAAAAAACTAACCTGAAGAGAGACATCTCAGTTATGCTGGCTGTCTTTCCATTTGTGAAGGGTATTTTGTGGGAAACAGACTAGACTTAGCCTGCATTGCCTCGGGATCTAGAACCTAGACCAAAGGTGGCACATTACAGGGACAAATTTAGGTTTAATTTTCTTTCTTTTTTTTTTTTTTCTTTTTTCTTGTTTTTTGGAGATGGAGTCTGCTCTGTTGCTCAGGCTGGAGTACAGTGGTGGGATCTCAGCTCACTGCAACTTCTGCCTCCTGGGTTCAAGCAGTTCTCATGCCTCAGCTTCCCAAGTAGCTGGGATTACAGGCACATGCCACCACACCCAGCTAATTTTTGTAATTTTTAGTAGAGACAAGGTTTGGCCACATTGGCCAGGCTGGTCTCAAACTCCTGACCTCAGGTGATCCACCCTCATCGGCCTCCCAAAGTGCTGGGATTAAAGCATGAGCCACGGTGCCCGGCCAGGTTTAATTTTCAAAATATCATTTCATTAATGTTTTCCAAACATAAAATGAGATGCTACAGAATATAGTGAATCCCAGTCTCCAAATCTGTTGAAACAGGCTGGATGACCCTTGGCAAGGAAAGTTAAACATAAGGTGTGACTTTAATGAGATGATTTTTAAGGTTATTCCTAATGTCCAATGTGAAGATTTTAGGATTTCAGGGCAATAGTGTAAATGTTCTAGTCTCCTCAAAATGTAATGGAAGTGGCTGGATGCGGTGCTTCACACCTGTAATCCCAGCACATTGGGAGGCCGAGGAGGGCAGATCACCTGAGGTCAGGAGTTGAAGACCAGCCTGGCCAACATGGTGAAACCCCATCTCTACTAAAAATACAAAAATTAACTGGGTATGGAGGCACACATCTGCAATCCCAGCTACTCAGAAGGCTGAGACACAAGAATCACTTGAACCCTGGAGGCGGAGGTTGTAGTGAGCTGAGATCACACCACTGCACTCTAGCCTGGGCAACAGAGTGAGACTCCATCTAGAAAAATAATAATAATAAAATAAAATAAAATAATAATAATAATAATAATGGAAGTGTCTCGTATGATAATTTGAGGTGCAAGCAATGCCTTCCGCTGGAATATCCTGAGATTATCAGCAAGTTCAGTGTATATCCCTTGGGCCATCTCCCCTAATATGTTAGGAATCACCCAAAGCACTTCTTCATTTCAGGGGAATTCCTGCTTGCTTATGCCAGAGCCCAAACTCAGATGCTCAGCCTCTGTGTACCTCATTCCCATCATGCCCCTTGCTCTTGCCCTGGGGACATCCACATCCAGAGATGGTTGCGCTAAAGAAGGAACCCCCCATGCTGCTGTCCCTGCAGCCAGAGGGAGGAGAAATGCCCACTATGGTCTGGTCAGTCACACGGCTTGAACTTCTAATTGGAGAGTCTTTTAGATTTGTCAAAAGAAAACCAGCTGGGTGTGGTGGCTCACACCTGTAATCCCAGCACTTTGGGAGGCTGAGGCAGGCGCATCACAAGGTCAGGAGTTGAAGACCAGCCTGACCAACATGGTGAAACCCCGTCTCTACTAAAAATACAAAAAATTAGCCAAGTGTAGTGGCACATGCCTATAGTCCCAGCTACTCAGGAGGCTAAGGCAGGAGAATTGTTTGAACCCAGGAGGCAGAGGAATTGCAATGAGTCCGAGATTGTGCCACTACACTCCAACCTGGGCAACAGAGCAAGACTCTGTCTCCAAAAAAAAAAAAAAAAGAAGAAAGAAAAAAGAAAACCTTTAGACACATTAAATTTAATAGAGTTTACTTGATCAAAGAAAGATTTATGAATTGGGCATCACTCAAAACCAGAAGAGGTCTGTTCCAGCAGTATGAGCAACTAACACTGAAACAAAGTGAAGAAATTACCTGATTGATTTCAGCTAGATGTTTGCCATATTTGGGCATGGTGTGATGGAGCATTTGCCTTATTTGGGTATGCTCCCATGGGAGGTCCCGAGTTGTATGACCAATCAGCTGGTTAACTGTTTGTGACTGGCGAAGCCTCACTTTGGTTTTTATTTTGTTTTGTTAGCTACAAGAAATGTTCCAGTTCCAGATACCCTTAGGCTAATGCCCTCCTTATTTGCTTTTACAGACCCAATCACACAGCCAGTCCCCCACACAGCAAGCTAAATTCTAGTATGTATGTCCCTAAGGTATATGGGGGGACATGTATTCAAATATCCTTGTACCTTAACAAGACTTCTGAAATCACAGGGAAAACAAGGCTAAGGTTATCTTTATAAAGCTCTTTTGGATTTGATCCACTTCTTGAATGAGACTTCCTCCCAAAGTCCATGCCCCGTCCCAAAGAGGAAAGCATTTTCTTTCTTTCTTTGTGTGTGTGTGTGTGCATGTGTGCGTGCACGCGCGCATGTGTGTGTGTCTCCTTCTGTTGCCCAGGCTGGAGTGCAGTGGTGCAATCTCAGCTCATTGCAGCCTCTGCCACCCAGGTTCAAGCGATTCTCGTGCCTCGGCCTCCTGAGTAGCTGGAATTACAGGCATGCACCACCACACCTGGCTAATTTTTTGTATTTTTTTAAATTGAGATGGGGTTTTGCCATGTTGCCCAGGCTGGTCTTGAACTCCTGAGCTCAGACAATCCGCCCACCTCAACCTCCCAAAGTGCTGGGATTACAGGCATGAGCCACCATGCCCAGCTGAGCAAAGCATTTTCAAGGCCCTGTAGTCCAGTTTCCCCTTCAAGGGTGTTCTGGATACCCTGGAATTTTCTACCAAATTGCCATAAGAAGCTCACTTTCTGGACCTTCATGGAGCCCCTCCCTGGTCCATTCTCCTGAGAATGGACCACACCGCTGATGAGCTTGCTTCTGGGTCCAAGGGGTGGGCAGGAATTTAGGTGGAGTTTGGACACATGGATGAGAAGTTCCCACAGATGCACACTTGTCTGTCCCATGGCCAGGAAAGAGCTGAGAGTTGGAGAAGAAAGTGGGTAGGCCAGAAGGGGCCTGGAGCTGGGACTGGACCAGCTCTTTCTGCCTCCCCCAGCTGGGGCAGACAGTGAGTTTGAGAATTCTGAATTGGATAATAGAGTTTCAGGTCCTTCTGAGGGTAGATTATTCTGGATATAAATAATGCGGCCCTAAGCACTCTCGCATAAAAGTAATTGGATTGTTCCTAAATTCCCTGGCCTTCTGATTTACCCTTTTCCTTCACCATCCTAAGAAAATACATATATTGTGACCCCACGTAAGTGCAGAAAGTCCAGCACTCATCCAGAAGTTCTCCAGGATGGTCTCTGTCACCTCAGCACCAATTTCTTCTACTCATGTTTTCAGGTCTTCTCCAGATGGTCTTTATGTGTGCCTATTTCCCCCACCTTTCACTTCCAACATGAGCACAAGCTCCAGACATCACCATCTTTAGGCTTTTATGTGCTATAGATTTTCATGGAAATTCTGGGGAAACTAGAATTTAATTGCTTGCAAAAAAAAAAAAAAAATTGGGCTGATCAATCATCGCTGGCCCTCCAGTTCATGAATCTTTCTCGGCCACAGGGAACTTGCTATTTTTTATCCCTTGCCAAAGCTCCCAGTTGCTTCCATGATACTGGGGTCCACCTTCTTATCCTGAGAGGTTTTCTCCAATCTTCTCTTGATTCTTAGTTCAAGGGCCTCCACCACTTGACGCGTCAAAGCAGAATCTGAAAATTCCCATTTGTGTTTGTTGGTTTTGGTTTTTGTTTTTTGTTGTTGTTGTTGAGACGGAGTCTCGCTCTGTCGCCCAGGCTGGAGTGCAGTGGTGCTATCTTGGCTCACTGCAAGCTCTGCCTCCCAGGTTCATGCCATTCTCCTGCCTCAACCTCCCGAGTAGCTGGGACTACAGCGCCCGCCACCACACCCGGCTAATTTTTTGTATTTTTAGTAGAGACGGGGTTTCACCGTGTTAGCCAGGATGGTCTCGGTCTCCTGACCTCGTGATCCACCCGCCTCAGCCTCCCAAAGTGTTGGAATTACAGGCATGAGCCACCGCGCCTGGCCCCCATTTGTTATTCAGAGGCACTTACCTAACTTTTTCCCAATCTATCCCAGGGCTGGCCCAGGACCTTCTTTCTTATAATCAAAGGGCATATTAAGGTATGACAAAATTAAAAGCAGGGGGCCAGGTGCAATGGTTCATGCCTGTAATCCCAGCACTTTGGGAGGTCGAGGCAGGCGGATCACCTGAGATCTGGAGTTCGAGAGCAACCTGGCCAACATGGAGAAACCTGTCTTTACTAAAAATACAAAAATTAGCCGGGCATGGTGGTGCGTACCTGTAATCCCAGCTACTTGGGAGGCTGAGCCAGGAGAATTGTTTGAACCTGGAAGGCAGAGGTTGCAGTAAGCCAAGATTGTGCCCTGTACACCAGCCTGGGTGACAGAGAGAGATTCTGTCTTAAAAAAATAAAATAAAATAAAAGCAGATATTGGGGAATGGGAGAGAAAGGAGGAGGAGGAAGAAAAAGAGGAAGAGGAGGAAGAAGAAAGAAGGGAATAGGAGAGAATGAGGAGGGAAGTAGGAGAAGAAGAAAAAACAGCTTCCTACTTAAGAGACTGCTTGTCCTCTATTGAGGCCAGGTGCAAATTTTCTTCCCTTTACATACAAGTCTTTGTTCCCAGCCTGATTGTTTTCTTAGACTGGATCCCCAGAAATAAACCACTGAGAAAAGGGTATGATCATGTGTTCATCTCTTTCAGATATATTTTCAAGTTCTGCTGCAGCTCCTTTGACTAGGTTTATGGTAAATTCTCCTTGACTTGATTCAGGCATTTTACTGGCCACTCAACTTACTTTGCTCATGTTTATATTCACAAGGTTTTAGTGAAATAAAAGTTGTTCCCTGCCACATTCTCCCCCAACAAAAAAGAGAAAGATCTATAGACTCCTGTGGGAGATGATCATGGAGCTCACCCTTGTCTTGTTTGCTGGTAATAATGGGAATGTTTCTGGGGAATGTTTCTGGCATTTACCCGGTAAATATAATGTTGCCCCTTGGTTGGTTTGAGATACACACTTCTTTTTTTTTTTTTCCCAGTGTCTTGCTCTGTCACCCCGGCCGGAGTGCAGTGGCATGATCACAACTCACTGCAGCCTTGATCTCCTGGACTCAATCAATCCTCCTGCCTCAGCCTCCTGAGCAGCTAGGATTATGGGCATGTACCACCATGCCTGGCTAATTTTTTTTTTTTTTTTTTGGTGGAGATGGGGCTTTGCCATGTTGCCCAGGCTGCTCTCAAACTCCTCAGCTCAAGCAATCTGCCTGCCTCAACCTCCCAAAGTGCTAGGATTATAGGTGTGAGCCACCACACCTGGCTGAGACACACCCTTTTTTTTTTTTCTTGACATGGAATTTTACTCTTGTTGCCTAGGCTGGAGTGCAATGGTGCCATCTCAGCTCACTGCAACCTCTGCCTCCTGGGTTCAAGTGATTCTCCTGCCTCAGCCTCTCAAGTGGCTGGGATTACAGGTGTGCACCACCACACCCTGTTAATTTTGTATTTTTAGTAGAGACCAGGTTTTGCCATGTTGGTCAGGCTGGTCTCAAACTCTTGACCTCAGGTGATCCACCCACCTTGGTCTCCCAAAGTCCTAAGGTGTGAGCCACCATGCCCGGCCCAGAAACACACTTTTAAAATCAGGTCAGGGCCGGGTGTGGTGGCTTACACCTGTAATTCCAGCATTTTGGGAGGCCAAGGCAGGTAGATCACCTGAGGCCAGGAGTTCTAGACCAGGTTAGCCAACATGGTAAAGCCTCATCTCTTAAAATAATAATAATAATAAAATAAAATCAGGTCAAGAAGAGATTCATCTTATTCTAATAAAAATTATTGATTTCAGGCTGGGCACAGTGGCTCACACCTGTAATCCCAGCACTTTGGGAGGCTGAGGTGGGTGGATCACCTAAGGCCAGGAGTTTGAGACCAGCCAGGCCAATATGAAGAAACCCCGTCACTATGAAAAGTACAAAAATTAGCTGGGCGTGGTGGTACGCACCTGTAATCCCAGCTACTTGGGAGGCTGAGGTGGGAGAACAGCTTGAACCCGGGAGGCAGAGGTTGCAGTGAGCCAAGATCACGCCATTGCACTCCAGCCTGGGCAACAGATTAAGACTTTGTTGGCATTTGGGAGTTTTGTGTGTTCCCTGGACTGGGAAGCATCCAGTAAGACTCTCAGATATTTGCAAATAGCATGAATTCATCCTGTCCAAGTACCTATCTGATATGGAAGTCTGCGCTTTAACGTTTCTTCCAAGTGACCACCTATCCAACCTCTGTCTGTCTAAATGTCAGTAATGGTGTTGCCAATTTTCTTTGACCTCCTATAGCATCTATACACTGTTTCTAGTTTTATCCCTTAGGTGATCACGATAAACCTAATGCATTCTATTTCCTCTGCAGAATGCTTTTTTCCACCTTAACAAGATACATTCATACTAATTTATTATTTATTTATTTATTTATTTATTTATTTATTCTGTCTCACTCTGTAGCCCAGTCTGGGGTGCAGTGGTGCTATCTCAACCCACTGCAACCTCCAAACTCCATCTCCTGGGTTCAAGCAATTCTCCTGCCTCAGCCTCCCGAGTAGCTGGGCTTACAGGCCTGTGCTACCATGCCTGGCTAATATTTGTGTTTTTAGTAGAGATGGGGTTTCGTCTTGGTGGCCAGACTGGTCTCCAACTCCTGGCCTCAAGAGATCCACATACCTCAGCCTCCCAAAGTGCTGGGATTACAGGCGTGAGCCACCATGCCTGGCCCATACTAATCTTTTTAAAATAAAATAAAATTTGATCTCTTCCAAAAGAAAAAAAGCAGACTTCAGCCAAAACTATGCCTCGGGAGGAGTCAAGTTGAGATGCCTCTTGCTGCCCCTGCAGACCCTGAACACTGGTACTGCTGCCACCACCAGACTGGATTCTAACCCACCCTACTTCTGTGCATTACCTGCTCCTGACTCAGAGTCCCAGGGAAGGGTCTCTGCTTAGCCAAGTTTGGGCCAGAACCAGCACTGTGGCACCCAGGGTCAGGAAAAGTAAGTGCCTGGCTTTCCAGTGGGAGCCCATTCTACGAAGATTCATACAAACTCTCTACTCCAGAATAGCGTGCTGATGCTAAGTAGGCAAGAATAGAAACCACAAATGTCTACTCCCCATCTATTCTACTTTTCCTTAAAAATTTCACCGGGAGTCAATGTTGATTGCCTTTTCAGTATTTGAAATGATAATATTATTTTTTGCATCAGATTGATTACTAAAGTAACTACATTTATAGATTTCCTAACGTTCAGCCATCCTCCCATTCTTGGAATAAAATTCATTTGGTGGTGTTACTGTATTCTTTTAATATACAGCCGCATTCTATTTGCCAATATTTAGAATTTTTCATGAATAATTTATAAGTGAGATTGGTGTGTATAATTCTTTTCAGGATTTAGTATCTAAATTTTGATTCCATTGTAAATAGTTTGGATGATTTTCTTCCCTCTCTGTTCTCTGGAGCAGTTTAAATACTTGGAGTCTGGGCGTGGTGGTTCATGCGCATCATCCCAGCCTTTTGGGAGGATGAGGCTGGCAGATAGCTTGGACTCAGGAGTTTAAGACTAGTCTGCGCAACATGGCAAAACCTTGTCTCTATAAAAAATACAAAAAAACTAGCTGGGCGTGATGGCGCGTGACGTAGTCCCAGCTACTCAGGGGGCTGAGGTGGGAGGATGGCTTGAGCCCAGGAGGTGGAGGATGCAGTGAGCCGAGATTGCACCACTGCACTCAGCCTGGGCAACAAAGCCAGACCCTGTCTCAAAAAATAAATAAGATAAATAAATACTTGCAAATATTTGTAAATACTATGTACCAGGAACCCTTCTAGGTATGTTATATACATTGATTCATCTAATATCTGCAACAACTATGTAAGTATCATTATTTCCATCTACACAAGAAAAAAAACACTGACAGGGCGGTTAAGTAACTTGCCCAAGACCACAAAGTTAATCAACATGACATGTTCCTTGAAGATTTGAAAGCATTTACCTGTGAAATTTATCCAGGACTGTTGTTCATTTGAATAAGAAGTTCTTTGGTAATTTTAAAAATAAAATCCTACAACAGTAGTTTTCAAAGTATAGTCCTCAGACCAGCAGCCTTGGCACCACCTGGAAACAGTCCTACTGAATCAGAAACTCTGTGGTGGGTCCCAGCAATTGGCATTTTAACAGCCTAGATGATTCTAATATGTGTTCATGTTTAAGAACCACTGAGCTAGAAATATAATCAGATTACTCAAAAACTTGGGGGAACAGGCTGGAGGCGGTGGCTCACGCATGTAATCCTAGCACTTTGGGAGGCTGAGGAGGGTGGATTGTCTGAGCTCAGGAGTTTGAGACCAGCGTGGGCAACACAGTGAAACCCTGTCTCTACTAAAATACAAAATATTAGCCAAGCTTGGTGGCGGGCGCCTGTAGTCCCAGCTATTCGGCAGGCTGAGGCAAGAGAATCACTTAAACTCGGGAGGCAGAGGTTGCAGTGAGCCGAGACTGCGCCACTGCCCTCCAGCCTGGGCAACAGAGTGAGACTCCCTCTCAAAAAAAGAAAAAAAAAAAACTCGGGGGAACATGGCTGAACCAAAAACTAAGGGCAGACTGGGCGCGGTGACTCACACCTGTAATCCCAGCACTTTAGGAGGCTGAGGCAAGTGGATTACCAGAGGTGAGGAGTTTGAGACCACCAGCCTAAACAATATGGTGAAACCCCGTTTCTACCAAAAATACAAAAATTAGCTGGGCATGGTGGCATGTGCCTGTAGTCCCAGCTACTCGGGAGGCTAAGACAGGAGAATTGCTTGAACCCAGGAGCTGGAGGTTGCAGTGAGCTGAGATCATGCCACTGCACTCCAGCCTGGGCGACAGAGTGAGACTCTGTCTCAAAAAAATAAAAATAAAAATAAAGTAAGGGCAGTGTCTTTTGCCTTTGTTCAAAAGCTCTTCTTTCTTTGAGGAGCTGCTTCTGTCTCACAGCAATGCAATCATGTGGTTCTGATGGGTTTTCTAAATCAGGACCCTGCTCTGTAGTGGGCACATGGTATTCCAGACATTCTAATGTCTTATTTATCTGGCTTTAGCGAGTGTTCCAGACAAGGGCATGCATCCCAAGTCAGGGCAATTAGAGTTTTGCCCAGGATTTACATTTGGATATGGATGAGAAAGTGCTTTGCTTTTTGCATTACAGAGGTGGGACAGATGTTAGCTGAGGAATATTATCTGATAATTCCCCTGCCAGGTGGAAAAAGCCCACCTACAGAGAAGAGAGGAAGTCCAGAACAATGAAAAAAACTAAGCTGAAAGACCTAAGAAGCTCATTTGAGAACCTGTATCTGTCATCCTGAAACCAGTCACACCCTGAATTTACCAGTTACACGAGCCAATAAACTCTTTTATGCTCAGACTATTTTGAGTTTCTGTCATTTCTAACAGAAAGCATGCTGGCTGCTACACTAGAGATAAAGAGTAAATAGAAGATATTAAACTATTTAATAATCATAATATTTGAATTTTCAAATCCATTACTTTTTTTTGTGTGTGTGTGTGTGTGTGTTTTGAGATGGAGTTTCACTCTTGTTGCCCTGGCTGGAGTGCAATGGCACGATCCTGGCTCACTGCAAACTGTGCCTCCTGGGTTCAAGCGCTCCTCCTGCCTCAGCCTCCCAAGTAGCTGGGATTACAGGCACGCACCACCATGCCCAGCTAATTTTTTTGTATTTTTAGTAGAGACAGGGTTTTACCATGTTGGCCAGGTTGGTCTCAAACTCCTGACCTCAAGTGATCTGCTCACCTCAGCCTCTCAAAGTGCTGGGATTACAGGCGTGAGCCACTATGCCCAGCTGCATTACTATTTTGACGGCACAAAAGTGTTCTATCTAAATTATAATTTCATGTTACGGCCAGTGTTAGCAGCTCTCTTCCCTGTTTGGCTTAACCCATAAGGAAAACCCTGACACATAGGAGGCACTAAATAAATACTTACTGAATAAATGAAATGAAAACCCATGTCGGCCAGGTGCAGTGGCTCATGCCTGTAATTCCAGCACTTTGGGAGGCTGAGGCGGGTGGATCACCTGAGGTCAAGAGTTCGAGACCAGCCTAGCCAATATCGTGAAACTCCATCTCTACTAAAAATACAAAAATTAGCCAGATGTGGTGGCGTGTGTCTGTATTTCCAGCAACTCAGGAGGTGGAGACAGGAGAATTGCTTGAACATCAGAGGCAGAGGTTGCAGTGAGCCAAGATTGCACCACTGCACTCCAGGCTGGGTGACAGAGCGAGACTCTGTCTCAAAAAAAAAGGAAAAAAAAAAAAAGAAAGAAAAGAGAAAGAAAGAACGAACGAACGAACCAAAGAAAGAAAACCCATATGTTAATGAAGATCATGGCAATAAATAAATAAATAGAAAAGAAAACCCAGAAGAAACTTAACATTATTTTAAAGCACTGAGGATTTTATTTCTGCCATTTTGCATGAATTTAGAAAATTTATTCTTTTTGACAAATATGAAGTGTCAGGGATAAGTGTAGTTACAGTAACAGAGTTTGGATTATGGGGTTGTTAAGCCTTCAGCCAGCTCAACAAGAACACCTGTACCAACTGCACACCCCCATGCCTGGGCTTGTCAGGTTGTAGGTGAGCTATGAGTATTCAGCCGGTGCTGCTTATCTCTGACCCAACTTCAACCTCTCAGCTGTCCAAGTGGATTAGTGTATTGTCTTGGCTTCTGGTCAAGGCTGGCTTAGATGTGTATTTCTGAAATGTTTATGGCCAACGAGATTCCTGCCTGAGTGATGCTAAGCACATTACTCTGCTGAGGTATCACCCCTAATGGGATATACATTCCGATGAAAAGTAACCTCTGGGAGAGCCATTCGTTCCACTTGCAGTACCTCAAAGATTCCCTGCACATTGTTGTGGTTTTCTCTGTTTCCAGTATATTAAAAAATTGACCTTGTTAAGAAAAGAACAGGCTGGGCGCGGTGGCTCACGCCTATAATCCCAGCACTTTGGGAGGCCGAGGCGGGCGGATCACGAGGTCAGGAGATCGAGACCATCCTGGCTAACACAGTGAAACCCCGTCTCTACTAAAAGTACAAAAAAAAATAAAAATAAAAAAAAATAGCTGTGCGTGGTGGCCAGCGCCTGTAGTCCCAGCTGCTGAGGCAGAAGAATGGCATGAACTTGGGGGGCAGAGCTTGTAGTGAGCCGAGATCGATCGTGCCACTGCACTCCAGCCCGGGCGACAGAGCAAGACTTTGCCTCAAAAAAAAAAAAAAAAAAAAAAAAAAAAAGAGAAAAGAAAGAAAGAAAGGAAAGAAAGGTTTCCTGGAAGATCTATTACTTTTTTTTTCTAAAGCAAATTCATTTAACTGTCAGATACAAGTATCTTTCGGCTACTGGAGTCTGAAAAGTATACACCTTAACACACAAATCCTTTGAAAAAATTCATAAAACTGCAACTTTTATCTTTTTTTTTTTTAACAAGTTCACCTGCTGTCAAAAGCAACTTTTATCTATTCCAGTTGTAGGTTGCTCATCTCTTCTGGACATTCCTAGAACAGAAAAGAATACATCTCTGATGTTTTAAATCAATAATCCATTTTTGAAGAGTTTAGAGGAATTGATACTGTCACTAAGTATCACCTTAAATAGCCTACTTTTGTTGTTCTGTTCCCTTTGGGTAATTCCCTTGAATATCCTAAGGATCTGATGCTAAGTGGATTTGATTAAGGAACTAAAAGGATTCCAACTGTTTAGCAATGTGAAACCTATCCAATATTCTTCTAGAATTTTCGCTGGATATCACAACTGTAATAGTTTATATAGTAGATCCTCACTATTTGCAGAGTTGGCCCTGCTTCCTTTTGTTTCAGAACAAAAGACAATTCTGTGAATTTGTTTCTGCCGATTAGATTTTTGAGCTTTGGGAGGAGACCATTTCACCTTGCTTTAAGTGGTTGAGAAACAAACAGTTAAATTGTTTATTATGAAAATATACAAGTTCCAATTGCCAAAATAAAGTGTCAAAGCAGTCAGTGATGGAGCTGATACATACCTGGGAGGTTTTGGCATGCCCTAAAGATGCTGTTTGCTTTCCCTATGCATTTACCAAATGAGATGTGTATCTTTTGAATAGTGTAGCACATCCATTTGAATGTGAAAAGCTTTTGGAATGTAAACTAAGACACAAAAAGGACACCTCTTCCTACAGAGTATTTTACATAGGTATGTACTATTACAAAAGATAAATTAGCTCTGCCTTTATCTATTTATTTATTTATTTTGAGATGGAGTTCTCCTGCCTCAGCCTTCTGAGTACCTGGGATTACAGGCGCCCACCACCACGAACGGCTAATTTTTGTATTTTTGGTAGAGATGGGGTTTCACCACGTTGGCCAGGTAGGTCTCAAACTGCCGATCCCAGGTAATCCGCCTGCCTCGGCTTCTCCAAGTGCTGGGATTACAGGCGCGAGCCCCCGCGCCCGGCCGATTATTATTATTATTATTATTATCATAGAGACAGAGTTTCACTCCGATGCCCAGGCTGGAGTGCAGGGGCACAATCTTGGCTCGCTGCAACCTCCACCTCCCGGTTCAAGCGATTCTCGTGCCTCAGCCTCCAAAGTAGCCAGGATTACAGGTAATCCCAGCACTTCGGGAGGCGACCTCCGCTCACTAGAACCTCCATCTCCCGGGTTCAAGCGATTCTCCTACCTCAGTGTCCTGAGTAGCTGGAACTACAGGTGTGCACCACCACGCTCGGCTAAATTTATTTGAATTTATTTATTTATTATTTTTAGTAGAGATGAGGCCTTGCTATGTTGCTCAGGCTGCTCTCCAACTCCTGAGCTCAAGCAGTCCTCCAGCGTCAGCCTCCCAAAGTGCTGGGATTACAGGCCAAAAAGCATTATATTAGTTACCTTTAAATGCAGATATCCAGGCTGAGCGTGGTGGCTCATGCCTGTAATCCCAGCACTTTGGGAGACCGAGGCGGGTGGATCACCTGAGGTTAGAAGTTCAAGGCCAGTCTGGCCAACATGGTGAAACTCCGTCTCTACTAAAAATACAAAAATTAGACAGGCGTGGTAGCAGGCACCTGTAGTCCCAGCTACTTGGGAGGCTGAGGCACGAGAATCACTTAAAACCGGGAGGCAGAGGTTGCAGGGAGATTGCAGGATCAGCACCACTGTAGTCCAGCCTGGGTGACAGAGCAAAACCCCGTCTCAAAAAAAAAAAAAAAAAAAAAAAAAAAATTTCAGACATCCAGTGTCTCCACTGCTTTGATCCTGTATATCAGCTGCCAAGCTGAGTTTAGGAGTTTTAAACTATATAACACCAATTTTTTTGTTTGTTTTATTGTTGTTGTTGTTTTGTTTTGTTTGAGATGGAGTTTTGCTCTTGTTGCCCAGGCTGGAGTGCAATGGCGCAATCTTGGCTCACTGCAACCTCCACCTCCCAGGTTCAAGCAATTCTGCTTCACCTCCCCAGTAGCTGGGATTACAGGCATGTGCCACCACACCCAGCTAATTTTGTATTTTTAGTAGAGACGGGGTTTCTCCATGTTGGTCAGGCTGGTTTCAAACTCGCGGCCTCAGGTGATCCGCCCACTTTGGCCTCTTGAAGTGTTGAGATTACAGGCGTGAGCTACCACGCCCAGCCATAAACACCAATTGTTAAGACTTATTAGGTGTTACTGAATCAATCTGTTCTCTCAAATCCTTGAATCTAATTTTTTTGAGGGGGTTGGGGGTTGGTCAGACACCTGTCTCTGTTCAGTTCTATCTTGTTTTGTGACATTGACATCAACCCCCTTTAAACTCTTTATCCTCTCTGATGTGTTCCATTCTGAAACATTCCAAAGCATCTAGTTTGGCCAAGCAACATTCTATAAGCAGAATGTAAAGCTCACCTTTAGGCAATGACTAAAACCTCTGAAGTTGATCCAAAACCCTTTTCCTCTGCCCTAATTGTATAGTCCTCATTCTTATCTTCCTTGGCGTCTGACTCCCTCACCTCCACACTTTCTCCTAATACCTGCCTCGGGGCACTTACTCTGACCATTTTGGTCACATGTCTCTGGGATGGTGCTGTCTTGGGTGGTATGGATCCACACACAGTAGCTGTAGTTGCTGGTGAAGGAATCTGTAGTCCCAAGCTGACACGAGGACCATTGCCTGCTGCATGCCCAGGGGTGATCCAGAGGGTGCTCACCTTCTGCTCTGGGTGCTGTTTAGGGTTTTAAGGTCATTACCTGCCTCCAGCTGTTTCTAATTAACCTTTTCAGACTCTCTGTGAATGACTAACTCAGGCCTTACCTTTTTAAAAAGCCCCCAAAAATTACCGTTAATAATGAAACTAACAAACATAGCTTTTTTTTTTTTTAGAGTCTCACTCTGTCACCCAGGCTGGAGTGCAGTGGCGCGATCTTGGCTCAGTGCAACCTCTGCCTCCTGGGTTCAAGCGATTCTCCTGCCTCAGCCTCCCTAGTAGCTGGGACTACAGGCACCCACCATGATGCCCGGCTAATTTTCATATTTTCAGTAGGGACGGGATTTCACCATGTTGGCCAGCATGGGCTGTATCTCTTGAACTGGTGATCTGCCCGCCTCGGCCTCCCAAAGTGCTGGGATTACAGACGTGAGCCACCGAGCCTAGATTTCTTTAAAATACCTTTTATTGACCAGGTGCGGTGGCTCACGTCTGTAATCTCAACACTTTGGGAGGCCGAGGCGGGCAGATCACCTGAGGTCAGGAGTTTGAGACCAGCCTGACCAACATGGAGAAACTCCGTCTCTTCTAAAAATACAAAATTAGCCAGGAGTGCTGGTACATGCCTATAATCCCAGCTACTGAGGAGGGTGGGGCAGGAGACTCGCTTGAATCTGGGAGGTGAAGGTTGTGATGAGCCCAGATCCTGAGGTTGCTCCATCTCAAAAAAAAAAAAAACAAAAAAAAAAAACCTTACAGTTGGAGGACAGGTGGATCACCTGAGGTCAGGAGTTCGAGACCAGCCTGGCCAAAATAGTGAAACCCCGTCTCTAGTAAAACTACAAAAAAAAAAAAAAAAAAAAAAATGGGGCATGTGAGCCTGTAATCCCAGCTACTTGGGAGGCTGAAGCAGGAGAATTGCTTGAACCCAGGAGGCGGAGGTTGCAGTGAGCTGAGATCATGCCACTGCACTCCAGCCCGGGCTACAGAGCAAGACTCTGTCCCACCTACCACCCCACCTCACCCTCCTCCTCCACACACACACACACATACACAAAGCTTACAGTTGGGCATGGTGGCTAATGCCTGTAATTCCAGCACTTTGGGAGACTGAGGTGGGAGGAGGCCCAGGGGTTCAAGACCAGCCTGGGCAACATAGAGAGACCTGCCCCCCATCTCTACAAAAAATAAAAGCAACTTAGCTGGGCATGATGGTGCACACCTGTGTGATCCCAGGTACTTGGGAGGCTGAGTTGGGAGGTTACTTGAGTTCAGGAGGTCAAGGCTGCAGTGAGTCATGATCACCACTACACTCCAGCCTGGGCGACAGAGCAAAACCCTATCTCTGAAAAAAAAGAAAATTTGCAATCTCTCTATGTTTTCAATTATTTTCCACCACATTTTTTCCTTTTTTTTCCATTAGTTATCATTAGTTTATTATGAGATATAGAAAGTATTTACATGATGAAAGATTTCAGAACTTCAGTGGAATAGGCAGCTTCACATTGATGCCATTTCAGTAGTGACTTATTTCAGTCTACATGTTTTCCAAGAATGTCACCATCTCGGCCAGGTATGGTGGCTCACGCCTGTAATCCCAGCACTTTGGGAGGACGAGGCAGGTGGGTCATGAGATCAGGAGATCAAGACCATCCTGGCTAACACGGTGAAACCCCATCTCTACTAAAAATACAAAAAATTAGCCAGGCGTGGTGGTAGGCGCCTGTAGTCCCAGCTACTCAGGAGGCTGAGGCAGGAGAATGGCGTGAACCCGGGAGGTGGAGCTTGCAGTGAGCCGAGATAGCGCCACTGCACTCCAGCCCGGGCGACAGAGCGAGACTCCACCTCAAAAAAAAAAAAAAAAAGAATGTCACCATCTCTAAATAAGAAATAATCCGGCTGGGCCGGGCGCGGTGGCTCAAGCCTGTAATCCCAGCACTTTGGGAGGCCGAGGCGGGCGGATCACAGGGTCAGGAGATCGAGACCACAGTGAAACCCCGTCTCTACTAAAAATACAAAAAATTAGCCGGGCGCGGTGGCGGGCGCCTGTAGTCCCAGCTACTCAGGAGGCTGAGGCAGGAGAATGGCGGGAACCCGGGAGGCGGAGCTTGCAGTGAGCCGAGATCGCGCCACTGCACTCCAGCCTGGGCGACAGCGTGAGACTCCGTCTCAAAAAAAAAAAAAAAAAAAAAAAAAGAAATAATCCGGCTGGGCACAGTGGCTCACGCCTGTAATCCTAGTACTTCGGGAGGCTGAGGCGGGCGAATCACCTGAGGTCAGGAATTCAAGACCAGCCTGGCCGACAAACATGGTGAAACCTTGTCTCTACTAAAAATACAAAAACAATTAACTGGGCGTGGTGGCAGGTGCCTGTAATCCCAGCTACTCGTGAGGCTGAGGCAGGAGAATCGCTTGAAACCGGGAGACGGAAGTGGCAGTGAGTCGAGATCGCGCCACTGCGCTCCAGCCTGGGTGACAGAGCGAGATTGCCTCAAAAAAAAAAAAAAAAAAAAAAAAGCCTTGTCACCTACACCTACTTTGATGCCTCCATATTCTGGGAAAAGAACTTTATCTTCAACTTTCATGCTAACTGGTTGAATCTCTCCCCTTTCCTTTAGAACCCGGTCCAAGAGCGACTACTGTTGCTTGCAGTACCTTTCCTTGAGATTTCTCTGGAAGCATGATGCCTCCATTGGTTACAGTTTCGGCAGTACTCCTTTCAACCAATACTCGGTCAGAGTGGAAGAAACTTTCTAAAGGTTTGTCCCGCCGTGACTCCCTGCGCCGCAGCCTCGTACTCTGCTCTCGTGCAGCGCCGCAAGGAGAGACCCCTTTCCTTTTTTTGTATAAACTCAAGGGATACAAGTGAGGTTTTGCTACATGGGTATATTGTCTGGCCTTTTAATATAACCATCACCTGAATAGTGTAACTTATACCCATTAAGTAACTTCTCATCCTTCCTGCCTCTCCCACCCTCCCAGTCTTCCAACTTTCCAACTCAAGGGATACAAGTGAGGTTTTGCTACATGGATATATTTTCTGGACTTTTAATGTAACCATCACCCGAATAATGTCACTTGTACCCATTAAGTAACTTCTCATCATTCCTCCCCCTCCCATCCTCACAGTCTTCCAACTCTCCCATGTGTAGTATCCCACACTCTATGTCCATGTATACACATTATTTAGCCGCCACTTACTTGTTTTGGTTTTTTGTTTTTTGTTTTTGAGATGGAGTCTCGCTCTGTAGCCCAGGCTGGAGTGCAGTGGCATGATCTCGGCTCACTGCAACCTCCGCTTCCCAGGTTCAAACGATTCTTCTGCCTCAGCCTCCAGAGTAGCTGGGATTAGCTCCCACTTATAGGTGAGAAGTGGCTAGTTGTCTGGGACATATACCCTGGGGTTCATCGTCTTCCACTAGGAAAGTTTAGGACACAGACACACACAAGGAGTTTAGGAGCAGAGGTTTAGTAGGCGGAAGGGTAGAGAAAGAGAAACAGCTCTCTCTATGTAGGGAGAGGGATATCTGAGAGGAAAGGGCCCTGATATTTATTTATTTATTTATCTATTTTTTTATTTAGAGATGGAGTCTTGTCTTGTTCTGTTGCCCAGGCTGGAGTGCAGTGGCGCCATCTCAGCTCAACGCAACCTCCAGTTCCTGGGTTCAAGCTATTCTCCTGCCTTAGCCTCCCGAGTAGCTGGGACTACAGGCGCCCACCACCATGCTCAGCTAATTTTTGTATAGAGACAGGGGTTTCACCCCCCATTTAATAGAGACGGGGGTTTCACCATATTGGCCAGGCTGGTCTCGAACTCCTGACCTTGTGATCTGCCCACCTCGGCCTCCCAAAGTGCTGGGATTACAGGCGTGAGCCACCACGCCCAGCCTATTTATACACTTTTTAAATAAATTGTTTGTGGTTTTCTGTTGAGTCCTTTGTAAATTCTGGATATTAGTCCCCTGTTGGAGTCACAGCTTGCAAATGTTTTCTCCCAATCCGCAGGTTATCTGTTCACTCTTTTGATACCAGGTACTTATAAAACGTCAATTGCATAAAGATAATGAAAAGTTTTTAAGTTTTAATAACCAAATGTGAAAGAAAGGGATTTTTTTTCTTTCCTATGTAACACCCTCCACCCCCAAATTTTTAACATAAGGCCCCAGAATTTATGCCATCAAAGGCAAACAATTTTAGCAAGAGAAAGTTTTGTTTTCTGCTTGTAGATGCTGCAGATAAACCTGAATGTTCAGGCCTGACGTCCTTCCAGAATGGAACCAGGGGCCACTGTGTCAAAGACCCTTATTGTGTGGTGTATGTCAACAGGTTGGAGCCTGGGGTTTATAAGGGAGAAGAAATGGGTAAAAACTGGGAAAAGAAAACAGACCAGGGAGAGTGTCTCTCTCATGGTATACTGTGACCACTCATGACGTACCTGTGAGTACTAAAGGCAACCCAATGGCAAAAGAAATGTTTTACATAGTATAAGTGTTTTCAGGTTCAACCAGCAAAAAGACTGGTTGCTTTCCAGTAGAGAATTGTTATTACACTCTTTCACAGGCTGTGAAGCACCCACCCATAACAATAGTGGGCTTGGAACTGAAGGATAAATGGAGATCCCACATACCATATGTCAAAATATTTAAAAGTTACCAGTTAAGCCAACAAACTGTTAAATAAAATATGTCTGTCAGGCCAGATGCTGTGGCTCATGCCTGTAATCCCAGCAATTTGGGAGGCCGAGGAGGGTGGATCTCCTGAGATCAGGAGTTTGAGACCAGCCTGACCAACATGGAGAAACCCTGTCTCTACTAAAAATACAAAATTAGCTGGGCATGGTGGCGCATGTCTGTAATCCCAGCTACTTGAGAGGCTGAGGCAGGAGAATCTCTTGAACCTGGGAGACGGAGGTTGCAGTGAGCCGAGATCACGCCATTGCACTTCAGCCTGGGCAACAAAAGCGAAACTCTGTCTCAAAAAAAAAAAAAAAAAAAGAAAAAGAAAAAGAATAGGCACAGTGGCTCATACCTGTAATCCCAGCGATTTGGGAGGCCAAGGTAGACTGATCACCTGAAGTCAGGAGTTTGAGACCAGCCTGACCAATATGATGAAACCCTACCTCTACTAAAAATAGAAAAATTAGCCAGGCAAGATGTCATGCACCTGTAATCCCAGCTACTCAGGAGGCTGAGGCAGGAGAATTGCTTGAACCCGGGAGGCGGAAGTTGCAGTGAGCCAAGATTACGCCATTGTACTCCAGCCTGGGCCACAAGAGTGAAACTCAGTCTCTCTCTCTATATATATATGTTTATGACATATATATATGTCTGTCTTCTCGCCTTAACGGTTATACCTCCCAAGTACTTGGGAGGTCAGAATTCTGCATCTTAATGTGACAGTGTTGGAGAGCTGGACCCTGGCCCCAATGCCTCAGCTCACTGCTGGCTCTTTTTCTCCCCACCACTGGATTTGTCAGGCACTATGAAGGGCCTTGCATACACACAGGTGCACTCAAGTCCACATGCCTAACTGCTCCCAAGAGAAACCCAGTTGTGCTTTGGCCACACCTTGGGCCTAGAGTGGGCACACCTGCTGTGCAGTCTGCTCTGGCAGAAGGAATCCAGGGGACAAGGCACAAAAGCCATAGGAATGGAATCAGTGCTGGAGTATTTTCTAAAACAGAATGTTCTGTGATGAAGGAAATTTTTTTTCTCCTTAAAAAAAACAATTAGGCTGAGCTTGGTGGCTCACGCCTGTAATCCCAGCACTTTGGGAGGCCAAGGTGGGCAGATCATTTGAGGTCTGGAGTTCAAGACCAGCCTGACCAACATGGTGAAACCCTGTCTCTACTAAAAATACAAAAATTAGCTAGGCATGGTGGCACACGCCTGTAGTCCCAGCTATTTGGGAGGCTGAGGCAGGAGAATCGCTTGAACCTGGAAGGTGGAGGTTGCAGTGAGCTGAGATCATGCCACTGCATTCCAGCCTGGCGACAGAGTGAGACTCTGTCTCAAAAAAAAAAAAAAAAAAAAAAAAAAAAAAAAGGCTGGGCACAGTGGCTCACACCTGTAATCCCAGCTTTTTGGGAGGCCAAGGTGGGCAGATCATGAGGTCAGGAGATTGAGACCATCCTGGCTAACATGGTGAAACCCCATCTCTACTAAAAATACAAAAAAATTAGCTGGGTATGGTGGCGGGCACCTGTAGCTCCAGCTACTTGGGAGACTGAGGCAGGAGAATGGCGTGAACCCAGGAGGCGGAGCTTGCCGAGATCACGCCACTGCACTCCAGCCTGGGCCACAGAGTGAGACTTCATCTCAAAAAAAAATTTTGTTTTGTTTTGTTTTATTTTGTTTTAAGAAGGGGTCTTACTATGTTGACTAAGCTAATCTTGAACTGGCCTCAAGCAATCCTCCCTCCTTGGACCCCCAAAGTGCTCCAATACAGGTGTAAGCCACCATGTCCAACCTTTTAAATTTTTTAGGCTTTACCTCTTAATACTTCAGTTACTATTTCCTAAAGATAAGGGCATTCTCTTACATAACCAGAAAGTCAGGAAATGATCATTGATACAATATTATTATTGATAAGATGTTGTGGGAAGTCAGGGACCCTGAATGGAGGGACCAGCTGAAGCCACTGGCAGAATAACATAAATTGCGAAGATTTCATGGACACTTATCACTTCCCCAATCAATACCCTTGTGATTTCCTATGTCTGTCTTTAATCTCTTAATCCTATCATCTTCATAAGCTGAGGAGGATGTATGTCACCTCAGGACCCTGTGATGATTGCGTTAACTGCACAAATTGTTTGTAGAGCATGTGTGTTTGAACAATATGAAATCTGGGCACCTTGAAAAAAGAACAGGATAACAGCAATGTTCAGGGAACAAGGGAGCTAACCTTAAACTATGACTGCCAGTGAGCCGAGCGGAAAAGAGCCATATTTCTCTTCTTTCAAAAGCAAATAGGAGAAATATCACTGAATTATTTTTCTCAGCAAGGAACATCCCTGAGAAAGAGAATGGCCCCTGAGGGTAGGCCTCTGAAATGGCCTCTTTGGGGGTGGCTGTCGTTTATGGTCGAAGCCAAAGGGATGAAATAAGCCCCGGGTCTCCTGTAGCGCTCCCAGGCTTATTAGGATGAGGAAATTCCCGCCTAATAAATTTTGGTCAGACAGGTTGTCTGCTCTCAAACCCTGTCTCCTGATAAGATGTTATCAATGACAATGTGTGCCCAAAACTTCATTAGCAATTTTTATTTCGCCCTGTCCTGTGGTCCTGTGATCTCGCCCTGCCTCCATTTGCTTTGTGATATTTTATTACCTTGTGAAGCATGTGATCTCTGTGACCCACACCCTATTTGTGCCCTCCCTCCCCTTTTGAAAATCACTAATAGGCCGGGCGCGGTGGCTCACGCCTGTAATCCCAGCACTTTGGGAGGCCGAGGCGGGCGGATCACAAGGTCAGGAGATCGAGACCATCCTGGCTAACACTGTGAAACCCCATCTCTACTAAAAATGCAAAAAATTAGCCGGGCGAGGCAGCAGGCGCTTGTAGTCCCAGCTACTCGGGAGGCTGAGGCAGGAGAATGGCGTGAACCCGGGAGGCGGAGCTTGCAGTGAGCCGAGATTGCGCCACTGCACTCCAGCCTGGGCGACTAAGCGAGACTCTGTCTCAAAAAAAAAAAAAAAAAGAAAAAGAAAATCACTAATAAACACTTGCTGGTTTTATGGCTCAGGGGCATCATGGAACCTGCCAACATGTGATGTCTCCCCTGGATACCCAGCTTTAAAATTTCTCTCTCTTGTATTCTTTCCCTTTATTTCTCAGACCAGCCAACACTTAGGGAAATCGAAAAAAACCCACATTGAATATCGGGGGTGGGGTTTCCCCCGATAATAATATATCTTATTCAGATCTTTCCAGTTGTCCAAATAATGTTCTTTACAAAAAAAATCCTGCATCATGTATTGTGTTCAGTGAATATGTCTCTTTAGTTGTCTTTAATTGGAAACAATCAATTTCTTTTTTTTCTTTCGTGACATTAATTTTTTTGTTTTTTGAGACGGAGTCTCACTCTGTCACCCAGGCTGGAGTGCAGTGGCCAGATCTCAGCTCACTGCAAGCTCCACCTCCCCGGTTTACACCATTCTCCTGCCTCAGCCTCCTGAGTAGCTGGGACTACAGGCGCCTGCCACTGCGCCCAGCTAGTTTTTTTTTTTTTTGTATTTTTTAGTAGAAACAGGGTTTCACCATGTTAGCCAGGATGGTCTCGATCTCCTGACCTCGTGATCCGCCTGTCTCGGCCTCCCAAAGTGCTGGGATTACAGGCTTGAGCCACCGCGCCCAGCCATGACATTAATTTTTTAAATAGATATGGGCTCTTGCTATGTTGCCCAGGCTGGTCTCCAACTCCTGGCCTTAAACAATTCTCCCACCTTAGCTTCCCAAAGTGCTGGGATTACAGGCATAAGCCGCTACACCTGGCTGACATTAATATTTTTGAAAAATACTGGTCATTTATTTTGTAGAGTGTCCTTCAAGTTTGGGTTTGGCTGAAGCCTTATGACTAAATTCAGAGGAGGTATTTTTGGCAGAAACTTCACAGAATTCTCAGTGCATTATATCCAGTAAGCACATGACGTCAATTTCTTCTCATCTGGTGATTTCTAACTTTGATCTCAGGATAAGGATGTGTTTGCCAGTTTTCTCCACTGTAAGATAATTCTATTTTTCTCTCTATAAGTAAGACTCTATAGGGAGCCACATGTTTCAGATGCCAGGCCTGAGTTCTTCATCTTCGTGGTAGGAATAATAGTGTATATGAGGCTTTTCAGGCCATGACTTCAGCTCACATTCTCATCTGCCCTAACCCCACCTTTACCTGTGTTCTCTGCCTGGCTGGTGCTTCCCCAGCCTCTCCATCCTCAGATTCACCCGCTTTCCCAGCTCCCTGGGCGAAGTTGATTTGCACGAACTATTGGAGACCTATAGTGCTTTGCCCTTACTGCTAACCAAGCCGTTCCTGGGCACTGGTGATTTGTGTTTGTGTAAATATAGTTTTTCCTTGGCATTCCTGGGGGATTGGTTCTAGGAGCCCCGTAGATACCAAAATCCAAGGCTGCTGAAGTCCCTGATACAAAATGGTGACATATTTATAACCTATCCATATCCTCCCATATACTTTAAATCACCTCTGGATTACATATAATACCTAATACAATGTAAATACTATACAAATGGTTGTTATGCTGTATTGTTTACAGAATAATAAGAAAGAAATCTGTACATGTTCAAAACAGATGAATATTGTTTTCTTTCTTTTTTTTTTTTTTTTTGAAACAGAATCTGGCTCTGTTGGGCTGGAGTGCAGTAACATGATCTCAGCTCACTGCAGCCTCAACCTACCAGGCTCAAGGGATTCACCTCAGCCTCCCAGTAGCTGAGTAGCTGGAGCTACAGGCATGCACCACCATTCCTAGCTAATTATTGTATTTTTTGTAGACATGGGCTTTTGCCACGTTGCCCAGGCTGGTCTTGAACTCCTGGGCTCAAGTCATCCACCCATCTCAGCCTCCCAAAATGCTGAGATTACAGCTGTGAGCCACCATGCCAAAGCATTTTCTAAATATTGTCAATCCATAGTTGGTTGAATTCACAAATGCTGAACTCACAGAGAGGAAGGGCCAACTGTAGTTATGTAATGATCAGTGGACTGCAAACTTCTTGGGGATAGAATTGGGTTTTATTTAGTTTTGCATCTTGGAATATGTTAAATTGTTACTGTTTTCATTTTGTGTTGTGTTTGTTTGTTTGTTTGTTTTTTGAGACAGGGTCTTACTCTGTCACCCTCGCTAGAATCCAGTGGTGCAGTCATAGCTCACTGCAGCCTCAGACCCCTGGGCTCAAGGGATCCTTGCTTCTCAGCCTCCCCTGTACCTGGGACTACAGGCGTGCACCACCACATTTGGCTAATTTTTGTTTATTTTGTAGAGACAGGGTTTCGCCATGTTGCCCAGGTTGGTCTGGAGCTCAGGCGATCCGTCCACCCATTTCTGCTTCCCAAAAGGCTGGGATTATAGATGTGAGCCACAGTGTCTGGCCTTTTTGTTTCGTGTTTGTTTGTTTGGATTTTCTGGATGAATGAGTACCTAGGTAAGGAGACACCAGCTTATTGCTGGCAGCCCTGAGGAGCCCATCATGGCAACGCCCCCTAAGTGGTGGGCAGTGGAGGCCACGAGGGAGAGAGTGCTGCGCCACAAGACTTTCATCAGTGACATGCTGCAGCGGGACTTGCGAAAGGTGCTGGACCATCAAGACAAGATACATGAACAGCTGGCCAAATACCTTCAACTGAGAAACGTCATTGAGCGACTCCAGGAAGCTAAGCACTCGGAGTTATATATGCAGGTAGATTTGGCTGTAACTTCTTCACTGACACGGTGGTCCCAGATACTTCATGCATCTATGTGGCCCTGGGATATGGTTTTTTCCTGGAGTTGACACTGGCAGAAGCTCTCAAGTTCATTGATCGTAAGAGCTCTCTCCTCACAGAGCTCAGCAACAGCCTCACCAAGGACTCCATGAATATGAAAGCCCATATCCACATGTTGCTAGAGGGACTTAGAGAACTACAAGGCCTGCAGAATTTCCCAGAGAAGCCTCACCATTGACTTCTTCCCCCCATCCTCAGACATTAAAGAGCCTGAATACCAAAATAAATAAATAAATAAATAAATAAATAAATAAATAAATAAATAAGAAGAGACACCAGTGAAAATGATTTGCTTGGGTTTCAATGCTTATATCAGATCACAGTCTCTAGCCTTACGGAATAATGCAACGTAGAAGGAACCCTACTGAAAGATAACAATAAAGATGTAAATCATCTCTTGATTCTAAATCAAACAGTTTACATCTGGAAGAGATCCGATATTCAAATCTGCTATTTCATAATAGAAATGGAGGTGCAGTGCCAGGCGCGGTGGCTCATGCCTGTAATCCCAGCACTTCGGGAGGCCGAGGCAGGCGGATCATGAGGTCAGGAGATCGAGACCATCCTGGCTAACACGGTGAAACCCCATCTCTACTAAAAATACAAAAAATTAGCCAGGCCTGGTGGCAGGCGCCTGTAGTCCCAGCTACTCGGGAGGCTGAGGCAGGAGAATGGCGTGAACACAGGAGGCGGTGCTTGCAGTGAGCAGAGATCGTGCCACTGCACTCCCGCCTGGGTGACAGAGTGATACTCTGTCTCAAAAACAAAAACAAAAACAAAAAAAAAAAAGAAAAGAAATGGAGGCGTAGTGAGAGTGAAGAGTAAAGGATCCCCAAGATGAAGCAGAGCTGGGACCACACCTCAAACTTTGTGTCCAAGGCATCTTCACAGGGCTAAATTCTTTTCAGTTTTGATCCAGCCCTTTACAAACCCAAAATAGGATGGACAAATTTCATGACCAGGAAAGATTTTCAGAGATCCCAAATTAAGGTAGTTTTACTCATTTTTTTGTATTGAGGTAAAATGCACAGAAATAAAATGAACCATTAACCATTTTTAAGTGTACAATTTAGTGGCATTTGCTGCACTAGTTTGTTGTTTCTTGTTCTCATATTAAAAATATAAAAATTTCACACATGAAATTCCATTAGACCCCATCCCACTTAAGTTCTAGATAAAGAGTTATTTTCAGAAGGAGGGTGGGTGAAAGTTTATGTGGAGAAAGAATGTAATCAGTCCTCTCCTCTCTCATCCCACACAAGACTCTTGGGAAGGGGAGATGCTGAGTTAACCCTTTAGCGAACACTTGCCAAAAACAGTAACTCTTTCTTCAAGTGCACTATTTTATTGGAGAAGTTTTTTGTTTTGTTTTGTTTTCTGTTAGGCTGTAAGGGAGAAAAACAAAACAAAACAAAACAAAACAAAACCTTTCCTCGTTGGTTTAGTAAGTGAGGCCTGCAAATTAAACTCACAAAAGACATTAACAGTAGCAAAGGTATATGTTACTTCTCTTTGTTTTCTGTTGCTTAGAGCAGAATATTGGAAACTGGATAACATATAGACAAAAAATATTTTTTGTTTTTCTTTTTGAGATGGAGTCTCATTTTGTTGTCCAGGCTGGAGTGCAGTGGCACGATCTTGGCTCACTGCAACCTCCGCCTCCCGGGTTCAAGCGATTCTCCTGCCTCAGCCTCCTGAGCAGCTGGGACTACAGGTGTGTGCCACCATGCCCAGCTAATTTTTGTATTTTTAGTAGAGACGGGGTTTCGCCATGTTGGCCAGTCTGGTCTCGAACTCCTGACCTCATGATCAGGGTGATCCACCTACCTCGGGCTCCCAAAGTGCTGGCGTTACAGCCGTGAGCCACCATGCTCGGCTGACAAAAAAGTTATAAAAGCTGAGAAGTCCAAGGTCAGAGGGCTGCACTTAGTGAGGGCCTTCTTGCTGATGGAGACTCTCTACAGTGTGACAAGGCAGTGTAGGACATTGCATGGTGATGGGGCTAGGTATGCTAGGTCAGATCTTTCTTCCTCTTCTTATAAAGCCACCAGTCCCACACTATCCCATTAATTCATTATTCACCTCTTAAAAGCCTCCCCTCCCCGGTAACATTATCACATTGAAAATTAAATTTCTTTTCTTTTTAAAATTTTTTTTTTTTTTTTTTTTTTTTTTTTTTTTTTTTTTGAGACGGAGTCTCACGCTGTTGCCCAGGCTGGAGTGCAGTGGCGCGATCTTGGCTCACTGCAAGCTCCGCCTCCCAGGTTCCCGCCATTCTCCTGCCTCAGCCTCCTGAGTAGCTGGGACTACAGGCGCCCGCCACCGCGCCCGGCTAATTTTTTGTATTTTTAGTAGAGACGGGGTTTCACTGTGGTCTCGATCTCCTGACCTTGTGATCCGCCCGCCTCGGCCTCCCAAAGTGCTGGGATTACAGGCTTGAGCCACCGCGCCCGGCCTTAAAAATTTTTTTGAGATGGAGTCTCCCTCTGTCATCTGGGCTGGAGTGCAGTGGCGCAGTCTTGGCTCACTGCAACCTCTGCCTCCCAGGTTCAAGAGATTCTCCTGCCTTGGCCTCCAGAGTAACTGGGATTATAGGTGTGCACCATCATGCCCAGCTAATTTTTGTATTTTTACTAGAGATTGGGTTTCACCATGTTGGCCAGGTTGGTATTGAACTCCTGACCTCAGGTGATCCACCTGCCTCAGCCTCCCAAAGTGCTGGGTTTACAGGCGTCAGCCACCACACTCAGCCTGAAAATTAAATTTCAACATGAGTTTTGGATGGGATAAATATTCAAATCATAGCATTTATTAATGTTAATATTTTTATGTGCACAGGGACTTTACAGAAATAAAGTGCAAATCCAGAGAGGTAGTTAGACCTAAGGGCTTATATACCATTTTATTTTATGTTATTTGTTTTGAGACGTAGTCTTGCTCTGTCAACCCAGGCTGGAGTGCAATGGCGCGATCTTGGCTCACTGCAAGCTCCGCCTCCCAGGTTCACACCATTCTCCTGCCTCAGCCTCCCATGTAGCTGGGACTACAGGCGCCTACCACTATGCCTGGCTAATTTTTTGTATTTTTAGTAGAGATGGGGTTTCACCGTGTTAGCCAGGATGGTCTCGATCTCCTGACCTCATGAACCGCCCACCTCTGCCTCCCAAAATGCTGGGATTACACGCGTGAGCTACCGTGCCGGCTATATACCATTTTAATGAAAAGCAATAAGTGGTAGAGAAGTGACCAGACAGAGGAAAAAGAGTTTGGGCTTCTAAAAGTGGTAAATGGCAGGAAGGTGACCAGGAAATGTATAGCAGATAAGTGTTGCTTAGTAAGCCTTGTTATGCAAATAAGAGTCATTTTCCCCTCTCTGATATGGAAAAAGAAAACACCTTTACAAGGAGGCTTTTATGCCCCGCTTATAGGCAGAAAGTGGGAGGACATGGAGTTCTTCTTTCATGTGCTGCTTCCTAATTGCCATCAGCTCAAACTCATCTTTATGCGGAAGTGGCATATTTAGGGGTGGCAGATTCTAATCTCCTTCAATGCCTTGAGGATTTTGTCTTGGGTCTAAAAACAGCAGGGGGCGAAAAGCCTGGCAGCTTTGATGAGAGTTTTAGTTGACTCATCATCCAACTGAAAAGAGTGGGGGTGGTGACTATTTAGGAACCCTGTGTAGGTGGAAGTGGTTGGTTTGTCGTTGTGTCTGACTCTTGCTCAGGCTTCACAGTCGGTGACTACCTCTCACTTGAGGCCCGCCCCCAGATCCCCAGCCCACCAGGATTTCCCTTCAGTGGCGCTTGCTTTGAAGCCTACTTCTTTGGCTCCAAGCACAAAACCCAGGGATTTTTAGTGGGTTGTGGTTTTCTTTTCTTTTCTTTCTCTTTCTTTCTCCTTCCTTCCTTTTTTCTTTCTTTCTTTCTCTTTCTTTCTTTCCCTCCCTCTCTTTCTCTTTCTTTCTTTCCCTCCCTCCTTCTTTCCTTCCCTCCCTCCCTCCTTTCTTTCTTTCCCTTTCTTTCTCTTTCTTTCTTTTTCTTTTCTTTCTTTCTTTCTTTCTTTCTTTCTTTCTTTCTTTCTTTCTTTCTTTCTTTCTTTCTTTCTTTCTTTCTTTTCTCTCCCTCTCTTTTTCTTTCTTTCTCTTTCATTCATTCTTTTCATTCCTTCTTTTTTTCTTTTTTTTTTTTTTTTTTGAGACGGAGTCTCGCTCTGTAGCCCAGGCTGGAGTGCAGTGGCCGGATCTCAGCTCACTGCAAGCTCCGCCTCCCGGGTTCACGCCATTCTCCGGCCTCAGCCTCCCGAGTAGCTGGGACTACAGGCGCCCGCCACCTCGCCCGGCTAGTTTTTTGTATTTCTTAGTAGAGACGGGGTTTCACCGTGTTATCCAGGATGGTCTCGATCTCCTGACCTCGTGATCCACCCGTCTCGGCCTCCCAAAGTGCTGGGATTACAGGCTTGAGCCACCGCGCCCGGCCATTCCTTCTTTTTTTCTTTCTTTTTGAGATGGAGTCTCGCCCTGTGGCCCAGGCTGGAGTGCAATGGCATAGTCTTGGCTCACTGCAACCTCCACCTCCCGGGTTCAAGCAATTGTGCCTCAGTCTCCCGAGTAGCTGGGATTACAGGCACGCACCACCACGTCCCGCTAATTTTTTGTATCTTTAGTAGAGATGGGGTTTCACCATGTTGGCCATGCTGGTCTCGAACTCTTGACCTCATGATCTGCCCGCCTTGGCCCCCCAAAGTGTTGGGATTACAGGTGTGAGCCACTGCGCCTGGTTTTTTGCTTTTTTAAAATTTATTTATTTATTTATTTATTTATTTATTTATTGAGACGGAGTCTCGCTCTGTCACCCAGGCTGGAGTGCAGTGGCCGGATCTCAGCTCACTGCAAGCTCCGCCTCCTGGGTTCACGCCATTCTCCTGCCTCAGCCTCCCGATTAGCTGGGACTACAGGCGCCTGCCACCTCGCCCGGCTAAGTTTTTGTATTTTTAGTAGAGACGGGGTTTCACTGTGTTACCCAGGATGGTCTCGATCTCCTGACCTCGTGATCCGCCCGTCTCGGCCTCCCAAAGTGCTGGGATTACAGGCTTGAGCCACCGCGCCCGGCCCTAAAATTTATTTTGATTTTTTTGTAGATATGCGGTCTTTCTATATTGCCAAAATTATTGGGCTCAAGCAATCCACCCACCTCAGCCTACCAAAGTGTCGGGATTACAGGCATAAGCCACCATGCCCACCCTGGTTGTTTTAAAAAATATATTCCTTTTTCAGTCTCTACAACTTCACTGAAGACTCTATATTTGAAATATCTTTGTTTTTTCTTAACATACTACTTTTTATTCAATTCGACAAATATATGTTAAATAAATGTTTTAAGTCCTTTCCCTGTGCATCAAATTTGTCAGATCTGTGTCCAATCTAAAGTTTAAGTCCACGTGGCTCTTAATCTGAGAAGAAAAGCCTAGTAGGAAGGATAAATGATATGCTTATTTGATAAATATTTATTAAACTTCCTAATAGCAGGAATGATGCTAGGCACTAGGCATGCAAAGGTGAATTGGTCAGGGTTCTGGTGCTCCAGGACTCACTGGGTGTGATGGGAATTGTCAGTTTCAGTTGACAATAATGTTACCAGCGGAAGAGATCGGAGTCACCCTGAGTTACCAGCCGCCTGTCCAGCCTTAGATCTGTATAGGTACTCAGTAACTTTGGTTCTTGCCTCCTCAGAAGAAAGAATTCTACTGAAGGGCATAAGGAGTGAGACAAGTTTCAGAGCAGGAGTAGAAGTTTATTTAAAACGGCTTTAGAATAGGAAAGAAGGAAAGCACACTTGGAAGAGACCCAAAGAACAAAAAGGGAGAGTCAAGTGCCCCCATTTAACTGTGATACTAGGACATTTTTTTTGAGATAGAGTCTCCCTCTGTCACAGGCTGCAGTGCAGCGGTGTGATTACAGGCATGAGCCCACGGCGCCGGCGATACTAGGACTTGTATAAGCTCACCTCTTTCCCATGATTCTTCCCTCAGGGTGGGCTGCCCGCATGCGCAGTGCCCTCCTTACCCTTTGGAACTGAGCACAGCGCAGTGTGTTTAGGGAGTTATAAGCATGTCCATCTGAGGCTTTCTTCCTTTTTCCGGTGGAGTTTACCTGGAAGATCACACTTCGCCATTTTTGCCTCTTAATATGCATGCCTAGGAAGGAAGTTTCTTTTCCCTGGGGCTTGCATTCAATTAATATTTTGATATTAACAGGTGTGGACCATCAGGAAATGCCCTTTCCCTGGCGCTGCCAAAGTATCGCACTCAGAGAGGCAATGCCGTAATTGCTGATATGCTTAGTGGGTTGGGGAGAGCCCTCTCCTGTCTGGCTCCTGCCTATCCAACTACCTGTACGTAACAATAAGACTCATTCACTGAACTTAACCAAAAAACCTCTAAGAAATGTTTGAAATTTGCATTTAGAACAGGAAATGTGTGGTCTTATAAGACATCCTCACAAAAATGTAGGACTAGGAGTTCTCTTAAGATCTTCTCTTATAACAATTATTTGAGTAATAAAGAACACTAGGCCAGGCCCAGTGACTCATGCCTGTAATCCCAGCACTTTGGGGGGCCAAGGCGGACAGATAATCTGAGGCCAGGAGTTTGAGAGGAACCTGGTCCAACATGATGAAACCCTGTCTCTACTAAAAATAAAACAATTAGCCAGCTGTCGTGGCAGGTGCATGTAATCCCAGCTACTTGGGAGGCCGAGGCAAGAGAATTGCTTGAACCCGGGAGTTGGAGGTTGCAGTGAGCTGAGATTGAGCCACTGCACTCCAGCCTGGGCAATAGAGAGAGACTCCATCTCAAAAAAAAAAAACAGGCCGGCGCGGTGGCTCAAGCCTGTAATCCCAGCACTTTGGGAGGCCGAGACGGGCGGATCACGAGGTCAGGAGATCGAGACCATCCTGGCTAACACGGTGAAACCCCGTCTCTACTAAAAAATACAAAAAACTAGCCGGACGAGGTGGCAGGCGCCTGTAGTCCCAGCTACTCGGGAGGCTGAGGCAGGAGAATGGCGTAAACCCAGGAGGCGGAGCTTGCAGTGAGCCGAGATCGCGCCACTGCACTCCAGCCTGGGTGACAGAGCCAGACTCCGTCTCAAAAAAAAAAAAAAAAAAAAAAAAAAAAACACTAATTAATTGGAGTAGAGGTCAATGAAAGGATGTTCTAGTGAGTTACAGGTTGGAACTCTAACCCAAATCACCATTTGCAATCTTACTCAATATGCCCCCAGTTTCAGGCCATTTCTTTTGGGGCACACCAGAGATCAGACAAATGCCAATAATACCTACCTCTGCCCTGAATGGGGATTTTCAGGTACAGCAAGTACAAGTATTGCTTCTTCCAGGAGACGGGGGGTTGGGTGGGAGGGGCAAAATCATACAATTAATTTTTATGATAGAGATCCCAAGAGAGAAAGTGGAAGTGATTACTGTGATTTCAGTTCAATTAGAAACACATCCTGAATGTTAGACAAAACCAAAATTGTTGGTTTCATTTGAACTTGAGAAGAATTGGAGACTATAGACTTAATTATGTTTTGCATTATAGGTTAAACAATAAACACCTATTACGTTCTTCCAGAGTTAACTGAGTCTATAACACAATGTAATCCAGTCCAATGAATGTGTTAGAATGGATACTACACATTTTGTGGGTGCTACTGCAGCTTGTATGTGTTGGCAACAGTTCTGCTTTATTTCCTGTTTTTTTTTTTTTTTTTTTTTTTTTTTGTACCTTCACTGCCATATAATGATTTAGGACTTTTGCTTCCTGAGGAGGTCAGTGAGAACATTCATATCTGATACTTAACTCCAGAAGAAGATTCTTGTTTAGTTATAAGAAAGTGAATGGCTTTAGTGATGATTCACAGAAATCTCCCAAGTGATGATGGAATTCTGAAAGGAAGTATAACGTAATTTTACTTAAACACACACACACACACACACACACACACACTACCCAGGACAAAAAAAAAAAAAAAAGCGTATAAGTTAAGAGACTTCATATTTCTTCCCCAGATTCCTTAAATTATTTTCTAAAACACTGCGTTAACTTACCTTCAAATAATTTAAAACACATCAGTTGTAGCTAGCTGTTTGGAGTTCTTGTACTTCAGAAAGGACAGTGGGAAGTGGCAGATGATCATATGATCTTTATTTTACCATAAACCAGAAATTCTGTGTTAGCAGTGAAATAATACCATATTAAAGATTTGTGCTGTATTATATTAAATTAAATATTCTCTGGTCACAAGGAACTAAAAACTAAAACAGCTTAAGCAAAAAACAAAAAACCAAGGGGTGGAGGCGCTACTAGAATACCAGAGCAACTCTGAATCCAGGGAAGAGTGGGAGACCATGCCTCAAGGGGACAGAAGCCAGGGCACATCTGGAGAACTCTGTGAGCATGCACACGTGCAGAGACCTTCTCCTTAGAGTGCTGCTTCAAGGGCTTCTTCAAAATGTCTACTTCCTGGAAAAGAGAAGCTAATTGTTCCTTCTTTACTCAGAGATCACCTCTGGACCAGTGAGCCATGATAATGTGATAGGATAGAACTACACAGCAGAAACAAGGCTGAGAAGCATCCACTCCTGAGGACACATCAGGAAATTCTCAGAGAGAACTGGGGGCAGTCCATTGCCAACCACACATAGACTTTAATGTTATAATCACGTATTACAGCTAAAGGCAAGTTTTGCTTATTTTCTGTACTACAGTGATCATCACATTAAATGACATGCTCCTTCCTAACATTCTATTATCCAGCCTTAAAAAAAAAAAATTAATTAAGGCCAGGAGCGGTGGCTCATACCTCTAATCCCAGCACTTTGGGAGGCTGAGGTGGGCGGATCACCTGAGGTCGGGAGTTGGAGACCAGCCTGACTTACATGGAGAAACCCCATCTCTGCTAAAAATACAAAATTAGCCATGTGCGGTGGCTCATGCTTGTAATCCCAGCCACTGGGAAGGCTAAGGCAGGAGAATCGCTTGAACCCGGGAGGCGGAAGTTACGGTGAGCAGAGATGGCGCCATTGCATTCCAGCCAGGGCAACAAGAGCAAAACTCCGTCTCAAAAATTTAATAATAATACTACTACTACTAATAAAAACATAAATTAGCCAGGCATTGTGGTGCACGCCTGCTATAGCAGCCACTTGGGAGGCTGAGGCAGGAGAATCTCTTGAACCTGTGGGGCGGAGGTTGCAGTGAGCCAAGATGGCTCCACTGCACTCCAGCCTGGGTAACAGAGCCAGACTCCATCTCAAAAAAAGAAAAGCAAAAACAGCTTTGTTGAGACATAACTCACATATTATAAAATTCATCTACTTAAAGTGTACAGTTCAATGGGTTTTGGTATATAAAATTATTAATTTATAAAAATTGTGAAAAATAAAAATTGGACGGGCGCGGTGGCTCAAGCCTGTAATCCCAGCACTTTGGGAGGCCAAGACGGGCGGATCACGAGGTCAGGAGATCGAGACCATCCTGGCGAACACAGTGAAACCCTGTCTCTACTAAAAAAATACAAAAAACTAGCCGGGCGAGGTGGCGGGCGCCTGTAGTCCCAGCTACTTGGGAGGCTGAGGCAGGAGAATGGTGTAAACCTGGGAGGGGGAGCTTGCAGTGAGCTGAGATCCAGCCACAGCACTCCAGCCTGGGCGACAGAGCAAGACTCCGTCTCAACAAAAAAAATAAATAAAGAAAGAAAAATAAAAATTATGGTAAAACATGTGCAACAAAACTTGCCATCTTCACCATTTTTTAAGTGTACAGTTCGGTGCCACTACTTACATTTATGATGTTGTGCAACCATTAGCACTATTTCCAAACTTTTTCATCACCCCAAACAAAACACTTAGAATATTGCTCTATTATAACTAGGCTTTTTTTTTTTTTTTTTTTTTTTGAGATAGGATCTCGCTGTGTCACTCAGGCTGGAGTGCAATGGTGTAATCATGGCTTCAAGGCTCGCTGCACCCTCGACCCTCCCAGGGTCAAGGAATCCTCCAACCTACCTCAGCCTCAGCTGGAACTACAGGTGAAAGTCAACAGGCCTGGCTAATTTTTATTTTTATTTTTATTTTTCTAGACAGAAGGCCTCAATATATGTCTAGGCTGTATTTTCTTTCCTTTATTTTTTTATTTTTTTGAGACAGAGTCTCGCTCTGTCACCAGGCTGGAATGCAATGGCTGCCATCTCAGCCCACTGCAATCTCTGCCTCCCGGGTTCAAGTGATAATCCATTATCCTGCGTTGGGCTCCTGAGTAGCTGGGACTACAGGTGTGCACCACCACGCCCAGCTAATTTTTGTATTTTTAGTAGAGATGGGGCTTCACCATGTTGGCCAGGATGGTCTTGATCTCTTGACTTCATGATCCCCCCGCTTCAGCCTCTCAAAGTGCTGGGATTACAAACATGAACCACTGTGCCGGCCTCCAATTTTTTTTTTTTTTTTAAATGGAGGCTTCACAAATTTGCATTTTACTTGCACAGGGACCATGCTAATCTTCTCTGTATCATTCCAATTTTAGTATATGTACAGCCAAAGGGAGCACTATAATCAGGCTTAGACTAAAAGAGTTTTGTTTGTAAAAGAGGTAGTCTAATATCCTCATCCTCTGCACATGGCTTTCCATCCCAGGTGTTCTTACAATCCCGCTGCCTGAGCTTGGTACCTGAGCTGACAGCCACAGCCTTGTGGTGACTCCTGGCATGACCTGCAGGCTCCATCCTGCTCTGCTCCTCTCCACACCCAAAGAACGCGCTGCTGGAGCTCCTTTCTCTTCTGGAGATCTCAGGGACAGAGGGAATGGCAGCGGGCACACGGGCCAGAGGCCTTCAGATACAAACCCTGCATTTTGCAAGAGTTTTGGGCCTAGACCTCGATAAAGGGATGAGGTTTCCCTTCACTATTTCCCAACTGTCAGTGAAACCCGCCTCCCCCAGCCCGGAGCCCCCTTCTCCCGCTGCCCCTCCCACCTGTCCTCCGCAGCCTCCCTCCTCCCCCATGTGTCCTCCTGGAAACACCTCCCTGGCTCACATTAAGGAAGAATACACACTTAAATTAATGATCTTATCTTCAATTAGATGTCTTTTGTGAGTACTACACAGCTTATAAGAAACTATACTTCATGTCCTGGTTCCTCTCTCTTTTTAATTATAAGTCACTATTCCAGAGGCTCTGTGTCCCTTAGGGTTCTTTAGAATCAGTAACAGAAACTGATTCTGGCATAAGCAGAAAAGGACAGTATTGAAAACATTTTGGGTAGCTCACAGAATCATGGGAGGGCAAGAAGTCCAAGGTCAAAGGAGGCTACATACTGGGGTCCCAGATTGTGTCTGAGCAGGTCATTGCTGCTGCCAAGGAGGAGGAGACTCTACAGCTGCCACACTCACCAGCACGTAGGATGGTGCTGTCATCCCCACTCCTTTTTTTTTCAGAGATGGAGTCTTGCTCTGTCACCCAGGCTGGAGTACAGTGGTGTGATCTCCACTCGCTGCAACTTGTGCCTCACAGGTTCAAGCAATTCTCGTGATTTAGCCTCCTGACTAGCTGGGATTACAGGCGTGCACCACCATGCCTAGCTAATTTTTGTATTTTTAGTAGAGACATGGTTTCACCATATTGGCTGGGCTGGTCTCGAACTCCTGACCTCAAGTGACCCGCCCACCTTGGCTCCCAAAGTGTTCGGATTACAGGCGTGAGCCACAGCGTCCGGCCCTGACTGACTTTTGAAACTGGGTGTAGCTACCAGAATGGACGTGCCTCTCTTCCATTGCTTTGAGTGACTGACTCCAGAGTCAAAATTCTGGAGCTAGGGGTGGTGGCTCACACCTGTAATCCCAGCACTCTGGGAGGCCGAGGCAGCTGAATTGCTTGAACTCAGGAGTTTGAGGCCAGCCTGGGCAACATTTTTTGTCTCTGTGAAAAATACGAAAAAATAGCTGGATGTGGTGATGCGGAAGTTACAGTGAGCCGAGATCGTGCCACTGCACTTTCCTGCCTGGGTGACAGAGCGAGATCCTATATTTAAAAAAAAAAAAAAAAAATCTGGAGCTGGTACACCTGATTGGCGAAACCTAGGCCTGCAAAAGAAATAGGTGGCTGACATGGGTGGATGGATTTTTAGCATCTAGAGTGGGAGCAGGACCCTGTTTCTTACTAAGACTCAAATGGTGAGGAATTCCTCAAACATAGGAAGACAGTTCAGAGGGTGAGCAGTCAAAAAAATTGCAAATGTCTCCTGTAGGTAGGAAGCATCTGGTATTCTGTTCAGATCTGGGTCACAGCATTATTTCATCTAACTTAGAAAACTATTCTAAACTAAAGTCAGTTGGCCTACCTTTCCTTCTGTTATTAAAATTAAAAAAGATACACTTGGACAATTTCTTCTACCAAGTTATTATAGCGAGGTAAAAATTCTGGCATCAAAACTCCATAGTTTTTTATAGTTTGTCTTCTTTTCCAAGTTTACATTGTTGCTTTTGAAATATAACTATGGAGCAAGTCTTTTCATAGTAAGCTTAGCTACAGCTTATCTCTCAGATTCTAATCGGATTCATATTCTAAGCCAATATTTACAGTTTTGAAATTTCCAGAGTTTATTTTCTATTTTCCTATTGCCTTTCCTTTTTTAAGCTGGCACTGTTAAGTTTTTTAAAGTATATGGCTTGTATTACTACGAGTTAGAAAAAGAGAAGAAAGAAGTCAGAACAAGAAAGAAGTATAGGGAAAAAATAACGTGTTTTTTTAAAAAAAATTGCATCCTAGATTAGCAAGATTTTTTTTCTTTGTCTTTTTCTTTCTTTTCTTTTCTTTTTTTTTTAGTGAAGCAAACACCAGTTTATCCAGATAGCATTATTTCTCAGGCAAATAGGATAATCGTATGTCTGGTGATAGCTAGTCTGATAGCTAGTCTGTATTTGTTTACTCATTAGAAAGTTCACTGATTATTCTGTGAAATCTTAAAATCTTAGTCTGCTTAGCTGATGTCCTATTTATTCTATATCTCTTTAATGAGTAAGGGATTTGAGCTGTCACTACTGTTTCAATTAAATGTCCCCTTTCACCATTTCCTGTGGCTTTATGGTGAAATACTCTACATTTACTGAATAATTTGGCATCCCATTTTCTGCCCCCAAATCCTTAAATAAAATTGATGAGAGAGGAATTAGGTACCTAATTCCTACACTGAGGAATTAGGTACCTGTTGATCATTAGACAACTGTCAATTACAAAACAGACTGGATTCCAGACCTATTTTCCTGGATAAAGAGGAAAAGATGTTTTAGGTAAGATAACAGGGATCAGCGAAGGAGAGAGCATTGCTGACGGAGAGAGGAGGTAATTTATGTAATCTCTTTTCAGTTTTAGAAATTCATGGCTTAAGGTGCTGCTGAAGCCTGTTCTTGCCGCTTCCTAAGAAGGCAAATGTCTCTGGCCTCCTCAAGCTAGAGGGTGCAGGAAGAAACTGACGTTGGCGGCAAGGGGTGACCAGCCAGATGGTGGGGCATGGAGGCGAGAGTGGGGGTGGAGTGAGGGTGCTAATTAGCTTTTCTTGCCTCGCCAGGAGCCAGTGACAAGCAGATGGCTGCACACTTAATGCCACCCTTTTTCTGTCTAGCAGGCAGTAGTGGTTGGTCTTGTGGTCATGTAGAGAGCACGCATTGTTTTGTTTTGTTTTTTTCTCTTCAAAATGTGGATGTGGTGTGGGGACACACAAAGGGAAAATCTAGATTATAATATTATGTGTATCTAAGAAAAATAGATATCTCCTTCCATTTTTTGCAATAACTAGGTGCCTGTTTATAGTTTCACAACATCAACTGAAAGTGATTTATTCTTTCTATTACAAAAGTCAATTTAAATTAATCAAACTGTTCCAGGATATGTAAGAAATAATTACTAAAACAATACAACTGGCTATGAAATCCAAACTCAAGCCATAGCGTCTTGTGTTTGGAGAGAGGTTGGGTTACTAACAATGCAGGTCTTTCCTGGCACACCCTGTTAGTTTCTGCGTCTTGATCATTTCATAATTTCTCTAGAGCCGACTATAGTAACAGTAACTGAAAGTTTGTTAAATTGAATCAAGTTATAGTAAGTCAATCACTACACACACTATTCAATATTTGTGTAAATATTGACTCCATGCCAATATAAACATTAGTGAGTATGGCAAGGTAAAACAGTTAACATTTTGAAAATGCAATGTGTAACAAGCAGTGATTTTTAGTATAATGCCTTATGGGCTAAATTAAATAGTTCCTTTCAGAATTGGGAAGCAAGGATCCTAATATCTATTTTTGTAGGGGAAGACAAAGGAATAAATATGTACTTGAGTACTACCCTTGTGTCAGATACCCTTGGCATATGCTAACATATTCAAGTCTTTCAACATCCCTATATGGTAGTTCTTTCTCTGCTTTTTACAGATGAAAAAATGACGGTTTGCAGATGTTAAGTAACTTGCTAGGGGTCACAAAGGGACTGACTGAGTAGGATTTACACGTGGGTATGCCTGACTGTCCTGCTGTCCTGTGCTGTCTTGCTTTTATTTACCTGATCCTCAAAACCTCATTATTCCCTCAAATGCTCCCAGTTTTATCTGTCTAGTGATTGGTAAAATTAGCCCACTGTATCTCCAAAGCATTCTCCACACTTCTTGTTGCTCCCAGTCCAAAGGCCAGAATGAGATCTGTAGCCAGATTTTCTTTTTTTTTCTGTCCCCCAGGCTGGGTGCAGTGGCACGGTCTCAGCTCACTGCAACCTCTGCCTCCTGGGTTCAAGCAATTCTCCTGCCTCAGCCTCCTGAGTAGCTAGGATTACAGGCGTGTGCCGCCACTACCGGCTAATTTTTGTACGTTTAGTAGAGATGGGGTTTCACCACGTTGGTCACGCTGGTCTCGATCTCCTGACCTCAAGTGATTCACCCACCTTGGCCTCCCCAAATGCTGGGATTACAGGCATGAGCCACCGCGCCTGGCCCAGATTTTCTTTTTTCTTTTTTTTTCTGAGACAGAGTCTCGCTCTGTCGCCGAGGCTGGAGTGCAGTGGCACGATCTTGGCTCACTGCAACCTCCGCCTCCCAGGTTCAAGCAATTCTCTGCCTCAGCCTCCCCAGTAGCTGGGATTACAGGCACCCACCACCGTGCCCCACTAAGTTTTGTACTTTTAGTAGAGACGGGGTTTCACCATCTTGGCCAGGCTGGTCTTGAACTCCTGACTTCGTGAGCCACTTGCCTTGGCCTCCCAACCAGATGTTTGAAGGCTTAACTTTCCTACATTCAGATCATTTTTGGACTTTAATGGTGTATTGCCTGTGATCTATCACAGAGCAATAGTTCTGTTCCTAATGTGCAATTCTGTAATCTCATTTTACCAAATTCCCAAACCTTCACATTCATCTTGTGCCTGTTAATATGTGATGCAGGTATCTTATTAGCTGAACATCTTTTAGCTCTAGTAACATGTCTAATGTTAACTAGATTATATTTGAGGCAGCTGCTACATCCATGGCTCGTTCTCTCATTGCTTAGCACACTACACAGTATTTAAAGTATGCATTTTAATTAAGTGGTTGATTTCCTCCAGTTTCTCCATCAATTGTCATGACCAGTTGATGAAGCATTTGACATGACACAGTAAACTTGAAACTGAAATAGTCTGGTGGTATTTAGAGACAGTAAGTCTTACATTACATGTTATTTACTATATTTGGTACTATCTGAGCACGAATAGATACATGTTCACTAAAATAAACATTACAGATCAATTTCTTTTTTTTTTTTTTTTTTTTTTTTTTTTTTTTGAGACGGAGTCTCACGCTGTTGCCCAGGCTGGAGTGCAGTGGCGCGATCTCGGCTCACTGCAAGCTCCGCCTCCCGGGTTCCCGCCATTCTCCTGCCTCAGCCTCCTGAGTAGCTGGGACTACAGGCGCCCACCACTGCGCCCGGCTAATTTTTTGTATTTTTAGTAGAGACGGGGTTTCACTGTGGTCTCGATCTCCTGACCTTGTGATCCGCCCGCCTCGGCCTCCCAAAGTGCTGGGATTACAGGCTTGAGCCACCGCGCCCGGCCCTCAATTTCTTATTTTTAGACAAAAATAACAGGAAATAAGATACATTCCACATGTAATTATTTTTTGTTTTGAAAATGTTTATGTTTTGAAAAGTTTCAAAAGTATGTGTCTCTTGATTTGTGTCCATTAGGGTGCTTTACTCAAAGGAAGTATGCACAAGTATCTCTTTGATATGGTAGATTCATTATGAGGAATAAGAGTCTGGTGAAAGATCAGGGTACTTAGATCTTCCATTGTCCTGTGTTGGTTCTACTTGCATATGGGCCCTGGCAGACAGAAAGATGACATCATTGCACCATTGCATTGTCCCCCGGGGAGACATTCTGCTGCCTTAGAGTCAAGATTTAGTTGAAAAGGTAGAAAAAAAAGCAATATGTTGGGTTCCAAATGACCGCTATAGTAGTTCATAGGAAGAATAGCATCTTTTTTTTTTTTTTTTTTTTTTTTTGAGATGGAGTCTCGCTCTGTCGCCCAGGCTGGAGTGCAGTGGCCGGATCTCAGCTCACTGCAAGCTCCGCCTCCCGGGTTCACGCCATTCTCCTGCCTCAGCCTCCCGAGTAGCTGGGACTACAGGCGCCCGCAACCTTGCCCGGCTAGTTTTTTGTATTTTTTTTAGTAGAGACGGGGTTTCACCGGGTTAGCCAGGATGGTCTTGATCTCCTGACCTCATGATCCGCCCGTCTCGGCCTCCCAAAGTGCTGGGATTACAGGCGTGAGCCACAGCACCCGGCAAGAATAGCATCTTAATTCATCTGCAGTGAAGCAGATATTTTGATTCACTGTAATTTAAAAAATAAAAATGGTGGACTGACACTTCTAACTTCATGACTTCCCTTTTCCTTATGACAATAGAGAATTCATTTCTCCATCCTTCACTTTGAGATCAACCCAACTTAAATCTGTTGAAGGAAGTAAATAGTGAATGAAAGTAACTAAGAAGTTACTATTGGAGAAATGAAACCAATTTCTTATAAATGACACCAGGTTCCTGAAAATCTTATGAAGAAGTTGATTCAGGTTACCACAGGGTGATTTTCCCAAATGAATGCCACAGTGACTACTGAACTTTTCTTTTCTTTTATTTTCTCTTCTCTTCTCTTCTTTTTTCTTTTCTTTTCTTTTTTTTCCAAGTCTTGCTCTGTTGCCCAGGCTGGAGTGCAGTGGTGCTATCTTGGCTCACTGCAACGTCCACCTCCTGGGTTCAAGCGGTTCTCCTGCCTCAGCCTCCTGAGTAGCTGGGATTAGAGGTACGTGCAAGCAAGCCTGGATACTTTTTGTATTGTTAGCAGAGACAGGGTTTCGACCAAGTACGGTGGCTCATGCCTGTAAATCTAAAACTTTGGGAGGCTGAGGCGGGTGAATAGCCTGAGGTCAGTAGTTCAAGACCAGCCTGGCCAACGTGGTGAAATCCCAGCCTTACTAAAAATGCAAAAATTAGCTGGGTGTGGTGGCGGGCACCTGTAATCCCAGCTACTCGGAAGGCTGAGATAGGAGAGTTGCTTGAACCCAGGAGACAGAAGTTGCAGTGAGTTAGATCACACCACTGCACTCCAGCCTGGGCAACAGAGCAAGATTCTGCCTCAAAAAAAAAAAAAAAAAAAAAAGAGACAGGGTTTCATTATGTTGGCCAGGCTAGTCTTGAACTCCAGACCTCAGGTGATCCACCCGCCTCAGTCTGCAAAAGTGCTGGGATTACAGGCATAAGCCAATGCACCCAGCCGATGTTTTTCTTTTTAAAGATCTGTTTCATAATACTTTATTCATATTCCAATCTTTCCAAGACAAAAATGACAACCACCCTCTTCAAGTCACTTGTTTCACTCTTTCTTCTTCTTTTTTTTTTTTTTCGAGACAGAGTCTCACTCTGCAGCCCAGGCTGGAGTGCAGTGGTGCGATCTCGGCTCACTGCAAGCTGTGCCTCCTGGGTTCACCCCATTCTCCTGCCTCAGCCTCCCGAGTAGCTGGGACTACAGGCGTGCTCCACTATGCCCGGTTAATTTTTTATTTTTAGTAGAGACGGGGTTTCAGCATATTGGTCAGGCTGGTCTTGCACTCCTGACCTTGTGATCTGCCTGCCTCAGCCTCCCAATATTTTCATTTTTTATCATGGTGGAATGTATTGTACATATAGTAAAATCCACAGATCTTAAGTGTACAATTTAATGTCTTGGTAATTGTATGTACCCATGTACCCATGACTTTATTCAAGGTATAGAACATTCCTGTGGTTCCAGAAGGTTTTTTTTTTATTTTCTTCTTTTCTTTTCTTTTTAATTTTTTTTTTTTTTCTTTTTGAGACGGAGTCTCACTCTGTCCCCCTTGCTGGAGTGCAGTGGCCGGATCTCAGCTCACTGCAAGCTCCGCCTCCCGGGTTCAGGCCATTCTCCTGCCTCAGCCTCCCGAGTAGCTGGGACTACAGGCGCCCGCCACCTCACCCGGCTAGTTTTTTTGTATTTTTTAGTAGAGACGGGGTTTCACTGTGTTAGCCAGGATGGTCTCGATTTCCTGACCTCGTGATCCACCCGTCTCGGCCTCCCAAAGTGCTGGGATTACAGGCTTGAGCCACCGCGCCCGGCCTTCTTTTTAATTTTTTTAAATTTATTTTTATTTTTATTTTTTTGAGGAGTCTCACTCACTCCATTACCCAGGCTGGAGTGGAGTGGCACGATGTCAGCTCACTGAAACCTCTACCTCCGGGGCTCAAGCGATTCTCCTGCCTCAGCTTTCCAAGTAGCTGGGATTACAGGCATGCGCAAGCACGCCTGGCTAATTTTTGTTATTTTTAGTAGAAACGGAGTTTCACCATGTTGGTTAGGCTGTTCTCGAACTACTGATTTCAAGTTATCCGCCCACTTTGGCCTCCCAAAGTGCTAAGATTACAGGCGTGAACCACCGTACCTGGTCAATTTTTTTTAGTAGGAACGGGGTTTTACCATGTTGGCCAGTCTGGTCTCAAACTCCTGATGTCAAATGATACGCCCACCTCAGCCTACCAAAGTGCTGGGATTATAGGCATGAGCTACTGCACCAACCATTTTATTTGTTTTTATTTTTTTATTTTTTATTTATTTATTTTTTTTCCGAGACCGAGTCTCGCTCTTGTTGCCCAGGCTGGAGTGCAATGGCACGATCTCCGTGCGCTCACTGCAACCTCTGCCTCCCGGGTTCAAGCTATTCTCCTGCCTCAGCCTCTGGAGTAGCTGGGACTACAGACGCGTGCCACCTCGCCCAGCTAATTTTTGTATTTTTAGTAGAGACGGGGTTTCACCATGTTGGCCGCCTCGCCCTCCCAAAGTGCTGGGATTACAGGAGTGAGCCACCGCACCGGGCCTTTATTTTTATTTTTATTTTTGAGACGGAGTTACCCTCTTGTTGCCCAGGTGGGAGTGCAGTGACGCGATCGTGGCTCACTGCAATCTCCACCCCGCGGGTTCAAGCGATTCTCCTGCCCCAGCCTCCCCAGTAGCTGGGATTACAGGCATGCACCACCAGGCCAGGCTAATTTTGTACTTTATCAGTAGAGACCGGGTTTCTCCATGTTGGTCACGCTGGCCTTAAACTCCCGACCCTCAGGTTATCCTCCCCACCTCAGGTTATCAGCCCGCCTCGGCCTCTCAAAGTGCTGGGATTACAGGCGTGAGCCACCACACCCAGGACTTTTTTTTTTTTTAGACGGTGTTTTGCTGTTGTCGGCAAAACTGGAGTGCTATGGCCTGATCTCAGCTCACAACAACCTCCACCTCCTGGGTTCAAGCGATTCTCCAGTCTCAGCCTCCTGAGTCGCTAGGGCTACCAGTGCCCCACCAAGCCCAGCTAATTTTTGTATTTTCAGTAGAGATGGGGTTTCACCATGTTGGCCAGGCTGGGCTCCAACTCATGACCTCAGGTGATCCACCCACCTCAGCCTCCCAAAGTGCTGGAAGCCACCACTCCTGGCCTTTTTTTTTTTTTTTTTTAAATAGAGATGGGAGGTCTCACCATATTGCCCAGGCTGGTTTTGAACTCCTGAGCTCAAGCCATCCTCCCACCTCAGCCTCCCGAAGTGCTGGGATTATAGGTGTGAGCTACCACGTTGGGCCCAGAGAGTTTCCTAATGACCCCTTTCAGTCAATTCTCAACCCTGTAGGAAATCACTGTTCTGATTTCTTTCACCATAAATTAGATTTATTTGTTCTTAAACTTAAATAAGTAAATCTTACAAGATGTACCCTTTATTACCTGGCTTCTATGGCTCATTATAATGTTTATGAGATTCAACCATGTGGTTGGTGTACCTGCCATTCCTTTTTTTAAATTGCTAAATAGTACTTATACCACAATCCATTTTTCTATTCTCCTGTTGAGGAACATTTGAATCTTTTTCAGTTTTGGCTATGTAGGGAGTAAAAACTTTCCCCTACTCTTAGCTTCTGTGGCTGGGCCTGAGAATTAAACTGACCTGATACATTTCTTTGTGGCGCAATCTCAGCTCACTGCAACTTCTGCCTCCCGGGTTCAAGCAATTCTCTGCCTGAGTAGCTGGGATTACAGGCACCTGTCCCCACACCTGGCTAATTTTTATATTTTTAGTAGAGATGGGGTTTCACCATGTTGACCAGGCTGGTCTTCAACTCCTGACCTTGTGATCCACCCGCCTCAGCCTCCCAAAGTATTGGGATTACAGGCGTGAGCCACTGTGCCCACCCAACCTGAGACATTTCAATAGGATAAAAGTATACAAATTTTACTTAATTTTTTTTAGTGTACCAGAGGCTTCATAAGAAAAAACGAAGACTGAAGAAGTGGTTAGGACTGAGAGTTTATATACATTTCTTTTCTTTTATTTTTTTTGAGATGGAGTTGCACTCTGTTGCCCAGGCAGGAGTGCAGTGGTGTGATCTCACATTGCAACCTCCATCTCCTGGGTTTAAGCAGTTCTCCTGCCTCAGCCTACTGAGTAGCTGGGATTACAGGTGCCCGCTACCATGCCCAGCGAATTTTTGTATTTTTAGTAGAGATGGGGTTTCGCCATGTTGACCAGGCTGGTCTCGAACTCCTGACCTCGTGATGCACCCGCCTTGGCCTCCCGAAGTGCTAGGATTACAGGCGTGAGCCACTGCGCCCGGCCGAGAGTCTTTTCTACATCTGCTGTAATTCCCAATTGGCTTCAGCTCAAAATAATCAATATGCCAAAGCGACATATTCTGGGGTGGCATGTTCTGAACCCCTTCAGCTCTTATGAGCAAAGCTACTATAAACTTCTTGTTCAAGTCTTTTAGTGTACTTATGCTTTCTTTTTTTTTTTTTTTTTTTTTTTTTTGAGACAGAGTCTCGCTCTGCCGCCCAGGCTAGAGTGCAGTGGCGTGATCTTGGCTCACTGCAAGCTCCGCCTCCCGGGTTCACGCCATTCTCCTGCCTCAGCCTCCCGAGTAGCTGGGACTACAGGCGCCCGCAACCTTGCCCGGCTAGTTTTTTTTTTTTGTATTTTTTAGTAGAGACAGGGTTTCACCGTGTCAACCAGGATGGTCTCGATCTCCTGACCTCGTGATCCGCCCGTCTCGGCCTCCCAAAGTGCTGGGATTACAGGCTTGAGCCACCGCGCCCGGCCGTACTTATGCTTTCATTTGTCTTGGGAGTGGAACTGCTGGACTACAGGACTCATTTTTACCTTTATAAAGAACTGTCGAACAATCCCTCCCTCCCTCCCTCCCTCCCTCCTTCCTTCCTTCCCCTCCCTCCCTCCCTCCTTCCTTCCTTCCCTCCCTCCCTCCCTCCCTCCTTCCCTCCTTCCTTCCTTTCCTTCTCTCTCTCTCTCTTTCTTTCTTTCATAGGGAGTCTGGCTGTATTGCCTAGGCTGGAGTGCAGTGGCGTGATCTCGGCTCACTGCAACTTCTGCCTCCTGGGTTCAAGAGATTCTCCTACCTCAGCCTCCACAGTAGCTGAGATTACAGGCGCCCACCACCATGCTTGGCTAATTTTTTTTTTTTTTTTTTTTAAGTAGAGATGGGCTTTCACCATGTTGGTCAGGCTGGAGATCTGTCAAACAATTTCTGAAGTGGTTGTACTATTTTACACTCCCATCAATAGTATATAAAAGTTTCAGTTGCTCCTATACTCTGTATGTAAATTGGAGAAGTCCCTATTTACTTTTCAGTGTCATCTCTTTTCAGAGACTTTAACAGAATATATTTTGTAGCATTAAATTCCAAGTATGTGGGCAACCAAATCCTGGATAATTCTTGCCCAGTTACCAATATAAATTCTCAACATGGCTGGGCGCGGCGGCTCATGGCTGTAATCCCAGCACTTTGGGAGGCCGAGGCGGGCGGATCACAAGGTCAGGAGATATAGACCATCCTGGCTAACACGGTGAAACCCCGTCGCTACTAAAAATACAATAAATAAATACATAAATAAATAAAATTAGCTGGGCGTGGCAGCGTGCGCCTGTAGTCCCAGCTGTTGGGGAGGCTGAAGCAGGAGAATGGCATGAACCTCAGAGGCGGAGCTTGCAGTGAGCCGAGGTCGCGTCACGGCACTCCAGCCTGGGTGACAGAGCAAGACTCCGTCTCAAAAAAAAAAAAAAAAATTCTCAACGTACACAAATACAAATATTTCATACAAAATATAGTCATCTCATTTTACATTATAGTTTTATTCCTGAAAAACTTATACAGCTAATTTGTGTAATTCAAATCATTAACTGAATACATTTTCCCCTACTTCCATGTCCAGTTCAAATGGTCCTCTTGCAGGATGTTCTATCATGTTGTCCTTAACTGAAGTGAGTCCTTCTTTAAATTTTAGCAGTTTCAGTGATTTGACACTTGTCATCAATGTCAATCCCTTGGGGCTTCATAATTTATGGCATCATTGCTTACCCTATTTAATCACATGTAAACATTTTATTTCCACACACACACAGAAAAAAAAAAATTCAGTGCCTTCACTGAGGGAAGGAACTATCTTATACTTAAAAACAAACAAACAAACAAACAAAACAAAAAACTCCTAGGCCAGGCATGGTGGCTCACGCCTATAATCTCAGCACTTTGGGAGCCTAAGGCAGAGGACTGCCTGAGCCCAGGAGTTGGAGACCAGCCTGGGCAACATGGCAAGACCTCGTTTCTTTTTAAATTTGAAACAAAACAAAACAAAACAAAACTCAATCATCCAGTGGAGTGCCTTGCACATAGGAGGTACTCTAGCATTTCCTGCTTCATTGGTTTTTCTGTTTTTGTTTTGCTTTAGGCAAGGCATAACTGTTATGATAGCTTAAGTAATTTACTTTTTAAAAATTATATGGTAATTTTATCAATTTTCCATTTTTCTTGACTAATGTAAGCCAGGCCTAAATTAAGATTATTGACTAAAATACACTTATCTTACCACTTTACAAATCCCTAGTTTAAAGCACCTCCTGCTTGGTGTGGTTTGAAATAAAACCATGGGGAATTAGAGATTCTGTCTGAGTTTCCCTCTAATTCTCCCTGGGGGCTGTGGGTTGCCATTTACAGCCCTCCACAAGGTTCTGAGTCCTTTTGCCAGTCCCTGGAGGCTGACATTCTTAGAAGCCCAGCTCAGAGATCATCTTGTCTGCTCCCTCCTCCTGCACACAGAAACTTGCTCCATCCTTGACATGCCTACACCGCTTTGTTCATGCCTGTTTAGTACTTGACACTTCGAGGGATAATTTATTATATACATGTTTGCCTGCCTGTAGCTGGGCCTTTGAGCTTCTCCAAGCAGGGATCATGTACCTTAGACATTCCTTGCTTGGCATGTAGTAAGTGTTCAACAAATGTTTGTTGAATAAATGCACGGATTAATGAGTGAGCAAATAAATAAGACTCTTTTTTTTTGAGACAGAGCTCTTGTTGCCCAGGCTGGAGTGCAGTGGCATGATCTCGTCCCACTAATTTTAGCCCCGGCTAATTTTTATATTTTTAGTAGAGACGGGGTTTCACCATGTTGGCCAGGCTGGTCTTGAGCTCCTGACCTCGGGTGATCTGCCCACCTCGGCCTCCCAAAGTGCTGCGATTACAGGTGTGAACCACCGCATCCAGCTGGTTTTTCTTTTTTTTTTTTTTTTTTTTTTTTTTTTTTTTTTTTTGAGACGGAGTCTTGCTCTGTAGCCCGGGCTGGAGTGCAGTGGCCGGATCTCAGCTCACTGCAAGCTCCGCCTCCCGGGTTTGCGCCATTCTCCTGCCTCAGCCTCCTGAGTAGCTGGGACTACAGGCGCCCGCCACCTCACCCGGCTAGTTTTTTGTATTTTTAGTAGAGACGGGGTTTCACCGGGTTAGCCAGGATGGTCTCGATCTCCTGACCTCGTGATCCGCCCGTCTCGGCCTCCCAAAGTGCTGGGATTACAGGCTTGAGCCACCGCGCCCGGCTGGTTTTTCTAAAATATGTGAATCTCTGGGCATTTAGGCCTGAAGGAGACTCGTTTCTTACTCAAGCTCCGTGAAGTACATATACATATGCCATGTTGTTTTTGTTTGTTCAGCCTCTCCTTATCCCTTTTTAGGATGAATTCCTCATTCTTATGGGAATCCCATCTGGTTTACTGTCACTCGACTCTCCTTCACCCATATATTTTTTTTTTTCTTTGAGACGGAGTCTTGCTTCATTGCCCAGGCTGGAGTACAATGGCATGATCTCAGCTTACTGCAACCTCTGCCTCCTGGGTTCAAGTGATTCTCCTGCCTCAGCCTCCTGAGTGTCTGGGATTACAGGTGCCGCGCCCACCACCGCACCCAGCTAATTTTTGTATTTTTAGTAGAGATGGGGATTCGCGATGTTGGCCAGGCTGGTCTTGAACTCCTCACCTCAGGTGATCCGCACGCCTCAGCCTCCAAAAGTCGTGAGATTACAAGCGTGAGCCACCGCTCCCAGCCATTCACCCCTATTTTTTTTTAATTTTAAAATTTTTGTTCTTATTTTCAAAATTTAAAACCCCTACCTATATATATATACACATAAAAAAATAACAATTTTGAGCAGTATAAAACCTTCAGGTGGCTGTGCTATAAGAACAATCCTCTTAAAGATGGTAAATATACTTTAAAACTCCTAAGCTTTTTTTTTTTTAAACACGAAAATCAAAATCAGACTTGGAAGACATTCTGGATAATCACTCAACCTTCTAAAACATAATGCCTACACTTTTATAATAACTGGAAAAAGTATCAAGTTTGTAAAATATATTTAGTCAAACAACCTGTCCCAGGACATCATGTATTCAGTTATTTTTTCATTCATCCATTCAGCAAACATATATTGAAGAGATATCATTTAGCAATTTTTTTGTTTCATTTTGTGTCACAGTCCTAGCTATCCTATTTGTTTGCAATGTATACTCAGTTATCTGCCAGCTGTCGCTCCCCTCTCCGGAGACAAAAGTGGGTTACTGCTAAGCTTTCAGTCTCTCCTCCCCCTTTCTTCTCACCCAATCCTAGTATGGCCCCTTCTCCCCAGATGTCTTATGTATCCTATATTTTTCTGTCCCAGATCCAAATGACATACATAAAGCAGGACAAATGTCAATTGAGTTCTTTATATGTAGTGAGGTAGTTGTGGGAGGAGTATAGGCGAGGGAAATGATGGCATGGCATGTTGAGACTTGGTGGGGTTATATATGGTCTAACCAATAATGAGGACATGTGCCCTGACAAGTAAATGGAGGTGTGTAGTGAAAACAAAGGCAGGAGATTTGAAATCACCACTATCCTAATAAATGCAGAAGGGTTGTCACTTACAAACTTACAACTTGTTACTTCCAATTCATTGGGGAAACTTTGGAGGGATAAGATTTCAGGAATTACTTGAATAAAGGGAGCTTGACTCACTTAGTATGAGAGTACAGAAGGCCATATTCCAGGTTTAGCATTAGGTATGGGAAACACCTAGAGAATAAGGAAAGTGTATATTTTGTAAAGTACCTGACTAAAAATGTGCACGATTGTCTAATTCTTGTGTGTGTGTGTTTGTGTTTTTTTTTTTTTTTTGCTACAGAGTTTTGCTCTTGTTGCCACGCTGGAATACAATGGCGCTACCTGGGCCCACTGCGACCTCCAGCTCCTGGGATCAAACGATTCTCCTGCCTCAGCCTCCCAAGTCGCTGCGATTACAGGTGCCTGCCACCACGCCCAGCTAATTTTTTGTATTTTTAGTAGAGATGGAGTTTCACTATATTGGCCAGGTTGGTCTCAAACTCCTGGCCTCAAGTGATCCACCTGCCTCATCCTCCCAAAGTGCTGGGATTACAAATGTGAGCCACTATGCCCGGCCACAATTACCTAATGCTAAGGCTTCAAGATTTTCCATTCTTTTTTCTTGGTTTTGACTGGAAACACATGATTACTATTAGTAAGAGTTACTATTTAGCCTTCACATGTTATATGTCTAACGCACTGCATAAATTGTTTTATTAAATCTACACAAATCCTGTGCAAGTAGAAATCATCCCCATTTTCTTTTCTTTCTTTTTTTTTGTTTTGAGATGAGTTTCGCTTCTGGAGTGCAATGGCACGATCTCGGCTCACGGCGACCTCCACCTCCCAGGTTAAAGCGATTCTTCTGCCTCAGTCTCCCGAGTAGCTGGGATTAGAGGCATGTGCCACCAGTCCCGGCTAATTTTATAGTCTTAGTAGAGACGGGGTTTCTCCATGTTGGTCAGGCTGGTCTCAAACTCCTGACCTCAGGTGATCCGCCGGCCTCCGCCTCCCAAAATGCTGGGATTACAGGCTGAGCCACCACGCCCGGCTGGTTTTCTCATCAGTAATTTAGATTTTAAAGTTCCTTTTAAGATTACTTGAATACTTAAAGTCGAAGCTTTTCGGTTCTTAAATTCTCAACGAGGTTAAGAAAGGAGGTATTTCATGGCCGGGCGCGGTGGCTCACGCCTGTAATTCTAGCACTTTGGGAGGCCGAGGTGGACGGATTGCCTGAGCTCAGGAGTTCGAGACCAGCCTGGGCAACACGTTGAAACATCGTCTCTACTAAAATACAAAAAATTAGCCGACTGTGGTGGCGCTGGTCCCACCAGGCAGGAGAATCGCTTGAACCCAGGAGGTGGAAGTTGCAGTGAGCCGAGATTGTACCATTGCACTCCAGCCTGGGCGACAAAGCGAGACTCCGTCTCCCTGCCACCCTTCCCCCACCCCCCAAAAAAAGAAAGAAGATATTTCAGGAAACCGGACAGGAAATAGAACCATTAATAAGGAGAATGGTCACAATTCACAGAGTGCCAGAAATTCATCTGTGATGAATATGCAGCTCCCAGTGTTCTTCACTAATTCTTATGTACATGACTTGATTAATAGTTAAAAGAATATCCTGGTCTTCATTTCTGCCATTTTTAAAGTAAGTAACCATTAATTACAGAAGCGTTCCTAACAGTTGATAAGGTGGCCATCTAGGGTATAGTTAAGGGCCAGATTCGAGTCAATTAGAATCCTGGGACCTGTCAAAAGCAGTCCCGTCTGTCGCCTGCTGGGCAGCTATAAAATGGATGCTTTTTTTTTGTTTTTTTTCAGACGGTGTCTCTGTCACCCAAGCTGGAATACGGTGTCTCTGTCACCAAGCTGGAGTGCAATGGTGCCATCTCGGCTCACTGCAACTTCCCCTTCCCGGGTTCGAGGGAATCGCCCACCTCAGTCTCCCAAGTAGCTGGGATTACAGGCACCCGCCATCATGCCCGGCTAATTTTTGTAGAGATGGGGTTTCACCATCTTGGTCAGGCTGGTCTTGAACTCCTGACCTCAGGTGATCCTCCCACCTCTCCGCCTCCCAAAGGGTCGAGATTACAGGCGTGAGCCACCGCGCCCGTCCGGATGAATTTTCAAACAGATACAATCCAGTTTCCTATATCACACGGCGGTTGTGTGGATGGGTAATCCATGAAAAGCCTAGTGCTGGCACTCAGTCCCAATAAACGTTAGCCTAAAAATTAGGAACTTTTCAAAGGGATGAAATGTGCTTTCTATTAGAAGTAGCTGCCAGTGACATCTTGGGAGCCTCTTTTTAAAAGCAAAAAATTATTTCATCTTAAATTTCCACGTTCAGATTTTTATGCATCTGATTTTAAGAGTATGAAACAGCTTGCGCTCATATTTACTCACCGTCATATGTTAATCGTATCATTTCTGAGCTGTTTTTGATTTTACAAACCCTTAAGAAACAAACGGATTAGGAACCGCCCATTAACACTGGTAGCAAATGATTTAAAATCAGGGTTGCTGGTTTTTCTGTGATAAATAATCTGTCGGCTTCAAGACGCACAGATCTCAATTTCATGGAAAGAAGTTGCCTGATATAATTTTCCACCCGAGAGAAAAATAAAGGCTGGTACTTGGAACCTGCAAGCAGTGCGTTTGGAACTCCGGACTCAAGTGCCTATTACGTAATTCCACAGCGTCCCAGCCTCCAAGCCGTTTCCCGAGCCCTCCACAGGAACAGGGGATAAGGTTACCACGCCCGCGGTGGCCGGGGACTCTGAGTTTCGCGTGTGGCTTTTAGGAACGTTTATATTTGAATTTCCCTGAACCGCCGAGTGTGGGCGGTGGCGCAGATCCGCCCCGGAAACCTCCGGGCTCCTTCCCGCCTTTCGCAGGCCCGGCCCCTCCAAGGGGTCCCCGCGGGGCGGCGGGAGGGCCCGGAGGGCGCTGGGCCCAGGGCCGCGCGGGTGGGCAGTCCCGGGCGTCCTTCCTTGCCGCCCTGAGTCCCGTCCGGGCACCGCCCAGGCGGGCGTGCCGAGCGGACGGTTGCCCGAGTGCCAGATTTTAAATTTACAGGCCCGGCCTCCGGGCCGCCGAAGCACGCTGCCCGTTCCCCATTGGCCGATGACGGTCACGTGGAGGCGCCAGGGCGCGCCGGCCATGTTGGGGTGTGCGGCGCCGCGGCCCGCGCCACCTCCGCCCCCCGCGGCTTGCCTCCAGCCCGCCCCTCCCGGCCCTCCTCCCCCCGCCCGCCGCTCCGTGCAGCCTGAGAGGAAACAAAGTGCTGCGAGCAGGAGACGGCGGCGGCGCGGACCCTGCTTGGCCTCCAGTCACCCTCGTCTTGCATTTTCCCGCGTGCGTGTGTGAGTGGGTGTGTGTGTTTTCTTACAAAGGACATTTCGCGATCGATCGATTGATTCGTAGTCCCACCCCCCCCCGCGCCTTTGCCCTTTGTGCTGTAATCGAGCTCCCGCCATCCCAGGTGCTTCTCCGTTCCTCTAAACGCCGGCGTCTGGACGCGAGCGCAGGTCGCCGGTTTGTGCCTTCGGTCCCCGCTTCGCCCCCTGCCGTCCCCTTCTTGTCACGGTCCTGCTCGCGGCCTCGCCTCCCCGCTGTCTCCGCCGCCCGCCATGGCGACCGCGACCCCCGTGCCGCCGCGGACGGGCAGCCGCGCTGGCGGCCCCACCACGCCGCTGAGCCCCACGCGGCTGTCGCGGCTCCAGGAGAAGGAGGAGCTGCGCGAGCTCAATGACCGGCTGGCGGTGTACATCGACAAGGTGCGCAGCCTGGAGACGGAAAACAGCGCGCTGCAGCTGCAGGTGACGGAGCGCGAGGAGGTGCGCGGCCGCGAGCTCACTGGCCTCAAGGCGCTCTACGAGACCGAGCTGGCCGACGCGCGACGCGCGCTCGACGACACGGCCCGCGAGCGCGCCAAGCTGCAGATCGAGCTGGGCAAGTGCAAGGCGGAACACGACCAGCTGCTCCTCAAGTGAGTGCTAGCTGGCTGCCGCGTTAGCACCAAGGAGGGTCGGGGGCGCAGTCGCGGCGGCCAGCTCACCGGGTTGTGCCCTGGGGAGGGAGTGCAGAGGCCAGGATGCACGCGTCCTTCGGAAGGAACAGGGTCTCGGTCTCCGGAAAGAAAAGGAAAAAGAATCTAGAGTTCATAGCGGGGCAGGGGTCGCGGAGGGGGCTCGAACTGTAGCGATGGGGGCCGTGATGCCCATTTCTAGGTTTTGGATACCCGCTGGGACGTGATAAGTGCGCGCCTGGGACTGCTGAGAACGAGCGCCAGCTTTCGCACCTCGAACCCGGGGAGCCGGCGCGGAGAGGCGGCCCGCAGGCCCCAGGTGCAGGGAACTGGAGCGCGGACGCGCGCTCGAGTGCGCGCCCGGGTTTCCGGCCGGCGCGAGACAAAGCGTCTAGCGGATTTGTAGTGCCAGGATGGCCGGCCGGGGAGGACAGGCAGCCCGCCTCTAGAATGAATGAGCTTCGCGCGGGCAGAGGGAGGAAGGGGAGGGACCTTCCCGGAGCATCCGCGTCTCCTGGGGGTGGGTCCCACTTTGGCGCGCTCAGTCTTGGCCCTGTGACATTTTGCGAAGGTTCTACGCCTGCTTTGGGCGGGAGAGAGAGGCGGGGCTTGATCCGCGCGCCTCCAGCCCGCCTCAGGCAAGTTAGGTTTGCTAGCTGGTTAGCTTTCTCAGGGCAAAGGTGTCCTGTCTCAGCGGGGATGGTGCGAGCCCTCAGGTGGTTCTGCGCAGGGAAGGAAAGCCGGGTTTGTGCATGTTACTGCCACTGTTCTTCGAGTTGCGGTTCGCCTACCCCTCAGGCAGCGGCCCCCTCTCCCCAGCTTTTGCCGCCTCATAGTAGAGTCGGGCTTTCGGGTAGGGACCGTGCTTAGTACCCCTTAGTCGGCCATTGTGCAGATAGTAGACCAGGGCAGGTGACAGGGTGCTATGTAAATGCTGAGTGTTTGAGCGAAGGAGAGTTTGTAATTATTCACCTAAGCGAGTGTGAGTTTTCATTCCAGTGCACAAGGATACACTTGCAGACCTTTGCAGGCCTTATTTTGATTTTCTGATAAGCAAAATGGCCTGTCATCAGTAGGCAACAAGTGTTGATGTCATGCTTTAGAGATTTGCAAAATTTGGGTCTGGAATTCGTGCTCGCCATTAGCACGGCCAACTGAAATTTCTGGAGGTACCTTATTCTCACTTTGACACTCTTTGTCCCTGCTTCTTGGATTTACTAAGCCTTGGTTTCATCTTTTGAAATGAGCGGTAAGCTCACTCACACTGTTGTTTCCATGTTTCTCCAACTTTTTGCCACTGAATTCCTTCAAGTCTTAGATATCGTTGCTTGTAAGACTTGCCATTAGATTTGTACCACTAAGAAGATAAAAACACCAGGACCAACTGTGTAGGAACCATCCTGTTGGACCCATCATGATTTCATAGATATTAAAATGTCACACAGGGCCGGGCATGGTGGCTCACACCTGTAATCCCAGCACTTTGGGAGGCGAGGTGAGCGAATCACTTGAAATCAGGAGTTCGAGACCAGCCTAATTGGTGAAACCCCGTCTCTACTAAAAATACAAAAAATTAGCCAGGCGTGGTAGCACGCATCTGTAGTCCCAGCTACTCGGGAGGCTGAGGCAGGAGAATCGCTTGAACCCAGGAGACGGATGTTGCAGTGAGCCGGGATTGCGCGTTGCACCCCAGCCTGGCGACAGAGTGAGACCCTGTCTCAAAAAAAAAAAAAAATATATATATATATATATATATGTATGTATGTATGTGTGTGTATATATATATCTGGGCGTCGTGGTGGGCGCCTGTAATCCCAGCTACTGGGGAGGCTGAGGCAGGAGAATTGCTTGATATCCAGGAGGCAGAGGCTGCAGTGAGCCAGATGGTCCGCTGCACTCCAGCCTGGGTGACAGAGTGAGACTCTGTCTAAAAAAAAAATTCACACAGATCAATGATCTGTTGTGAACCAGTCACCGTTCTATGTTAGAGGGTACGAAGATTTTTTAAAAAAATGAAGTACTATTCTTTGTTGCTGAGAGTGTAGTGGGGGAGCTGTATCCCAGCAAGCAAATAAAGATTGTCTTTTGTGTGATGTGAAGCATTTTGATGCTGGCGCTTTTGTAATCTTTCCAGGAGTTATCCACAGGTTTTTCACACAGTAACAAGGCTGCCACCTGGCTGACACTAGTTGTAAATGTATGGATTCTAAAATGCATGCTGGTTTCAGTGGGGTTAAAAAATGAGAATAATGTGTATTAGAATCAATGAAATAATGTATGTGATACAGTTTAGGTAATAGCAGATGCTAAGGGAATAAAAATGAAGCAGAGTGAAGGGTTAGTGTGATTAAGGAAGGCCTGTCTGAGGGGTTGACAGTATCTATTCTCCCAGGGTAAGTAGTGTTCTGGGATTATATTTTTCTTAGGTCTCTGCTACTGTATGTATATTCCTATTGCCAGGATTAGGTGTACTCTTCTTTCCCCCTCAGCATACCATCATTTGCTCAAAACATGCCACGTTTTAGTTTGCTCCTCATTTGAATTATGACTTTTTTAATATGGATTTATTCCTCAGTAGCCTTTCGTTTTTCTTGTTGATTAAGAAAAATTTGCCCTCAGTGTGTTTGCAGACTTTTTGAAGATATCTAATCATAATATATATCACATGAATCTACTTTCTTCCCTAGAGTTCTCTTTGCTGAAGGTATGCTGTGTACTGATGTCCTGTAACTTTTTTTTTTTTTTTTTGAGCTGGAGTCTTGCTCTGTCGCCCAGGCTGGAGTGCAGTGGCGCAATCTCGGCTCACTGCAACCTCCGCCTCCTGGGTGCACACCATTCTCCTGCCTCAACCTCCCGAGTAGCTGGGACTGTAGGTGCTCGCCACTACGCCCGGTTAATTTTTTGTATTCTTTAGTAGAGACGGGGTTTCACCGTGTTAGCCAGGATGGTCTGGATCTCCTGACCTCGTAATCTGCCCGCCTCGGCCTCCTAAAGTGCTGGGATTACAGGCGTGAGCCACCGCGCCTGGCCGTCCTGTAACTTATTAAAGACAGCTTCCTGGCTGGGCACAGTGGCTCATGCCTATAAAGCACTTTGAGAGACCCAGACAGGTAGATCACCTGAAGTCAGGAGTTTGAGACTAGCCTGGCCAACATGGCAAGACCCCGTCTCTACTAAAAATACACAAATTAGCCGGGTGTGGTGGTGGACGCCTGCAATCCCAGTTACTCTGGAGGCTGAGGCAGGAGGCTTCGCTTGAACCAGGAAGGCGGAGGTTGCAGTGAGCTGAGATCACACCACTGCACTCCACCCTGGGTGTATTTTGCTTTTCCTTGGTTTCTTCATATTTTGTTGAAGAACATCCTTAAGTAATTTATTCGGAAAGGATGGCAGGAGGTAAACTTTCTGATTCCTGTATGTCTGAAAATAGCTTTGTTTAGTCTCATGCTTGATTGGCTGTTGGGCTAGGTATAGAATACTAGGTTAACATTTTTCCAGAACTTGAAAGTATTATTTTGCCCTATTGTCTTCTGGCATCCAGGGTTGTTAATGTGTTTCTTTCTTTTATTTCTTTTTTTTTTGTTTGAGACTGAGCTTGGCTCACTGCAACCTCCGCCTCCCAGGTTCAAGTGATGCTCCTGACCCAGCCTCCCAAGTAGCTGGGATTATAGGTGTGCACCACCACACCCAACTCATTTTGTATTTTTAGTAGAGACGGGATTTCACCGTGTTTGCCAGGCTGGTCTCAAACTCCTGACCTCAGGTGATCCACCCACCTCAGCTTCCCAAGGTGCTGAGATTACAGGTGTGAGCCACCATGCCTGGCCTATATTTAATTTTTTATTTGGAACCAGAGTGTTTGTAATTAAGTATAATCATCATTTAGGTAGATTTAGATTAAGAAAACAGCCTTGAGAGAATTATAGATTCCAAGTTGCTTAGTTTCTTTTTGGTTCCTCAGCACACAAAATACCTTAGAGGCAGAGCATGGAAATGCTTGGTCTGAAGAGAATTTGGCAATAGTTTCCATGCATGTGGTGTTTGAATCCATAGGAATACAGATCTCATATGCAAGGTACAGTTACTCTGATTCAGTCCAAGCCTAGTTATATTTTGCTGAAAGCTTTTTTGGGAGAACAGTTTCCAAGAATGATGATGAATGCCATCACTCAAAACTTTAAACAAAAAGTACAGAGAAATTGACTTGTTTCAGAATTTCACTGTTAACTATATGGGAAAAACAGATGTAACAGAAAGTTGTGTTTATATCAATCTTCAATAACTGGTTTTATGGATTCAGACATTTATTTTCCTTCAGTGATACAGGTCCCCTATCTTCTCTGTAAAACCCTGGGGGCCAGATGTGCTTTGGAAGTAAAAGCAATTCCAATTTAAGACGGTAATATGATGCACATACTGAATATGACACCCCCAGTGGAGTTTATAGAGTTAGGGTAGATAAGAGTTAGCACTCTATCATGAAACATTTCTGAGGGAGAGATATTGTCACGGCAGGTGGAGAAAGACAGATTGAAAATAGACCTGGTTTCAGGTCAGGTTTTGCCACTAAATGTGTTAACAAAATTTTAGGTTTTCAAACTCTGAAAGTACAGATAAAAGACTGTGGATTTTTGTTTGTTTGTATGTATGTATGTATGTATGTATGTATGTATGTATTTATTTATTTATTTATTGAGACAGAGTCTTGCTCTCTTGTCCAGGCTGGAGTGCAGCTCACGATCTCAGCTCACTGCAACCTCCATCTCCCTGGTTTAAGCAATTTGCCTGCCTCAGCCTCATGGTTAGCTGGGATTACAGGCACCCGCCACCACGCCTGGCTAATTTTTGTATGTTTAGGAGAGATGAAGTTTCGCCATGTTGACAAGGCTGGTTTCGAACTCCAGAGATCAGGTGATCCACCCATCTCGGTCTTCCACCATGCTGAGATTACAGGCATGAACCACCTTACCCCACCAGTACTTTTAAGTCCTTTAGCCTGTATTTCCTCATCTGTGTAATTATGATATAAATAGTAGTTTTCTGAATCTCAGGGAGAGTTAAGAAATTTAGGCCTTTTTCTGGCTTGTTATTAGTTCAAATTATGCAGCATACTGATGTAAATCTGATAAACTATTTTTTAATATTTTTTAATGAAGAAGGGGTTGGGAGTTTATCCTATATTTTATATATTTACTCTGTTGGCTTTCTACATATTTTGGTCATTCATAGAAGGAACTTTAGGAAATGCCCGTAGGTGAAACAAAATCTTCAGGGTTGTTTTAACACTCATGTACTTTGGTTTTCATACCTAAAATAATAAAAAATGCTAATTTTTTTTTTTTTTTTTTGAGATGGAGTCTCACTCTGTCAACCAGGCTGGAGTGCAGTGGCACAATCTCAGCTCACTGCAACCTCCGCCTCTTGGGTTCAGGCAATTCTTCTGCCTGAGCCTGCAAGTAGCTGGGATTACAGGCACCTGCCACCATGCCCAGCTAATTTTTGTATTTTTAGTAGAGACAGGGTTTCACCATGTTGTCCAGGAAGGTCTCCATCTCTTGACCTTGTGATCTGCCCGCCTCTGCCTCCCAAAGTGCTGGGATTACAGGCGCGAGCCACTGTGCCCAGTCAAAAACATGCTAATCTTTTTTAGGAGCGTTTTCTTTGTACATAGGATGATTAATTGAAAAACAAGGACCTTTGCCGGGCGCCTTGGCTCACACCTGTAATCCCAGTACTTTGGGAGGCTGAGGCGGGCAGATCACAAGGTCAGGAGTTCGAGACCAGCCTGACCAACACAGTGAAACTCCATCTCTACTAAAAATACAAAAATCCGCTGGGCGTGGTGGTGCACGCCTGTAATCCCAGCTACTCAGGAGGCTGAGGCGGGAGAATCTCTTGAACCCAGCAGGCGGAGGTTGTAGTGAGCCGAGATTGCACCACTGCACTCTACCCTGGGCGACAGAGTGAGACTCTGTCTCAAAAACAAAAACAAACAAACAAAAAAACCACAAAAAACAAACCTTCATCATCCTGTGTATTACCATATCTTTTTTTAATGTACTGATTTTGCCCTGTTTGAAGCAGATTGACAGTATACACCCTAGCCTTAATATGAGTTATCAAACTTTTATATTTTTATAACTCTTAAAATATAAGAGTTATAAAACTAGTTAAACTGCTTTTTATAGTTCTTTTATAACAGTTATGTTAAATGTTACTTTAATTTTCAAGGGAACACTTGGAAGGACCAAACCCCTAAAACTGATTTAAAAGTCTATGAAGCAGGTTCCAAATAATTAAACTGTCATGACATTTCCTTCCCATGCTTTCAAAAGATGTTTGATAAAGCAAGATCTTTTGGAGTTGTTTATTTAAGTTAGGGGATGAGACTAGGTAATATTTTGCATACCCAGATTCAAGGAAGTAAACAGGCGGAATGAAAGATAAAGCACTATTAAAATATGATGGGTCTTTTCTTTTTCCTGTCTTTACACAGTTGCTGGTTATATTTATTCTTTCATTTGTATAGATGGTGTCACCTCTGATATGTCTGAGTTAGAAATTCTTTAGACTTTTTTTTTTATACCATTAGTGTAAGTCTCTTTCATGTACAAATGTTGAGAATGAGCCTCAGGTATCAGTTGAGTAATGGGACCCTGTATAGCTGAAGTTCCCAATTATTTTTAGGATCAGAGAAGTTTTTAAAATCAGTTTTAAACCCTTTTTACAGTGTAACTCTTTGATAAGGAGATTGTGCTTTGGCTGTCATTTGAATTTCTTTTTTTTTTTTTTTTTTGAGACGGAGTTTCGCTCTCGTTGCCCAGGCTGGAGTGCAATGGTGCGATCTTGGCTCACTGCAACCTCTGTCTCCCGGGTTCAAGCAATTCTCCTGCCTCAGCCTCCCAAATATCTGGAATTATAGGCACCTGCCACCATGCCCAGCTAATTTTTTAATTTTTATTTTTAGTAGAAACGGGGTTTCACCGTGTTGACCAGGGTCATCTCTATCTCCTGACCTTGTGATCCGCCCACATTGGCTTCCCAAAGTGCTGGGATTACAGGTGTGAGCCACCGTGCCCGGCCTAAAAATTATTATTATTATTATTTTTAATAGACTGAGTCTTGCTGTGTCGCCAGGCTGGAGTGCAGTGGCACAATCTCAGCTCACTACAGCCTCCGCCTCCCGTGTTCAAACAATTCTCCTGCCTCAGCCTCCTGATTAGCTGGGACTACAGACACATGCCACCATGCTGGCTAATTTTTTTTTCTTGTTTTTTTTTTTTTTTTTTTTTTTTGTATTTTAGTAGAAACGAGGTTTCACCATGTTGCCTAGGCTTGTCTAGAACTCCTGAGCTCAGGCAATCTGCCCACCTTGGTCTCCCAAAGTGCTAGGATTACAGGCGTGAGCCAGGGCGCCAGGCCAAAAATTAAAATTTTTACACAGGAAATGTATATTTATCATAGGAAAGGAGAAAACACAAACACCAAGAAGAAAATTAAAAATCACCCTTAGGTTGGGCCCGGTGGCTCATGCTTGTAATCCCAGCACTTTGGGAGGCCGAGGTGGGCGGATCACCTGAGGTCAGGAGTTCAAGACCAGCCTGGCCAACATGGCGAAACCCTATATCTACTAAAAATAAAAAAATTAACCAGGAATGGTGGTGGGCATCTGTAATCCCGGCTACTCAGGAGGCTGAGGCAGGAGAACTGCTTGAACCCGGGAGGCAGAGGTTGCGGTGAGCCAAGATTGCTACACTGTACTCCAGCCTGAGTGACAAAGCAAGACTCCCTTTTGGGGTGTGGGGGAAAAGATGCAGGAAAAAAAGCTGATATTTATTTTGTGCCAATTCTGTTTGCCAGGCATTACAGTAGATGCTTTATAGACATTGTCTTTTTTTTTTTTTTTTTTTGAGACGGAGTCTGCCTCTGTCACCCAGCCTGGAGTGCTGGAGTGCAGTGGCGCGATCTGGGCTCACTGCAAGCTCTGCCTCCTGGGTTCACGCCATTCTCCTGCCTTAGCCTCCCGAGTAGCTGGGACTACAGGCACCCGCCACTATGCCCAGCTAAGTTTTTGTAATTTTCAGTAGAGACGGGGTTTCACTGTGTTAGCCAGGATGGTCTCGATCTCCTGACCTCGTGATCCGCCTGCCTCAGCCTCCCAGAGTGCTGGGATTACAGGCGTGAGCCACTGCACCCGGCCAGACATTATCTTTTAAGCTTATGATAACTGCTGATGAGTGAGGAAACTTCAGGCTCAGAGAGGTTAAATATTTTGCCTGGGATTACTTAGTAGAGTAATGGAAGCTGGAAAGGATGGTAGCCTGACTTCTAGCATTGTGATAGGGTTTTCACATACATAACCTTATTTCATCCGTACAACAGTGTACTACAGGTATTACTCTAGTTTACCGACGTGAAGCAGGCTCACAGAGCATCATTATCTATGGTTGGTACTTGAAGTCTCAGATAGGATAGTTGATTTTCAGATCCCTTTGGGTGCTACTTTTGGAAATGCTATTAGTTGCATGTTTTTCACGTTGATAGTAGCCTTCAAGGAAGGTAATTTTGGATTTGTCAGAAGGGTAGTTGTCAGTAGTTGCAACAGCTGTTTGAAATACTGAGGGCTTCATTTGCTAAAGAAAGGTGAAGATGAATTACTGAAAGAGATCGCTTTTATCTTTTTTCTCTTCTTAAAAAGCTACTTTCCCACTTTATTCCATGCCTTAATAATTTAAAAGAAATTAAAACCTCTAAATAAATATTTAATACTCATGACAGAGTGTTCTTTCATTTTTTATTCAAGACACATTTTTGTGGAACAGGTACTATATGCCAGGTCTTGAATCAGATGCTGGGAATAGATGGGATACTCAGTCCCCATTATCAAGTTACTTACAGTCTAGTGGGGAAGACAGAAAACCAACACTACAGGATTGTGCTACTGTAAGTGCGGTATACTAATAAAATATATCAAGTTCTATGACACCAGTATCCAGGTGTTGCTGTGGAGAAACAAGAACTGCTACCTAAGGCAGGCTAGCAGCCTTGTGAAATTTTGAAAGACATACCAGGGGAATCTGAGCTAAGTATTGGGAGGTAAGTAGGCGTTTGCTTCTAAATGGAAAATGTTAGGAGAGTGAGTTGTCCTGAATGTCAAATAATTCATATAACTGGAGCCATATATATGTGTGTGTATGTATATATACATATACAGATATCTATATAGGTATAGATTTTTTTTTTTTTTTTGGAGACGGAGTTTCACTCCTGTTGCCCAGGCTGGAGTGCAATGGTATGGTCTCGGCTCACTGCAACCTCTACCTCCTGGGTTCAAGTGATTGTTTTGCCTCAGCCTCCCAAGTAACTGGGATTACAGGCACCCGCCACCACACCCGGCTAATTTTTGTATTTTTAGTAGAGACGGGGTTTCAGTATGTTTGCCAGACTGGTCGTGAACTCCTGACCTCAGGTGATCCACCCACTTCGGAGTGCTGGAGTGCTGGAGTGCAGTGGCGCAGTCTCAGCTCACTGTAAGCTCTGCCTCCCGGGTTCATGCCATTCTCCTGCCTCAGCCTCCCGAGTAGCTGGGACTACAGGCACACGCCACTACGCCCAGCCCCACTAATCCCAAAGTGCTGGGATTACAGGTGTGAGCCACTGCACCTGGCCTACTGGAGCTATATATATATATGTAATATATGGGGTGGGGAAGGGGATTGCATTTTAAGTAATGAGTAGACCCAAGATTTTAAGGCAGAATTGTGACATGATCATTCTGGCTATGCTGTGGAGGGAAAAAAAGAGGAGAGGTACAAACAGTAGTAAGAACACTTGGGGAGTAACAAGGCAGCCCTTGAACTGAGGCAGGTGGAAGAAAGGAGAGAAGGTGGATTTAAGAGCTACTGAACATAAGGGACTAGGGAGAAGAGTCTAGGGCGACTGCTTCCATGCTTGGGTGCCTGGGTAGACAATATTGCTCTTAACCGAAATTGGTGGAGAAGGAACAGGTTTGGAGGACTCTAAATCAGTGAATTAGTGGTGTTTGCCAGACTTTAGGTAGCAATGTCAGTTGGCAATTTGAAGTACTCAAGAGATATGGAAAACACGTGCATATGAGGACTGGGTAGAGAAAGGAAAACCCACAGTGGGGATGATAAGTAATAGAGAGGTGAGGCCGGGCGTGGTGGCTCATGTCTGTAATCCCAGCACTTTGGGAGGTTGAGCGTTTGGATCACTTGAGGCCAGGAGTTTGAGACCAGCCTGGGCAACATGGGGAAACCCTGTCTCTACTAAAAATACATAAATTAGCCAGGCGTCGTAGCACATGCCTTTAATCTCAACTATTGTGGAGGCTGAGGTAGGAGAATCACTTGAACCTGGGAGGCAGAGGTTGCAGTGGGAGGAGGTTGCAGTGAGCTGAGATTGTGCCTCTGCACTCCAGCCTGGGTGACAGAGGGACACTTCGTCTTAAAAGGTGAGAAAAGAGAGTTGAGTCATGGAACAAGAGTTTTTTGTTTGATGAAGCCTAAAAATCATCCGTTGTCATTGGTGTCTTTGGTGCCGTAGGTGATTGTTGACTGAGAGGAGAGCCTTTGGTTAATAGAGGAAACCCCTGGCCATAATTAAAGGGAGAGTGAGAGGAAAAAGATTATGAGTTTAGAACACTTATTCAAGAATGTTGGCAGTGAAGGGAAGGATACATGGGTTTTTTTGTTTGTTTGTTTGCTTTTTGAGACAAGGTCTCGTTCTGTGGCCCGTGCTGGATTGCAGCGGTGCATGGTTCACTATAACCTGGACTTCCCAGGCTCAAGTGATCCTCCCACCTCAGCCTCTGGAGTTGCTGGGACTACAGGCACACGCCACCACGCCTGGCTAATTTTTTGTGGGGAGAGGGTTTTGCCATGTTTCCCAGGCTGGTCTTGAACTTTGAGCTCAAGCAATCCGCCTGCCTTGGCCTCTCAAAGTGTTGGGATTACAGGTGTGAGCCACCATGTCTGGCAGGAAGGAGGCATTCTTAAGGGTCAATTTAAACTAGATTCTTACTCAGTGTTTATGTAACAAAACACTGGACAGGGGACCAGAACTCTTATCCCTCTAAGATTCTGTACTAAAATGTGATCATTTCACCCCCTTTGGTTAAAACAGTAGCTTCTAGGGTAAAGACTAAGACCCTACTAATAGTAGGGTGACCATACAATTTAGTATCTAAATTGGGATACTTTTGTGTGTGAAAGAGGGAGCTGTTAATAATTATGCAGTAACAGCTCGCATAAACGGAACTTGTCCTGGGCAATCTGGGACATATTTGCCCAGGTTATCCTACTTAAAAGTTCTTTCCCTGCATGGGCTGGCCCCAGTCTGACCCTCCAGCTTCATCTCATACCACAGTTGAACTTGTTTACACCTCTTTAGCCATGAAATCCTTTATTCAGTCCCTTTTACTGTGCTCCTCTTAAAATAGGGCCTTTGCATTTGGGGTTTCCTTTGGATATTTTTTTTTTTTTTTGAGAGTGAGTATTGGCTGTGTCTCCTTGGCTGGTGTTCAGTGGTGTGACCTTGGCTCACTGTAACCTCCGCCTTCCAGGTTCAAGTGATTCTCCTGCCTTAGCCTCCTGAGTCGCTGGGATTACAGGCACCTGTACTACACCCAGCTAATTTTTTTTTGTATTTTTAGTAGAGATGGGGTTTCACCATGCTGGCCAGGACTGGTCTTGAACTCTTGACCTCAAGTAATCCATCTGCCTTGGCCTCCCAAAGTGCTGGGATTACAGGCATGAGCCATCGCATCCGGCCTCCTTTGTTTGGATTTCCGTCATCATTGGGTTACTTATCCCTCAGGTTTCCTCTCAATATTCATTTCTTTAGAGATGTCTTCCCTGACTTCCCTGATTCAGAGTTTTCTAATATGTATGTACCTTGGGAAAAAAACCAAAACCTATAACTTTCTAGCAGTGGTGTGTGTGTGTGTGTGTGTGTGTGTGTGTGTTTGTGTACACATAATTTAAGGACTCAAAAGAGTTCTCCAAGACTGCTCATGAGAAGAATTACTTTCAGCTATTTTCAGTGCTCCTTTGCTATTTATTCTTGTATCTAGATGATAGTGCGACAGTGTTGACTTTGTACTATGGACAACAAGGAATTGAGCTCTTTTATTCTATTGTCTTCATAACACATTTTTCTTATCCTCCCATAGTCATATATCACATTTTAGTTTAGGTCAGTGTTTGGTATCTAAAGTATTGATTCAGTGTGTTCTGACACAAATATTTCTATAATTAGCTCATATGTGACAGGTAAATAGAGAGATGATATTATTGTAATTGGAAGTTGTATTGCATTATATGTGCCTTGTCCTAGTAAATCCTAGTAAAGGTGAGCCAGAATAGCTAGAGTATAGTATTAATCTTCAGAAGGAAAGACGATCCTCAGCTCTGCTTTCACCTCTGTTTTAAGAAAATTAAAAGTGAGTGCCCGTGCCCAGGGTTCTCTCCCCCAGAGAGGTGCACCTCTAGCTTTGCTTTTGTAGCCAGTCTTATTCTTGTGTTCAGAGCTCTGTTTCTCTATTGTCTAAATTTTTCCAAACCAGCATTTCCACTCTGTTGTTTTTGTGCGTTTTATTTTTTATTTTATTTTATTTTGAGCCGGAGTCTTGCTCTGTCACCCAGGCTGGAGTGCAGTGGCGTAATCTTGGCTTACTGCAACTTCCACCTCCCGGGTTCAAGCGATTCTCTGGCCTCAGCTTCCTGAGTAACTGGGATTACAGGCATGCGCCACCATGCCCGGCTAATTTTGTATTTTTAGTAGAGACGGGGTTTCACCATGTTGGCCAGGCTGGTCTGGAACTCCTGACCTCAAGGGATCCACCTGGCTCGGCCTCCCAAAGTGCTGGGATTACAGGTGTGAGGCACCGTGCCCGGCCTTTTTTTGTGCATTTAAAAACATCTTTTGACGCAGCTCTAGCCACACTAAACTGACTGCCTGGGCTGTCCAGATTACCTCCTGGGATGCTAATTCTTTTTTTTTTTTTTTTAGCAGAGATGGGGTTTCTCCGTGTTGGTCAGGCTGGTCTCGAACTCCTGACCTCAGGTGATCCACCCACCTTGGTCCCCCAAAGTGCTGGGATTACAGGCGTGAGCCACCGCGCCCGGCCGAGATACTAATTCTTTATGTTATTGCTGGTGCTCTTGTTTCAGAGTGCATAGGTTTTGAGTGGTCTATTTATTCCAACATTATTTTTTCTACTTGCTCTGTTATTTTTATTTTTATTTTATTTTATTTATTTTTGAAACGGAGTTTCGCCCTTGTTGCCCAGGCTGGAGTGCAATGGCGCAATCTTGGCTTACCGCAACCTCTACCTTCGGGGTTCAAGCGATTCTCCTGCCTCAGCCTCCCGAGTAGCTGGGATTACAGGCATGTGCCATCACGCACTGCAAATTTTTGTATTTTTAGTAGAGGTGGGTTTTGCCATGTTGGCCAGGCTGATCTCGAACTCCTGACCTCACATGATCTGCCTGCCTCAGCCTCCCAAAGTGTTGGGATTACAGATGTGAGCCATCACATCTGGTCTGCTGTGTTATTTTTAATCTGTACAGAATGCAAGAGTTGTCAGAAGCACATATGTTATAGCAGAAATACTTATAAATACAGTCCCCAGCAAAACTCAGTCATATACTGTGATTAGTTTTCCTTCCCTATCACACCTTTTGATCACCTGTAAAAGTAGTGTTTTTTCCCACTTTTTTTTTTGTATAATTATATAGCGTCTATGACAGTTGTTAAAACATCAAATCATTTAGGATCATTTTTTAAATTAATTTTATCTCATTAAATAAAGAATTACCTTTGGATACCTTGTGTTTTTTTCCAGTCTAGTTGTATTGTATAAGCATTGATAGTTTGGGTATAGAATTCTAGGTGATAAATGCTATTTTCTTAGACTTTTGAAGGCATGTTTTGGCCAAGGCGGGTGAATCACCTGAGGTCAGGAGTTCATGGTGAAAGAGAGAGAGAGAGAGAGAAGAGAGAAAGAAAATGAAGCCATGTTCTTTAGTTTTCTAGCTCTCATTGGCTACAGAAGTAATGATGAGTGAAAAATTTAAAAGCTTGTAGGATCTTCTTTTGGTCCAGTTCTAAAATTTCACAGGGATGGCCGGGCGCGGTGGCTCACGCCTGTAATCCCAGCACTCTGGGAGGCTGAGGCGGGCGGATCACAAGGTCAGGAGATCGAGACCACGGTGAAACCCCGTCTCTACTAAAAATACAAAAAATTAGCCGGGCGCGGTTGTGGGCGCCTGTAGTCCCAGCTACTCGGGAGGCTGAGGCAAGAGAATGGCGTGAACCCGGGAGGCGGAGCTTGCAGTGAGCCGAGATCGCGCCACTGCACTCCAGCCTGGGCGACAGAGCGAGACTCCGTCTCAAAAAAAAAAAAAAAACAAAATAAAATAAAATAAAATTTCACAGGGATGTTCCTTGTAGATCTCTTTTCATCCATTGTGTTGATCATCTGATTGAATTCTTTTGATCTTGAAATTTATGTCCTTCAGTTGTTGGAAATTTTCTTGAATTATTTCCTTCTTTTTTATTACCATATGAAACTCCTGTTACTCAAATGTTGGATCTCTTACCAAATCCTTTGGTTTTCCCTTGTTTAAAAAATATTTTTTCTCTACTAAGAGATGTTCTCAATTTTGTTTTCCAATTTTTGCTATTGTATTTTAAATTTCTAATAGCTTCTTTTTATTCTCTTTCTCTCTCTCTCTTTATTTAAAGATAGGGTGTTACCCTTGCCCAGGCTGGAGTGCAGTGGCATGATCTTGGCTCACTGCAGCCTCAACCTCCTAGGCTCAAGTGATCCTCTCACCTCAGCCTCTGGAGTAGTTGGGACTAAAGGTGTGTGCCACTACACCCAGCTAATTTTTTGATTTTTTTCACAGAGACAAGGTCTTACTATGTTGCTGGTCTCAAACTCCTGAGCTCAAGTAGTCCTTCTGCCTCAGCCTCCCAAAGTGTTGGGATTACAGGTGTGAACCATCGTGCCTAGCCTTTTTTATTCCCTTGATGTCTCTTTTTTTGTTTTTGAGTCTGGGTCTTGCTCTGTTGCCCGGGCTGGAGTGCAGTGGCGCGATCTCGGCTCACTGCAACCTCTGCCTCTGCGTTCAGGTGATTCTCATGCCCCCCAGCCTCCCAAGCAGCTGGGATTACAGGTGCCCGCCATGACACCAGGCTGATTTTCGTATTTTTAGTAGACACGGGGTTTCGCCATGTTGGTCAGGCTGGTCTCGAACTCCTGACCTCAAGTGATCCGCCTATCGCTGCCTCCCAAAGTGCTGGGTTAACAGGTGTGAGCCACTGCACCTAGCCTATTCTCTTGATAGCTCTATAGCATTGTTTTTGTCTAAATTTGATGGATTTGGTACTTTTTTTTTTTTTTTTTGAGATGGAGTCTTACTCTGTCGCCCAAACTGGAGTACAGTGGCATGATCCCAGCTCACTGCAACCTCCACCTCCTGTGTTTAAGCGATTCTCCTGCCTCAGCCTCCTGAGTAGCTGGGATTACAGACACATGCCATTACGCCTGGCTAACTTTTGTATTTTTAGTAGAGATGGGGTTTTGCCATGTTGACCAGGCTGGTCTTGAACTCCTGACCTCAGGTGATTCGCCTGCCTTCCAAAGTGCTGGGATTACAGGCGTGAGCCACTGTGCCTGGTGAATTTGATACTTTCTCTTATTCTTGCAGAAGTCTTCATTGTCCTTCATAGCCCGTCTTTGCTAAGTTAATTTCTTTTTCTGTTCAGGTCTTTGTGTCATCACTCAGTGCAGGGAACAGAAAGCACTAGGGTTTTTTTTTTTTTTTTAAAGTTGGAGTTTCACTCTTGTTGCCCAGGCTGGAGTGCAACAGCGCAATCTCAGCTCACCGCAACCTCCACTTCCCAGGTTCAAGCGATTCTCCTGTCTCAGCCTCCCTGGTAGCTGGAATTACAGGCATGTGTCACCATACCCAGCCAATTTTGTATTTTTGATAGAGATGGGGTTTCTCCATGTTGGTCAGGCTGGTCTCAAACTCCTGACCTCAGGTGATGCACCCGCCTTGGCCTCCCAAAGTGCTGAGATTACAGGCATGAGCCACTGCGCCTGGCAACACTTGGGAATTTTAAGCAGAAAGGGAAACAATGTGAGATTTAGGTGCTTAGAAACGATTTTTAGAGAGGCTAGGGGAGCAGTAATGATGCTCAGAACATTGTTGTAGAACTGACCTTCTTTGGGAGCTTTTATGTGTGAGGCCACCAATGGAACCACTGAACTGTTTTAAAAACAGTATATAGCTACTATTCAGGACCAGGAAGCTGCCACTTCTATTGCTTTAGGAGTAGCTGCCTTATAACACCCAGCAAACTGGAGAATGGATATTGGAACACTGTTTCAGAAATATTTTACACCCAGGTCAGTGCCTAGCACATTGTAGATGAGTGACAAAGGTAGTGGTTATTGGTTTTTCTTTTTCTTTTTAAATGAATCAGTCATTTTAATTAAGACTTAATCTGTAAGAGTCTGCTCCACACTCCTGTGCCTGTTTATGTTACAGTGAATTTTTTGTTTGTTTGTTTCAAAGAAGTGATTTTGTGGTCCAGTTTCAATCTCATTTAGCATTTTTCCTAATTTTACCTGCGTTTCAGCTAGGGTTTGCCTGAGTCTGATTAGGTTGTTGCTAATTCATTGACAGATTAGTTTATTCAGTGAGTAGCAGAATGTCATTGACACTGGAAACTATCCTTTGCAGCTTTGAGTTTATGCAAAAGCATCTTAGTCTTTTTGCATATGCCAGAGGAGACCCTTGTTGATAGAAATTGTCATCACAAGACCGGGCATGGTGACTCACGCCTATAATCCTAGCACTTTGGGAGGCTGAGACGGGCAGATCACCTGAAGTCAGGGGTTCAAGACCAGCCTGGCCACCATGGTGAAACCCCATCTCTACTAAAAATACCAAAAATTAGCCAGGTGTAGTGGCGGGCGCCTGTAATCCCAGTTACTCAGGAGGCTGAGACAGCAGAATCACTGGAACCCAGGAGGCGGAGGTTGCAGTTAGCTGAGATCGCACCATTGCACTGTGGCCTGGGCAACAGGAGTGAAACTCCATCTCGAGAGAGAGAAAGAGAGGAAGGGAAGGAGGAAGGGAGGGAGGGAAAAGGAAAGAGAAAAGAAGAAAAGAGGCCGGGCGCGGTGGCTCAAGCCTGTAATCCCAGCACTTTGGGAGGCCGAGACGGGCGGATCACGAGGTCAGGAGATCGAGACCATCCTGGCTGACATGGTGAAACCCTGTCTCTACTTTAAAAATACAAAAAACTAGCCGGGCGAGGTGGCGGGCGCCTATAGTCCCAGCTACTCGGGAGGCTGAGGCGTGAACCCGGGAGGCGGAGAATGGCGTGAACCCGGGAGGCGGAGCTTGCAGTGAGCTGAGATCCGGCCACTGCACTCCAGCCTGGGCGGCAGAGCGAGACTCTGTCTCAACAAAAAAAAAAAAAAAAAAAAGAAAAGAGAAAGAAATTGTGATCATAAGACCTTCTAGTTTTTGTGTAATTTTTTAATGTTTTAATTTTTAATTTTTATTTTTTGAGATGGAATCTCGCTTTGTTGCCCAGGCTGGAGCGCAATGGAGTGATCTTGACTCACTGCTACCTCTATCTCCCGGGTTCAAGCGATTCTCCTGCCTCAGCCTCCCTAGTAGCTGGGATTACAGGCATGAGCCGCCTGTAATGCCCAGCTAATTTTTGTGTTTTTAGTAGAGATGGGGTTTCACCATGTTGACCAGGCTGGTCTCTAACTCCTGACCTTAGGTGATCTGCCCGCCTTGGCCCCCTAAAGTGCTGGGATTACAGGAAAGAACCACCGTACCTGGCCGAGTTTTTGTATATTAAGTTATATTTGTTTTAATTTTGGGGAAGTTCATTACTTTTCCTTAGGAAAAATACTGTAGATCACATCCTTTTTCCCTTTGGAAGGGAAGTTAACATGAGGACAGTGTTGAAGCTGATGAGTGACTGTTGGAGCAAATGCGTGCTTGACATGTAGTTTGAGCCTGTTATGAAATAAAATTACCAAGTTTTAGGACAAGGTTTTTATGTGGGCATATTTTACTTTAAATTGAAAATAAGGTTTATTTTTTCTCTAAAGGTCTGGAGCATGGCTAGATAATAAAAGACATGGCATATCGATGCTGAGCTCTGGGTGTGAAGAGATCCCCAGACACGGATTTGTGTGATAGTCACTTGAATACTGCACTATAGTGGTGTTGAGTTGCTACCAGACAGCTGTTCAGAAGAACCTTACAGTATATGAAAGCAGGAACAGAGCCTAGCCAGCTGGGCTAATTGGCTTGGCTCTCTATATACAGTGGGTCTGTTTTAAGGGATTTAAAAATCCTTGTTTTGTGGCTTTGATTAGAAATAACAGTTTTGTATAGAATGATTTCTGTTAGCTGATTACACTTAAGAAACTAAATGGCTTTTCTCTTTCATCTCCTATAATATATTTGTTTTTCTGAATAAGCGTGGGCCTGAAGTGAAATGTTAGGGATAGGTACTGATGCACACTGACCGAGAGAATGTCAACAGGTGGGCAATAATTTGCCATTACCCAAATTAATTAAAACTATTCTGTAATGAGCTTCAGATTATGTTGTATTTGTCCCTGCAAGTTTACTTATTGATTTGTTTCACACTAATTCTTTGTTCCCTGTTTAAGTGTACAGTCTTATTTTTTCAAGTGTTTATGATTGGAATATGCTTACTAATTCCCTTTCCTTTTTTTTTTTTTTTTTTTTTTTTTTAAAGATAAGGATCTTGCTCTGTTGCCCAGAGCGATAGTGGCTGGAGTGCAGTGGCACGACCATAGCTCACTGCAGCCTTAACCTCCCTGGCCCAAGCAATCTTCCCATCTCAATCTCTCTAGTATCTGGGACTACAGCCGCAGGCCACTACACCCAGCTAATTTTTGTATTCTTTGTAAAAGTGGTGTTTCACCATGTTGCCCGGGGTGGCCTCGAAGTCCTGGACTCAAGCATTCTGTCCATTTTGGCCTCCAAAAGTGCTAGGATTACAGCCATGAACCACCGGGCCTGGTCCCCTATTTCATTTTCAAGTAGTTATTGTTACTGCAGGCCTGGAATGACTTTCTGCATGTTATGTGTATGGTATGAGTTTTAGAGATTATAGAAGCATCCGTTATTAATATTTTTTTCTTCTTGGAAGAGACATGATATTTTATATAGGATGAAAAAAGAGAAGTTATGTGTGTCTGTGTGTGTGATTTTTTTTCCTTCCTGGGAAAGACATGATACATTTTACATAGGATGAAAAAAGAGAAGTTGTGTGTGTGTGTGCGCGTGCACTTGTGACATTTACCAAAAAAATCATTATCTGAATTTTCTGTGTAGAAGATGTAGGAATAATAAGTCATGGGCCTTGCCCTGAAAGGGTTTTCAATCTCTTGAGGTAGCTCAGCACGTCCTCAAGTAAGGGATTTGTATGATCAATACACTGTAAGTGCTGTATATGCAAGAGGTAGAGATAGTAGTCAATTCTTCTCTCTTTATTAGCCACTTTATGAAGTGTTGATTTTTTCACTGTTAATATTGTGGCCTAAGGAGGAAGAGGAAAAACATATGAATGCAGAAGAATTCGTTTGTGGAGTTAAAGGGCTCACAATGTAAGGACAGCTGCAAGAACTGTCTGCCCTGAGCTCCCAATGCAGGTAGCCTCACAAGTCCCTTTTCATCAGTTTACTTCAGCATCTGCAAGATAAGCCTTTATGCCACCTAGACAGCTGCACACATGTGTGGTGACATGGCCTAGTGCCTAACCCTGAGCAGTAAAGATACTGAGGGTCCAGAAGAAGGAAGGGAAAAATGAACAATGCACTTAGCTGGGACCCTGTCTTATTTATTTATCTTTCTGTTCCTGGTAGTACATAGTAGATACTCAGTAATGTCTGCTGAATTAAGTAAATATATCTCAAAATTAAGGACCTGGGCTGAGCCTCTCCCTCCGTCCCTAAACTCCTGTGCACTTGTGTATAAGAGTGCATATAAATGCCACTGTACGTTTGTGTGGGTTAGAAAAAGCAAAAGTGTGTTCATAACCTCCTATGAGAAGAGACTATAAATTACTTTGCACCAAGGACGGTAGCTGACTCTTGAGTTCTCTTCAGTGCCTGGTACAATGCCTGCCGCCCACCTGCTTGTGAAGGCTGTGGTGGCTTGTACAGGCATTGCAGGGCAGATCTAGATTGACTGTTTGGGTCTCAGAATAACCTTGGTCCTCTATAACAGAGGCTGAGTACTTATCTTTCCATGAGTTGTTACACTAAAGTAAAATTGTAAGTACTGCTTTTCTGTGGTTTGCTGCTTTCATTTTTTAACACAGAAATTTTATTGAGTATCCCCACCCTATACCAGACATTGTCAAGCACTGAGGATCTGAAGGTAATCTCATTTTACCCACATTCCAGTGTAGGAGACAGACTTGGAATCTTAAATCTTAAAAAGATGTATGTACCATGCACCATATGAGAATGACGCACAAAGTGCTGTGGAGCCCAGAAAGGTAAATGACTTTTTTCTGCTAGGAGAGGTAAAGCAGGGGAGCATTACAGAGGAAGGATGACATTTGTTGCATCCTTGGTCTTAGTTTTGAATGGCAGTTGCTTAGGAATTAGATGGAGTTAGGAGTGGGAATAGATGGCATGGAGCAGGGGAGAGTGAAGTCCCAGGCTCAGAAGGTCTTTAGCACTTAGACCTGAAGGGCTTTGTAGGGGGACATGCCATGCCAAGGAGCTTGAATATTGCTTGATGGTCAGGAGTTTTCAAACTGTTTTGCAGAAAACTAGGACTGTTGGGATGGGGATTGATGGGATACTGGACCCTACACTGTATCTTCTTCTTCTTCTTTTTTTTTTTTTTTTTGAGATGGAGTTTCACTCTTGTTGCTCAAGCTGGAGTGCAATGGCACAATCTCGGTTCACCACAACCTCTGCCTCCCAGGTTCAAGCAATTCTCCTGCCTCAGCCTCCGGAGTAGCCGGGATTACAGGCATGTGCCATCATGCCTGGCTAATTTTTTATTTTTAGTAGAGACAGGATTTCTCCATGTTGGTCAGGCTGGTCTCAAACTCCTGACCTCAGGTGATCTGCCCGCCTCAGCCTCCCAAAGTGTTGGGATTACAGGTGTGAGCCACTGCAGCTAGCCTATATATATAATATATATATATGTAAAATATATATATATTGTGTATATATATATATTTTTTTTTTTTTGGAGATAGGGCCTCACTCTCTCACCAAGGCTGGAGTGCAGTGGCACAATCAGGGCTCACTGCAGCCTCGACCTCCTGGGATCAAGTGATTCTCCCGCCTCAGCCCCTCTAGTAGCTGGGACTACAGACATGTGCTACCATGTCTGGCTATTTTTTTTTATTTTTAGTATAGATGGGGTCTCACCATGTTGCCCAGGCTAGTCTCCCTTCCAAAGTGCTGGGATTATAGACGTGAGCCACGGCACTTTGCCAGGAAATAATTTATAACAGAACAATTTATATTTTCATGGAACAGTGTTTTACTTGATTAAGAACTTGACATAAAATGAACAGTGGAAGCATTAGTCTTGACTGAAATTAAAGCTCCTATGAAATTTCCACTGGCATCATTGGGTGGCCCTCGGGGTACCACAAGTAAATGCTCTCTTCATCCCCTGTCCTCCTTATCTTCTTTGGTTTTTATTTTTATGGAAGAAATCACCATATTCTAGTCATCTGGGTGTACTGTCTTGGATTAATTTTTGACTTCTTGTGTTTTCTACACTTCACAAGATGTTGCCCACAGTATCTTTCACTTGGTAGTATGACATCCTAAGTTTTGAGCTATTTGCTTATATTACCTATTAAATCTGTGAAGTCAAATAAACAAGAACGATATTGCATAAAATATGCCAATTTTACAGGTTGCTGCATACAATAACTTGTAAAGTTGACATGCTGTTTTATGCAGTATCATTCTTGCTGGACCATTTCGGTCCCTGGAAGGTACAGGTCATTCTTCTGCCATGAGGCAGCATCACATTGAGAAGTACCACATTTATGACCTGAGCTTTAAAAATTACTGTTTGTAATTGTTAAGTAATTAATTTTGAGTCAGTAGCTTTTGTAAGTATTGTGTAATACTGCATTTAAAATATGGTTTCATTTTCAAGCATATGTATTATGACATATATCCTAGCCCTGCTGGTAATTTTATAGTGGGACAAAATAGAGGCTCCTTCACAAGTGTCAGTTCATTCCTGTGGAGACCCAGCAGTAGTGTGAACTAGGCATTTTGATTGTAAATTATTACAGTATGGGATTTTTTTTTAACAGTTAATTTTTCCCTCTTCTAGACTAGTCTTCAGTTAAAGCCTGCCATCTTGTGGTGTTTTAAAGCATGAGATTTAAGCATGTGACATGACTGCTGAGCTTTTATGATGAGTAAAAAGTGAATGCTATTAAATCTTTTCATATGTGATCGTCATTTGGCCAGTTTATTTCTTCACTTTATTTTAATATTACAATATTATTTTGAGATTTTTATTAAAGATTCCTCCTTTAGCCAGTCCTCAAACATCAGTAAGTAAAAGTATTCTTCTACGATAGCAGTTTTTTTAGTTAAATCCTATTTCTCCAAGGAAAATACAATAGCAGTTTTAAGAACAGGTGTTAATAATTTTGATATTATTATTATTTTTTTGAGACAGAGTCTCTGTCACCCAGACTGGAATGCAGTGGTACGATCTCGGCTCACTGCAACCTCTACCTACCGGGTTCAAGCAGTTCTCCTGCCTCAGCCTCCCAAGTAGCAGGGATTACAGGCACGCCCCACTATGCCCTGCTAATTTTTGTGTTTTTTGTAGAGACGGGGCTTCACCATTTTGGCCAGGCTTGTCTTGAACTCCTGACCTCAGGTGATCCACTCGCCTCGGCCTTCCAAAGTACTGGGATTACAGGCATGGGCCACCATGCCTGGCAATAATTTTGATATTATTAAGGCTTCTCTGTGTAACTACTGTTAACAATTATTTGAATGAGAGAAATACTTTAAAATATAATTATTGGGCAAACTATATCCAAATGAACTATAATTTTATAATGTAGAACTCCATTAAAAAAAAAGTGATATTTAGAGGCTAGGTACAGTGGCTCATGCCTGTAATCCCAGCATCTTGGGAAGCTGAGGCCCGTGGATCACTTGAGGTCAGGGGTTGGAGACCAGCCTGGCCAAAATAGACAAACCCCATCTCTACTACAAATACAAAAAATTAGCTCAGCCTAGTACCACACGCCTGTAATCCCAGCTACTTGGGAGGCCGAGGCATGAGAATCACTTGAACCCAGGAGGCGGAGGTTGCAATGAGCGGAGATCAGCCCCACTGCACTCCAGCCTAGGTGACAGTGAGACGCCGTCTCAAAAAAAAAGTGATATTTAGAGAAAAAGAAACTTAATTTGAACCTCAGCTTGTTTTTTGTTTTTGAGACTGAGTTTTGCTCTTGTTGCCCAGACTGGAGTGCAATGGGCACAATCTCGGCTCACTGCAACCACCTCCTCTTGGGTTCAAGTGATTTTCCTTCCTCAGCCCCCCTAGTAGCTGGGATTACAGGCATGCGCCACCACGCCTGCATGCCTTTTTTGTATTTTTAGTAGAGACGGAGTTTCTCCATGTTGGTCAGGCTGGTCTTGAACTCCCAACCTCAGGTGATCACCCGCCTCGGCCTCCCAAAGTGCTGGGATTATAGGCGTGAGCCACCGTGCCCGACCTGTTTGTTGGTTTTTTTGAGACAGGCTGCAGTGCAGTGGCATGATCTCGGCTCACTGCAACCACCACCTGCTAAGTTCAAGTGATTCTCCTGCCTGAACCTCCCGAGTAGGTGGGACTACAGGCGCCACCATGCCCAGCTTAAATTTTTGTATTTTTTCTAGAGTCGAGGTTTTACTACGTTAGTGAGGCTGGTCTTGAACTCCTGACCTCGAGTGATCCGCCAGCCTTGGCCTTCCAAAGTGCTGGGATTACAGGCATGAGCCACCGCTCCCAGCCCTGAACCTCAGTTTTTTGGTAGTTAGTTGTATAAACTGAAATAATTTTTATGCAAAATATTAGGGAGGCCATTATTTATTGTTACCTCTATCTAACAAAATGGGAGGTACTTGCAAAGCTTGGAGTCAATTAGTTCTTATTAATATCAGGGAAGTTTCAGTATCATGCATTGAGTTATAAAATTACTTTTTAGAATAACATTTTTTTCTCATTTAGTGTAATTTAATTTTCTTTCTTTTTTTTTTTTTTTGAGACTGGGTCTTGGTCTACTGCCCAGGCTGCAGTACAGTTGTGCAATCATGACTCACTGCAGCCTCAACCTCCTGGGCTCAAGCGATGTTCCCACCTAAGCCTCCTGAGTAGCTGGGACTACAGGTGTGTGCCACTGTGCCGGGCTGTTTTTATTTTTTATTTTTTTGTAGAGTCAGGGTCTTGCTGTGTTGCCTAGTCTGGTCTTAAATTCCTGCTCTCAAGCGATCTTCCCACATCGGCCTCTCAAAGTGTTGTGATTACAGATGTAAGCCACTGTGCCTAGCATGATATCCTGACTTATAGTTCCTGTACGTTTTGGCTTATAATATGCTTTGTATTAAAAAATAATGAATTTTCATTTCTTCAGAAATATTCTGTGTTAGTGTGCCTCTTTATAGAACAAGAGGGATGTGTAGTCTCACTCAGGGACAAGCAGGATTCTGGTACGTTGGTCTTTATATGGATGTCTTTGACCCATAGTCATTAGTAGTCATGTGACATTGAAAGAGAATGTTAGCCAACAAAAACTCTACATCCAATGCCTGTGAGTTGCTTCTCTAATTTTGATAGGTGATGGGGGCCTTTATTTAAACTACTTATTTTGTTTGTCCCTTCAGCAGAGAGGGAGAAGACCTCAAGTCATCAGTATGGTTTGATATCTTATGCTTTTTAAATCTATTCCAGCTATGCTAAGAAAGAATCTGATCTTAATGGCGCCCAGATCAAACTTCGAGAATATGAAGCAGCACTGAATTCTAAAGATGCAGCTCTTGCTACTGCACTTGGTGACAAAAAAAGTTTAGAGGGAGATTTGGAGGATCTGAAGGATCAGATTGCCCAGGTGAGGTCAAGCCTACTCTTGAGCCTTATGTGGCAGGTTAATTGCCTCGTCTGCCTTAAGCCATAGTTTATTTGATTGATTGATTTTCAAATGTATTTTCTTTTTGAATTTTTTTTTTTTTTTTTTTTTTTTTTTGAGACGGAGTCTCACGCTGTTGCCCAGGCTGGAGTGCAGTGGCGCGATCTCGGCTCACTGCAAGCTCCGCCTCCCGGGTTCCCGCCATTCTCCTGCCTCAGCCTCCTGAGTAGCTGGGACTACAGGCGCCCGCCACCGCGCCCGGCTAATTTTTTGTATTTTTAGTAGAGACGGGGTTTCACTGTGGTCTCGATCTCCTGACCTTGTGATCCGCCCGCCTCGGCCTCCCAAAGTGCTGGGATTACAGGCTTGAGCCACCGCGCCCGGCCTTCTTTTTGAATTTTTATTTATTTCTTTTCTGATGGTTTACTTGAAGAAAAGTCTTGAGGTAGCTAACATGCAAAACATTGTCACCTCTCAGGCGTTACATCTGGATTGTCCAGATCTTGTGGTTCCCTTCTTCCCTATTGTATGCACACTCGTTCTGTCTCTGCTGTCAAAGCCTATTTTGTTAGGAAATAAGTAAGAAAAGAGATGCCATAATGCTGCTCTCCACACAGGAAAAAGTGAAAGTGGTTAGCTAAAATAACTAGTTTGATTTTTGAAATGTGAGTGAGTCATATGTCTCTGTTCTGTTCCCTGTTGCCAATTAACAATTTGACAGGTGATTTGGTATGATACTCTGTGGGTGGGGCCAGCAAATGAACACCCAGTTCTGTGATAAATGTTCAAATGAAGTAATTATACATTGATAAATTTATAGGAATTTTAACACTTGATTTGATCCATAGATATCTTAAGTTCATTATTAAATGATTGCCATGTAATTTTTATCACAATTCTTTTTCCTCGTAATAGTTGGAAGCCTCCTTAGCTGCTGCCAAAAAACAGTTAGCAGATGAAACTTTACTTAAAGTGGATTTGGAGAATCGTTGTCAGAGCCTTACTGAGGACTTGGAGTTTCGCAAAAACATGTATGAAGAGGTAACTATATATAATTTTACTTTGTAAAGGAATGGAGGGGTTTTAGAATGACATTGTCATAGCTAAACATGTAATTATATTTTCTTTATGATTTCTTTGCCACAAAAATATATCAAATAAAGAAATAAGGCCGGGTGCAGTGGCTCATGCCTGTAATCCCAGCACTTTGGGAGGCTGAGGCGGGCGGATCACAAGGTCGGGAGATCGAGACCATCCTGGCTAACACAGTGAAACCCCGTCCCTACTAAAAATAAAAAGAAATTAGCCCGAGTATGTTGGCATGCGCCTGTAGTCCCAGCTACTCAGGAGGCTGAGGCAGGAGAATGGTGTGAACCTGCGAGGCAGAGCTTGCAGTGAGCTGAGATTGTGCCACTGCACTCCAGCCTGGGCAACAGAACCAGACTCCGTCTCAAAAAGAAAAAGAAAGAAAAGAGATAATAAGGTTTGGGGATGGAGAGGAATTTTGCAGGTAGATTATTCAAGCTACTGCTGCTAAAAGACCACATTTAAGAACTCAAGCTGTTACTGTAAACAGGTGTGATTTCACTTCATCTTATTTTTGTTTTTTTGTTTTTGTTTTGTTTTTTTGTTTTTGAGACGGAGTCTCGCTCTGCCGCCAGGCTGGAGTACAGTCGTAGGATCTCGGCACATTTCAACTTCTGCCTCCCGGGTTCAAGCGGTTCTCCTGCCTCAGCCTCCCGAGTAGCTGGGACTACAGGCATGCGCCACCACGCCCAGCTAATTTTTGTATTTTTAGTAGAGACGAGGGTTTCACCATGTTGATCCGGATGGTCTCGACCTTCCAAAGTGCTGGGATTACAGGCGTGAGCCACCGCGTCCAGCCTCACTTCATCTTAACTTATAAAGGCTTGGTCACAGCAGCTAATTACTGTCAACATGTTTAAGCATTAGTTATCTATTCCTGCCTAACAAATTACTTCCAAAGTTCATCAACCTAAAACCAGAGACTTGTATTAATTTCTCAGTTCCTGAAGGTCAGAAATCAGAGCTGCTAAACTGGGTGGTTCTGTTTCTGGGTCCCATGAAGTTGCAGTACAGCTTTTAACCTGGCCTGGAGGAATGGCATCTGAGCTCATTCACAGGGCTGTGGGCAGGAAGTGTTAGTTCCTCACCTCATGTTCTTCTCCATAGGGTTGCTCATGATATGGCCCCCCTAAGGGTCAGTGATAAGAGAGAGAGAGGGAGGGAGGGAGGGAGGGAGAGATGGAGCGAGCGAGAGAGAGAGAGAAACACGAGAAAATCAATATATGCTACCAGCTACCAAGGCAGAAGCCACATTATCTTCTATAAGCTAATCACAGAGGTTATATACCATCACTTTTGCCTTCTCCTATGGCTTACATCTGGAAATGCGGCTACTCACAGCATTTATAGGTGTGTAAAAAAATTTTTTTTTTTTTTTTTTTGAGACGGAGTCCCGCTCTGTCGCCCAGGCTGGAGTGCAGTGGCGTGATCTCGGCTCACTGCAGCCTCTGCCTCCCAGGTTCAAGCCATTCTCCTGCCTTAGACCCCCAGTAACTGGGACTACAGGCGCATGCCACCACTCCCTGCTAATTTTTTGTATTTTTAATAGAGACTAGGTTTCAACGTGTTAGCCAGGATGGTGTCGATCTCCTGACCTTGTGATCGGCCCATCTCGGCCTCCCACAGTTCTGGGATTACAGACTTGAGCCACCGTGCCTGGCCCACTCATGTGGAAATCTTAAAATATCACTTACAAGCCTTCACTGCTGTGGTCAAGGGACAGGGGCAGAACTGTTGTCAAACAAAGGAAGTAATAAAATTGAAGAAAGGGGAATGTATATTTCATGAAAATTGGAGAGGGTTGGAATCAACTTATGGGGGAAAACATGCTGTTAATCTGCTAGGCTTAATGTTTTTAGAAGTAGTATAATTTTGAAAACAGTCACTAATAATAAAATAGGAATTCATTGTAGCAGTTAGCAAACCATTTTTTTATTTGGAGCAAAAATAATAGAAATCTGATTATTTTTTAAAATGACAAGCTTTAAACAAAATAGGTATTAGTGCAAGGTGCACCAGACAAGCAGTCAGACCTTGGACAACTCTTAGCATCAGTTTCTTATTTAAAATGAAATACTCATACTGCTATTTTTTTCTTCAAGGAGTGGTGAGGATCAAAGTGGAATACTGTGTGTGAAAACTCTTTGGATACTGTAGCAAGTGCTGTCATGTAATTGTTACTAGTGTTGCTTTGTGAAAGCAGATATTTTTATATTGAGTTCAGATTGACTTGCATTTTTGTTTTGTTTTGTAAAAATTGTGATTTACCATTATTTGTGTTGTGTGTAGACAACCAGAAGTAGGGTATTTTTTTTTCTTTGTAAGGTCGCTGGTTCTATATTAAAAATAGCATCAGTAAAAAGTAATTTAATATTTTTAGAGTGTTTGCATAGCATCTTTGAATGTTTGGCTTTTGCCTTTTTGAGAATGGATGCTAAGACCTCTTAAATTTTTTTTTTTTTTTTTTACTGCTTTTGGAGACAGAGTCCTGCTCTCTTGCCCAGGCTGGAGTGCAGTGGTGTGATCTTGGCTCACAGCAACCTCCACCTCCTGGGTTCTAGCGATTCTCCTGCCTCAGTCTCTGGAGTAGCTGGGTCTACAGGCACGCACCACCATGACCGGCTAAGTTTTGTATTTTTAGTAGAGACAGGGTTTCACCACGTTGACCAGGTTGGTCTCGAACAGCTGAACTCAAGTGATCTGCCTGCCTCGGCCTCCCAAAGTGCTGGGAATATAGGTGGGAGCCACCACGCCTGGCCTTTTTTACTTTAAACAAAAAATGTAAAATAATTTTTTTGAGACAGAGTCTCACTCTGTTGCCCAGGCTGGAGTGCAGTGGTACGATCTTGGCTCCCTGCAACCTGTGCCTCCCGGATTCAAGTGATTCTTGTGCCTCAGCCTCATGAGTAGCTGGGATTACAGGTGCACACCCTCACAACTGGCTAACTTTTTTTTCCCCTTGTTTTTTAGTAAGTTGCACCATGTTGGCCAGGCTGGTCTCAAACTCCTGGCCTCAGGTGATCCACTTGCCTCAGCCTCCCCAAATGCTGGGATTACAGGTGTGAGCCACTACGCTGGCCTTAACTTTTTTTTTTTCCTTCCTGATATATATTCAGTAATAATATCTAACTTCCTTATTATGAACAGTTGGGGGAAAAAGGAAGGAGAAAGACAAAGAGGAAGGAGGAGATAGACAAAGAGCAACTATTAGCAGTTGCTCTCTTCAGTGTTTTCATGATTTAGGTATTATTTGCTTCATGAAATAGATGTGATCTCTGGGAAGGTGACAGTAGAACCTTCCTGATTTTTCTGATTTTGTCAAGTGCATGCTTCTGTGTAGTAGTTAAGAGAAAGACGAAGAAATGCACAGGAAAATACCTACACTAACATACACAAACAGCAACTTTTGTGGGTTATACTTCCCTCTTATGGCTTCTTCAGATAATGCCATTCTTTTTTTTTTTTTTTTTTTTTTTTTTGGAGACAGAGTCTAGCTCAGCTCCCCAGGCTGGAGTGCAATGATGCGATCTTGGCTTACTGCAACCACTGTCTCCTGGATTCAAGTGATTCTCCCATCTCAGCCTCCCTAGTAGCTGGGATTACAGGCACTCTCCATCATGCCTGGCTAGTTTTTGTATTATTGTAGAGATGGGGTTTTACCATATTGGCCAGGCTGGTCTTGAACTCCTGACCTCAGGTGATCTGACTGCCTCGGCCTCCCAAAGTGCTAGGATTACAGGCGTGAGCCACCACACTCAGCCTTCCATTCTGATTTTATTTAGACACTTCCTTAAAACAGAGTAAAGGATCATGACAACTACTTCTATTCTTTAACGGTAAATTTTTCATATATAGTTAGTCAACTAATATTGTTAATAAGATCCTGTGTCGCTTGATAATGATAGCTTAATACCAGCTTTTAAAGAGATCATGTAAATTAGCTTGTCCTGCCTATTATTATGTCTAAGAAAATAGTTTTATGGCTGGGCACGGTGGCTCACACGTGTAATCCCAGCACTTTGAGGGGCTGAGACAGATGGATCACCTGAGGTCAGGAGTTTGAGACCAGTCTGGCCAACATGGGGAAATCTCATCTCTACTAAAAATACAAAAATTAGCCGGGCATGGTGGTACACACCTGTAATGCCAGTTACTAGGGAGGCTGAGGCAGGAGAATTGCTTGAACCCGGGAGGCGGAGGTTGTAGTGAGCTGAGATCACACCGCTGGGTGACAGAATGATACTCCATCTCAAAAAAGAAAAGAAAAAAGAAAATAGTTTCATTACACATAAATCTTTATTTGAATTTATCATGACTGTTAAGTTTAACTTTCCATGTGCCGTTTTTTCAGAGATGTTCTTAAGATTATCAGTGAAACAATTTAGAAAAATAATTTTTGCTTAGTGTTTAGTATTGTTTACTGTCTATAAATCCTTGATTGCATGGTAGTTTCAGTAGGCCACCCAGGCCTTTCCTTGGCTTCAGAAAAATAAATAGCTCTGCTCCTCAAAAGGAATAGAAAGTTCCTAAGGCTTGAGATGCTACCACTTCTGTCATTAGTTCCATTTCAAAAATCTTCTCAACTGAAAACTAAGAGGCAAAAAAGTGTTTATTCAGATGACTGCCTGAGGACAAACAGGAGGAGGTTCATGTGTAAAACTTCAGATGGCTGTGATGTCACTCAGATGTGTACCAGTGCAGCCATGGTAAGTAACTTGGCTTTATGTTTTTTGTTTCTTTTTTCCTCAGGAGATTAATGAGACCAGAAGGAAGCATGAAACACGCTTGGTAGAGGTGGATTCTGGGCGTCAAATTGAGTATGAGTACAAGCTGGCTCAGGCCCTTCATGAGATGAGAGAGCAACATGATGCCCAAGTGAGGCTGTATAAGGAAGAGCTGGAGCAGACTTACCATGCCAAAGTGAGCACTCTTCAGAAGATTCTTTTGAACACTTAAAATCATTACTTCACAATTCCCATGACGAACATCGCTTGATGTTTATTTTTTTCTAGTTTTTAAAAATGATTCCCCTAGTCTCCATGAAATATATAGAAAATTGGCTTCTTCTAAAAAATACAGTTTCTATAAACCAAATGTTACTAAAAATTACTAGAAGAATGTAGAGTTGTTCCAATTTTATTAGAGGTAAGGTTTTGTCTTTTTGTCCCAAGCCATGTGAAATAACTTCCCTCTAATAACAAGTACTGATCATGCTGTCCTACATACACATCCATGTAGTAGTGAATGAATGTCAGACTGCATTAGATCTTATTTTCATATCATCGTTGTGCGTAGATTGAGACTACCACACTTTGGGCCTTTTTACATAAGGGCCAAATGGAAAAGTCTCTGCTATTTCTTCCTCTGTCACTATTATTCACTTAAAAAAATATTGTAGAAACTTCCCACTTACATTAGCTAACCATGAAAGAATTCATAAAAATCACCAACAAGTACAGGCTTTCCCTGGTAAATGATTTTGCCTCATGTTTTAAATTTTATATGATTTGATTAAAAAGACTTTTTCGTGGCTGACTTAGAATAGTAGAGTCACAGAGTTATTGAAAATTTTCATTGCATGGCCTTAAACTGTTCATGTTGCTTTTTATCTGTTGTATGAAGTAGTAATTAGTGAAAGTGAAAGATCTTATTATAAGCAGTAACTTCAGTTATATAACATTTATCCAGTATCACACATTGAGCTAAACAGTGAAGGAGCTAAAGTAAGGATCAGTCACAGACTGTGGCCTCACAGGGAGCCAGGGAGGAGACGCACATACACAATAGTGTTATGGGATTTGTATTTTACTCAAGGAGCTATTTTTTTTGCTTCTGAAAGGAAGCATTTCTATCTGGTTTGAATGAATCTATAAACTAGTATTTTCTGCTTGTTGGTTTATATACTGTATTGGATTTGGTGGGTTAGGGATATGTGATGTTTCTTTTCTTTACAAACATCACCACAGTCGAGTTGCTACTACCCAGTCTCCTTATTATCAGTGTTATCTTAGACATTAAAGGTTTAACAGATGAAATATTGAAATAATAAGCTTTGGGTAAAGGCCGAGGTATATTAGCATTCTTAAAGCTCGTTATTTAGGAAGTGACTCTAGAAGTCACACAGAATTACCATCATTCACACCATGTTAGCAAACTGCATGATGCTTTTCCTGTGTTTCATCAACCAGTTACCAGCAGGAGTTAGGTTTGAAATTCCTTGAGGTGAATCATGCTTCCTTATTTGTTTCAGTTCTAGATAAGACTGACTATGCTTTGCTTCTTCTTTTAGCTTGAGAATGCCAGACTGTCATCAGAGATGAATACTTCTACTGTCAACAGTGCCAGGGAAGAGCTGATGGAAAGCCGCATGAGAATTGAGAGTCTTTCATCCCAGCTTTCTAATCTACAGAAAGAGGTAAATAAGCATCTTGATGTAAGAAGTTAGACTTGAAGGCTACCTTCACCATGGGCACCTACCTGCTTTGTTCGGGCTGATGTCACTCCTCCCTCTGTTTGTCACAGAGGATAGTGTCATCCTGCGCTTTGGTCTTCACAGTACTTTTCTAGATGTGTTCATTTTGCATTGCATAAACATCCTTTGAGTAGATACTGTTGCTCCTAATTAGTAGATTACACAGAGCTAAGGGACTTGCCCTTGAGGAAGGAGCCTGTTAGTTTATTCACTGGACTTACCCTAGGACCCGGATCTTCTGACCTGTCTAATAGCTTCATCTCTACAGAGTTATTCTCAACACATTCCTTTTTTATATCATTTGAAAACCAAAATGAAGAAAAACATGTAAAAATTCTTTGTGTTTCTAGACAAATTCTGTAGTGCTTAAAGTATATAATAATTAGGATCCAGGAAAGTAGCTTTAATTTGCATATTCCAATAAGAATTTAGTAACTCATTCATTCGTTGGTATGCCTAAGTGACAAATGGGATTATTGCTGACTGTGTTGACTGGCTGCCTACCAGGGTGTGATGGTGTGCTTCAGGTGCTGCTTAAGCAGGCATGGACACTACTTCAGATCAATTTTAGCCTAGGGTGATGTCAGTGTGGACACAAAGTACATATACTCCATATACTGCATTCAGAATGATTCAGCAATTAACTCGTCACCTTAATTGTTTTGGAAATAACTTCAACTTCTGTTTTCATCAAGGGAGAAAATCTTGTTTTGAATTTTCCACATGAGAATCAACTTTATTTTACTCTTGATTAGGCTTTTCTTCCTTCCTTTTTCTTTTTACCATTTTTAGTAAAATATTTTTCTAATTATAAAACTGATGACATCTATTGCAGGAACTTAGAAATAAAGCAGAAAATGGCTGAGCGCAGTGGCTCACACCTGTGATCCCAGCACTTTGGGAGGCTGAGGCAGGCAGATCATGAGGTCAGGAGATCAAGACCATCCTGGCTAACACGGTGAAACCCTGACTCTACTAAAAATACAAACAATTAGCTGGGCGTGGTGGCGGGCGCCTGTAGTCCTAGCTACTCGGGAGGCTGAGGCAGGAGAATAGCATGAACCTGGGAGGCGGAGCTTGCAGTGAGATGAGATTGCGCCACTGCACTGCAGCCTGGGCGACACAGCAAGACTCCATCTCTCAAAAAAAAAAGAAATCCGAAAATGAGTCATATAAAATGGGGTGATATAAAATAATTTAGTTAACATAGGGGCTTTTACATTGCCTATCATGTGCTTTGTTACTTACAGCACACATTTTTAAATTATTTTAAACCTATTTTGTGCTGATAGTGTTTTGAAAATTTTCATATAATAGCAGAGCTGGGAGCACCTCTGAGTTCATTCCATATAACCACAGATCTAGGTGAGTTTAATGACTTGCCCAGAGGCTGCAGACTGATAGATGGGTTTCTCTGCTGGTTCCCAGTTTTTCCTTTTATACCTCATTCTCTTCGAAGAAGATTTACTTTTAGAAATTTAACAGATAATCTTTTTTTCCATTGCACCATCTGTCTCAGTCCTTTTGGGCTGCTATAACAAACTACTTTTGGTAGCTTATAAACAACAGAAATGTCAGAAATTATTTTTCACAGTTTTGGAGGCTGGAAGTCCAAGATCAAGGCACTGGCAGATTGGGTATCTGCCTGGTGAGGGCTGTTCCCTGATTTATAGATGGTGCCTTCTTGCTCTGTCCTCACATGGTTGAAGAAGCACCCAATCCCAGTCACTAGGGCTTTCCTCTCATGATCTAATCACCACTCAAAGGCCCCACCTCTTAATGTCATCACCTCGAGGGTTAGGATTTAAACATGAAATATATGGGAACACAAACACACAGACTGTATCACTGTATTTTTTTTTTTTTTTTTTTGAGACGGAATTTCACTTTTGTTGCCCAGGCTGGAGTGTAATGGCGCAATCTCAGCTCATTGCTACCTTCACCTCCTGGGTTCAAGCAATTCCCCTGCCTTAGCCTCCCTAGTAGCTAGGATTACCGGCATGCGCCAGCACACCCTGCTAATTTTGTATTTTTAGCAGAGATGGGATTTCTCCATGTTGGTCAGGGCAGTCTCGAACTCCTGACCTCAGGTGATCCTCCCGCCTCGGCCTCCCAAAGTGTTGGGATTACAGGTGTGAGCCACTGCACCCGTCCTATATCACTGTCTTCACAGGTACTTTTCCAAAAATGGGCCTCTCTGTTCTTATACTGAGTTGGCATTTACTACTCTTTACCATTTACTAATAGTAAGTTGTCTACTGGTTACTGTCTCTCCCTCGATTTTATTTTTTCCTACTATATATTTTTTTTGGCTGCTGCTTAATCCATTTGATTTACTTAGTACAGATCTTGTCTTGAGGTTGATCTTCACTGTACTTTGGATGAGGAGACTGAGAGTAGTCTAGTGTTATTAATAAGTAGTAGTGGGCTCTGAAACTTGGTAGCTGTGTGTTCTGACCCAGGTTCAAGGCTGTTTCCCTGTTTGCCTGTTAATTGAATTCTCATTTTGCAAGTGTTTTTTTTTTTTTGAGACAGAATTTTGCTCTTGTTGCCCAAGCTGGAGTTCTATGGCATGATCTCAGCTCTCTGCAACTTCCGCTTCCCAGGTTCAAGTGATTCGTGATTCTCCTGCCTCGGCCTCCTGAGTAGCTGGGATTACAGGCGCGCGCCACCACGCCTAGCTAATTCTTTGTATTTTTAGTAGAAACGGGGTGCACCATGTTAGCCAGGCTGGTTTCCAACTCCTGACCTCAGGTAATCTGCCCACCTTGGCCTCCCAAAATGGAAGGGATTACAGGTGTGAGCTACTGCCTTAAATGCTGGGATTACAGGCGTAAGCCACTGTGCTGGCTGCAAGTTTTTTTTAAACCTTAGCTTAGTGGTTTTTAAGTAATGTTAGGCAGTGCACTGGGGCTTTCCAGGAGCTAACTCCTTAGCAGATAGTTCAGCCAAAATAGTTTTTAATTTCTCTTTCTGGGGGTGAATCTTTTCCTCTGTTCATTATTGGTAACAGACTTTATGGTAAACAGTATATTTTGAGGAATATTTTTATTAGTTGGTAAATTTTAGCCTTAGAAAAATAATTAAAAAGAAAAATGTCACCTTTTTGAATATTTTCCTATTGTTTAATCATGTTTGTTGCTGGGTCATATCAGTTTCATCATGCTGCCTATTAGGCCAAAAGAATTTCCTTTTGGTTAAATAACTCAGGTTAGTAAAGTACTTCTTAAATTTTACTTAAAATTGACATGGCTTTTAAAATACTGGTTTTACAAGATATATTTAAATAATATATAGATGGTACCAGTGTTAGGTTTTGGAATTAAAAATTTTACATTGTTTATTGCATTTCTATATTTTTGACTTGGGGCCAAATGAATTGGTTGTTTAGAGTCTGCTTGCCTTAGAGAAAAGTACAGCATGGTACTTAAAAACACCTCTAACTTTTGTTTTTCTAACACCCAGATTCTGGAGACTTTGGTTGCAGCTAGACCTTAGTAAACCAGTACAATGATATTACATACTACAAAAAAAGTTAACCCCAAGATCATCAGAAGTCATAAAATTCAGGGTTAGTGGCAAGATCTGAGAGATAATCTAGTTAGTTAGATCTCTTCATTTTCCTTATGTGGAAACTGGTTTAATGAGGTTAGTTACAGCTTGCTCATAGGTAGTTAATGGCAGAATTCGAAAGGAGAATCTAGGTCTAACTTCTCATACTGTGTTCCTTATATCTTACTCTACAAGCGTAAGTGCAGCTACTGAAAATAGAATTTAAATATTTCTATTTAAAATACAGAATGATTCAGAATAACTTTAAAACTTGTATACCTAGATTTTGATTTTTCCGTCTTAAAGAGCTCTACAACATCAAAGGCAGTCAAACAGAGACATCCTTGGGTTTGTAAATCTCAGCTCAGGTTATCTGTGAATCTTGGGTAGTTTATATCTCTCATCAACTCTCCTTTAGATTCTACCTTTTTGCCCATTCTGTCTTCTACTTCTGATATATGAAATAAAGCAAAGAGATTGAAGGGAGGCATTTTGAACTTACATGACTTTTAAAATTTTCTTTTGGAGAAAAAGAAAATACAAGGAACATGGTAGCGGGGAAATGGATTTCTCCATTTATAGCATGATTTTTGCAAATGCAGTTAAATGCAAGTTCTCTGAGGTTCAGGGACTACCTTTGTAATATCCATCTTAAGAGGAGTGCCTGTCTAAATAGAATGTCAAGTTATATACTACTACTCTGGAATTTAATTAATTGATTGGTCCATTTTTTTTCTTTAAAAATATACTTTTGTGTGTGCATGTGAACCAGGGCACCCCTCTGCCCCCAAATAGGTTTAGAGTGACTCTTGATTATTTTTAAAATAACCTTGTTATTTTGGCATAATTTTAGATTTACAGAAAAGTTGGCAAAGTACTATAGGCAGTTATTGTTTTTCTCGCACCCATTTCCCCCTGTTGTTAGCATCTTATGTTACCGTAGCATATTTATCAAAACTAAGAAACTGACACTGGTATATTACTGTGAACTCGACTCCAGACTATTTGGATTTCACCAGTTTTTCTGTTATCCTCTTTCTGTTCCAGGTTCCACATGCCTCCTCGGGTCTGTGACAGTTTCTTGTGCTTTCCTTGTTTTTTATGAGCTTGAGTCTTGAATAGGATTGTCCAGGTATCCTGTAGACTGTTCCCCCAATTTGGATTTGTCTGGTGCTTTTCACGTGATTGGACTGGGGTTTTGGGTTTTAAGTGCCCGTTTTGTCACATTGTATCAGGGATTGCACATATGTGATAACCACATGACATCACTGGTGGTGTTTGGTTTAAGATAGTGTTTGTCAGGTTTCTCCACTGTCAACAGCGCTACTATTTTTCCATTTCCATACACTGTTCATGGGAAATAGGTCACTAAGTCCAGCCTACCCTCAAGGGTGAAGGGCAGGACTTAAGCGCCACATTCTGGAGGGAGCACTTTGTTGCTTTCTGGTACTATAACATGCTCTAGGCTTGTCTTGCATTTTCCCTGCTCCAGTCCTAGAATTATCCATTCTCCAAGGAGCCCTGTTTCTTGTTATTGGAGAATGGTATATAGAAATTAAGATCTGGGCACTGAGTGTGCTTACTGCTTCTTGGCCCTCTCACTGATAAAAGTGGGTAATATTTTATGTACGCTAACCCATGTGTATGCACATATTTATAACTTTTTCTGTCTAATCATTTGTATTAAGATAAACATGAATTCATACAGATGTCTCTGACTTGCATCTAGTACCACAGGATTCATTTTTGGCTTCCTTTCTGACGTACCTATATCTTTACTCTCTGAGAGTGAGAAACCTGGTTTTTATCATCCGTTTACTTAATTGTTCAGCCCCAGTATATGTTAAAGCAGTTTCAAAATTTTGAACCCGTACTACTGTGAAAAGTAAATTTACCAGCAAGAGTGTAGTTTTTATGTATTGGGTAGTTCCTTTTTATCTCTAACCTTCTAGATTTAGTTTTTGCGCATTAGATGCCCTTTCTCTCCTGCTCTGTTGCAGGTACTTGTGATTCTGAGGGCCTACGCTATCCATCAGTCCTTTTGAGTTGTCACTTTCTGAGGCTACTGAGATGAATTCTGTCATGCAGAAACACAGAAGAGTAATTACCAGCGAGCCACAAGATTTCTAAGATGAATTTTCTGGTGTAGGATGTGTGATTTTTAATTTTTTTATGCCAAATATACAACTTCTATATTCACAGTAATACTTTACAAATCACCCTATATTGTAAGTCCTTTGTGTGCTAACTGAACATGAGATAGCCCAGCAATCCTAACGGGACAGTAGGTAGTGCCTTCCACATAGCAACCGGAGTCCCTTTGCCCTGGTTTCTGAATATTCCTCAGCAGTCTGCTAAAACATACTTTTACCCACTCTTAGGTTTATTTTGTCAGTCAGTGTTTATATCTTTTTAAGTTCTTTATTTAATTTTTACTTTAGGAAGTAAAGGCTTTATAAGGGAGCCAGACTTGACTTTTACCAAAACCACAGCTTAAAATTTTTTGGGCTAAGTACAGAAAAATTATATGTGTATTTACAGAACTTACATTTATGTAATAGTCTTTTATTCTTTTATCAGCCAAAACTCTCCTGAGGTCTGTGTTTTGTATTTGAGGAATTTTGGGTTTTAATTTCTTAAAATCTCTTGAATTCTAGTGAGTTACAGATTCCATAGGGTCGTACTTGTTTTCCAGTCTAGGAAATGGTTTAAAATAGCTGCCTGGTGCTAATGTTGGAATGTTCCTAGAAAGTATGTTTCCTTGTATCTTAAGTCTAGAGCATGTTTGGAAAGGATTCAAGAATTAGAGGACATGCTTGCTAAAGAAAAAGACAACTCTCGTCGCATGCTGACAGACAAAGAGAGAGAGATGGCGGAAATAAGGGATCAAATGCAGCAACAGCTGAATGACTATGAGCAGCTTCTTGATGTAAAGTTAGCCCTGGACATGGAAATCAGTGCTTACAGGAAACTCTTAGAAGGCGAAGAAGAGAGGTAAGGAACTTAAGGGTCACCCTACCTTATGGTCCACTTTTTGCCCCTCACCCTTTTTATTTAAATAAAAATAAATAGCATTTTTAAAAGAACTTTATTTTCTTGGTCCTTTCTTTTAACACCTAAGTATAGAGGTGGTAATAGATCATACTTCTACTGCAACACAGAAAATGTTGCTCAAGTACTCTTAGTTTATTGTTATTACTTTAAATGCTGAACTGCGTCAGGATGGATTTCCTTTGAGATTTTAAGTGTTTTGGTGATTTATTGTATTATAAAATACCAAATTGGCTGAAAGAGACTTTACATTTTATTTATTTATTTATGTATTTATTTATTTATTTTTGAGACAGGGTCTTACCCTGTCGCCCAGGCTAGAGTGCAGTGGTGTGATCTCGCCTCACTGTAACCTCCACCTCCTGGATTCAAGTGATTTTCCTACCTCAGCCTCCTAAGTAACTGGAATTACAGACGTGTGTCACCACACCTGGCTAATTTTGTTTTTAGTAGAGACGAGGTTTCACCATGTTGGCCAGGCTGGTCTCAAACCCCTGACTTCGTGATCCACCCGCCTCAGCCTCCCAGAGTGCTAGGATTACAGGCATGAGCCACCTCGCCCGGCTGGCTTTATATATATTTTAAATCTGGTCAATGTATAAATCTTTTTGACGCCTGTTCTCAGAAAAGAGTTCCAAAAGGGCCAGGTGTGGTGGCTCCTGCCAGCACTTTGGAAGGCCAAGGCAGGTGGATCACCTGAGGTCAGGAGTTCAAGACCAGCCTGGTCAACATGGTGAAACTCCGTCTATTCTAAAAATACAAAAATTAGCTGGGCATGGTGGTGGGCTCCTGTAATTCCAGCTACTTGGGAGGCTGAGACAGAATTGCTTGAACCCGGGAGGTGGAGGTTGCAGTGAGCCAAGATTGTGCCATTGCACTCCAGCTTGGGTGACAAGAGTGAAAACTCTGTCTCAAAAAAAGAAAAAAAAAAGTTCCAAAAGGAAAGTGGCTGATTTAGGATAAAAAGCCAGATAATTTTAATATATATCCATTGTGATAATAAGAAAATACAGGTATGAAAAGAGAAAAACGTACACCAACTATAACTGGCTGTGGTGGGTGGCAGTAGATCAGATGACTTTCTACCCATTTACCAGACTTCTTGCATTATGGTTATATTACTATATTACTTCTGTCCCTAGAGAAAACATTCAGATTGTTATTTTTTTAAAAGGAAAATTGATGATGGGCACCTTATGAAGAAGCTTACATTAGTTAAGGTAAACTTTGGCTTTGGCTAACAGATTGTAAGTAATATTTTACTTTAGAAATGCATGGATGGGATATTATTATTATTATTATTATTATTATTATTATTATTTTGAGACAAGTTTTCACTCTGTCACCCAGGCTGGAGTGCAGTGGTGTGATCTCAGCTCATTGCAACCTCCGCCTCTGGGGTTCAAGCCATTCTCCTGCCTCAGCCTCCCGAGTAGCTAGTATTACAGGTGCCCGCCATCAAGCCTGACTAATTTTTGTATTTTTAGTAGAGATGGGGTTTCACCATGTTGGTCAGGCTGATTTTGAACTCCTGACCTCAAGCAATCCACCTGCCTTGGCCTCTCAAAGTGTTGTGGAATTACAGGCATGAACTTCTGTGCCCAGCCCTTGTTTTTTTTTTTTTTTAAGGCAAGAAGGGCATATGTGTTTTAAAAATGAATTGTTTTATTTTTCCCATATAGGTTGAAGCTGTCTCCAAGCCCTTCTTCCCGTGTGACAGTATCCCGAGCATCCTCAAGTCGCAGTGTACGTACAACTAGAGGAAAGCGGAAGAGGGTTGATGTGGAAGAATCAGAGGCGAGTAGTAGTGTTAGCATCTCTCATTCCGCCTCAGCCACTGGGAATGTTTGCATTGAAGAAATTGATGTTGATGGAAAATTTATCCGCTTGAAGAACACTTCTGAACAGGTAATAAAATAGACCCTTTTTTTTTTCTAGCAAGGCTTTGCAGATTGCTAGGTTCTCTTGCAATTGTGATAGCCCCTTAGTTTTTGTTTGGATTCATTTAAGTCTTCATGGAATAAGCGTTTATGTCTTTTTTACTTAAATTCATAAAATAAAATAAAAATTGAAATAGGAGGAAGAGGTGGGTACCCTAGTAGTTTAAAGATTTGCTTCATTAACCCTTCTTTAGAGGGTCAGGGCTTTTTTGAAAAGCATGTTCCTTTTATCACAGTGGTTCTGAGGATGAATTATTATTATTCTCTGCCCTAGCCAGATTTGTGAAGAAGTTGGAGCAACTGGATGAAAATGGTGGATATTCTTTCAGTTATTAACTTAATAAAAAGCTTACTGAAAGAAGGAGATAAGAGCCTGGACTCAGATATTAAGGGAGTATTTTTCCCTGCAAATAAATAAATGAACAAATGCTAATACTTAATATGAAAAATAGCGTGAAGCCTTATTCCGAAATGTTTAAAAGTAAACATGAAGTATTCATAGCAGAGATTTCTGAAATTTAGGGCTGGGGCTTTCGGGAGCTCAGTAGTGTAGGCCTTCCTTAGCTCCGCATCAAGGAACTGGAGGCCACGATGGATTATGAGATGATATTAGAGGAAGGCATGGTCTGGGAGCTTGCAGGCGGCAGTGGGATGGATGTCACTTCTTGAAACATATGTTCCTGAAAAAATTAATCTTTTCTCATCACAGTTACTAAAACTATCTTTCATGTGGATGAATACATAATTTGGATGAGTGAAGTAGCACTAACAAGCACTAACAGTTTTGATGCTAAAGAGAATAAGCTCTAAGGTCTCTTTGTAGCCTTTTGTTTGTTTGTTTTTTTGAGTCTCGCTCTGTTGCCCAGATCGGAGTGCAGTGGCATGATCTTGGCTTCTCCATCTCTCGGGTTCAAGTGATTCTCCTGCCTCAGCCTCCTCAGTAGCTGGGATTACGGGTGCATGCAAGCACGCCTGCTAATTTTTGTATTTTTACACAGGGTTTCACCATGTTGGCCAGGCTGGCCTCCAACTCCTGACCTCAGGTGATCCACCCGCTTCAGCCTCCTGAAGTGCTGGGATTACAGGCATGAACCACCACGCCCAGGCCCATTGACCCTTTTTTTGAGCCCCTTATGCTTTCATGTATGAGAGTTGAATGCGGGCAGAAGTGGGACAGATGCAGAAGGAAAATGACAGATTTTCTTCTGTTTCTAAGCTTATGTGTCTATTTTAAAAGCTTGAAGTAATCCAATGCTCGATGTTTAAAATTGTGATTATGACAGCTAGATAGTATTGTAAATTTGAAAGACCCACCTTATCTAGCAGTGAATTTGACAATTTGGTTCATACCCTTTTTTTCCAGTTCTGTCCTCTTTAAAGTTAAGTACCTTACTAATTAACTCGTTGTTGAAGTTACTGTTTGACAAAATGACAAAATCATGTTTTCTTTTTATAGTAGGAAAACCTGAAATGTGGGAAGATGACTGTAAAGCGGTCTTAGTTTAACTGCCTGTATAGATTAATTTATTTGATTATTCCACAACTTTCTGTATCTCTGAAGTAACACCCTCCCTCCCTCCTTTCTGTGTGTAGGATCAACCAATGGGAGGCTGGGAAATGATCAGAAAAATTGGAGACACATCAGTCAGTTACAAATATACCTCAAGATATGTGCTGAAGGCAGGCCAGACTGTTACAGTAAGTGAATCTAGTTATCATTTAATTTAACTTCATTGTGTTAACAAAGTAACTCAAAAAGTTTTTTGGCTAAAAGAGAAACATTTTAGAAATGGCCATTAAAGCACTTTTTATATTATTAGGTCATTACAAGTGCTATAAAATATTTTTAAAATTCTGTCTTACTGAGAGTAGTGAAGAATTGACCTTTGAATTATTTTTATCTTGTCTGTTCCAGGAGATATAAAAGCTATCTCTTGACTGATAGTTGTAGCCCAGTGTCATTCAGGAGACACTGCTTGGCATAAAGAACTGTTAAGAATCTAGCATTAACGTATGTCTATAACAGCAATCTCCAGCCTTGGGTGAGCTTCAAAATCATCTGGGTAGTATTTTGGTGTTCAGGCCCTACTTCACCCTTAGCTATCTTTGGGGTTGGGGTAGGAACGTAGGTTTTGAATAAAAGTCCTTAGATTATAGGCACCCTTGTAAATTATCACTAAGTGGCATTCTGAGTCTTGATTTCTAATTGGTGTGTTCTGAAATACTGCATCTTTAATAGTTACTGAAATGTTAATTAGCTTACTTTTTAGAGAAGTATGTTTCATCGAGTAAACAAAAGATTCTTTTGCTTTTACTTAGTAGATAGATTTAGCTAATGATAAAATATGTTAACTTTGATATAGATTTCAAAGAAGTCACTCTTTTCGTCCTAAAAGAATGTAGAGGTGACTGTCTCTTTTTATATATTCTTCTTTAAAAAATATTAAACGTGTTTTAAATGTGTTTAAAATTTTATGTTGATACATACCTTACTATTGACGATCAGAGGCTCAGACTTCTCTTTCAAAAGGTATGTTCGGAGAGCATGATGCCACTTTGTGAAAATATCAGATGCTAATTTGTTAATAATGGGTAAAAATAGGATCAACTGTCCTAACTACAATATCCTTTCATCTCTTTAGTAATCACTATAGTGAGAGAAAATTGCTCAGTCCTATTATATATCTTACAGAAGTTGTATACTGTGGTAAAAAGAATCTGACATTTTAGTTCAGAGGATTCAGAATTGAGTGTGCTCTCTATCTCAAAAGTAATAATATGGAAGCCTTATGCCAGTCATCTACTTTTTCTACTGGGTATACTACCTCAGGGACTAAATACATGGATTCTAGAGGTCTAGTGGAGAACTCAATTATCATATAAAATAATGTGATACTTTTTTTCTTCAGCAACTGGCATTAAATGTGATAAGCAGCTCTTTGGAACATGGTAGTGCTAAGTGGTCTTTCTGTAAAATTGCAGAGGCAAAAGCAAAGATCAGTTTAAAATTCTAGAATAGAAATATGAGAACCACATGTGTAATTTTAAATTTTCTTATAGCCACATTATAATAAAGACATGAATTTTAGAACTATATTTTATTAAACCCAATATATCCAAAATATTGCTTTAACATGTAATCAGTCTAAAAAGTCAGATATTTTTACGTTCTTTTTTTTTTTTTTTTTGAGACGGAGTCTTTGCTCTGTCACCCAGGCTGGGGTGCAGTGGCGCGAACTCGGCTCACTACAAGCTCCGCCTCCTGGGTTTACGCCATTCTCCAACCTCAGCCTCCCGAGTAGCTGGGACTACAGGCGCCCGCCACCTCGCCCGGCTAGTTTTTTTTTGTACTTTTAGTAGAGACGGGGTTTCACCGTGTTAGCCAGGATCGTCTCGATCTCCTGACCTTGTGATCCGCCCGTCTCGGCCTCCCAAAGTGCTGGGATTACAGGCGTGAGCCACCGCGCCCGGCCCACGTTCTTTTTTTTTTTAAATTTAGCTAAGTCTTCAAAATCTTCTGTGTGTTTTACCCGTACAACACATTCATTCCAGGCTAGCCACATTTTAAGTGCTAACAAGCCACATTTTGCTGCCGTATTAAATGACATGGCTATAGGACATATTAGTTTTAGGTTAAATTAGCAAGGATATTGACATTTTATGATGATGATTATTAACATAAACCAACTATTTGATTACATATAGGCTAGTGAGAAATAATGCTTACAAGTAGGAAAACACTAACATTCCACATCATCTAAATGTTGGACCAGATTCAGTTCTTTTTTTCAGTTTCATCCCAGTTAATATCTTGTGCCCCTGTCCATTTGTAATGCTGATGAAAGATCTGGATTCTTCAGGTGAACATCTTAAGAAGTAAGGGCTGTCTCCTAATCAGTAATTCGTAGATTTTTCTCCTGTTACCACCCCCACTCCCCACCCTTTCTTTTTTTTGATAGAGACAGGGTTTCACCATGTTGCCCAGGCTGGTTTTAAACTCCTTTGTTCTAGTCATCTGCCTGCCTCGGCCTCCCAAAGTGCTGGGATTACAGGCTGGAGCCACTACACCTGGCCCCCATTGAAATATACTTGTCTTTGCCATCTTCAGCTTTCCTTTTGCAGTCATAAAGTCTTTTATGTTATATAACAATGTATGAATTACAAACTTTTCTGTTTGTTTTTAAATGATCTTTCTAAAAGATCAGGGCTGGTAGTATCCCTGTAGCTGGAGGCATTGAGCTTCCTAGAGGTGTAGTGATTTGTCCATAATTCAAACCTAGGCTTTCTGACTGCCAGGTGTTCTTTACTGTATCCATTCTTTTTTGCCAGTAGATACATAAAAAGTATTTTCATGCTCACGAGAAGGAGAATATAATTTCTTTGGCCTATTTCAACAGCAATTATATTTTCCCTTGAACAGCGAGTGATTTATCCATTTCCAGCATTCTTTTTGGAGTGCAGTCTCAGATACTCTAGGGTATTGTGACACTGTCTCTGTTTGGAGATGTACCAGTTTCCATAAGATTATTCTAGATAGGCTGTCTGCTGCAGAAGGTCTCTTTATTTCTTGCTGTAGGCAGCCAGAGAACATTATTAGAGGGAGTCACAGAAGGCTGTCTAACGTGGAAGGATGGCCCATAAAACCCACAGAGTAATACAATGCTGAGGCTACCATTCACTGAGTTAGCCAGCCACTGAGTGTGGGTTATCACTTGCTCTTTTCAATAATTCCACCTGTTACAGGTGCCATTTCTGCCCTGTTTTATGGATGACTAAAGGAAGGTAACTTGCTCAGGGTCAGCTGGTGTGTAAAGGAACTAGGACGTGAGTGTAGGCAGTTTTACTTCAGGGCCTTATGTATCATCGTCTTCACTTATCAGATGGGGAAGCTGAGGCCTTGAGAAACTCTGTGAGTTCTGGCCACATAGCTATGTATAGCACTCTGTAGCGGGGGTATAGTTCTCAGACTTTTAGAATCAAGTGTTTGAGTCTCATTGCATTGCTGTCATTGGCATGTGGGAGAGCTGGGTTCTGGGTGTGCTGATATCCTTTGATTTTTACAGATTTGGGCTGCAAACGCTGGTGTCACAGCCAGCCCCCCGACTGACCTCATCTGGAAGAACCAGAACTCATGGGGCACTGGCGAAGATGTGAAGGTTATACTGAAAAATTCTCAGGGAGAGGTATGACCAGTTTATCAGGACCACCACAATGTTAATTTCACTTGAAAGTTCACTGTGCAAGTATAATCAAGATCAGATTGAAACGTGCAGTAACTGATTGCATAAACAGACCAAAGCTGCTAAGTAAATTGAACTGAAGCTGTCTTTAAATTTTAGGAATAAATAGGAGTGTATTATAGAGTACGGATTATTAGTAAAAGCTCCAGAACAGATTGTCTGTGTCCAGTTTCTGTTTTCACTGCACATTAGCTTTCTGACTTTGGGCAAGTTACTTCACCTCTCTTAGATTTCTCATTTAAAAGTGGATATTAATGACACAATATCAATGAGCTAATAATAAGAATGAGACAGTACTTGGGAAATGCTTGGAATAGTGTCTGGCATAGTACATTTATCTAGTAAATGCTTACATTATTAATCTTGTTACTAGCTCTCAGAATGTTCATGAAACTGTGAGTTTGAAGACTGTGGAATGTACATCTGCTTGGAGTGTGTGTTTTCAGTGTGTCAGTCTTAGAATCTTTGTCAAAGTACCTTACCTTCCCCACTGCCATGTAAAGATACTGCATATACCCCTACCAATAGTAGTCTAAAGCAGCTAAAGTGTGCTTTGAAGCTAGTAAAACTTGGCTTCCTCCTTGTCTTTCCCTAGCGAATCACCTTATCCAGGTGCTGTACAAAGCATCACTGAGCCTCTGTTTAGAATTTGTTGCGATTGCCATAAACAAGTTAATGGAACTTGTGTTGTGAGTTCAGGATGGTTTGTACTTCTCATTTTCCTTTTAGTTGTAATACTGCTTTTTCATCTTGCCTACCATGAGACCTGTAAGTTGCCTTGCAAGGGAGCCATTGGTCATAACCTTGTTCTGACATGCTTACTGGTTCTGACCTTTTCACCCAGTTTCCAGGCTGGTAGGCTCTGCTGTTTTGTACCTTACAACCTGACTGGGTATGCATTTCAGTCTGAGTGGTGCTGAAAGGAGATACGTAGTGGGAATGTTAGGCTGGCAAACCTGGTAGGGAAGCTAAGCATATTTACAAGTGCAGGGTTATTCATTTATTTGGAAAATCCTGAGTGTCTGCTATATGCCAGCCACTTTGTGTTAGGAATTAGCAGGAAAAAAGCCACACGTGGTTTCTGGCATCATGGAGCCCACATTCTAAAGAGAGTAAGGGAGCCAGGGAATAAGATAAAGTGACTTTCTGATAAATGTAACAAAGATAAACTGTGGTATCAGGCCCGGTACGGTGGCTCATGCCTGTATTCCCAGCACGTTGGGAGGCCGAAGGTGGGTGGATCACCTGAGGTCAGGAGTTAGACACCAACCTGGCCAACTTGGTGAAACCCCGTCTCTACTAAAAACACAAGAATTAGCCAGGCACGGTGGAGCGTGCCTATAGTCCAGGCTACTCAGGAGGCTGAGGCAGGAGAATTGCTTAAACCCAGGAGGCTCAGGTTGTGACGAGCTGAGATTGCGCCACTGCACTCCAGCCTGGGCGACAGAGCAAGACTGTCTCAAATAAATAAAGTAAATTACAGGACTTGCTGAATAAAGTTCCTCAGAAGAGGGTCCAGAATTGAGCCCTAGAAAATAGTGACATTAGGAATAAGAGCAAAGGAGGTAGTAGATGAAGCCAGTGAAGTCAGAGGAAAATGGTATGTGATGTCAGGAAAACCAAGGGAGGAAAGTGTCTGCAAAAGATGGAGTGGTCAGTGGGTCAAATCACAGCGTCCCCTTAGGGGTTTTTTGTCTGCTCCCATAGTGCACAGGCGGGCCTCTAACCTGCGTGGTGCTCATCACATTGTTCTCGCTCACTGGAGGAAGCACACTGAGGGCAAGGGCCTGTTCTGGTACATCCTGGCATCATGCCTGGCACATAACAGGAATTCAGGAAGCATTTACTGGATGCATTTAAAAAAAAAAATCAGACATGGACCATGACTTCCATTCCGAGAAATAAAGCAATAGCAGCGTTCATTATAGCAGTCTGAGGTGCCTGCATAAAAAGTTCTGTTCATGGCCATCTTCCCGTCTATGCCTTACTGTAAACATGTCTCTTGCGAAACATTGTTAAGAGTAGTAATTTGCTCAGATAAGACTGAAAAGCACTGTTATAAGGGGTACATGGCAGATTAAATGAACTTTCGTGACCCATGGAATCTAGTCATTATTTCTTTCTTCTTTTTTTTTTTTTCCTGTGTAAAAGTGTGTTCCAAGTTAGAGACAATGTTATAGGAGGGTATTTGGAATAGAGCAATAGGATTAAATGCCCCAAAAAATAGATACAGTGACATGAACCAAGTACCAGATATTATGACATGAGATGCATCTTCAGACAGTATTACTAGTATTACTGATGACATATTAGTAAAGCTAACTGAAGCTTAGCTCCACTTCATAACTCAAACATTGAATATTAGATTATTTGATTGGTTGCTTGGTCTATTCTTTTTTTTTTGAGAAGGAGTCTCACTCTGTTGCCCAGGCTGGAGTGCAGTGGCGCGATCTTGACTCACTGCAACCTCCACCTCCCAGGTTCAAGTGATTCTCCTGCCTCAGCCTCCTGAGTAGCTGGGACTACAGGCGCGCACCACCACGCCTGGCTAATTTTTGTATTTTTAGTAGAGACGGGGTTTCACCATCTTGGTCAGGACGGTCTCAATCTCTTGACTTTGTGATCCACCTGCCTTGGCCTCCCAAAGTGCTGGGATTACAGGCGTGAGCCACTGCGCCCGGCCAAGGTTGGTCCATTCTTTTAACAAACTTCTACTACCTTTGGCTTGCGAGGCTCTGTTTTAAGTGAGTTCTGTCAGAATTGAGGAGAGAAAGTATTATGAATATAGGTCTTATTTCATTAGACATTATTCATTTAATTCAGTAAGACCATATTTGTCAGTAGGGACCAGACCACATTAGCAACAATCTATAAACAATCCCCGCCATAAAGACTAGTTTGCAGTAAGATTGTTGGTAACTGGCTTAGTCAGTTTTGTTTTTTATGTATTTTTTCCTCTTGCTGGGGCATTGGAAATATCAGAAAACCCAGTTAAACTGGCTTAGAAATAATGGGAATTTTTGGGGCTCACATAATAAAAAATTTAAATAGTGGACCTGATCCAGTGGCTCACAGCGTGTCCCCAGGGATCTGTCTGTTGTCTCTCTTCTGGTTGCCTCCCTTGGGGACGCAGGATAGCTGCCAGCTGCTCCCAGAGGTACGTCTTTTCTATTTACTTTTTGTGGGAAGGTGCTGTTTCAAAAAAATGGTCTTTATGGTGGAGTTTACAGATTGTTGCTAATGTGGTCCGGTACTACTGACAGATAAACATGGTCTTACCCAATTAATCCATACCAAAAGTGACTGTCTAATGAAATAAGACCTGTATTCATACCACTTTCTCTCCTCGTTCCTGACAGAACTCTCAGAACAGCCTAGCAAGCAGAAGGCAGTAGAAGTTTGTTAAAAGAATGAGCAATCCAGCCCACCAAATAATCTAATATTGAGTGTTTGGATTGTGGAGGGAAGCTAAAACCCTGTGAGGCACCCATCCTGGGCTTCACTCACACTGGACTAGGGTGGGTCACGTGCCTGCCTGTAAACCAGTTTCTGGAGTTGGGAGGGTGGAATTAGAGCTGAAGCCTTCTTCCTCCCCTTTACAGCCACATCGCACTGGGCTGCTTGTAACACACGTGTGCTCCATGGGGGGGGTGCACCCAGATAAACCGAGGGGCTCTTACCCAGGAGGGAAGGGGCACTTACCCAGGAGGGAAGGGGCACTGGGTGGTTAAAAACAGCAGATGTCACCATGGCAAAAAAAGAAAAGATGTTTTTTATGAGAGAAATAAAAAGTTAAGCAGTCCTTCCAAACTTTCCAGAATATAGATATAATGGAAACTTTTGTATATGCAAATGATTACTTATATATGCAGGGATGTAATATATAAAATATAAAAATCATCTTTCATCCACATAAGATCGCCCTGATTTGTAGCATTTCCTGATTTCTGTGGTGTAAATACTCCTACCATGGCTGATGCCAGGCTTCCAGCATTATATGACTGAGCTCAGAGCTGTGCAGGGATGAGCAGCATCAGCAGGTGCAGCTGGCTCCGGGCACCACTGCACAGATCAGTGCACCTTCAGGTGCCCAAGGCTCTGAGCAGGGGCAGACCAATGCTACGTTTTATAGAGAGAGTAAAGCCTGTCATGTAAGACCATTTATGTGGACTTTTCAGGACACGTGGGGTAAACACATTTATTTAGTAACATCTTGACTAATAACAATTTCCTTGGTCTAAACCTCCCAACAGCTTTTTGGTTCTAAATTATTATTGTTTTTCTACCTAGATTTTTAGACATTAGCTCACGCATTTTTTATACAGACTTTCTGTATTAGATTAGTTGGTTTTTGCATGTTTTCAAATGAAAAGTGCTTAATAGCAGAGTTACACTTAAAGTAGTTATGTTAAGGTAATTCATAATAATGAAGATGGGCAAGTTGCTGTTTTTTGAGCTTCTCATTGAGGCTAATAGTCTAAGTTACATCATGAGCCTTAAGAGCCAGTGTTTGCATATGGGATGTATACCACGAGCTTCTAGAAGCTGGAATTTGGTAATTTTGTTATAGAAGATTTTATTTGACTCATTCCTCATTTTAAGATGAGTTGAGAAAAGCTGGGTACTCTCAAAGTTTTTTAAGAATTTATTTTCTGCTTTATATGCTGCTGTCTCCTAGTTGATATCTTGAATGGTGGTTGATCTAGGAAATCACATTTATTTTTTATTACTAATTTGGTTAAAACACTGATATTTTTGAAATGGCTATTTCTGTTTGTAAAGATAGACCAGTTTCACAGAACTGAACTTACTGGCTAATTGAGAGACTCAGAATGGTCCATCTTCCTTGGTCCTGCAAGAGTAATAAAAAATCCACAAAATACTACTCTGCCACCTTACTTTATTTACAAAACACATTCTTGGGCATATTTCAAATCGAAGTCTCATTTCTGTGACACTGGGTTTTGGTTTTCTTTCTCTGCCATTGTAAACTAGCTGGTCTGTGTTAGATAAGCTTTTACTGAAGTAATATTGTGTCTTCCCCTGTAGCATTCTCTTTCTTGAATGACCTTAGGACATGGGACAGAATAAAATTATATGCTCTGCAGCACTCTTGAGGACACACTCATTTACTTGCTGCCAGATCATCAGGTTAGCCTTGTACTTAAGCAAAAACACTGCTGCATTTGTGCCAAGTCAGCATTTTCCACAGGAACGTAATCTGTATTTGACCTTTTTAGTAGAAAATGGAAATAATTGCTTTCTGTCATACCTTTAGTGAATGATAGGAGACCTATTTCTGTACAGAAATACATTGGAACCTCACTAGTCCGTTACTGGTAAATAGTGTACAGTGTTCATCTGTCTTGATTTTGTTTCATTCAAGAGGTGTCAGTTGCTGAAAGGAATGAAAGGAGCTTGTCCTTTCTTCTCACTCATCAGGTGGTCCTGTTGCTGATGGTCCCTGAGATCACAGTTGGCTTCCAGCTTCTCCTAGTTGATATCTTGAATGGTGGTTGATCTAAGGAATCACATTTCTTTTTATTACTAATTTGGTTAAAACACTAATATTTGTGAAATGGCTATTTCTGTTTGTAAAGATAGACCAGTGTCACAGAATTGAAGTTATTGGCTAATTGAGAGACTCAGAATGGTCCATCTTCCTTGGTCAGCATTTATTTAGCACCTTCTCTTTGCCAGGATCTAAAATCTTTAAGCTGAATTAATGTTGAGTTGTATAAAGAATTTAGTATGTCAAATAATTTGTAGAATTCTTAGTAACAGAATAGTATAAAAAGCAGTGGAAACTTCTCAGCAGGTATTTCAAATTGGATGACACTTCCTCCCCTATAGGAAATATGGAAGGTATAAGAACTGCTACTAGTTATGCAGAAATTTCAGTTCATTAACCAGAAAGTTACTGAAATACTGCTCCCCCGACCCCACCCCTTTAAAAATAATAAACAGGGGCTGAGTGTGGAGGCTCATGCCTGTAATCCCAGCACTTTGGGAGGCTGAGGTGGGTGGATCACTTGAGGCCAGGAGTTCAAGACCAGCCTGGCCAACGTGGCAAAACCCCATCTCTACTAAAAATACATAAAAATTAGCTGCACGTGGTGGTGCATGCCTGTAATCTCAGCCACTGGGGTGGCTGAGGCATGAGAATCTCTTCAACCTGGGAAGTGAAGGTTTCAATGAGCCGAGGTCATGCCATTGCACTGCAGCCTGGGTGACAGAGTGACTCTGTCTCCAAAAAAAGGGATAAATAATAGTAATAATAATAAACAGAAATGCTGTCTCTTTTTGTTTTCTTTTTTGAGACAGTCTTGCTGCAACGCCCAGGCTGGAGTGCAGTGGCGCGATCTCAGCTCATTGCAATCTCTGCCTTCTGGATTCAAGCCATTCTTCTGCCGCAGCCTCCTGAGTAGCTGGGATTACAGGCACGTGCCATCATGCCCGGTTAATTTTTGTATTTTTACTAGAGACAGGGTTTCACCATGTTGGCCAGGCTGGTCTCAAACTCCTGACCTCGGGTGATCTGCCCGCCTCGGCCTCCCAAAGTGCTGGGATTACAGGTGTGAGCCACTGTGCCTGGCAAGAAATGCTGTCTCTTAAGCAAAGAAAAGGTCCCTCTCCCCCGCACTTGGTGATTCTAAGTGTGTTTTTTAACTTAAAAGTAAACTACTATTGTTTTTAGGAGGTTGCTCAAAGAAGTACAGTCTTTAAAACAACCATACCTGAAGAAGAGGAGGAGGAGGAAGAAGCAGCTGGAGTGGTTGTTGAGGAAGAACTTTTCCACCAGCAGGTATTACTTTATTTATTTAATCTATTTATTTTAAATTTTATTAACAGAATTGCATGAAGACCAAGAGTGTGGTTGGGTTTTTCCCCTATCAGTTGATGAACCAGAGCAGTTATCTACCAAGTGGGGTTTGTATTCCCCAAAGGGATATTCAAGGTGATACTTTAGGGTACTGGAAGAATATGTTGACACTTTTATTTTTATTTTTTCTCATACTACCAAATTTCAGTTTTGTCTTTTGTTTTCTCATGTGCATTATGTGTTATAGTAAAACATGTCTATGGATTGGATGTTTTGCCCCCAAACTTGTTTACTCTGTGGGGTTCTATGATTAAAAAGTTCAGATCACTAATTTAGAGCAAGCATCTGCATATAAACTTTAAAAAAACAAAGGAATATTCAACTTCAGTGTGAAACACAATTCTTGCTCTATTAAGTTCCTAATCATTGTCTAATTGCAAGATAGATTTTAGCTGATGGTTGGGCTTTTGAGAGCCCTTGAAATAAAGAAACTCCAAACTTGGTTTTAATTGTAATTAAATTGGAATTATTAATAACTAATGAGCCTTCAGTTTATATTCTCAAGCTGTTTGAGTCTGATCATTAATCAAAGTGTCTACCCTTATCCTGAGAAGACTTTGTCTCCATGGCTCCAGATTTTTAGTCTTAAGTCTGCTTTGCTTCATTAGCCTTAGTCCTGATCTAAATAAACACTGTCTCATGTATTTAATCCCCAGGGTTGAGAACCACTTGAGGTGGGTTGCATGAGGTAGCATGAATTTTTTACCTGGATGCCTTCTCGTACATTTAGGAGGAATATTTTAAAACATATACATTACACTTAGCTTACAAGAAACAAGCACAAGTTCCATTTTCTGTGCTTAAATAGGAAACATCGTAATTACTAGAAGTAATTATGTAAGAGATAACTCACAGCGCCAGACAAGTGGCTCAGCATGAGTTATAGCATGTCAGATGCTAGAGGAGGTACTCCAGGCCAGCAGAGTAGTTGAGAAGAACTCTGGGAGGTGATGCTTGTCCACTAATTGAAGGATAGGTAATTATTTGAGTATTGGAGAGAAGGCAGATGATGGTGTTGTGAGGATGTTGGAATTATCTGTTGCTTCATTAACAGACCACCCTAAAGCTTAGTGGCTTGAAACAGTTGATTTCTTACTTCCCATAATTCTGTGGTTTGACTGGGCTCAGCTGGGCAGTGTTTCTGTTCCACATGCTGCACACTGAACTCAATCAAGCAGGCTGCGTTCAGCTCAGAGGTTGACCTGGGCTGGAATATCTTTTAGGTCTCTTTCTGTGTGGATTTCTACGATTTAAGAGTTCAGCCAAAGCTTTACAGCATGGCAATTGTCTAACAGAGTAAGTGGAGAGTACCAGCTTTCTTTTTTTTTTTTTTTTTTTTTTGAGGCAGAGTCTTGCTTTGTTGCCAGGCTGGAGTGCAGTGGCACAATCTCAGCTCACTGCAACCTCCGCCTCCCAGGTTCTAGAGATACCCCTGCCTTAGTCTCCCAAGTTGCTGGAATTACAAGCATGTGCCACCACGCATGGCTAATTTTTTATATTTTAGTAGTGATGGGGTTTCACCATGTTGGCCACGACAGTCTCGATCTCAGAGAGTACTGCGTTTCTTAAAGGTTGGGCCCTTTGTCCCTTCTACAACATTCTCTTAGTCAAAGTTATGAGGCCAGTCCAGATTCAAAGTGGGGGTAAATAGTCTCCCCCTGTTGGTGGGAGGAATGGCAAAGAATTCATGGTGATCTTTAACTCATTACAGAGGATGTGTAAAGACTTAACGCGGCCGGGTGGTGGCTCAATGCCTGTAATCCCAGCACTTTGGGAGGCCGAGGCGGGCGGATCACGAGGTCAGGAGATCGAGACCATGGTGAAACCCCGTCTCTACTAAAAATACAAAAAGTTAACTGGGCACCATGGCGGGTGCCTGTAGTCCCAGCTACTCGGGAGGCTGAGGCAGGAGAATGGCATGAACCTGGGAGGTGAAGCTTGCAGTGAGCCGAGATCGCGCCACTGCACTCCAGCCTGGGCTACAGAGCGAGACTCCGTCTCAAAAAAAAAAGACTTAATGCACCAAGTATATCTGTTCATTCAGGTATTTTGTAGGGTTTATGTGAGAGAGAAATGAAGTTGAAAGATTGGGATTAAACTGGCATAGTGTGGAATGCTTAGGGATGTGGCTTCTGTACAATTTGGAACAAAGGAGAAATTAAGACTGCATTTAAAAATATCACTGGCCAAGCTGAATCAGAGGGACTAACTCAGAGGGGAGATTCCAGAGGCACTGAGGGAATATATAATGGAGATTTATTAAGGCTTAGTGACTAAACTTGAGCGTGAGAGAAGAAAAAAAATAAAGATGTCCGGCCAGGCGCGGTGGCTCAAGCCTGTAATCCCAGCACTTTGGGAGGCCGAGATGGGCGGATCACGAGGTCAGGAGATCGAGACCATCCTGGCTGACACGGTGAAACCCGTCTCTACTAAAAAATACAAAAAACTAGCCGGGCGATGTGGCGAGCGCCTGTAGTCCCAGCTACACGGGAGGCTGAGGCAGGAGAATGGTGTAAACCTGGGAGGCGGAGCTTGCAGTGAGCTGAGATCTGGCCACTGCACTCCAGCCCGGGCGACAGAGCAAGACTCCGTCTCAAAAAAAAATAAAAATAAAGATGTATGAGGTTTTTAGCTTGTGTGATCACAGAAAATAATGATACCGAGGTTCATAAGAGGGAAGATGGAAGGGCAGAACAGGTGTTTGAACTTCATATTTGAGAATGAATCCAATCGCGTTTTGAATTGATTAGAAGTATTTTGGTGACCTTCAAAAAACTAGTTTTAGTTCAATCAGTGGTGAGTCACAAGTCATACTGTGAGGTTGTATGAAATTAATGAGTGATAAAGAAATGGATAGAGGAGCCACGTTGACTTCACCTTGGAGGACAAATCCACTGCAGATGGCTTGGGGTGTGTAAGTTCAGGATCAAGCAAGCTGTAGTCTGCAAATGTGCTTGTTAAAGCTGATCCACTGATCTCCTGTTTCTTAAGTTATCAAAGGAAGTTATTGAACAATGGTTTTCAAATTGAGCTGCATATTAGAATTACTTTAAAATTATATATAGATAGCTACCCTTTCCCACTAAAATGAGAAATTCTCATTTGATTGATCAAGGGACCTAGATCAGAATTTTTTGTTAAACTCCTCAGGATCTGAATGTGTAGCCAGAGTTGACAATTACTGTTCTGGAATTTGTTGGAGGAGGGGTGCGTATTCTAGAAAAAAGTCCAAAAAGAAGGTTAGAGGCCAGATATGGTGGCTCCTGCCTGTAATCCCAGCACTTTGGGAGGCCAAGGGCAGGTGGATCACTTGAGGCCAGGAGTTCCAAACCAATTTGGCTAACACAGTGAAACCTCGCCTCTACTAAAATTATAAAAATTAGCTGGGTGTGGTGGCGATGCACACCTGTAGTCCCAGCTGCTCGGGAGGCTGAGGCAGGAGAATCGCTTGAACCCAGGAGGTGGAGGTTGCAGTGAGCCAAGATTGCACCACTGCACTCCAGCCTGGGCAACAGAGTGAGACTGTGTCTCAAACAAACAAACAAACAAAAAGAAAAAAAAGGTTAGAAAAGATGAGAGATGATAAAGGGCCCTTTTGAGGTTAGGTAATATGGTTTTGTAGCATCCCTGCAGTTAAAAGTTTTTGTCTTATTTTAGAATACTGTCATCTGTTTCTTTAGTATTAATTTTTCCTTCTGTTTTCCTCATCAGGGAACCCCAAGAACATCCAATAGAAGCTGTGCAATTATGTAAAATTCTCATCAACTGTCTTCCTCAAAATAAAGAAGTATGGTAATCCTTACCTGTATACAGTGCAGAGCCTTCTCAGAAGCACAGAATATTTTTATATTTCCTTTATGTGAATTTTTAAGCTGCAAATCTGATGGCCTTAATTTCCTTTTTGACACTGAAAGTTTTGTAAAAGAAATCATGTCCATACACTTTGTTGCAAGATGTGAATTATTGACACTGAACTTAATAACTGTGTACTGTTTGGAAGGGGTTCCTCACATTTTTTGACTTTTTTTGTACGTGTTTTTTCTTTTTTTTTAAGTTCTGATGAGGAGGGGAGGGTGAATAAACCACTGTGAGTCTCGGTATAATTTGAAGATTGCTCCATCTAGACCAGCAATCTGCTCTTCATTATTCTCTGCTATATATAACGGTGCTGTGAGGGAGGGGGAACGCATTTTTCAATATACTGAACTTTTGTACCGAATTTTTTTGTAATAAGCAATCAAGGTTACAATTTTTTTTTAAATAGAAATTTTGTAAGAAGGCAATATTAACCTAATCACCATGTAAGCACTCTGGATGATGGATTCCGCAAAACTTGGTTTTATGGTTACTTCTTCTCTTAGATTCTTAATTCATGAGGAGGGTCGGGGAGGGAGGTGGAGGGAGGGAAGGGTTTCTCTATTAAAATGCATCCATTGTGTTTTTTAAGATAGTGTAACTTGCTTAAATTTCTTATGTGACATTAACAAATAAAAAAAGCTCTTTTAATATTGATGTACTGTCCTTTTTAACCCTTTAAAAACAGATTTTGAGGGGAGAAAAGTATTGTTTCAGTTTTGCTTTTGATAAAAATATAATTTGACTTTTTGAACTGGATTTTTCTTTAAGTCTTTGCCAGTTGAGGAAGATAAGCTATTTTGGGCGTCTTTCTGTATTTGATTGTCAATAACAACAATAACGAAAGCAATAATCATAACTAATGTTTTTGAGTCAGATATCATGCTCAATGCTTTATTACATTTTTTAACTTATTAACAATAAGGCCTTGTAAAATTTCTTCAGGAAAACCAAATAGGGACAGTAGAAAACATTGAGGAAGACATTCCTTTTTTTTTTTTAAGACAGAGTCTCACTCTGTTGGCCAGGCTGTGGTGAAGTGGCATGGTCTTAGCTCACTGCAGCCTTGGCCTCTCCTGGGCTCTGCCTCCCAAGTAGCTGGGACTATAGGCACACACCACCACATCCGGCTAATGTTTTTGTATTCTTAGAGAGCATTTTGTCATGGTTTCCCGTGCTGGACATTCCTAGTAAAAGAAAAAATGGGGAGAATATTTTAGAATATAATTCTGTCTTTTAAAACAGGAAGGGCAGAGAAATTGATTAAAAGCCACCTTTTAGAGGAATAACATGAATGCTATGAAATACAAGTGTGCTGTGTGTGCAGTAGCTTTATTATGTATGGTGTCATTTTGTGTGGATTTGAGGAGGTTTTGTTTTGATTGCTTTCGTTAAGTGAATTCATCTTATAGGAAGTGCAGATACCTGAACCCTTCCTAGAATGGGCAGATTATATTTCAGAAGCTAACCCTAGTCAGTGTTTGTTTTTCTCTTAAAATATTCCTGCAGTAAGCTGCACAAAGACGACCAGCTTTCACTTGAAAATAACTCACAAAGCCCCAGAATTACTGTGTTGCACAGATTTACTGCATACTTTGGTGCCGTCGCAGACACAAGATAAATGCTGGGTTAGAAATTCTGTCTGGTAAAGCAGATAAAATGATAACTTCTCAATGCAGATTTATCTTCAGAGTGAGAATGAGAATACAGTACACAGCCAGACTCAGCTGTGAAACATTTTGCCACAAGATGGGGTTCTTGTCATCAAAATACATTCTAGGTGCTTTTATTGCTGGATAAATTAGGTTATAAAAGCCAACACTTTAATTAATTTGGGCATTAAGAAAAATTGGCAGTTGTAACATAGTAGAATAGTGTGTATGCTTCAGAAATTGAGAGTACAAATGCAGGGCTCAACATAGTTTAGTGTCCCTGGATGTGTGGCAGTAGTAGATTTCTGAGTCTGTTTAGACTGACAAACTTTGGACTAAATTGAGGTTTTCTGAAATTGAGCTGCACCTAAGCCCATTCCTGCAGAACATGAGCGAGCCAGAGGGCACGCTGCCATTCCGTATATTAAAATCAGCATCTCTGCATGAAATTGATGTTAGGCACACAGCATATATACACATTTTTGGATTATTTAACTATTTGATAACAGGCATGATTCACATTTTCCCCTTGTTTTGTCTTCAGTGTTTGTTTTCACCTCCGTTGAGGTATGGATTTATTTTATTTTATTTATTTGGTTTTTTCTTTTTTTTGAGAGAGTCTCGCTCTTGTTGCCCAGTCTGGAGTGCAATGGCGCAATCTTGGCTCACCGCAACCTCAGTCTCCCAGGTTCAAGCGATTCTCCTGCCTCAGCCTCCTGAGTAGCTGGGATTACAGGCGCCCGCTGCCATGCCTAGATCTGAATTTATTTTTATTCCCTTTGTTCAGGTCTCATCTCTGTGTTCTTCATTAAGAAAATTTTGGATGTTCTTATTTTGTTGAGTATTATTTCATCCCCACTGTCTATTCTTTTCTTCTGGGGTTTCTTTTATACCTATGTTGAACCTGTCCTGTTTCATATATTTTAGGTTTCTCCATGCTATATTCTCAGTTAACTCCTTTGTATTTATCTCACTGATTCTGTTCTCAGCCCTGTCTCATCTGTTTATTTCAGTCATTGAGCTTTTTAGACTTTATTTTTGTTTCCGAAGTTGTCTTTGATTCTTTCTCAAATTTATCTTTTTCATACTTTTTTATTATAGTTTTTATATTCTTTTATGAATCATTTTAACCATATTTATTTTATAGTCTCAATTCTATTTTCTTGAGTTTTGGGGAATGCTAATTTTTCTGTTAGCTGTGTCCGTTGACTCTCCTAATGATAGTTGGCTTCCTCATGGAGTTTTCAGGGTTGTGAACACATCTCCAGCAAGGGCTATTTTGTGAGTGATCTGTGTCCCAGGGTTTTGATGGTATTGCTGCAGAGGAATTTGGGGGTTTCCTGTGCCAGAGTCCCAGGACCATTTTTGGGTCACTTTCGCACCTCATGGTAATACAGATCTACGGTGACACTTACATGCATGGTTCTATTTTTCTCGTAGGTTCCTCATCCTGCCGAAAAGCGCCGCGCCCCTACCCCGCCGGTAGTTTGTCTTTGCTCTGGGCTGACAGGCGGTATTCTGGTAGTGTGAGGCTGCAGGGAGCAATGTAAGGTTCTGTGCTTTGTTCAACAATCTTACTTCTGGGTTTCTAGGTTCACTCCCTTGCAAGAACCCAAAGCCGTTTCCTATTCGCAACTACCAGCCCTTAAGGCTTATATTCCAGATTTTGAGTTCTTTGTGGCACCTGGACATTTCTTGTTCTTTCTTCAAAGCTTGGCTCTATTAAAACAAAAATTTCGTTCCATTTTCTCAATCTTGTCATGGGAGGAGGGGTTGTCCATGTCATTTTAATCTGCTATCATACATGAGTGTGTCTGTGTCTGTGTATATTAAGAGATAGGATTATTCTAAATCATGTTCCTCCTGAGTTTCAATCTTACCCGGCATCCTTTTCATCATATCCTAAATTACAAAGACATTTATTTGGATGCCCCTTCTTGCCAAAACACATGATAAAATGAGAGAAATTGAACAGACTCTTTAAATAATCCATACCTTCTGGATCATTGGCTTCTAAACAAAATGCAGATTGTTTCTTTTTAATTCCATCGCATGAAGTAACAACATGGAATCTTAGGAGGTGCCGCCAGAGGGGAATGTTTCTTAGGGTTCAAACTTGTGAGTCCCTGAAGCAAGGTTCTTGGATCTGCGGTGTGTATACAGGAAAACCCAGAATTCTGAAGTTGGGACTGACTGTCCTTCCCTGTCTACCAAATTAGGGGGAAAAAAATTCCATGGAAAAAAAGGTACTGAAGGAGGTAGTTTTTAGAATTGTGTGTTTCTTCTATTTGGCTGCCTCACTGGAGGGGACATTAAGAGCCAGATTGATGAAAATGAGGAATATACGTGGCAGAATACATGCAAAACTCACAGAAGTCATATTTCAAGTTCTCAGGGAGAGAGCTCCACATTAGCAGTATTGAATGGGAAGAGGAATTAACGGGGAGCGGTGCTGGAAGTGGATGCTGCTTTGCTGTCCTGGAGGGTCAGAGTGAGGACAGAGAACAATCTTAGAGGCAGATCGGTAGCCAGTTTGCCCTGGAGCCACACATCGGATCTATACTCTGGGTCCGATGTAGAATCTCCTCACTGCCTACCTCCTACCCCTCACTTCCACAATAATGCATTTTCTTTCACTTTTAACAGCACGTAAATCCTGTCCTCTCTCCTGACGTTTCTCCAGAGACAAAGTACACCTCTCAATTTAGGGAGACAGCCTGCTCAGTAGCTTAATTACTTAATAACAATAAAACACATTCACCCAGATTTATGATGTGAGTGCTTCCTCCACCAATCTGAATTGGAATTCTCAGTTGAAATGCCAGCCAAGTTTGCTTTTAGAGAAATGCCGCTTCTGTTCCATTTTGGGTTTTTAAATACTTACTTTGGCTGTGTATTACTCCAAATGAGCTGCAGTCTGTGAAACCGGAAGATTTCTCTGCATTTATATGTCATTTTCTTAAATACTAGTGTTGATTTTTTTTTTTTTTTTTTTGATGAAAAATAAATTCCCACTTGCCTTTTAGGACTTATCTTGTGACCCACTTGGCTTCCAGCTGGTGGCCCTAATCCTCCCACTGCAGCATCTGCTGCTTTTCTGCGTGGATCTGTCTTTGGGGGCAGACCTCACTGTGTCACTGTGATAGGGTGGAGGTCCCTTTGCTAGTGCGAGGTTTTCTTCAGTGTTTTGTGACTCAGTCTGGATAATGACTCTCAAATTGTCTGGTTTGGTCTGTTGAATACATGCGGATGTTTCCACAGCCCCTTCTCTAGTCCCGTGTCCCATGACTTAAGTTTAGCCACAAGTGCTAGTTAAAGTGTCCACTGTGACCAGAGGGACACAAATGTCTGAATGTGTTTCTCTGGCTTCCTAACGCAGTGGTTGAGAGTGATCTTCAGATGACCTGTTTTTTATCTAGTTTCACAAACAGTCCCAGATCACTTGTTTTTCTCTTCTGATTTTCTCTCCATTGTCCACATTTAGGCCAAGGAGCCTCCCTCTCACCCTGCCCTTTAGCAAGCAGTGTGACTATGACCCTGGCAGCTAGTTCATTCTCTTCCCAGGACTGGGGTCATGACCCAGCCTTCCTCTTCACTGCCAGCTTTCACTCCCTTGTTACGCTGCCTCTTCCAACCAGCAGACGCCAGGAAGGGACTCAACCCAAGCTCTTTCTGGGATCATAGAATTTTCACAGAATTTTCCTATGAACTGTTTTCCCGGCTACTGAATCAGATCATTTCTCTTTAAAAAATTTTTGTCTTGCTAAGAGGAAAATTGTTATGAAATTTGAACTCTGCAAAAAAAAAAAAAAAAAAAAAATTCAAGAGCTGAAAACATTCATACTGTGTCATAAAAGAAATAGTGGGCCCGGGTTCCACCCCGAGACATGTTGCATTTCATTACCAGGAAAAGTAATGCGTATTATCACAATCCTACTAGGTGGGGTCCTTCCCTGGAGAAAGAAGGGCGTGGGTGCTAGAGGTGAATGCATTGGGTCACTCAGGCTGACCTTATACCAGAAATCCCAGAGGGGACCTGAAGCTGGGCCCTTACCGGACTTTACAGCTGGGGAACACTGGGGACCCCACTGGGAGAAACCAACAGGGGCAGGGTCTGGAAACGCAGTGCTGCTCTGACATGTGAGGAGTACACACCGGCCCGTGCTGGTCTCTGACACATGGGACACTTTCACATAGGAGGGCAGAAAAGCAGCATAAGACCCATCGAGAGGAAGCGGGGTGGAAGCAAAGGGGGCAAACGTTTATTGAATGTTCACTCTGCCTGAGTTGTCACATCACACGTTACCTTACAGCTCACAGTACTGCGTTATTAGTATTGCCCTTGTTTTGTAGATGGGATTACAGGCCTACAGGTTGTCATTTACTCACTTGTTCATTCCTTCACCAACCATTCACTGGGAGATTTAGTTTTGCCAGGCACTGCCGAGCAAGGCATCAAGAATACCAAGATGAGACGACAGCCAGTTCTTTTCTTGAGGAACTCAGTCTGATCACAGTTCTATTATCCTTGATGACTATGCCTATTCTGCTATCCCAGGCAGCTGTCAGAAAATAATTTACATAGCCAGTTTACTAATGAAAACGGTGCTATTCATTGTCGAAATGAATGGGAACAATTCCAACTGTCGGATAATCCCCAAATCCCTATTTAAAATCTCTGTTTCTAATGTTCTTCAAATTAATGGCAAATGTAATAAATATTGTTTTCATGGTGAGGTTTAGAAAATGCTTTCTTGTATATTAGCTGATTTGCACCTCTCAGCGTATGAAGATGGACTTAGGAGCAGGAAAAAGATTCCATTTTCCACAGCTCCAGCTCTTGCTCAATCTGCCTTCCTCCCACTATTGCGTCGTAAGCTCTCAGATAAGGCGGAAAGCCACAGCCCTGGTAGACCTTTCCTAAGCTGGCTGTTTGAGGATGCACTTTCCCTGACATCAGGGAGGTAGTTAAGTGTTCTGATTTGAAAGTCTCCTCTGGGGGGCTAGTCACCATTAGGTAAGCTGACACAGCCCCAGCAAGTAGGTGAAAGCAGTTTGGACCCCAGTGATGCAATATGTTACTGTGTCTAGGAAGTGTTGAAAACGACCCAGAGGGTATGCAAGTACATCCAAGTTATCCTGGTGGGGGGAGGGTGGGGAGGCTGTGAATAACAGGAATTATTGGAACTGGTGATTTAGCTTTGATTGGAAAGGAGATAAAATAAATGATTTTTTAATGATAGAGAATTCAATTATAGTCATGGGTTATGTCCCAAATTTGTACTTTCCCACATAGATGGACCTTCTGCATAGGGAGACTTCACGTAGAAAGAATAAACCGCGCATTGTTTTTGCCTTTGAACTAGTTCTGTGAATGGAAAATGCCTGATAAGAGAAGTAGTTAATGACACTAAGTTGCTGTCACTTAGTGACGTGAGCCTAAAAAAGCTAACATTCCTGCATCTCAGTTTCCTTATCTGTACATTGGAACTAAAGATCCTATTACAAAGAGTAGATGGTGGAATAAATGAGACCATGTAAGACGGTCATACCGACATAGTAGGTTGTAAAGAAACAGGAATTTAAAACTGATTAACTTAAAATTTTTTGATCAGGGGAATTAAGATGGGAAGTCAGGTGAGGCTCTCCTGTTGTAGAATGGCAGGGCTGTTAATTATTGCTGGTTTCTGTAAGTCTACCAGCAAAAATGGTGCCAGTCAGAATTCACATTTTTCCTGGGTTTAGTCAACTGAGTGGTTAAACAAGGAAGGCCATTGAGAATACTGGAAACACCACATTTTACTCATTTTATTAATAAATAGTAATTTTTTTTTTTTTTTTTGAGACGGAGTCTCGCTCTGTCGCCCAGGCTGGAGTGCAGTGGCGTGATCTCGGCTCGCTGCAAGCTCCACCTCCCGGGTTCACGCCATTTTCCTGCCTCAGCCTCCCAAGTAGCTGGGACTACAGGCGCCTGCCACCATGCCTGGCTAATTTTTTTTTAAAATATATTTTTAGTAGAGACGGGGTTTCACTATGTCAGCCAGGATGGTCTTGATCTCCTGACCTCGTGATCCACCCGCCTCGGCCTCCCAAAGTGCTGGGATTACAGGCTTGAGCCACCGCGCCCGGCCAATAAATAGTAATATTAATTAAACTTTTTTTGTTTTTTTTTTTTTGAGACGGAGTCTCACCGTCGCCCAGGCTAGAGTGCAGTGCAACCTCTGCCTTCTAGTTTCAAGTGATTCTCCTGCCTCAGCCTCCCAAGTAGCTGGGATTACAGGTGTGCGCCCCCATGCCCAGCTAATTTTTGTATTTTTAGTAGAGATGGAGTTTCACCATATTGGCCAGGCTGGTCTCTAACTCCTGACCTCAGGTGATCCGCCCACCTTGGCCTCCCGAAGTGCTGGGATTCCAGGCGTGAGCCATTTTGCCTGGCGCACAACAAACATTTAGAAATGACTTCTTTTTTTTTTTTTTTTTTTAATTTATTTATTATTATTATACTTTAAGTTGTAGGGTACATGTGCATAACGTGCAGGTTTGTTACATATGTATACTTGTGCCATGTTGCTGTGCTGCACCCATCAACTCGTCATTTACATCAGGTATAACTCCCAATGCAATCCCTCCCCCCTCCCCCCTCCCCATGATAGGCCCCGGTGTGTGATGTTCCCCTTCCTGAGTCCAAGTGATCTCATTGTTCAGTTCCCACCTATGAGTGAGAACATGCGGTGTTTGGTTTTCTGTTCTTGTGATAGTTTGCTAACAATGATGGTTTCCAGCTGCATCCATGTCCCTACAAAGGACACAAACTCATCCTTTTTTATGGCTGCATAGTATTCCATGGTGTATATGTGCCACATTTTCTTAATCCAATCTGTCACTGATGGACATTTGGGTTGATTCCAAGTCTTTGCTATTGTGAATAGTGCTGCAATAAACATACGTGTACATGTGTCTTTATAGCAGCATAATTTATAATCCTTTGGGTATATACCCAGTAATGGGATGGCTGGGTCATATGGTACATCTAGTTCTAGATCCTTGAGGAATCGCCATACTGTTTTCCATAATGGTTGAACTAGTTTACAATCCCACCAACAGTGTAAAAGTGTTCCTATTTCTCCACATCCTCTCCAACACCTGTTGTACAAGCATTCTTATACACCAGTAACAGACAAACAGAGAGCCAAATCAGGAATGAACTTCCATTCACAATTGCTTCAAAGAGAATAAAATACCTAGGAATCCAACTTACAAGGGATGTAAAGGACCTCTTCAAGGAGAACTACAAACCACTGCTCAGTGAAATAAAAGAGGACACAAACAAATGGAAGAACATACCATGCTCATGGATAGGAAGAATCAATATCGTGAAAATGGCCATACTGCCCAAGGTAATTTATAGATTCAATGCCATCCCCATCAAGCTACCAATGTGTTTCTTCACAGAATTGGAAAAAACTGCTTTAAAGTTCATATGGAACCAAAAAAGAGCCCGCATCTCCAAGACAATCCTAAGTCAAAAGAACAAAGCTGGAGGCATCACGCTACCTGACTTCAAACTATACTACAAGGCTACAGTAACCAAAACAGCATGGTACTGGTACCAAAACAGAGATATAGACCAATGGAACAGAACAGAGTCCTCAGAAATAATACCACACATCTACAGCCATCTGATCTTTGACAAACCTGAGAGAAACAAGAAATGGGGAAAGGATTCCCTATTTAATAAATGGTGCTGGGAAAATTGGCTAGCCATAAGTAGAAAACTGAAACTGGATCCTTTCCTTACTCCTTATACGAAAATTAATTCAAGATGGATTAGAGACTTAAATGTTAGACCTAATACCATAAAAATCCTAGAGGAAAACCTAGGTAGTACCATTCAGGACATAGGCATGGGCAAAGACTTCATGTCTAAAACACCAAAAGCAACAGCAGCAAAAGCCAAAATTGACAAATGGGATCTAATTAAACTAAAGAGCTTCTGCACAGCAAAAGAAACTACCATCAGAGTGAACAGGCAACCTACAGAATGGGAGACAATTTTTGCAATCTACTCATCTGACAAAGGGCTAATACCCAGAACCTACAAAGAACTCAAACAAATTTACAAGAAAAAAAACAAACAACCCCATCAAAAAGTGGGCAAAGGATATGAACAGACATTTCTCAAAAGAAGACATTCATACAGCCAACAGACACATGAAAAAATGCTCATCATCACTGGCCATCAGAGAAATGCAAATCAAAACCACAATGAGATACCATCTCACACCAGTTAGAATGGCGATCATTAGAAATGACTTCTTAAGTGCCATGCTGTGCACTGGCAACACAATGATGAGTGAAAAGAAATCTCCGCCTGACCCTGGTTGGGGTGGCAAGGGCATCAATCAAATATTCACACAGATGTGCAGAGCAACAACTGTGGTCAAGTGCTGTTGTAAAAGGAAGGCACCACACAGCAGGCTTCAGGAGCACTGGTCTCTTACGGGAAACGGTCCTTAGGAAAGAATTGTCTGGTAGGAGGCTGAGTTTCAAAGGTGAAGTTCTCACCTTTGCAGTCATGACAACAGCTCCAGCGTTGTGGATGTTAAGGGGGAGGTCCAAATTAATTATTTGACTTCCCATTAAGACGATTTGAGCTTATTAAAAACTGGCCATCATCAATCAGAGCATTAGCTAAGGGATACAGCTGGTGGTCCTGATAGGCCATTTTGCTCTGACCTTGGAAGAATCCGTCCAGACTCCAGCCAGAACTTGATTTCAGATAGAACAGTGGGGGAAGAGGGGCCACAGTCCTGCAACCTCAGTCTGTTTCCCTGGTCTCCCTGAGTGGTCCTGGTTACTTACAGGCACCCAAACTCGAGAGTCCAGGTCAGTCCAGGGTGCTTTCGTGGAAACGGCATGCTGATGTGTGCCGAGAACATCGCTCAGCCAACTGCGTGGAATTCAGAGTTCCCCTGAGGTTCCCTGAGACTTGGCTCTCCCTGCTCTGATGGGGTTTGGGATAGAACGTGGGAGTGCCTGGTTAATTTGGAGTTTGAGGGCCTAGTGCTTTCAAAGAGAGATCCCCACCCGAGGGAATCATAATTCATGTCCTCTTCCACCATATACCTGGTTTGGACAAGTAAAAGCAACACCTAAGTTAAATAAATGGCAAGATCTGCTTTTTTTCCTTTTGAAAATTGAATATTATATGAGGGACAATGACTATTCCCAGCTTGATGCTTTGGAAAGTGCATTTGGATTTTTCCATTTTAGACAAATGTCAGCTTTCCCCCGAAGTAGCCTCCATCATGCTTGTTTGTTCCAAATCATTTTTCAATGCTGTGATTTCCCTTCTTTTTGCTTTAAACACCCAGTCACGTGGCTTGTCTCCACCGTGTGGAGGTGCCGGGCGCCTGTTGGGTCCCTCTGCATTTCTGGCAGGAAGGAAGCATTTGTGAATACTGTCAGTACTTGAGACAGGTCGGTCACATTGGAACCTTTGCCCCTGTTGTTAAACTGTGACTGTGGAGGTGCCCCGTGTGCTCAGCGCTCAAGTGGGAAGTGGAGAAGATTCTTGGAACGTGTTTGGCTGTCACTTCTGAGTTTTCCATTGAGACCCAAACATGAAGAAAATCTTCTGGCTCCTGCCAGTTGGCCAACCTCTGTCCACCTTCCCCAGCTCACAGGGCTGCACGGGGCTGTCCTCTGCTGCTGGAAAATCACGCCTGTGCTCTGCACAAACACTGAACACTGACCTTCTGCGTGATCCATGGAACCAAGATGACAGGATCTCCTGCCTGTTCTTGATGATAGCTGTAGTTTTATTTTAGATTTTCATTTAAACAAATAGTTTAAGACCTCAGCTGGGAAAGGGGACTGAAGTATCCCCAGCAGACAAAGCCTCTGGCACGCCAGAGCAACATGTGACCCAGCCCGGGTTGACTTTCCTCCCTTCCCCACCCAGGTTGCTGGGAGAAATAACTATGGGTTTTTGGCAACTCTTTCCCAAAATGCACAGTGGAAGGCTGGGAAACACTGAATTATGAAATAAAGGAAGGCGGTTCCTTTTGTCATCCTTGGCACCCGAATCCTAAACTACGGTAATGAGATCAGCCCCTTAACGGTGGGCTCCAGGGCACCTTGCTCTTAGGCAATTTGTTTTTCTGTGTGCACTCTTCAACAGACTCTGTAGGAAATGGATGACCTGATGCAAATGACTTTTTGGTTTTGTTTTATTTGAGACAGAGTCTCACTCTTGCCCAGGCTGGAGTGCAGTGGCATGATCTCAGCTCACTGCAACCTTCACCTCCTGGGTTCAAGAGATTCTCCTGCCTCAGCCTCCTGTAATCCCGGGATTACAGGTGCATGCCACCACGCCTGGCTAGTTTGTATTTTCAGTAGAGAGGGGGTTTCACCATGTTGGCCAGGCTGGCCTTGAACTCTGACCTGAAGTGATCCGCCTGCCTCGGCCTCGCAAAGTGCTGGGATGACAGGCGTGAGCCACGGTGCCCGGCCTGATTTCAAAGTGCTGGGATGACAGGCGTGAGCCACGGTGCCCGGCCTGATTTTGGATGGTTACAGTTGGGAAATAAGTTAGTGCGTGGATACTGTCTCTGGGGAAAACGAGGAAACTGACAGGATTCCAGAAGGCTGCTGTTTGAAGGGGCTCATTCAGTTCCAAGAAGAGATGGGAGAGGCAGGAAATGTGAGCATATGTGCTGCCTGCCCTCCATTGATTTGTTTCATAACAAATTGACCCTGTCTGGGCTTGTGACCCCCTTATGTTCAGAAGAGCTACTGGTGGGTTGTAGAGACAAATGAGTCTTTTTCTCAGCTCTACTCCTGACCCCAGAGGGGCATGTGGCCACTTCTCCCCGACTTCTCCCGGGGGTGACTTGCTTCTGACACCTGCCGCCTTATTGTTTTTCCTCCTCAAGCAAGCTTGTTGCAGGCACTTCTTTACGTGGTGCTGAACTTAGCCACAAGGAGCTGTCATCAGGGGTGTGGGAGAGGGAAGAGAGGGGATCACAGGGGTTTCAGAGGGCTCACTTAGAGACTTGCTGAGACTGACAACAGAGTTGACCTGGCCCAGGATTCTTCTAATGCTGCATGTGACTGTGTGTCTGTGCCACAGGAGTTTTTCAGTGTGGATGCATGCATGATGTATGTGTGTGGGGTGGGGGCGGGGGAGGGCAAGAGGGTTATTTTCTGGGTCAGAATAACCTTTAAAATGATAAGTTTTTCGCTAGGAGAGGAACCACATTTTGCTCATCTGTCTAGATGTTTTTCTTCACCTGGGCCACGGAGGGCTTTGTTTCACAAGCTTTTCTCCTTTTTCGTCGTTTGGGTGGCAAAGGACTCTGCTCCGCCCTGTGACACAGGGTCCACCCTCCACGTCCCACGTTGGGATGGGTTGCAGAGCATGTGCCCTCCTAGTGGCCCCCATCAGCCACCAGAGTGAAGTAGATGCTTGGGTGCTATGAACAATTGGCAGGACAGTCATGGTGTGGACCTGGGGAAGCTTTGCTCAGGGCTGACCTGCCCACAAGCAGCTGCTCCTGGCAGTCTGAACTCCTTTCCTATTTCCTGTATTAACCTTGTGGTGCACAAAGAGAGCCTCGAGAACAAGCTAATGAGAATCATCCCTCTCATCACGGAACCTGCATCCCCTGCCTCAAACTAAGCCATGTGCGCACACACACTTGATAACAGCAGAATCGAGGCTTCAGAGGATCTTGTTGACATTTGTCTTCTTTTTGTTTCTAGAGTGTGGTGGGAAGCCTCCATCACTATAGCACTGTCAGATGGGTGACAGCCTCATCGGCACCCTCCAATCTCAGCAGGATGTGAGTTTTCTTTTTTAATGGGATGCTCTGAAGCCCTTCTGTCCATGACCAAAAGCATCATTCTTGGCACTGAGCCTGAGGCCCCTTCTCTGACCTCTGCTTCCCTTCCCCTACCTACAGTTACTGCACCGTCAGCCCACTGCCTTACTGTACTACTCTGATCATGTTTGACTTCATATACTTAACATCTCTATGTAAAATGACCAGCCTTGAGCCTACAGCCTGTGAGCTACAGGCTCCGCTCTGCTCAGCTCCCTGTCCCTGCAGAGCAGTGAGTTCTTTTAGAGAGAACGTGTATCAGGCAGTGGTGCCCAACTCTCTCTCTATTTTTTTAATACAAGTGACTTCACAAATGGAAAACCTAAGCCTATGTGAAACTGGAGAGTAGTATAATGAACACCATATACTTATCACCGGAATTCAACAATTACCTACATATGGCCAATCTTATTTCATCCATACTTCCACCCTCTACTCTGTCATCCACTGGATTATTTTAAAGTGAATCCCAGACATAGCATTATAGCATGACTTTTTTTTTAGTTTGTAATACAATTTTACTCTTCAGAATATACTAAGATAATCTTTACATATGCGGTGTATGTCACATAATATTCTTTTTTCTCCCATTCACTTTATTGAGGTATAACGGACAAAAATTAGATGTATTTATGATATGAAACGTGATGTTTTGACCTGTGTATACATTGTGAAATGATTACATCAAGCTAGCTTTCTTGTGTTGAAAACATTTAACATCTACTTTTTAAAGCAATTTTCAAGTACACAGTACATTTTTTATTTTATTTTATTTTATTTTATGCTTGAGACAGAGTCTTGATCTACTGCTGGTGTGCAGTGGTGAGATCTCCACTTTGAGACCAACCTGAGCAACATGGCAAAACTCACTCTCTACACACATATACACACAAAATTAGTCAAGCTTGGTGTTACACACCTGTAGTCCCAGCTACTCAGGAGGCTGAGGTAGGAGGATCACCTGAGCCCAGGAGGTTGAGGCTGCAGTGAGCTGTGATCTCACCACTGCACTCCAGCCTGGGCAACAGAGCAAGACCCTGTCTTTAAAAAAACAAAAACAAAAACAAAAAAACCGAAAACAAGAAAACTGAAGTCCCTTGTCTTTAGCAGACCATGGCTAAGACTGATTCTTAGTCCTTCTCATCTGGGATGAAGCAGATTTACTAACAAATGTTAGATTTTTTTCCTTTTCCTTCTAATGCCAAGAGTCTGTGGAGCTGCAAAGGTTGACCCGGCCAGAGCTGCCCCGTGACCCTGGCGTACTGTCCAGAATGGTGCATGCCTTTGGGGAATCTGTCCTCACACAGCAGACCTCCTAACTCAGGACTGCTAATTTTGCTGTAAGATGTTGCCCACGAGGACTGAGTCCTGGGCCCTCACGCAGACTCTGGAATAGAGCTACCAATACCTAGATGATAGAGACTTAGGTGGCTTCCCTAGACTCTCCTTATCTCGTCTCCATCTCTGGGCCAGCTCAGCCTGGTCTCTCTGGGGCCCTAGCGGCTGAGAGGTCCTTATAGAGGCAAGCCTTGAGTGAGCAGGGCACCTACTATGTGACATCTTATGGACATGGCTGAGCCGTGGGCACCCTCAGCTGCCAAGCCAGAGGCATCTAACAAAGTTTCATCCCTGCAGTTACCAGACAGAGGGAGTGACAAAGAAGGTCAATGATGGAGAAAACCCAGTGACATTTTATACGTTAGCAAGGTTAATTGCGAAGTGCCCAAAAGCCTGTCTGAGTGTACTGTTTAACGGCCAGGAAAACACAGTCCCAGTTCTTACATTGTAAAAGTAATGCAGCTGACCCTTTGCTGGGGACAGCCCCACCGCAGGCCTTCTTGCCGCCTGCCTGGCCTCCCTGGCACCGGCTGCGCTGGGACCGGTGTTCTGCAGAGCTGCCCTCACGGTGGCTTCCAGACATTCTCTCTCACAAATCTCAAGACTGACTTAAAAAAAATGCCTAACATCAGCAGTCTTTAAGCCCTATCTGAGAGTAAAACACAGTTCAGATGTCTACTGAGCGTTACTTATTTGCAGCTGGGTGAAAGTCAAGGCTGCCTCCTTTCTGGCACCGGGGAAGGGATGCGAGCCAGGAGAGCTGTGTGGGTGTCATTTTTATGTAAGACAGACCTGTGCGGCGCAGGCTTTTTCCTACCAAGCACTTCACTGCCTTTTGGTAAACACAGAGTTCCCATGGACCAGGGAGCCAGATGAGGCTACCTAGAATTTTAGAATAAAAAAGGACTTAACAAATTTCAACATTATCATTTTTAAGAGCGCAATCCTTTTCCTCCCAATGAACTCTAGCCCAGATCCCCACTCTATAAAGCAGAGAGAAACTGGCTGAATGGGGCTGAGGCACCAGAGCCAAGGTTATTGGTCTCTTTCCCATGGCCTGTCCCCATAGCAACTGCAGGATTCCAACAAGGACTTTTGGAGAAGTGCTGATGGCAGATAGTATGGCAAACTTATCCTGACTTTTGGCCCCCTTCCCCAGTCACTCGTGCAAGCGCTGAATAAGTGAGATAATGGTGGGTGAGTCTGAGAAAAAAAAACCAAACCAAACCAAAGAGGGAACCCGGGGGCTACAGAAGGTGCGGTGGAGAACAGGACACCACAGCCAGGGCACGGTATGGGCAGAGAGCAGCGTCCTTGTCTCCCTCCTGTGAAATGCTTCTCCGTGGAGGCATCACACCCCAGAAAACAACGGATAGCAACAGCAGCCCGGTGGCTCCCGGGCAGCGGGGTAAGATTAGGGCTGCATTCCGCGCACACTCGGGTAGGTGCATACAAAATACGTGCAGGCAGATCTGCCAGCCGCACGGAATTTCCTCTTCCCCAGCCTTCTCCTCTTCAAAGGCGAGCTGACTGCGATTCAGGGAGATGGAACTTCCGCCAGGATGGCGGTATGTGGAGGTTCCCTGAGGGCAGGGTCACATGCTAACCTGTGGCAAATGGGGAGTGGCTGAGTCCAAATGGCAACACCAGAGGATCTCCCACCCTCGGTGTGTGCTCCGTCCTCCCTGCTGATCCACCAGGGATTCAGCTGTTCTCACCGTGAATACTCATCACTAGCCAAGGTAGTCAAAATCCCCAGAAGAATATGAGATCACAGGGAAAATAGGAGACATGGAAAAAGGTGGTAGTGGGCGGGGCGCGGTGGCTCACTCTTGTAATCCCAGCAATTTGGGAGACCAAGATGGGAGGATCACTTGAAGTCAGGGGTTCGAGACCAGCCTGGCTAACGTGGTGAAACCCCGCCTCTACTAAAAATACAAAAATCAGCAGGGTGTGGTGGCGGCTGCCTGTAATCCCAGCTACTTGGGAGGCTGAGGCAGAAGAATCGCTGGAATCCGGGAGGCGGAGGTTGCAGTGAGCCGATTGTACCATTGCACTCCAGCCTGGGAAACAGAGTGAGGCTCTATCTCAGAAAAAAGAAAAAAAGAAAGAAAGAAAGAAAGAAAAAAGGTGGTAGAATTAATACCAACATGATAGTAAAATAAATGTAAGTGGATTAAACTCATCAATCCCAAGACAAATATTTCCAATTAAATTTTTAAAATAATATTTAACAGTATGTTGTCTATAGGAGATTTAAGAGGTTATAGAAATGTTTATTAATTTTTTTCCTAGTATTCCTTTTTTTTATTTTTTATTTTTCCATAGGTTCTTAGGGTACAGGCGGTATTTGGTTACATGATTAAGTTCTTTAGTGGTGATTTGTGCGATTTTGGTGCACCCATCGCCCGAGCAGTGTATTTGTAGTCTTTTATTCCTCGCCCCCTCACCCTTCCCTGCAAATCCCCAAAGTCCATTGTATCATTCTTACACCTTTGAATCTTCATAGCTTAGCTCTCACATATCAGTGAGAATATACGACGTTTGGTTTTCTATTCCTGAGTTAGAAAGGTTATAGAAATATTTAATATTAGTATCAGACAAAACAGAATTTTAAAACATCAAAGTGGACAAGGAGAATATTAGGATATTATATTTTGGTAAGAGGAACAATATGTCAAGAAGATATAATAATAAAGATAAACATATCAATATAGCTTCAAATACATAAAGTAGCTACTAACAGGACTAAAGGGAGAAATAAATAAATCAGCAATTGTAATCAGAAAATGTTATATGCGCCTTTCAGAGTTTGATAGATAAAGCATGAAAAAAGTGAAGATGTAAACTACCCAATAAACTGTAGTTTATTTATTTATAGACACATATATGTAGCATATATAGCATATATATGCATATATATTTGCAACAATCAATCCTGTATTAAGCCACAAAAATGCCATACTTTCAAAGAATCTACATCATAGAGATCATAGTTCTTTGATCATAGTGTAATAATTAAAATAATTAAAGCACGAAAGAATAACATCCTCCCTTCTGTTCATTTGCTGGAAGCTAAAAAACTCGCTACTAAAGCATTCTTGGGTTAAAGAAGGAAGAAAGACAAACTTAAAAAACATACTTTGAACTAAAATTTAAACAATGAAAACTTTAAAAAATTGTGTGAGATATAGTAGTACTTAAAAGAAAATTTACAGCTTTAAATCACTCATCCAAAGGTTAGAAAAAAGAAAGACTGAAACAAGAGTGAATTAAAAGAAGAAAGGAGGAAAACATAAAGATAAAGCTAAAATCAATGAGATAGAGGACAAAAGAGGGTGAGAGAAAGAGAAGATTAAGAAAGTTCTAAATTTACTCTCCAAAAAGATTAGTGCCTACACCATTAATCCTCCCCTCCTAGACAAAAAGTAAAAGAGAGGATGGAAATAAAACATCAGATGAAGAAGAGGATAACTGCAGGCTGAATGAAGGTGAGGAACACCCACTGGGTGATCCAGAGTTGGACTGGGATGAGGAGGGTGTCCTCACAGTGGGTTGGGGGTAGCCTGGTCAGGGTGTCAGAGCTCGAGAGCAGTGAGGAGGCCTTCTGTGCTGGGGAGGGGATGGCTATGAAGCCAGGCAATGGTTTACACACAGAGGAATTGATTAAATAGGCAAGTAAATCAAAGACAATGAAAGTCAAGTTTTCTCACTGTTAGGAAAAGGGGATAGAAATACGGAAATGGCAAAAAAATTCAGTTTTGTGGTATTGAATTGGAATTGATGGTGTCACTGTGAACTCTTGGTTTTCCATATATGAATGTAGATAGATGTAGAAAATTTTATTAAGTAAGATTTATCCAGGAATGAAAGGATGGTGCAATGTTAATGTATCATACTACACTGGCAAATGAAAAGTAGAGAGTCACACAACTTTCTCAATGTTTTGTGAATTATATGTAATTATAATTATACAGTTTTATAAACAGCTATTGATTATACATAATAATTATTATTGAATGTTCTTGAAAAGAATTTTTAAAACACAGAGTATTAGAATACAAAGGAAATAGAATATAGGAAAAATGTAAAAAAAATCACACTGGCAGAGACACACCCTTTAAGACTGGAAAACCAGCAAATACAACTGCTAACTAGACAGCAATGGGAGAGTTGTGGAGAGCCTGGTCACTACGTTAACACAGGAGAGAGCAGACCTAGCCGGGTGTAAACAAACTGTCAGGATCAACAAACTATGAAACTCCTGCAGAGTTCAACAAAGATACAGCATAACTAGTGTACATCTACAACGGCACTAACTAGAAAATATAATGGAAGATAGATATTATTTATTAATTTATTTAGAGATGGAGACTCGCTTTGTTGCCAGGCTGGAGTGCAGTGGTGTGATCTCAGCTCACTGCAACCTCCACCTCCCGGTTCAAGCAATTCTTCTGTCTCAGCCTCCCAAGTAGCTGGGAATACAGGCGCATGCCAAAACACCCGACTAATTTTTGTACTTTTAGTAGAGGTGAAGTTTCATCATATTGGCCATGCTGGTCTGGAACTCCTGACCTTGTGGTCTGCCCGCCTTGGCCTCACAAAGTGCTGGGATTACAGGTGTGAGCCACCGCGCCCGGCCAATATCATTTATAATAGCAGCACCAACTATAAAATTTGGGAATCAAGTTAACAAAGAACACACAATAATTTTATTGGAAAATATTAAAACGCTATTACAGGACACAGAAAGCAGCTGAATATGTGATGATATGCTATGATCATTATATGGGATTACTAAAAATTGTAAAGATGTCAATTTTAATGAAATGAATTATAAATTCACTACAACACCAATAAAAATTCCATTAAGACCTTTTCAACTACTTAACAATTCTAAAATTTATACACAAGAATAAAAAGTTTGATCATAAATAACTAAGTCAATTCTGAAAAAAAGAAGAGTGAAGTTGTAACGGGGTTGGGGAGGAGTTGGTCACTCCACTAGGTACTGAGACATGCTGTAAAGCCACAGTAAAGGCCGGGCGCAGTGGCTCACGCCTGTAATCCCAGCACTTTGGGAGGCCGAGGCGGGTGGATCCCAACTGAGGTTGGGAGTTTGAGACCAGTCTGGCCAACATAGGGAAACCCCGTCTCTACTAAAAATACAAAAATTAGCTGGGTGTGGTGGTGGATGCCTGTAGTCCCAGCTACTCCGGAGGCTGAGGCAGGAGAATCGCTCGAATCTGGGAGGCAGAGGCTGCAGTGAGCCAAGATCACACCACTGCACTCCAGCCTGGGCAAGACAGAGGGAGACTCCGTCTTAGGAAAAAAAAAAAAAAAAAAAAACACACACACACACACACAGTAAGATAAATGGTGAGATAATGCAGGAACAGACAAAAAAGACTGAAGCCATAACTGAGTGCTCAAAAAGAGACCCATGTTTATATGGAACTGGATATATGATACAGGTGACACTACAAATGAATGAGCAAAGGGTAGATTGTTTAGTGGATGATAATGAAAAAACTGCCTGCTTTAGGGAGATAACAATGGATCCCTATCTTATACCATATACAAAGGTGAACTCCAGACAGATTAGAGGCCTAAGGGTGAAAGATAAGACTAAAGCTAAAGGAAGAAAATATGAAAGAATAACTTCGTGCTTCAGGAATGAGAAAAGACTTCTTAAATTTAAATAAGACTACCCATAGTACAAACTACATAGCAAAACTCACAATTGACTATGTCAAAATTAAGGATTTCTGTTCAACGAAGAATACCATAGACAAAATTAAGAGAGGGTTGAACAAATGAGAGATGACTTTGTCTGACATCAAACTGACTAGGGAGACTAAAAAGGAAAAGATAGGGAACCCAACAGGAAAAAAATCAGAAATGTAAGTTTGAACAAATAAGCAATATAACAATAAAACACAGATTTATACTATCAGATTGGGGACAATGAACAAATAAATAATAGCTTGTGTTGGAAAGGATATGGAGACATGGGAAAACTCAGCTACTACTGCAGGGAGGGGTGTCTAAAGTGAAATACTCCTGGAGAACAATACCAAAATAGTGAAGTTAAGTATGTCTGCGTCCAATAACCCAGCACTCCCACTGATGGATACTGATGCACTGAAACTCTCTGACAGGCTCATATGCGGATGAGTACGAGGATGTTCATCACAGCACTGTTGGCTGGGTCAGGGAGCTGCAGGTAACATTAAGGGAATGGGAAAGTAAAATGGAATCCCAAGCAGCCATTAGTAATGAGGTAGTACACGCAGCAACATGGAGGCATCTTAGAAACACTGTTCAGTGAAAAAAGATAGTTGTAATATCGTTGATGTAAATTAAGACATATACTCACAAAACAATATGTTTTGCAAAGATGCATACATATTCAATTTATAATATCAAACATATTAGAGAGTGGGTGCCTAATGGAGGAGGAAGGAGATAGGAGTGGAGATTAGAAGTGAAAGAGAAAATTTTTAAAACTAGTGGCTGAGTCCGTGCTCTGATTGCGTGGGTCTGAATCCCAGCTGTGCCTCTTACTAGCTCTGTTACCTTGGGCAATTAACAACCTCTTTAGTTAAGTGTCCCCGTCCCTAAAATGGGCTGGTAACTGACAGACAAAGACGGTCTCCAAAAAATTCTGTCCCGCCCTGTCTGCATGTAGCTCCTCCCACAAGAGGCGGGCCTGTGACCGCTTTGACCAATAGGATACAGAGTAAGTGCTGCCCTGGGACTGCCTAGTCCCGTGTTTAAGCAGGAGCCCTGGGCCGCCACAGCAGTTTCAAGGGATCCTAGGAACAGATGCCACGTGGAGAGGCAGGCCACGTGGAGCAGCACTGTGCCATCGGACTGTGTAAGACACCTGGCAGAGGCACTGCCCAGCTGTGGCCAGATCAACCCGTGGAATAATGAGACAATAAAGTGGTTGTTTTGGACCACTAAGTTCTGTTACGTGGCACTAGATAAGGTTATGAGGATTAAATAAGATAATTTTATTTTTTTCTCTTTTGACACAGGGTCTCGCTCTGTCGACCAGGCAGGAAGTTCAGTGGCGCGATCTCGGCTCATGCAGCCTCGACCTCCGGGGCTGAAGTGATCCTCCCACCTCAGCCTCTTGAGTAGCTGGGACCATAGGCGCGCACAGACACACCTGGCTAATATTTGTATTTTGTGGAGAGCCGGGGTCTCATCATGTTGCCCAGGGTGGCCTTGAACTCTTGGGGTCAAGCCATCTGCCTACCTCAGGCTTCCAAAGTGCTGGGACTACAGGCGTGAGCCACAGCGCCTGGCCAGAAGGTAATTTTTAAAGTGTTGGATAGGGCTGGGCTCGTTGGCTTGCGCCTGTAATCCCAGCACTTTGGGAGGCCAAGGCGGGCGGTTCACGAGGTCAGGAGTTCGAGACCAGCCTGATCAACATGGCGAAACCCCGCCTCTACTTAAAAAAAATACAAAAATTAGCCAGGTACGATGGTCGCGCGCCTGTAATCCCAGCTACTCAGGAGGCTAAGGAAGGAGCCTTGGGCCCCCACAGCTGTTTCAAGGGGCCCTAGAAACAGATGCCACAGACTGAACCCCAGAGGTGGAGATTGCAGTGAGCCAAGATCCCCCCACTGCACTCCAGCCTGGACGACAGAGCAAGATTGGGTCTTAAAAAAAAAAAAAAAAAAAAAAAAATCAAAGTGCTGGTTAGTGCATGGCTCATGGGAAGGGCCTGGCACTATATACGTATTTGTGGAATAAAAAACAAGGACCTAATGGTCACAGAAATAGTGTCATGACCAAGAATGTAAGATTAACTTAATTCTTTGCACATGATGTTCACAGATAAGCTAAAACCTCTGATAAAGACTCATATATTCATTTCCTTGATGGGAAAACTATGGCCCTGACTGATAGATGAAAAGTGTATTCCAAAAAAGAGAGTGTCTCATAACGAAGCAGGGCTCCCTGAGCCAACTCTCCTTCTGTTGTCTTTGTGCAGAGAATTCAGAGCCTCAAGAAAGCACTGGATGTATGAGCTCAGTGACTCACGAATGTCTCATTTCTGGGAACACAGACAACTGATGGGCTATATTCGTTTTCCTCTGTAGCACTAGACCCAGAACTAGTACATTTTTATCTGTAATGAATTCTCAATTAACCCTAGGTCTGGGTATCAGGAAATACAAGGAAATCAAAAATCTACCCATAATTCAAAGATCTCAATCAAGTCAGTAATTTCAACCTCCAGAAAGTTATCTTAATAGTTCTTTTTATTCCCAAGCACAGTGCACAATAAGTATCGGTTGATTATTTTACATTAATCCCACTTCCTTTTGAATAAGAGTTAAAACAATTTGTTTATGGTCTTTCAAATTGATTATTGAAATTGTTCTTTGAAATCCTGGCTGGGGCAAAATAACCTAGATGGTAGCAATAGTGAGTGGAAGGATAGAAAGGGAATGGCACCACTGTTCATTTGTGAAGGGGGAGCTAAGCCTTGTGAATCTTACAAGGACTATATGAGGTAGATACTATCCCCATTTTACAGAAGCAAAAACTGAGGCTTAGATAGATGGGGTCACTTGTACACAATCTGCAGCTGGGACACTGTGGAGCCAGGATTCAAACTCATGTAGTCTTGGCTGCGCATGGTGACTCACGCCTGTAATCCCAGCACTTTGGGAAGCTGAGGCAGATGGATTGCTTGAGGTCAGGAGTTTGAGACCAGCCTGGCCAACATGGTGATACCCTGTCTCTAGTAAAAATACAAAAATTAGCCAGGCATGTTGGTGGGCACTTGTAATCCCAGCTACTTGGGAGGTGGAGGTGGGAGAATCTCTTGAACCTGGGAGGCGGAGGTTGCAGTGAGCCGAGACTGCGCCCCTGCACTTCAGCCTGGGTGACAGAGCGAGACCCTGTCTCAAAAAGAAGCCACACAAAAAACCTTCATGTAGCCTTACTCCCTAGCTGGTTCTCTTCTACTCTATCATGTTGGGAAGAGGAGCCAGGATCACCCCAGAATGACTGAAATAGCAAGAGGAAGGCAAAATGTCCTAAAGCCAATTCCTAGACACTGAGACTTTTGTGAAACCATTAAAAAAAAAAAAAAAAAAAGTGTATCATCTGAAGGCATCAATAAAAAAAGAAAAATCCCAGCACTTTGGGAGGCCGAGGCGGGAGGATCATGAGGTCAGGAGTCCGAGATCAGCCTGACCAACATGGAGAAACCCTGTCTCTACTAAAAAATACAAAAATTAGCTGGGCGTAGTGGCACACACCTGTAATCCCAGCTACTTGGGAGGCTGGGGCAGGAGAATCGCTTGAACCCAGGACCCGGAGGTTGCAGTGAGCCAAGATATCGTGCCATTGCACTCCAGCCTGGGCGACAGAGCGAGGCTTTGTCTCAAAAACAAACAAACAAAAAAAGAAAATAACAAAATCGGTGGGTCGTAGCCCATGTATTTCTGCAGAACTGACATTTCGAAAGAGTTAGCAGTTGTCCAGATATCACAAGCCATAGGACCAACTTCTCATGACTCCAACCTCAGCAGCACCAGACTTCATGTGGTCCATCTGCAGAAAGCAGGTCCTCATATGCTTGGCTGGGAAGAATGATGTCAAGCCAAGTCCATCATGGTCCCTAACTTCTTGTCCTAAAATAAGCCTGAACCTTGTCCCCATGCCTGGCTCAACTCCCATTCTACTTCAGGCATCAGAATCACAACTCTACATTTCTCATCTAGCACTAGGGACTACAAGTTGTGTGGCAGACCTTCAGGCAGCTTCTAGGAACACTCTGGATTGAAGTGGAAAGGAAGCATTTCCTGATTTCATTTCCTAGCTGTCTTTCCTTCTCAGGTTCTTTGGGCCATGGGGCATTTCCTAGTGTGGGCAGCTGCATAAGCTGTGGGGAGTGTCAGGCAAGGCTGAGGGGATTCAAATATGGGAGAAAGATGCACGGTGCAGGCGCAGACCCAGAGCCCAGCCAGGGTCAGTGTCCCGAGGGGAACGATAAGGACCTAGGAGGAAGTGGAACCAGAAGCTGGCTGCTTCCCCAAGTGTGGGGTCATTTGGGCTGCGATTTCAATTCCGTTTTCTCCTTTGGCTCCTCCATGCCCCAGATGAATTATTTTCACTGAAAATGAAATGCCTATGGCTACAGCCCCACTGAAAGTGTCAATCCATGGCAGGGCCCAGGCACTTGGGGCAGGGGAGACTAGGACAATGAAAGACAAATCAAAGTAACTTCCAAATCATGCCATTTATTTTTCCTTAATGGATTTTACAGCTCATCTGAGTCTCTGCTCTGTTCTCTGAGGAGCTGTAGAATTTGTGTCGATGCCCTGTGTCCTCCGTCCTTCCCCAAATGAGCACACATGCAGGGCAGGCAAGAGCATGCTGGATTTGTCTTAGTTGTTAATTCACCTTCTGGCTTCACTGTGACACACATTTATCTCTACATGATATTCTCAAGAAAAATGATTAGGACAGAATCACAGCAAGGAGTATGGAAGAGAGGGAGTTTTAAAAAAAGTCTGTGGAAGAGAAGCAATGAACCACCAGGGTCCTTTACGTAAAGGACCCCCACTCCTCATCTCTTCCTCTTCATTCTTGATCTTTCAAAAAGAAGTACAGGAAGAGGTCTAGGCTAGCAAGGGTGCTGGTAAGCTGCACCGTGCCTCTGTACCCATGAACAAAAGGCACCCCTTCCTGTAGGAGGTGTAGCCCTTTCCATGGGGCATGGCTTGGAGGGGATGAAATATCCTCCAAGAGTTCAGAATCCCCTATGGGCCCTGATGCCGATGGAGATCAGAGCCTCTCGCAAGGAGGTCCCAAGCTGGTGACCTGGGAAGGGAGGCACTGATGCTCTGCCTGGCTGCCAGGGGTGTCCTGCCACCATCCCACATGCAATCTACTCCTTGCATCTTGGACTCTGCTTTACTTCATAGGGCAGGGATGCAAACACGAAGGAAAGAGGTGTGGCACAGGTACAGTATTAATGTGCAAACCCTTCCTAACGCAGGATCCCCATTGACTGCCTGGGACCTGGCTGCCTTTGATGGTGTCATGTCTCATCTCATGAACCAAGATGGCAGGAATTCTCTGCAACCAACCTTGACAGGAAATCATCCTGGAAATCTGCTGCTTCCTTAATTCATGGAAGAAGCAGGGAGGAGAAGGGAGATGGTCCTCTCATGAATGTTGTGCCATTCAGTTGAGAGGCGTCACGGTTCGTTCACCTGACAGTTCAGGGACTAAGGCTGGGTGGACATCATTTATCAAGTATATTACAGGGCTGCAATTCACCAGCTACCAAGCTGGACTCTTTGCTCTGGAAATTTAATGTGTGGCAGCTGTGTGCGGCCGGTGGTGTCCAGCATTTTAAAAAGGTCAATTAAGAAACTGTTGGTGGTGGTGCAGCTAATGACAGCCCAGAGGGGTGAGCAGGGCGGAGTAAACAGAAGGGCTGAGACGTATATTACTGGAATTGAAGTGTCCAAGTGAAGCGTAGTGGGGAGGAAATCTATTGTCACAAGCCATAAAGCACATCTGAGTTTTGCAGCGGAGAGCAGTACAGCTGTTTCCCTCCCCAGGCAGCGCTGGGGGCAGCCAGTGAATGGAGGGCTCCCCGACAAAGGGGACACCTGCATCAGCTCCATCAATTTGCAGACAAAAATCGCTACCCTCCTCGCTGCCTGCTCCTTTGCACTTCTCGTTTTCCCACGTGGGGAGCACAAGGCAGATGCTGGAGTGATACTCAGAATGTGGGTCATGTTCTAGAATTCCATATTTTAAGCATTCCCGAAGCAGGGCTCCGCCCCTCCTCGCTGCCTGTGGGCGGGCGGACTGCCGGGAGCCTGAGAGTCAACCCGGGCCAGCGCTCTCCTCAGAAGACATCCGCTCCTGCCTCGGCGCGCGCACAATGCAGGCTGCGGATCAGACCCTTTACCCCTGCGACGGATAAAAGAGGGACGCGAAACCCTTAGAAAAAGTCTATTTCGGACTGTGACAGAATTGGCTCATGGTTGGGGGAAGGCACTGTGTGGGGCTCTTTTTAAAGAATCAGACAAAGGGGTCTTAGAATAAGTGCAGGGCTGCTAGGACAGGCTTTTTTTTTTTTTTTTGCCACATCTACCTGTCAAGCTAGAAATTCAATAGAGCAATGGGAATGCTAATTGATATGCAAAACAGGTCTAGGGTTCCTAGAAATGTCTAATGATCCTCCAATTCATTATGAATGCAGAATTAAGACATGCACTAAATGAGATGGGAGTGAGAACACCAACCTTTTTGCTTTTCCTTTTAAAACCTGCTTTGAGAAACTTCACAGGTTTTACGATTTAAAAAAGAGTATTGCAATCAGTGGGTTTTGTCTTTCACACACTGGATTATTTATTATTAGAAAATAGCTTCTATCAGCTGTCAGTACCAAACAAGTTGAAAGGAGTGAGCGTTTCACCATATTTTTTTTCTCCTTAATGATATTTAAATAAACAGCTCACTATGTGGAGAGTTGCCATGCCCTTTTTCCCTTTAAAAACTGAATAATTAAATGAAGTTTAGTAGAAAACATTCTTCAAATATGACTTGTTCTGCATCTGTTATGCTGTCTCCTTGGGTAACGGACGGAAAAAGATGACAAAGACCACTCAGGCTACCAAAGTACTCCAAAGAATCCATAAGAGAAACTGAGAAACAAATAAACTAACTCAAATAAGACCCAACCAAACCAAGAAACCAGTTTTTATGTTGGCTTTTTGATTTTGATTATCATCTAAGTTTAATATATATATATATATATATGTATGTTTGAAATAGTAATAAAAAAGGAAGAATTGAATTGCATCCGTAGCAGGACAACCTTCCTCATACGTTAAAGAGGTGTTCAGAAAATTCCATACAGTATCTGCTAAATAAACATGTTTGGCAGCTTAGCAAATATCATATGATTGCAGCATCCATGATTTGAAGTAAAACAGCATTTGCTTTCTTCTGGCGGAGGTCGTTGCTCGGGGTAATGTGCTAACGCGCTCTGGATGTTCTTAGACCCACAGGCTTAAGGAAGGGCTTGGGGGTGGCTCAGTGCATGACCCCAGGGCAGACACTTCCAAACCCCAAACAATGAATCAACCAACCAACCACACAAACGTCAAACAACTGTCTCCTTCGAGTTCCTCTTGACGGAATGGAGGCCCAGCAAGGACTGCTGGTTAGAAGGTACATTGACAGACTTTGGAATGAGGAGAATCACCCTCTGATTGGTCCGACGCCACTCATTGTACAATCGACAGTGGTACCTAAATGACACCTGGGGGTGGGAGAGGAAAAGGAAGAGAAAAGAATTCAGGTGAGCAGAAGTGGATAATCAATACAAGAAACAAATACGTCATTTGAAAGAGCTTCAAAGAGCTGGCAGCACTAAAGCAGGGCAAGAACCCTGGGCAAAATGGCTCTGGCATGCAGTGAGTGTTGAGAGATTGGGCAGCAGCCAAAGAGCACCCTATGTGTGGACACATGGGCAGGGCTTGCATGGTGGCTTCCTTTGTTCCTCCTCATACTGGGTAAATTCAGGATATAAATGGGAAAATGAGGTTCTTTCTGAGTTTGGATTTATTTTTGGACTAGTGGTGGATACAATGCCAGCCCTTGCCCAGCTGTGTGACCTCGGCAATGCGCCTATCAGGTGCCTAGGTTCTTCTCCATTAAATGAGTGGGATGCTAGGGCTTCACGTACCTTCCTGCAAGTTAGACTCTGCATAACTCAAAGGATCCCATTCATACTATGATATGAAGGACACCCTTTGTACTGTCCTGTGGACAACCTGCACAACAGCTTGATGGCCCCAATGGGTGATTCCCGATTGCATCCAGCTCTAGCATTCTACAGCTTCCAGTAAGGAAATTGCAGCATGGGCACTAACTCCCCTAATAAATCTTCTTGAGGGGGTGAGGCATGACTCCCTTGGGTGCCCACTGTGCCTCAGGCTTACCCACATGGCACTGAGTGTCCTGAACAGCACTGTGCATGTTTTTCTCTCCCCCTGCACTAGAAGCATCTTGAGAGCAGGGGTTGTGTTATGTTCATCTTTGCATGCCCAGCACCTGTTACAGTGCCTGGCACTTAGGAAGTTGCTCAAAAGAGTTTGCTGAGTAAATGAATGAGTGAATAAGCATCCTATATTTTCTGATTGCAACACTGCTTCAAACTTAAGCCTCTCCTTTTTTCTTTTTCTTAGATGGAGTCTTGCTCTGTCACCCAGGCTCGAGTGCGGTGACATGATCTCAGCTCACTGCGACCTCCGCCTCACAGGTTCAAGTGATTCTTGTGCCTCAGCCTCCTGAGAAGCTGAGATTACAGGCATGTGCCACCATGCCTGGCAAATTTTTGTATTTTTAGTGGAGACGGGGTTTCATCATGTTGGTCAGGCTGGTCTCGAACTCCTGACCTCAGGTGATCCACCCACCTCGGCCTCCCAAAGTGCTGGGATTACAGGTGTGAACCACCGTGCCTGGCCGAGGTGCTCACTTTTTATGTACATACATTGGAATGAGATGCTTAAACCTGTAGTCTGTTTTGGAGAAGGCCGGCATAAAACATTAGGCCGGGCGCGGTGGCTCAAGCCTGTAATCCCAGCACTTTGGGAGGCCAAGGTGGGCGGATCATGAGGTCAGGAGATCGAGACCATCCTGGCTAACATGGTGAAACCCCGTCTCTACTAAAAAAATACAAAAAAAACTAGCCGGGCGAGGTGGCGGGCGCCTGTAGTCCCAGCTACTCGGGAGGCTGAGGCAGGAGAATGGCATAAACCCGGGAGGCGGAGCTTGCAGTGAGCTGAGATCCGGCCACTGCACTCTAGCCTGGGCGACAGAGCGAGACTCCATCTCAAAAAAAAAAAAAAAAACATTGATGGACTGTCCAAGAAATTCAGAGTCTGATGTGTAGGTAAGTGCTGGAAAGGAAGGAGCTCATGAGCTTGGAGTGACAAATCAGGTCTGGGCTGTTTAATTATCTGGGAGTGGATGGGTTGTGTTGATCCCACTAAAGGTCTGTGGTGGTCAGAAAATAGGCTGGCCTGATGACTTGGGCTCGAGTTTCTGGAAGTAGATGAAAGTGCAGGCCCTTGATCAGAATGGGCTTTTTAGTCTTCACGGCAGGGTCATGAAATTCAAGGCCACTTATTCAAATTTCTGAGGCTAGAAAGCAGATGTCATGGGCTGAGTGCCAGAGAGAGTTGAGTATGAAAATATACGCTTTTAAACTCACACAGATGTGCTTTTCTTCAAAAGTCCCTAAACATGCCAAAGTGGATCATTTTGGGTTTTTTTTCAAGCTTGATTCTCTTGTATCTATTCTGTCCTGCTGCTGCTTGGTGTCACTCACGAATGTAGGAGAGGCAGGCTGGGAAGCCAGCTGTTCAGGGCCAACGGCAGGAAAGAGGTGGAATGCAGACAAGTATTATACTAATAAGGAACTCTGGCAATATAAGAAGTCTGGAATCTGTGAACATTACAGGAAAGCTGGATTTCAAATAAAGAGTCCCCTTTTCCATGATGCTGAGAGCTGTGCACACTGGCATTAGTAATTGGAGAAGTAGCTATGAGTGCAGGCCGCAGGCTCCAGAGCCAGGCACACGGGCCTGGAATCTGCATCCTCTACTTAGTGGTTGCATGACTTGGGGAAGTTATTTGCTGTCAACAAGCTTCAGTTTCCTTGTTTGTAAGGTGTTATATGCAATACTTGATGTAATGCATATAAAACACCTAGCACAGGGCACAGAGCATACATTTTAGTGTTCTTGGGCTGTTATTTTGTGTGTCTTAAATATAAGAAAGAATTTTGTGACACCCTTTAGATACAGGATAACAGAAAAAAAAAAAAAAAAGAAGAAGAAGAAAAAGAGAGACAGAGAGGGATTGGGCTATTTTCTTTAAGGCTCTGCTCTCAGCGTGGTCCTGGACCAGCAGCAGGCTGCATCACCTGGGAGCTTGTTAGAATATCAGAATTTCAGGCCCCACCCAGACCTAAGGAATTAGAGAGTGCATTTTAACAAGATCCCCAGGTGATCCGCATGTGCATTCAAGCCTGAGACACACTGCTTCAAGGAACACGGGGAGTCAACAACTTAGCAGGTCTCCTGGTTCTTTGGCCAGGAAATTTAAAAATTCAGCCCACTTGTGTAGACAAACAGATGAGATCTTATTATACATTAATCTATTTTAATTGTGGTTAATCACCACAGTCTGCAGGCAAATTCAATCAATAAAAAGCCAGCATCATAAGAAGACGCTTCTTTGTCAGGGAAAATAAAGGCAGTTGAGCACAACGCCAAGGAGACCACAGGTTTGCATTGCCCTGGGTTAATGCTACTTCTCTAGATGCTCCAAGACACTGCATCCCTGCAATGCAATATAATTAGAAAGAAAGGAGGTCTAGTTTAGAAGAAGAATAAGGCAGGGAGGAAAAAGAAAACATAAAATAAAAAGATGCTAAAACAATAATGTCAGGAATTTCACTTAGATATTTTTTTTTTTTTTTTTTTTTTTTGAGACGGAGTCTCGCTCTGTCGCCCAGGCTGGAGTGCGGTGGCCGGATCTCAGCTCACTGCAAGCTCCACCTCCCGGGTTTACGCCATTCTCCTGCCTCAGCCTCCCGAGTAGCTGGGACTACAGGCGCCCGCCACCTTGCCCAGCTAGTTTTTTGTATTTTTAGTAGAGACGGGGTTTCACCATGTTAGCCAGGATGGTCTCGATCTCCTGACCTTGTGATCCGCCCGTCTCGGCCTCCCAAAGTGCTGGGATTACAGGCTTGAGCCACCGCGCCCGGCCCACTTAGATATTTCTTAAAGTTTTGAGTTTAGGAGAGAGGAGGAAGAGAGTATAGAGCCACTATTCTAAAAATACTACTCCTTATGGGATGGGCTTCCTGAAGTTTCTTAGTTTATTCATCTAACTAACCTCCTATCATGGGCAAGTCTGCTATACAAAGAGCTGTGATCACATGAATATTAGGAGAAGGGTTAGAAAATGTTAGCATCTACTCTTCCCATAAGGGAGGTGACTGTGGCTGGGGCAAAGGTGTGCTATAAAGTCACAGCAGGTGGCCAGGCGCATGGCTCACGCCTGTAATTCCAGCACTTTGGGAGGCCGAGGCGCACGGATCAACTGAGGTCAGGAGTTCAAGACCAGCCTGACCAACATGGAGAAACCCTGTTTCTACTAAAAATACAAAATTAGCTGGGTGTGGTGGTCTATGCCTGTAATCCCAGCTACTCGGGAAGCTGTGGCAGGATAATCGCTGGAACTCGGGAGGTGGAGGTTGCGGTGAGCCGAGATGACACCACTGCACTGCAGCCTGGGCAACAAGAGCAAAACTCCCTCTCAAAAAAAAAAAAACAAAAAAAAAAAACAAAAAAAAGCCACAGAAGGCTTTGGGATATCTGATTACATATTTTGATTTTGCCCTTTCTCTCTGGAAGTGATGGTGTGACTTAGGGATATAGGGATATCAATGGGACGAGGCCTTGGCAAACGGCCTCCGCAGCAATGTGCCCAGCTCACCTATCTATTTCTCACTGCACCGGGGAAAGGAGTATAGGAGTGAATTGGTCATGGGGAAATACCGCTGAATACCCTCAGGCTGCTCGTAGGCCTTGTGGGGGATGTGTCTAAAGCAGCCCCACAGTGAGCCTTGTTGGGACAGCATTCCATTGGCGGTTCCCCTTTTATAAGAAGAATTTAAACAATCAAACCATGGGACCAGGAATCAGCCTTTGAGGAACCCGGTTGCTCATTCATTCCCTTCTGTGCTGGACACTGGTTGCACCAGTGATGTAGTGAGTGGAAAGACTTCCTATACACGGTGCCTCAATTCTCCTCCAAACTCCAAACTGGGGCTAATACCAAGTCCATTACCGACAATTTCTTCATGTTTAATGTGGACTCAGTTCTCAGCCAGCTGTCTTTGTGTCTGTCCACGGGCTTCAAATCACTTGTGACATGGATAGTCATGTTTCTGGGACACCTCTACCTGAGCTCTTAGGGTGGAGCTGGCCAAGGCCCTGGCCTCCTGGGGCCCAGGTGTGCTCCTGGAACACAGCAGGTTCCAGAAGGTGGGACTCCCTGAGGGTGTGTCAGGGCTGGACCCGCATCGCCATGTGTGCCTGCGAGAAACTCCAAGGCACTCTGAGGCGTGCAGCATGAGCGCTTGTCCTTCTTCACAGTACCAGGGAGGCCCTTCCAGGAACGGCTCCTCTGAGGACCCAGGCTTGGACTGACACCGTGTTTGTTTATCTAAGACATTTTCACAGCATATTCTCCTTAAGCTTGACAGCTTGTTTACAATGGGTTTCTGCTGCAGGGCAGTTTCCAAGTGCTGTCAGCTTCTGAATTACGGCTCTTGCCAGGGCTGCTCAGTACAGCATTTATCTGGGATGGAGTTATTCTATGTTCAGTAACCTATTGCTGAGCTGACTCCACAGCACGTTTTTCACACCAGTCAAAGGGGAGAGATGCCTTCTTTCCCTGCCCTAACTTTGCATTCTATAAAGGCAGGGGGAGGGTGGAAGCTGGCAGAGCAGGGAAGCCGCAGGAAGGAGCCTGGGGCCAACACTCTGCTAGGTGCTTGCACGTATGTTCTCAGACGTTATCTCACTCTTTGCAATAACCCATTGACTCAGTGGTTATCAATTATTTCCTGTATTTTTTTTTTTTGTATAAGAGGAAGGATGAACAGAGAGGTTAAGTATCCTATTTGAATTTACACTGTTATTAGGATGCTAAATCTTGGGTTTAAACACAGGGCCCTTGGATTCTAAATGCATGCCTAGCACCGCCCGTGAGAAATATTTCTGGAATGAAGTATGTTACCATTTTCCTGAAAGAGCCTAGTCTAGGTACCTTTTCCACCCAAACCTTTCTTTCACCTGGGATGGGAGATGAAACAAGGTCACATCCATTTTTTCTCAAGATAACCTTCTTTCTTTTCTTTCTTTCTTCCTTCCTTTCCAGCCACCTATCACCCTGTTTCTTTCTTGTTAGATAAGTGTATGCTTCACAAAGCAGGATTTCAGAAAGGCCTTACATTGGTTTTGAAAGCCCAGCATTTAAGTTCACTTCATCCATCCTTCATCATAGGCACTCTTCTAAAAAAAATTGTAGACTAGAAAACCTCTAAACATGGCAAGAACTTATATTATTCTCCAAAGTACTTTCCCATATACATGTTGACTTAAATCTCATAACACCAGGGGAATTTGGCAGGATGGGCATTACCAGTATTTCCACTTGACAGATGAGGACACTGAGCCTCACAGAGGTCAGATGACTTTCCCAGAGTGGTGCTGTGGACCAAGAGTTAGATGGTGCTGCTAGGACTCCTTCATTTCTTATTTCTAACCCTCCTCCCATCACAATGGAAGCTTCTGGAACAGCTTCATTGCCTGATTAAAAATGAACCAGGACGTACTTTGGAAGCATAGACTATTTTTTTTTTTTTTTTTTGAGGTGAAGTCTCACTCTGTCACCAAGGCTGGAGTACAGTGGCATGATCTCGGCTCACTGCAACCTCTGCCTTCTGGGTTCAAGCAATTCTCCTGCCTCGGCCTCCCAAATAGCTGATATTACAGACATGCACCACCATGCCCGGCTAATTTTTATATTTTTAGTAGAGACAGGGTTTCCCCATGTTGGCCAGGCTGGTCTCAAACTTCTGACCTCAAGTGATCCTCCCACCTCAGCCTCCCAAAATGCTGGGATTATAGGCATGAGCCACTGCGCCTGGCCGAAGTGTAGACTTCTAAAGGAGGCAATAATAGTTTTGCTTGGGGCTTCATTAGCCTGGGAACAGAATGTCTAAATCAACCATAAGACTCAGGTAAGTTCTTAGCATTAGAACACTCCCTCTTTACTGAAACTGAAATGTATCTCCTTACTGTTTGAACACTCTCACTGGAGGGGAGGCGCAGAGCTGGAAGAGCCATATGATGAAGAAGAGGGAAATGAATAGGGTCTTGGGAGTGGCAGCTGGAGGAACAGGGTCTGGGAGACAGAGAAAGGGAGGAAGTGTATGCTAGAAGCAGCTTCCACATGCTGACACTGTGCTATGGGATATGGGAATGGTACATTTTAGACAGGAAATACATATTAAATAACAATGGAACGTGCTCAGATTAGAAACGAGCAGGCACAGGAGAGTAATGCCAGGAAGCAGGGGGCCTAGCTTCTGAAAATATTCTAGGAGACAGTGATGTCCTTCCCTACAGCTCCCAGAGGTAAGCATAAAGAGAGAGATCAAATGTTGCATTTTGTGGGTGCTGTCAACTAGTACTCAAGCAATCAACCTACTGCATGAAGTTAAAAGTTAAAAGGATGTAAAAAGGGATATTTAAAAATTCTTCCTCATATACAGCGAGAACACTTATTGGGAAATGGCCTTTCTTTGGTGGCAGCTTCTCAGCTAGATAAATTAGTGCTTTTATGGGCAGCAGAGTCAATATCCCAACACACAGAATAATCATCAGGCAAAGTGCGCCTCCACATCCAACAAAGACTTTAGGCTGTGTCAGGACGTAAGAAGAAAATAACCAGCAGGGAGGATTCATGGTCTGTGCAGGCAGTGACAGCAACAGCGGCCAAGTACATCATTCATAATATACTACAATCCCAGCAAAAGTGAGAAATATAAACAAGAGAAAGAAAATGCCATGCCTCGTAACAGATGGAGTCCTAGAGTACTAGAGGAGGGAAACGTCCAAGGTGTGTCTGTGTCTTTGACTGATGGACACCCAGAAGCTGAGCTTTTTCTTTATGTGATCTGCCTTAGCATCACAGACACACACACAAAGGCACACACACACATAGTCATAAACCAAATCTCACGCTCCCGCCAGCATCTGAAGGTCTGCTTTCTACCAGGCAGGTGAGTGTGTTACAGACAAGAAGAAAGGCCTGTGCCAGCGGTGAGGGTGCCAGCTCCAAATGGCCTGAACCCCAGCCACGGCCCATACTTACTAGTGTCCAAAAGAGGTAAATAGTGAAGAGTGCGACAGTGAGTGCAATCAGCCCGACGGCTTCTAGCCGACTACTAAAGTGCAGGTGGTCCACGGCGCCCCGCAGGCACAGCCAGCCCGAGATGGTGGCCAGGGGAGTTATAAACAAGAAGCACACCATGTCGCCAAACAGAGTCCGCTTCTCATGCTGGGGGCCAGGATTTCTCAGCCACTGCCAGGTAAAGGGAGACAGAGAAGAGCAAGGGAGAAGGTTAAATGCCAGTGTGGAGTGGAGAAATGCTGCTCTGAAGTTATCTTTGCCTTCAGAACCTTGGGAAAAGGCATTTCTGTCTTGTTATGAGATAACAAGGAAGCGTTCAGGGCTCATTCCTATGCCCCACCCCCTGAATAATAATGATATGATACAAATAACAATAATAATTTATAGTCTCCTTGCTGTAGATGACCTACTTTTTGTGAAAATAGTCGTTACTATTCTGAATCACAATGATCCCATGTGGAAGGAAGAGAGAATGTTACTGTTGGAAGGTAACAGCTGAGGTAGGATAAGCTCAGTCATGTGTCCAAAGCCTTCCAGTGTCTTGACCCTGGGAATGTCTGCAGGAAAGGGTTGGGTTGCTCAACCCCTGCACATTCCCAAGACAGGCCTATTTTTAGGACTGGCTCTTGACCAGCTCCTGAGAGATGAGCTTTGAGTCCTAGTAATAGTTTGCCTCATAAGACTATTTTGCATGCCAGAGGCCTTGGGCCACAATACTAGTATGATCAGATACTTTATGTCAACAATGTGATTTATGGTGAACACCTCTTTTTGCCCTGGGAGGCTGGAGTTTGAGTAGCTGAGGTCAGTCATGCAGATATTGCATGTCTGTGTGACTGATCCCAGTCAAAATCCTGAATACTAAGGCTCAGGTGAGCTTCCCAGATTGGCAAATACTTCGCACATGTTGTCACAAATCATTGCTGGAAAAATTAAGCATATTTGTTTGACTCCACTAGGAAAGGACACCTGGAAGCCTGTGTCTTGTTTATCCTGGACTTCGCCCCATGCACCTTCACCCTTTGCTGCTTTTAATCTGTATCCCTTTGCTGTAATAAACCATAACCATGAGTATAACAGTTTTTTTCTGAGTCCTGTGAGTCCTTTTAGTGAATAACTGAGCCTGAAGATGGTCTTGGGGAGAGCCAACATAGAATAAGACTCACCTGATGCCATGAACTCATTAATGCCCTCTCTTGGCTTTTGGATTCTGAACCTCCTCACTTAGGAACATCTCTGACATCTTGATTATGCTACCATCTTGACTGAACCAATCCCCAAAAGGATGAGGAAAACCTCATGCTTGTTGAAAGACTAAAGATAATTTCTACAGTTAGGAAAATAGGATGGCTGTCCTCCCATTTGGGTACCTGCTTAATGCTTGCTATAATGCTTTCCAAAATCCATTCAACAATATATTTAATTCAGTGCTTACATAATGGTGTCAATTCACATGGGTAATGAGGCCTAATAGCTTTTCTTCAGATTAGCATTGAAACACTCTACAGATCATTTGACATTCCCATCTCACTGTTCCATGTAGTAACGACAGAGTCCAAGTTGTCCAGAGAAGGAGTGGGGTCAAACACAGACGATGAGGAGAGACACTAGCACACTCTGTCTTCCATTTCGTCCCTACCAACAAACAGGGACCTAGTATTGACTGTCTGCTGATGTGTGCCCAGCAGTGCTACACATCTGGCTTGCCAAACAGGAGCACTGGCCACCGAGGAGACAGCCCAAGCGGCCAGGGCAGCAAATCCTACAAAACCACCGGGAGGAAGGGAAGGGCCATGATGGGTGAGACAAGAGTGGGTGGGGCTGACAGGAGAGGGAGGGGAAGGCCATGCTCCAGGATGGAAGGACAAAATAGAAAAGCTGCACAGAGGGAAACAAGTTGAGGAAAGAGCAGTGTAAGACCTGGCAAAACCCCAATGACTGAGTAAAAGAGGCAGGTGGTAAAAGGCACCAAAGAAAGTTTTCTGGGAGGTGCCCTTCCTCAAATGTTTGCATGAATCCCCAACATTCCACATTTCAGAGACAATCCACCTTAAACATGGGCTGAGATGGTGAATACAGTCAGTTTCACCTCAAAAGTGGACAGAAATAAGTATTAAAACATAGATAATGGGGAGCTGACTTGTCTGTGAATTTAAATACTGCATTATAAATATTTAATGTAAATACCAAAATAAGTGCGAATGATATTATTAATCCTGCATGTGTTGTCATGCCACCTCAGACATCTCAGCAGCTTCAAAGAAGTTCAAAGAGCTCTTATTAATTAACATGTTCTTGCCTAAGTACTGGGAATATCACTATCAAGTGGAGAGTAGAAATAGGGCATTATTGTATCTTAATTTTACAGAGGCTCAGTAAAGTTAAATGTTGGTGCCAGGTGATTGAGAAGCTGAACTGAGAAGAGGATCGAGATCTCTACTCTTATTTAGATGTTAGTGAATATTCAAAAATTAAAATTGCAAGACATTCAGACATCCAGATTCTTAAACAATGGTGACCAAATTATAGCAAACCAACCCAATTCTCCTCATGGTTTGGGTTTTCCCTGGAAGCAGATAGACATCTGGTGTACTCTTCTCTGTACCTCCATTTTGGAACAGTAGGCCCTGAATACCTATGCTACCTATGTACACAGAAATGCTGACCTCATTAGCTAAGACTTCCCTTCCTTTCTTTGGCTTGGGAATTCTGGAAGCATTTTATTAAAACTAATTCAGTACTTTACTTATTTATGTGGCCCTTGACATTACCCAATGAAATGACTTAGATATGGAAGGAGGGGAGGAGGTAATTATGAATCAATGTTTATCTCTGCCTGATGCAAAATAAATGTGCAAAGACAAACTAGAGATTATAATTGCTTGTTCCCAGTTCCTGTTTTCTAATTGTTCTTTGATCTTCCGTATTTATGTGCCCATGATCACCCAATAAGATGAATTCTGCACCTTGTTAACTCTAGTTTTGGGGAGTTCAGCTTACTCTTTGTGTTGTTTGCTGCTGGTTGTATTTAGGTATGGAGTACTTTACATGGTACTATTATGTTAAATTATGTATCTTCTGCAGAGCTCCAAATGTTATCTATTATACAAAGGCAGGTTTGTGAGCAAGATCAGTAGCAATCATCCATCCTCATTGAGGAAAAGAGAAAACTACCCTTGGCTATGGTAAGAGCCACTAAGTATTCAGATATATCCATAAATCAACATAGAATATTAATATAAGCAAAGTTTATAACAGATAAAAATTTGATTACAGTTTATGTTTCTAGCAATATGGAATTGTCTAAATAAATTATGGAATTTACTTAACATAGAATACTATATATTAATAGCAATTTCAAATGCTAATGTACATTTTATATTTACTGGCATGACATATTGCTGAGCAGGAAAAAATTCTAGTGGACAGAATGTATAGTATGATCCTATATATGTAAGACATATTTACACAGAGACAGACATTTACATTTACACACACATAGTGTATTCACATAAAGAACAGGGGGACACCTAGCAAAATAATAGCTATTCTTGGTGGTGGCACTGTGAGTGGTTTAAAATTTTTTTTGTACATTATTTTCTTGTTTTTGTAAAATGAACATGGATTCCTTGTATAAATATATGTGTATAGATTACTTGTGTACAAAACAGGGAGAGAGACAGACACACAGAGTGAGAGAGAGGGACAGACAAGGCTGTCAGGGGAGGTAGATGTCTAGCTAGCGAACAGCAAACTAAAACAGCAAAACAGCTATTACTGAGAGAAGGCTGGGGCAGGCTCAGTGCTACAGCTTGGAGTTTATTATGCAATATCTCACTGAGTCCTCACAACAGTCCTATGTAGTAGGTGATAACAGTATCCCCAGTCCATAGATATAAACACCAGGGAGGAGAAAGTTTAATAACTCACCTAAGGAGAGATAGCAAGTGGGTATCAGAGGTGAGATTTTCCTAGTTTTCCTAGTAACATTTTCTTTTTGTACCAAATGGCATTTGTGTGTGTATGCTTGTGTGTGCAAGGTTTTTTAACTTTTCAGCTAGGTGGGACATATTTAAGTCCTGCTGTTTTATTGGGTACATCTGGTAACTGAATGTTTAGTTGGCTGGCCAGGATGTGATCATGGTACTTTTAGAAAATTTTCTTAGGCTCTTGTTCTGGTCTGTGTCAATTCTTTTGCCAAACCACGATGAGGTCTAATTTCCGGGTGTTTAATCTCAGCTACATTATCATGCATTGTGACCTAATTCATAATAGACAAGGGGTTGACCTCCTCGATTATTATTCTATTACATTTTTGGCTCTTATACCTTCTACCTTTCTTATCAGTTATGGGGTATATACATTGACTATTATACCTGTTCTGTAGTAGTATCCTCGTCTCCTGAGCATTAATAAAGAACAGGAAGAGGCAGAAGGCAGGCTTGTTCGTGTGTCTGTCTTCCTATTCAAATTTACCTTTATATCACTGGTGTCTAGCACAGGGCCTGCCTCATAGCAGGCACCTCATGCTAAATGAATGAGAAGAGCTTATGTTTCTTCAGCCCCTACTATATGCCAAGTACTATCTTATATGCTACATCTAATAATTCATTTACTCCTCAATAATCTTAGAATCATTATCATTGCCATTTTATAGATAGGGAAAATGAGACACAGAGAATTTAAATAACTTACACAAGATTGGTCGTGGCTTTGGTTCATGAAGTCTAGCTCCAAAGACTGTGCCCCTAACTATTCTATATCATAGTTCTTAGTAAAGCATGGGCTCAGGAAGTAGCTGGATGGAAGGGGAGGAAAAAGGTTACACCTTAACTGTACTTATCAGTACAAGAAGGAATATTTACTTACCGAAGTTCCTCTGGTGTAAGATACCAATTAACTTATCCTGCCCACTTGTGGACAGCTTTTGCAGCTCAAATGCTGTTCTTGAAGGGTCTTAAGTTTGGTCTTAGTCCTTGGCTTATACTTGGTGGTTAACTATATTTTAAAAGGCAAGGTCAATGATTGAGACTAGTAATTTTTGTGGCATTTTTCTCCTGGTGGACCCACCCATACGGCTGCCAGGGGTTCTGTGGGCAGCCAAAGGCACCCTTCTGGCATCTTGTTCTCTGGTTCTATCAAAAACATGCAGTACAGAGATCATGCTGTTGAAAGCCCCAGCAGCTGCCTATTTTTCTGTAGAAATCTCATTCTAATCATTTAACTTGTTTCTGAACCATGAGGTTGATCACTTCTTGGAAATAAGTACAACAAATAAACCAGAAAGCCCCATCATAATCAACACTGAAGGGCCTGAGACAGAAAAGGGGATTAAAGCAGCACTCTACTACCTTGCCACAGCATCATTCACTGGCTGTGAATGTACATCTAAGGTAAGCCAGGTACCAGTGGCTACTTTCAAGGTGGGTTAAGTGTGGATTTGGATTTAATTACAGTGTCAATATGTTAAATCCCCTACTGGTTGGTGGGGAAGAGGGGGTGCTGGAGGTTCTGTGTTATAGAACTTTAGACTCTGCCTCCCAAGCTCTGAGTTAATCAGCTTAAATCCCAAAGGTAGACAGGACACTGTGCAGGTCAGTTTGTACTAGAACCAGATTACACTCTGGTGGCTAATAGCTCTGATCGATTACAACCTTCCCCATGAATCTCCTTAATGAGAAACCACCACAAGAATGAAAGAAACTGATAGAAAGGAAACCATAATAAATTTATGGAGCTGGAAGAAAAAAAAGAGAAGGCATGGTCTCACAATGTTTACTCACTTGGGTTTATCTGCCCGAGTCTCCTGTTAAGCTGACACTTGGCAGAGTTATTAACCTTGCCTTTCTTGAGATGGGTCTTATTCTGCAAGCCCAACACATTCTACACTAAATTCTCGCTTATCTGGGGAGCCGGAATGTGAGGGCGGCAGTGTAATGATCAGAAGGTAAGTGATAGGTCTCTTGCATGATTTAAAATTCAAGATGAAAGTTGAAAATCATGCTTTACAGTTAACTTGAAACAAAGTAGAGAATAAAAACAAACTCCTACTGGTGTTTTAAATCCCTGAACTCCACAGTCTGTCAATGAGTTTCCAGGACAGCTGAAGACGCACAGAAGGAAATTCTGACTCCAGGGGACCTTAGGAGATGCATGCTTCAGATATCCATCAAACCAGGCTTGTAACAATGCATCTCAAAGGAGAACTTTACAGAGTATTTGCTCATGCCTTGGCCTCTCTCCAAACCTCTAGACGTGCACATTCAATGACCCAGTCAACATCTCTGCTTAGATGACTAATAGACAACTCAAACTTAATCTGTCCAAAACAGAACTCCTGATTAGCACGTACCTCGTAACTCCTTTCCCCTAAGTCTCCTCCATATCAGTAAATGACCATCCACCCCCGTCGCTTAGTCATCCTGTTCCATTCTGTGTCTTTCCTCCTGGGCTAAGGGACTTGCCCAGGACATGGTAAGTCCTATTGCTACTGCCTACAACATATACCTGGAATCTGGCTGCTTCTCTCTGCCCCACTACTGACATCCCAGGCTAGGTCACCATCTCCTACTGTGGCTTCCACTCTGGCCACCCTACTGTCCAGTCCCAAAACAACAGTCAGGGTGAGCTTCTAGAAATATAAATCAAATTAGGTTGCTTCCTTGCTCAAAACTCTCCAATGGTCATAATAAAATCCAAACTGTCTACCTGGTGCTATAAGCCCTGACTTCATCCCTTCCTACCCGTTCCCATGTCTCCTGCTATCTCTCCCTTCATTTTCAGCCTTTGTGCATATTCTTTTTCAGCTTCTCGTTATTTAGGTCTCAGCTCAAACGGCACCTTCTCATGGAAAACACTCCCAGTACCTGTGAATATTACTCAGCTATATTTTCAAGAGCACAGAACGCTCTCCGAAACGATGCTATTTCTTTAGTTGTCTATTTGGTTGCCCATGTATTGCTACCCACTTCAATTTTGTTTATTTTAATATGCCTTGTTCTAAGAACAGCACTGGAACATAGGAGATGTTTAACAAAAATGAATGAATAGGCCGGGTGTGGTGGTTTATGCCTGTAATCCCAGCATTTTTGGAGGCTGAGGCAGGTGGATTGCCTGAGGTCAGGAGTTTGAGACCAGTCTAACCAACATGGTAAAACCCCATCTCTACTAAAAATACAAAATGAACCAGATATGGTGGTACATGCCTGTAATCCCAGCTACTTGGGAGGTTGAGGCAGGAGAATTGCTTGAACCCAGGAGGCGGAGGTTGCAGTGAGCTGAGATTGCTCCATTGCACTCCAGCCTGGGCAACAAGAGTATTGATTTAAAAAAAATCTTGATTTAAAAAATAAGTCTTGATTAAAAAAAGAAAAATGAATGAACAAACATCTGAGATGCTACTAGGCCTGACCAGAAATGATCTTACAGTATTAGTTAGACTAGTTAAACTGATTGGAAAGAAGAAACTTTGTTGGCATATAAACATCAAATTGTCCAGTTAATTGCTTTTAGCCTTCTAGACTAGAGATAGCATTTCTTACATATTGCTCTTCTTAGGTTTCCAAGAGAAATATCTATTCACTGTTTTGTTGCTACAAGATGAAAAACCTGTAGTTTCAATGCAAGCTTTTTTTCCTAAGATGTAAGTAACCATGGAACATCTATTTTTCCATAGGTCATGAAGTCGTATGAGAAACCCAATAAATTATTCAAGATCCCTTGTGCTGTTTTAGTCACAATTACTATATATATATATATATATATATATATATATATATATATATATTTTTTTTTTTTCCTAGAAGAAACCTACCTTGAAATAATTGAGAAGTGTACATACCACATGTCCTCTTAAAAGTTATACAACTCCAATTCAACCAAAAATATGTACTGAGTGCCTATGATGTACCAGATATTTGTACTGAATTTGGTAACACCAGGTGTTGTTATTGTTCCCATTTTGGATTAGGATATGAAGGCTCAGTGTGGTTAAGTTCCTTGTTCAAGGTTACATGGTGAGGAGCCAGTATTTGAAACCTCTAGCCTAATGCTCTTTCAATTCTTTCTTTTCACTTACTTTCACACTACATAAAATCTTGATCCCAATTTTTGTTCCCTCCTGCAACGGATAAAGTTCAAGAAGCAGCACCTTGCTGGGGATAAGATATGAGCTCGGAGGCAGGGGACAGGACACCACTTCCAGTTGCCCCACATTCTGGTTCCCCCAAATGCTGTGTGGCTTTATGAGCTTTATGAAGTTCTTTAGCTCTGTTGTGGAGTCAAAAATGGGAGTCTACCTCAACAGAGTAAGGATGCGGGGCTTTGATGGAGTGGTGAAGCAGCCTCTCCTGTTGTCAGAGCAATGCTATAGAACTCTTAAGGTCTCATTTTAGTTCAAAACATCAGGCTTAACTAAAGGATTTCAGGCCAATCCTTTTCTAGGCTTCAAGTTTGTGTGCCCAGCTGCTTACTTGATGTGTCTCCATTTGTGCAGCGAACGTGACAAGCTTTACAAGATCCACCGCAGAACATGAGATTCACCATCCACCATTCCAACTCCCCCACAAACAGATTCCTCTCTCAGGGTGGCCCATACCAGCATGTGGGAACACCAACACCTGGTGGCTCTCATAAACAACCTCAGTCCCATCCTTATTTCTCCCTTTCTTCATTCCCCTTCCCCCTATATCCAGTCTATCAGCAAATGCTGTCAATTCTTCCAGAATACATCTTGAGTATGTTTGCATTGCTCTCCCTGGTCACCACTATTCCCTTCCAAACCCTCCTCATTTTTTACCTAAAAGATGGTACCATATAATAGTCTCCTTACTTTCTCACCCTTCCACTCCTGTTATCCTAGAATCCAGTTTCTATAAAGCAGTAAATCATGACACTTGTCTAGTTTAAAATTTCCCAATGGCTCCCCATCACCCTTACCTAACACCTCACCATGGCCTACAGAGCCCTGCGTAGTTTAGCCCAGGTGTTTGGACCCTGGAGTCCTATCCACAGATAGGATTCACAGGATCTATGGTTTTGAATGGGAAATAAGAATCACGTCTTTATTTTCACAAACTCTAATTGAAATAGAACATTCCACTGAGCGATGCAGAAAATCTAGGTGGCATCAGCAGTACCTGCGACTTTGTCACTGGTAGAAATAGAAATATGCATATTTCGTATCACATTACAATTGTTGCAGATATCTTGAAATAGCATTATTTTACGCCTGTAATCCCAGCACTTTGGGAGGCCGAGGTGGGCGGATCACAAGGTCAGGAGATGGAGACCATGGTGAAACTCCGTCTCTACTAAAAATAGAAAAAATTAGCCGGGCGCAGGGGCGGGCGCCTGTAGTCCCAGCTACTCGGGAGGCTGAGGCAGGAGAATGGCGTGAACCCGGGAGGCGGAGCTTGCAGTGAGCCGAGATTGCGCCACTGCACTCCAGCCTGGGCGACAGAGCGAGACTCCGTCTCAAAAAAAAAAAAAAAGAAATAGCATTATTTTAATGTTAGTTATTAGATCTGCTACAAAACATGCTAAAGCATCATTTACATTTTATATTACAACTGTGTCTTTTACATATTTTGATACCCGTATTTTAGTGTAAATGGCTTCCTTTGCATTCCTGTGTATTTTATCTTATGCAATTAAGAACATGATTCTGAGAAGGGATCCATGCACTTCAACACATTGCCGAAGGGTCCAGAAAAGTTTAAGCACCTGGTGCCTAGCTCCTCTGTGCTCTCATGCAATGCTCTCCTGCAGTGTTTCTTTCTGCCTCAGAAACACCAGACTAGCTCCTACCTCAGAGCCTTTACAGTGGCCATTCCTCTGCCTGGAACTCCTTTACCCATGGCAGGTTCCTTCTTATCAGCTGTACCTTTGCTTGAATGACACCTCTTCAGATGGGCCTTCACAAACCAGCACACACAAACCCTCACCCCAGTTCTTCTTTGCCACAAAGCCTCGATTATTCCTTTATCACTTTTACCACCACTACCAGAGACAATCTTGTTTATTTATTTACTTGTTAATTCTGTTCCTTCCTCCCTAGCAGGGAAGCTCTGTTAGTACATGAGATTCTTCTGGCCTGTCCACAGCTACATTCCTATTTCTTAAATATCTGATTTGTGCTTGATAAATATTAGCTGAAGAAATACACAAATCCTTCTAAGCCAGAGGATCACTTTGGGTAGACATCAAATGAATATAACTGAAATGCATATATAAGACCATTTGCTTGGACTCTTCCCATTAAACACAGTAATTTTTGCCACACACATGTGCATAGCAGTTACTTTGGCACTCACAGCTGTGATCTGGCTGAAGCATAAAGTCATATTCAAGGACACCTTAGAGATTTGTGATGCTCCCTGGAGGACTTAGGCCAATAAGCCAATTAATGGGCTATAATGCTCCATAAATACTATGCTTATGCCTGGGACATTATAATTTGGCTCTGACATTATTTAAACAATGCTACACACACTCACACCAATGGTTTATTTTTCCAAAGATTAAATCAGTGGCACAACAGGATTAGATGGCAAATAATTTTATATATTCACTTGTAACTTCAGACATACACAAAATAAAAATAATCTCTCTCTAATTATTTTAGATCATTACAGCATAGGAGTGATCAACAGCCAAATGGAGATTGCTTATCTGAAATATGAGAAGATACTTCAGAATTATGTGGCATATCTGATCATGTAAAGCAAGAAACATGAGATAACCAAGATAGAATGGAGAGTAAGGAAACAGAAGTTTTAAGAAGAAATTGATAAAATGCATAGTACCAAAAGTGGATATTATTTATTTTGGGAACAATAAATTCATACTGTGTGGTTTTTCTTTTTTTGAGATGGAGTCTCACTCTGTCACCCAGGCTGGAGTGCAGTGGCACAATCTTGGCTCACTGCAACCTCCACCTCCCAGGTTCAAGCTATTCTCGTGCCTCAGCCTCCTGAGTATCTGAGATTACACACATGCACCACCACGCCCGGGTAATTTTTGTACTTTTAGTAGAGATGGGGTTTTGCCATGTTGGCCAGGCTGTTCTTGAATTCCTGACTTCAAGTGATCCACCTGCCTTGGCCTCCCAAAGTGCTGGGATTACAGGTGTGAGCCACTGTGGCTGGCCCTGTATAGTCTTTTATAAACACAAATAGCTCTCATTCCCCTGATCTTGCTTCATTTTAATTCTCACTGGCCTCCAGACTGGAAGGTTACTGTTGTCTAATGACCACTCTGTCAGACTGCTGTTGGAGTCTGGGTTTCTGAACATTTGAATAATTACTTCCAGCAGAAGTACATGATCATGGGATACACTGTACCAGGACAGTGTACCAAATAAGAGCTCCCGCTGCAGCACTAGACAAAAGATGAGAATATGATAAATAACAGGAATATGAACAATAAATTTCTATTTTGATAATATGGATGTTTGAAGGAATAGAGAAGAAGAAATAACATTCAAAACCAGGTTTTCAAAATGGTACTACATTTACATATCTGTGTCCTTCAGGTGTAGTGAGAATGTGAGTAAGAAAACTATCCAAGCAGAGTATGGTGGAGGGATTTCAAGGAAATACAATGCACATGTAAAACAGATGACAGAGCAGACAATGTCACCACATGCTTCCAAAGTAAGCAAGAATGGGAACACTTTGAAAAAGGGGAAATTTCTTCTAAATAGAAGGACCATGAAAACAGAGGAACTATTGGATTTGCAGTCCCTGTAGTCCAATGTTTTGCTGCCTAAAAGGGGCCTACATATTTAGGAGGGCCTGGCTGACTTGGCTGACATTAGATACATCCTAGCAACTAATGGAATAGGAATCACTCAAGGCTCCACTTGAGGCAGTGGCTTAAGTTCATGCACCACGATGGAGGAGATTAGAAGAAAAATCTCCTCATTTTCGTTCTAAACTCTGTCTTTGAATTTCAAAGGGAGCCCACCACCATTTAAGTAATTTGGAATGTGCGAGGCACTCCCTGTTCACATTGTCTAAGCTGTTCATGATTTTCAAGATTTCAGACATGCCCCTCAGTAGCATCCTCACATCTAGATTAGTAGCATCCTCATATCTCTCACTTTCTGTCCAGTCATCTGTGCTTACCACTCCCCTGGACATTTTGGATATCTTTCACTGGGTATGGGGCCCAGAATACCAGATTACCAGGTGAAGACACCTCGCTGTGTTATCTGAGCAGACGGCAATGGTCTCTATTTTGCTGGCCTTACTTCCTTTGATTATGTTTAATGTTTGCAGATCACTTTGCTATAAAACAGACTTGTCTTCAGAAAAGACATTCTTAAGGGGTAAGGGGCAACAGCTCAAATGACATGATTCATGACATCAGGGACTGGCATTTATAGAAGGGCAGGAAGGAAACCAGCTGGATGAATAGAGTTGCGGTCTGTGGGAAAGCTCTACTCCAACTGGGAAACACATATACAGTTTTAGCTTGAGTGATCCTGAGACATGCAACCCCTAGGTGTCCCTATGGCAGTACCAAGCCAACCATTAAGGAACCCAAGTTAATAACTAGCCCAGTGTCTGTATATGTGTATAACTGAATCACCAGCTCTCCCTTTAAGACTAACAAATCATATCCACTGTCATGGTACCCACAGAAGTACACTATGGCCTTCTCATGGAAGAGGGAAAATGCAGTGAAGTGTTGAGACCTTCTCTCACTTTTCATACTTAAAGCATTTTAAGAGTGCAAGAGACACTTTTAGAAAAATCTCTGTTTTATAGTTTACATAATTACCTTTCTAGGTTAGGGGTACTCGACTTAGGGTATAGGCCTTCAGAAAATCTGTGAATCAAAATCCCTTTGAACCTGTATTTGGACAATGGATGTGTGTATATTTTGGGGGAGATGGTGCAAGCTTTTATCAGATTCTCACACATATCTGAGATACAGGAAAGGGTAAGAGGCACTATTCTGGAGCATTTCCCTAAACTACCTTGAGACAATCCTTGGTTCAGTCGAATTTCTGAAGTTTGAGAATTTTTTTTTTTTTTGAGTTTCGCTTTTGTTGCCTGGACTGGAGTGCGCAATGGTGCAATCTCGGCTCAACGCAACCTCTGCCCCCCAGGTTCAAGCGATTCTCCTGCCTCAGCCTCCCGAGTAGCTGGGATTACAGGCATGCACCACCATGCCCGGCTAATTTTGTATTTTTAGTAAAGACGGGGTTTCTCCAGGTTGGTCAGGTTGGTCTCGAACTCCCAACCTCAGGTGATCTGCCTGCCTCAGCCTCCCAAAGTGCTGGGATTACAGGCGTGAGCCACTGCACCTGGCCAAGAAATTTAAGAATACAGACATGGTTGCCTTCTGAGAATCATCATTTATCCTTAGACCCTGACCTTTTCCTTATTCCTCAAATAAAAATAAAAAAATCAACCTTGGGTGCAAAATGTGAGATTAAAAAATTAACTGTATAGTTTTAGATAACACAGGACAGCAGAATCAAGAAAGCATCCAAATTAAATTAATGGGCTTAAAGGAAGGAGAGGGCTCTTACTGAGCAAGAATGGCAAAAATTCAGATAACATAAAAAGTTCAATGTGCAAATGATATCCATAAAAGAAGAAAGTAAAAGATGAACAGTGATAGGGAGAAAGCCAAAGTTTAAGAGGGGAAGGAACCATTGACACCTCTGGGTGAGCTTCCTCATTTATATCCACAAATAGGAGACCATTAGAGCACCCAGAACAGTGCACAGGGTAAGGCCTCAGGAAATAATTACTAGTAATAGTAGTAGGAGGAGTATATTAAGGTAACCAGGATGTTGAGGAAAATAAAATCAGAAATAAAAAATATAGCAAGGAAGGTATACCTTTTCTATAAAATCTGAGACTGGACCTTGTAAACATTATGTTAAGTGAAGGAAGTCAACCACAAAGGTCCACATACTGTAGGATTCCATTCATAGGAAATGTCCAGAACACGCAAATCCATAGAGACTGAAGATAGATTAGTGGCTGCCTAGGCTGGGGGTGGGGGACATAGAAGGGACGGCTGGAGAGTGAAGGCTGCAGTGTATGAGGTTTCTTTTTGGGTGATGAAAATGTTCTGAAATCAACTGTGGTGATGACTATACAACCGTGAAAATACAAAATACCATGAAATTGTACACTTTAAATGGTGAATTGTACGGTATGTGAATTTTTATATCTCGATAAAGCTGAGACTGGAAGACCCTTTAGTTAAGGAAAATCTGAAGTATCCTATAGATTTCTCTAAAGAAACCCTCCATCTTGCATACATTCCCTTATGTAGGTATTTCCTTTATCTTGCCACATCTTCATCTAATAGAGTGATTTTTCAGATACATATAAGGCATGTCTTAGAAACAGCTGAAGTAGGTATATTTTGATAAATGAATTCAACATTAAAGTCATAGATTTTTAGCAGATAAATCAGTGTTTAGAAAAATATTGGAGCCATTTATTACCTCCATCTCTCATGCCTATTCTCCCATCACCTACCAGCTATATAATGCAAAGAGGAAAGCCTTTGGAAGTGGGGAATTGTGAGGAAGGGCCACCTTATTTTCTAGGATGGTGCATATTTTCCCTTCATCTCCCAATTTCTGCTTTACTGACTCTTCCCAGATATAAGTCCTTAAATGCCTATAAATTCTATTTTACAACTTTCCTGCTGCTCCTACGTGCCAGCATTTCATATAAGCTATATTAGCCATTTTCCCTCAGAGCCCTAAAAGACTTTGAACCTCACTACTTATTCCAACTTTCTATTTATAATAGCATCGCTAGAGGTGAAGCAATGATGAAATAATGAGTAGAAAACATTTCATTTTTTTCTTGTAATCTGACCTCAATCTTCACAAACAGATCTTTATACATCTTCATAAGTGGCACATCTAAGAATTAAACTTTTTTTTTTTTTTTTTAGTATTCCAAACTAAAAGCTTCAAAAGCATATTTTTTCTCTTTCGTGTTATACAAGCACAACATAACTTTCTTCTCATATATCCATCACAGTGTAAATCTATCCCTCTAACTCTGTAATAATGGGTTGCAAAGAAACCGTTTTATCCCAAACAATCTCACAGGGTTCCTATCTCTTCAAGAAAGGAGGCGGGCAGTGATGAGGCACGCCACAGAAACACACATTCCGTGAAGAATGAGGAGGAAGGCAAAGCCTGAAGACCTGACAGGGGTCTTTTCTTATCTTCCCCCAAATCTGCTGCACCTGTCAAAAAAAGTGAAGCAAAGAATTGAGGGAAAGCCACAAATAATTGAAGAGAAACATCAATGTTTTCCTTTATGGGTTGCAAAATAAGGTTTACCAATCTGAATTATCTTGATGGTAGTTTTTAAAGAAATTTGTCTCACAAGTGTGTACAGCCACATGAGGACTGATTAACCTTCACAACCATTCTTGAAAAGAGGGAAAGGTTTCTGATAATTTTGGGTTAAAAGATTCCTCCTAAGGAATTGGTGACATAATGACTCAGTAAAATGAAGACTCAGACGCAGAGGAAGAGTAACTAAATGAGAAGAAAAAAAGAAAGGCTATGTAAAGTCACTTGGAAATGAAGAATGATTTTTCTGGCTTCTGATAGGGTGCTGTAGCCAAAAGCTTTGCTTTCCAACTAGAGTACAAAGAGGCACAGGAAAGAAGTGCCACTCTACTCTTCCAGCACTTGATCTGGCACAGCTCAGGGTGTTTTTTAAAACAGACTTTATTTTTCAGAGCAGTTTTTGGTTCACAGAAAAATTGAATGGAAAGTACAGAGGGTTCTCATATATCCCTGTCTCCCCCTGCCCCCACAGTCCCCTCTACTGTCAGCAGCCCACACCAGAGTGGTACACGTGTCACTAGCAATGAACCTACCTTGACACATCGTCACCAAAGTTCATAGCTTACATTAGAGCTAACTCTTGTGTTGAACATTCTATGGGTTTTGATAAACGTATAATGACATGAATCCACTATTATAGTGCAGACTGGTTTCACTGCCCTAAAAATCCTCTGTGCTCCACCTTTTCATCCTTCCCTCCCTGCTAACTCTCTGACTTAATAGACAAATCTGGTGTCAAGAGGAAACAAGGGCTTTACTCATAATTTTTTTTTCCATCTTCCCCCTTCTGAAGCACATCTAGTTTCTTGGAAAGGCTAGGTATTGGCAAAGAAACCCTCAGCTCTGTGTGTGCATAGGTTCATACCAATGAACAAATGAAAGAAAGTACTTCAGAGGCAGGAAGGAAGCCAGGTGCAATGGTCTGAATGTTTGTGTCTTCCAAAATTCATACATTGAAATCCTAACCCTCAAGGTGATGGTATTAGGAAGTGGGGCCTTTGGGAGGTGATCAGGTCAGGAGGATGGAACAACCATGACTGACAGTTGTGCCCTTATAAAAGAGACTCCAGAGAACTAGCTCTTCCCATCTACCACATGAGGACATAGTCAGAAGTTGGCAGTCTGCAACCAAGGAAGAGGACCCTCAATAGAACCCAACTATGTCGGCACCCTGACCTCGGACTTCCAGCCTCCAGGACTGTGAGAAATACATTTCTGTTGTTTCTATACCACTCAGTTTATGGTATTTCGTTATAGTAGCCAGAATGGACTAGGACACCAGGTGTGGGGGAAAGAATGTGGGCTTTGGAGACAGACCTGGATTCTTCTTTAATTTTTTTTTTTTTTTGAGATGGAGTCTCACTCTGTTGCCCAGGCTGGAGTGCAATGGCACGATCTTGGCTCACTGCAACCTCAGCCTCCTGTTTTCAAGTGATTCTCCTGCCTTAGCATCTCAAATACCTGGGATAACAGGCACACACCACCACGCCCAGCTAACTTTTGTGTTTTCAGTAGAGACGGGGTTTCACCATATTGGTCAGACTGGTCTCAAACTTCTGACCTCAGGTGATCCACCCGCCTCAGACTTCCAAAGTGCTGGGATAACAGGGGTGAGCCACCATGCCTGGACCACCTGGATTATTCTTTTGCCTTCTCCGCTTACTAGTCCTGAGGCTGAAAGTATTTAAGATCAATGAAGAGTGACTTAGGTCTGAGTTGCAGCTTCCTTATGTATAGAATAGGATAATATCTGCTATGAGAAGGATACCTGAGACATTGAAATAAGATAATTATATAAAGTGTATACAAGCACAACATAACTTCCTTCTCACATATCCATCACAGTGTAAATCTATCCCCCTAACTCTATAAAACTAGATTGCAAAGAATATTGCATGTAATATTTTTCCTTTGCCTCAGAAATGGGTAAACAAAATTTAAGAAGAAGAAAACTCCAGGGTGTGAACATCTTGATAAACATAGATGGACTCACATGAATTAATGCCACTGGACTGGAATCAAAATCTGTGCCTATTCTGGAAAGTAAAATTATTTGCACAAACAGGCATAGCGGGTCTCATTCAGTGAATAAACAGCCACTGATCTCCCTGTGCCTAACTGAAGATACTTCTCTCTGCTCAGTTGTTTACAACTGATCATTAGGCGGTGTGAGGGATTAGCTATAATCATGTATTGTTCACAATATTTCACACATTATTCATTTAAAACTATGTATTCTTTCTTTGGAGTTAAAAGTCAGTTGTCGACACCTAAAACTGAAGATGCTTGTGGAGGGCTGGCAGGAGCCCCCAGCAGGGAGCATTATGCGTATTCTGTAACTCTGCTTCTGAAATCTGCACCAGGGCTTCTGCAATTTCTGTTTCCCTTCGGCTCAACCAGGTGCCTTGTACCCAACACAGGGCAATTCCTGAGAGCTAATTGTGCCTTGTTATTTCAGCAGGACTTAGGATAAAGGTGATTACCAGCTGTAGTTATTCAGCGACATTTCACTTCTCCTCTCTCAGACTCTCCTTTACAAAGCTTTCTGCCAGCAGCCCATGACACCTTCACCTCCACCACCCCAACTCCCGTGGAATAACTTCTAATTGTCTGCCTTTCAAAGAAGTGAACTCCATAGCTGTCAACGTTTGCTGTACTAATTGTTTGTACATTTGGAGTTAGCTGAAAGGGTCCGGAATCTTGCAAGATGATCTGTCTCTTTTGTTAACGTCCTCTTATTCTTGGCCCAGATGTGCTTAAGGAAAACCTGGCTGAATTTCCTCTCCTATTTGAGAACACCTAGGGATGAATCGGTGAAGACCACAGTTTTCTTCCTGGCCCCAACAGGCTATTCCTTTGAAGGGTATGTCATTCACAAAATGCTAATGTTTGTTAATTCTGCATAGTGAATACACACCTGTTTGTTATATTATTCTTTGTCCTCTTCTGTATTTTTTAAAACATAGATTAAAATGAACATGTTATATGAAGCAATTCTTGGTGTTTTGCATCTTTGTGTCTCTGCTCATAGAAGTCCTCGCAAAGACGAAGAGGGCTGCTATCAAGGTGGACAGAGGTCCTCTTGAGAATGTGGGTTCTCATTTGTATCCAACCCAAGTTCACGGCAAGGATCAGAATCATTGAAAATAATAGAATCAGGTCATGTAATTCTTTTTATACACAGAACTGGATTTTCCCTCCAAATTAATCCTTTACCAGCAGTGGATGGGCTGAAAACACAGACACTGAACAGTTAGCTCACTTCCATCTGGCACGGCCATGTGAACACTTCGGTTGGCTTGCTTTTTTAATGAAGTGATTTTTAATGAAGCAAGCTGTGAATTTAATGGATACCTTCAAACAGCTTCTTTGTATCTAAGCTTTAAGTAACAAAGCAACTGCCAAATTAGCCACCAAAACAAGAAACAAATTCGAGACTGGACGACTGCAGGGTCAAGGATTGCTGGGGTGTGGTCATCAGACATGTCATCTCCACTGCTGGCACAATGTATGGTTCCACGAGTACACGTGGAGGCAGGTGGCCCGAGGGATGGCCTGCTCAGCGACCTTGTCAGAGGTCAAGAAAGTGCTTAGCTGACACTAAAGCATACTCAGGTGCAAGATGTTATAATTGTACTCTCACCACCGTACATGCTGGTACACCACCTCTTAGAGGTTCATTTCCCTTGTGATTTTGAAACAATCATTTCAGCTCACTTATAATGTGGGCACAATGGGAAGGAGATCATTAGGTTTGGTCTATAATACCCTGAAAGGAAGATGAAGTGTTGGTAGAAAGAAATGCACAGGGTATTAGAGAACTCTTTTAAAGGTGAGAAAAGTCACCCAGTCCTGGAACCTCAACTGTAAATGCAGGAAGGAATGCAAGATGGTGGAGGGCTGGGTGTGTGCAAGCAAAAGGCAAGGCCTGGGGAACTGGAGAGAGCATGTCCCACCCAAAGGCATTCAAATTCCTCAATAAAAGTACTGATCCAATACAATGCACTTATGACATGCTATGATACTGGTCCAACTAACTTACTCACTAGGCTGCGTTAATGGGTTAGAATGAACAAAGGGGCTTGTCTGCCTTCATGTAAAGAATGGAGTGGGGTCCTCATGCCTATAAATCTTCTTGAAGCACTTTATATCCCTTATGACATAATTGCCTAATTACCCCAATGCCACAAGTGTTTGCTGATGAAAGTGAATACTCTGAAACCAAAACTCGTATTTTTACTTCAATGAATATTAAAACCAAACCAAACTAACTATAATAAGAGTCCGGCAATGTCCCCACCTAAGTCTCATGTGTGTACATATATGTGCATGTGTATATATATATAAAATCTCTATATAATCTATCTGTATATATTAGGAGCTAAGTGAATTCTTGAATCTATTAAATAGCAAGTGCCAAGGTACAAAGTAGTTTCTTCATATCTCTTCAACTCTGCTCCCCATGGTATACCTGGAGATTACGCTGAATCCTGGGCACACTTTAAAACCATTGTCCTCCAGTGACTTCATAAAAAAGATTAATAAATAAATAAGTTTGAAAAAAAATCCTTAATCCTCATCTCCCTAGCTTTATATCTCATTATTCTGGGTAACTGCTATGTGTGAAAACATGCTCAGTTTCAATTTAGCTAAACCTCTGACTCACAGGGAACAGCTTTTAAATTGTTCATATAATTCTTAACAATCAACTGGTTGTGTGTAAAGGAAATAGGAATACGGAAACTTAATCACTTCCACTGTGAAAAATCACTGTGTCTCCCTGATCAGAGGAAAATCAGATCCTAGAAGGCCTTTCCTCCAGATTCCTACTATTTCCTGGCTGTTTCATTTAAATCACAACATTGTTGAGCTGATCTATAACTTCATGAGTTTTCCAGGCAAGGGTGGATGTTATGAATACATGTCTTAGGAAAGCCTAGTGGCAAATATTCCATCACTAGAAACTGATGTTATAAGCATGCTATTTGCTCGTTGTAAGATGGGCTTCCTTGGCAAACTGGTCAATCAGAAATGCATTAATGGCAAGAGGCTGGAGTCAAAGCACATATTTCAGGGGAACAAGTCATGGTATGTTTATGTGTGTTACATTTGCTCTTCCTTTTTGCTATCTTTTTGCTATCTACATTTTGAATGCTTTTCTTTCAAGCTTTGTGTGATTGGACACAGACCTTATGAGATTTGCATTAGTTGGACTTTATCAGAAATTCATCCACATCTGACTAATATAGATGATTGCAATGTAGTGCTCTTGGGTTGAAACTAGGTCTTGTTATACTGGCTTACCTTGCACCAAGAAAATATGAATAATGATCCAGTAGAATGTAGTAAATAGATATCTACTAACCATGAAAGGATTCACCAATATTTAGGGTAAAAGAGACTAAAAGATTTAGACTGGCCATGTAGGTAGGTAGGTAAGGTAGGTAAGGTAGGTAGAGAGGTAAGTAGACACACACAGTCAACTCACTGAGGTCTAATTATACGTCATACAATATATCCATTTCAAGTGTAGAATACACATTTTTTGAACAATAACTTTTAGTCTTAAATAGAGACCAGAAGATGTCATGGAGAGCTCTTTGCTCACCCTCTTTCACAGGGAAGCTCAGAGAAGTTGAACCAACCCACACAGATGGCCAGTGGCTAAGTGAGGAGGGCATGCCCAGTTTGGAGGTTCCAATGAAAATCAGCCCATTGATTTGCCATCATGAGTAGAAACTCACCCTTACGGGCAGAAAAAAAGACTTCATATAGCAGCCAGTGTATATACAACAGCCCTGGGTTCCTGCCCAGTTAAAAATGAACATCCAACTGTGGGCTGCAGAGATAAGAAAAGGAAGTGAAGAAATGTCTTAGGAATGGTGGCATGAAGGGGGATGAACAGTTATGCAGAACGAAGGACTGAGAGGGTTTATTGACAACTGGAAGTCTGAGGTGTTAAAAGTAATTCCAACCAACGTTAGCGTTTAGATGCTGACAAATAAAATTTATAAATGACTTTTTAAACTGCCTCCTCGAGCAACAAGAGCTGTTATTGTCACATCGATTTTGAAATTAAATGTTATGGAATTTCCTTGCTTTAATGAGAAGGCAGATCCAACTGGTAAACAAAGTAATGATTAAGCAATTAAAACAGTAAAACTGAGAAATAAAGTAACACTACTCCTAATCCTTAACCCAAATAGGCAGGTTTTGCTGATTCGCTTAAAAAAAAGATGCATGTTTATCTTGAGGTGAAAGTATTGAGAAGAGATGCTCACTAGGAATAAACTGTCCTCTGATAAGAGGGGAAAAGTCAATTAGTAATGTCATTTGTTTAAAACCCTGCCTGCACCTGGTTCTCATTTGTCCTCCAGCTGAGAAACCAAAGACAACTTCTTTTTATTGCTTGTGGTCAAACAGCAAGTTCATTTCGCCATGGGATGATCAAACGGCCAGCCTCCCCCAGCTTGGGAAGGTTTGCCTTTCACTTTCAACTTGTTCAATCATCATTAACTCTGAAAATTGTCACATTCCATTTGTGCAATGAAAATTTCATCACTGGTGACCGTTTGGGTGAAGTTTTTGTAGGCGAGGCCCTAAATCTTGTAGAGCACCTCACACATTCTCAAGGTCATTTGCCTTGTTTCCTTGTTTAATGACAGTTGCCTAAGATCCAGGAATGAGTCTGTGACCTGACATCAGCAACTCTGAAGACCCCTGTGTGTGGGTACATGTTACCCTCTCTGAGACTGAGAGAGATCACTGGGTGATTTGCCACATGGATTTCATCTGAGAAAAATTAGGGTATGTACATGCATGTGTGCACACACAAATACACACACACCCTACTTTGTTATATATTATGTGCATATACACTGGGATTTTTACCGGGGAAGTGCTAGTTAAAAAGATTGCTGGATGGAGTCTATTTCAAAGCAGGGCTTCTCACTCTGGGAAACCAGCTTCCCTGCAATATCAAACTGGGGAGGTTCCACAAAGTTTCTGGAAAGGAGAAATAAGCTTCTTTTTACTTTTGCCATTAGGCTTGAGAAATCTTCAACTCCTTTGTTTATTATTTAATTATATTTCCCCCTCTGCAGATAAGTTCTAAAATGTTAAATCCCAATGAATCTGGCACAAGGCCAAATTCCCCACAGGCCCTTTCTGAATATGAATTTCTGAAAGTGGATGTCAAGTGGCAAGATGGCTAAATTAAGAGGTCACTAGATCCTGACTCTTAAGCAAAGCATGGAGTGTACTGGGGAAAGTCAAATAAGTTTTGTGCCATTTGCCAAGTAAGTCATAATAGCTAAAACAGGCCCCGGTTATAGGTCTTGATTTAATTTTCAAGGTCAAACCCAAGAGAATGTATATACAGAGCTACAGAGCTCTCTAGCATCTTAAGCCTGGGCACTAATACACTTATTAAATAGTCCACAAGAAGCACTTCTTGATTTCCAGCACTAGTTTTCATTCCAGGGCTTCACTGAGTTAGCTGTTGAAACAAGGAAGTTAGGAGCAGGTCTGAATCATAGACACAATGTCTTGGCTCCCTTTAGCTATCTCTGGCTCATAATATATTAAAATATTTACTGTTGCCAATATCCAACCTTTTTTTTTTTTTTTTTGAGGTGGAGTATTGCTCTGTCGCCCAGGCTGGAGTGCAGTGGCGTGATCTGGGCTCACTGCAAGCCCCACCACCTGGGTTCATGTCATTCTCCTGCCTCAGCCTCCTGAGTAGCTGGGACTACAGGCACCCACCACCACGCCCGGCTAAGTTTTTTGTATTTTTAGTAGAGACAGAGTTTCACCATGTTAGCCAGGATGGTCTTGATCTCCTAACCTCATGATACGCCTGCCTCAGCCTCCCAAAGTGGTGGAATTACAGGCGTGAGCCACCACACCTGGCCAAGAGTTCAACAATATTAGGTTATTGGCTGAAGGAAATTTGTGTGTAATTTCCCAAGTGAGATATTTTTATTGAAACACTTGCATATGTGCCCTGTATTCTTTTAAGTGTTTTATAGTATTAATTCCTTTAATCCTTATAGTAATTCCAAGAGGTAAAGTAACAAACCCGAGATCACAGAACCCAGGACGTCTAGGTCTATATCCATTAAACTACAGAGCTATACTTTTTCATGAAGACTTCTCAGGATATGCAACCCAAATGCCCATTTATCTGCTGCTTCAAGTTGGGCAGATGGTGTGCAAACAGAAAGATGTTTGATCTGTTTGTTCCATTTCACAGGGATTGAAAAATGGAGATCAAGTCTCTAAACTGGCTGTTTCTCCTTATACTGATTTCTTCTACTTTCCTTCTACTGATGGATCCCAAGTGAGCTAGCAAGCTCTCCCTTCTCCGTGTCTGCTTACATCTCTCTTTCTCAGACACACACACACACACACACACGCACACACACGCACACACACGCACACACACTCACATAGCTATTACCGTGCTTCAGTAAAGCTGTAAAGCTGTACAGGGCTTGGGATCCAGGCATAAAAACAGACATCATTTGCTCATTAGAGCTAAGTTTTCAGGACGTGCCCCACTTACTGACCTCCACTAACGGCCTGGGTTTGCGCTCGACTGCAAACCTGAAGTGGCAGAGTTCACAGTAGCTGGTGTTTGAGGATGACAGCCAGTGCTCCAGGCAGCTCCGATGAATTGTCCCCAAGGTCCCTGTACATTCACATGGAGAGAGCAAGTCCTCTTGGCTGCTGCCCTCATGGCAGATCCTGCACATCGGCCGGTCATTGAAGGGGCTGCAAGAGAAGGAGGGGCACCTGCTGGTCACAGGGCTGGAAACCTCCACCAAGTGGATGGCCCTCTAGCTCTTGTCCTTTGGGCCCTCTGCAGAGGCAGCTGTTTTAGGACCTCTTAGATTTACACTTGACCTTCGCAGTGGGGCAAATGGTTCTGGGTACTCTAGAGCACTTGGGTCATCTACTTGTGACAACACAAAGAAATAGGGGATTGTCAATATCAAAGTAGCTGGGTGTGGCCCAGGATCAAAAGTGAGTGAAAACAAGCAATGGATATTTTTGCCTTGAATATAGATGTAGTTCAGGTCAACTACTAATCCAAAAATCAGAACCATCCTTCATCATTAAGAAGAGAAATTGTTTGAAATGACAAATGGAATCTTTTGGACCAAACCAGGACACGTTTGTACACCCTGAGGTTCTTTTCATTTCTCTTTTCAATAGGGTGGGAAAATGAGAGGAGGGAAGTTAGCCAGCAACCAACCCTGCAGCCACTACACAGAACTGCAGTCTGAGCCACAGCACAAAGCTGAGTGGTGGATTGTCCTTTGAGCTTTCACAGAATGCTCTATGGGATGCCAAAGACACCAAACTGAAAGCTAGTAATGAGTATGTCCTACTGAGATAGCCTCAGTCTAGAGTTCTGCCTTTAATTTGGAAAAACCACTCCTACACATTTCATGAAGGCAGCTTAGTGTAGTTAGCGGTTCATGGTGCAGGGCTGGGTGGCTGGGTTCAAACCTTAACTCTGCTGTCTATCACCTGGATAACTTTGGGCAAGTAACTTCACCTCCCCGTATTTTAGTCTCCTTATCTCTAAAACGGAAACAAAAATGGTGCCTTCCTCATATGGTGACAGTGAGCATGTGAAAAGAGAGCCCAGACTGGAAACTTAGAATAGGGACCAGCACACAGCAAATGCTTACTTAATGCTAGCTACTGTCTCTCAAGGAAAATCTCGGGCCAGAGAAAATCAAATAACTTGGCCCTTATCATGTAAGTCAGTGGCCAATGGAAAGATCACACTAAGATGGCCTCACTTCTTGGGAGGTACCCTGCCCTGGGAGAGGACCATGCCTCTCTGATGAATGTCTTATGTTGCTTCTGCTGTTCTTCATTGGGCAATAGATTTTAAAATGTGTCCTCATGATATGTGACAATCCTAGGACCAGCCTCTTTACCTGCCCTCCCTTACCTCTCTGTATGCCCCCCAAAGATGACAGTGACCAGGCACATGCCCCTTCATCCTCCTGAACACTATCTTTGGTCCAAATGGAAACAGCCACGGAAGAACTGCTATTTCCCAAAGGCCTTTCTGAGAATGATCCTGGGAATGAGTGAAGGCCAAAAGGAGATTGAAAAAGGAAAGGATCTTCCTCCCACTAGCCTGAAAGGCCTACTTGTGCCCAGGAGTGGGAAAAGAAAGTTGACAGGTTTTTTTCAACTCATGATTCTGGGCTTCCTTCATTTACATTGAGCCTATAAAACTCTGAAACCTGGTTTACAGTACTGCATGGTGGGAGAGCAGGTAAAAATACCTGACAGACAGACAGACAGACACATACACACACAAACGGAGGCTCACAGGTCTCAGCCACGTCAACCATAGCCTGCTCTTCCTGATCAAGTGAGCTGTTTGATGCCTGCAAGGGTGAGTGGGGCACATCAGTCACACAATCTCAGTTCACAGAGGACCAAAGATAGTCACTGCCTCATCCTGAGTCCTAACCAATTGTTAAAAGTTCTCCAAGAGTCAGAAAATTACATATTAAATGCTTTTCTATTTTTCCCTTTGCACTAGCAGCACAGATTTTAAACGGAGGGCATATGGGCAATGTTCACAACATGCATCAGAGTGTGATTCCATGTCTGGGGGCCACCATGCCCAGGGTGGGATGCCACTGGTAGTCCTGCTGTGGGCACATGGATCTGTGGGCCTGTGTCTACACCAGAGGGGTTGACTGATCACTCAGACAGAGGTAAGAGAATAAGGTGTGAATGACTGGTCCTGTGTTAGAGGTCAGAAGTGTCAGCACTGACACCAGGGGGCAAGTTCAATGTTGACCCACCTTCTAAGTGCACAGGTTAGAAGTTCCACTTACCCATTCTGAGAAAAAGCTGGAGAAGCCAAGGAGTTCCTATTAGCCTGGAAGCCCATAGCTCCCTATCCAACAAGAGCACAAGAGGAGACAAAGTGCTGGTCAGGATAAGTGGTCTCCAAGCTGCTCAGAGTCTGCTCTCTGGCTTTAGTTCATCACTTGGGAAGGCTCAGGAGGTTTTCACAATAGCACTTCATAGGGCAGAGTGTGTGTGAAGGGTCAGGGATGGGGGACCATTGAGGCTGAAGGAGGGGACAGCAGAAGAGACCTCCAAGTGATGAGAAGATACATGCCCAGGAAGTAGCCCTGGACAGCGCTTCCATCAGGCAATGCCAGTCCACATGCACACCAAGAATGTCACTTCAAAAGTTTTGCCCACAAATCCAATCACTTTGACTCAGTTGCCTGAAATCAGATACCTTCTTAATCCTGTTCCAATAGGACTACCTTTGTTACCTACTGGAGACAACAAGAGAGCAATTACATAACAATGTCAAAATAAAAACCCCATATCTTGTGGGCTCCTTCCCCTCCTGGCTCTTTGTAAGTATGACTTTAAGGGGAAATCTCGATAAGGTGAATTTTAGCTTTATATTCTATTGCTATAGAAACGGCAATGACAGAACTCGTGTAGTCTTTTTTTTTTCCCAGCACCTCCTCTCACCTGACACAAAGACCTGAGCACTAATTACATTCCCGTTAGCATTTTCCATCTGACAAAGAGTTCTCTGGATCAATTACAGATTCATTTATTTTAATTGTGGTACTACCTCTGGGTGGCAAGAGTCCGCACTACTGTTGACAGCAGCTGCCCGTCCTTGGCTGAAACTTGCATGACATACTGCGGCTGCCCATTCACTAGGCTGCCACAATCCTCCACCGTCTTCACCACGGGCGCAGCTGAGCTGGTGCAGTCTGGCAGGACTTCGGGCAGGTGACTGCAGCGGCTGGTTGTCATGGTAACAGACAGCAATTACTCTGCTAATGGCTTCCACATTCATACAGGATTTCCATCTAAGAGAGATCAGAAAACAGTTTACTTTGGCAGGGTGGTTAATAGAAAATGGAGAATTATGGGCCACCAACATCATCATCATGTCATTATTTAATATAAATAACAGGGGTAGCCTAGATGTGGCACATTATCTTGTTACCATTTAATACAAGTGTGCACACACATACACACACACACACAGAGCCCACAAGAAACAGAGAATATGGTATGAACAAGACAACAAGCATGTTGGTGTATATAAACATTTAGGAGCCCTGCTTTCCACGAGGGGACAGAATGATGATTCTGAGGCCCAGATCTGAAGAGAAGATAAGCAGTTCCCTGCTGTGTGCCAGAGAAGCAATAAGTCTTTGTTGACAGTCTCTAAAAGTTACTAAAATCATTACTAAAAACATTCACAACTATTTTTTCTGGTAAGCAATTTATTCTCCATGCAGTTTCATTCTGAGACACTAAGATAAAAAGAGAGAGAAGGAAGAAAAATAAAAGTGAATTTGGCCAAGTATTAATAGCATGTTCTAGCATGTTTTTGCCAAACACGAATCACGCAATGACTGTACCACCTTTTGACTTTTGTCATATCTGTTGCATAATAAAATTTTCTACTCAATACATCTTGAAATTAACTTCCTTTAAAAATGGAACCTATTTTAGCTTTGTCTTCCAGTTATTCATAAAATGAGTTTAATGAGCTTTTATTTTCTAATGAACGTGACAATAAATACATTAGCACCATGTCTTGTTTGTGTACTACCTAAAATGCAGACGTACATGCATCATTATAGAGAAACACATAGGAGAACGTAAGAAAGTAATGAATGAGATCTCTATCACCAATTAAACATAATCCATTACTAATAAGGGCCTTACCTCCTAGGCACATGGTTTATCATATAAACCGCAAGGAATTCTGCTCGCCATCTGTGTGGTGCAGGCTTGGGTCATGACCTCAAGTTCAAAGCAGTCAGACCCACTTGAGTGAGGAACCCCACTGGATTCAATAATAGGTTCGCAAATGACACATAAGAAATACAGGTTTTTGCCGGGCGCGGTGGCTCACGCCTGTAATCCCAGCACTTTGGGAGGCCAAGGCGGGCGGATCACGAGGTCAGGAGATCGAGACCATCCTGGCTAACACGGTGAAACCCCGTCTCTACTAAAAATACAAAAAATTAGCCAGGCGTGGTGGTGCGTGCCTGTAGTCCCAGCTACTCGGAGGCTGAGGCAGGAGAATGGCGTGAACCCAGGAGGCGGAGCTTTCAGTGAGCCGAGATGGTGCCACTGCACTCCAGCCTGGGCGACAAATTGAGACTCCGTCTCAAAAAAAAAAAAAAAAAAAGAAAGAAATACAGGTTTTTACAGAAACTTGAAGGAAGAATTCTGTCCAAAGGTGATATGACACAGTTTCATGGCTAGGAGTGCTAGCCTGCTCACCTCAAGCTCCTGGGCTCGACATGGCCTGGGCTCAGTAGACAGCAGCAGGATTAGTTGATGGACTGAGCTCACATCAATAACCCGTTTAGGTGGTCAAGGCTCAGACTTAAATAAATGAAATATCTTGTCATTTGCACAACCCCAAACCCCAAGAGCATTCCTGTAATTCCGCAAGGGGTTGTTTTCTCCCAGATATTTGTCTCTACTTCTTACATTTTCCTTGATCCCTGTGGTTCTGGAAAACAGGATCTTCCCAACTTCAGAACAATGTGCATCAACTGTATGTTCTCAGGGCAAGAATGCAGTGTTTCCTGATGAAACTGACAGTTTCCCTCCCGACAAGCACATGTCAAGCAGGCTCGACTGTCCAAAACAATCGGACATGACCGTCATCCCTTCCTTGCTGCCGAGGTGTCTGGCTGACCTTGCACCAGCAGCCTCCTTTTCCCACCCTCATTGGCTGCCTGGAGTCCTCTCATGGTCTGCGTCTGCCCTTGCCCAGCAGCCCTTCTGAATCCACAGTGGGGAGACGGCTGTGGACTCCAGTCCTTGTCTGAGACCTGATGTGGGGGCACAGGCAGGGGCTGCCCCACTCATGCCATTTTCATGAGCAGCAATACTGAACATTCAGCACAGTCAGTTAGTTGGTATAGGGTATAGTTTTGCTTCTTAAATAGGATTTTTTGCTTTTTTTAAAAAAATCACAGTGCAATTAGTATACGGTATGTTATAAAAACTATGGAAGAACACAAAGAAGACAGTAAAAGTCACTCATAATCCCACCATTCGGATAACCCCAGTGAAGTTTTTGGGTAGATATCTTTTTATATTTTTGAAAGGGTTGGCAGGGTGGAGTTGATTTGTGACTGGGGCCAGACAGTTGTTTTGTTTTGTTTTTAAAAACTGAGTTATGGTAGCTTTCAGATCGAAAAACAAAGAGATGTTAAAAGACCGTCCTCTTCTAAAACTGTGCATAACTCCTCTCCTCTAGCCTGCCCTTACAAAACTCCATTGACATAATTTTAAATTCTCATAATGCTTCACAGTCACAAAGTGTAACTTCCTGGCACAACTCTCTTGCTTCACAAGGCAGCCATAGATTAAGAGCCAGGGGTGTGTTGGCAGGAAAAGCAGACACAGTGACCTTCTTGCCGCATGGAATCATTATGTCTAGAAGAACTCTGAGAGTCTATTCTCGGGTTTTGCATAACTCCAGCTCAGAGGGCCAAATACTCCCTCCCTATACTTGATGGAACTGGAAGATGGTAAGGAGGGGGTGCACAGAGTAAATAATGGGACCCAGGGCTGCCAGTAGTTAAGCTACCCTCAGTGAATTGCCTGTCACCCAGGCACATAATAGCCCCAAGTTCACACACTTGTAACCTAGATTAAGTCCTCGTCAAAGGAAGTAGTTCTAAATGTGTGACCTAAATCCACAATAAAATGCCCTTAAAAATATTCTAGAAGCAGAGCTTCCCTTAAATTCATTTTATATATGTAATTTCACTTCTGGATGATTTCATTTCTTCTTTCACAGGTAAAAGGGATATTATCTACCACCTGATCAGTTTATTCCATTCATAGTGGGTGCTGGGCACTGAGTTTAGCATAAAAGAACAAAAGGAACCTCACCTTGCCTTCTTCTACAAGCAAGCCCTGGCTCTTTCTCTTGTGCCATATCTGCAGAACCCTGCATTCAAGATCCTCTAAGCCCTAGTTCAATTTAGGACCTAACTAAAATGATAGTGCAGTTCAGCATTCCCTGAAAAATATACCAGCATGTCTTATGTATACCACACATCAGAATAACCTTAAGATTCTAAGACTGGCATGCCAGCAATGAGTCCCATCAGCCCTGAAAGACCGTGGACTTGAATTAAAAATGGGGTAAGAGGGATTACACAGAGCATTAGCACTCTTGATCATGGTGGGGATGGCTGAGTTGGTTCTAATCTCAGAAGAGTGGATCTAATCACCTACTCAGAAGGAAGAGGAAGAAAGGAAGCACACTCTGCCCTGATCTCAGTGAAAGGGAAGCCCAGAGGCCTAGATGCAGCATGGGGCAGGCAGGAGCGGGCCTCACAAGCTGCATGCACCAATTGGCATGCATATGTTGCACCTGGGGCAGTGACAAATGGCCCACTGCATTTTCCTGTCTAGTTCAGAGCCACCTGGGAAAACAGCAGACTGTTGCCGAGGATGCTAGAAAGAGCTGAACTGTTGGTTTGCAGTCGAGCACTGGTCTTCTACTGAGCTTTCTGCAAAATTTCAAGCACTATCTGACTGCTTTCTTATCAATGCCAGTGCCCTGCTCCTGTGGTAAAGTACTTCCCAGTCTATCCAAGAATTCTCTCTGGGAGGGAGTGGTGTACGTGTAAACTTAAAACATCAAATGGCACTGGTGGGATGGGTCATTTGCTGGCCAGGCTTGACACCTTGCATAATTTCTTTCTCAGGCTGAGAATAAAACATGATTTGGCACTGGCCAAACCCAGCTGCACACAGTGGGAGGAGCAGGAGTAGGTGGAAGAGAGGGAGACAGTGAAAACAGAGCGGGTGGGCAAATAAATGAAAGTCTGATTAGGGAATTGTTAAAATAAAACGTCTTGTCTGTTAAACTGTGACCCCTGAAAAGGACAGGATACAGGTTTCACAAAAGCAGGAGACCTAACCATGTGGCAGTGATTCATTGCTGCATTTCTGAATAGGTTGCCACTGGTAAGTGATTTCCATGGGAACATGGCTGGCATCATGAGGATGCGGCCATAGGTCGTGGGGGAAAGGAAGGAAAGCAGGTTCTGCTCACCTCTGCAGCCCCTCTGCCTCAGCAGCCCCAAACCTCCAGGAGAATCATGAGTTAGGGAAAAAGCTCTGTTGTTGGAGGCACAACATCAAAGCCTACACTCTGACTTTCTACTCACCAAAGTAAATCACTCAGCCTCTCAGACTTTTCCTGAGATTTCCTGAATATTTGAAATTAGGGTACTAATATGTCCTGAGCCACCTCATCTGGTTGTTTGTGAGGTCTAAAACAAGATAACACATATGAATTCACTTTGTAAGTAGGTACATGCCATGTACAGAGAAGTTTGAACTTTATTATTATGTTAACCTTCATTTCTGCTCTTTTTCTAGCCTGGGATACATCTCATTTCTGTCTTTTAAAACTGTCTTTCCTCATGTCTGGTCAACCTCTGATTTACCTTTTGCATCACACTTGAACTCTGACATTGACCATGCCATCTCTCTTGGCTAGGGAGAACAGAGGGAGCCTCATCCTTGCATGCCCACTTCTCATTTTCCCTGGCCCTATCGCCTTCAGATCTGGAAGACAGGTTTCATTCTTCTGTGAAAATGCTTAACAAAGATATATGACAGGTGATGGGATGATCTGTACAGCAAACCACCATGGCACACATTTACCTATGTAATAAACATGCACATCCCACACATGTACCCCCGAACTTAAAATAAAAGTTGAAAAAAGAAAAACAAAGATACATGAGGAAAACCTGCTATGATGTTGGAGATACATGGGTCTATTTGTTAGAGCAGCTACCATTATCTTAACCTTAACTAATCTAGCATGTGATAAATACACTAGAAAATAAAACACAGGCCAATTCCAAGGCCCTTTTCAGGCCTACTTGTATCAGAACTACATTTTCAATGCCAAGTCAACATTAGTCTCTTAGATGGAGGTCAAGAAGTGAGAGAAATCTGTTATATTGGCACCTCTGTTTAGGTAGGAAAATGACTCAAAAGGTTTAAAGGTGAAAATGAGAGCAGGAGAATGTGAGTGCTGGCTGGCACTGACGTGGTCATGTGAGCTGCCTGGACAGTGGTCTAAGCAGGCCCTAACTTGGAGGCAGTCTGGAGCAAGTCCGGACCTCCACATTCAACCTTCATACCCAATTCCAGAGATTTCAAGAAGTAATAACATACTATAGAAATGATCCCCAAAAGTAATGAGTTTAGTAACAGGAATAAAGTTTCAGTCCAGCAAGATGAATAATCGCTAGAGATCTGCTATACCTGTAGTCAGAAATAACATATTGGACACTTAAAACTTGGTTAAGAGGGTACATCTCATTCTTACTGCAATAAAATACAACTTTTGAAAAGAAGAAGAGGTAGGCTCCTCAGGTCTCAATATATCCTGGAAGGATCCTGTGTTACCTCTACAACCAGAGTTGGCTAACAAAGCAAATCAAAGAAGCAAATTCATTTATTCTTCCTTCCATCCATTCACTATTTTTTTTTTTTGAGAACTTATTAGGTATTCCTAGGAAGTTTCTGGTGGTGCAGGGTCCAGCCTTCTCAAATCCTACTTTACATTTCCCAAGGAAATGTGGAGGCCACCAAATAGTCTGGAGAATTCCCCAGACCTTCACTGGGGTGGCAGAGCCATGAGGACCTAGCACTTTTCCACAATCAATTGTGTCCTTGCTCATTCAGGGGAAACCACCCGAAGCCCTAAGTTTGGGGACCGACACCGCACAACTGAGAATGGCTAGATGGTTTTCTGCTCCCACAGAGTTCTGCGTCATTAATGCTGGTCCAGGATCCATAAGTCGGACCTTAGTTTTACATGAGTGAATCTGCCTCAGAAAGGATGTTTAAATGTCCTCTGTGAGAGGTTGCATACGTGGGGAGCACAGCCTTCTCTAATGAGACCAATAAATGGACAATACAAGGCGGTCAGTGACTGAAATGGGAAAAAAAATAGCAATAATGGTCTGTCCAGGAACTTTCCTCTGTGAGTTAGATTTTTACACTTTGAATTCTAAGAACAGTCTCTGAGAATAGGGATGCTGCTCTTTGATAGAACATTCCCCTGGCTTCTCAGGCATGTTATAACCAGACAGTGCACTGCATGGCTGATGAACTGACTTAAGAGTATCTTGAATGTTCAGAGAAAATGAGGGAAGGTAGGAAATCACACAGTGACCTTCCTTTCCAATGAAAATAGGGCAAATGACTAATTTCAAAACCATTAACATGGAAAAGCGGCATATTTCTTCTGAGAACAGGACACAAAGGCTCTCCAAGGAGATTGCTGGGACATGATTACCAGCAACATTTAAGTTTTCAAAAACACGCCAAGGAGGCTATTCACTAAGAATGTGTAGCAGCAAAGTAGCTGCTTCATTAAACTTAAATAGCCACGGCAGGGCTGTGCTTACAGACTGCGCTACCAAATTACACATTTCTTTTCTGGATGCTTCACTGACCTCATTATGTGGAGCACAGAATTTGTCATTCCAAATAAAGTGACCATCCAAGTCTTTACAAACATGTCCATCAGGCGCTTGATGAGTCTGCAGAGTGAAACACTGGCCAGCCCAATGAAGTTTAAAAATACTTCTCTTTTTGTTGCCTCATTACTTTCTGCTAGGTGCTCACTGTCACACTTACAGGGCACAGTTAAGCAGTAAGCAGGTGAAATGTCTGTTTCTTGAGCAAGAGGGAGGTTTTGATTTGGGGGTAAAGGCATATTCCTGAGAAATGTATAAACCCCAATGATGAATTAGAGGGAGAAGAAAAACCTGACCAGCATAAGACAAGCTGGATCCAGAGAGAGTTACCATAATATGTTCCTAGTGTACTACCTTAAAGTTATATTCAGAGTTACTTATCATTTCTCATCCACATGATTAATTCTGATTCTCAGTCACAAGAAGTATCCAAGGTATCAGACAGATTTTTTTTTTTCATTTAAAATTACTGTATTTTCTCTTCAGCCAGGTAAAATCCTCTAGTTCTGTTGAAGGCAAATCAAGTAACAATTATCATATTTAGACATATTTTTCCCTGAAGAAGTACTTATGAAATTAATTCTGATTTTGGAGGCTATACATTTTTCATTTAATTTTAATTATATAGATGAAAATGGCAATTAAAAATCCCACAACAGCCCTATGTGTTCAAAGACACAGCGACAGCTGAATTGCACTTGTAAATAACAACTGGCTCCTACACACGGAGCCCCACTGAGCTGAGGGAGGGAGTTGCACAGATGAGTTCTGGGCGCTCAGAAACAATGAGGGCACATCAGAAAAGTTTAAACATCAAGTTCAAAAATTGGAAGGAGCAGGAAAAACATAATGAGACATTCATGGGACATTACTCAGGGATGAAAATTTAAAATGTACTATTCAAATGACATTCAGTGTGACCAGCAGCAAATAGCTACCTGTCCAGCATGCATAAGGAAAGGCATGAAAGGTACAGCATGCTGGCCAGGATATCTGATAATACGAGAGAAAACATCTCAGTCACAATGAAAGCTAAATATATTCTAAGGACTGAAGGTTCCCAATTTGTTTTTGGGCTCACACACATTTTTTAAAAATCAGCATCCAAGTGAAAGCCTACCATGAAGGAAGCTGATTTGGGATTCATTTCCAAGTTGTACCTCACCCTTCTCTGCATAAGCAACCCAGTATTAGCTAGATAGATGTGCTAATTCTTAACCCAAGCCTCCAGAAGCCTAGAATAAAGCCACTTGTGAGCGTATTTTAAATCAGGATTCCTTGGAACTTTCCTCTTCCCCATTTCACCCAGACCACAGGGAGGCTGCAGTCTCGTCCTTCGGCAGGGCAGTCTAAACTCTGCATTCCAACAGCCTCAGGTAGGCTGGGCCTCCCTGTGCGTTCCCTGCAGCACTTTCAGGCCCACAAGGACCCCCAACACATTTGACTGCATTACTTTCCATTTACACACAAGGATAAGCAAAGTCACTCAGCTTGCCAAGGAATACGAAGGCAAGTGCAGATGAAAGACTAAACCTCCTTGGACTTTGCATTTCATCCCCCTCCTAGGCATGATAGATGAACTCTCTATCATATGCTACATAATATCAAACATCCTCAAAACACCTATTGTTCTTTCATGTATGTTCTACAGAAACAAACCTGTCTTGAGTGTTCCTTCATGGCCTTTTCACACATTTAGCTTTTGAGTAAGGAGCTGTCTGGGACCCTTGGGGTTGAGGAGACTGAGCTCTGGTTTTGGGTCAGGGAGTCCTGGCTTTGAACCACCACCCAGCTGCTTGTCAACAGGAGAGTTACTTGATGCTGAGCCTCAGTTTCCCCCCTGAGACTGAGCACCAGAGGTAGGTGTGGGCCTGCCACGTAGAGGACTCTTGATAATGGGAAGTACTTAAGTCTGTAGCACATCAGGATGAGCTCACAATAATGGGGCCGGGGTAGGGGTACAAGAGGCCCCTTCCAGATCCCACCTCTAGGCTCCTCACTCAGCCCACCCTCCTCTACAGTTCTCATCCCTGCCCCCATCTTCCCAAGCCAATAGCTCATGAAGACACAATTACTGACATCTGCTTTGACAGTCTCGTACACAGGTAAAAAAAAATCACAGAAACTCCCCCTGGAATTACTTTCCTTGGCCTTAGACATGGCTTCCCTCCTCTAAACCTCAGCACACATACTCACATATATATACAAAAAAAGGTAGATTCTTTTTGATTAGCTCAATAAAATGGGTCCAGTCTTTTAAATAATCAAGATATCAAACAAGCACAAGAACAAAGTAACACATAGCCAAGGACCGAGTTACCTGAGATCACTTTATCACTTGCTCTCTGCACAGTCTGTATCCTGGATTCTTGTGGACCATTAAATGGATGGAGAATAGGGTCTCTCTCTTGGTGATGATACTTATTTTCTAAGTACCTCAACGCAAAGCACTTACGAACCTCTTTAGGGAACCTCTGAGGTGCTATTTTTTACTAACTGGAACACATGCCCCTCCCTGCACTTGCTCCCTGGCTGGGACCTGCCTGCCTGTATGGGCACAGCATGCATCATGGCCTGGGTGGCTGCATCAGTCCCCTGCATCTTGGTACAGGGTGGCCTCTCTTCCACACCCCCACCTTTTGAAGTACTGGCTCCATCTGGACTTTTTCAGTGGGAGGACCGGCGTGCTGTCTCCACAATCCTCCTGGGAAGCCAAGTGTGTAAGGCCTATTAGAAACGCCCGCAGTGTGTCAGCTTACACAGAACATCCCCTTAAGTCACTGAGACACTCAGAAGGAAGGTCCTGAATCAAATATCTGTGTTGTTCTGTTGGTTTTTTCTTTTTTTTGGTAGGCCCTGCCCTGCCAAAAATAATGGGTGAGATTTCTTACCTGGATTCAGCCTGTTTGATAGAAACAAAAACAACTATATTGAGACTGAATTAAATTATTATCCAAGGCAAAATAACTAAATAATATACAGAGGTCTACACTTATACATTTTCATCTGATGATACTTTTCCTTCAGGACAGACAAAAAAATTACACTATTAATAGCAATAGTGTGAGTGTATTTTTCTATTTTCATAGCACTATTCATTTTCCATCTTCTAAGTACTTAATAAATACAGTGGGCCTTTACTGCCTTCTAGGGTGAAAATAACACTTATGCCCCCACGGAGCTCATTCATTTGTTTTATGGGCTAAAAAAATCTCTAGTGTGTCACAAATTAACACAGTGTTCCCGAGGACTGTGTTTTATTCTTGAATCTCCAATTTCACTAATAAATGTGAAAAATACATGTAGCCAGATAAGTCCCAGGAGACTAGCCACTGCAGATGCTGAAGAAAGCAAGTTATTCCAGCTAAGATCAGCATTAACTTCAACACCAGAGACTGTTGTTTCCCAAATTCTCCTCCAATTGCCTGTTACAAGGCAAGGAACTTGGTTTCTAGTGACCAACCAAAAAATCCAACATAAATAGGTTTAATTTAAGTAAAGGAGATTGTATAAAAAAAAATTTTTTTTAAATGTTGAATTCTCAGATATTGACCTTTTTCTAGTCAGAGCTCCTATCTTGCTTCTAGGCCATGGACCCCCCCACTATTATCCCTGAGAGAGATTTTTATCATCCCAATCTAAAATTTTTTTATGCCAATATTTTTATTTCACTTTTTGCATTTCTTTCCCTTTGTTCATAAAAATTATTTACACGATTACAAGAGAATATATATATGCCAATCTAAAAATTAATCAAGATTTTATCACATTTGTTTCACCTGTCCTTTCTTCCTTCCTTTTTAATGTGATTTTAAAGTAAATTCCAGAAATCAGTCATTTTGCCCCTATATACTTCAGTATGAATTTCTAAAAATATGAACATTTCTCATATAACCACAAAGCCATTATTTTACCTAACAAACTTAATATTTCCTTGATATCATCTACTACCCAGACTGTATTTAAATTTCCCCAACTGTCTTGAAAAATCTTTTGGTTGGTTTGTTTAAATGGCCCAAACAAGTTGAACACATCACATTTGGATGTTATTCATCGTATGTCCCTCTCGCTCACGCATGGCCTCTCCCTTTCTTCCCAAGCCATTGTCTGTTGACGAAATTCATGTGGAGGCCCTCTAGAGCCCCATCCTAATCTCCACTTTTTAAATTTGTCTGTCTTCTTGTGTTACCATTTCACTTGTTCCTCTCCTGTATTTTCTGGAACCCCAGGATTGGCTTGATTCATTTCAGGTTCAACTCTCAGGCAATACTAGCTCATAGGTGATACTGTCTACTCTTGGTGCATCACATCAGATGGCAAGTAATGTATGGCAGTCCCACTTTTAGTTGGCTCAGAGAAGTCCCCAGGTAGACATTTCTAAAGGTCTAATGATTGCACCCACTGATGACAGTTGCCTGCATCAGTTATTTCATTTGGGGGCTATCCAATTATGCTTTTCCAGTTCTAACTTCCCTTCTACATTTAATAGCTGGAATTCTTTTGGAACAAAGAACTTTCCTTGATCAACCAGTACAATCTGGTTAAATATGATTTACACAAAAAAGTCATAAGCACTACTTAATTCTTTCCTATGATAGCCAGTCTTCAGAGTATGGAATTGGTACCTTTGTTATGTTTTATAATAACTGAGTTGTATTTGTTGTTGTTTATACTATTTGATATGGTTTGGCTGTGTCCTCACCCAAATCTCATCTTGAATTGTAGCTCCCACAATTCCCATGTATTGTGGGAGGGACCTGGTGGGAGGTAATTGAATCATGGGGGCAGGTCTTTCCCATGCTGTTCTCATGATAGTGAATAAGTCTCACAAGATCTGATGGTTTTATAAAGGAGAGTTCCCCTGCACATGCTCTTTTTTGTTTGCTACCCTGCAAGAGGTGACTGTGCTCCTCCTTTGCCTTCTGCCATGATTGTGAGGCCTCCCCAGCTATGTGAAACTGTGAGTCAATTAAACGTCTTTCCTTTATAAATTACCCAGCCTCAGGTATGTCTTTATTAGCAGCATAAGAACAGACTAATACACTATTCTTAAAGATCTACCTGTCTTTATCAAAATTAAAAAACGAAACAAAACAGATGACTACTCCATGAGAAACCCTTCTTAAGTATAGAGAAGATCTGGATTTGTGATTTAAAGGGACACAAAGCAAGTCAAGGGCATCATCCCTGCCATTTTGCAGCACTCTTGGAAGGAAGGCCAGCTGCTGTTTTCCTTGCCTGCATTGGTATCTAAGACTTTTGTCCTTATGGTAGATATAGTCTTTCCTTAGGTCCAACACTCCTCAACAGCTTTCTACATTTATCCATCCCTTAGGAAAAATGAGAACAATTCTAAACCATTATCTTCTTTTGCTTACTGCTGCACAGATCACTTGGTGCCACTTGCCCCTGCAGACCTCCACTGTATTTTATTTATGGGATACATGTGAAGGTGGCCCAAGGCTGTGGAGGGAAAATGCCTCCACAGGAGGAGAACTAATGCCTCTGTAGACTGACTACTTAAGGTCATCATGCCTGTACAGCTTGGGCTTTGTGATCCAGCAGTAAGCCATTCCCATCCAGAAAAGCCTGCAGGTGCCAGGTGGCAGAACCACACCCTGCTCCAGCACCATGCTGGTGGCACATTAACACTCAGCACAAGCTTCCACTGTGGGAAGGATCTGTGTATGCATGAGAAACATCTCACCTTCCTTCTTCTCACTAATAAGGGTGAAAACATTTAGGCAGTTCATAGGTATTCCCCACAGAGGCATTTATAAGCCTTCTTGAACACTGGCTGACAAGTGTCTCTGAGACTGACAGCAATCCAGGGTCTGTCTTTCTTGTTCTCTAAGAGCAGGGGTATTTTCTGCCCACGATTGCTTTGTTTTAGTGACATGCATCTGTCAGTTAGATATTAAAACAGAGTAATAATGGGAAGATAATATGCTGGCTCTGTCCACATACTTTGAGAGGGAAGCATTCATGAAAAATGTGTATTTTGGGAAATCTAGATGCTCATGTGCCCATCTGCATTTCTATTTAGTTTGAAATTGAGTGTTGAATAGCAAAGTGGTGAAAGAACAAATAACGTAGGGGTGGACTCTGAGGAGATTCCTAAATGGTTCTGCAGACACCAGTGTGGGACTTGCTGCTCTAAGAAGGAGGGGAATGGGTTAGGAAATGCATGCCAAGGAGGCTGGCCAGGATGGAAGTGTTTTTTTTTTTTTTTGTTGTTGTTGTTTTTTGTTCTTTGGCTTCCCCGGAACTCATTGAGAGCTGCTGAACCAATGAACTGGCAGGAAACAGCTTCCATGACTCTGTAAGTGGAGGACTTTCACACATTTTGAAAAAGAGCAAATACTTTCTTATAAAGCCAAGGTGAAAGGGAAGTGTACACTGTAAATAAATGAATACAAGCAATTTGGTTCCCAAAGATCTTTCTAGTAAATGGTTCTGTGCTAGAAAGTAATATTATTACTCGATATTTGGATCTCTAGTCATATGCTTAGGTCCTGACTTCTTGGCTAGTGTAAATAAAAGCATATCCTCCAATACACACATGAATACACACACACACGCTTATAGGCTCTACAGAAGGCCATCTTTATGCCAGCAATTCACTGTAAAATCTTATCATCCTAGACTTGACCACAGAGCCTAGGGACTACTAAAGTATAATCTCTACCACAAAGTTGTAACATGAGGATAACAGAAGGAAAATAGCTGCCATTATATTGGGTGGGGATAGTCAACTGGACTAGAATGGAAGCCAGAAATCACTAGCCTCACCAGTAAAATCTCTTACAATTTCCTTTTTAAAAAACAAAGTGGGGGAAGTCTATTTGGTGTAATAATTCAGTATATGAGCGTTGGAGTTAGATACCTTGGGTTTGAATCCCATCAATTTTCCATCTATCAGTTATGCCTCCTTAAGCCAGGGATAAAATAGTGCTCATCTCAGAACATTTGAGGATTAAATGAAATAATGTACATAAAGCGCCTAGCACAGAGCTTAGCACATAGCAAACACCACTGGCTGCAAGGATTGTGTTAGGGCCACAGCAGCCTCAAATGTTTCCAGGGTGCCCTCTTGCTTTTGGCATTTCTGTTCAAGCCAACAAACATTTATCACTATACTGACATTAATATGAAGGCAACACGGTACTTTGAGAGGCAGAGTGGAGAAGCAGAAACATAAGCTCAGGAATCAGACACACGGCTTTGAGTACTGGCTTTTGCCACCAGTTACTTAAGGTTCAACCTTGGATAAGTTGTTTAACTTTTCTATATGTCAATTTGCCCATCTGTGAAAAAGAAGGTGACTTCCTTGCAGTCATTGTAAGGCTTTAAATTGTGGTTCTAAAGTCCACAGAGCCTTTAAAGTGTCTTACCCAGTGGGTGCTTGCTGAGTGGTAGCTCTCATCATTATTAGAGTATAATAGAAGGCTCAGGAAAGGGACAGAGGTGGGCCTCATGAATCTTGCCACTGGATGGCATGATCCTGGGCTGGGGAGGATGGGCCAGAGATGGTCAGAGGAACAATGGGGTAAGTAAGACTGAGGACACATACCAAGGCACAGTGGGAACCTAAGGAAAGTAGATGTTACTGGAAGGTGAAGTATGCAGAGAATATTATCTTAAAATACAGCAACAGTACAATACAGAGTACAAACTTGTCTCCCTTTGTTTTTGGCTTCAAGGCGTAAAATATGGGGCTCTGGGGAGCTAGGTGGGCCACTATAGCTCTAGGAGCTTTCCATTTATCCTCCCTGAGTTTTCCCAAGAGCCAGGTACCATTTTGGCTCCAGAATGAGGTAGCTACTCTGAAGCATTTTGTACAGATACAGAGGAATGAATGGTCCTATTTTTTTCTGGGGAGGAGATATCTTTTCCCCCCTTTCCTAACAACGAAGGAAAGAATCAAACTAAATTTGTACTTCCACTTTCATCTGCTGATCCCCACACTTCTAGAAACCAGGGACTCTTCATCTTGTTTACACAGAGCTCAGCACAGGACCCACTTAGATGTTTACTGGGTACATAGTGGGAAATGTATGGTTTCTGAAAAAATAAAATAACACAAAACAGGGACATAGTAAAGGGGAAATTTACTACTTTTGGATATCTGGGTAATAAGGATCCGGACATTTGAAAGAGGCCAGAATATACTTTATCATGATTTTTATTAAGTTCTACTTTCAAGGTGACATAAAATATGCATCCTGTTCAGGAGGGGAGAAAATGCAACGAAAGCTAATCCATGATGATAGCGCATATATACACAAAGCATGCTGATGTCTCTAACCTGGTCTGTTCATAAACTGGACTCATTTCTTAGATTTACAAACGATGATCACTATGGTAATTTCAATAACAGAATTTTCTGCTGTATGCCTGGCATTCTCTTCAGTATCTTTTTAAAGCCCTTAAATGTTTTGATTTACATAAAACTAAAAGCTGGGAGAATTAAAAATTACACAAATAATGAAGATGAGTTCCTAGGTGAATTACCCATTACTGTGGAGGTTTTTGGATATTTTCATTAAAAAGAGTAAAAAGGCCATCTAAAGATACTTGTGTATCTACAAATGATTGTAAAGTCATTCTCTTTATTTCTTTCCAACTCCCGTAAGCCTCTTTTATTAGCTTCAAGGAATGAAGCTCCAATCTGCTTCAGTAAACTGCATTATTTTTTAAACTACAAAAACATATGCGATTTCTTTACATGAGCAATCTTCTTTAATGGCAATGCAGTGATTGGGAAGACTGCATTCACGGGCATAGTTTACAGAACTTCCCTCCACCTGATAGCCCCTCTCTACTTTTTCCTTTCCATTTTTTTTTTTAACAATATTATTAGGACCCATTGCTTTTTCACAAGTGCTTGGCATATAATGGGCACTTAAACATATTTGCTGACTCACCAAATGAATAAATAAATTCACTATCTTGATATCAAAATTTATGTCCAGGTTAAGTGACACAATCACAGGGCTAACACAGACCTCCTACTTAGAAATACAATATCTTCTATCTGACTTAACTTCTATGCAGTCTAGTATTCACTCTGCTATTTGATGATAGCCTCTTTTTTTTTTTTTTTTTTTTGCACGAATTCTGGATAATCCTTACGTTCATTACCAAATTTGAAATCAGGCACTCTGATCTAGGGGTTATTTAGGAAAATTAAGAAGCAGGCCATGAATCTGAACTCTTAACTTAGTAATGGCTTGCAGGCATCTCTAAAACAAAGCATCTCTAATTCCCTTCCCTACTTGCACATAAGTCTCTTTAAGTTGGTATGGAGAGTATTGTTGAAAAAGGAGATTGAGAGAAAGAAAGAATGAAGGAAGAAAGGCAGGAAGAGGGGAAGAAAGAAAAAGAAAAAAAAATAAATGACGAAATGAGTGGACACAGAGCCAAAACAGTCCCATTTTTCCATCAATTCAGGACACGTTGAAAGTGTAGAAAAGGAGGATCTCAGGCTCAAAAATCTTCTCATCCTGTCTACCAGGCCCAGGTTCTGATTTGCTGTGTGAGGCAGAGTGTGAGCATGGTAGGAGCTGTGTTTCTGGCCCCCTCACCCCAATATGAAACTCATGTATATATTTTCCCACTGGGAATAAAATGGCTGGTTATAGTTGGAATGGTATCATTACTTCCATATTCAGAAATATTATTAGGTGATTGAGCTTTTATGAGGTGGTTCAAATAGTCACGTGTAGCTGTTGGTTGGGACAGACAGGCAGGCAAAGGCGGCACAGTGGTATAGGTGTGATGGCTAATTTTATGTGTCTTCTTGACTGGGCCATAAGATGTCCAGATATTTGGTCAAACATTATTCTGGGAGTTTCTGTGAGGGTGTTTTTGGATAAGTTTAACATTTAACATTTAAACTGATAGGCTGAGTAAACAGTTTGCCCTCCCTAAAATGGGTAGGCCTCCTCCAATCAAGTGAAGGTCTGAATAGAACAAAAATGCTGATCCTCCCCCAAATAAGAAGGAATTCCTCCTGACTGACTGCCTTTCAGCTGGGACATCAGTTTTTCCTGCCTGCCAGAATTTGGACTAGAACCACATCAATGGCTCTCTTGGGTCTCTAGCTTGCTATAGAAACAGATATATATGTTCCTATTGGTTCTGTTTCTCTGGAGAACCCTAACTAACAGAGCAGAAAACACCAAAGAGCCAATCTAAAAAGTACAAATGTATATATGGCTTTTTTTTTTTTTTTCTGAGACGGAGTTTTGCTCTTGTTGTCCAGGCTGGAGTGCAATGGCGTGATCTTGGCTCACTGCAACCTCCTTCTCCTGGGTTCAAGCAATTCTCCTGCCTCAGCCTTCCAAGTAGCTGGGATTACAGGCACCCGCCACCATGCCAGGCTAATTTTTGTATTTTTAGTAGAGATGGGGTTTCACCATGTGGGGCAGGCTAGTCTAGAATTCCTGACCTCAGGTGATCCACCCACCTCGGCCTCTCAAAGTGCTGGGATTACAGGCATGAGCCACCATGCCTGGCCTATATGGCTTTAATATATGTATATACAGGTGTGTATATATATTTATACATGTACATATGTCTTTAAGAGTCGTAAAGTAAAATTTAAGCAAATTCTCAGTCACCTTCTTGGTGATGCTCAGGCTACATAGAAAGTAATCTGTAATCCCTGCTACACACCAAAAGAGTGTTTGCTGGGGTATGCTGGGCAGAGATGACATAGGCTCTTCTGAGCATGGGTGATGAGCCTTCACACCTCGGGAAGAACAATTTGGCAGTATGTATCGATAGCCTTAAGATGGTTGTGCTTTTCCTTTTAGAAACTGATTTTTAGGATATAATGTTTGAGCCTTTTTAGAAAAGGAATTTATCTTAGGGAGATAATCAGAAATGCAAACAAGGACTTATGCACGATCTGCAGTACTTTTTAATACTCTTCTACACTCCTTTCTAGTAGCACAACATGAGATAATCATCCAACAGCCAGGGAAAGTTTAAATAAATACATAGCGTATCCATATCTTAGACTACCAGTGAGGGCACTAACATGAATTTATAACAAATGTTTAATAGTACTGGAAAACACAATATAAGGCTAGGTGAAAAAAACTGGATAAATATTTTTACTTGTAATTTCAAGTATAATTCAAAGAGAGAAAGATGGTATATCAATATGTTAATAGTGGTTCTTTCTGGGTAACAAGTGATTCTTATTTTACTTTTATTGTTTCTGCTCTTTGTATTTTTGAAATTTTCTAAAATAAATTTTTATTATATTTAGAAAAACAGTTGAACAAATAGCATTTTATAACCCCTAGGAGGGAATGCATATTAAACTGCCTCCTGAGAAAACAAACAATAAACACAAGTGAAACTAGAGCAAGCAACCAAAACTCCAAAAAGCATACGCCCTCGCCATAAATAATCCAAAGGCAATCACAGAATTTCCTTTATATCGTAGGTGCAGAAAGGACATTACAGATCTCCAGGGAAAGAAATTCAACAATGTTTCTCCCCAGCAGCCTGCTCCTAGAAACAGCTGGTTTAGTGGGAAGACCCCTGGGTCAGGTCCCAGAGGCCCCAGGCTCTTTGCCGTGCTGCAGACTGGCATTGGGGCCACTAGTGTGTCATTTGCTTTCCCTCAGCTTTGGGTCTCTCAATAGTAATACATAAGAACTAAATCAGCTTCTGTGAGCTACACCAGACTTTGTCAGAATAAAATGAAGGGACAAATTCACAAATGCCCCCAGCTAAAGAGCACTGCAGCAATGTAACAAACGGTCATCAGTGGTCACCACCACCAAGTTCATGCCTGAACCTTCCAGTGGTCCTTTGCCCCACTTGGGAGCAGTCACAGATGTCAACAGTAGACAGACAACGACCCAGACAGGATATACTCTTTTTTCCTCATACATCTACAATGTGTCTAAATTAACATCTGGTTAGCTTTTTTTTTTTTCCTTTTTAACCAGAAAGATGCCAATTGAAATTAAAAATCCATATACTTTACAGAAGTCATATTCTTGCTAGAGAAGACAAATTATAAACAGGAGCCAGCAGCAATAATCTGCCAAATTTTATAAAGCATCATTTATCATTCCTCTTTGGAATTTATATATCCAAATTGTGCAGATAGCAATTGTATATTTAAACCATGTGGCCTTATGAGAATTGGTGGGTGTTGTCACCTGTTTTATAAATGAGGAAACTAAAACAAAGGGATTTTATGATTTTCTCAGCACCACAAAGTTAGTGGAAGAACCTGATTAACTCGATTTCTGACCCAAATTTCTATGAATTGCTACCACTATTATTATTTAATACTGACTAAATGGATGTACTATGCAAGGTGACCTTGGTTGTTGTTTTTGGGGTGAGAATGGGGTGAGAAGAAAGAGTAGGGCAATTCTTTTTAATTCTTTTACAGAATCAAAAAGCTTTCTTCCCCCAAGATTAGAGTTAACAAAGTAGGTGATTTCTGCAGTTATGACAAGCATATTCCACAAAAAATTTCCTGAGTTTCCTAATAACACTGAGTAGGACTGAAGCCGTAGGGAAGGTATCTGTTCTTTTGATAAGACTCAAATTTTGAAACAAGGAGAATTCTGGTATTTAATGCTTGGGTAAGACCATGGGTAGTAGCTGCAGAATTTCATGACTAAATTTTACAATACACAGTTGTAGCAGCTATCACTGACATTGATGAGCATCTCAGATTTTTTCAATTCATATTTTATTAACTTAGGGGAGAATAGAACATAATTCTCAGCTCTGTTGATCTGATTCTTTTTTTTTTTTTTTTTTTTGAGACAGAGTCTTGCTGTGCTGCCCAGGCTGGAGTGCAGTGGCTCTATCTTGGCTCATTGCAATCTCTGCCTCCCAGGTTCATGTGATTCTGATGCCTCAGCCTCCCAAGTAGCTGGGATTACAGGTGTGTGCCACCACACCTGGCTAATTTTTGTAATTTTAGTAGAGATGGAGTTTCACCATGTTGGCCAAGCTGGTCTCAAACTCCTGGCCTCATGTGATCTGCCCACCTCGGCCTCCCAAAGTGCTGGGATTACAAGTGTGAGTCACTGTGCCTGGCCTGTTGATCTGAGTCTAGAGAACTCTGTAGTTGTTTGTTTTTAAAAGCTAGGAGTTAACATATAGGGCAAAAAAAAAAAAAGCCAAAAATGAATTACAAAAATACCTTAAAGCCAAATCACTTTCCTTAGTATTTCCCAAGTCTCACACTGTGGATTCAATTTCTCTTCATATTTGTGAGTCATCATGCATTTTTCTAGGCATCACAACTCATTCACTTCCTATCTTGTGCAATGATTTAATTTTCCCCCCATAGCATTTGTAGGCAAGAAAGTTCTGGGAGCTGTGCTACTGAATTACAGAAAATTAGAATCTGGTTTGAAGAAAATCACTTCACATGTGCATTACAATGAAGAAAATGTAATGTTTCCTCTGTTTTGCAGAAGCCAAAATAAATAATTTTCCTTATTTCTTATACATAACAAGAAAAACCATATAATGATTTCCTTTTGCTATTAAAATCAGGTATTTGGGGAGTGGAGGAAGAGGTCTAAGCTTGTTCTGTCACTAAATGAAAATGAATTCTGTGGATACATTAGTCACTAAAGTTGCAAATGGTTCTTTTCCTTAGAAAACCTTAGAAAGATTGCCAGAGGTTTCTCCCTTCTTGGATACTGTGTAATAACAGTACACGTACAGATTACTGTTAGCAATGACTGTAACAAACATAACCTTATGCTAGGGTTGATTATAACAGGTGACCTCAACTTAAATGCTAGCATTATTTATTCATTGACAACCCCACCCCCTTGAGTATACATTCCCTAGATATGAAAAGGTTAGGATCAACATCTCACCTACATAATTCCCCTCTTCATGCCCTTTCGTTGGAAAGGAAAGGGTCCCTAAAGTGTTATAAGTTATTTGACGAGGGTTGAAAAAGGTTCAGGAGTGGCTGGGCTGGGAGAACACTTACTAATACCCTGGCTACTACACATTCTTCATTTCTTTCTTATCCCTTACACCTTCTTATGTGGTCTGTCCTGGGTGATCAACCTTCACTATGATTCCTTTTGGAACACAGTACAGTATTAGTACATAAAACACAGAACTGTAGTATCTGAGAAGGACTAGAAGAAATTATTACCAGCACTTTGTAAATGTTCAGTTGTAATTTTAACACCAGAGATTCATCAGGATTAAAGGTACTTAAACCCTGAATCTAAGACTTGAATAGAAAGGAAATTTAAATGCAGTGAATACTTGTTATTTACAGTAGTTATGTTCTATACATTGCTGACAGCACTGAATTAGTGAATACTGAACCATTGCTCTTAGAGAAGATGCAGGATTAGAAGATGCAGACCACTGGCCACAACATTTTCATCTACCAATCAATACATAACCTTGTTTATGCGGGTCTCTGTTTGAAGACACCTTATTTAATATATATTGTTGATTCATTAACATTGAACTCATGACCAACAGCACCGTAACTCGTGCATGAACAAAGTTTACCTAACACATGTATTTTTTCTATAAGGTATCACAAGTTTCTTGTGCTTAGGAACACTAGCCAGCACTTCAGCACTGCCTTTAGGGTCTAAACAGTGAGATCACAAACAAAATGCACAAAAATGTGGAAAATGTGGCACTAAGTGGACTACAGAAAGGGCACTTTTTAATGTGTGAGAGTTAAAACAAGAAAGCAGATCACTGCCTTGTTTGACCTCAGTTGCATGTAGGGTGACTCGAATTTTTCACCACAAGGCTGTGTGTCCATGAATGACTGTGAAACTGCTTCAAGTATTGATTTTGGGGTTACAAATAAACTTTAGTGAGTAGGTGAACTCACAAATATGGAATCCGTGAATAATGAGGATTGACTATAATTCTACCTCTTATCCAATAGCAGATCATGCTTGTTTATCTCCTTTTCTCCTAATAGCCTCAATTAATCTTTCACGCTAAACAATGAGAAATATTTTTATGCTAGATGGCCATTACAGTTGCAGTGCAACTGTATATATGTTTTTTAATTTTTTTTTCTGTTTGATTTTTAAGACAGAGTCTTGCTCTGTTGCCCAGGCTGGGGTGTAGTGGTGTGATCCCAGCTCACTGCAACCTCCACCTCACAGATTCAAGCAATTCTCCTGCCTCAGCCTCCCAAGTTGCTGGGATTACACGCACCTGCCACCACACCCAGATAATTTTTGTATTTTAGTAGAGATGGGGTTTCGCCATGTTGGCCAGGCTGGTCTCGAACTTCTGACCTCAAGCGATCCACCCACCTCGGCCTCCCAAAGTGCTGGAGGATCACAGGTGTGAGCCACTGTGCCCGGCCTGAAATTTTTTTTTTAATTTTTAATCTTTGTTAAAATTACTGTCCTCCACAAATATATACATAGCTGTATATGCATATATACAGCTGTCTATGTATATACAGCTGTATATAGCTGTATATATTTGTGGAGTGCATGAGATGTTTTGATACAAGCATGCAGTGTGAAATAACCACATCACGGACAATGGGGTATCCATCCCCTCAAGCATTTATCTTTTGTGTTATAAACAACCCACTTATACTTTTGCAACTGTATATTATTTAATGCTTTTTGTTTTTTAAGTAAATGGAAGTCAGAAACTTTAATTTTCAAAAATTAATGAATGTGACATGGATGGTAGAAAATATAAAACCACAAGTTTACAAAATTTTCTCCATTTACCTGTTTTAGAAAGAAATAGGCAAAAGTGTTGAGCCTGAGTTATCATTTGAACAGATACAAGAGTTATTTGTTATAATGTATTACAATTTATTCTGGTTCAAAGAAGGTATGTTTAGAATTTGGTAGAAGAATGACAAACAATTATACACATTCTAGAAAAGGAGAGCTGCTGAACTGAACACATAAAAAACGAGGCCTCTGTCCTCTTAAACACTTTCGTGCTGACCTGCATTTTAGGGGCTTTCTAACCCTGCAGTAGGATTAGAAGTTCAAGCCTATTTTTTAAAAGTTATTGTATTCTCTAAAACTGTGGAGGAAAATCTTGACACCATCCATCCAACAATGAGGTGTGATAAATAGAAAAAAAAAAAAAAAAGGTGGGAAAATTTACACTTGTTAAAAACAGTTTTCAGAATTATGCTTGGGTTTTCAAAACTGAAGTCAAAGTATGTGTTATACGTGTTAATGGTGCCTTGTGGAGTAGAATCTGAATAAGGCAGAACTGACTTGAATCTAGGTGTAGGACTGCATTAAAGTAAGATTCTAGCAGAGTAAGTGATTACATTTGGGTCTGACCCCGGGAAAGCATATTCATTCATTTCTTGGTTTGCTGGTGAGAGCACCAGGAAAGCATCTGGAGGCCTTCTGCTGGTGGAGCTGCCAGCAGGTACCCTGACTCCATTGCCACTGTTGTTTCCATCCAAATACTTGGCATGTGGAAGAGGTCTTGGAAGGAAATGAGAGTCAGGTCCTGTAAGGTGTAAGCATACAGTGTGGGTATCTCATACCTAATAGGAATGAATGGTTCATCTCAGTTAATCTAAGCAGTCCTGGGCAGTATGTTCATTCCTGGTTTACAGAATCACGGTGCTGAGGCTCAAGTTGCAATCTTCCTGCTCAGTGCATCTTACCTAAATTAACTTCACAATCCCATCACAGCTATCTTGAGAGACTGAAAAGAAGCCTTCTTGAGCACTTTGAGCTATTTAATCACATTGTAACTTTTTTTAAAAATGGCATTACCACACTGTTTCTCATGTGGCTTAAGAAGCAATAAAAACCTTGAAAGCCCCACTATGGCCATCATAGCATTTACTTATTAAATCTTAACTTTTTAGAGAATCTATTAGTTATTCTAGGTCAGGAGTCAGCAAACCTTTTCTGTAAAGGGCCAGATAGTAAATATTTTAGGCTTGGCAGACCAGTCTGTCACAAATACTCAGTTCTGCCATGGTAGCATGAAAATAGCTACAAACATTAAACAAGTATGGCTATATTTTAATAAAACTTAAATTTTGGATATTAAAATTCAAATTTCAAGTAATTCTTTGTTTTAGATTTGTAAAAAAAAAAAATTAAGAATGCAAAAACCACTCTCTTAGTTTGAAAAAGCAGATATAATCCCTGCCCTATAGGAGTTGACCATCTAAAGCAATAAATATTGATACAGACATATAAATAAAATACAGAGAAATAACTATACACCAGACACAATATGATAGCAGTTTAGGATAAGCCATTTATATTAGATGTTTGACATCTCTGTAAGTTTTACTGATGACTATCTTAGGTCATTTAAAGCCACCAGTTAATTTACATGAAGAATGGAAATCATCAGAGCATTCCATGAGAAAAATCTGAGTGGTTATTGGCTTTTATTCTAACTCTATGACTATCTTGGGACAGTTCTCTGACATGTGTTTTGAAACTTTCTCAGTAACGCCACTTACTAAAACATTCCCCAACTCAAATGCTAGATAGTCCTGTATCACTACCATATTAACAGCACTACACTGTTAGCAAGGTTTTCTTTTTCTATGATTTACACCAATAAAGGATGCTAAAATTCCTCAGTGTCAAACACTGACAAAAAGAGAAAGTAATAAAGGATATAAAAATAATATTAAGGCCAGGTGCAGTGGCTCATGCCTGTAATCCCGACACTTTGGGAGGCCGAGGTGGGCTGATCAGTTAGGTCAGGAGTTCGAGACCATTCTGGCCAACACAGTGAAACCCCATCTCTACTAAAAATACAAATATTAGCCTGGCCTGGTGGCAGGCGCCTGTAATCCCAGTTATTCGTAAGGCTGAGTCAGAAGAATCACTTGAACCCAGGAGGCAGAGGCTGCAGTGAGCCGAGACTGTGCCACTGCACTCCAGCCTGGGCAACAGAGCTCAATAATAATATTGAGCTGTGCATGGTGGCTCACACTTGTAATCCCAGCACTTTGGGAGGCCAAGGTGGGAGGACTGTTTGAGCCCAGGAGATTGAGACCAGCTTGGGAAACATAGGGAGATCCTGTCTACACAAAACAATTAAAACAAATATTAGCTGAGTGTGGTGGCACAGGCCTGTGGTCTCAGCTACTTGGGAGGCTGAGGTGGGAGGATCACTTGAGCCCATGAGGTCGAGGCTGTAGTGTGCTGTGAGTGTGCCACTGTACTCCATCCTGGGTGACAGATCTCATCTCCAAAAAAAAAAAAAACAAAAAAAACCCTCAAAATATATGATGAGCACTTCTCTAAGCATTTAGCCTGTATTATCTTATTGAAACCTTATAATGATCCTCTCAAGTAAGGACTATTTAAAAAAACTGTTATTAGTAGAAAACTATCTCACGTGGGCAAGTAGAGCTACTTGTAAAGGAGCAAAGCAAACCGGCAGAACCAGAATTATTTGAACCCTGGCATCAGATTCATGAACCCCTACTCTTTTTTTTTTTTGGATACGGAGTCTCACTCTGTCACCCAGGCTGGAGTGCCAGTGGTGCAATCTCGGCTCACTGCAACCTCTGCCTCCTGGGTTCAAGCAATTCTCTGCCTCAGCCTCCTGAGCAGCTGGGATTATAGGCGCCCACCACCATGCCCAGCTATTTTTTTTTGTATTTTTAGTAGAGATGGGGTTTCACCATCTTGGCCAGGCTGGTCTTTAACTTCTGACCTCGTGATCCACCCGCCTCAGACTCCCAAAGTGCTGGGATTACAAGCATGAGCCACCCCTCCCGGCCATGAACCCCTAATCTTAGCCACTCATAATCCCGCCTCTCCACTAAGGGATTTCACCAATAACAATAGCTCTGTCACTCACTAGGCATTCCTTTCCCAAGATACTGTCAGGGGTGCATATAACATCATATCTGTACAGTATTCACACTTCTCTGAACCACTGCACTCCTTCGTCTAATTTCTGCATGTGTCTCAATGATAAATCATGATGTATCATCATCACCTGCTTTCACACCCGGAAGAGGTATGTTGACATGGGAAGCCACCTTGAAGAGTAAAGGAATGTGGGACTAGAACTCAGAAGACCTTGGTTCTAGGTCAGGTATAAACTGTATGACTCTGTAAATCACTGCACCTCTAGGACATCCAGTTTCTTAATCTACAAAATAACATGTGTCCTTGTAATCTTTCTGCTGACATGATCAAATGACACAAGGTATGAGGAGGTATTTTATATCCTGTGAGGAATAAGTAATTGTTGGTAATTATTTTTATTACATACAGCCCTTATCCTTGCCTCTTCCATTCCTTCCTTACTCATTCTGAAGAAGCAATACATTGACAATCTTAGTATTTTGCAGTATACCAGCCACTCTTTTTGCCTGCCCCTTCCTCCCTCATCCATCCCTTCTTTTTATTTGCTGAGGAGATACACAATGGTCAATAAGACAAAGATAATCCCCTCCCACCGCTGTCATCAGAGACGACAAGAGAGGCATACAGTGGTGTGCTGTGGCCAGCTCGTACTGTCTCACAGATCTCTTCTCAGCTTCACATTCAATGAAGCCATATTGATGGCTTGAAATTGGCAATAGTGGGAGTATTTACACCATGGGATTGGCAAATGCTACAAATCACCCCCCTCCTTTCCCCCAGAGAGCAGGCTGTTGAACATTTACCAGAACTCCTCTGGATAGAGAAGCAAAATATAATTTGTCACAGGTGCTAGGAATGATAGCACAGAGGAATCTGGGCATATATAGCACCATGTTTGGCTCACCAGAGTTGCTTCAGAGGTGTCCAAGCACAGACCAGCTAACCACAGAGCAGACGTACACATTCTGTACTGGAGGGGTGGTGTTGGCAGCCCTTTCCTGGCTTAAACATTAGTCTTCTGGTAGGCTAGGTCACTCTGGGTAGTGACCCATTTGTGAGTGGTGAAATCAATTTAGTGAGTCTTGAGTGGCACTTAAAAAAATAGAATAGGGGCCGAGCACGGTGGCTCACACCTGCAATCCCAGCACTTTGGGAGGCTGAGGCGGGTGGATCACTTGAGGTCAGGAGTTGGAGACCAGCCTGGCCAACATGGTGAAACCCCATCTCTACTGCAAATACAAAAATTAGCCAGGCGTGGTGGCAAATGCTTGTCACCCCAGCTACTCAGGAGGCTGAGGCAGGAGAATTGCTTGAACCCGGGAGGCAGAGGCTGCAGTGAGCTGTGATTGCATCACTGCACTCCAGCCTGGGCCATAGAGTGAGATTCTGTCAAAAATAAATAAATAAATAAATAAATAAATAAATAAATAAATAAATGGAATAGATTTAAATTTAAAAAAATGTCAGGGTGCATCACATGTTGCAAAGTTAAGTTTCGTGTTTGTGTGAACACAATGGAGTTTTATGAAGTCACCATGTAAAACTTATTCCTGCATTTAAGAAGCGTGAAAGCCCTTAATTTAACAGGACATTGTGGGTAAGTCCTGGGGACTGGGAGAAGGGGTCCTACCCCACCAGGAATTGGGAATGTCTCAGGCAGTTAGTCCTTTGGGTTTCCAGTAAAAATGGATGCTCCTTGGGCCAGGTAGGACTATAGGCTTATCTGCCCTCCCAAAGTCAGGAAAGAGAAGAACCCACAGAAGTGGCCTCAGAGGTCAGAGAGGGAGAGGGACTCGTGTAAGTAGGGGTGTGTGTGTATGTGTGTGTGTGTGTGTGTGTGTGTGTATGTGTGTGTATGTGTGTGTGGTGGAGGGGAAGGGGCACTGAGGACCTCCAACACCCCTGTTTTTATTAACTCAGTAATTGGAACTATCTAAGACAAGTTGCTGCCCAACCACTTGGCACATGAAGGAAATGGGTATGTGAAACTGACTTTTAGTTTGGTGTATCCCAGAAAGATAATTCTGTATGTGAATAGATTTTAGAATAATTTCTTTTCAACATATGTCAAAACATATCCAATTTGCCCTTTGGAGTTGCAAACGCTGTTTGGCATTTCTTTTTCCTTTTCAATTTAAAAAATGGAAAGTAATGACAGAGGCCTGGTCAGTGTTTGGCAGAAAAAACAAGCACCCCATGATGATTTAGTTTCCTGGAGTTTCCACAGGGCTCATTCCCCTGCATATGCAATTGGCACTAGATTAGCTGCCGACATTTATTGACAAAGGAATTAATCTTCACCAATGATGTTTTTTAAAGCCCATTCTTTACAGCAAGCTGTGACAGACATCAGGGCTCCTTCACTTTCCCCCTTTCCTCCTGATAAAAGTGGCTAAAAATAACCTCTTAAACCCTTGATTCCACTGAGGAAGGTGCAAGAGCAAAAGAATAAAAGAACATCTTGAGGGGAGGAGGATGAACAAGAGGAGCACACAGGGTTTTCAGGACAGTGGAAATGCTCTGGATGATACTATGTAGTAGATATGTGTCATTATACATTTGTCCAAAACCTTAGATTATAGAACACCAAGAGTGAACCCTTATGTGAACTTAGAGGTTCATGAATTGCAACAGATGTACCCTCTGGTGGGGGATGGTGATAATGGAGAAGGCTGTACGTGTGTACAGGGGCATGGGGAAGAGGGGAAGTCTCTGTACCTTCCCCTCAATTTTGCTGTGAACCTAAAACTGCTCTAAAAAACAAAAGTCTTTTAAAAAATTAACTCAAACAAATTGAATACATATTCATAGAAAAATATCCCCTCCCCTTCCTACCTCACCCTGCCCAATCTTTTTCTTGGTGCAGGATGTCATATGATCAGTCCAGGCAGTCACTGAAACTGCAACTGTTATGAGACTGCCTCCCATGTGGGTTTGGGAAGGGTTGGAGGTGGGGCAGCAGTGTGAGAACTGTTGTCCTAACCATGACAACTGTACTCGGTCAAAGAGGACATTCTCATTAATGATCTGCAGGTACCTAACTCCTGTGTCTTTTCCTACCATGCCTCTCAACTCATCAAAATCATCTTCTGTTGGAAGGAAAAGGCAATATACACTTCCTACATTAATCAAGTAGGAGCCAGGAAATGCCTACTTCCATTTCCCAGACATTACTGGGAGCCTCTCCCATCCCAACCCTGGGTGGGCCACTGCCAGGCTCTGTTGGGTATCTTCAATGTACCTGCCCAGTTTTCTTAACCAGTCTGCTAAGACATCCATCAGTACCCATGGGGATTGGTTCCAGAAACCCCGAGTGTGCCCAAATCTGCATACTCAAGTCCTGCAGTTTGCCCTCCCTGTATAGGTTTTGCATCCTGCCAATACTGTATCTTCAATTCGCAGTTGGTTGAAAAAAATCTGCAAATACGTAGACCCTCCCAGTTCAAACTCACGTTCTTCAATGGTCAACTGTAATTTCTAAAGAACATCTACTGTGTGCACCACACCAGGGCTTGTTCAGAAACACACAAAGGTACAGGGAAAACTTTAGTGTTGATAACTTCCACACTCCATGGAGAAGCAATATGCTGATAAAAGAATGAATGGGAGAACCAAAAGCTGAAAGCGGTGTGAAGTCAGGGCACTGGAGTCTGTTACATGGAGTTCTGTATAGTGATCCTTGGGCTATGTCTTAGGGGCCTATTTCTTAAGTACTTGGGGATTTCATCACATCTGTGTCACAGGTGACACAGATTAGTGGCAGGGAACTTGGTGACAGTTACAGAAAGATTCTGGTGTACAAAGAGGATATAAGAACAACAGGGAACTAATAACTGTGGATGAAACCCCTGTATGATGGTGCTACCGTGATGCTGGAAAGGATGACTTCAATATCCGCATCTAGCAGGCACGAGCTAAGGAAGGTGAAAGCAGCCTCCTTGGATAGATAGCATTTGTCCTGTGTGTCTTTGTGAGTGTGCCTTTGTCGGCCTGCAGTGGTGGAGGTGGGAGGGTGAACAATTTGGGCATGTGGAGAGGAGGGAGGATATTTACCATCATGAAAAAACATCTTCCTTGGTAATCAATAAAGCTTATGACATATGCATAAAGATTCTTTTGATTAGAATTTTAACTTCATTAAAAGGAAATCCCAATGGAGGAAACACCTTAAAAGACATTGCTTAGGAGGCAAACACAGTTATAAATGCATTCAAGGCTAAACGCCAACTCCTACATGAACATATGCTAAAGAAAACAAGGTACTAGCAAGCTAATAAATGATACAAAATCTCAAATTAATCCTCCTCAATGGATTTAATTATCCTGTTAAACTGATTTCGCATTAAAGATCATAACACACAGATCATTTAAACCAAGAAAAATATGAGGACACCAAATGGCTGGTATACCTACAAATAACATTTCTAACAGTTCTGATGTGGAATATATCTTCTAAGGCAAAGTGACAGATCACATTCCATACAGCAAGAGGCCTCCAAATGTCGAGCTATTAATACATTCTGAAAAACCTAAACCTTTTATCTTTGCATTCCTGGACGAGGGAGCTAGAATCCTCACTGTAAAAGGAAAATACTCCATCTCTCTCCCTTTCAGCAATCCTTCATCTGAGACCCAGACCTTGACAAAGTGGAATACATCCTAGGAGGCCCTGGAGAGACATGTAGCTAGTGAACTGGTTTCCCCTTACTTCCTTCCTGGTTGTCAAAGGAACTGCAGAATTCCCAGCATAATTCAAAAGCAGATGTTGCTAGGGAGTTGGGATCAGAGAGGGAAAAGTGTTCACAAAGGTAGGCTGGGATTAGGTGATCTGAGAAGGAAGGAATTGAACCCTGCAGGAATTCCTGGGAACTCAGGGAGAAATATCAATGACCAAAAAATAAGGGGTGGCAGAAGTAAAAGAGATAGGTTCTGTGATCCTATCAGCTTATCTTAGAAAGGGGTCCTAGCTGTGAGATGAAATCTGTATACCGATATAATGGTATACTATATCATATGCCCCACTCTTTGTCTACTACTTACCTTTCCAGCTCACTCCCTCCAGTACCCCAACTCCAATAATCCTTTGACTCCCCCAGGACCTCTAATATATTGATCCTACCCATTTTTCGCTTTTCCTCAGCCCCTTCATGTCCTCCTGACCCAGTTTAAACTGGGTCAGGAGGACATGGCCCATCATTCTAATTGATCTCTTGTATGCACCCACAACTTCTTGTCTAGATTCCTGGCAAAACCAGGATCCAACTCTTTGTCAACTCCTGCTGCTGATCATGGCTGGAGAAACATATGTGACTGTACTGAATGGTCTTACTTTAAATTCATGACCACAGACTCAGTGAGCCCTTGATGCTGCCCAGCAATCATTCTTCACTTTATTCATTTACACATTTTCACTCTTCTTGACAACAATTTCATGTTGACATTTCTCCCCTCAAATCTCCAACACCTTCTTCCCTATCCTCACACTCTCAGATGATGAGCTTGCTTTCCATTTCATGAAGAAAAGTGGAAGAATCCACAGAGAACTTCCACAGACTCTCGCCATCCCACCTCCTCACCTACTGGTGTCTGTCTCTATTGACTCTGCCTCTCCAGCTGCTATCACAAAGGAACCACTGGGTTCTTCTTTTCCCATTTGTGCACTAGATTCCATCCCTCTACACACTTATCTACTCTAAGGATTAACTCTGGTAACTGCCTGTCTTCAACATCATCAATTTCTCCTTATTAGACCATTCTCAACAGCACACAAATATCTGGTTATTTCTTCCATCTCAAAAAAGCCCCTCTTTTACTCCAGATTTTCTATAATGGCCACCTCATTTTTCTTCTCCCCTTACAGCAAATCTCTCTGAAATAGAGGGTGTTTTCATTTTTGTCTCCTATTACCTTTTTCAGCTTTATTGAGGTATAACTAAAATATCCTAAATTGCACAAATATAAAGTGTAAAATTTGATCAGTTTTGACACATGTACACACCATCAGACCATTACCACAATCAAGACAATGAACTTATCCATCCCCCTCCAGTTTCCTTCTATACCTTTCCCTTCTCTATTACTCCCATTCCAATGAGGCTTCTGCCACCACCACTTCAACAAAACTGTTTTTGTTAAGTCTGCTAGTTATTCCATGTTGCTAAATCCAATGGTCCTCATCTTGACCTTGCCACAGCATGTGACCTCATTGTTTTTTCTATTGCGATATACTTTCTTCACTTGGCTTCCAGAACATCACACTTGATTAATTTTCCTTCTACCTCACTGATGCTCTTTACTAGTTTCTCCCATTCTCACTATCATCTTATGCTACAGGGCTCCAGGGTCCAGTCCATGGTCTTCTTTTCCTCTCAATCTAGACTCACTCCCTTCATGATCCATAATTAGTGACATGGCTAGTCCCAAATTCATATCTCCATCCCAGACTTCTCTACTCCATACTTGTATGTCCAACTGTCTATTTAACATCTCCATGTAGCCGAGTGGAGACTTCTCAAATTTAACATGTTAAAAGCTGAACTCCTGAATCCACCATCCCCAACAAAACTGTTCCACCTGCAGTCATCTTCATCTCAGTCGACGGCATCTCCATCCTTCCAAAAGCTCAGGCTGCCAAAGGCCTGAAATTATTCTTGATTCTTTTCTTTCTCTCACCACTGCCACCAAATTCAACAGAAATCTAGTTGGCTCTTCTTTCAAAACATACCCAGAAACTAACCACTTTCACTACCTCTATTGCTTCTACCCTGGAGTGTGAGGATAGGGAAGAAGGTGTTGGAAATTTGAGGGGAGAAATGTCAATGTGAAATTGTTTTTGAGAAGAGTGAAAATGTATAAATGAATGAAGTGAGGAATAGTTGCTGGGCAGCACTAAGGGCTCATTGTTCTCTTTTGCTTGGATCATAATGGTCTTCTTTCCCACCTTTCTCCTATAGTCTGTTCTCCACATGGCAGCCATATTGATTCTTTTGCACATGAAGTCAGGTCACTTCATCCCTCTGCTAAAAACCATCCAATGGTTTCCCGTTGGCATAAAAGCCGAGGTCTTTATAATGGCCTAAAGGGCCCTAAATATTCTAGCCCTTCCCCGATTATCTCTCTGAACCCATCTCTGACTCACTTGCACCACTCCACCCACACTGGCCACCCTGCTTCGTCTTTGATATGCCATTGCTCTGGCTGTTCCTCCTCAGTCAAATGCTTTCTCCCTGGTGCAGCCACTTGGGAAAACAATCTGACAGTTCCTTAACAGGCTGAATATGGAGGTACCACATGACCTAGTAATTCTACTCCTAGGTATATGCCCAAGATAAGTGAAAATATATATAAAGCTTGTATACGAATGTTCATGGCAACATTGTTCATAATAGCCAAAAAGTGGAAATGACCCAAATCATCAACTGATGAGTGGATAAATAAAAAGTAGTGTATCCACACAATGGACTATTATTTAGCCATAAATGAGTGAAGTATTGATACATGCTACAACATAGATGAGCTCTGAAGGCATTAAAAAAGAAGGTAGACAAAAAAGGCCACATGTTGTATGATTCTACTTCCATGAAATGTCTAGAATAGGCAAAGCTATAGAAACAGAAAGTTGATTAATGGTCTCCAGGGAGGGAAGGGGGAATAGGGTGTGATTGGTAAGGGGTACAGGGGTTTGTTTTTTGGGGAGAGGGATGATAATGTTTTAGAATTAGTGGTGTAAATATACTAAAAACCACTAAATTGTACACTCCAAGATAACTAATTTTGTGATATGTGAATTATATCTCAATTTTATAAGAGTTTCTCCCTAGATATCTGCTTGGATTACTCCTTTACCTCTCTCAAGGCTTTGCTCAAATGTCATTTTCTCAATGAAAACTGCAGTTACCTCACCATTCCCTCTAACTCTCCTGATTCCTCTTATCTTGCTGCATCTTTTTTTTTTTTTTTTTTTTTTGAGATGGAGTCTCGCTCTGTCGCCCAGGCTGGAGTGCAGTGGCCGGATCTCAGCTCACTGCAAGCTCCGCCTCCCGGGTTCACGCCATTCTCCTGCCTCAGCCTCCCGAGTAGCTGGGACTACAGGCGTTCGCCACATCGCCCGGCTAGTTTTTGTATTTCTTAGTAGAGACGGGGTTTCACCGTGTTAGCCAGGATGGTCTCGATCTCCTGACCTCGTGATCCACCCGTCTCGGCCTCCCAAAGTGCTGGGATTACAGGCTTGAGCCACTGCACCCGGCCTGCTGCATCTTTTAATCCATGTAATATATATCAGTTTCCAACATAATATATACTTTGCTTATGATTTTTATTGTTATTTCTCCCCACTGAAATATAAGCTCTATCAATTCAAGGATTTTTGTCTACTTGGTCACTTATACAGGTATCTAGAATAGTGCCTTATGCATTAATAAATATTGGTTGAATGAATTAATACCAAGCAGATGTTAAAATTGATATTGCAGAAGAATATTGAATCACATGAAATAATATTCATTTATTCATAAATTTTAAAAGTGGATTACCAAACAACATATAAGTAACATAGCATAATCCCCAAATTGGTAAGAAATAGAAAATGTATTACATATAGGAAATACATTGGGAGGATGAGATATATCAAAATACATCAAAATCTCTGGATGTTCAGATTGCAGTTAGTTATTAATTTATTTCTTAAAAATGTGTTCATGTTTTCTAAGCTCATAGGCTGGAATTAGGCAAATTTGAGATATAATCTATGCTCCATTTCTTATGGCTATGCAAGTCTAAGCAAGTTATTCAACCCCTGGTGACTCAGCTTCATCTTTAAATTGGAATAACATTAATAATAGTACTAACCTCATTGGACTCTCTTAGAGATTAAATGAAACAATACTCAGCACAGTATTTGGCATATAGTAGGCACTAAATAAAGTGTTAGTTATTATTATTATTATTCCTTTACAATAATTATGGAGTTCAAAATGGTGGAATATATGTTGTACTACTTGCAGAATTTTTTTCAGGAAATATTTTGAGTCATATGTTGACTATGGTAATTTCCTTAAGTGAGGAATGAACTTGAGTGTACAGTCTCATCTTTGTTATTATATCTCTGTACCCACCCTCAAATCATTTTGAGTCAATTTATTTCTCTGCTGGCTAAGTTCATGGGACTCATCTTTTCCCTGTTGCTTTTGGGTGATGTTTCATGCAACCAGCCAAGAGTAGATTAGATGTACACAACAGCTCTGTCTGTAAGGCATTGACCTTTAATGTTTCCATTTGAGTTCTTTGGACATTTTTCTCCATTGTTCAGTGTTTCCTCTGTAGGTGTTTATTTTTTTTTGAGATGGAGTTTCACTTTTATTGCCCAGGCTGGAGTGCAATGGCACTATCTCGGCTCAGTGCAACCTCCACCTCCCTGGTTCAAGCGATTATCCTGTCTCAGCCTTCCAAGTAGCTGGGATTACAGGTGCCCGCCACCACGCCCAGCTAATTTTTGTATTTTAGTAGAGACGGGGGTTTCACCATGTTGGTCAGGCTGGTCTCGAACTCCTGACCTCAAGTGATCTGCCCACCTTGGCCTCCCAAAGTGCTGGGGCTACAGATGTGAGCCATCGCGCCCAGCCCTCAGTAGGTTTTTGAGTTTTGGTACAGCTGTAATCTAGGCCCACCACCCTGTAAGAAGGATACACAAGTTACAAAACAACCAGCTTCAACAGCAAACTCTTGCATTTTTTTCTAGCCAGACTCTTTTTACTGGGGAGAGGGGAGGGAGAATGAGCAAGGCAGAGGAAACCTTACATTTTAAAAATCTCTCTTTCAAAATTTATAAAGGTAGTATATTCTCATAATAATGCAAATTCACTCATTAAAGGATGGTATAAATGGAGGCTTAAGATTTCCATTTTATATACCATCCCTAGTCCCAGTAACCTCTTGTAACAATTCTTGATTTTAGTTCTTTTGGTGATGCTTTTATCTCCTCTCTTGATTTATCAGTTTTATCTATTAACTTCCTGTCCTTTATAAAATTTAAAATTAATAGAAACTTAGCTTTTTACCCTTGTTCCCTCCTTTCCCCACGTTTTGTTATTATTATTATTTTTTTACTTTTAAGGTCTTTGCTATCTTTATAACTTTAAATAATATGCCTAAATGTTCATTTCTTAATCCATCAATTTAGGACAGTATCTTAACCACTCTCAATTACTTCAGTTTGGGAAATTGGCCCTATTTCACTTCCCTCCATTGTTCCTCCTTCTTCCATTACCCAAATCCTCTTAGCCATATAATTAATTTTGCATTCTTAAGGTTTATAACGTGAATTGCCTATAATCTTAATTGTCTTCCACAGATTCTCTAGAAATAAATTCCAGAAAATGAAAACAAGGAGCATTTCAATATCATGATTGTATAGATATTATTTGCTTCAGAACCAAATAGTGTAATTGCACCCTGGGAGAAGGAGATGCTAAGTCCCTTAATGGTGTTGCTTGAGGGAAAATGTTCCAAACCTCAGGGTCAAGTCTGTTTTTATTTTAGTATATTCCACCAGCTGCTCAATATCAAAATATTTTCATTTGTTTCATAGTTGGACTACAGATTTCTTAGGAAGGTTTTTGTTTTTTTCAGGCAGTTCTAATTGCCTTTTTTTCTTGTTGACAAAAACAGCATATTATTTCACTTTAATTTCATTGAACTGTTTAATCAAATCATGACAGAAAATCCATGTTCTTCTTGAAGACATGCTTCCTATTACTTCCAAACTTCATGTTGTAATTCACACATACTGTTTTCTAAACCTGCCACTACCCTAGGATTTTTTAAAAATTGTATTCTGTGAGATTAGGATGAATGTTTGCTTGAATAACGTTCTTTCTCTCTTTTGGGTTCCCTGTTTTCTTTGTTAGAGAACATTCTTCCCCAAAAAAAAAAAAATCACAATCTTTGATTCCAAAGATTTCCAAAAATGTTTATTCTGCTTTTATATTGATGAATGGCTCAATGGTATATATCTAGGTTCAAAAAATTTCCCTCAGAAATTTGAAGTAATTCTTTCAATGTCATATTGCTACACAATATGGAAGTAAAATGCCACTCTGATTCTTATTTCTTTGTAAGTAACTTTTTCTCTCTCTGAACACCATTAGCATCTTCTCTTTATCTTTTGTGTTCAAAATTTCATAAGGATTTTCCTTTTAATCTGAAGGCTCTTGCCTTTCCTCCACTCTGGGAAATGGTCTATTATCTCTTTAATTGCTTGTTCCTCCCCCTTGTCTTTGTCTGCTCTTTCTGAAGCTCTCATTAATCAGATGTTGGACTTCTAGGATTGGGTATCTATGCCCATTAAATCTTCTCTTGTATATTCTATCTTTTTGCTCTACAGTCTAGGAGATTTACTTGACTTTATTTTAAACCTAGTAAATGAATTTTTAATATAATCCATCATATTTTTAATTTCTTTTATTACTTAGTCCCATTTATGTAGTAATTTCTTCTAATTTTATGGATATAATTTTTTTTTTTTTTTTGAGACAGGGTCTCATTCTGTCTCTGAGACTGGAGTGCAGCGGCATGGCCATAGGTCACTGCAGCCTCCAACTCCTGCGTTCAAGCAATCCCTCTGCCTCAGCTTCCTGGATAGGTAGGACTGCAGGTATGCACCACCATGCCCAGCTAATTTTAAAATTTGTTTGTAGAGAGGCGGTCTCCCTATGTTGCCCAGGCTGGTCTCAAACTTCAGCACTCAAGTGATTCTCCCACTTCAGCCTCCTGAATTGCTGGGATTACAGGAGTGACCCACCATGCCTGGCCATGCCTGGCCCCAGTTTTATTTTGTTTTGTTTTGTTTTTAAGGTTTAATAAATAGAGCACACTCATGCATTTATGACTCAGAATTTAAAAAAAAGTTTACATTTTGTCATTTATACTTCAGATGAATTTTCTTATTAAAAAAAATAAGGCCACAGAGGTAAACTTAAGTCTCCTGTTTCCCAATGCCTACCCTCATTCTTCTCCTTCCCTCTTTCTCTTTCCTAGAGAAATCTTTCCTTCCTTTCCCTTCCCAGAGGCAACTGGCATTATATAAATTGTGTATTTTTTCAGTATATTTTAATATTTTTACTACACACAGGCATCTATAAACAGCATATAGTATAATTTTATGCATATTGAAATTGTACCATAACATCCATACTCCAAAGTCCCTTTGTTCGCCCAGCGCTGTTTCTGAAATCTGTCCATGTTGATACATATGGATCTAATTTATTCATTTTCAATGCTATGTGGGTTCCACCATATTCATTCATTCAACAAATATTTATGTGCATCAACAATGTTCCAAGAAATGTTCTGGTGGCTGGGAGCACAGCAATGAAGGAAACAAAATATGAACATTCTCTAATTTATTTTCATCTCTCCATTAAGAGACATTAGGTCTCATCATGACAAAAAAAAAAAAGGCTTCAATGAACATCCTTCTGTTGCAAGTGCTTCTTTGGGAAATATTTGTTGTGGTAAAACTGCTTGGTTATGGACCACATTTCAAATTTTACCAGGTATTGCCAACTTGCTTTCCAAAGTGGTGTACCACACTACACACCCAGTTTCGTTCATCCGGCCCAATATTTGGACAGTCATGTTTCTTTATTTTTGTCATTATGAAGGGCGAGAAAGGCTAGTTTTTGTTTTAGCCAGCATTTCTCCTAATTGTTAGTAAGGTCAGCATCTCTTATGTTTATTGGTTCTTTAAATCCGCTCTGCTGTGTATTGCCTGAGGGTATCCTTTGCACCCATTTCTGTAGTAAGTTGTCTGTCTCTTTCATACTGATTTGTAAGGATTCTCCATCTATATGGTCTGAAACATTTTTTCTGCTTTATATGTTGAAAAAATATTTTTCCAGTCCAGAGTTTGCCTTTTAGCTTTACTCATAGAGGCTTTTGCATAAAAGAGTTTTACTTAGCATAATCGTTCCTTTATGAATTGTCCTTTTTGTGTACTGACTGAGAAATAATCTCTTTCCCACAGTTGTAAAGATACTTGCCTGCATTTCTTTCTAATAGTTTCAAAGTTTTATTTTTCACTCAGTCCCTTAACACATCTGAAATTATCCGTTTGTATGGGATGAGACATTACCTTTCTTTTTCATGAAGAGAACTAAATCACTCATTGAATAATCCTTTCTTTTCCCACTTATTTTTAATGTCTTGTCTACTCTATGACAAATTCCCACATATATTTTGGAGATTGTTTTTGGAGTTTCTACACTGTTACAATGAATAGGTCTCAGATTTTTTTCAGAACCTGTTTTTAAACAGTTTTCTTCTGGTCCCCAAATTGTCCATCTGTAACCCAAACTTAGGATTTCTTTTGTCTTCAATTACCCTGAAGATATTTTTAAACCAAGCCTCTTTGTTTATAAATGAAGAAACAAAGATGCAGAGATCTTATATTTCCCATTCAGGTTTACACAGCAAGACAATTAGAAAGCTTCAACTAGGTCTGGCCGTGATGGCTCACGCCTGTAATCCCAGCACTTTGGGAGGCCAAGGAGTGCGGATAGTTTGAGCCCAGGAGTTCGAGACCAGCCTGGAAATATAGTGAAACTCTGTCTCTACTAAAAATACAAAAAAATTAGCCAGGTATGGTGGCGAGTACCTGTAATCCTAGCTACTTGGGAGGTTGAGGCAGGGGAATCGCTTGAACCTGGCAGGTGGAGGTTGCAGTGAGCCAAGATTGCGCCACTGCACTCCAGCCTGGGCAAAAGAGTAAGGCTCTGTCTCAAAAAAATAAAACCAAATAACAACAACAACAACAACCACCTCCCCCCACCTAAAAAAAAAAACAAACAATAACAACAACAAAGAAAACCCAGAAAGCTTGAACTCAGATCTTAAACTGCATTCCAATCCACTTTCCACTAATGCCCTCCTCACAGAAAGTTTCCATTTTCTGTGAAAATTTTACTTCACCAGTAGTTGAATGAAATTGCCCATTTCACCAAATCTTTGTCAAGACTAGGTTTTATCATTTAAAACATCTCTTTGAATTGGCAGGTTAAGAATGGTGTTTCTTTCTTTTTAAAATATGGGGTCTCACTATGTTGCCCAGACTGGCCTCAAACTGCTGGGTTCAGGTGATCCTCTCACCTCAGCCTCCTGAGTAGCTGGGACTACAGGCACATGCCATGGTGCCACTGTGCCCAGCTAAGAATGGTGTTCTTTGATTAGAGTTTTTTTGACATAAACATTTTAGTAAATATATATTAAGTAATAAATATTCCTTTAAAACTTTATCATGTTTCTTGGCCATAGTATTTAGTCTTTTTTTATTTGTCTATTCATGTCTTTTCCCTCCTTCCTATTGTGTTATATTTTTTGCCTTTTTATTAGTGGTGCTTAAGAATTCCATATATATATTAAAGACAGTAATCTTTTGTCACATATGTTTAACTTTAAAAACATTCAGTTATTTGTCTCCTAATTTTGTTTACAGGCTATTTGACACACAAGTTTTAGAAGTTAAACCTACCAATCATTTTTCTGCAGTCTCTTCCATTATTCCTGTACTTCCAAGGGCAGATAAATACTCATCCTAGATTTTTCTATGGCTTTATGATTTCATAAACCCTTCAATCCATTTGTACTTTATTTTGGTGTATTGCATGATGTTAAAAGGTAACTTTCATGTTCTCCCAATGGTTTCTCAATTGGATCAGTCTTATTTATTGATAACTTCTTTATTTATAGGTCAACTTTATCTGTAGAAAAGTCTTATACATACTTGAATCTGTTCCTAGATTCTGCTTCATTAATCTATTTTTGTAAAACATCACATTTAAAAATTATTATAGGCTTATAATTCATTTTAGTAACTGGTAGAAGAAGATTCCCAACATTATTGTGCTCAGACTTTACTGATCATTTCTTTTGTTTATCCTTCCTGATATTTTTTAAACCATCATCTAAAATTGTTACCTTGATAAAAATGTATTTAAGCTGAACAATAATATAGAAAGAATTGTATCATGAAAATATTTAGTCTTCTCATCTAGGAACACAGTGTTTATTCAAATTTTATTTTATTTTGCTCAGTAAAATATTTTAGTTTTCCAAATATAGATTTATTACTGAATATTTTATACTCTTGTAAATGGGAATATTTCCCATTACATGTTGTAACTACTTATTGCCCATACACAGGAAAGCTATTGATTTCAGTTTTATTTTGTATACAGACTTTTACTGTTCATCAAATTTTTATTGATTATATTACTTTTGTTGATTCTTTTAAGTTTCTAGGTAAACAGAAATATAACATACGAATCATGGCTATCTTTCTCCTCCTTTTCTCTGCTTTCTGTTTCTTAGATGGGCAGTAGCTTCCAGAATAATACTGAATGATCATGATGACAGGGAAAATCTTTGTCTTATTTCTGATTTTAATAAGGTGCTTCCAGTTTACCATTAACCTTCCTCTATGTTGTTTCTCTGGCCAAGACAAGTGATTATATTAAGATGTATTAGTTTAATAAATGGTCTAGCTTGCTTACTTTCTCTTGAATTACCAGCTTTTTCTTTACAGAGCTCAATTTTCTTAAACTTCTAAAAGCCCACTGCTTTTGTATTCTGTACTTTTTCTTTTTCATGATCTAATTCTTCATATTCCATTCTAGGTCCCTAGTTACTTCTGATTTAATCTGCTCATCACTGCCTTTAAATTAATTAATCTTTGAATCCAAAAAGGGTGTCAGGACTGGGAAGTATATAGAAGACAGATCAAGGGTACCAAATAATCTTCTAGTTAATAATCAAATGTGACTTTTTTTTTTTTTTTAATGCCTCTTGTTTACTTGAATAGATATTGATTCCTGGTACACAGAGAAGACAAGTTGACAACTGCCATTTGACTGATTTTTGTGTGTAATGTACAATTAAAACAAACCTAACTCCACAATGATGGGGCTATTTTAAAGCAACACAGGATCCAAGTGAACGAGCTACCACTAATGACCAACAGTGGAACAACTAAGTAATGAAATAAGTGAAGTATTATATTATTGCCAAAGTATAAAACGAACATCCATTAGTCCACACTGCTTTAAATAAATGATTGCATAAATAAAGGGGAAAGGGAAGAAAAGGCAAATCTCTTGTGCAGATGAAATCCAAATAATTTATGTGGACATTGACCATAAGGAAGTGGAGCGTAACTCCCTATTCCTTGAGTATAGGCTGGCCATCTCTTCCAAAGGCTATGGTATGGAAAGGGGGAAGGAATAACTTTACTATGGAGAAAGCTGACAAACACTACCTCAGCCAGGTGATCAAGGTCAACATCAACAGTGATAGGGCATGTTGGTAGTATGTTTCCTTGATATGATGTGATGAAAATAGCCCTTTACTTCTGTGGGCTTCCCCTACCAAATCCGTAACCCCAGTCTATTTATGTGAAAAACAGCAAACAAATCCCAATTCAGGGACTTTTTATAAAATAGCTGACCAGCATTTATCAAAACTATCTAGGTCATCAAGAACAAAGAAAATCTGAGAAACTATCCCAGGCAAGAGGAGCCTAAGGACAATGAAAACTAAATGTATCATAGGCTCTTGGATGGGATCCTGGAACAGAAAAAGAATGTTAGGTAAAATCTAAGTAAATATGAATGATGTATGGACTTTAGCTAATATCATAATAATGCATCAATCTTGGTCCTTTGTTCTAACAAATATACCATACTAATGTAAGACATTAATAATAGGGGAAAGAAGGTGCAAGGTATAGGGAAAATCCCTGTACTATCTTAGCAATTTTTTCCTGTCACTACAAAACTGTTCTAAAAAAGAGTTTATTTAGAAAATAATCACATCTTAAGTGATCATGGCCAATAATTCTTGAATGTTCTTAAAGCTGTAATTACTATACCTTCATGGAAAACAACTCAGTAACTAACAGACAGTGAGCATTGCTTGGTATTCCGACCAGCAGCACTTCCTGTACTAATTACCAATGTACCTTTGTCTCCTAGGTTATTAGTTAGTTATAGTTCCACAGAAGGCACTCAGTTATGCTCTAAGAGTTCCTCTGAGAAAACTGCAGGAACAAATAGACATAAATTGCAACAGGAGGGGTTTGAGTTAGAGTTTTGGAATGCTATGGAGTCAAGCTGCGTGATATTCCCTGCTAATTATCTTTCCAAGGGTTCATACAACGGTTTGATCCAGCCTGGTTTCAACTCATCTTGGAGTAAATCTAGTAAGAACATGAATTTCTACTGTTTCCAGGAGGTCCTAAGAGTTTTTATATCTTACATAGAAAATTTCCGTAAACTAAAAGTTGGCATAAGTGGTGCCATTCACCTAGAAATTGTTCATCAAATTGTTTACGGTTTCTGCTATTCTCTCCACTGACACATGATTTATTAATTTTGTTCCAGAGATTTGAGTTCAGGCTGTATAAATAATGAATAAAGATTAGTTTAATAGTCATAATGCCCCTTGGGACAATGTTTCAAGTGAAGAAAACTCAAAATTGTCGCAATGTGAAAATGACAGTTGTATCAATATTTGCAAATTGAAATGATATTCAATACCCTTACAGAAGCAGAGTATAAATCTTATTCCTGTTTATTTAATGCAAACCCTAAAACTTTTCTTTTTAATTTTTAACTAATGCTTATTAATATTTTCCCATGTGAACATTTTCTGTAAAATGAATCTAAGATCTTCCTGATCTGCCTGCCTCCAGCTATGAAGTAACATTAGACAATGACCTCCTGCTACTGTTCTGATGACTTAAATACTTTAGAAAAACAATATATAGCCAGATACCAGAACCTCAAGACATTCACAGCAATGATATTTTGCCATTTTTATGCATTAAAAAAGAGAGAACTGTCTGGCAGTGTGGCAAATACCACACTTTTAATATTCAAAATTATATATCATCTTGTTTCCACTGGCTTATCTCACCTGACTTCTTAACCCTTATGAAACTCTGATTGTTCACATACACAAATATGTAACTGTGATTTAGAAAAATGATCAGACAATAAGTATTCTGATTAGAAGCTAAGTACTCACCAGAATGAATTAAAAGTAGCTAGAATTAAAGAGAAATTGCTCATTATTCAGGTAACTCCATGTTTCTATTATTTATAATTTACAAATGCAGCTATGGTGTACTTAGTACAGATGATAAGATGAGGTGTTAGAGGCAATTCCAGCTATGACTTCATGTATTCAATGGCATCTTCTATTGTAAACATTTATATGTCTGAATCCCAGAAATACTGAAGAAAAGAGAGAAATGCAACAAGCACAAGCAAACACAGGTCCTTCCTACAATTCCCTTCCTTCTTCACAAAAGATATTTTGTTGAAAAGGTTTCAACCCATTCTCTTTATCAAAAATGAGGAACATTGATCTACATGCAGGATTTGCATAGAGGTTATCAAAATAAAATTTTAGAGAATCGTGAGAGGGCAGAATTTGGGGTGTTCAATCCCTAATCAGAGATGCCCAAACTTAGACATCTGTCTTTCAGAAGCAACCACCATAAGGCTGATGAAAGAGGGCTCATGGAAAGGGCAGGAATAAATACCAACAGTTACGCTTATGCTTATAAAAAATATTAACGATAAGCAATACAATTTGTTCCTTTTTTGTCCTATGCTGTCCCCTATTCATTTGTGTAACTACAGTATTGAATTTATTTCATCAGTCAGAATTTGGAAATGAACAAATGATTAAAATTCAAATTATAATTCCATTGCAATGTAGTCTGCCCTGGTATTCTTTGGATCTAATAAGAAATCGTGCCTCATCAAACATATATAATTTGGCTTGAAGTAATAATAGTATGAAGTCAAATTTATAGTCATAATAAAGTTGTCTACGCTGGATATTTTCATTTCCGAGTGCAATATGCATGGGGCAACTGGCCCCCAGGCAGTCACTGAGTCATTTGAGCTCGCTCTAGGTGGAGCTTGTTTACATCCTATAATCACACCATTAACAGTCACTACTAAATATAAACACAAAGAAGAATATTACTGGTTGTTTCACAACCCTCGTGATAACACTATACAATTATACAGACAAGCTTGAGAGTGACAATGCTGAAGCAACCATGGTTACCCATTCACAGTGTAAACAAACAGGCACCTGCAAAACTTAACATAAATATGTAGTATGTTTCTTTGTCCTACAGAGTTAGGGAGGCAGCATCAAGTGAAGAAACAAGTATATGGGTCTATGACATTAACATGATAGTTTTACAATGTGAGAACTTAGGGAAGAAATTTTTGGTCAACATTCATGGAACTCAGGAGGCACACACACACACACTATCTCTCTTTCTTTCTCTCTCTCTCTCTATCTCTCTCTCTCTCTCTCTATATATATATATATAGAGAGAGAGAGATATATATACATCTGTAGATTGATTTTTGAAATTCAGTTAACTGGCTGTGTCCCTGTGGGCTAGTCATTTCATTTCTGTGGCCCTTAATTTCTTCATTTGGAAAATGAGGGGATTAATGTGCTATGGTCATTCCCTTCCAGTCTAATGTTCTATTAACAATAATCATATATGTGTGTGTGTGTGGGGGGGCAGTGGGTGGGTGGGTGTATGTGTGTGTGTTTAGATATACTTATTTATATACAGGTTGAGCTTTCCTAATCTGAAAATACAAAATATAAAATGTTCCAAAATAGCAAACTTTTTGAATGTTGACATGATGCCACAGGTGGGAAATGTCATACCTGACATTTTGTATTCTGATAGTTCAATATACAGAACTTTGTTTCATGTACAAAATTATTTAAAATATTATGTGAAGTTAACATCAGGCTATGTGTATAAAGTATGTATGAAACATGAGTGAATTTCATGTTTAGACTTAGATCTCATCCCCAAGATATCTCATTATGTATATGCAAATATTCCAGAAACTGAAAAAAATCTGAAATCCAAAACATTTCTGGTCCCAGCATTTTGAATATGGAATACTCAACCTGTGAGAGTCTGTGTGTGTGTGTGTGTATGTGTGTGTGTAACTATATGTTTTTAAGAGTAGCAACAGTAATAAAACAAATATGCACTTGTGATGCTGTAACCTGTTATTGACTCCATTTTATAATGATTTTTTTCATGAGAAAGTGTTTTCTTTCTGCCTATGTAACTGTGGGCAACTTGATGTTCTCTAAGCTTTATTTTCCTTATATACAAAATTAAGATGATAACAACACCTATCACTGCTTATAGCATGTTGTAAGCCTTAACAGATAACGTATGTAATGTTTAGCCTAGTATGCCGCACTCAGTAGGCACTCAATAGAGTTTTTCTATTATTTTCTAACCCTCTTTATTTAGCTTATGAAACAAGTGAGCAAAGAATGACCAGTCTTACAGTTTGTCTCCTTGGAAGATAAGCCATTTTTATTAATTGTTACAAAAATATTTTTGATGAATTATAAGAAGAGACCCTAAAATAATGCAATTCTTCTTTAAAAGATAGAGTAATTATACATCATGTTTGATATTTTTGTAGTAAAAATTCAGACAATATTAAATGTAATACCCATATAAACCAAAATAGAAGATTTGACCAACTTAAATAGTCAACGTTTTCAAGGAGAAAAAAATCATTAAAAAGTTAGTGCTATCAAAAAAATGCTACATTCAAGAAGAAAATTTAAAAAAACAAAAAAACCAAGCACTCACATCTTCTGCATGACATAAGAGATATTTGCTACAGAGGTTTATTTATACTTTGAGCTAAGACAGGATTAATTGGATCTAAGATACTAAGCATTTTTTAGAAATAGAAGCTGACAAAAATTTAAACTTAGTTTTATAACTGCTAAATTAAGAAAAAATCTGGTGAGTTTTTAAGCAGCTGAAAAAGAGCAAGTAGAGGATTGTGACTCTTCTTTAATTGATATACACTATTCTGTTAGAAAAACAAACAAAAAGATTAGGATGCCACAATATCAAGAGTACTGATGTTAAACTCTTGAAGCCTAGTCACATAATTCACTGAAATCTCTGTCATTGTTTCTTAGTCTCCATGTAACAGAGAACCCACCTAAGGGGCAGCATCAGGGGCTGAGAGAGTCATAAGCACTCCTACCGTGGGCCATATTTTCAGTATTAATAAAAACTTGGACTGTCTCATATGTTCACCAGTTCTGTCTAAGGGGACTGAGTGAGCTAGCCGCTTGCTTGGGTCATGTGGTCAGAGTTGACAGCCTGTCTTCAGTTGATACTTTGTAGGGTATTTGACAAAGTCAGAAAGATCTTGAGCTAAGGTTAGCTTTACTTCACCCCAACACTGCCAGACCATAACCTCTGCATTCTTTTTCTCTTCCCCCTCCTTGCTATGCCTCATCTGTCCTTGGCCTGAAGGTGGAACTAAATTCACAGATTAAAAAACACAACACAAAGGTGAGGATAACAAAATTTGCCTCAATAGGATGTTCAAATGAGTGGTCTGATGTCACAAGGCTGGTTCATCCTGAGTTTCCCTGGTTACTCTATTTGCTGGATATACATAAACACATTACATTTCTTAATTAGCTTATTTATTGGTTTGATTCTTTCACCTCCTGACAGACTTCAATTTCTCCAGATTCAGTACTTGGGGAAGATACAATACTAGCAACTTCATAAAGGCCCTAAGAGCAAGTGCAAAGAGACACATTTACAAAATGGTCTTTAAATGGAAGGCCTAAGCCTCGGCAATTTCCCTTTCTTACGGTACATGCTTTGGAAAATTAAAAACGATATTCTGAAATTTTAAGATATGAGTCTAGTGAGTTTTTTTCTTGTTGTCCTGCTATGGTTGTTTTTCAAGAGAAAAGAGGTCAGGGAAATTTCACAGCCTAGGCTGGGGTCCACATTGCAGATACATCTTAATCCCTCAACCCAGAGGTAAGTCTCCTGAGCATATGGGAGGGCAAGCTAAGTTCTGGAAAGAAGCAGGATGTTTCAGCGTGAGACCAGATGAACCAGCTGAGGCAGACAACAACATGGTGAGCCAGTTTTGGGTACAGGCATCTGGGCAAGTGAGCAAGACTAGACCCTGGTGAGGGAAGAATCACATTCCTCCCTCCTAATAGCCAGCCCTGCAGGTAGGGAGGAGGGAACAACCTTGAGAAAGATAGGGCTTATTAGAAGCTAATGAAATGGAAGCCTTCTTGACTTCTGAAAGGAGAGAAGAAACATGCTCTTGGTAAAAAACAAAAAAAAGAGGGAATTTAGATCTTAGAACACATGTGTTCTAGGAGGGAATTTACATCCTAGAAACAAGTGTTCTAGGATGTGTTTCTAATGACGACTCCTCTCTTAAGGCTTCCATTTCTTGAGCAATAAATATGGACCAGGAACATTGCCAAAGGCTTTACATAAATGAGATCATCATCTTCATAACAATCATATGAGACATGGATAATAATGACCCCTACTCTCCAGATTACAGATGAGGAAACCAATGCTCTATTAAAGTAAAGAATGGGCCCATGGAAGGAAGCCAAGGCTCTCACACTGGTCTGACCACTTCTTCAAGCTAGAGCTCTTTATCACTGAACTGTATTGTTCCTCTTTCATGAACAGTGGCACTGACTTCCACAGAAAGCTGACATTCAAAAGAGTAAACCACAAAAACTGCCAAGATATTGAATGGTCAAGTACTCAATCACTTTCATTGCCTACTTACTAGAAACATAAACAAATGCTGCTTTAGAGACAGTTTTTAGCTATCAGTGTTTGGGTAAATTCTTTTAGGCTTAAAACTTTAGCTGCACTATTAACAGCATATTAATATTAATGCTGATTGAAGCTTAAAATGAGTTTGGAAACATATGGGAGAAGGTTTACGTAAGTACAAGGTGAAGTGCCTAAAACAGCACACAAAATAGTGAGTCAGTGAGAGATAAAAACCGTTGAGAGAGAAAAAGAGAGGATTTTCTCTCTGCTAATTTGTAAGTCAAGGTCATGGGTTTTAAGTGGTACTGTTGTGCATTGCTAGTGGAAGTATAAAATGGTGCAACTACCTGGGAAAGGAGTTTGGTAGTCTCTTAAAAAGTTAAACATATATTTAACATATGACCCAACACTGGTATTTGCTCAAGGGAAATAAAAACTTAGGTGTATAAAAAAGACTTCTGCATTTTTATTCATGCAAGCAGAAACAACAGGTGAATGGTTATTCATGGTATATTCATGTAACAAATTACTACTCAGTAATAAAATGGAATGAACTACTAACAACATGCACCAACATGGATGCATCTCATAGATATCATGCTGACACAAAGAAGCTGGACACAAGAAAGTTTACAGCATGAGTCTGCTTATATGAAAGTCTAAAGGCAAAATTAATCAATAGTGACAGAAATCACATCAGTGGTTTCCTGGAGTCAAAGTGGGTGTTGGGTGGGGGACTGACTGCAAAAGGATACAGAATTCTGGGGAGGTGGAAATGTTTTATATATTTATTGGGATGGTGGTTACGCAGGAGTATACATTTGTCAAAAGCATTCAACTTATAGCCTTAAAATTTTTTATTACATGTAAATTATATCTCAAGTTGATTTTAAAAAAAGATATGGGATTAGAAGGCAGTATACATTAAGAAACAAAAACAATCGCATCCATCTCAGTTCCCACCATCCCCCAAGTGTTTTCTGTATCCAATGCTTGTTTCAGAAAGGATGTTTATATCCTGTTATTTTTCCTTAGTTGCAAGGTAGAATTTTGTTTATAAATGTCAAGTGGAAAAATTAGAAGACTTTAAAATAAAGTTATTAAGGATTTTTAAACCATCTTTTGGGTGAATCAGATTTCCTAGATATTTGAGGTTTTAAGAAAGGAGCATATTTAAAATGCTATTTTCTAAAATAAATATTTACTTCCATATACCTTAAATACCATTAACTGAACATATTTAATCTTCTCTGAATGCCTCCAGGTCATCATTAGGAATATCAAAAATTGTGCTGTAATACAGTGATGATTTCAAAGTTTATTACGGCACAGAGGCTGTTTGCTTTTATGCTAACAGTGGCCTTAGAATACTGAGCTCTTTAAGTTCTTGTATTTGCTTCTTTTCTGTTTCTCTCTCGTTGGGCTCTGAGAGCCTTTTTTTTTTGCTATTACCTATTTTTATTTTTCTTTAATTTTTTTTATTTTCATACATTTTTGGGGAACAGGTGATTTGGTTACATGAATAAGTTCTTCAGTGGTGATCTGTGAGATTTTGGTGCACCCCTCACCCTAGGAGTATACACTCCTATTTGTTTTTTTATTGGAGTTGTTTTCCTCTCTTTTAATCTGCTAAGATAATCAAGTTAACAGAACTATATACAGAGCAGTGATCCCCAACTATTGATTTTCAATCCGGCAATTGATTGGTTTCAAAATATCAACTGGAAAATGGTTAAAACTTACAGATGCCCAGACCCCATCCTTGGTGATTCTATTATCTAATTTGGCATACATGATACATGATTCTTACAAAAATATGTGCGTGTCTGAAGAAACATAAAAGTAGAGAAAATAATGTAATGAACCACTACATATTCATCACCCTGCTTCAAAAACTCAACATTAGGCCGGGTGCGGTGGCTCACGCCTGTAATCCCAGCACTTCGGAAGGCTGAGGCAGGCGCATCACCTGAGGTCAAGAGTTCGAGACAAGTCTGGCCAACATGGTGAAACCCCATCTCTACTAAAAATACAAAAACTAGCCAGGCATGGTGGCCAGCACCTGTAATCCCAGCTACTTGGGAGGCTGAGGTAGGAGAATTGCTTGAACCCAGGAGGCACAGGTTGCAGCGAGCCGAGATCCTGCCATTGTATTCCAGCCTGGGTGACAAGAGCAAGACTCTGTCTCAAACATTTTGTCAGCCTTTTTTCATCTATCTGCCCCCTCCTCTTTTTTTGCACTAGAGCTGGGATTGGCAAATTGTAACCCCATAGGCCACATCCAACCTGCTGCCTGTGTTTTAAAAATGGAGATACAATTAATATAACACATCGTAAATTTCACTCTTTTAAAATATACAATTCAGTGGTTTTTAGCATTTTACAACATTGTGCAACTGTCACCATTATCTAATTCCAGGGCATTATCATCACCCCAGAAGAAACCCCGCACCCATTAGCGGTCACTCATTCTCCCCTTCCACCAGCCCCTGGCAACCACTAATCAACTTTATCTCTCTGGCTTTACCTACTTTAGATATTTCATGTAAACAGAATTATACAATATGTGGCTTTTGGTGTCTGGCTTCTTTCACTTAGCTTAATGTTTTCAAGGTTCGTCTATGTTGTAGAATGCACCAGTACTTTGTTCCTTTTCATGGTTGACCATTTCACATTTTGTTTATCCATTCATCAGTTGGACAGTTGGGTTGTTTCCACATACATTTTCAATTCTATTGGGTATGCACCTAGCAGTGGAATTGCTAGGTCATATGGTGACTATTGTTTAGCTTTTTGAGGAACTGCCAAACTATTTCCCAAAGTGGCCACACCATTTTACATTTCCCCCAGCAATGTATAAGGGTTCCGGTTTTTCCAGATTCTTGTCAATATTTGTTATTGTTTATCTTTTTGATTCTATCAATCTTAGTGGGTGTGAAATAGCATCTCATTGTGTTTATTTGCATTTCCCTAATGACTAAAGATGTTGAGCATCTTTTCATGTTCTTATTGGCCATATATATACCTTCTTTGGAGAAATGCCCATTCAAATCTTTTGTCCAGTTTTTAATTGGGTTATTATTATTTTTGAGACAGAGTCTCACTCTTTTGCCCATGCTGGAGTGCAGTGGTGGGTTCTTGGTTCACTGCAACCTCCATCTCCAGAGCAGCTGGGATTACAGGTGTACCCTAGCACGCCCAGCTAATTTTTGCATTTTTAGTAGATACAGGGTTTCGCCACGTTGGCCAGGCCAGTCTTGAACTCCACCCAGGGCCTCCCAAAGTGCTGGGATTACCAGCGTGAGCTACCGTGCCTGGCCTATTTTTTTACTATTAAGTTGTAAGAATTCTTTATATGTTCTGGATACTAGACTCTTTTCAGATAAGTGATATGGAAATATTTCCTTTCATCCTGTGGGCTGTATTTTCGCTTTCTATCTTGAAATAGTCCTTTAAAGCACAAAGTCTCAAATTTTAATTATTTTTTCTTTCATTGCTTGTGCTTCTGGTGGCATATCTAAGAAACCATTGCCTAATCCAAGATCATGAAGATTTACACGTATTTTTTTATAAGAGTTTTATAGTTTTAGCTCTTACATTTAGTTCTTATATATCTGCATTTTTAAAAACCTTATCATGTACTTCTAAGGTACAACTAATTTTAGAAAGTAAGAGTGAGTAGATTTTGATAGCCTCCAAGAGTTTAGAAAAAGCTATGAGCTTTGATGCACAATTTTACCCAACACATATATGTTGGATGATTGGAACTTTTCTTTGTCTACTATAGGGGTTTTTGCTCTTTTGCAGCAGACAGTTGAGTTGTCCAGAGAGCTGATTCTGGAAAGGTGTATATTACTATTTAGGTAAATGGTCAGCTTTTAGTATCAGCAAAATAAGATACTCCAAACATGTTTAGGAGGAGCCCCTTACAGTCCCAAGTTTAAAAACACAGACTGTTATCTTAAGACATTTTCTATGTATAGAGCCCCATAGTTCTAACACGGGTATTTGGAAATGTAGAGAAAAGGAAGCAAAAATCAGCAGCTGGGACTTAGTTTCCAACCAAGGGAGGATGGCATGGATGGCTGCACTTCTTTCATTTGCAGGCACAACCACAAAGCATCAGTTGCTGGTTGATAGTTTGTTCTGGAGATGCTGAGGCCAGTGGTTCTCAAACTTGAGCAAGCATTAGAATCACCTGGAGAGTTTAGAAAAACCCAGCTTCCTGAGCCCCATCTGCAGAGATTCTGCTACAGGAGGCTGAGGTGGGGCCATTACTTTGCATTTCTAATAGGCTTCCAGATGATGCTGGCCCCAAGACCACACTTTGAGTAGCACTACTTTAGATACAGGGACCGACCATTTTGCCCTGGTGCTTACCAAACATTGACCAAGCAAACATTAAGCTAGGTGACTCTCCTTGGGGATGAATATGATAACAATCTACTGAGAAATTCAAGAGGCTATAAGTATCCCAATTTCATTAAAATTTCTAACCACTGGTGGTGTCATTTCAGGTGTTAGGCTTACATTCTTTTTCTTTTTTCTTTTCTTTTTTTTTTTTTTAATTTTTGAGACAGAGTGTTGCTCTGTCACCCAGAGCAAGTGCGGTGGGGTGATATCAGTTCACTGCATCCTCTGCCTCCTGGGTGCGGTGTGCAGTGGGACGATATCAGCTCACTGCATCCTCTGCCTCCTGGGTTCAAATGATTCTCCTGCCTCAGCCTCCCAGATAGCTAGGATTACAGGTACATGCCACCACACCTGGCTAACTTTTGTATTTTTAGTAGAGACAGAGTTTCGCCATGTTAGCCAGGCTGGTCTCGAACTCCTGACCTCAGGTGATCCACCCATCTCAGCCTCCCAACGTGCTGGGATTACAGGTGTGAGCCACCATGCCCAGCTGGCTTATGCGCTTTTTCTAAACATAATTTGTTCACTTAGGAAAGTGTCTTGATTTCAATAAAATTAGCATCGATTAAATTACTTTTTTTCTGTTTTTTGGTATTTGATCTTGCTTGATGAATGTGGACATCAGCTATGGGTTAGGAATGCTACTCAGGAACATCTACTGTGTTTGTGACCATGTATTTGACTTGTGGCCAAATGGTACTCTTGAGAGATGTGGTTGTGACTTTGACAGATTAAGCCAAAGTTAAATTCTGATGAAGCACAAAGGAATTTTATCAGTCCCGGGATGGTTGCCAACTGCGCTGGGCAAAAGAGTGATTTTCCAAAAAAGTCCAGAGCAATCCACATGTATTCTGTCACCTCTACTTCCAGTTTCTTCAAAGCCAGCCAAAAGCTTTATTTTCCTACTTCCTGTCATTTCCAAAACCACAGCTTAAACCTGAAAAACAAATGGGAAGCTGTGTTCCTGCCTCTTACAAACCAGCAAGAACACAGCACAGCAAGCAGAGAAGAGTTCAGTCTTGCTGATGTCACATGAGGCAGAATGAGGCCTCTGCTTATTTGGCTACTGAGTTTAGAAGATAAGCAGACAATTTATTGTTGGTAGGTTGAGAAAATTCAAGAACAGAGAGAAATCTGACAGTCTGGCCATAAGAAGACATTTTTGCATTTATGTTCTTATAGCCATACCTGAAGTCAACTAATTATGTTTGGAGAGAAGTAGAACACTTGCTTTAAGAAGAAAAAAACAATGTTCTATGCTGACCCTATCCCCAACATCCTTGCAGCAGGTCTATTGTACTCTAAGTTGTGCTCTAACTTCATTGGCAGGCTCCAGGCCTCTGTCCCCCAGATTACCCATGGGAGAGATCCAGCTTCCTTCACTCAGCAGCTCTTACACTGATCCCAGGAGGAAGGAAGCATCTTGTTTTAAAGAGACTGCAACACAACCCAAAGGAAAGCCAGTTATCTTAGTGTCCATATGTCCACAAGAGGAAAATGTGCGTGTAGCATTTTAATCCCAGTGAGTGATAATTAGTCACTAGGCTGCTAAGAAGTTTGACACTGTTATTCCTCTCCCCCTTTTCTAAATTGCAAGGGTAATAACCGCATTTGCACAGAAATCATGCTAACTGGCTAGCTACTTCATTAAATTACCATATGATTCTTATTTTATGGGTACAAAATAGTTGATCTCAGTGAACTGGCAACTTAGAAACCTAGGAGGCAAATTAGAGCAATTACTAATAAATTATACATGTGGTAACTAACAATTTGTCTATCACCTAGAAATATGAGAAAAAACTGCCAGACTCCCCAGTTGTGCAATTCTGAACAAATCTTTTCATTTTTTTCTTTTCCAAGACCAAAAGCTGTCATTGTCCACACCAGTTACACCATTACTCTTGCTGCTTTCACAGAGCCCAACATTTATAATACGAAGTTAGAAGTTCGAGTGGGATTTGCACTCTGTTTGGAACAGAGTGTTTGACTGCTTAAAATTAAAGAACAACAACAATAACAAAAAAATCCCTAGACCCTGAAATCACCCACTAAAAATCAGGAAGTGAGATTCATGTTAGCTTTCCCTATGTGTTTATGGAAGAGATAATGGCAAGAAGTAGGGGCAAAGTATCTGTTCATTCATAATCACTACTGTGCTTCGTTTCTGGGCGAGGCAGTGTGATGAAATTAAAGGAAGTTCTGTGTTGCCAGTCATGTGCTGTTATGGGGGAGGAGGTGAGATGAGGTCACTTAACCAGATATGATCTTTCTCTTCTCTTCCTGCTTGTCTCACCCAGGCCTCGGGTGTGCCATTCAACACGAAAGGTGTTGATGCCATTCATTAATTGAGGGTCAGATTCCTCCATCAGCATATTCCTCCCATCTGAGACTGCCTTACCTCCATCCACTTCCATCCCCAGCAGGTTTCATTTTCTGCAGCTGCTGTCAAGAGCTACGTGTAGGAAGAAAGAGGTTTTAACAACTGCATGCTCAAATTTATTCTCACTGGTCTCTTGTTTGAAGGAAGTCCAATGTCTAGACCCTGGATGTTGAAACAGGATGTAAAAAAAAAAAACACCAACCCCCCCCCCCCGCCCCGTATATTTGAGAGAGTTTTGACACCCATCCAAAATATACTCCAGCAATGGAGAAAAACTTGATTTTGGCATAATTTATATACCACATTTCTCCCTGTACCCAACAGAAGTGTGTGCTCATGTCTCTATATCACATGATATATCAGTTTAAGATATTCTTTCTCTTTGCCTTTGTTCCTGGTCTCATTTTCACTTTCACTTATAATTTTAATATCTTCTCCCCAGGTTCTTCAGTTATTTTTGCTATATGCCTGAATATAGGACCTAATTCCATGTCACCAATATCTCCCTTGAGAAGCACTGATGTTAAGTAGAATAAAATGTAATCAACACTCATTGTTTTCTACCAGGGCAACAGCAGGGTTTAAAACAAAACCAACCTCGTTATGAATTCCAAACGCCCTTCTAAATAACTCTGGGTGCCATTTCACAACGTGACCTGCATAGTACCTTTAGGCTGCCGTGGGAGTTGTGACTATCCTGTGTACACATGTTTACATGCTAGGTCGCAGTAACCCAGTAAACACATTCTGTAGCAGCCTGTAGCTTGTGGTGGTCCAAGCACAATGCATGAAATTCCACTTCTCCGGGGCTCCCGCCAGGTGGAGCAATCCAGAAGTATAGTTTCCACCTGTAGGGGAGGCGCCTGCAAACCTGGCAGCTCTGAAGTCACACTGCTCTTGATTCAGGCCACATCTGAGCTCACCCAGCTAGATGTTAAAGCAGACAATTGCAGAAGTGCAGAAGGTGGCAGAGAGCATTTGGGGGCAATGATCCTCAACTCTCACATTCCTTTTGCCTAAAATGCATTGTAATGACTCCACCTAGTTCAGTAGTGCTAGGAGAGACATGTGGATTCCTGCTTCTGTGCAATGATAAAGCAGTAAGTTATCTGTATTAGTAAGAACATATATATATTTTTGTAGTTCATCACCATCCAAATTGCCTAAGGTGATGGCCATAAAGAACATTATTTTCAGGCATAAATATAAGTTGGAGACTGAAGCATCTGTAAGAGGAATAAATACTTTCTATGCAGAATATTAAGCAAAATCTATTTTTTAAAGTGAGTGCCCAGAATGAAGAAAAGATGGATGGGGACCCTTCCCTCCCTCAAGTGGGTCAGATTGCTGGGAATGATGGTCCAGGCTCCTGGCCCCCATCCTTTCCTGTCAAGGCTACACCTAAGTGAGGGTGAAAAAAATCCTAGAGAAAACCACGGCAGGAGGGAGAAGCCTCCCCAGTGTGTCCTACTTCAGAATGCTGTTACTGGACCAAAAGAGCCCTCTGCTCTCCTCCTCCATATTTTTCACTGTTGCTCTCCAGGTAATCAGAGGCAGAGGGAAAAATAAGTAACCTTTCCTGATACTCTTGCCCTTGTATTTTGTTCAAAACTCTCTGTTACCAAAGGAATGATTAGGAACTTCAGTTGGAGGTTCTGAAATCAAAATCATTGCACTGAGTTTGTCAGATGAACTCATTTAAAAGTGGATTTCAGGGAATCTTGACCAAGATTTCAGATCACCACATACAAGTTACGTAGACTGTGGTTACTCAGACAATAAGAAAGTACGTCTCTTTTTGTAACCTAAACTCTGCTTCTTACTAAGTTTTTACATGTTCAATCATGCTTTGAGCATTACTTTATTCCAAAAAATTAATTTTGTCTGTGACTTAACAGTCTTAACGAAAAGCTATGTAAGTTATATGTGACAGCTGAAGTAATCTGGCTACCATTCATTCTGAAATCTATTTTTAAAGTGGGATACAACATTCTTTTTTTAAAAAAATTATTTATTTTTTATTTATTGAGACAGAGTCTCGCTCTGTCACCAGACTGGAGTGCAGTGGCACGATCTCAGCTCACTGCAACCTCCACCTCCCAGATTCAAGTGATTCTCCTGACTCAGCCTCCTGAGTAGCTGGGACTATAGGCATGTGCCACCACACCCAGCTAATTTTTGTATTTGTAGTAGAGATGGGGTTTCACCATGTTGGCCAGGATGGTCTCAATCTCTTGACCTTGTGATCTGCCTACCTTGGGCTCCCAAAATGCTGGGATTACAGGTGTGAGCCACTGTGCCTGGCTAAAGTGGGATATAATATTGTAACAATGAAATTTTACTATTACATTTTCATGTGTTCACATATATAGTTCAAAATTTTTTGTTTTCTTTTTAATTGACACAAAATTATACATATTTTTGGTGTATAATGAGATGTTTTGATACATGTATATATTGTGCAATGATCAAATCAAGGTAATTAATAAATCCATCACCTCAACCATTAATCATTTCTTTGTAGTAAAAACATTCAAAATCCTCTCTTCTAGCTATCAAATTATTTTGTAATTTGTGTAATATTCTGGTAAAATAGCCTAAACTGGGGTCATATTTCCTCATCAGCCACATTCTGCTAATGCCAGATGCCCTGGGAAGCTCTTCACTGCCATCCTGGAAGGATGTAGAATGTGGTGATGAGGAAGCCATTCTCCCAGGTACAGCAAAGGCAGAGTCTGTTAGCAACCCACATGAAGGGCAATAGACTTCTAAATAGTGGGTCGGGGTCCATGTGGGTGAAGCTAAAATCCAGAACACTTTTACTGGCTAAAAATCATGATGATTCAAAATTTAAACCTTCACATGGATGCACCCAAAGAGAATCAACAAAATTTAAAGTCCTTTGAATAGATCAATCTTCTCTAACTAGAAAACATACCTCATTTTCTCCCTTTGCATATCATATTCCCAGTAGGCCTGTGCCAATGCCTCTTTGGGTTTCTTTTACTCCCTTTGCAGCTGTTCTTTTGTTCCTGTCTCTCTTTTGTGGCTCCCCAGGGTGATGTGCAAAAAAGCTCCTTCAATCAGGTTTCCACTGTCTTTTTTTCCTCCTTAGGATAATGTTCTCCTGCTATCACCCAGGGAATGACATAGAGGGATATTTCTCCTTCTATATTCATGGGGCTGAGACACATGTTCATTCTTTTTGTTAATCTTTTTTTCCCAGTTAAGATACATTTTTGTTATGTCCTCTATGGGACACATCTGGGTGTCCATACTACAGTGTGGAGGACCTTGAGGGTAAAATTACCCATGGACCAGTGGAGTTTGGACACAAAATCTTACATGACTCAATCAATTTCACTCTGCATTTTGCTAGCCCTGAACCTGGGAATCATTCTGTCTTCTTGTTAGCTTACTCTGGTTTCAAATATAGGTCCAAGTCAAACTCTCTTTCAGCTCCTCTGCTACTTGGTCTCCAGGTTCATTGCCTCTGCTTTGGGCCACCCTGGCTTCCTTGCAGAACTATCTGACCCTCTGCTGGGGCACTCAGCCCCTTTGTGATTTCCACAAAGCTGAGCCTCTGTATTTCCTTTCTATCTATTGAGACCTCTTCACATCCTTGACCTGCCTTGGGGCCACCTCAGACCTGGGGTGGCTGATTAGTTGTCTCCCCACTCAGCTGAGGTTACCATGGCTTCCTCCTATTTCCTGTCCCTGAGGTCAAGAGCTGAAATGACCCAATCTCCTTCAGGAGCCCACTCTGGCATCTGCAGTTGCACACATGGCGCCTGGCTCTCTCTCCCTCTGGGAATCCTCGTCCCGATCCCGGCAGCAGGGAGAGCCCCAGTGGGCCCTCCACCTGCTCACCTGGCAGGCAGCCCACACATCCTGCCTGGGAATGCCCCCACAGTGGTGCTTTCCTGATCTAGTTTACATCCACTGATCCTGGGTTTGCTTCTTGGTCCCATCCTCTAAGACAATTCCTAGGAGCTTTGAAGAGAAAGGAAGGTCTATGTATATGAGAGGTGATGCCTGCTCTGAATGCCCTGCTATCTGGCCACATTTGGAGGCACAGGTTTTATCAGTTTTGGCCAGACTGCTGTCCACCCAACATAATCAGCACGTACATGACTGAAAGCAGAGCTCTGCTCTAGGGCAACATGTTTTGGGTCCGAGGCAAATAGAAGATACAGAGGTGCTGTGGGGATCACATGAAGTCACGCTGCTGAGGTTACTGGTGCCCTGTACAAAGTCGTTTTTTCCTTTTTATAAGGACCCCAAGGCACAGCTTTGTTTTAGTAGTGGCTTATATAATTGATTCCTCTCTTTGCCTTGGCTGCTGGAAAGCTTAGCACCAGACCTGAAGGTCACCTAGGGCATAGAATAAACCGAATGAATTTTTTAATAATCTTAATCACTGGTCCATTTTATATTCGTACCTTTCATTTTTCACTTCTCCCCCCAACCCATCTACCTCTAACGTATATTTCCTTGCCAGCCACCTTAAGCCCTTCCTAAATCAAGGAATCAACAAACATAAAATAAGGTAAACAAACATAAAAATGAGGTTTTATGGAAAATTGAAACAGGATCTCTTTCACACCATTGCTTGGAAGATAAATTTCTAGAGAGCAATAACTACTAAATGTTACAATGTATATATTCACGACACAGAAATACTAATTCCAGAAATTTATCCTACAGTCATACTCATATAAGTGTGCAATATATGTTTGATTGCAGCATTGTTTATAATAGAAAAAAGAAAAAGAAGTAAGGTAAATGTCCAGCAATGGCTAAACACAGCATATTGCATGTATACAAAGCAACACTATTCAGCCATTCAGAAATGACAGACTGATATACATGTCCTAACATCAAGGATGCCTTCAATGTATTAAGTAAAAAACAAAGACATTTGTGATTAGGGGTACAAACAAAAATTGTCATCCTTAGCGCAGAAGATATCTCATAATTCAAGGCAGTATTAAGTAACTAACAGATATGAGAAAGCAAAATTGCAGAAGCTGAGAGAGCTATATTCTCTGAATTAGCACAAGTACAGAGCAAGAGTATGGGGAAGGCAGGTAGAGCCGAGGAAAGATGGGGGGCTGGCCCCCAAGAGAAAGGCTTTGGCAGTTGAGGATTGTATAATGGGAGTCTTGTGATGTTTTGTCTTCATGTGGCGAGTTTTCTTTTCACTCCACCCCCAAAACCCTCAGTAAAACCTACCTTATTTTCCAATACTTTTGCAGCTGGATTTGTTTTGGAGGGAACTGATAAAGTGCTACATGTGACCTAAAGGCCAGAAAGAGCCAAGGACAGAGACTGCCCAGAGTGACCACCCCATTCAGGTCACCAACAGATAATTAGGTCCCAGGCAGAATCAGTTCTGGAAATACTGGGAACAGAACGTTGAAGAGGAGGAAAAGAGTGGGGGGAAAAGAACAAAAAGCCAAATCAACCCTATGTGAAAGGATGCTCTGGCTTAGTAGATATTAAGGCTTCTTTTCACACCTAGATAACAGAGATTTATGAAAAAGGTGAAAGGATTACAGGAGAGAAGATAATGTGTCAGAGTGGCCACAAGTAAACATGTAACAGATATATGAAGTACTCGTTCTGACTACATTAGTTGTTATAGCAATATCATCATTATCTAAGAAAAGAAAATAGATGTTTTCTTCATTCAACATTCCCCTCACTGCCCACTTGACCTCTATGCAACTCAGCTTTTTGCTCTCACACAGAACTGCCCTGACTGTTTCTATGAGCGCCTCTTTCTTCTGTAACTGAGCACCTCTTTTGGAGCCACTGCTTTTATGTCTTGTGTGACCAGCCCAGTGAGGAACTACATGGAGCAGGCCCCATGGATGGGCTTCCAGGGCTCTCAGATCCCTGGAATGTTATGCAAATTATTGTGTGCATACATTTTCTGGAGTGAGGGCTCTGGCTAAACTATCAAAGGGAAGACTCCACTCCAGATGTCAAGAACCTCGGATTTAGAAGTCTGATGTGGAACTCCTCTAAGAAAAATCCTATTATTGAAAACTTTTGTTACCTCTGTCATATTTAGATATGTATATACATGTTTATTTCTCAATGTAGGTGTTGCAGATGAACTTTCCTTAATTTAATATGATGTTGTAACAACCTGGGGCTTTATCAACCCTATTTACGTTTCAACAGTACAGTCATTCTGAGGGGCTTTTCTTTAGGTTACTGACTCCACTTGTTAGCCCAGAATTTACTTCCTCAACCAGACTGTAGCTCTTTAGGACATGGACCATGTGTTTCTGTGTTTTTGTATTTCCAAGACCTAGCACAAAGTTTGGCAAACAGCTGGTACTTAATAAATAATAAGAGCTCACAATAACTGGGTATTCAGAGTATGTCACACACTGAGGTGTTTGTGATTTCATTCCTTACTTGATAGGTGAGGAAAATGAAGTCTTAAACGCAGATCCATTTTGGGAAGACTCTAAACCCTTGATGTCAACCACTCTATAAATCTTGTTAAGGGAATGAATGCTGAGTGACGGTTAACACTTTCCATTATGTAGGTAAAAACACTAGGTATCAGCATGGGGGCAGGGCAGCTGCATCAGGAACTCAGGTTACCTGTCTTCCATTTAAGTGTGTTTTTTCTTAGACTTTTCTAATTTTGAAATGGTCTTCATTCCTTACAAGAAATGCAAATGAGGCGGGGCGCGGTGGCTCACGCCTGTAATCCCAGCACTTTGGGAGGCTGAGGCGGGCAGATCACCTGAGGTCAGGAGTTCAAGATCAGCCTGACCAACATGGAGAAATCTTGTCTCTACTAAAAATACAAAATTAGCCAGGCTTGGTGGTACATGCCTGTAATCTCAGCTAGGCAGTAGAACTCTTGAAGGGGGGAGGCGGAGGTTGCAGTGAGCCGAGATTGCACCATTGCTCTCCAGCCTGGACAACAAGAGAGAAACTCCATCTCAAAAACAAACAAACAAAAAAACAAACCAAAACAAAGCAAAACAAAAAAAACAAATTAAAGTGAAATCCTGTATACTAATTGAGCTTATTTCACCTGTCTCTGATTCCAGAACTCTTGTGTATAATAATCTTATTCATTAGTGGATCAAATTTCTTATTGACACAGAGATGTCACCAGGAACATCTATAAGGAAAGCAAAATCTTTCCTCTTCTGTGCACCTTCTTTTGTTGGAGATGCCAAACTCAAATGCCTGCAGGGACTAGTAGATACTGGAAGTGACAAGTGGGCTGGGTGTGAACTGGGGCAGCCAGACGGGAGCCCTAATCCATTATGAAGGGAATAGCCACTCCTTGGCCTTACTTCATCATTATCACTTGAGAATGTGGGCCCAGGGTGACTAGATCTTTAGAATTTTAAGAGAAGCCAGAAATACAGATTTTATGTAGAATCTCTAGAGTTTTAGATGTTGATGATTCATTCAAAAAAAATTGTTTTTTGAGATGGAGTCTCACTCTGTTGCCAGGCTGGAGTGCAGTGGCGCGACCTTGGTTCACTGCAATCTCTGCCTCCTGGGTTCAAGTGATTCCCCTGTCTCAGCCTCCCGAACAGCTGGGACTACAGGCGTACGCCACCACACTTGGCTAATCTTTTGTATTTTAGTAGAGACACGATTTCACCATGTTGGCCAGGATGGTGTCAATCTCCTGATCTCATGATCTGCCCGCCTCGGCCTTCCAAAGTGCTGGGATTACAGGCATGAGCCATAGCACCTGGCCTCACATATTTTTTAAAACCCCAGTGCAGGTCAAATAAAACACATCTATGGTTGGGTGGGCCTGTGGGCCACCAGTTTACAAACTTAGTTTCATCTGGGGAACATCCAGAACCATCTTCTGCCCACTGTGGCATATTATAGGCATGGAGGAGAGGTAAGATTAGTATTTTAAGTTTTTGTTTGTTAGCATCTCTACAACAAGGTTTAGTGAGGGAAGTGGTGGACAGAGATGTTAAAATTGTTTTTAGACTATCTGTGGATTTCAACTATTCCATCCATGGCCCCAGACTGAAATTCAAGAGCAGTTGTATGTGGCTACCTCCCTTAAGCCACCATTCAATCTTTGTGCCACACAAAGAATCAGCCTGGTGAGCACTGACATACAACTTCAGCCTTCTTCAAACTGATTGTTAGTGTGCAGCACTCTGTTGAATTTGCAGAAAAATCCACAGCCTAACTTTGCTCTCTTACATTGCATATACTTCTGGTGGGCAGCAAACTGGCCTCCAGCAATAAACAATGAATGACTGCTTCCCAGGCATCTCTGGATAGTCACCGTCCAGTGACGAAGTAAAGCTTCTCAGAATAATGGAACCTCTCCTAGTAGGGGGACTCTACCTTTTACTCAAGCAAGGCTGTGCAAAACATTGACTAAACTTGCATCCATTCAGGGATCAACTAATCCAGCCCATGAGCACCTTGTGCTCTTGGCCTGCTTCTTGGACCACACAACCTCAGAGGCTTTGGTGGAGGAAGCTATGAAAAGCCTAACTTAGCAAGACGAGACTTCGGAGACCTTCAAGAATTTGTTCCCACTCCAGACATAAGTGTGTTTGGAGACAACTTCCTTGAGCCTTACTTTCTTTAAATACATTAGAGAAATGGTTGTAGGATATTAACATACTTTGCAAGGCTTTAGGAAATACTAAACACAGTGTTCTCTTCAAAGTGAAGGTGTTACATACACGTTTAGTTTGAAGAGAGATTTATGCTTGTGCATGCACAAAATTTCCCTCTCACTATACCAGCAAATTGAGAACTGTCCAACCTTTTTTCTTAAACAACAAAGGAAAATATTACATCCAATACCTAAGCCAACAGTAACAGAGTGTACTGAAGTGGGATAATATCAAATATTATGTTCGGAGTGAAATTTAGTTCTTCATATGCTGCCAGGCATGCTCCTTTAATTTTACCAGAAGAACACATTACTTGACTACTATGGTATTTAGAATCCCTATACTGGAATATTCCCAAGGCTTTTTTGGAAAATATCTAGGGCTGTTTCCAAAACAGCACTTTCTAATTTTGTTAACACCTTCCTTTCCTTTTAAGTTAACTTGATAGATGGTGCCTTTCTAAGCTTCAGATTACCTCAGACTTTTCAATACCTAGTTCCAACATGTTATGAGGACAACCCAAAGACCATGAAACCTGGTTCCGCTGTCCAAACATTTGCTTCTGTGCTTCATTCAAATCAAATTCATTCATTGCTGTGCTAGAATAACTCTCTCCTGCCTCCCCAGCTTCTCTCACCTGCCTGCCTGCCTCCTGGTGCATCCTCAGTGACACCCCCTGGCCTTGTCATACAGCGCAGCAGTTCATGTCTTTCCCTGCTCCCATCTTCCCTATACCATGTCTGAGCCCTTGAGCCATAACATGGATGTACGGCAGCAAATGACTCCGTCTTGAGGGCAGGGATGGGGAAGGAACAGCAAAGGAGCTGGTGATTCTGCTTAGACCCACAGTGGGCCCCGGGATGACTGACAGTGAGAGGCTGTCCCAGTACTACTGGAGAGGAAGCTGACCTGCTCTGCAGCTCTTCCCAAGGCAATCTGGGCCCCATCTGCAGAGAGTCTGACTTAATTATTTTCAGAGTCCCCCAGATGACCTAATGAGCAGTCCTAGGATCTACTAGACGGCCACAGTAGCAAGGGGTAGTAGGACAAGCAAGGGCTTTCACGTCAGATGACCTGGGTTCAAACCTTGGTCTACTAACGGCTAGCTGTAACATCTGGGGCACATCAACTCTCTACTCTACATTTTCACATTTGTAACATGGGATAAATGCACCTTCATAGAAATACTCTGAGCACTAATTAGATCAAATGTGAAGTATAAAGTAGAGTACAAAGTTCAGAGATGGGAGTTGAATTGGGGTATATATGCCTTGTTCTGAATTGTTTTTGTCATACCACTAATATGGTTGTCTCCCACAAGGTCCACGTTAGGGTGACTCCTTTGATGAAAGGCAAAATGGCTGAGCTGGCTGAGCATACTGGGGACCTTACAGCTAATCCTGACATAGGTGCACAGCCAGGCCCCAGCATTTTATGTTGTTTTCATTTCTTAAAAGATAGGAGGAGCAGTGGCGCATGGAGGGAGTGTGGGGCCAGCTGTCCACTCCTCTGCTGTGCTTCTACCTTCCCTCTGCAAGAGAAGAGGTGGCTTAACCATGCAGAGGAATCACATCGCTGGATGCCACCGGACACTGCTTCAGCAGCCCCCACAGGTCCCAGAAGGGGGTTGGCTTTGGCTTCACAAGAATGCTGCCTGTTTTTCAGTTAATGAAGGGACAGATGATCCCTCTTAAAAATCAGCTCCAGGAGGGCAGGGAAGGGGTAGGCAGGCAATCTGGTGGGCCTTGGTGCCTCCGTCCCTATCAGGGGACAGGAACTAGACCTCTGCCTATGACCAGACTTTCCTGTGTCTGTGAGGCCACAGGCTGGTCACTTCCTCAGCCTAAGATCATGTATCAGAAACAGTGACAGAGCAGCTCAGAACTTTGACTTAGCGCAGGGATCTAAATATGGCAGGGCTCGAATTCTCTCTTTTGGATATCAGCAAAGGCTCTCGGAACTGTCAGCAGGCTCAGAATGCAGACCTCATGAAGAGCTAACTTTGGACTAGAACAGCAGTTTACTCAGGGCCTTGAATCCACCCTTGCTACCAATTTATGATTTATGATGCTGAATTCAGTCCACTGGGGCTCAGAGGGCTGAGGAGCCAGGTCCCTCACTTTCCAACTTGTCCCTTCCCACATCCCTGACACTTAACGGGAGCCAAATCAGAAGGAGTACAGGATGCAAAGCGTTCTCTCAGAAGAGGCCTATACCAAAGCAAACGTGCAACCAAAGCAGAGCATTGGAAGTCTGTGTTTCTCTATCTTTTTCTTATCCCCAGCTTCCTTGATCTTTTTCATGTTTAGTGTTGGCTATTTTTTCCCAACTCCAACATTGAGAAATTAACTGGAAAATACAGAAAACACTATCATACAACTAAGAGAGAAAAGTTATTAAGCCAGGTTGTAGTAAAAGATTAAAACCTGCTTGTGATCTACAGCTAACTGGATAGGACTGGGGTGGGGGATATTCTGCAATGCTAATGTGGGATCTTGCAATTTTAGGGGGCTGGGGGAAAAGACAATGCCAGGATTTCCGAGGGCATGGGGGTGCTACTGTCTTTTGAGCCATGCCATTCCCTGAGAAGGCAATGTGCCACCCTTTAAGAGGACAGTGGCTCTAGGACAGGCCAGATGGACTGATGAGGGGGAAAGGGATTGAGGAAAACTCCTGGAGATACTCTATATTCAGAGAAACTCTAGAACAAACCAAACCAGCATAAAGGTGCTTGGGAAACAAGCAGGACAGGAACCCCTTCTACAGCGGGACAGGCGGATGCGGAAGGGAGTAAGGAAAGCCAAGCAAGGTAGGTCCAGCTAAGGGGGTAGTATACTGGAGAAAGAGTACAGGAGGTAACACCCCACAGGTTGAGGCCCACAGGGGAACCAGTGGGAAACAGGATCAGCACAGAATCTAGCCTAGGCCTCAAAAACAGAAGGAGCTGGTGAGAGCTGGGCTTCCAGGGTGGGGCCTCTGAGAGCCAGCCACTCTCTTTAAACATTCTTGGGTCATGGGTCTCTTCTAGGATACAAGAAAAGCTACAGAGTCACCCCTGGCCAAGAAAATGCACTGATGCCCACATAATTCTACTTTTCACTTCTGGGGATTCACAGGTCCCTGAAAGCCAAGCCACAGACTGGAGGTTATGAACCCCAGGTCCAGAGGATACTCCTATGCACTGAAGAAAGAGGAGTGATAACAGGAAATACTTGGAGGATTATTTAATTCTTTAAACCTCTGGAAAACTAAGTGGAATAATATAAGGCCTGGCCTGAAACTGGTCTGAATAATACATAATTTGCTGCAAAGATTAGTTAGGCACTTAAGCTGTCAGTGAATGCATGACTCTAGTGGAAAGGCGGGGGCTGGAAGGCTGGGTGGGAGGCCTCTGAGGCAGCCCTGGAAATAAGAAGAATAAAGAAAAATTGAGAAGTCAAAGGTGGGGGTGAGTGGTGAGGAAACTGTCTTCCTACTCTCCCCCAGGTGGTAGTGGGAGAAAGTTAATTCAGAACAATGGTGAATGGCCCTGGATGATGGGGATTTCCTTTGGGGGACTACTCTTGGCTTTTGTAACATGCGTTTCATACTAAATTAAGGTATGTGGTATGTCTACAAAAAAAGGAAAATAAAAAATTATATTTGTGACAGTGAGCCAGGACTTACATTGAAATGCTGCTCTTTTTCCATTTCTTAAACAGAGACGTTGTTATTTTTCATCTGGTCATTTAATTAAACCACAGTCTGATTTTTGAAAAGATACATCTTGGGAAGAATGAGACGGACAGGGTTACAGTTCTGTGCGCTCTTAGTGAATCATATGATGGGTTTAATTTGATGTTTTTGCATTAATACTAGAGCATGTCTTTTTTTTAATCTGGATGATTTTTTTTGTTTTTTTTTTGGGGATGAAGTCTCACTCCGTCGCCCAGGCTGGAGTGAAGTGGCATGATCTTGGCTCACTGCAACCTCCCCGTCCCGGGTTCAAGCGATTCCCCTGCCTCAGCCTCCCAAATAGCTGGGACTACAGGCACCCGCTACCACGCCCGGCTATTTTTTTTTTTTTTTGGTATTTTTTAGTAGAGACGGGGTTTCGCCATGTTGGCCAGGATGGTCTCGATCTCTTGACCTTGTGATCCACCCGCCTTGGACTTCCAAAATGCTGGGATTACAGGCGTGAGCCACTGCGCCCAGCCTACCTGGATTAATTTTTAGAGGTAGTGGGGATACTTGGGTTCTGAAAACACAAAGTTGTTTTCGATTCTTAAATACATGTTTGCAGGGAGAGAACTTGACCTTGAGAGTATTTTTCATGCATGACTCAATTTGGTCCCTGGTTATAGAACACACAAGGAACACAGTGGGGTGGTTGATCATCCAAGGAAACTCACCTCTTACAAAAGAGCTAAAATCATTAGCAGAACATGCTCTGCATGTGAATCCATTGCAACCATATCTAACAGTACCAGGATTTACAGAAATATGCTCATTGTCAAATATTCCCCGAGGATATGTACAGCATAGTGTAACATATGCAAAATAAAGAGCACAGAAGTAGGAGTTAAAAGACCTGGAGTTTGTAGCAGGCTTGAAACTGTAAGGAAAATGACCTCAGGCAAATTATTAAACATTTCAGACACTGCCCAAGTGTGCTACCCAAGAAACTAAAAATGCCTGCCACCTCCCTACCTTATAAGTAGCATCAAATGTGGGCAGGGAATTAAATACCCACAATTAAACCATTCAAAATCTTTAAGTATCATATTAACTTATGCCTTTATTATACAAAGCTAAATAATTTTTTGAAAATGTAAGCAATTTTTTGAGCACCTAATTTGTACAAAGTATTGTTAAGGTAATGTGAATAAACCCTTTAAAAATCTTAGTTTATTATTTTAAAATTAAACTCACAGTATGAAGATTTTAAAAAATATTTCAAATTGGATGGACTTACTTCCAAATAAATAGGAAAACAAAGTTTCATTTAAATAGGTCAGAGTAAATAACATGAATATATAAAAAATTCTAAAGAAGTACAGTGAGATAGATACCCCAAAATGAACACTGATGAAAATGTCTAGAGTAATATGTAAGGCAAATAAATTTGAGCTAAATCATGTGATGACTTTTTTTCTTTTTTAACCTCAAAAAGACTGCTGACCTCGGTTGACATGCCAATGTTTGGGAGAGGCACCTGTATGAAAAACTGGGTTCTCTTTAACAAATGAACTTTGGTTCCCTGGACTCTAAGAGAATAATACTAAAAGGAAAAACACATGAGAGTGATGCAATTGGGAGACGTACATCATGAAAAGATTTCAATAAATTTCTGGAGGCCAGGAAGAAAATGGCAAATAGAATAGAATGTATGACAGTTAGTTTTATGTGTCAACATGGCTAGGCTATGGTGGCCAGTTGTTTGGTCAAACACTAGTCTATATGTTGCTGTGAGGGGATTTGTGGATGTGATGAACCCTTACAATCATCTGAATTAAAGTCAATCAGATTACCTGCCATCATATGGGTGGGCCTCATCTAATCAGGTGAAGGCCATAAGGGCAAAAACTGAGCTTTCTTGGAGAAGAAGGAATTCTGCCTTAAGACTGTAACATAGAAAGTGAGGAGTTATTCATTAGTGGGTATAAAGTTTCAGTCAAACAAGATGAATATGCCCTAGAGATCCACTGTCATTCTCGTCTTGACAATATCAAGAATAATATAGGGTGTACTTAAACATTTGATAAGAGGGTAAATCTCATGTTCTGTTCTTATCACAAAAAAAAAAGAAAGAAAAAGAAAAGACTGTAACAGAATTCCTGCCTGAGTTTCCAGTCTGCTGGCCTGTGCTATGGATTTGGGACTCAAGACTGCAACATCAACTCTTACCTGAATTTCTGGCATGTCTACCTGCCCCCATGGGTTTTGGACTTCCCAGCCCCCACGACTGCGTGAGCCAATTCCTTAAAACAAATATTTCTCTGTCTTTCTTTCACCCCTCTGCCACTTCCCCAACCCCCAATCCCCACCATGGAGAACGCTACCTGATACAAAGCAAGAATGGAAGAGTCTAGAATATACAGGAGAAAACTTCAGAAGAGTCAGAGGGTGGGCGTGAGATGCCTGGCAACATGCCAACAAAACCCCAGGCCCACCGAGAAGCTGCAACAGAGACTGGGATTTCAAGTCCAGGTGGAGAAGAGAGAAGTGAACTGAAGTCTGCCTAAGGGACACTGTGGGTACCCCTCACTCTCCTCCGCTACTCCCTGCCTTAGGTCTATGCACTGCACTAGAAACCCATGATTTTACTCGGGGGCCAAATATCAGAGGACTCTTGATCTATAAAGAAATTGAAAAACTACCTGGAACGTATATAGTAGATAACACATTAACATTATGGGAAGCCACATGAGGGACATACAGAAACTCTGTATTATTTTAGTAACTTGTCTCTAAGTCTAAAATTAGTTCAAAATAAAAAGTTAAAAAAAAAACTGTCCAGAAAGAACTAGGAGGGCCAGATTATATGCAAACACTCTAGAGCAAACCACACCCCGTCCCGGCCAAATCCCCAGGTATTTGAATCCTTTGAATCCCCTTACCACATACACATAAACTCCTGATTAAAATCCAGCCCATTCTCAGTCTTGATCTTAAAGTGAAACTTCCAGGAGACAAGCCCCCAACCCAACATCAAGGTTCCATGCAGACTTCCTATTCATAGGCAGCAATAACAGGAAACCAGATCTACATATATAAGAGCAGGGGAAACCCACACCATCTGTGAAGAAAAATAAAACTCAGCCCCTTGCTCTTAAATACAGATGGATAACCAAAGTTCACCACTCATATCTAAAAACAAAACAGAAACACCAAAAAGAAAAGCCAAATAATTAAACATGGCCTCTGACTCCTGAAGATACAGACAATTCAGACCACAGAAGAGAAGTTTAAAGAGAACTCATGCTCTGTTTTCACATGGATTATTAACATCTTGATCTAACAGGCAGGAGACTCAAGATTTACTACATAAATTGGGACAAGAAATTGAGGTTTAAAACTATGATTTTAAGGTACAAAGATAATCACTAGAAAAGTTAAAATAATAACTATCTATTGAGGAAGGGAGAAGGAAAATGAACAAATAGCAAAAAGGCAAGAGTATAAGCTTATTATTATTACTATTACTACTATTACATCAGGCAAGTAAACTACTATTATGTCAGTGAGCATCTATTACCACAGAGAAATGTTGTCCTTGGAAGGGAACCATGGCTTTTCATTATAAGCATTTCTGTGCGATTTTATTTCCTAACCTATGCATATACTATTTTCACAAAAACTTTAAAAGGGAATAAAGAAAAGATGTTTCTTCAAAAATATTCTCTCAGGGATGAAACAGGAGATTTTAAAATGTAGGTAACTCCCACTGACATCAACACACTTCATTGAAGAAAAAAAGTCTACAATAGGACTAGGCTGAGGTGGGAGGATCACTTGAAGCCAGGAATTTGAGACCAGCCTGAGAAACATAGTGAGACCCCATCTCAACAAAAATTAAAAAATTAGCAGAGTGTGGTGGTGTATACCTATACTCCTAGCTACTCAGGAAGCTGAGGTGGGATGATTGCTTGAGCCTAGGTGTTTAAGCCTGCAGTTGGCTATGATGGTACCACTGCACTTCAGCCTGGGTGACAGAGACAGACACTATCTCTAAAATACTACTACTACTACTACTAGTACTACTACTACTACTACTACTACTACAACAACAACAACAACTACAACAACAACTACTACTAGGACTAAAGAGAACCATTTCAAATGCAGGTTTAGAGGCTAAAGCAGTAAGACAATTTGGAAATTTCTACACTAACCACTTTGTTAGAAAGTAAAGGAAGTTTTTTTTAAAGAAGAAAATTAAGCCACAATTTAGTTTCCCCTCCCTTCCCCAGATGCCATGAATCTTGTTCGTGTATAAATGCCAGTGCAATGTAAATCTAAGTGGAAAAATGGATAATAGCTCCACAAGCAGGGGCACAGATTCATCTGAACACCTTCCCTCAGCTGGGGAGCGAGATTTGTAGAGTGTTCAGCACTACTGTGATCTGGTGAACCATAAATTGTAATACATGTAGAAGAAAGGAGTAGTATCAACATGTATATATTAACCACAATACTTACAGCACATCAATTATAATTATGAACAGCTTCCTATTATTTTACACTCTGATCCTCAGTGTCTCTTGCAGCAATATCAAGTTGCTTTTATTAAAAATGAAATCTGGATGGGTGCGGTGGCTCACGCCTGTAATCCCAGCACTTTGGGAGGCCGAGGTGGACGAATCACCTGAAGTCAGGAGTTTGAGACCAGCCTGGCCAATATGGCAAAACCTCATCTCTACTAAAAATACAAAAATTAATTTATAGATTCAATGTCATCCCCATCAAGCTACAAATGATTTTCTTCACAGAATTAGAAAAAACTACTTTGAAGTTCATATGGAACCAAAAAAGAGCCCGCATTGCCAAGACAATCCTAAGCAAAAAGGACAACACTGGAGGCATCCTGTTACCTGACTTCAAACTATACTACAAGGCTACAGTAACCAAAACAGCATGGTACTGGTACCAAAACAGATATATAGACCAATGGAACAGAACAGAGGCCTCAGAAATAACACCACACATCTACAACCATCTGATCTTTGACAAACTTGACAAAAACAAGAAAAGGGGAAAGGATTCCCTATTTAATAAATGGTGCTGGGAAAACTGGCCAGCCATATGTAGAAAGCTGAAACTGTATCCCTTCCTTATGCCTTATACAAAAATTAATTCAAGATGGATTACAGACTTAAATGTCAGACCTAAAACCATAAAAGCCCCTAGAAGAAAATCTAGGCAATACCATTCAGGACATAGGCATGGGCAAGGGCTTCATGACTAAAACACCAAAAGCAATGGCAACAAAAGCCAAAATAGACAAATGGGATCTAATTAAACTAAAGAGGTTCTGCACAGCAAAAGAAACTACCATCAGAGTGAACAGGCAACCTACAGAATGGGAGAAAAATTTTGCAATCTACCCGTCTGACAAAGGGCTAATATCCAGAATCTACAAAGAACTTACACAAATTAACAAGAAAAAGAAACCCCATCAAAAAGTGGTCAAAGGATATGAACAGACACTTCTCAAAAGAAGACATCTATGCAATCAATAGACACATGAAAGAATGCTCATCATTACTGGTCATCAGAGAAATGCAAATCAAAAACACAATGAGATACCATCTCACACCAGTCAGAAGGGCGATCATTAAAAAGGCAGGAAACAACAGATGCTGGAGAGGATGTGGAGAAATAGGAACGCTTTTACACTCTTGGTGGGAGTATAAATTAATTCAACCACTGTGGAAGACAATGTGGCGATTCCTCAAGGATCTAGACCTAGAAATACCATTTGACCTAGTGATCCCATTACTGGATATATACCCAAAGGATTATAAATCATGCTACTATAAAGACACATGTACATGTATGTTTATTGCAGCACTATTCACAATAGCAAAGACTTGGAACCAACCCAAATGTCCATCAATGATAGACTGGATTAAGAAAATGTGGCCCATATACACCGTGGAATACTATGCAGCCATAACAAAAGATGAGTTCATGTCCTTCGCAGGGACATGGATGAAGCTGGAAACCACCATTCTCACCAAACTATCACAAGGACAGAAAACCAAACACTGTATGTTCTCACTCTTAGTTGGGAATTGAACAGTGAGATCACTTGGACACAGGGAGGGGAACATCACACATCAGGGACTGTTGCGGGGTGGGGATCTAGGGGAGGGATAGCATTAGGAGAAATACCTAATGTAAATGACGAGTTGATGGGTGCAGCAAACCAACATGGCACATGTATACCTATGAAACAAACCTGCATGTTGTGCACATGTACCCTAGAACTTAAAGTATAATAATAACAGAAAAAATACCAAAATTAGCTGGGCATAGTGGTGCACACCTGTAGTCCCAGCTACTCAGGGAGGCTGAGGCAGGAGAATTGCTTGAACCCAGGAGGCAGAGGTTGCAGTGAGCTCAGATAGCACCACTGCACTTCAGCCTGGGCGACAGGGCAAGATTAAGTCTCAAAAAAAAAAAAAAAAAAAAAAAAAAAAAAAAAAAAAGAAACCTAGTGGCATGACAGCTTCTTCCATTACTGCATTTTCTTGCCCCCACATCCATTCTCACTGTATTCTTTTCCTTGGCAAATGTACGCCTCGACCTGCTAAAACATCTCGTTTTGTCAACTCTCCATATGCCTAGCAAGTTAGATTCTCAAAGATATTTCCATTGACTTTCTGCCTTTCTTAATTGATCAACAGGGTCTGTCAACTGGGTCTTCTTCAGGCCATGTGAAATACACAAAGCTGAACAATTCACTTGGACCACAAACACTAGCAGCTCTGGGAAAACAATTTACCTGATGATAAAAGAGAAAGGTGTCCTGTGGGCTTAGTTAATGCTGAGTGAACAGTCGCCCCAGGATATTCAGTACAATCAAAACTTGTGATTGTTTTTCCCCCAGCTTCTCTTTGCTCTCACGTTCTGTTAGCTTAGCTCTAAAAAGTTACCTGCAGACAAATCTGTAGCTCGAAACAAAACAAACTTCTTCTCGATACCACAGGATACCATATTTATTAGTCTTTATCACTCTGTCCAAACTGACATTCATAAGAAGAATGTCAAATCAGCCCAAAACACAAGCACCTCCCTAATGATGCTGCAAGCTCTTTTCCACCGCACCTCAGAGGAGACAGGCTCAGGGCAGGAGAATTTATAGCCCTGTGACTTATAGGCAGGCATCTGAATGGACATTCCCCTGAAGCAAAATCAGACAGAAAATAATCATTTTCCATTTGCTTTCTCACCTCCTTTCTATTTTGTTAAAGTGGTGTCGTGAGTAAAATACAAAAACTCCATTGAGTTTTGTGCCGTGGCTGAATGTTTCCCTTAGTCAGGATCTTCCAGTTAATTTCTACTTAACTACTACACATTATGGGTTCCTGGAGGTTACTGGCTTGAGTTTTAGGTCAGGGTGCTGATATAGTTACCACAGAACTCTGACAATTACAAAGGGACATCAGAAGTCTACAAGTCACCAATTTTTTTTCTTCCTCTTTTTGACATCCACGTGATTTTTTTTTTTTTTTTTTTTTTTTTTTTTTTTTTGAGATGCAGTCTTGCTCTGTTGTCCAGGCTGGAGTGTAGTGGCGCAGTCTTGGATCACTGCAAGCTCTGCCTCCCGGGTTCACGCCATTCTTCTGCCTCAGCCTCCCGAGTAGCTAGGACTACAGGCGCCAGCCACCACCCCTGGCTGATTTCTTTGTATTTTTAGTAGCGACGGGATTTCACCATGTTAGCCAGGATGGTCTCGATCTCCTGACCTCATGATCCACCCACCTCGGCCTCCCAAAGTGCTGGGATTACAGGTGTGAGCCACCAAGTCTGGCCGACATCCACGTGATTTTAAAGCAGATCACCATGATCTACCATAGGCTACAGAAAGATGAGGCCTCCAACTCAAATAGTCCTTGCACTGATTTCTCCGTTGAGTATAAAAGGTGCTGACTACAGCAACAGGCAGACAGCACACAGATACATCCCTCCTGAGTTAGGGCCAAAGTTCCAAGGCGAGGTGTAGAGGCCAACTCAGTAGCCTCCTATTTCAACCATATGAAATGTAGATGATAACAAGCCATAAGTACAAGCAAAGTATCTCCAGTGGTCAGAATCTGAAAACATTCAGATGAGGAGCTAAAAGTAATCAGTTATTAGGCAATTGAGAATATACATGTTGATACTACTCCCTTCTTCTACATGTGTTACAATTTATGGAAATATTACCCTCTAAAAGATGTACCCATCTTCAGGTTCCAGATAGGCAACATTATCAGATGCCATCAATACCCCACCACTGTGCCTGGAGGACCTGGGAAATCACTATATGGCTCAGTAGATTTTCTGAGCTTATCTACAAAGCTGCTCTAATCTCCCCTGAATATCAGGGAAGACTCTTGCCAAGCAGCCAAACACTCACTTTAATCATTTTCAGGCAGGAAAAAAAAAGTGTTCTGTATATAAATAAAAAATTTAATTCTTTGAGATGGGGTCTACATACATCTCCATTCCACTTCTCTCCTTTCTTCTCAATACACCTGCAGCTGAGCCAGAACAACCCAATCAACACCTTTAAGTGACTTTCGATCTACTTGAAACAAGTAATCCTATTGAAATGATCTACGACGGTATAGATTTAACCTTAGTCTTAGACCTTTAATTTCTTGTGAATACTATAGGAATGTAAAATAATTCAACTACTTTGGAAAATGGTTCAGTAGCATCTTAGAGAGTTGAATATACACCTGTCATTCTACCTAGTAACCTCATACCTAGATATTTAGGTAAGAGAAATAAAAACATATATACACACAAAAGATGGTATATGCATGCTTATAGTGACTTTATTTATAATGACCAATACCTGGAAACAACTCAAATGTCCTTCAGCTGGTGAATGGGTAAACTGCACAGCCGCACAGCAGAAGACTACTCAGCAGTAAAAAGGAACTAACTACTGATACAACAATGTGGACAGACCTCAAATTCATTATGCTATGTCATAGGAGCTAGACTCAAAAGGCTAGATATGATTCCATTTATATGACACCCTGAAAGGTAAAACTATAGGGTGAGAAAACAGGTCAGTAGTGGCCAGAGGCTGGAGGTGGTGAAAGGGTTGACTTAAAAGGGGATGAGAGCACCTAGGGAGTAGGGGAGTGATGGCACTGTTCTATATCTTGATTGTACTAGTAGTTAACAAAACTCTATGCATTTCTAAAAATGTATAGTAGTGTATGCTAAAAAATAATGAATTTTATGGCATGTAAGTTCTATCTCAGTAAATGCAATGAAAAACATAATCTCAGTGTAAAATGTTCAATGTAAGAAAGGCAGACTTCAAAACAACTGATTAACCTCCCACTTACATCAACAAGATCTGCAGGCTTTCTCCCAAGCTTGGTGTATTTAGTCAGGTTTCTCTAGAGGTAAAGAACTAATAAGATATATGTAAATATGAAAGGGAGTTTATTAAGGAGAATTGACTCACATGACCACAAGGTGAAGTCCCATGATAGGCTGTCTGCCAAGTTGAGAAGCAAGGAAGCCAGTGGTGGCCCAGTCTGAGTCCCCAAACCTCAAAAGTAGGGAAGCCAACAGTGCAGCCTTCAGTCTGTGGCCCAAGGCCCAAGAGCTGCTGGTTTGAGTCCAAGAGTCCAAAAGCTGAAGAAACTGGAGTCTGATGTTTGAGGGCAGAAAGCATCCAGCACGGGAGAAAGATGAAGACCGGAAGACTCAGCAAGTCAAGTCCTTCCACATTCTTCTGCCTGCTTTATTCTGGCTGCACTGGCAGCTGATTAGATGGTGCCCACCCAGATTGAGGGTGGGTTTGCCTTTCCCAGTCTACTGACTCAAATGTGAATCTCTTTTGGCAACACCCTCACAGACACACTCAGGAACAATACTTTGCATCCTTCAACCCAATCAAGTTGACACTCAATATTAAGCATCACTCTTGGTCTGGTAGCACTCTGGAGACAGCACCCTGTTACTCTTGGACACACAGTTTAAAAAAGCACTAATACATAAATCAATTGAGCCAATGTACCAGCATGCAACTGGATGTTTTCAAGCCTGTTCTTCATGAGGGCTTCTGGCATTCTGACATTAAGGTGCTGTTTACTTTGCAGGTTGTTGCACATGTTCCTATCTTGCTTTTCCTAGAGTTCCAACTGCCTGGGTGCCACTGCTTGCATAATCCTTGGAGTCAAGAAATTATTTCAGACTGATTATTAAAGCCTGCCCTGTGTGTTTTCTACGATGAAGCAAAGTAATCTGTTCTGACTGAACATAATACAGAAAAAAGAGACTTCCCTAATTCTGGGATATTCTCATTGATTCCTTTTACAGATTTATTTTTGGCTGAACAATATTCACATCCTGGGTATTCAAAGATTTTTGTTTAACTTTCATTTGATGTGACCATTATATACTGTCTCCACTTTGAATGTCTGTGACTTGCAACTAGGTTTTATTTTTCCCTGTTTTTCTCCCAGTAAACAAATCAGCCAAACATTTATTAAGAATTCACTAAATGGAAATGAATGCTAAGAGCAGGAAGAATGAGAAACTCAAACCCAGCCTTTTGGCATTCTACTAGACCTACTCAGATAACTAAAATGGAAGGCAATGTGCGATGTGTTATAAATATAGGCATAAATACACTGCTAAGGCAGCAAGAGGGAGAGGAAATTGGAAAAATCTGGGAAGGTGGAATTTAAGCTGCGCCCTTGAAAGATGAATAAGAAGTGAGACTCCAGACATTCCAGGCTTAGGGACTATTTTGCACACTTTTGAATGCAGATTTGTTAAAATCAGTGAACATCAGCTAGCATCCTGGAGCCTGAAAGCCATGAGTATTTGAAAATATTTTTGAATTTCAATGTCTTCAGGTCTCAGGTCTCTCCATTTCTCCACGAGCCCCACTGCACCTCTAAAGTTATAGAGGAAAGAGCAGGAGAGGGGAGGTGATAATAAATAGCTCCAAATGTCGCAGCACAGTCAAGATGCATGGAGAACAGAACCAGTTATCTGATTTGGCAATTAAGGAATCATTAAGCAGCTTTGATAGGAAAAATGTTAGTAGATAGTGGGCAAGAGATCCAGATGCAAATATGTTGGTGAGTCACTCGCACTTGCTGTAGCTTCACATATTTAGTCTCCCACTTTGTGTTGTCCATTAAAGCATTTCAGCTGGGTCCCTGGTTTAAATGTATTGCTTGTGGGCAATGATAGGGTTAGGAAGAGTTGACTGCAAGGAAGGAAAAAAAAAAAAAAAGAAAAAAAGAAAAAGAAAGGGAGAAGGCACACTGGTGGCAGGCTTTAAGAGGGGTTGCAGCTCTTCTCCAGTGGGGATATGGATCTAGGATCTTTAATCCCCTTGAGGAGTGGTATAGCAAAAAGCACTAATAAGGAACGCAGGAGAACTGTCAGTGTAATATTATCATTACCAAGAAAACTGGAAAACACCTAAATGTTCATCAACAGGGAACTGATTAAATCAATAATTGATTATTTATATAATGGGGTACAACAACGCAAGTAAGAAAAAAAATAAGTGTGAAGAGAAAGAAAGATCTCTAGGATAAATTATTTAAAAATCAGAGTGCAGAAGAGTATATGTAATAGGCTCTCATTTATGTTCGCATATATATACAAACTTCTAGGAGGGTGCGTACAAACTGTTAACATTTGTTATATCCGGGGAGTGAAAAATGAGGATAAGAGAAAGCAAAAATTTTACTTTTGAATTTATACCCTTAACAAATAGTTAAAAGCAACTCATATGATGATGACGATGAGTAAGTATTAAAGAATACTTACAGTACTTCCCAGGGCTGACCTGAAATTTAGTATGAGGACTAGCAACTACTGTTGTAAAAGGACCAATAGATACCAGATGTTAAATTTAGCAACTATTAAAACATTTAATTTATTAAGCGGTTACTGAGTAGGTTATTGTCCAATCCTTAAGCAGCTGACAACAGAGTACAATGGACAAGTTAATACAAAGAGAACAGTAACAGACATGATGTGAATGCATGGGAAAGCCAGGCAGTCAAAGGAGACTTCCTGGTGGAGGCGGGGATTAGGGTTTGGATGGGTGAAGAAAACACAGAAAGAGCAACAGAATGAGAAGACAAGAAAAAACATGGTGGGCTTTTCAACAGACATGGAAGGGAAGTCAATTTGGTGAGGACTTGTCTCAAAAGGGATGGCAGAATGCTGCCTGAGGGAGGCCGGACCCCCCTACCAGGGAGAACTTCCTCTCTAATCAACAGGCTTTCGATCTCTCCCTATCACTGATACCCCAAGGTAGAAAGGACTGGGTCCTCAGGGCAGTCTGTCCTGTAGATTCAGATCCTGTTTCGAATAGAAACAGTAGAATCATCTATTCAGTTATTTTTCTACATTCTAGTTTATTCAAAATGACTGCATACTTAATTTTTTTGATAAGGTTATGTTTTTTTTGCCAATCTCTTTCCCCCTTAAAATTACATTAGATAAACAATAATTCTCATTGTCCATTTGGTATACCTGGTCAATCTAGGCTTGCCTGCTACCACTATTGGGGAATTAACCATTTGAGCTATAGTATTAATATAGCAAAGAAACACAGCCAGTTGTTTTGGAGAATGACCATATTAAGCCTATTTTTTTTTTTTTTTTGGAGACGGAGTCTCACGCTGTTGCCCAGGCTGGAGTGCAGTGGCGCGATCTCGGCTCACTGCAAGCTCCGCCTCCCGGGTTCCCGCCATTCTCCTGCCTCAGCCTCCTGAGTAGCTGGGACTACAGGCGCCCGCCACCGCGCCCGGCTAATTTTTTGTATTTTTAGTAGAGACGGGGTTTCACTGTGGTCTCGATCTCCTGACCTTGTGATCCGCCCGCCTCGGCCTCCCAAAGTGCTGGGATTACAGGCTTGAGCCACCGCGCCCGGCCCATATTAAGCCTATTGATTGTTTATCACTAGAAAGAAAATATTGAAGCACTTTTATTACACTTTATTGGAGGCTATAGGCAGTCTAAGAATAACTGAGGAAATATTAAGAGAAAAAAGAGAATATTACCCTATCACTAAAAACTCTCCTGCCTGGAATCATAAAACAATCTGTTCAATGGCAGGAAATAATATATCTCACAACATGGGAAGTTTTGGGTCTTGGAGAAATTTTATCTTTTATTTTGTCACAAGTAAATCAGAAAACTCCATGTACAAAGGGAAGAGAGGATTATGAAAATACAAAGGCAGTGTCCAAGTGGCCCATGTGGCAGTCTGTGAGCTGTACAACCAGGAATTAGCCAGGCCCATCTGCTGATCAGTAAACAGAAAGTGCTGACTTATGGTGGACCAGAATTCTGCTCTAGTAGCTAAGAATAAACACCAAGTTCCTGGTCCCTTTTCAAAGCACTCATTGGCTTTCTTCAAGTTGGAGAATATGCTCCGGTTTGGATCAAGAGTGAAACTGGAGAAGCTACACAAGATGGGTATTTGGCCTCTCACCAACATGCTTGTTCCTTGACTTGGCTCTCGGCAAACCCCATGCAAACATTCAGCATTTCACGGCTGAGGCCACACACAGAAGCCATCAGGTGGAGATGGCTGCAAATGTACCTTCTCACAGTCATGCTGGGGAGAACGGGGAAGGAGGTGGGGTAAGGGAAGGTCAGGAACAGGGTGAGAAGGAGGCCACCTCATGAATGCTTTAACATCCATCCCAGGAGAAGGACAGCCCACAGATGTTTCTGTGGCTACCAACCTGAGAAAAGTCATCTTTTAAACAACAGAAATCTCACTCATTTCCCTGTCCCACTCTTTCCCTGTCAATCCCCAGGACATGCCACAATAAGTTGAGAAGCTGTAAAGATCTGTGGTAAAAAGAAAAAGCTCCAAAATATCTGTGGATGTCACCTAAAGAAGCCCTGAAGTCACGGACCAAAGTAAAAAACTGTGACTAAGAATTGGAAAAAATATTACTACATGCCACAAGACATTAGGAAGAAAGTATGTATGCCAAAAATCCAGAGAGGCTCCCAGAAAGTTCCCTCTCAGCAACCCCTCTCAAGGAAAACCAGCTTATTGTACTTTACACATAATTGCTTTTCAGGTCTGCCTCCCAAATAATTCCTTGGTGAATACCTAAGTCAGCAAAACAACAGGAATTTTTATATTGATCCTATAATACTGGCAGGTTGGTGAGCTGTAGGGCTCAGTCGGGGCAAACACATAAAAAATTGCCAACCTGCATAAGTTTTTATCTAATGTAGATGATGCAGAAAATGTGTTAATTTTCTTCCTTTTTCCAGATGGCAGACTTTTTTTTCTTATACAATACCCATTTGTATGGCAATTATGCCCAGACCAGCTTTCAGTGAGTCCATTAGAGCCAGCCAGTCTAGCACAACTTCCTGCACAGCCTGTCCCTTGGGGACATGGATTCTGTTTACAGGGCAAAGTCCTGGATGGCTTGACCCAGCTCCCGTTCCTCCAGGCTCTAGACTTCATTGTTGTTCTCTCAGGCTACTCTCTCCCTGACCTTCAGATTTGACCCTCGTTGTTCTATTTCTAGGCATAAATTTACCTTCCCTCCATTACAGCTTCACCAGTCAATCCAGTTGCATTGCAGTAATGTCTCTCAGCTGACTTGGTCGCTGGTATTCTGGCATCTGGCCACTTCAGGGGGGCAGAGAGATACATTTTCAAAACATGCTATTTGTTACCAGATGGTCAACTCTGCTACCAATCAAATACACATCATTTATTTGTTCAACAAACAATGAACACTGATTATTATAAGATTGTTAGTGCTGAAGATACATCAAATAAGATACTGTCATCCTCAGAGCACTCAGCCATTACTAATGTACCACATTGGATAGAAATCAGCTACCCCATTGAATCCATATTATGGAATCAAAGCAAAATCATACTAATACTTCAGAGTCATTCTAAACTTTATAGCTTTCCAGTAGCTTTTCCATTAGTGAGACTCTGACTTAAGATTATTAATATTAGAATATATATTATATAGAATATATATTATTCTATAAAGTACATTAGAATATATATAATTAATATTAGAATATATATTATATAGAATATATATTATTCTATAAAGTATATTATACTAATGATCTTAAGTCAGAGTCTCACTAGGGGATTGAAAGAGATCCTTCATATCATTTAACCAACCTTTGTTTGCTATCTCTAGCCCCCTCCCTTTTAGCATACCTCCCTCCTAATCAACCTCCCTCTCCCTGTAGTCTCAATAAAAATCTTTTGGAAACATGTTTCTCAGAACTTTTTGAAAAAAAAAAAATGCCTGTTCTCATGCTCTGCCTCTTGATGCTAGAAGACATAGAATTTTAAGGCACAAAGTGATATGACAGATCAGATCTATGTGGACAGTTCAATGGGCCTAGCGTGGCTAAGTTATTTGGTCACTGGCTTAGATGGCAGCAGAGCCAAGGGGGCTCAAGGTCCCTCTATGATCCCTTATATCCCCAGATAAACCCAACAGTACCAAGTCACCCAATGGAAGGAGTAACAAGTAGGACCAGGGAGAACCAGATACTGCTGAAACAATCTTCACTCCATAGACTCACTAAAGCTAGCAAAGAACACCTGATAACCCATCCAGCTTTACATTATCAACATGGCAGAATGAAAGGAATTGCAACCACCTTTGAGCAAAGGTAGTGATCATTCATGACTCTTGAGTTTGCCCTTTTAAAAAGTTCTAGGGCTGGGTGTGGTGGCTCACGCCTGTAACCCCAGCACTTTGGGAGGCTGAGGTGGGCAGATCACGAGGTCAGAAGTTTGAGACCAGTCTGGTCAACATGGTGAGACTCCATCTCTACTAAAAATACAAAAATTAGCCAGGCGTGGTGATGCATGTCTGTAGTTCCTGCTACTCGGGAGGCTGAGGCAGGAGGATTTCTTGAACCTGGGAGGCTGAGGTTGCAGTGAGCTGAGATTGTGCCACTGCAATCCAGCCTGGGTGACAGAGCGAGACTTTGTCTTCAAAAAAAAAAAAAAAAAAAAAAAAGGTTCTAGTGGTAGAACTACAGAAGATTTCCAATGCCATTTGACAAGGAAGGTAGGAATTTTGTAATTCAGTCTTACTCTTGCCATCTTATAATAATGGGTCAGAAAGATTCTTATTTTGTTCAAATATCTTAGTCTAAAGCTTCTGATCTAAATTCTATATGGAACAGAACTTTACTGTCATCTGTAAAACGATACAACATAACATGGTCAATACATAATTCTTGATTCAAACTACAAAACCTGCCTCTCCCCCATGGTACCAGTGTGCACTCAGTTGCTCAGGCCAAAAATTCAGGAGTCATATTTGCTTCCTTTCCATTCCTCACCCCATAAGTGCAATTTATTATCAAGTCCTGTTTTACTGCCACCTTGAAATCATATACTTCTTTGCCTCTCCACTGTTACCCTACCTAAGCCATCATCAGATCTTCCCTGAATTACTGTGGTAACCTCCTAATTGGTTGCCTTGCTTCCACTTTTGTCCCTGTACAATCTATTCTCCACATAGCAGCCAGTGATCAGGGCTCCCAAATGATGCAAGTAAGTCACAGTGAATTTGGTCCTTGCCAATAAGTCCTTGAGTGCTGGGTAGTGATACAACATGCAGGAGGATGAGGAATAATTTGGATTTGTAGTGTCAGTGATCTCACGGCATCACTACACTCTGAAAAGGCAAGCATGAATTACTTTATAGAAGACTCAAGGAAGACAGCTGTAATCATTTGGATGCATGCCACTTAGAACACTACAGAATGGACACTACACATAGTGACACATTCCGGAGGATATGGAATGAGAAACAGAGTAAGACCAAGGATGGATTGAGTAGACTTAGTGAAGAATGACATGGCGCAAAAGGATTTAAAGAATGAAGCTGGTAAACCAACAATATCCAGCCACCAGGAAGACATTAGCCCTATCACGAGTGATGAAACCAGTTAAGAATTCCAGCCAAATGGCAAGGCCTTGAAGGGAAAAGATCTCATATTATCTCAGCCCTGACACCATTTGTCTGGTGATTATCAGAATACTAAGCAGTAGAGATGAGGGTTTTTAAAAAAATGTTTATTAGTTTTCAAGTTCCTTTCCTACCACTTGTTTTAAGTCTGGCTTATATATAACCAGCATAGTTTTGTGACTGTGAAAGATGTACCAGCCTGTCACTATTCTTGGTGACTCCTTCATTGAAAAAAAACTGATGTCTGTTGTATTTGGATGGACAGAGAAACTTACACATATAAAATACCTACAAGGAAGGGATGGGCATAGAGATGAAAAGCAATTTCACCAGCCCAAAACTGGAGTAAACAGTTACTATGGTTACTTAGGGTTGGTTTGTTTTCTACACTGATTTAAAAATGCTTAGTTATGTTAGCATTCCAGTGCTGCATTGGCACTAAGATCACCACATCAGAGGAAAAACTGTCAACAAGCCATTTTCCAGAGTTGGGACAACTTTGTCCTCTGGTGAAACATCACTGCAGAACTCTCAGAAGGTGGCTGGCCATTAGCATCCCTTTGACCTGTTTAACGTACCCAGATTCCAACCTTCTTGGAACATTTTTCAGGTCGGGTGAGCCCCCTTTCTACAAACACAGCTCCTTTCATAAATCAGACAAAATTGAGGGGTTAAGACTAAATGAATTTCTACTGGGCCAAAGCTTAGCTGTTACTACAATGGTGTACGCTGGCAGGAAACTGCCTGGAGGGAGCAATCGATAACCAGAGTGGAGAGGACAGCAAAGCAACAATCACAAGTCCCAGTGGACTGAGCAACCGGGGGACAGAGATTCTGTCTTATTTATTTCCTTAGCCCCAGATCCTAGCAGGTGCCCAGCATTCACAAAACGCTTGTTGAACTGACAGTTGTAAGAGAGAAGAAAGGAAAAAAAAAAAAAAAAAAAAAAAAAAGCCCAGAGGTGGAAGCTTGATAAGTGGGGTGTGACACTAGAAAAATAAAGCTTATAGGGTATTAGAAGAGTAAACAACCCTGGTAGCTGTGGAGTGAAGATGAAAATTTACAAAAAATGGATAGAGAATTACGTGTCATGAGAGGATCCCACAAAAACATTACATTTGTCATACACAGGTGTGCACAAATGTAATGTGGACACATCTGCACACACATGTGCACACAAACATGGCATATACTAATGGGGAACTAGAACTTGACAGAAGAATGAAGGGTGGAGGGTTCTGGGAGGGGCCCTGTTGGCTTTGGCCCCTGCCTGCAGCATGGGGAGTGGCTGAGGGAGGCTGGGGGTAGCCAGCGAGGGCAGACACCAGCTGCAGGTGGCACACAGGGTGGAGGCATGTCCTGGGCAAGGCAGCTCCAGACACCCATCTGTATGGTTCTTTCTTTGTTCCACAGGAACAAATAAGCCCTTTCACAAATTCCAAAGGAGAGCCTGTCTAGTCCTATTTCCTAATAGAAACCAAAATTTACCTGACAATTCACCTTGTTTTTATTATCTATATATAGAAATGATCTGCTCCCTATAAATAGGCTGCAAAATGGGGCTGTGCCTTTTGCAAACATTAAAGTGGAAATGGCCCTGACACAGATCAATAATGCTTGCCCATTTCCGTGTGCTGCTCTGTTTATTTTTAGCCCTTATGCAGAGCCTGATATTTGTAGGAAAAAACTCTGTATCACCTTCAGGAATATTACCAATTAATGATGAAGGCAGAAATGGAATTTAAATTTACTTCATTCCTATCATTTCTTTTTTAATAGAAATAAATTCAGACTTGGCAAGAATTTGTTCTGCTACCTCATTACATAGGTTCAGGCCTTTGGGGAAGGAGATCATGAAGCTTATGAAATTCCATACCCCCTTTATTATTCCCTGTTTTCTTCTATTTGCCAATTTAGCTAAGAGTTCAGGTCTTTATCCCATGGGCAAAGAAGTACATGTAAATGCACATAAACTCAAAGAGAGAACTTTGCTCAGACATAGGAAGGAGTATGACCCCTCTCTCAACTTCCTTTTCATGCACATCATCACTTAGTACAGGAAGGAAACAGCTGCAAAACCCCAGCGAAGAGTGCCTTCATTGGTGCTCTTTGGCAATATAAAAGGCATATTAGAAAAAGCACTAGGCACAAAAGCAAGTAACTGAGACCCAATTTACTACACGAGTTGTCTTACCATCTCTGTTTTTCCCTTGGAGTCTAGCACAATTCCCTCACACAGCTGGTGTCAGCTGATGCTGGAGTTAGAAAAAAAAAAAAAGTTTTTCCTAAACACAAATCATATTGTGATTATTTGTTGAATACTAAAGTTCCCAGTGGACTTGTAAACTCCTTGAAAGTCCAGAAAAGAGTTCCATCCTCATGTTTGCATCCTCAGTAACTAGACCAAAGCCTGGAATGACATACATGCTCAGAAAGTTTTTTTTTTTTTTTTTTTTTTTAGATGGAGTCTCACTCTGTCACTTAGGCTGGAATACAGTGGCGCGATCTCAGCTCACTCCAACCTCCACCACCCGGGTTCAAGCAATTCTCCTGCCTCAGCCTCCGAGTAGCTGGGATTACAGGCACCTGCCTCCACGTCTGGCTAATTTTTATATTTTTAGTAGAGACAGTGTTTCACCATGTTGGCCAGGCTGGTCTTGAACTCCTGGCCTCAAGTGATCCACCCGCCTTGACCTCCCAAAGTGCTGGGATTAGAGGTGTGAGCCAACGCACCCGGCCAGGAAGTCCTGATCGAAAGATCAGATTATGTTACCACATGACCCTGGGTAAGTCACACAACTCCTTAGGGCATTCACATCCTCATCCAGGGGGTTTTACCTGAGTCCATAACAACAGCCATCAATAGGCATGTGACTGTCCTGAAATTCTGGGCACAATTTTATTTGGCAGAATGTGTGCATCATTTTTTTCCGAGAAGTGAGTATATATCTTTTATTGTCTCAAAGGGGTCTGTGACTGTCCCTGTCCCAAAAAGTTTAAAAATCTTTAGCCTAGAGTAGAAATCTTCAAAACTGTTAGATCATGAATCCCAACACTAAAAAGCTTTTAAGTATGCATGTCATGTTCATGCACTAGATATGTATATATGTACTATAAACAAACATTGACATTACAAAAGCATGAAATAAATATAAAATAAACCATACTTTAACAGATTTTTGGCCAGGCGTGGTGGCACATGCCTGTAATCCCACCACTTTGGGAGGCCGAGGCGGGCAGATCACTTAAGGTCAGGAGTTTGAGAGCAGCCTGGTCAACATGGTGAAACCCCATCTCTACTAAGAAATACAAAAATTAGCTAGGCATGGTGGCATGCACTTGTAATCCCAGCTACCAGCTACTCAGGATGTTGAGGCATGAGAATCACTTGAACCCAGGAGGTGGAGGTTGCGGTGAGCTGAGATTGCGCCACTGGACTCCAGCCTGGGAGACACAGTGAGGCTCTGTCTAAAAAAAAAAAAAGAATGTGCTTCATTATGTTTAAAAATCTAGCTTTAATTATTTGTGATATGTTAATTTTGAAGTCTAGTTCTAAGTTCAATTTATTTTACATAGCTGAGTTTTAAGGGCTGTCATTGTTTTAGGCCATAAATTCACACACACTGTAAACATTTACAAACACTTTTTCACAACGTTCTCTTTAAAATCGTTGTTATTTTCTTTCTTATTCTTAAAATGACACCTTTATCTTGAAAGAAAAAATTCATTACATTTAGTTTTTTAAAAAGTGAGTGCTAGGTAGCATACTACTGAAATTGCTAATCACAGAAGTAGTTAACGAAATATGAAATACTTTCCTTTTCATAAAGAGAAAGATGAATATAACTAACTGTAAGCTTGACAATTCTTCATTAAGTATTTTTCAACAAGATAACCAACAAACTTCTGTGAGTTACAAAAGACTTTCATGGTCCTTTCACAATTTACTACATAGTATTATATGGCTTCTGCTGTACAAGATATTAACAGTTTGTTTTTATAAAATTAACATTAGTAACGTCCTGCAGCCTTTTGTGTACTTCTGGTTTTAACATCCTGGCTGCACTAGCTTGCTTATGAATGATGCAGTGAATGAATTTATGTTTTGTAACATTACCCTGGAATCCTTCTCAAGGAAACAGCTGCTTCTTAAGAGAAAACTACTTCGTTTTTAAAAAATTTTTCATAAAGATTGTGAACAGATCTCTGGTGGTGGCTCACCAAAAAGCTCTTAGTATATTTCATCAGTGAAACAAAGTAACAAGCAAGACAGATCTAACATCTTCCAAACATAAAACAAGCCTTTTGTCTCCATGTTTTGATCTAATATAATACTTGTTTCTTCAACAAGATTTTGGCAACATTTTCTATAATTCCTCCAACAGCATTTTTCTGACAAAGAAACTCATTTTACATAGATGTTATTTCAACATATTATCTTGTCTTGCTTTAGGAGGAAGAACAAGTGTTTCCTAAAGATACGTGGATTTTTTTTAACTTGCATACAAGTAAAAAAAAAAAAACAAAAGGTTTAAAAATACATATTTAGTAAAGTTTTATAAAGATTCTTATGTAAATTTAAACATTGATGAAAAAGTATAGAAGTTATTCTTCATGTTTTTCTAATCATGGTATCTTCATATTATTAGGAAATTTCTCAAGGCCAAGTATACACTTCATTCCAATATATCCTTAATGATAGTAGGTATAAATCTGTATTTCAATTAGTTATCTCTACAGTTTTGAGATCTGGCTAACTTATAAGATCTGATTGGATTGTTGTTGTTTTTAATTCCTCATTTGGCTAACAAAGAGCTTATTTTATGATAAAGTAGCAACTCCATTTTCATATTGTTCATTTGTGCTAGCTTGCACAAATAGTGATGACATCTTCAATCATGCTTTGTTTTTGTTTTTATTCTACTTTTGTCAGCATTCTTTTTAAGCTACTTGACCTTTTTGTTGCTGAGGGCTAGAATATTTAAAACTAATTAATATTCTGCAAATCAACATTTAAGTGGACACACATAAATACATGCAACATGCTACAGACATGAGGGAATCACAATTGAGCTTGGCATGCTGAGGAAAACCTAGTCCTCCTTCAGAACACATCATGTATCAACACATGGCCTTCTAGTCTAAAGAACAGAAGAGGTGCAAATGTCAATCCATGTATTTAATATTAGTAATTTTTTAAAAAAATTCTTTGGGTATTAAAAAAAATGCATTGAAGTTCTAGTATTTTCTCCCCATACCCCAATGGTTTATCTTGCAAACTCCACTCTGGAAACCTTGGTCTAGATAATCTCTAGTGACGTTTCCAACTGAAAATGAAAAATTAATGAATGTTCTGCTAGAAGGACACTGGCCCTCATTGTTTGATTGTTCAAAGAACTCCTGGATAATCCCCAAATTCCTATTTCTTTCCTAGTGGCTCCAGAGAAACCCTCCAACCAAAAGTTCACTGAGAGACGAATCAAGTGAGGTTACTGGGGTGAGTTTTCTCTTGCAGTCACTTAGAAGAGAGTCTGGGTGAATCCACTCAGAGTTGGGAGAAGAACTGGGTAATGTCAATAAGTCTGTCTCACAACAAAATTATTCAGCACACAAAAATTGCATTTGGCCTTAACAGCTGCAAGTGGGAGGGATACGACGGGGTCATGTGTTTTCATAGTTGTTGTTCTGGACAGCTCTATTTTGTGTGGGAAGAAGAAATAAACTGTGTTCTATTATGTGGAAAGTAGAAGTTTTCTAAATTTAGAGTCTTTATCACCTGGATTATTTGCTTTGAACATAGTTTTCCATATTTCCACCCTGAGGGGCAGGAGCTCAGGAAGTCCAGTGTGTACCACTGCAGTCAGTGGTAACTAAGTCATATGGCAGGCAACGGGCCAGACAACCTGGTCCAGTGAGCAAACCCTATTTTAAGAGTCTGAAAGGACAGTCACAAACATTTAGGAGACGTTATTTCTTTAAAAAATTAATTAATTAATTAATTAAATTTAACCTTGCAGCTTCAGCTTAAAGGATGAGAGAGGAGGCGTTATTTTTATAGCAGCAGGATCTGGTTACCTATAAGCAAAATCTTTTTAAGGTACTAAGTTACAATAACACAGGTAGGATTTCAAATAAGAGAAGACAAGACCAAAAGATGATCTCCAGAATCTGTCCAAATTTCCTCCACGCAAACTGCTTCTCTCCTGTTCTTATAAGGAATTCCCTGAGATTCCAAAGCCCAATTCCTTTCAGGGGTTAAGCATTCTCGTAACCAGAATCCTTTCCAAAAGTAAGGATAATAAACCCTTGGGAAATTAAATTGATTGCCTATGTCTATGTTTGAGAAAATGTAGGTGTACAGAATATAGATGTCATTCAGTATTTATTTCTTCAGAAAAAAGTTTTGTTGACAAAAACAAGAAAAAATATCCAATCTGGGTTGTTTTTCTGTATGTTAGAGATTCTGCCCATATTCTCTATTATCAGAGAGAACTAAAGATAATAAGGGATTATTTGTGTCTCATTTAAAGTTATAATGCCCTTTCCACTTGTCCTTTTCAAAAATGAGAAATGGCTCTTATAAATGACATTTTTATTTGTGCTACTTCTTTACACACAGGTTTATAAGCACCTGTATTGTACTTCTTATATAAAGGGACAGAGTTAACTGTGTGAATCCCAACTGGGTTCCTGCTACATGTTTGCATATGGGATTTCCCCTCTTTATTTTTCCATGAAACTGGATTCTCCACACCCTACCAACCCCAACCGGTCAACACTTTGCCCCCCAAAATCTTGTTTCTTCTTGTATTAAAATATGAAACCTATCGGTGACTTTAACTTAGAGTTTGTGATCAGACACATTTAGTTGGTCTCTTCCATGCAACACAGGTAAAAGAAACAGCCAAAATTGCAACTTAGGCAGCCAACTAGTAACCTGGTGAGTATTACCCTTACAATGAAAAGTTACCAACTGGATGCCAACTTTACATTTCCCTACCTACAAGAAGGAATAATAAACAAACAGACTTGAAAGATGAATAGAAGCATATAGTGTTAACAGTGGAACAAGTCCATACAAATGATCCAGTTTTCTGTTCCTTTCTCAGAAGAGGAACCTGGTGACTCCTGGTGACTTTCTATATCCATCTCCAGTCAGAGACAGAGCCTGGACCACTCAGGGTTCTGAGTGGGGTTGAAGCAAAATGGAAAACCTGGCCATTCGGTCATTTACACTGACTTCATAGAGAAATCTTTGAAGGTCCAAGAACTCTTCAGTAACTAAAATTAGGTAACTGATTTCATAAGGTGGTAAGGGGTTACACAAGGCACATAAAGGTTTAGATATTTATTAGTTATTCATACATTTAGGAAACTAGAAAGGACAACCAAAATCAACATGTTTCATTTCAAAGCAAAAAAGTATTTTGTACACTCCTAGATATTTTCCAGCAAGTTTCCACTAACCTCTGTCAACTCACATTCCCTGACAGAAGCTAGAAAATGAGCTAACCCTATATAGCCCACAACCAGCTCACTTTTGTGAGGGTCGAGAACCAGGCCACAGTGGCACATCCAGGTCCATCTGTCACATCTCTTGCATTTTCTCCAATCGGAAGCCAACAAGCCTCTTACTGCCAACAACCTCCAGAATGTTCATTCTGGAGGAATGTCTGTGAGAGCCGAGCTTCCAATCCCTTTCCCAACACACTATCCCTGGATTAAGCAGGAAAATCTAGGCTCTGTATTTAAGCTGGAGATGGAATAAAGACTAAAAATACTGTCAAAATACTTTTTCCACTGAGGAATATTATTCAGCCTTAAAAAGGAAGGAAATTCTGACATACACTACAATATGAGTAAACCTTCAGGACATTATACCAACTGTAATGTCGGCTACAAAAGACAAATACTGTATGATTCCACCAAAATGAGGTAGAGTAGTCAAAATCACAGAGACAACAAGAGAATGGCGGTTGCCAGGAGCTTGGGGAAGGGAGTTTTGTAAGAGGAAAAGAGTTCTGTTGATGGATGGTGGTGATGGTTGTACAATATTATGAATGTATTTACTACCACTGAACTGTACACTTAAAAATGATTTAAGATGTTAAATTTTATGTTATGCAAATTTTACTACACAAAAATAATATAAATTATAAAAAATACTTTTTCCATGGAGCCTTCATACTACTCACTTCCTCTCTTAAAAGTGATAACCTGCATGAAATAATCCTAGTTCAAAATAGAATGTTTTAATCTGCATTAAAGACTTTTGAAAATGTGAGCCTAGGAAGATCTCTGAGATTTAAGCAATGAAACTATCTACTCAGTATACTGAGTCCATAAGCCAGGGTACTTCTGTGAAGGACTCTATGCTGGAAGTGAATGAATAAGGCTCTGATGACTGATCCAAATGCAATCATCGCGGCATGCCTCTATCTACTCATCCAAATAACCTCAAGCTCTTTGGGCATGTGTTCAACTGCTCAATCTAGCATGAGGGGATGCTATGCTCACAATCCAAGGCTCTATTTTGGTCTGGGCCCAAAAAATGAGGTATTGTCTCTCATTTGGGTATGCAGCAGAGCACTGCTTTTTATCCCTAGTCTATTGCTTAAAAACTAGACTATGCATGTATGTTTAAAAAATTAGGTATCTTCTGTGGTAAAAATTCCTACATATAAACAACACATCTTCCTCATGTTGCCTGGAAAGAAAAGGAAAAGGAAACTGATTCCCTAAAAGTGTAGTTTTCCCCCCATTCCTATATTATCACATCTTCAAATACGGAGATAAATCGGATTTTAAGGTAATTCATTTTTAACTGGTTGGTTATTCCTTGTTAACAATTTCAAACACCAGGTGAATCTACAGTTATGACTGTATATAGTTGATTACTGCTTCCCATGGACACTTTTAGAATGTAAAAGCTGCCATTTTAATTGGCATTCGGAGGTCTGCCAATGTGCAAACCCAAGCAGCTCAATTATTTTGCCCAACTGGGAGAGTGAGTTATCTAGAAACAAATGGAATGGTAGATTAAAAGGTTGTCCTGGCTAATATTTTCCAGTTGGCCTACAGTTAGTTCAGCCCTGTTGAGTCCTTCCACTTCTTTGGACAACCAATGCAGCAAGCATGGTGAGACATAGTGCTTGGGCCTCTAATCTTAGCTGTGACATTTCCTGTCTCATGTTCTACCATCAATAGTGACCCACTTGCTATACCATGTGATTTTCCAACTGGGGCTTTTGATGCTCACACATGGGAAACACAATTATTTTTATATTTAGCACAAAATGTAGCCATGAAATGTTTCAAATGATTTCCAGTTCAAGATATCCACACTAATCTTATTTTGTGGTAAACCTTTTTTTGCTCTGTCATTTAGAAACATTATAATAGTTATGAACCATTAAAACAAAGCTTTCACCTTTTTAAAAAAGTAACCTGTGAAAATGCCACATTATGTCAGTATCTAGTAAACTGAAAACTAACCAGCAAAAAGTGAAAGAATCATGTCCTAGTTACTTATCTTGTTTGAAGAACTGGCTACAAATGACCTTTGTTGAAAGTGATAAGAAACAATACTTCTAGTATCCCTGAGGTTTGAAATCATTAGAGAAGTGAAAATAACTTACTAATAATGATAAAAAAGAGTAGATAAAAACTAATACTCAGAGATGGAACAGAAATGTACAAAAAGACAGAGACCCAGGATATGTTAGGTAAAACTATGGGCAAAAACTAAAAGCTCACTGAAAAACAGTGCACAATAAGATTGCAAATACCTAGCAAGAAAGCTTTACAACACAACAAAATATGCCTGAGGGCACCTCAGTAAAGCTGGTTTATTAGGCAAAGTAAAATTTTCATTCATAGTTTTCGAAATTAAGAAGAAGGCAATCTGTGCAAATTTATGTGTGTGTGTAACACAGCAAATGACTGTTCAAATTTTTAAGTCTTTTCTTGTTAGACTTAATTTACAACCTTAAAGAAATGAATAGAGTCCAACACTCTCATAAAGAATAACTCATTCGATGTCACTTGTGAAAAAGCAAATACCCAACACTCAACTGAATCTCCAAAACAGATGTCAGGAGTCTGCAATACACCTATTTAAGTGAATTTTCAAAACTCTGTGGCTATACCAACTAGAAAGCAGTTGCTTTCTAGTTGAAGTGAATCATAATGGACCTTTCAAATCAGAGTGTTCACACATGGAAAAGCACATGTTCCACTTTGCCTCTGCCAAAGAAGCTTCACAGCCATCCCCCGAAATACTTGAGAAATATTCCAGCAATGTGTGTGTATCCATTATGGACTCTTTCTCACTGCTACTGCTTTTGCTATACATTTTGTTATAACCTCATGCTATTTTTCACCCACATAGCTTAGAAAGCAACAACAACAACAACAACAACAACAACAAAGTAATTCAAAAGAAAGGAAAAGAAAAGCTTCTGTTAAGCCAGGGCTAAATCTACTGTATATGAAAACTGCTGTCAAAGGCACGCTCTCAAGAGCTTACACAGACCATGTACCCATTTAACTTAATAATGATACGTTGACCCAGCCTTTTAATTACTGGTCTCATTTTCACCTGGATCCTGATGAGTTCTCACAATTATACACCCAAATCTATCCAGGTTATTAAGTGAGGAGGAAAGGGAATCCTTGCCAGGATCCGTAAGAAGGAAATACGATGCAGACAACACCATAACATCCTCTTCCTTTCTTTTTCTGACTTGTCTCTGATGCATAACATAAACACAATCTGGATGAATTAGATTAAAAATTACTCTCACATAGAGACCAATGTAACAGAACAGAAAACCCAGAAATTAATTAATTCATGTATATAAGGTCAAATGATTTTTGACAAAGGTGCCAACAACATCCACTGGGGAAAAAACAGTTTCTTCAATAAATGGTGCTAAAAGAAATGGATATCCATATGCAGAAGAATGAAATTAGATCCTATCTTTCCCCCTATACAAAAATCAACTCAAAATGGATTAAAGGCCTAATTGTAAGACCTGAAGCTACAAAACAACTGGAAGAAAACATAGAGGAAATGCTTCAGGACATTGGTCTGAGAAAAGATTTTATGACTAAGAACTCAAAAACACAGGCAACTAATGCAAAAATAAGTAAATGGGATTACATAAAACTAAAATTCCTCTGCACAGCAAAGAAAAAAAACTGAGTGAACCAATAACCTGAAGAGTAGAATATTTGCAAACTATTCATCTAATAAGGGATTAATATCCAGAATATACAGAGAACTCAAACAACTCAATAGCAAAAAACCAAATAATCCAATTTAAAAATGAGCCAACAGGTATATGGAAAAATGTTCAGCGTCGCTAATAGAGAAATGCAAATAAAAACCACAATGAGATAACTCACCCCAGATAGGATGGCTACTATCAAAAAGACAATCTTATACACTGCTGGTGGGAATGTAAACTAGTACAGCCATTATTGAGAGCAGTATAGAGATTCCTCAAAAAACTAAAAACAGAACTACCATATGATCCAGCAATCCCACAACTGGGAATTTATCCAAAGGAAAGGAAGTTAATATACTGAGGAGATATCTGCAGCCCCATGTTTACTACAGCACTATTCACAATAGCCAAAATATGGAATCAACCTAAGTGTCCATCAATGGATGAATGGATTAAAAAATGTGGTATATATACACAATGGAATACTATCCAGCCATAAAAAAGAACGAAATTTTGTCATTTTACAGCAACATGAATGGAAATGGAGGACATTATGTTAAGTAAAATAAGCCAGGAACAGAAAGCTAAACACCATATGTTCTCACTCATAAGCAGAAGCTAAAAAAGTTGATCTCACAGAAGTAAAAAGCAGAACAGCAATTGCTAGAGGTTAGAAAGGGTAGGAGGAAGTTGGGGATAGGGAGAAATTGCTTAAAGGATATAAAATTCCAGCTATGTAGGAGGAACAAGTTCCAGTTTTATAGCACTGTAGTGTTTTATAGCACTGTAGAATGACTATAGTTAACAATGATATATTGTATACTTTCAGATAGCTAGAAAAGATATATTAAATGTTCCCAACACAAAGAAATGATAAATGTTTGAAATGATAGATATGACAATTACCCCGATCTGATAACTACACTGAAACATCACTACATACCCCATAAATATGTACAATTATATGTTAAAAATAAATAAATTTGAGAAATTACTTTCAAATACAAATGTATTTTACTCACCATAAAATTCAGATATGTTTTTGAAAATATGATATGGGAAGTTTAGCTCAGAAGTATATTTCATAGTAAGCTACTCTAACAAGTTTTTCTGTAGAGGGAACACCAGAGGACTAGAAAACAATGTCAAGTAGGTTTAGACTGACACCATGTGCAGAGACAACAGAGCTTTTGAGATCAGCTGGGGAAAGGTCGAGGGAAGATGAGCAGGGAGGAGGGGAAAGTGAAGTTCTTGTCAACATTAAATGATGATTTATTCAGTTGAATGCGAAAGTCACACTGCAAGCCCCAGAAAATAATGCCTCACAATGTAGTTGGCAAATGACACAACCCACAGAATGACAGGGAAAGAAAAAAACAAAAAAAGCACACACTTTAGTGGAGAAGGTCCTGAGCTGAAAGCCACAGAAAAGGACTTCGAAGGAAAGCACTCTGCTTCATTTCTGTCAACCCCTTCCAAACTAATATTTGAGGTAAAGCTATTTTCCAACTTGTACCTTCATGATTACCTAGAATCACTAAGAACATAGTTCTAAGAATAAATCATTCTAGTGGATACAGTAGCACTCCCCCCTTATCTGTGGGTTCACTTTCTGCAGTTACAGTTACCCTTGGTCAACCATGGCCCGAAAATATAAAATGGAAAATTCCAGAAACATAGAATTCATAAGTTTTAAACTGTGCAACATTCTGAGTAGCATGATGAAATCTCATGCTGCCCCACTCCATCCTGCTTGGACATGCATCCTCTGCTTGTCCAGCGTGTCTATGCTGTCTACACTCCCTGCCTGTCAGTCACTTAGTAGCCCTCTGCATTATCAGATCAACTGTTGGCAGATTCTAAGGAACCCTTACTTTACTTAATAATGGCCCTAAGAGTAGTGATGCTGGCATATTGCTATAATTGTTCTACTTTTATTATTAGTTACTGTTGTTAATCTCTACTGTGCCTAATTTATATATTAAACTTTATCATAGGCATATACGTGTAGGAAAAAAACATAGTACATGTAGGTTTTAGTACTAACCATAATTTCAGGTATCCACTGTGGGACTTAGAACACATTCCCTGCAGACAAGGGGAAACTACTGTTGTGAGTTCAAATGAAAAACTATGTGTATTGTACACAAAAAATTTTATTTTTTAAATGAATTTGTCACTGCACAATCTGCAGACTGGGAGAAAAGTTTTGCAATCTACCCATCTGACAAAGGGCTAATATCCAGAATCTACAAAGAACTTAAACAATTTTACAAGAAAAAGACAACCTCATCAAAAAGTGGGCAAAGGATATGAACAGACACTTCTCAAAAGAAGACATTTAAGTAGCCAACAGACACATGAAAAAATGCTCATCATCACTGGTCATCAGAGAAATGCAAATCAAAACCACAACAAGACACCATCTCATGCTAGTTAGAATGGCAATCATTAAAAAGCCAGGAAACAACAGATGCTGGGGAGGATGTGGAGAAACAGGAACGTTTTTACCCTGTTGGTGGGAGTGTAAATTAGTTCAACCACCGTGGAAGACATTGTGGTGATTTCTCAAGGATCTAGAACTAGAAATACCATTTGACCCAGTGATCCCATTATTGGGTATATACCCAAAAGATTATAAATCATGCTACTATAAAGACTACACGTACATGTATGTTTACTGCGGCACTATTCACAATAGCAAAGACTTGGAACCAACTCAAATATCCATCAATGATAGACTGGATTAAGAAAATGTGGCCCATATACACCGTGGAATACTATGCAGCCATAACAAAAGATGAGTTCATGTCCTTCGCAGGGACATGGATGAAGCTGGAAACCACCATTCTCACCAAACTATCACAAGGACAGAAAACCAAACACTGTACGTTCTCACTCTTAGTTGGGAATTGAACAGTGAGATCACTTGGACACAGGGAGGGGAACATCACACACCAGGGACTGTTGGGGGGTGGGGATCTAGGGGAGGGATAGCATTAGGAGAAATACCTAATGTAAATGACGAGTTGATGGGTGCAGCAAACCAACATGGCACATGTATACCTATGTAACAAACCTGCATGTTGTGCACATGTACCCTAGAACTTAAAGTATAATAATAACAGAAAAAATACCAAAATTAGCTGGGCATAAATTAAAATTATGAATTATCCCAGTCCGCAATTTAGTCTTGTAAGTACCTTCATTTTTAAAAGATATGTCAAATTAAAAATGGTGTCCTTAAAACTGCAATCAATTAAAAAAACTAAAGTTGAGTATTACTCAAATTTCCCTCTTATACAGATGCTTCTCAACTTACAAGGGGTTTATATATCTTTATGAACTGAACATAAGTTGAAAATATTGTATACCAAAATGCTTTAATACACCTAGAACATCATAGTTTAGCTTAGCCTATCTCAAACATGCTCAGAACACTTATATTAGCCTACCATGGGGCAAACTCATCTAATACAAAGCCTATTTATAATAAAGTGTTGAATATCTCATGTAACTTAGTGCATACTATGTTGAAAGTGAAAAACGGAATGGTTGTATGGGTACCATCACAAAGTTGAGAAAAGTCAAACCATCATTAAGTCGAGGACTATCTGCATTAAGCTCTCTTGAAACTTTACATAATACTCCTACATCAAAGAACTTTGATATCTGTATCTTTTTTCATCCTCAAACAAAATGAAGAATTTTTTTTAGTTTTTAAATTTTATAGGAAAAAAATCTGAGAGGGATATATTCAGCTCAAATGACAACTGGCATCCTACTTTATTCCTAGTGTAGAAGATAAATACTGGATTATTAGAGGCCAAAACTTATAAATATTCATTCCTTCATTAACTTATTAACTCGTCTGTTCGTTTGCTTTACAAAACAGCTAGGGTCTCTACCTTCATTGAGTTTATATTCTAGTAGAGGAGGCAGATAAAAACAAGTAGACAAATGAGTAAATTACATAAGATTGTGAAGCCAGGTGCGGCGGCTCATGCCTGCAATCCCAGCACTTTCGGAGGCCAAGGCGGGCAGATCATCTGAGGTCAGGAGTATAAGACCAGCCTACCCCATCTCTACTAAAAATACAAAAATTAGCTGGGTGTGGTGGTGGGCGCCTGTAATCCTGGCTGCTAGAGAGGCTGAGGCAGGAGAATCACTAGAACCCGGGAGGTGGAGGTTGCAGTGAGCCAAGATCATGACAGTGCACTCTAGCCTGGGTGACATAGCGAGACTTCATCTCAAAAATAAATAAATAAATACAAATAAAAAAACAAATAAAATAAAAATAAAAAAAGATTATGACAAGTACCATGAAGGAAACAAAAATGGGGCAGAAACAGAAAATTGGTGGTAGTGCAGGGGATCCTAACAGATGAGATGGGGTAGTCCTGGGAGGCACCTATGAAGAGGAGACATTCAAAGGCCTGAATGGAAAGGATGTCGACATACAAACTGAAGATGTACAAGCCAAGTGGAGGGAACAGCAAATGCAAAGGACCAGAGGTGGAAATGGGACTGGCTCATTAGACTAACAACATGGAAGCCAGTATGGTTGGAAAATTGAGTGAGGGCCAGAGGGTATGTAATGAGGTCACAAAGATAAGCAAGCCGATCACCCAACGCCCTGTAAGCCATGGTAGTCTTGGGATTGTCTTCCAAGCAAAGGGAAACCATGGAGAGCAAGCTGAACCTAAGTCCAATCCTAGCTTAGCCACTTTGTAGCTATGTGACCTAAGCAAATTACTAGCTCCTCTTGGATGCTAAAATCCTAATTTACAAAAGGGTACTCAATAAATAATGGCCATTTACATTCATCAGTAATTATCAGTATTGTTAATGCTATGAAATATAAAGTTAATAAAAAATTTTATATTTAAATAGCCTATACTGCAAAATAATATGAGAAACAGAATTATTGAGAAATAAGCAAATTATTTAAATCTTTTTCATTCAGTAAAGATCATTCACTTATTTAGTACAAATAGATATAAATTAGTACATTCAAGTTCATTAGGGTTTATTGTGGTCCTAATCAGAATAATTATTGATTTTGGCACATTTCTCTGTCCTTAATTAGTCCACATTGTGCCTTTTCTCTTGCCTAGGCCTTGCCATTTTGTATCCAGATAGTCATGAAGGGAATTTCATAGTTATTTTCCAAGTCAGGACAAGTAGTAGACACACTGCCTGCCAACATCTACCACCCTACCCCATCCCCCACATACCTATACATACTTCTTTCTTGCTAACAGAATCCTAATTTTGTTCAAGTTCACTCCCTCCCTCCCTCAGGCAATGATGGCAGTCCTTTGCTAGTGACACTGACAGATGGACATGCAAAGCAGTTCTGATCAGAGAGCTGAGAAATCCTCTGGGATTCTTCTTAGCAATAATTTCATATGCTTCAAAAGGAGACCTTGGAACGGGGGCAGCAGACCCATTTTATGTGCTGTAGATATTGTCTTGTCTGCAAGTAACATCTAAACTGCTGAAGCCATTTTGCAAATAAGAAAAGAACCACTTAGACTGGAATGGTCCCTGAGAACAAGAGAGGCAGAGAGATGAAAGGACCCTGTTTCCTTGATGATGTTATTGTGCCACTGAATCAACCAATCCTGCCACCTGCCTTACTTCTCACATGAGATAATACACTTCCTTACTGTTTATGTCAATTTGAGTTGGAGTCTTTTGTTTTGTATGCAGGAGATATACTACCAAGTGTATCACATTACTTCCATGTGGACATTTCCATTTGGAAACATCACAATTTCTTTGTTTCTTAGCAGGTCTAGGACAGGAACTAGGACTCTGATTCTAGCCCAGTGATCTCAAGAATCCTGGGATAGGAGACGAGACAGCTTTTTAATTTACAACACTGGCATAGTCACCCAGAAAAGCCCAAAGGGAAATGCCCTAGAAATCACGACAGAAAGATGGTACTTTAGCATGAGTAGCCAGTACCAAATAATCTCTCTGTGGCTTTCCCTACCTGTTTAATAACTTTGACTTTTACCTCCTACCTGTCTGAGACATGACAGGTAGGAGGTAAAAGTCATGACCTAAACAAAGCACAATTTTCATTGGTCTTCTGTTGCTATAAAGCAGCCAACTCAGCTCTTATCCAATTACAAGAGTTTCAACAGAGATCACATAGAGCTATCATAGATCCCAGGCACAGGCCAGATGTTAAGGAAGCAAAAGTAGCTTCACACTGTATAGGTACAAGAGGTTAAAGTGGAGGGGCACTCCAGAGAAGGGGTGCAATATTTTAAGGAGGTAGACTTACCTGAACAGAAAAGAGGAAAAAATCTTGACCATCTGTTATGGTCTAAATATTTATATCTCCCCAAAAAGACATTGAATCCGAATCCCCAGTGTGATAGTATTAGTACGTGGGGCCTTTGAAAATTGATTATGAGCCCTCCTGAATGGTATTAGTGCCCTTATAAAAAGAGACCCTAAGCCGGGTGTGGTGGCTCACGCCTGTAATCCCAGCACTTTGGGAGGCCAAGTTGGGCAGATCGCTTGAGCTCAGGAGTTCATGATCAGACTGAGCAATATGGTGAAACCACGTCTCTACAAAAAATGCAGAAATTAGCTGGGCATGGTGGCATGCATCTGTGATTGCAGCTACTCGGGAAGCTGTGGCAGGAGAACTGCTTGAGCTCAGGAGGTTAAGGCTGCAGTGAGCTGAGATTGCCACTCCACTCCAGCCTGGGTAACACAGCAAGACCTTGTCTCAAAAAAACAAACAAACAAACAAACAAAAAAACCCCCAAAAAACCAAAACCAAACAAACAAACAAACAAATAAATAATAATAAAATAAAAATAAAAAGAGACCCTAGAGAGCTAGCTAGCCCTTTCTGCCATGTGAAGTTACAGTAAAAAGGCACCATCTGTGGAGAAGAAGGCCCTTCCCAGACATCAAATCTGCTGGCACCTCGATCTTGAACTTCCCAGCATCCAAAACTGTAAGTAATAAATTTCTATTGTTTATAAGTTACTCAGTCTATTTGTTACAGCAACCCAAACAGACTAAGATATCATCAAACGACATTGGCTATTTTTTTCAGCCATGTAGAGTTTTAAAAAGCGAAAATATTAGGGACCAGAAAAAATATCCATTTACTACCCCTCCGAGTCCCCCACCTCGCCCCCTACACACACAAAGCATAGATGATAACTGACTATGGAGGGAAAGGATGGAGTAGGATTATTGCTTGGGGAACTGATGGTGGGGGTCAGAAATAAAAGATTACATAAATGTCTAGTGGTTCACAACAAGCAAAAAGCAGGATGGCATGAAAGCAAATTAACCATTCCAGTCTAATAAGCAGTTTTCCTACAAGAAAATCATAGAATTATAAATTTTGCATGTAATAGAAAGCAGAAATTATAATACACACAGATTTCATAATTTCATATAGTATTTGAGAAACATTACTTGGAAAATGGGGTGAACATTATAACTGGTGGAAATTTGCTAAGAGACCATAATTAAAACGGAATAGTAAATGGTGCCTTAGCTCTTGAAAGGGTCACTATCGAGATTCCATTTAATGTCTTCATTGCTAATTTGCAGTGAAAGTGGAAATTCATTCAATGTAAGGAGAGTATCTAACTGTGAGATGTTGCCAGGGGCAGGAAAGTGTAGAAAAATAAATGAAGAGGTTAGAAACAATACAACTTAATTAGGTAGATCACCCAAAACACAAAAAATAGAGTAAAATAAATGAAGAAAAACCTGAAATTCACTGGCAATAATTCTGAAGGGAAATGAAAAAAGTGACAACTGTTGATATTAGCTATAAAAGTAATAACTTAGCCTCAAAAGAGAAACAGACCACAGCTAGTGAAAACAACAAATTAAGAATCTATCACCAAAAGATACATCAGTCCACATGTCCTGTTTTTAAAGAAAGCAGGGTAGGCCTGTCCTTCTTCTCCATATTCTGTGTATACTTGTTTTGGTTTTATAGAAAACCTCATCTTCTTGGTTGTAATGAATATGTGTGTTGCTATTTGAGTCATATGATCTTGTTTCTCAATGATAGATAAGTGAGTGGGAAGTGGTAAGAGTAATTAGACAAATAAGGGGGAGGTATCACTGGCAAGGATGGGTAAGGTTGGTGAGAACTAAGGTTTTGTGAGGTTAATCACTTTTTTGCTGTGTAGGCTGTCAGAGCATGTAATATCCCATCAGAAAATCACACTGGAATGCTTTAAGCAAGTCCTTTGAGAATGGGCAAAAATGCATTACTCTCAAAGGGAAAAGATTAATGGTGACACTGATGGTAACAGAGCTTTTAGAAAGTGGAGCTCTTACCTGAAAAGATGGGGAAAGAGAATATCACAGAAAGGAAAACATTAATGGAAGGTGGAGGCTGAATTAAGGAGTAAGTTGAAATTAGGGAAACAAAAGGTAAGAACTTTCTGGCTGAGAACCTCAGTATGTGCAAAGTGTAAGAGGAATAAGATTTAATAGTTAGGATACTGAAAAGCAGATATGGGAAAATGCAAATTTCCACAGGGAGAACATCTACTAGTTGCCAGAAAGGGTCTGCACATAATTGGTTCTACAATATCCCTTGAGTCCTCCCAACCCCCGGATCCAAAGGCAAAAGCACAAGCCCTAGGATACGCAGAAACAGGTGCTCCTGATTTCCAAGACCCAAGAGAAACCAGCATTTGAGTTCATGACCTAATCTGGGATTGCTCATCTTTTCTGTGGCCTCAAACATATAAGTACCTTCTAGGCTTAACCATTCAATTCTCTATTTTCTTCTTGGCAGGCAGGTATGAGAAGAAAGCACCTACATTAAGTGAGGCTCAATCTCCCAGATGAGACAGAAAACAGGGGACCTTGATCTCTTGCAATCATTTAAAGTCCCATAAGATCCAATACAAAAAGGCTATCCTAATGTCCCCTTCAGGTAGTTGGCTTAATTCAACTGATCCTTGGTCTGTACACACGGACACATGGTCCGTACACGACCTCAGCAACCCACTGCCCAGGACTAGTGTTTACCTAAGCCATCAGACCATGTGTTAAACATGACTATGTAGAGGGTGCTTTGTAAAGAAAAGGAGATTTATAAATGAAAACGACAGTCTTCCCTCAGTATACAAGAGGGACTGGTTCCAGGACATCCACATATACTGAAATCCACCAATATAAGTCCCCCATTTGGTCCTGAGGAATCCATGTACATACAAAAACTCTGTCCTCCCTATATGTGGCTTTCAAATCCTGCCAATACTGTATTTTTGATCTGCTTATATAAGTGGACCTGTACAGTTCAAACCTGTGTTGTTCAAGCGTCAACTGTATTATAAAAATTAGTTTATAAAATAAAAATTTGCTGGAATTGTCTTTTTTTAAAAAAAGTTTCCCTCAGGGTGGGCATGGTGGCTCACACCTGTAAGCCCAGCACTTTGGTAGGCTGAGGTGGGCAGATCACTTGAGGTCAGGAGTTCAAGACTAGCCTGGCCAACATGGCGAAACCCCATTTCTACTAAAAAATACAAAAATTAGCCAGGTGTGGTGGTGCATGCCTGTAATCCCAGCTACTTGGAAGGCCAAGGCAGGAGAATCACTTGAACTAGGAGGTGGAGGTTGCAGTGAGCCGAGATCGTGCTGTTGCACTCTAGCCTGGGCGACATAGCGAAAATCCATCTCAAAAATAAATAAATACATAAAAATAAAAAATAAAAAAAGGTGACCTCAACAAATGTCAAACTTCCCCTTCGTGCTGAACTTCAGACATTAGCAACCTCTAGGCCAAGCACCATTTTGCTCTTCAAAGACCCCTAAACCTCCCACGGCCAAAGCTTAGTCACCTGCATTGGATGACAAAAGGAACCAAGTCATCTTCAACTTCAAATGACATTAGAGTGAAGCTGTCCCAAGTTTCAAAGTAGGACTCATGCGTCAGCTGCCTTTTCAAGATATGACAAGGGGTATGGGAACAAAAGAGAAATCAGGGGAGATGACCTAGCCTAGGGTGGGAGTTGGAGACATCCTTGAAGAAGACACACAGGAAGGTAGTGAGAGGAGGAGGCAAGGTAGAAATGAAATGGAGGGACTTTGGAGATGGATGGAGTAGGAATGGATGATATAATAGTTCTATGAAGTGTTGAGATCACTGCTAAAGTTGACCGTTGAACACCAGGATTCAGCTATTGCTACCATTCAAACTTTTGGTGAACTATCTTTATGCATATCTTTTAAGGCCTTGTAAATGTTCACTTGTAATTTGCGGTAGCCTCTAGTGCACCCAGCAACCGTTTCTTGAGTAACCTTGCTTGAGAAGCTACAAGATGAAAAGTGTGGTCCCTCCCCTCAAGGGTCTCCAAGAGGGAGAATACAGGAGATAAGGTTCTGTCTGAAGAAGACATCAGGTCAAACAGGGACAGAGAAAAGCTTCCCAAAGGCACTAATATTTGAACTGAATCCTGAATTGGCTAAGTAGAGAAGTACTACCCATGATAGGTACTCAGTTAGTATTTGTTAATTAATTTTAGCTTACTTTCATTTGTAATGATTACCTGAAATATCGTTTAAGGACTGGGAGCTAGTTCTTATCACCACTTTTTCATTATTGTCAATTAAAAAGATAAGTCTATCTATTTTAGTGTTCAAGGGTATAATCTGAAAAAGTATTATATCTTACCTTTGGCAGGGGTGGGGGAGTGTACTCATAATTTTCCCAATTATGAGGTCTCTTCTTGTTCTATTATTTCATAGCAAAAAGTTTTAAAAGCCTTAAAAAACAGCACATTTTGCTCACTTGAAAGATGTTTATATTTTAGCATAAAATACACTCAGCAGCTCCTAACATAATTGGATGGCTACACATTGCAAAAACTTGATTTCTTTTTAATCAAATTTTTAGAACCATACTGGGTTTCTTGCCAGTACTGCAATAGTGAGCAATAAATACATCATTAGATCAATGGTGGTCCAATGATGGATTACTCAAAAGATAGTTCCAGCCAAAAGGAATAAACCCAGAAGTAACACTGTGCAGAGATTAATAAAATATTGTTTAAAACACAGATACTAAGTTAATACAACAGGGAAGAAAACACTGCAAAATAGAACAGAACAGCCATAGGTTTATTATATAGTGATATTGATCACAGATTTTCCTAAGTACTCCAGAGCAGCCACACTATTATATATGCCTCTGATTAGACCCAGAGATGAGAAGGAAAAAGTTATATATATATATATAAAGAAACTAACCAGGGGAAGGCCTGCTGCTATAATAAATTATTTAAAGCAAGCAGGGTGAGCAGGTTGTGAAGACAATATAAAACAGAATCAATGCCTCCAAGAAACTCTAAACCGTCTGCACCTCTATAAATTTCTTACCACCCTGTCTGGCATTTTACTGGAGGTATTTCTTTTCCATCATGCTACCCATCCCACCCCTGACCCTTCACTTTTTGCCCAGTTTTTTTCTCAGAGCTTAACATTTGTTTTCCTTCTGTAACCCAGGATGCTGTCTTCAGTTATATTTTTCAGCTTGTATCAGGAGAGTGTCTGTGAGGCCACAGATGAGTGCATCTGTCACTTCATTCATCTGGATCTTGAATTTCCCACTGACACTGTAAGCTGGGAATATCTAATATGATACACATATCAACATGACTTCAGTATTATCCTTCATCTTTTTCTTTTTTCTTACTACCGTTATCATTAAATCCACAAGCTTAAGCTGTTGTGAAACTTTTGTAGCTCAACGACTGTCCTATATTAGAGGATATTACTAGAACCAAAAAGTTAAAGTGAAGGTTGGGAACTTAAGGTGGCATTTTGGAGGACAAATGGTAAAATGGCTAAAATGGAAGAACTAGGAGATGTTAAGAGGGCAGATTGACTTAAAAAGTGAATTTTTTACAAGTAGATTTTGCTATGGGGATAAGGGTAAGAAAAGAAGCATAAGAACTTGAAAAGAATTTGTCAAAGGAAAGTTAGATGCCAGAAGAATGCCATAGCTTAAAAAAAAAAAGTTATAATAGAATTGTTGCTTAGAAGCTTGCAATGACCTACGGCCCAGTTTCAAGAAAAGCAGCATTCTACTATAGTTTTTTTAACTGGGCAGAAATCAGTCCCATTGTATGAGCAGGGGCTGTGGATAGTGTATTTTAGGCTTTTCCATTTTTCTAAGTCTGTCCAATCACACAGTAGCTAGGCAAATAAAACAAAAGCAACCCTATTTTGCCAGAGTAAAAACATTAGCAGCTTAACATGACAATAGACAAAACAGCACAGGGCTAAAACACTGGTCTAAAGGATTCTACACGTAGGCTTTGCTGCTTTTGTAATCTGGGACTTTTAGCAAATTATTTTCCTCTCTGGGTCAAGTCTGCCTGGTTAAGGTCAGGGTCATTGAACTAATTATTACATACGGTAGTTAACTTTATAAAGAAAACTATTACAAGGTCACATTCAATATAAGAAACAATTTGAAGAAAAAGGTTAAAAAAATTGTAGATAATATGAATTACTAAGCATAACCCTATCATATCACCAAAATGCTAAATCAAAACAATTTAAGTTGCAAGGCCAGCTTCTCAGTTATTGGTGTCAACTTTGAATATGAAAGACAAGATCTAAATATTATCCTTTTGTAGCTGCTGTTTGCTCATCTGTAAGAAAGTGGGAAAAAAATCATTGTCCTCAAAGGATTGTTAAGATAAGTGACCTATCAACATGCCTGCCAAGTGCTTCTTTAAACAGAAATTACTCTGTAAACGTCCCAGTGACGATCCAGTGTTCTGGAACAATCCAAGTTCAATACCCTGGCCTATCCACATCCTTTTGTTATGAGGCTACTTCTCACCTCTGAAAGAAGTCATTTGTTTTTTTAGCTACTTGGATGGTAGAAAGAGGGAAGGGTAACTTCTGATAGATCCTTTCTCTTTCAAACCTTATTTAGTAGTCTTAAATGGAGAATTATGCCAGTCTGAAATGGGAGAACCGAATCCAAATGTCAGTATCAAATGATAAATAAAAAACTAATTGACAATAATAAAAATTCACAGTGTTCTCAGTGAAAGGAGAGGTAGCAAACAATTCTCAACCCACATCTCTGTGACAATGAGAAAATCTATTTACTCAATTAATTGGGCAGCTCAAAATATTCCTAAGGTGACTTTCAGAAAGTAAGAATCTCTGGGCCTCTGGGTGGGTGGCCTGGGACACTCTTCCTGGCCACAAGCAAAATAGCCACAGCTTCCCAAGGAGATTATTGACCTCATATAGTCTGTAGTAGCCCAGCTGTGGTGCTGGGCTTTGTTCTAGAACAGCTTTTATAGAGAAAAAGGGTGCCTCATGAAGATAAGGATTCTACCTTGCAGGAGGAAATGCTCAACCATGTGAATTAGGACTAGCAGTCACCCCAGAGCATCCCAGGACTCCACCGAACTCAGAGTGGGGGGTGAAGGAACTAAGACTGGGGTTTGGGGTTGGGTCTTAAATTCATCAGGTCTTGTTTAATCAGGCAGACTTCCTTAGAATCAGGGCCAACCTGGAATAGGGATAGTTGAGGATTCCAAAACACTTTCAGACATAAGACAAAAGGGGTCCATTGTTGAAGACAGAGAGTTAATGCATTACCTATAAATTTCACATGGCCAGTAAATGCCACCTGGACATTTCTGAACAATTATTTGTTAAATCAACTCACAGACTATAATTTTTCTTTTATGTCATTAACACCATTCCAGTGTTTCTCAAAGTACAGTGAAGGGATCCCTGGCATTAACATCACTTGGCGGTGCCTGTGAAAATGCAGATTCCTAAGTTTCACCGCAGACTCCTAAATTGAAACCCCGGGACTGAGGTCCAGTCCAAGAACTGAATTTCTAAGAAACAGCCTAGTTAATTTGGATGATTCATATCAAGGCGGGAAAATTATTATGTCTATATAGTCCATTAGAAATTTAAAGACATTCACAGATTAGTGTTTTGTATGTTTTCCCCAAAATGCTTATATACCATAAAATTGAAAACAATACTTCTTGTGATGAGTTCTTAAAAACCATTCCAGCTTATTCTGCCCATATTTAATGAACACCATTATTAAAATGTAATTATGAGCATAAGATTATTGGGAAAAATATGAACTATGCTTCTCAAGAATACTGCCTTTATTTTGCCACCAAAGTAATTATGCTATTAAAGGAATTTATTGTTTTTTAAAGTATCAGTCACTTGGCTGCAAGAATTTATTAAGCTATTATACTCCTCCCATACCCTTTTAGTCATCAGAATTTTTGTGATAAAGCCTTTTTATTATTTTAAAACTATAAATTGTGAACCATTGCAACTAGTGATTAGACTGACTGTGAATATATGTCCAGGTTATAAATTCCTAAAAGCATGTTTCATTAGAATTACCAAGGCAGTCTTAACTATAGCTTCTGTGATAAAGCTCTGTTTACTTCTATTAAGGTGGTTTTTTTTGTTTTTTTGGGTTTTTTTTAGTGCAAAATGATTCAGTTTTAATGCATTCTTTTAACAAGCAAAAGCAAACGGTTTCTGATATACATGCCATACTGCGAGGCTGTAAACCAGTGTTGCATGGTGATGTGACAAGCACCACATTTCTAGAGGGATTTTTTTTTTCTCCAAGCTCCCCCTCCCCAAGCCGTGGCTATAATTATTTCACAAAATGCAGTTTGCCATTTCTAGAGACAAACATTTCCTTCTCCCTCACCTAACTGCAAGTTCAGGCCAAATATTGAATGAAAATGAACTTGAGAGGCAGCCTTTGTTTGTAGCATGTTGTTTCTGCTAAGAGTTGCCCCCTACCCGGGCTCCACCCCAGTGGTCAGACTGAAGTGTACATGTTATGTTTTAACAGATGGGCCGGCTGGCGGCTGCTGGGCTGTAAAACAGGAACGCGTAATCTGCACCGAGTGGTATTGAACTGAACGCTCGTAAAGTTCATGGACATACTCTGACCCAGACAGACCAGGCAGATGCAGACATGCTTACGCATACACACTTACTAACACCCCACAGCTCAGAGGATCCATCTCTGTGACCCAAGGGAAGTTCAAGGCTGAATTACCCCTTCATATATTTACCTCATTCACCTTTTAATTTTATATATACACACACTCACACATGTACACGTATATACGTGTGTATATGCGCATCTACATCTACATATACACATACAGAACTCTATATATCAACATTTTCATGTATTTTCAAAGGTCTAAATATCCCCAAATTCTGGACCTGTTTCTGTCTAGTATTTTCAAAAGCTCTCATTCATGTCAAATATGAATTATAAGAAAACATCGTAGTGAATTCTATTTAGTCCACACATAATATAAAGTACATGCATGTAGTTGGCCTCAGAAAAACAAGCTGCTTTTACCCCCTTACCATTAAGGCGGAAAAAACAATCTAACCCAGACCGAGTCACAAACGGAGTGTCAGGTTTAACCTTGAGTTCTCTGCTGTCAATTCCTGACTCAACTTCATTACCTAAACACGCAGGTGCTCAAACACCAACCGACCAGGCTGGCGATCCCTTTCGCAGCCTCTAGGATTCTCCAGGGCTCCGGGCACCAGAACCGACAACAGCTCCCGCCTGGTCCTAACGAAGTCCTTCGGACACCCCTTGCGGGTGGATGTGGAGGTCCGAGCACCTCAGGAGGGGCATGGATTCAAGTGCTAATAGAAAGCAATTACTTTAGAAAGTTCAAAGCCCAGCAGTGCACCCAATTCCTCTCAGTAGCTGCAGAGCACTGAAGCACCCGCTACAGAACCCGGCTGGTACTCCAGTTCTCTGGCGCTGAGACCCCAACTTGAGCCCGATGAGCGCTCGCTCAGCCTGGGGATCCAGACGCCGACGCTGGGTCTTATCGTGCGGCACAGCGCGGGTAATTTCTCAGGAACCGCGGTCCACCCGCCGCGGGCGCGGAGGCCGCCCCAGCGCTCCGTGTAGTCGCCGTAGAGGGGCAGGGGACGCATCCCGGCCCCACCTACCCATGTCAATTATGCCAAGTTGGTGCGGACGGGAGCCCGGTCCCGGGCGGAGTTGGGATGCTTTTGACAACAAGAAGTTCGGGAGTGGGGATATTGGCACGGAGTAAATCCCGCCCAGCCCTGACCTCCCCACAGCGGTCACGCTCGGACGAACGGACCGCCGAGCGCCAGGACGCGTCCTGTCCTCTCTCGCCGGCGCCGAACCGTGCCGAGAGGAGCCGCTAGCCCGGCGCGCGGCCACTCACCCTCCTCGCCGAGTCCCGATCGCAAACCGACGTCCCTGCTGCGGGTTCTAAGTGCCAAGTTGCCCCCACTCGGTGGCTGCTCACGGCCCAGTGGACCAGGCACATTGGCTCTGGCGGGCACCTCAGCGGGAGTACGGCAAGCCTGGCGGCCGCCGCGGCTACACAGTCGCCCGGAGCGCGCTGACAATTCACGGACCTGCTCAACGAATGAGGCGGAACGCCGGGCTGAGCGGACCAGGCTCTGGAGGGGAGGCGGGGCCGCGCGGCGGGAGGGGCGGAGCCAGCCCCGGGGCGTCATCAGCCCATGACTGGCGGAGCCGGCAGCCAATCGTGGTGGCGTTGGGGCCTCCCCGTAGCCGCCGTCCAGTCGCCTGCGGCCGAGGGCCGGCTAGGGAGACGCGCCGGTGGCTGGGAAGTTGGTTATTGCGAAGGGCCGTGGCTGCCGGCGGGCGCTGGGGGGCTCTCTGTATCGGGACCCGAACGGCTCTGGAGGGAGGCAGCGGCCCCAGAAGGCAGTTGGCTGAGAGAGACCAGGAGCTTTCGGAGCTGCCGCGCGCATAGCGCTGTGGAGCAAGAAGCCAACCTCAGCGCGGGTCGACACGCCAGTACCTAGCGCCCGCAGCAGGCGCGGAACTTAGCTGTCCCATAGGAGCCCCGCCCGGAGGAAGCTGAGGGCCCAGAAAGGATGAGTTCCGGACCGGGTCACCCAGTCGCAGGTGGAAACCTGGGCTCCTCTGGAAAAGGTTCTGATCTCGATCTGGCTATCTCTGAAACAAAACTCCAGCCCCGCAAACCCCCCAAAGTTCAGTACACGTCCCCGTCCTCACCCCTGCCCTCCGGGCCACCGGCAGCGGGGGACTTGCCGGCGCCTCGGGTCTCCTTCTCCAGACCCAGGGCATCGCGGGCACAGCTGGCGGCCAACAGAAGTCTTGGGCGCTCGACGGCGCCGGAAGCTGTGAGACCCTCCCTCTGGACGGACTGCCTTGCGGGGTGGCATCCTCTGCGGTGACTTCTGCTGCTGTTTTTGGGGTCCGCCAGGATTCCAAAATGCAGGGCGGGTGGCTGGAATTATCCATCTTCGTGGACAGGAAGCCCCAGAACGAACCACATCTGTCCCACTCTGCTTCCGCCCTCCTTCCCCGTCGCGAGCTCCTGGCTGGGATGGAGACATCGGGCGAGCTCGGAGATCCCGACCTCTCAGGGGTCACTCGCAGCCGAACAGCCTGGAATATGGCCTTGTGGGCCCTTCCAGCCCAACCCCCTAGGACCCCGCTGCTAATCTTGTCAACCAGTTTCTGAGCCCCTACCCTGGCTGCAGCACGCGCTTGCACAGGCGCGCTGAGCTACTAACATAGAATCAAAAGCAGGGGGTTGGGTGTTCTTGCTTTCCCGCTGAAGCCTAGAATGTAAGCAAGCCCTAGATCGTCAGCTCTGGGTGGGTAGGGGCCTCTCCCTGTCTAGAACTGCACTTGCCATGGGTAGGCACCTAACCCTTATTAGTAAAGGGTCAAATAACCTGCTGCCCGGATACTGACCTTCACCACTTACCTCTTGCTTCCAGCCCAAGCGCACTTCAGACCATTGCCTCATTCAGGTCCCAGGAGTCCTAAGGGTTTTAGTCTCTCAGTATGGGCAACTATTCACATGTAAGGGTGCTGCAGGTGTTATTTCAATGCCATCTGGCCTCTATAAGGTCTTGCATCATAGCTGACCTCTCATGAGAAGGTTCTGATGAGGTCACCAGGGAGAAGGAATGTAAAGGGCTGGTGGCTGAAAAGGAGTGAAATGGCCCCTCTTAGGTGAGCTCTGGCTTGGTTTGAGTTTCAACTCTGTCTCCTCAGCTCCATTTCTCAATGGGAAAAGGTTCATAGGAAGGTTGTCAGAAAGGCAGGAGACTAGGCCATGGACAGCCCTTTGCAGACCCTGAAAAATTGCTCAGTAATGCAAAAATTGTCCATATTTAAGTTATTTCTTTTCTATCTCGTGAACCAAAGGACTGCTACAGGCAAGGAAGACCATCTGACTCAGTTCCAGGGGTTCCTTAGCATGCTGCTGATTGGCCTACGAGAATGGCCTTTGCCCATAAAGTATTAGATGTAGACCACATGAATGGAATATTCACCAGGTTTCTGCCCAGGTCTGGATTGGGTAGGGACATGGCTGGAGGTGCCACACAGGAGAGCTAGAGAGAAGACTTGACTCCCAACCTGATTCTAGCAGAACTCCACTTTGATGTGTTTTTAAAATTGTGCTCTTCTGTTTGCTTTCACGGAGGCTGCCATGAAACATCATCTTTGACTAGAATTACCAGGAAATGCTCATGGAAGAAATATACTTCCTTGGATTTTTTTTCCTACCACACTTCAGGATATAACTAGAGAAAACGTTTGCCAACAGTGCTTATCATATTAGTACCCTCTGAAGCTTTTCATAGATGCTGATTACTATTTTTAAAATCATTTTGGGAATAGGAGCCAAACACTAGGTCGTGACTGTAAATTACTTTAGTATTTACATTACATGATGAAAAATGGAAATAAAGGAAATTTCCTGGCATGAAACAAGTTAGAATTAAGCAGGTGACTTTCATGTCCCGATTTCCAAAGTTTTCTGTTTGTTTCAGACAGATAAGATCATCCATGGGTTCCTGGACAAGTAACAGGTCTCATTTTCCCTTGTAGAACAGAAGACATTGAAAAGACAGCATATTCAGACTATATTCGTGTTTCCATACCATCTTTTGTTGTAATTGATTTTCAACAAGAGTCCCTAACAATCTCTTGAGTTTGGGCCATCCCCATATTCTACAAGGGAAAATGAGATCTGTTACTACTCCAGTAACCCATCCTCACACTATCTGTATGGAACAGAGAACCATGAAAATCTGGATGCAGAAGTCACTTGTTTAGTTCCAATCTATTTTGCGAAAGGAAATTTCTTTTACTCAAAGAGATGAAGAAATTTACGGAATGGCTTTGGAATGAGAAGATTCAGGTGGGATCAAGCAAGGCTTGTTCTTTAGTGGATGGTAAGATTGTTTTCAGGCACTGTCACTCCTTTCTGACACTAAGACAGTATTTTGGAATCTCCTAAATTTCAATAGGATGTGATTGGGAGTCATGGGTTCTAATCTTAACAGCTGCTGGGGTGGGTGCTCCTTGCAGTCACTCATCCTTTGTTATACTCTTGCTTCTTTGACCATAAAACAGTAGTGGTAGAATTGGCCCACTATGTGTAGCTGCGTAAAGGGGACATCATGACAGTGGTTATGAAGCACTGCAAATGCGTTGCATTTATAGTAGTACTGACTGCTAAAAAGGAGATGAAAATGATGTTGAGATGGGAAAATAGTGTGGTATGAACAATTACTATTTATATGTGCAATTTACATTTTTCTATTTACATGTGCAATTTCCTCCTTCCTTCCCTTCCCTTTCCTCCCTTCCTCTCTCCCCCTCCCTCCCTCTCTTTCTCTTTCTCTCTCTCCTGCTCTCCCTCTCTTTCTCTCTTTCCCTCTTTCTTTCTCAGACGCACACTCTGTCACCCAGGCTGGAGTGCAGTGGTGTAATCTTGGCTCACTTGCAACCTCCACCTCCCTAGTTCAAGTGATTCCCTTGCCTCAGCCATCCGAGTACCTGGGATTACAGGCGTGGGCCACCACACCTGACTCATTTTTGTATTTATAGTAGAGACGGGGTTTTGCTATGTTGGTCAAGCTGGTTTCCAACTCCTGGCCTCAAGTGATCTGCCCACCGCAACCTCCTAAAGTGCTGGAATTATAGGCGTGAGCCATCACGCCCAGCCCATTTATTTTAATCTCATTAGATATTGTCCTTTCAGTATGTAAGTGGAAATGAGAGGAAACCATCTTTATTCTTTAAGGAGGAATACAGCTTCTAAAAGTTTTGGTTACCTAAAGTTTTTGAAGGTGTAATAGGGAATGAGTTACCAAAACAGGAAGAGTTGTAGAAGCAGACCTAGAGTTGGGGAAAATTTTACTTACATGGATAGTATTTTTTTCCTCTCCCTGGCTCCTGCCACCTCTCTCAACACATACTTACTGAGAAAGTTGTTCACAATTTAAAGAGGTTGAGCCAAAGATCTTAGCAAAGAAATGCAGTCAGAGCTGCAGATTTTTTTTTTTTTTTTTTTTTTTTTTTTGAGACAGAGTCTCGCTCCATCACTCAGGCTGGAGTGCAGTGGTGCGATCTCAGCTCACTGCAACCTCTGCCTCCCGAGTTCAAGCGATTCTCCTGTCTCAGCCTCCTGAGTAGCTGGGACTACAGGCATGTGCTGCCACACCCAGCTAATTTTTGTATTTTCAGTAGGGCCAGGGTTTCGCCGTGTTGGCCAGGCTGGTCTTGAGCTCCTGACCTCAAGTGATCCACCTGCCTTGGCCTCCCAAAATGCTGGGATTACAGGTATGAGCCACTGTGCCTGGCCCAGAAGCTGCAGATTCTAATATTAGCTTTGCAATGCATTTATTCTGAGACCTTGGGCATGTCATCAACCTTCCATATCTTAGTTTCCTATCTGGGAAGCTGCAGTGGTACTTATGACCAATTTTGCAGAGATGACAGCAATAACTAATGATAGGCACTTAGATTTTAGACTTAATGGGAGTTAGCTCCCTTGACACAGCAGTATGGGAACAATAACCGGCCAGCCAATGAGTGAAAAAGCTGGATTATCCCTTAGAAATGAATTGTATCATTACTGATTATGAATACCCCAAATTATGACAGATTCACATGTAAGGATGCCAGGGAAAAGTAGCCGTGAGCTATATTATACAAAATTGTTTATTACCCAAGAGAATCTAGGTGCTAATACGGATGGTACTACATCTGTGAAATTCTGAAACCCATGAAGGATTTGAAATATAAAGCCAAATAAAACATAATACAGAGGGAAATGATTTTGATTATGTAACATTTATATATAGCATTTCATTTTACATTTTCAAATTGCTTTTCAGTCATTGGTTTATTCTTCACAGCACACCTGGGGAGTACATCTGTGCATTTATCCTCTGTTCACAGCTGAGGCAACTGTGACTGAAACAGGCAAAGTGGTTTGTCCAAGAGCAAAGCCATGGGCAGGGTGAGAAATTGTTCATTCATTCAATCATGCATCTATTCTTGGCAAGGCACCAAAGTCTGTGTGGTGATGGTGCACGGAGATAGATATTGTCTATGTGGCCTCTACCTTGCAAGAGCCTGCAGTATGCTGAGACAATAAGTGGTTCATGAATTATGCCTCCCAGAGTGCTCAGACAGCAAGGACCAGGGTTCAGAGAAGAGGGTGAGAGTTCCCTAGGATTCCTGGAGAGAGTTGGATTCAGGGACCGTGAGGGATGGGTAGAATTTTGGAAAATGGAATTGTGGCTAGTGGGAATGACAGACGTGAAAGTGGGCAAATTTAAGATGTTTTGGAGAGTATCTGACTACAGCAGGGCCATCGTGGGGAAAGGGCAGGAGAGTGGAAAGGCGCGGGTTTCCCAAGATCCTGAATGCCCAGCCCAAATACATGGATGAATCCATGAATCCACGGATTTCAGCCTAATGGGCAATGGGGGTTGGACTTATCTCTGACTTCTCGTATTCACTCATTATTATAACATGTGCTGTACCTAGTGCTAATACATGCTTAGTCTACAGGTATTTTTCCACACATCAGCTTTTCTAACCTTCGCGTCACTCTGAGATACATATTATTCCTCCTTTAATGGATTAAAAAATTGATGCACTTAGAGGTTGAGACTTCCCTACGATCATGTAGCTAATAACTGACATATTTAAGATTTGAAAGTAGGATCCCTGACTTCTACATGGAGACAAATGGAAAGAACAAGTGTAGATTCTGGAGAGTGTATTTAGGATGCCCATCTAATAACATGTCCCTCACCTTAGTTCAGTGTTGTTCCAGAAAAAATAAGTACATAGGAGTGAAATTTTTTTTTTCTTTTGAGACAGGGTCTCACTCTGTTGCCCAGGTTGGAGTGCAGTGGCATGATCTTGGCTCACTGGTTCAAGATTCTTCTGCCTCAGCCGCCCAAACAGCTGGGATGACAGGCACATGCCACCACACCTAACTTTTGTATTTTTATTTTTATTTATTTCTTTATTTCTTTAGTTTTTTGAGATGGAGTTTTGTTCTTGTTGCCCAGGCTGGAGTACAGTGGTGCGATCTTGGCTCACTGCAACCTCCGCCTCCCTGGTTCAAGAGATTCTCCTGCCTCAGCTTCCCAAGTAGTTGGGATTACAGGCGCCAGCCACCATGCATGGCTAATTTTTTGTATTTTTAGGAGAGACAGGGTTCACCATGTTGGCCAGGCTGGTCTTGAACTCCTGACCTCAGGTGATCCACCTGCCTTGGCCTTCCAAAGTGTTGGGATTATAGGCGTGAACCATGGTGCCTGGCCTAATTTTTGTGTTTTTAGTAGAGATAGGGTTTCACCATGTTGGCCAGGCTGGTCTCAAACTCCTGACCTCAAGTGATCCACCTGCCTCAGCCTCCCAAAGTGCTGGGATTATAGGCGTGAGTCACTGTGCTTGGCCAAAATGGAACATTTTAAAATCCCAAATCTACTACACAACAGACTGTCCTTTACGACTGAAATCATGGAGATTTGTGAATAAAAGGTAGAATGTTTCTCCATGTTTGTTTATTTGCTCATTTTTTTCTTTTGTTTTTTAGGAAGTTTGAGAGAAAGAAAAATATGCCGAGATGATTAAGTTTCACCTAAGATTTTAAAGCTCCATCTAAAAGATGTGGAAAACAAGCACCGTACCAGAATATTGTACCTGATTTCTGCCCTGTCTTAAAAACACCATGACATTTTCCTTGATTTCAAGAATACAGAAAATGAACATGGTCCTTTAAATTATGTGACTCTTTCGAAGCAAAATGGAAACAAGGAAAAACCACATTTGTTTTCTGCCTCCCTTTTCCAAAAAGCTGAAAATACAGTGCAAATGAACTCTCAGTCATGGGTCAACATCTTTACAAGACCTGCCCCTCGTTCTCAGGTTAGAGATTTCTCCTCTGCCTCCCCATTCTCACCCACACCCAACTTGAAATATGTCTCCAGGTCCCATTTTGACCACATGTTCTTTCAGTCACATATGGGAGATGAGAAGGGGTTAAATGTAGCTATGCAAGACTAGCAAAACTCATCAGCAAACTGGAAAACAACTTCAGGCTTACTATCAACAGTGGGTAGTTAGCATCAGTTTAAAGACTGTGAATGCACACAATTTTCCTAAGAATATTTTTCAGAAGAGTGTAATTATAGGTATAATCTCTAATTGCATTATAAATGATAAATAAGAGAAGGTTAGCAAACTATATTTCAGGGCTGTTTGCTGTACTTATCTGCTGCCATCATTGGCCCTGTCTTCCTTTGTGACTGCAGACTGTGTTTATTAGTCTTGGTGGTAAGGGGGAATTGCTGTACGGTAGTTTTGTGTTAGGAAAGGATCTTACAGATGATGATGAAGGTTGCAGGAAGGACTGTTGAAGTGTTTTATTTTGGTATTTGTTTCATTTTTAAAGGCTGTGACTAGGACGTCATACCTGTCTAATAAGCATGCATGTAACATTTTTATATTTGCTGAGTGCTTTATAGTCCTCCATTAGTCCCCACAATACCCCTTGAGGGTAGGTCAGTATTACCGCCTACAGTTTACATATGAGGAAATTTAAGATACAAAGGGATTACGTGATTTGTACAAGGTCACCCAGCATGCAAGCCTACCTAATAAAAGGCAACTGCAAAGCTCTTTCCAAATAAAAAGTACCTTGTAAGTGTTAGGTAGTATTAATGGGTATGATCCCAGAATGAGTAAAATACTCTTCAGGAGTAAAGTGCTCATACATGATATATAAGATTAATTCTCTCTCTCTCTCTCTCTCTCTTTTTTTTTTAACCTCTGGGTGACTTTTGAAATAGTTATTCTTGAACCTGGCTATGCATCAAAAACGTCTCTAGAGTTTTTAGAATATGTGAGCACATAGGCTCCTACTCAGCCGATAGAATCAGAATCTGGGCAGTGGGATTTAGATAATTATGCCTTGAAAAACCTCCACGGGGGATTTGGATGCTCAGTCAGAGTTGAGAATCACTACTCTAGACTAGAAGAGTAACACTGGTCAGGCCAAGAGCAACAACGAAACACTGTGGAGTTAATTCAGAAGAGAAAGTCTGGTGTCTTCCAGGCCTCTGTCCAGCCAGTTCACAACTATTATTAGCAGAGGAACTGCCTCCCTGAAATAATCAACTGTAATAACTATGTGTGAAATTCCAGGAAATAGTGCAGAGATTAAAGTTTATTTAAGAACCACCAGTTTTTGAAAGTTATAATTTACTGGGTAAATTTACTGGTGCACCTTGGGTTATTACTGCGTTTAATGCTTTTATTCTGAATACTTTGTACTTCTTCATAATGAACATGGTAAGAACCTATAATATCTGCCCATTCATCCATCTGCCAAACACTTATTGAATACTTGCTGTATGGAGATTTCAGAGTGAAAATAATGATCTTTTTCCAGAAGTTTATAATCAAGTGATAAAAACAGACACAGGCAAAACCAACCAACCAAACAAAAACCCGAAGCCACACATATGATAATAAAAAGTATAATCAAAGCGTTAGATGAGGCATTATTCATAATTGCTAAAAAGGGGGACTGCTAATGCTACAACATGGATGGATCTTAAAAACACTATGCTAAGTGAGAGAAGCCAGTCACAAACGTGGTATTCCCATACAATGAACTATTATTATTATTATTATTATTATTTATTAAACAATGAAGTGGAATATAGTACTGATACATACTACAACATGGATGGATCTTAAAAACGCTATGTTAAGTGAGAGGCACCAGTCACGAAGGACCACATATTGTATGATTCCATTTATATGAAATGTCTTGAATAGGCAAATCTGTAGAGACAGAAAACAGATGGTTGCCTAGGGCTGGGGGTGGGGAAGGATGGAGGAAATGGGGGACTGCTAGTGGGTACAGGGTTTCTTTTTGGAGTGACGAAATGTCCTAAAATTGATTGTGGTGACAGCTGCACAACTTTGTTGACTGTACTAAAAACCATTCAATTGTAAATGGGTGAATTGTATGATATGAAAATTGTATCTCTTAATAAAGACAATAGATGATAGATAGATAAGAGCTGTATGAACTTGGAGGAAAGAGTGATTAATTAATTTGGATTGGAAGAAAGTGGTGGGAAATTTCCTGGAGGAAATGACATTTGAGCTGACTCAAAAAGGATGATTTTTGTAAGATGCTGTGGATGAAAGGAGGGAAGGTATGCTCAAAGAGACACTCAAAGTGAGGGTGCTTTCATGCAAGGGCAAGTTATCTGGAACAGACAAGATGCATGAAGATACAGTAGACAGAGGCTAGATGCATGGCTTTTACTGTCATGCTAAGTTCTGTAGTTTGGTTTTCATTTTTGTAGGCAATGGAAAGCCACGATAGGTCTGTGAGTGGATGATCAGAACTGTGATTTGGAAGGATAATTAGAAGTGGTGATAAGGTAGATGGAAGATGGTGTGGGAAGGCAGTGAGTAAGGGAGGCCATTTAGGAGGCAAAGGCATTGCAATGTGTAGGTGAGAGATGAAGAAGCCTTTGACTACTGCAACAGTAGTGAGGACTGAAACAAGGAGACAGTTTTTTTTTTTTTTTTTTTTTAAATAGAGTCAGGGCACTATGTTGCCCAGGGTGGTCTTGAACTCCTGGGCTCAGGCAATCCTCCTGCCTCAGCCTCCCAAAGTATTAGGACTACAGCTGTGAGCCACTGCACCCCGACTAAGGAGACAGATTTAAGAGATGGTTAAGAAGTAGAATCATTAAACTCACCTACTCCCTGATGGCCCTGGGGGAGTAGGTGGAAAAGCATAGAAATTGGACAGCACACTATCTGAAACCACATAAGGACATGGGTCCTTTTATGACAAATTATTTTGAATGTAAAAACTTTTGTTGAAATAATGTCCAGCAAGCAAATTGTAGCTCTTTACATCTGTTAACAAGGGTTTGATTACAGACACTCTTAAATTTCTTAACAAAGGAATGTGTATTGTGAATCAAAGGTGGATTGAAGACAGCAATGCAATCCAACCATTCTATGAGCACTTTCCAATCAGACCTCCCCTTGTTGAAGATGAAGCAGTCGTCATTTATCGACTATTCTGAATGACTAAGTATTTACCTCTTGCTCAGATAGCTTCCCTAGAAACACTTCCTTTGGTGTGAGCAACTTGGATTTACTGCCAGGGCAACACCTCCCATCCAACGCCCACACTGCCTCTTGGCTCGGTCCTCACCAGCAGGTGTTCATAAGCAGTATTTTTGTTTTGCTTCTAATAAGAGTGTAGGCTTTGAAAAGCATAGGCTGAATGTATCACCCATTATACTTTCACTTACAAGTGTTCTTATGGGGAGATTTGAAACCTTGGAGTCTCAAGGATCAGGAAGACAAAGACTGCCTTTTCTCATGCAAGGCCACACCTATGTTTTCCATTAGAAGGAGGGGCAGGCAAATCCTGGGCAAGGTCAAAATAGAAACAGTCTCTCCCAGTACATGGCGGTGCACTCCCTGGGGATCTGTTAAAGCCTGTTTTGTGTGTTTTGGAAGGTGTTACAGTTACGCTGCCTGCTGCTAGCTGAGTTTGAGAACAGTGACCCTGATAAGTGCCTTACAGGAGTTTATCAAGTGGAGAACACCATTTAGAACACCACTCACCGAGATGCAGCTCTTATCTGTGCCTGTCAGTGAACAATGACTATGACAAGCCATGTTCAATCACAGATCACAGTTGTTAGCAGAGCTAATTACAGCAGTCTCAGGTGAGAAGAATCCCAGCAGCTGCCTCTAAGAGACTTCCATCACAGGGGCTTCACAGGTAAGCAATGAAAATAGCCCCTTGGGGATCTTTAAACAACAGTTCTCTGCAACTCTGAACATGGACTCATCCACAGTTGGTGAGAGATCATGTTCAAAGGAGAACCACCAAAGGGAGAAGGAGGAAAGGGATGCTTAAAGCCAGGAAGGGAAATGTTCTGGATTAAATAAGAGCAGAACTGGGTATTTATTATTCCTTGGGCTGTCTGACTCACTGCATAACCTTATAAAGTCATTTCCACTTTCTGGGCCTCACTGTTCTCATCTCAAAAATAAGGATAGTAATACCTGCCCTATTTATATCATGGGATTGCTGAAAGAATAAAATATATATATTTAAAAATAAAAGCTGGGGAAAACTAGAAAATAGAACTTTAGGTAGTGTAACTGATTCCCTTTGTCTTATTTCTCATTTTACTTATAAATGATGGAAGGGAACAACAACAAATATTGGTGCTATTACAGAATCCCAGATTTCATTTTCTCATGCCTCCAGTTTTTTGGGGTTTGCACATCTTCAGATTTGCCTGTCCCTCCCCAGTTTGTTCTCAGCATCAGTTCTGGGGTAAACTCATCTCCAGTTTGAGGAGCAGAGGAAGATCCCAAGAATCTGAAGAGACCAAGCCCCTGTATTTATTTAGTCTCTTGTCTTTGTGTCTCCTGCTGCAGCCCAAGTCTTGAAGGCCTCCTCCCAAGTCCTGAAGGTGTATCCCACCTGTGGGACACCTGGTTTGTGGGGGACGTTGGCCCTGAATGAGAATTTCTAACGTCAAATTGGGACTTAAGAAGACACCTCTAGAAAAGAACCCAAAAGAATCTGTAACGACGTGCCCTAAACATGTCTTAGGCTGGGTCTGTAACTACATTCTTGTTCCTGCTGAAAATCGCAGCATCCTTCTAACCAAGCAAGGCATGTCCACTTATCTGATGGTGCTGTCAGTGATAGAAAGGGATCATATTATGGATTTGGCAGGAGGAAAAAGATTTATTTCCAAGTTTTGAAGATTTATCTTTTCCAGATACGCAAAACCAGTCAGAATATTTAAAACAAAATCAATGAAAAGTGATCATGTTTTGTGAGCAGAAGGAACCGTTCTTGACTTCAAAATAATGAAGACTTATAAGGATCCCAAATCCATGATAAAACAAATGATTTGACAATAGCAAGTGAGCAGGACTACCAAACCCTTAACTGCCCCCTTATGGAAAACTTTCTGAACGACTAATGGAGGCAATGTCTCCATTTAATGAATGTGTTCCGTTCAATGTTTAAATTTCCCCCTTTTTCTTTTCTCCTCTCTGCTGTTTAGTTTTTTTTTTCAATGTTCAGCATAACTAAAAAGTCTTAAGTAGGAAATTGCACATAATTATAGGCTCCACACCAATGACAATGTGATGCCTCTTCTTAAGTATTCATAATCATTTAGTACTCTTCTTTCCTCCTTTGGACAATTTAGTTAGAATGACAGCAGTGTCCTTTATTTCTCTTGAAGGCATCTGCTTGTCTCATTTTGTGTACAGGTCATAAAACATCAAGAAACACAGTAATGTATTTTTTAGGTAGTCACATATACATAATTTAAAAAAATGCTTTAAATTAATAGAACAAAAGTGGGAGGGAGTAACTAAATTTTATCTATTAAAGTTATTTGGTGAGGTAAGGAGGTTTAAAAGACTATCTTTCCAACTCAAAGGCTGTGACCACCCTGAACATGCTGGCTTGTGCCTGCCAGCTGACAGGTTGTTTTGTGCTGTTAGGTGTCAACTCAGTGACATCCTTTGGTCTCTCAACGTTTCCTTTATTACTGGCTTAGTGAAATCTGACATTGATAAGAACCCTAATTTGGGAATGTTTCACAGAGCAGGATCATGGCCAAATTCAGGAATCTTGCTAGTTTGCAAGACGAGAGAATCCATGCAGAACCAAAGGCTGATACTAGAAGTCAGCAATCACGATGGGAATAAATCCCACAATCTATGATTTCTAAATATCTTAATCTCCTCTGACCTTAAAAGAGTGAAACTGGCTTAATCTCGAGAATATCTTTACAAGAAAACACACGGTAAGGTGGAGTGAAATCCTAAAAAGAACTTCTGGCAGTTCTTTCCAACTTCTGACATCTCTTTATTACCCAGATTGTGAATCAACGCCCATTTTCTCTTTGTAGCATTAAATTCATAACAAAGAACATACAGCAATTGACTCACTTACCTGGTCTAGGCTTAAGTCTTTCTGAATACAGGACTTTCTCAGGTGACAGTTAACCTAGTCTCATGATGCAAATGTACGTTTTAACTCATTTTTAAGGGAAGTATTTTCTAAAATTTATTTCCCTCTCTTTTGCCTTAGTGGCCAGGCCACAGGTTGACTTTGTTGTGAGGACTCAGGATCACCACTGAGGTCTTCTGTGCAATGCAATGCTGCAACAAAGCCATCAGGGTTTCTGAGGCGAGCTGGGTCACAGTGTATTCTAAGTAGCACAATGAGGCCATGGGCTCAATTTGCCTTTAACTTGTATCATCTAAACTTTTTGGTGATCTCAAATCATTAACAAAAGTTCCAATTAATATTTGGCCTACAGTATTTCTAAGGATAGAAAGTTTTCCATCAGGAATTCAGTTCAAATATACCATTTCAGCATAAAGAAGGGATATGCATGACTCTCAATATAGGCCTATGGCTGGATTCTTCTTATTACTACTAGTCCATTAGCTGGCACTCCTCCTATATGCTGCTTCTCCCTCTTTTGTATGACATTAATATTAATATTTCCCCTTTCCCTGAAGCATTATGTCTTTGTAGGCTTTAGAATTCAGAGCTTTAGCTTTGGTAGTCATCTTTGAACTTGAGAGAGGAGGTAAAATGCAAAACGTCAGTGCCTAAACTGAAGCCTGACCGAATAAGGCCATTCTCTCTTGATTACGTCTCCATGTTCAACATGAATTTGTATCAGTAGAGATACCAGATTTGTTCCAGGTACAGGATTTTGGGTCACAGCATCAAAGTATCTTGTCTCTATGGTGAACAAGAGTCATGGGTCTGGTGTGCATATCTGTGGACTACAATGGGTTACTATGGTTTACTCTCCAGTGTCAGGGTCACTTTTGAGGCTTCTGAACTCTCCTGCCCACAATTCAGCCAAAAGACAGGTAGAAGGTTATGGCTACCTCATTCTGGTACTGTCCCAACACTGCCTGCCATTTTCGGGTGCTGAGCTAATCAATTACCTCTGGTCTTTAGCTCCTTTCTGGATGTCTTTTCTTAGAGGGTCAAATGAGATATATAATAACTTACTAAAAAATGGATACTATACTGTCTTTTCTGTATCTTTCAGTCATCATCCCACCACAATTTTCTTTTAATTACTTCTTCCCTCTTCACCAAAATTGTTCTCAATAAAGTCAAGGAAACATTTGTTTTCATTTTCTATTGCTGCTGTACCAAATTACCACAAACTTGGCTTAAAACAACACAAATTTATACTCTCATGGTTCTATAGGCCAGAAGTCAGAAATCAGTTTCATAGAACTAAACTCAATGTGTCAGCAGGGCTTGCTCCTTCAGGAGGCTGTAGGGGAGAATCTGTTTTCTTTTTCTTTTCTTAGCTTTTGGAGGCCATTCACATTCCTTGGCTCATGGCCGCTTTCTTGTATCACTCCAACCTTTTGCTTCCATTGTTGAATCTCCTACTCCCTTTTCCCTAGTCAAATCTCCTTCTGACTCCCTCTTATAGAAATACCTGTGATTACATTAGGACCTGCCTGGATAATCCAAGATAATTTTCCCATCTCAAGATCCTTAATTGCATCTACAAAGTCCTTTATGCATGTAAGTAACAGGTTCCAGGAATTAGGACCTGGATATCTTTGGGGACTATTCTTCCTATAGCAGCATTGATTTTCTGATTTTCAAATCTGATGTCTTCTGTTCAGTCCTCATCCTAACTCTCTTGCTATTTGATACTGTCAGTTACTCAGGGAAAAGCTCCTCCCTGACTTTCATGATTATTTTCCACTGATATGATTTCTTTATTGTCTGTCTCTCCCCTAGAATGCAAGACTCTGAGAGTAGGAATCCTGGCTATCTTGTTTGTTGTTTTATCCCCAGTGCTTGGAATAATACCTGCCACTATCAAATCACAAAAGGCATCATGTAATGTAAATTGGATGAACTTCTCCCATTCCTATTTCCACCACCACTCTCTTATTTTCCTTCACGGGCAACTTTGTCTGTTCTCATGGGTCAAGATTAGTATTCTCCAGGGTTTGGGAATAGCTTGCTTTTCTCCTTATATGCCAGGTGGCCACAGTTCCAACCATACTCAGTGGGTTCTCAAATGTATACCTTAACCCCAGACCTTTGTTTTGCACTTCTAACTTTAATCTTTACCTTGATATCCCACAAGCATGGAGAATTCACCATGTCTCGTCTTTCCCATCCACCAAGCACAGCCAAAAACCAACTTTTCCTTCCTCTTATATTCTCTGCCTCAGGGAATAAAAAGTATCAGAATTCATCCCATAGTGTAAGCAAGAAAACTAGGAGTTATCCCAGAATCCATGCTTTCTCTCTACTCCCCTCTCCACATCACTACCCACCCATCTAGTCAGTCATTAAGTTCTGTCAACCTCACTCCTAAATATCTCCTGATATCTCTTTCTATGTGACTCCCATTGCCTTGGTTCATGTCCTCATTACTCCTGTGGAGTAGGATATAAATGAACTCGCCAATGTGTTCCTCCTGACTTCTCTTGAGTATGGTAGAATGTCACACTCTTAAGCTTTTTGGAGGTGTGCCAGAGTTGATGGTCATTGCCTGTCCTGCTTCTGGTCTCTGCCAGTGGGCAGTGACTGTGATTTGCATACTGCTTCCATAGCCAATTGGCCCAGGGATGGGCTTCTGTCCTAAAGGTGGCTCCTTATATAGATTTGGTCAGCCAACTTAGGTCATGGGTGCCTGGTTGTAAAATATAAGCTGAGAAAAATTCCTCTTTTAGGATTTCAGAATAGAGAAGCCTGAGAGGCTCAGGGTGCTATATTGCTGAACAGAAAGGTCAGCAGTAATGATGGGCATGAGCAGGCTGCAGCTATGAGGAAGCAGATACTGTGTGTAAGCAGGGGAGCTGTGAGCCAGGAGAAACCGGGGAAGAAAATAAGCCAAGGCACTGTGAGAAGGGTAATGTTTCAGTTTTGGGTGGTTCTTTAATTGGACTTCTGAAGCCTGGCTGTATTGTGATTCCTACTGTCAGATGTCCATGAGATTGCTGCATTATTTAAAAAACCCCAGTCTGAGTATGCCCTTGTTTCCTGCAATAAACTGGCCAAAGAGCTATGTGTTCCAGTAAGCTCATAATGTTATGAGGAGACATGTGGAAGAAAGAGGCACTATTCTAGAGCAGAAATATGAAGTTCCAAACTATTCCACTTCTTCATAAGGCATTAGGTTGAAGCGGGGGGAAAAAAAGGAAGGTTGTATCACTTTTTCCTTTGGAGGTGAATGAGGAGCTTCTTATATCAAAATTAATCTTCATATAAAAGGAACAAATTGATCCTTGCAAACATAATTTCGGAAAGGAAAAGTAATTGCTGCTACAAACATCACATGAAAATCACAGTAATAGGTGACATAAAACTGATACTCGCCAGTGGGATAATCAAACCACCTTTTAGATGCCATATTTCTAGATATCTACCTTTCATTTTGCCAACTGTTGGGACCCATGGGTTTGCTGAAGATCTCCAGGATACTTAGTCACATGACCATATTCCACTCTGAAATAAGAATTGATGAGTAAGTTTATTGAAGATCTATAGGTTAAAACCAACATTAGGTATATGTAACTAATACTCTAAATATGAGATACCTTCAGAAAGCATCTTTCTGTCTCCCTCTATCCCTATATATTTGGTGGATGAATTTTTCGCTGTTTAGGATAAAAACAACAGGTCATTTCGGGACTCTTGAACATTCTCAGGCAATAGAATGCCCCATAGTCACTTGAAATTGTTTTTGGTGCACCTAATGTCATAATCAAAACTTAAGACGTGGTTTAAAGTTAAGTTGTATCTTTTCCCTGACTGAGAAGCCATGTCGGGGTGGGAAGCTGAGGAAGGGGAGCGTCTTCCTCTCCTTGTTCTTGGCAGCTTCTGATCCTTCTAGAGTTGCTATGGGAGAAGGAAAAAGTGGAGACGGGTGAGAATGTTCTTATTTCAGTGGTGGAGTTGTACACTGGCCTACTTTCTGGACCCGATAAATAGTTAAAGCAGACCACACTTGGCATAGGCTGTTGTGGTTTCTTGGGAGACTGTACCCATTACTGGTGATGTCTTGCCTGCAGTTCCCTGATTCGGGCAAACGGGCTCTCCATTCAAGCAGACCCCTCAGCCCCTAGGAACCCAGTGTTCCCCTCTGGGTCTCCCCTTCTGAGGTGTGCCTGCAACGAAGGTGCCCTCATACCAGTCCCCTCTCACATTTGGTTCATATTTGGTCCACGAGGACACACACACACAGACACACACACACACACACACACACACACACACACACACACTTACTTCCCTGGGACAAACTCAGAAAAACAGCATCAGCTGCCTTCACTGTACAGCCAAAGCTGCTTGCTAAACTATCTCTTGCCTGATTTCCCAGGAGAATTAGACCACTATGTTCTTCTTACCCAAGGACATACATTCGCTTTCCAGTGAGTCCAACTTATGCCCCTCCCTCTTGATATGAAGTGACTCCCAACCTTTCTACTTTGGTAGAAAATAAGTGAGAGGACATCTTATTTTTAAAAAACTCCTCCAAAGATCCTCTCTCCCAGGTTCATAATAATCCTCCACGTGATCTAGTATTTCCTTGAAATGTAGCATCTATTATTTCTTCGTGCCTCAGCCAATACTTTAGTTTGAGCATCCTATATCATGGGATTCTTGTTTGAAATTCTAGTATCAGAAATTTGTTGTTGAAAACCTGTTTCACCTTTAGTCTCTGCACTTCCTGCAAACCATAACCACGTGGTTATACTCAGGTAAGAAGGGCTCCAAGAGAACAAATGTCTCTAGGCTTTCTGGCCAGCCATGCTTTCTGAAGGAAACCAATGGATTGTCTCCATCTTAGTTGAGCAGACACTGAAAGAAACTCTTGGAACCTTTCCAACTGGTGGTCTAGGAGAAGGATCAGCAACCTAGGACCTAGGGGCTACACAAATCTCACCCTGCCTGGAGAAGGCAGGAATGTACACAGAACACCCAGACACACAAGTGGAGGACCTTGTCTGTGGCATCCCTGGTTGTATTGAGAGTGGGATTGTCCTGCAGGACTACTAGAAGGGACTGTTGAGCTCAGCAGGCTTAAGGACAGGAAGAAGGACTGCAACAGGCTGGGGCAGGGAGGTCAGACATCCCTGAGTAGTCAGGAGCCAGAAGGACTGACTATGGATAAAGGCAGAAAGCATGGGAGGCTACTGCTGCTGGGGCAAAAGCACATTAGCTAAGGCCTTCACAATATGGATCCCAATCTACCTTGCCAGTCTCATCTCCTTCACTCTCCTCCCCTTTACTCCAGCCACACAAAGCCACCTGGCATTTCCTGAATATGCTGTGTCCTTCCACACCCTCATATTTTTACATATACTGTTTCCTTATAGAATACCCTCCTCACTCCCAATCCCCATCCATTGCTTCTATTCAGCCATCAAGACCTAGCTTAAGTCTAATTTTCTGTGAATCATTCCTGCTACTTTCCCCACCTGGTACCATTTGACACATGTCAGTTCCAGCCCTCATTGCACTATGCTATGATTTATTCACTTGTCTCTCCTTGCTCCTTAACAGATAGTATCTCAAAGACAAGGAATATGATTTATTCATTTCTGTACTCCCACTACCTACTACTGTGCTTCAATGCTGTAAGGACTTGTATTCTCTACTGCTATGTAACAAATTATCATACATTTAGCAGTTTAAAACAATACATATTTATTGTCTTTCAGTTTCTGTAAACCAGAAGTCTAGACTTGGTGTGGCTGGATTCTTGGATTAGAGTCTCACTGAGCTGAAATCAAGATGTTGGTCAAGGCTGCAGTTCTCATCTGTCGTTGTGGATCCTCTTCTAAGCTTACTGATTATTGGCAGAATTCATTTCCTTGAAGCTATAGGACTGATGTCCCCATCTTTCTGCTAGTTTTTGGCTGAGAACTACTCAGTTCCCAGAGGCTACCCAGTTTCTTGCCATGTGGTTCCACTAGGCAATTCACAGAATGCTTGCTTTCTTCCCGGCTTGCTAGAGTACATCTCTCTACTTTCCTCTTTATAACTAAGCAGAATTCTCTGCTTTTAAAGGGCTCACCCAGTTAGGTCAGGCCCACCCAGGATAATTTGCCTTTTGCCATATAATGTAACATCATCACAGCAGTGATATTTCCACCCACACTCAAAGGGACAGGGAATTATCCAAGAGTGGGGATCACTGGGGTCATCCTAGAATTCTGTCTACCCCAGGGTTCAATATTTGTGTCAAATAAATGTTCTAGAAATTTGTAAATTATAAACACTGCTATTCAATTGCTAAGATTTTGTTCTTTTCTTTTTCTTTTTTTTTTTTTTTTTAAGAGACATGGTCTCACTATGTTGCCCATAGTGACTCAAACTTCCGGGCTCTTCTGCCTCAGCCTCTCAAGTAGCTGGGACTACAGGCATGTACCACTGTACTCAGCTTAAAAGGCCTTTTCAGTTGCTTCCAGATTTGTGTTGAATCCAGAATGGTTGGGGATACTGTATGTGAGATAACAGGAGCCCCCTGCAATGAGTCCACGGAGTACTGGAAATCTGGGGCTGTGGGGCAGGACCTGGCCTGCCAACTGACTGGCTGTGTGACCTTGGGTTAAGTCCCTGATATTCTCTGAATTCAGATTCCTCCTCATATATAAAATGGGAGAGTGGGACTAGATAATGTCTAAGGTCAGCTAGCTCTAATATTCTATATTAAGACTGAATCATCCTGATCAAATTAAAATCTAGTGACTCACAGTATCCAAATTCATTCAAATAGTTTAAAAAATAATTTCATTACACATGGAATTGCAGTGGTAAGATTTTAAGAGGAAAGGCAGTTTTGTTTTCAAGTGAATCCATTTCTACACTGGCTTAATCTGACTAAATATAAATAAGGGTATGCAAATACATTTCTACTCTTTACATAGAATGGCAAAGAGTATTTTATCTTTAGATGACATATTTATGAGTGATTTTTTCCAAGATATTAAAATTTGATTTTAAAAAACCTACTGTCTTAAAATAAGTTAAATTGGCCGGGCGTGGTGGCTCACGCCTGTAATCCCAGCACTTTGGGAGGCCAAGGTGGGCGGATCACAAGGTCAGGAGATCGAGACCACGGTGAAACCCCGTCTCTACTAAAAATAGAAAAAATTAGCCGGGCGCAGGGGCGGGCGCCTGTAGTCCCAGCTACTCGGGAGGCTGAGGAAGGAGAATGGCGTGAACCCGGGAGGCGGAGCTTGCAGTGAGCCGAGATTGCGCCACTGCACTCCAGCCTGGGCGACAGAGCGAGACTCCGTCTCAAAAAAAAAAAAAAAAAAAGTTAAATTAACTCAATGGATAGTAACTGAATAACTACGAAAGGCAGTCCTCAAATATTACAAATCAATTTAATAACTGTGTAGAGAATGTTGAGATTTTTATATAAATTTTAGGGGTTTAAGTCTTTCTTTTGTTTTTCTCAAATGATGCCTTTTTGGCTAGGATAATAATTCTCTTCTACTCAACAAAAATGAACTCTAATTTTAAACAGGTATTATTAAATCCCACTGAATAGGCTTCATGCAGATGTATTCCTTAAAACATCCCTTTATTGACTGTGCACAGTTATTAACAATTCACATTTCACTTTATCTACTGAGTGGAAGAGCATTTATTCTTTCATTAAAAAGTTAAGCCCTCCAGGGCAGCAGCAGGAATGCAGAACCTTCTTCCTATAAATGGCATTGCCCAGTGAATGTGAAGTGCTTCTCTATTAATACAAAAAGGATAAATAAGACAAATGGACTTCTCTCTCCCTCCATCATCTCCCTCCCTGCCAGTATGCTCTTCTTATTTCATAAAATGCCATTAGGCAAATAGTTCCCACACTGATATGTCCATCAACCAAAAGAGGAATGTCAACATTTATCTGGCACCACTGAATTCAGAACATCCTTAGGGTTTTGTACAAGTGACAAAATGAGTATCAGGCCATGGTCATTTCCTTAGGAAGATGCTTTATGGGAGGAGAGGGTGGAAAATCATGAGGACATAAGTCAGCCTCCAGTACTTTGCTGCTCAAGTTTCAGGAGCTGTTTTTCAAGTTTTGAGGTGTTTACTCGATGCATCATCAGAAACTGGCCATTCAAGTGAAAGACAGGAATGTCAAATTTATACCTTTCATACCAGACAGAGTTTTCTGGAAGTGTGATGTTTACCTCCTGTAAAATGAACTGAAACAGAGACAGACTAAAGCTCTGTAGTTTAGAGACCATGGGGTGATGTAACAACTGCAGTGATAAACGGATCCCCAGACCATTTCTTATGCTGTTTTCCTTATAGTTGCTTTTTTAGGTCCACAGTCATCTAACATCCCTGATTTCCAAAACTTGACTGGTTTCATTATATTTTCTACTTCCTGATCTTGCTGCTTTTCTGTTACCCTTGTTACATTCCGCATCAGGACAGTACTCAGTTCCAATGAAATAAAACATGTCTCAGTCGGGAAGCTGACTGAGAATTAGGACAGAAATGTTTTGGTTATAGGAACTGGAAAGGTGTATGTTACATGAAAACACATTGGTGCAAACTGCAAAACAAGATAAAAGGAATGAGGCAAAAGTTTAAAGAAAACACGAATACTGCACCTGCTAGTTAACTTTGACTCATTAAGAGCCAGAGTAAGAAAACCAGTACTGCTCAGAGAAAAGTACTTAGGTGTAATGAGTTTTATGGTAATAAGCACTAAACTCTCTCTGAAGAATAGAAAGAAAATTTAAATGAAAAATCATTTAATCTCTTTTCCTAAAGAAAGGATCCAGGCAGATACTTTATACCACATCTAATATTCATTCCACATACATAAAAGCCACACTGTATTATATTACCCTGTTTTTATACGGCTTGAGTACTTCCTTGGCTTCATCACAAAGGGGGCATGGGTCCTACAGGAAGAAAAAAAAAATCAAGCGATTAAACCCAAAGAATGGCATTTGCCCTTACAAAAACAAAACAAAACAAAAAACCCCTAAGAGGCAGATTATACTTATTTTAAAGAATAGTTTTCTGTCACGTTAGTTACACAGCTTTTCCAAAGTAAAACACTACCACAGAATCTTATAAATAATATTTCATAGACTCTCTGCATTTTTTTGGTTGTTTTGTTCTGATTTTTCTCCATAAATGAAGCTATGTGTATGTGTATTATACATACACATAGATGTTTCTCTTTTTCACTGATCTAAGGACTTTGTCCTTACTAGGTCAGGTGCACCCTTGTGGCCTCATACAGTTGGCCTGGCTGACACCACGAGGATGGCTTAAAGTCTGTTCTGACTGAAAAGCACTGAGCCTTGCCAGCCTGTTTTTCCTAATCAATCCACAGGAACAAACCCATTAGAATGGAGTTAGATAGTAATTGCCTCATCTTTAAAAAGGAAAACAAATCTCTATTCACTTCAATGATTATTGCACCGCCTGTTTTCTCATTACAAGTGTCAACAATAAGTTTCCTGGACAAATTCTCCACCTGAAGAGCAAACAACTTTTAGTGTCCATTGTTTGCACTCATAAACCATCTAGCAGAGAAGTCTGATGAGAATACTATGGATCGGCAGATTTTATTTTTTTCTACTTTCTCCTATATTTTTATTATACGTTTATTATATATATTATATATATGAGACTATATTTTTTTATTATACTTTAAGTTCTAGGGCACATGTGCCCAACGTGCAGTTTTGTTACATATGTATACATGTGCCATGTTGGTTTGCTGCACCCATTAACTTGTCATTTATATTAGGTATTTCTCCTAATGCTATCCCTCCCGCCTCCCTCCACCCGACGACAGGCCCCAGTGTGTGATGTTCCCCACCCTGTGTTCAAGTGTTCTCATGGTTCAATTCCCACCTATGAGTGAGAACATGCGGTGTTTGGTTTTCTGTCCATGTGATAGTTTGCTCAGAATGATGGTTTCCAGCTTCATCCACGTCCCTACAAAGGACATGAACTCATCCTTTTTATGGCTGTATAGTATTCCATGGTGTATATATGCCATATTTTCTTAATCCAGTCTATCACTGATGGACATTTGGGTTGGTTCCAAGTCTTTGCTATTGTGAATAGTGCCACAATAAACATACATGTGTGCATGTGTCTTTAGAGTAGCATGATTTATAATCCTTTGGGTATATACCCAGTAATAGGATTGCTGGGTCAAATGGTATTTCTAGTTCTAGATCCTTGAGGAATTGCCACACTCTCTTCCACAATGGTTGACCTAGTTTACACTCCCACCAACAGTGTAAAAGCATTCCTATTTCTCCACATCCTCTCCAGCACCTGTTGTTTCCTGACTTTTTAATGATTGCCATTCTAACTGGTGTGAGATGGTATCTCATTGTGGTTTTGATTTGCATTTCTCTGATGACCAGTGATGATGAGCATTTTTTCATGTGTCTGTTGGCTGCATAGATGTCTTCTTTTGAGAAGTGTCTGTTCATATCCTTTGCCCACTTTTTGATGGAGTTGTTATTTTCTTGTAAATTTGTTTAAGTTCTTTGTAGATTCTGGGTATTAGCCCTTTGTCAGATGAGTAGATTGCAAAAACTTTCTCCCATTCAGTAGGTTGGCTGTTCACTCTGATGGTAGTTTCTTTTGCTGTGCAGAACCTCTTTAGTTTAATTAGATCCCATTTGTCTATTTTGGCTTTTGTTGCCATTGCTTTTGGTGTTTTAGTCATGAAGTCCTTGCCCATGCCTATGTCCTGAATGGTATTGCCTAGGTTTTCTTCTAGGGTTTTTATGGTTTTAGGTCTAACATTTAAGTCTTTAATCCATCTTGAATTAATTTTTATATAAGGTATAAGGAAGGGATACAGTTTCAGCTTTCTACATATGGCTAGCCAGTTTTCCCAGCACCATTTATTAAATAGGGAATCCTTTCCCCATTTCTTGTTTTTGTCAGGTTTGTCAAAGATGGTTGTAGATGTGTGGTGTTATTTCTGAGGGCTCTGTTATTTCTGAGGGCTCTGTTCTGTTTCATTGGTCTATATCTCTGTTTTGGTACCAGTACCATGCTGTTTTGGTTACTGTAGCCTTGGAGGAAGAATCAATGTCGTGAAAATGGCCATACTGCCCAAGGTAATTTATAGATTCAATGCCATTTCCATCAAGCTACCAATGACTTTCTTCACAGAATTGGAAAAAACTACATTAAATTTCATATGGAATCAAAAAAGAGCCCGCATTGCCAAGACAATCCTAAGCAAAAAGAACAAAGCTGGAGACATCACGCTACCTGACTTCAAACTATATTACAAGGCTACACTGGCAGATTTTAAAGGCTTCTCGGCCCTTGACTGAACAGGGACCTGCTATAGGTTCTCTTGCATGAGCTCAAAACAGACCCCAAATTACTTATGCTTATATAAAACCTTCTTTTTAACAGGACAGGAAGAGATAAGCTATTATGTAAAAGAGAGGCCTTTCCTCCAGCTTAACTCATAGCTTGTTTTGAAATAAGAACTTAGACCATTAAAGGTTCTTTCTGGCCCTAATTTCCTAGAACAGAGAATTGGCTTATCATGTTATTATTAGCATTAGCAATACATAGATTATGGATAGTTTGTAATGTTTTAAGATAATCATCCTAAAATTTTCAGAGAAAGTTTCAAAAAGTCAACACAGGATCTTAAAAGCAAAAAAACATACTAAATTCAGAAGTACCAAATGTGCTAAACTTTTGCTTTTATATTAAAAACTTTAGAAGAATCTACATTGGGTTTTTTGTTTTGTTTTGTTTTTTAGACCTGGGGTCCACAGAAGTCTATGCAAATTATACCTGAAAATATGTGTATATATTTTTATGAAGAAAGGCTCATCAAATTTTAAAAGGATAAAGAACCAAAAAAAGATACCAGTGGGATGGACCATTCAAATATCCTTCTCTAGGATTTTCCATGACACTTGTTATTTACTCTGTCCCTAAACCATAGTGGACATTGTTGGGTTGGCTGCCCACCACCCACTCCCCTTTCTTGTAGCAAGCATGCTATAATATTGATTCACAGGAACTACTCTCAGCATGTGGCTGATTCCATCCCAGAACAAGAAAGGTGAGAAACCTGACTTAGGCTCAGGCAATCAGTGCATCCTATCCCTCAAGAATGGGCCAATCAGAGTTTTGCTGGAGTTTCTGTAGATGTCTGAGATGTGAGATCTGAGGCTTGGGATGGTTGCAGTCATCAATGATGTATTAGTCCATTTTCATGCTGTTGATAAATACATGCCCAAGACTGGGCAATTTATGAAAGAAAGAGGTTTATTGGACTTACAGTTCCACATGGCGGGGGAGGCCTCACAATGATGGCGGAAGGCAAGGAGGAGCAAGTCACATCTTACATGGATGGCAGCAGGCAAAGATAGAGCTTGTGCTGAGAAACTGCCGTTTTCAAAACCATCAGATCTCATGAGACCCATTCACTATCACAAGAACAGCACAGGAAAGACTCGCCCCCATAAGTCAATCACTTCCCACCAGGTCCCTCCCACAACATGTGGGAATTATGGGATCATAAGATGAGATTTGGGTGGGGACACAGAGCCAAACCATATCACATGAGAGGAACCAAAGAGGGATTTAACTCCGAGGATGCAAAGCTGAAGAGATTGTTAACATGTTTAGTTCCTAAATCAAGATGTTCCTGAAACCAGACCAACTCCAAAATCTTTTTGTTTAACTCACTCTAGGAAGTACGTTCTACTTTTCATAACCGATAGCAATCTGATACTATACTTTTAAGCATTTACTTCACTGGATTATAAGCTGCCAAAGGTGGGAGTGCCATCTTCTTATGTGCCTAATGGTACAGAATAAGCATTAAGTATAAATACTAAGTTGAATGGAAATTGGTGTGTTTTTTTGTTTTGTTTTTAATAAATGTTTTTGGCTATATCAGCTGCTGCCCAAACTGAAGAACAGTACAGAACTGTTAGGCTGAGTGAGCAACACCAGCCTTAAGGGATTATTTAACTTCTGTGGTTTGCACATGGGTTTCCCATCATAGACTCTCAGATGATGAAATATTTTTGGTTCCATAATTTCCAACAGTGCAATATATGCTTACAGATATAAAAAGTAGTTTAGATTAAATATTTTCATCAATAAATTCATTTTTAAAACTCATTAAACTTCATTATTAGGTAACTGTCATATATATCCAAATTGCTAAAATGCCTGAAATCTCAAAAACCTATTGAAAAGAGATCTTTGTTTGAATTGCAGTATTATTCACCAAAGTTACTTCTATTAATCTGCACTTTATTTCTTTTTTGTTAAGTCACACAAAGTGATGTTAATTAGCAAAAAAGGAAATCAGTAATATCTGTATTATAATTTCAGGGAGACAAAGCTGTTAAACATTTTAAAACTAGCTTTATGGCTTAAAACTAGTATTAGGGATAAGAAAACAAGTACAATCAGTCCTCATTATTTATGGATTCCATATTTATGAATTTGCCTAATTGCTAAAACTTCTTTGCAACCCCCAAATCAATACTTGAAGTGCTTTTGCAGGTATTCACAGACATGCACATGCATAGAGTGGTGAGAGATTTCAGTCACCCGAAGCACTCATTCTATGCTGAGGTCAAACAAGGTGATGCTCTGCCTTCTTGTTTTAGCTCTCATACTGCAAATGGAAGCTAGTGTCCTTTTCATCGTCTGAATAGTGCCAGGATTTTTGCATTTTTGTGCTTTTCATTGATGATTTCACTGTTTAAATAAGCCCCCAGACATAGTGCTGAAGTGCTGGCGAGTGTTCCTAAGCACAAGAAGACTGTGATGTGCCTTATGGAGAAAATACATGTGTTCGATAAGCTTCATTTAGGCATGAGTTATACACAGTTGCTATTGGCTGTGAGTTGAGTGTTAATGAATCAACAATATATATTAAATAAGGTATCTTTATTAAAACAATTTTTTTCTCAACTTTTATTTTAGGTTTGGGGGTACATGTGCAGGTTTGTCACATAGGTAAATTGCATGCCACTGGGATTTGGTGTATAAATGATTTCGTCACCCAGGTAGTAAGCATACACCTGATAGGTAGTTTTTCGATCCTCACCCTCTACCCTCAAGTAGGCCCCAGTGTCTATCATTCCCCTCTTTGTGTCCATGTGTACTCAATGTTTAGCTCCCACTTATAAGTGAGAACATGCGGTATTTGGTTTTCTGTTCCTGTGTTAATTTGCTTAGGATAATGGCCTCTAACTGCATCCATGTTGCTGCAAAGACATGATTTCATCTATTTTATGGCTGCATAGTATTCCATGGTGCATATGTAAAAATAAAGTATCTTTAAACAGAATCACACATAAAATAAGGTTCTGTATTTGGTAGGCTGATGAAAATATGACCAGAGACTCATAGGAACCTGTGTATTTCCCCTAGGAGCAATGGTTCAATATTCACTAATTCAGGGTTCAAGGTGACTTTATAGAACATAATTACCACAAATAAAGATAACTGATTGCATTTCTAAATGATACATTTTTAAACATCATATTATAACCTTTACGTCATTTTTTTCAATGTAGGGGCCAGATGACCATTAAATTCATGAATTTACCCTCTGATAATTGGGAGATAATAAGGCATCTGGGTAGAAAACTGAGTTGCTGCTGTTGTGCTGATAGAGAAATTGAAGAGCAGGTCTGAAGAAAGTTTATTCCATTGCCTTTCCTTTCAACTTTGTCCCCTTTTCTTTTTTTTTTTTTTTTTTTTTTTGAGACGGAGTCTCGCTCTGTCACCCAGGCTGGAGTGCTGTGGCCGGATCTCAGCTCACTGCAAGCTCCGCCTCCCGGGTTCCCGCCATTCTCCTGCCTCAGCCTCCCGAGTAGCCGGGACTACAGGCGCCCGCCACCTCGCCCGGCTAGTTTTTTTTTTTGTATTTTTTAGTAGAGACGGGGTTTCACCGTGTTAGCCAGGATGGTCTCGATCTCCTGACCTCGTGATCCGCCCGTCTCGGCCTCCCAAAGTGCTGGGATTACAGGCTTGAGCCACCGCGCCCGGCCCCTTTTCTTAAATGTACAACTTTCTTCACCCAACAATTTTACTTTTTCACTTTGTACCTTTGTGAATAAGGTCAGCACAGGCAGAGTTGTCTTAGAGGCAGAGCAATTTCTCAGGAAGAGTCCAAAGGCGGATCTGGCAAGCGGCATGCTATTTCCTTGCAACCAGAGCATCTTAATTCTGCCAAAAGAAAAATAAAGCAGTAAACTTATGTGCCCTAGAATTGTTCCTTACAATATGAACAGTAATTTGCAAGCTTATGATGGAATTTGCAGGCTTTAGAAGTGTTTCTTCAAGTCCAGGAGTGCTGGAAAGACCTAGAAATTTGGCAAGTCTCTCTGATGTCTCAACGTTCATTGTATTCCAAACAAAACAGAATTTAGAATAGAAAAAAACCCCTTGTTATGAATTAGCTGTGTGCCTAATCACTTGGTTTCTGTAAGTAAACTGCACGGGTTTGTTAATTTGAATACAAAATTTCATCTGCAGATTTTGCCAGCATCTTGATGATCCCCTAAAATGAGGACGTTTCCTGAGATGGTTTTTATTCTCATGGATACCTTATTATACTGGCAAGCATTCAATAACACCTAGCCACTGTCATGGTAAAGAAAACAATGAGGGCCAGGTGCCATGGCTTACACCTGTAATCCCAGCACTTTGGGAGGCCAAAATGGGCAGATGACTTGAGCCCAGGAGTTTGAGACCAGCCTGGGCAACATGGCAAAACCCTATCTCTACTAAAAATACAAAAAATTAGCTGAGTGTTGTGGTGTACACCTGTAGTCCCAGCTACTCAGGAGGCTGAGGTGGGAAAATCACCTGAGCCTGGGAAGTTGGGGCTGTAGTGAGCCATGATTGCACCACTGCACTCCAGTCTGGGCGATGGGCATGATATCTTATCTCAAAAAAAAAAAAAAAAAAAAAAAAGAAAAAGAAAAAAGAAAAGAAAAGAAAAAGAAAAAGAAACAATGGGTAGGCAGCATAAGTACCCAGGCAAAGGTTCAGACTATCCCTTATGAGACCTATGCTTCTCCACTGTAAGACATAAGAAAACACAAAGGTGGCTGGGCGTGGTGGCTCACGCCTGTAATAGCAGCACTTTGGGAGGCCGAGGCATCACCTGAGGTCAGGAGTTTGAGACCAGCCTGACCAATATGGAGAAACCCTATTTCTACTAAAAATACAAACTAGCTGGGCATGGTGGCGGGAGCCTGTAATCCCAGCTACTCGGGACCTGAGGCAGGAGAATCACTTGAACCTGGGCGGCGGAGATTGCGATGAGCCAAGATTGCGCCATTGCACTCCAGCCTGGGCAACAAGAGCAAAACTCCATCTCAAAAAACCAAAACCAAAAACAAAAAACACAAAGCTATACTTACAGGAACTATAGGAGAGAATCAGGCTGAGTTACCTTGTCAGAAAAAAAAAATCTACTCAACTCCTTAAGAAGTATTTTAAAAGGAGATTATCATAACTTTTGGAAACCTTATACACAAATGTACTTGTGTTTCTACTGGAGGTATTCCAGTAAGAACAGCTTGGTGATCGCAGCATCCCAAACACTAGGCTTTGAAGCTTCCTCATCCTGCTACTTTGCTCAACATAAGACATAAGTCCTCTGTGATGCTACAATCATTCTGTTTATTCCTAGTTATTCTACTGTCTCCAGCTTTGTCCTTAAAACTGTAAATATTATAATTTCACTTTAAAAACACATGTGCACTGTTGGCATTGTCATTCATCAGTATTCCCAGGATGAACTAATTCCTGAGATCATAATTTTTAAACTTTGCTTTACTGTATCTCTGCAACTCCATCTATCACTTTCCCCTCCCTTGCCTTGGCAAGTTGCAACTGTAAAGTTTCTCTTTCTGTTCCTTGAATACCCAATATAATTTCTTCCTCGTTTTGCACTTGCTTTACTTATGCATGAAAGGCTCTGAAGTAGCTTCTCCTCATTTGGCCTGGGACTCATGTCATTGCCTTGGAGGTCTTAGTGACTAACTTACCAATGTTAGCCCATCACTCCCCACCCTCACACCTTGCTGTAGTTTTCTTTTGCCCTTTACTATCTAAAATTATTTATATCCCCTCCACTACAATGCAAGTTCTATAAGAACAGGTACTTGTTCACCCCCATATCTCTAAGTACCCACAATTAACCTGGCACATAATTGGTGCTCAAATATTTATTTGGATGTTAAAAGTATTAAAGTGAGCTTTTCTCACCTTCTTTAATCTTACCTCTAACCCTGATTAGATACTCAGTATGTACAGCAGTCACTATTTGGGCCTATTCTAAATAATAAAGATCAGTGCTCCTCAGGGTACCCACAAAATTTTGAGCTGAGGTACTGCTGCTGGTTCTAACCCCTTCACCACCACCTCAAACCTTGCCCTCCTCTGCTCCACAGAGCATGACTATATTAATTAAATGTTAATCTTCACTGGAGACCAGGCTCCTCAGTGTAAGATTAGCCTTAAACTCATTTCAAACAGAATGATATAACTTTAGAGAAAACCACCAACCCATATCGCGCTAGAATAAAGACCACAGAACAAAAAGACCGGATACTGATCCATGAAAACAATGATCATTCCCTTATTCTTCAGCCCTTACTCTTCCACTTCTACTTGGATCTCTCTGCCATCTAAATGATCCTGATAAATGCATAAAAAAGGAATATGATGAGAATTTTGCAAGGATCTGCTTACCAGTTGTTCCAAGGTAAAAAGTGGATCTAAACAATTTCATAACATTCTGTGCTACTCTCAATGAAGTGTTAATTACTGGTATATACATATTTCTATAGATTCAGCAGAATAAACAATTTTCCAATAGGTAAATGTAGTTGGAGACATATCTTCTAAACACAGCTTTGTCTACACAGGCTATAAAAGTGGAGAGGAGGTACAGAATTGTTAGCTATATTTACTCTAGGTAGAAACTTATACATCATGGGATTTGGAAAGTCTCTATGCTAATGGTGGCACGCCCTTCTAGAAGAAAGAAAATTAAAAATTAGCTTTATTAAAGGCAGAAGAATTAACTTTATTTAAGAAAAAATAGTTTTATTAAAGGTCCCTGGAAATGAGAAGGATTAGGCCATCTGTGGTGGTGACCTGACTACGACCAGGGCAGTGAACTGCAGCTACATGCTGTTGGTGAAGGGATTTAAGATTTATTGATGTCTAGCTGAAAAGAAAAGGAAAACATTGCTTTTACCTGGCTGAGTTGAGACTGAGGTATTAAGGCTTCTTTAAAAACTTCAAATTCACAACGGAAATCTGCTTCAGTTTTTCCAACATGACAAAACACAGCATGTGGTCTTGGTTGCACCCAAGACAAATAAAACCTGTCATAGTAAGCAGAGTTGCTATTCATTCCAGATTTGCTGGAGTATTTGTTCAACCAATCTACACAGCTAAGTAAAGTTTTCAGTGATGCTACAACCATTCTGTCTGTAACTAGTTCTTTTTTCCACTGTTACTCTCCATTTCTACTTTTTTACACATTTTAAATTGTTTAAACATGGCACATCTTTTTACTGAGAAATGCATCCATATTATGCAATTTTACTACCTGCATATTCTTCAAATACTCTTAAGGTATATGCATTTTATCGTACTGTTAAATTAACTTATATCTTTAGAAGCACTGTATTATAAAATTAGAGTCTGACAGAAAGAAAAAGCTCACTAAACCTCTTCTAGGCAGATAGTACGCTAAAATTCCTTAATTTCTGGCATTTACTTAATCCTAGAAAAGAAAAAATAAAATGAAAAATGATATACTTCAATGGGAACTCTATAATATTCTTAGAATATTTTACTAACTCTGTAAACCCTAACACCATTGCTGTCAATGTCACATTCACCAAATCATGCCTTCTTGAAGTAAAATCTTAATATGGGCTACTCTGTCAATGTGACATTTTCATTAGTTCTATTATTTTTGAACAGTATCTCAGCACTATAAAAAATATCCTGAAACGTGGTCTCTGCCTGTTAGCTCATGACTGTCAGAGGACAACACTTTTTTGATTATGTCATTGAATTTAGTCATGAAATATGTGTCCTTACTACACACAGAGACACGATTTTATCCTTCGTATTTTGTTATATGCCTCTATGATATGAGCAAAAAGAGCTCTGTTCACAATATCAAAGCAGCACAATTGGGTCACCTTTGTCACAGACTAAAAAAAAAAAGCAAAAGACATAAGACTGGATTTAGAATGTGCTTAAAACAAATTCCACAGCCTAACAATAAAGATGGTGACTCCTGCTGTTTCAAGTCCAGTGCCCCTCAGAGGCACGGATCACCCTGAAAGAGAAAGGGAATGCTGGCCTTTCAATAAAACTGAGGTTGATTTCAGTGGTCTTTATGGCAGAGTCAAATACAACATGGGAGGAGGACTGACTGGACCAACTCAGCCCTCCTTGAAGCAAGATAAGAAAAATAACTTTATAGTATTTTCCCTGCAAGGCACTGAAGGGCACACCATTAAGGCAACTGATTATAGTACAAAAAGAAGCCAGGGTCGTTTGAGTCTTTATTAAAGATTATTCGTTTCGTGCATGAGGAGCTGCCCAGGCTATGGCTGCACATCGCTTGCATGGAGCTCCTGGATTCTTCAAACACTGTGTGTGTCTGATTAGAAGGGAAACAACATTATTCTTGCTTGAGGAGAGAAACTGACCTTCACTGACCAGAATTTTTATTCATACAAAGAATCTTTTGGCACACCAAATTTTCAAGCTCATGTGATCCCTCATCAGCAAGCTGCAGTGTTAGTTCATGTGCAAAATCAAAAAGTCTGCATCAGCCCAGGTACCGCCTTGGTTATTCAACAGATAATGTTGGAGCTTCTTCACAAGAGTATAATGTAAATTTAATGCTGAGCTGACATTAACTAAACACTATTACTGTAGCTCTCACTGAACCTATGTTCCCTAAAGAAGACTCAGGGCTTCTGTTCAGTCATTTGTGCCATGTGAGAAGTTAAGTGCTCTATTTCACATTTATTACCATCTAAGTATAACATTCCTATTTTTACCCAAATGACTAGAAACATGTACAGACACACACACACCTCTTCTGGGAACAAAAACATTATTTTAGATTACTGGAAGTTTATGTAATGAGGTGAGGTTGCTCTTAGGGGACACATCTGGGTCACTGGGCTCTACCAGTCCAGCGAAACAAGGACAATTGATGCCTCCCCAGTGTGCCTGTGTGCTTTTGGTCAGTCATCTGTGTCCAAACCTCCCACTCTCCCAAACAAGTGGGAACCTAGCCTGGGATCTTGGGTGCAAGGGCAAGAGAGAAAATGACTCTTGTGGAGCCAAGAGTGACAAGAAGAGGCACCACATAGGGACAAAACCAAAACTGAAAATTGAGTAAATACTTTGATGTGTCAATTCCAAGGGGCTACACAGAGGGAAAATGAGGCTTTTGAACGGAAACAGGGAGTGGGGAGTAGAAGGCCCAATCTGGAGTGCGGCTCTAACTCACTGGCATACATGAGATCAGAGGTGCTTTTCTAGTGTCTCAGCCTTAGCGGCCAGGGTACCTGGCCAGGGGGAAGTATTAAGGAGGCACAGCCAACTCAAACAAAATATTGCAACAGAGATACTGAGCTAACCACCCTCCTGTGGGCCCGACTGTACGTGGTGTCACGCTCAGCTTCATTCTGACTACACAGTTTGGACTGCAGATTTGCTTCCACACAACACATTAAACTATGAATAGGCCTACATTATGGCCCAGCCCTGGGGACTGAGATGCAGCTCCTCATACCACTCCCTCTATGCAGCTTCTACTTCCAGATTTCAGTGTCAACAGGTTTACCACACAGGGGATGAGAGAAGCCAGCAGAGAATCAGTCTCCAGAAAGGATTGGTCACATGAGTGCCTGGGACAGAAACTCTTTATTTCCCTTCAAATTATGACCATGACAATTTCTAAGTATCTAGATGTCGCTATTCCACTGTTTGGACTCAATGGGTGCTACATTAATTTGTATTCAACACAGTGCTCAGTGAAAACATTCTTTAGCTATTTGAAGTGTGGGCCTTGCCTAAGATTGCAATTTCACTGAAGGTATACAGCATTTGTATATGAAGCATATGTATATGAAGGTATACATATCCTTCACTTAGTAGATGCGCATCCCCTTCACCCTTCTAGTTCTCAGTAACATTAAGCCATTAATTTTTTATTTTATCCTGCCTGGTGTTTAGCTCATTTTTTCACCTCTAAATAAAGCTCTCAGATGGAGTAATCAACTCCACATGTTTGATACAAGTAACAAGACTAACAAGATGTATTTCAGTCGTACAGATTCAGGAGAAAGGTGTCGAATTCTTAACTAAAACAATAAGTTTTATGTCAGGTTTCACAGTGATTAGTGAACCAATGATATCATTCACTCATTAGTTCCACAGTGGGGATGGAAAATGGGTTAAAAATGAATAAGAGTTGATCCCAACCCATGAAAAATCTGGTCAGAAGTTAAGACATGTGTATGTGCAGGTAAATTAGAAATACAGGAAATACTGTAACAGGGCCATATAATTCAAATGTTGTAAGAGACTGGGAAAGAAGAGTATTATAGGCTAAAATTGGAGGTGGTTTCACAAGAGAAGTATCTTAAATCATTTCATTTAGGATTTGGATATGTAGAAAAAAGAGAAAGCTTTCCAAATCCAGGGTTAGACACAAAGGTAATGGACATAGGAATGCCATGGCTATTTGATGGGGGAAACCTTGAGCAGGGTAAAGAGACTTCTGCTGAATAATAGTGGAAAATAAGCTTTGAAGGTGGACTAGGATGAGCCTGTGGAGGATTTTAATGGTGGTATGTGTGCTGTGTTGTGTATGTCTTGGGAACCACTGAAGGGTTCTGAATGAGTGATGTGATAAAATCAGTGTTTTGAAAGATTAATCTGGCAGCAGCAGGCAGAAAAGACTGTCAAGAAAAGGAGAATGGAGGTGGGAAAGAGAAGTCAGTTATGAAAATCTAGGTGTGGGATGCATTTATTTATTCAAAAATTATCCAATATTTTTCATGTATCAGATACTATTATAGGTGCTGGGGTATGGTGATGAACAAGAAAGTAAGGTACGTTGCCGTCATGGGGTCCGTGTGCTAGTGAAGAGACTCTTTAATGTCAGGCCACTTGAGATGGTGATACGTACAGGGGAGAGATAATAGCAGAGTGATGTGATGCTGACTGAGGCAGGTTCTTTAATTAAGGTATTCTCTGAGCAGGTGTTGTTTGCGCTGGAGAGGAAGGAGTATATGCAAAAGCCTGTAAGTGAGGACAAATGATTTATTGAAGGAAAACAGAAAAGATCATACGGCTTAAGCAGAGTACAACAAGGAAAAGGGGATACAATCAGGAGATGAGGTTAACCCACAGTAAGCAGGGGTCAGATCATGTAGGCCTTGCGGGTTATGTTAAAGAATTGAGATTTTATTCTAAGTACAATTAGATTTACAGGAGGGAAGTGACATGATCTCATATGTTTGAAGAACAGATTGTTGCAGGGCAAGAGTGGAGCAGGGATGCAGGTAGAAGGCTACTGCAATAGTTTGGATGAGACGGGATGGTATGGACTAGGGCAGAAATAGAGTCAACAGGACTTGCCAATGAATTGGACATGAGGAATTAAAGAAAAGAGGGCGTTAAGGACAATCTCAGTTTTGGTCCCGAGCCTCTAAGTGGGTGGCAGGGCCTGTTACCAAAATAAGAAAAACTGAGGCAAGAACAGATTGAAGAATATGTCAGACCAAGAGATTGGTTAGGGACATGTTAGAACTCACATAGAGAATGACATACACAGGTTTGATACTCAGGAAAAAAGTCCAGGTCTAAAGATAAAGACTTGAGTCTCCATCAGTTTAAGGATTATATTTACAGCTACGAAACTGGGTGAAATCATCTAAAATTGTACAGAAAAAAAATGAGGGCCGAGGATAGATCTCTCAAGCAATTCAACATTTAGAGGTTGGATCGAGAGGAACCAGCAAAGGAGGCAGACAGAACAGCTGGTGAGGTAGGAGGAAAACCTGAAAAGTGTGTCATTACAGAAGTCAATGAGAAAGCGTTTACAGAATGAAAGAATTGTCCATTGTCAAGGAGACTGATGACGGCTTGACTAGAATAGGGACAGTGAAACAATCTACCACAAATCAGAAGAGATGCATCTAATGATTGCTTCAAAGGAATGAAATCTTTCAACCAATGCTACCCGTAAAATGAAATACCTTAAGTGGTTCTTACCCAATTTAACATCTTAACTAAAAGGAGATCTTTCTGGAGAGGATGGAGTGGGGAGGGTGGGAAGAGTGAAGGCAAATGTTGACTGGGTATCTTAAAAAGAGATGATCAAGGTAAAAATCTCCGTGTAAGTTATAAAGCAGAATAGAAAAGTAAAGCTTAAGTACTGATTACTAAATAATACTAAGAGATCACTATTAATAATAATGATTCTATTGACTGAAATGTGCTTTTACTGGCCTCAAATGAAAGATTTAAATCTCTATTAACAGCAGTCTCAGAAATAGGGAATTGCAAAACTGAAAAAAATTTCAAATAGAAATAACTGAAAGTTTTCTCACAAATACTATTTAAACAGGAATTTCTAAGATAAGACTGTTTAAAGATTCAACATATTTATCTGCACCTAAGTATGCCACTAATCTAGGTAAGACTGACTAGCAAATACCTTGGCACCAGGTATCGGCTTAAACTTACTCAGCCTTCACAAAATTATGAAGGTACTGAAATTTAGATTTTGAGAAATCAAGGTTTCCCCTTGATGGGTTTTAAGCACAGGCCAGTTCCCTTCCAGTTGCTTTTCCCTAATATTTGTTTTTATTTCTCAAACAGGGAAAAATTCAGTACTATTATTGTTTTACCAAGGATATCCTCAATTCATGTACATCAAAAAAGAAGCCGCCTAGGTAATTGTAAAGGTGGATTTTATTCACAATCTTTAAAGACAAAACTTGTTCCAAGTGGTTCTGAGTAAATTGTCTAGAGAGGTCAAAATAAATTTAAACCAACACAGCTCCTACTAACTAATCAGTCAGGGGAATTAAGCATAAATGGTATCATTCTTCATTTTGAGCTTTGAAGTTATTCTTCATATAGAGTTTCTGTTGAAATTCAGCATGTTTGAATTCCCTGTGTTCATTTTTAGGTGAGGATTTCATAAACATAAACCCCAAAGAGAGAGGTAAATCCTCATCTCCTAAAGCCTCAGTTTCATCCACAATTAAATGGAAATGCTACCACTTGTCCCATTCTCTCATTTTAGAAACCCAAAGGAACTGTGCCTGGGGCTTTGGGCCTCAAGCATTCTCCTGATCAGAGAAGGGGAAATCCCATGCTAAACAAATGCCATGGGAATAGGCTATGACTAAATAAGGCCTGGAATAAAAAAATCCAAAGTAGTTTTTACCCGTAAGAGCCTAAAATAGACCCTTAAAGAGGACTCAAATTCACTTACAGGTCCAGGCAGAAGTTTAAAGGTACTTGTTCATTGCAGACTCTCTTTTCTCACTCCTCAATCATAACTGGTAAGTGCTGGTGTCAGAAGGAACCAAGTTGGAAAATGGGGAAGGTGACACTAGGGCACTCATCTTGCAATTGTCTAAGTATCCAAGATGGAACTCCCCCTACAAAGAGAAAATAATGAATTTCTCTTTCTATTAAACACATTTTAAAGATGATTTTAAATGAAAGATCCTCTTCATCTTGGCATTCTCTTTCCCATCCAGAAGCACTGCTATCTTTGCCTCAGCGGTGGCAAGCTGACAAATGTAAAGTGGAAGGGAAGAGGAGTCTTCAGTATAAGCAAGATTTTGTTTTAGAATCTTTAGATCTTAGCAGTCACACTTTCCAGATCATTGTTTCAGAGGAGTCTACTCAGTAATGGGGTTGGTGCACATGACAATATCAGGGAAGAGTTTCCAAACACTCAGCTAAGAAAATAAAATAATGATGCTAATCAAGAACAGTAATGTACACTCACCATATAACCCCTCTAGTTCCCAAGAGTCCAAAGAGAATTCTGGACTAATTCCTGTTAACACAATGGGTTTGTACACACTACACCCCTCCCCTCCATCCTCAACTCCAAAGATACTGACTCAGCAACTGGCCTGGAGCCAGAGCAGCATATTCCAAATTCAGAATGTGCAACAACGTTCGGTTCAATTATGACATAATGGCTGCAAAGCTGTTCCTGAAAGCCAAGAAAACCTGAATAATGTGGTTGGGTTATATCATACATGAGGACTTAATAGAGTTTAAAAACCAATTTGAAAATTCCTTCATTCCATAAAGATAGCATTAAGATGAGGGCAAAATCATTCTAGTTCAAGGGATGGGAACAAAGTATATAAGGAATTATGCAGACTCCTTTCCACGTTATCCTTCTTAACCAACATGACCCATTCCCTTTGAAGATATCTCTTATACTTAGTACTGACCTAGAAAGAAGACAATTCCATTAAACATCTTAGTCTTACTGCACCCAGCTAGTAATGCAAGTTTCCCTGCTATTTAAAAAGCACATAATCCCATTTCCAAAAACAACTGTTTGCAATTCAAAAACCATCCACCCAGGCAATGTCTTCTCTTTGTCCCTAAAATTCCAACCACTTTCAATTTATCTTGTCAAAGAGGTGAAGTTATCTTTGTGCCCCCACAAAACCTAAAAGACGTTTCATTCATTGCTAGCCATTTTGTAGCAAGTGACTTTGGACATTGAATTGCTAAATCCAGCATTTCCCTGGACTTGTGATAACAGTTAAGACCCAGGCCTGTAGAAATAGTGTTCAGTCTGAATGTTGGGAGCCATCTACTCTTGCTTGATGTTAGGCTGTGGCATCCCTCAGTTATGCGGGATTCTACAATCTTTTGAGTCTATTCTGTTTTTTAATAGCTATCATTGATAGAATTTTTTAATGTTTTGGAACTGGAAGTGACTTTGGAGATTCCTCTTGCTTTATGTATAAGCAAACTAATGCTTAAAAAATACTACATTTTTTAGTTCATTTCTCTATATTTTCTCCTGGAACAATGGCATATTTTTATATATAATGAGATCAACACAGAATTTCAGAACTAGAAGGGATCTCCAAGTTCAACCGTCTTTCTTCCAAAAAAATCTCAAAACACTTTTCATATTAATCCTCAGGGTATACCAATTAACAGATACTTCATTTTGTATAAGGCTTAATTTAAGGATGGAGAGAATGAGGAAAGTCTCAGTTTCAGACAGAATTCTTTTACCATAAGAATTAGGCTCTGTTCTCTAAATCGAAAAAGATTCACATTCATTTCATTTTTGAACCTGGAAAAATGGCTGAATTTACTGAGTTTTCTATTAAATAATAGTATCATTTTTCTTCACTGGATGGAAGGACTATGTGTTTTAAGAAACAATGAGTTTTAAAAAAATCAAATAATTCAACGTCATGTCCTTCCCTCCTGACTAAAAATCATTTCCCCATTATTTCATGATTAACATGAAAAAGCACTGGAACAACGAGAGTAAATTCATTTGTTTCCAGTTGTAACAATGTGATTTCTGCTGCAATCCCATTGGCAACAGAAGGCATCAGCATATACCACCACTGTCCTATTACAACACAAAAAGCTGTCAACTTTGAACTGCTCTGAAATGTTGTTAGTAAAGTAGACAAGACAAGCGTGGATTTCCTTCAATATTATTTGGGCAACCTAGACTTAAAATAGTGACCAGACTTAGGATAGTGACTCTACAGAGGTTCTCTATGCTTAAGGCAAGACCAAACCAAGATACTGGTGCCCTACATAAGCTAATAATTTGGCACACTTTCAAGCAGATACCCTTCAAATATTTGCCAAACAGGTGTTTGGGTGAGGCATTGCATGGCAGACCTGGAGAGAGTGTGGAGACAGGATTGGCGGAAGATTTCAGCTTGCATATTCTAAACAACAAAGGACCCACAACTGACCAGGTCAGATCTCCTTGGAAGGCAGTTTGAGGAGCATCTAATGGATTCCCAAATACACTCTTCCCTGCTCCAAGCTGTTTATTAAAGCATTACTTCTGTCTCTAGTAACAATCTGAAAGGAGGTTACTGCTTTATATTCTTTTCTCTATCTTGTTACATTCCCAGTGTTTCATACTTTTTATAGATCCAACCTCCCTTCAGGGACACTATATTTTCATTTCTACAGCTTGTACTGAGCATTTGCAATGTGCCAGGTGCTGTGCCATGTATTGGAAATATAAGAGTGATTAAGATATTGTCCCTGCCCTTAAGGAACTCACACCTTGAGCAGGAGAAAGACTCACAAACAACACAATACCACAGTGATGAAGGCTATAACAGTAAAAAGGCTGTTACTGGATATTACTGGTGAAATGGTCTGATATGCTTGGAGATGGATACTTTCTAAAAATAGTAGGTAGGTACTTTCAGTTTGCCTCCATCTCTAGAAACTTTAACTTTGGTAAGGATTGGAATAAAAAGAGAGTAACATTTTCATGTTTCCTGTTCTCCGTGGCTGTACTGGGATGGGAAGTTAGGGATGTGGAATCATATCTATGCTAAACTTAGCCAAAACTTTTCACTTGAATTTTCTTCCCCAAATGATTTTGTCCCTAGAATTAGTTATGCAATACTAGGGGAAGGATAGAGGGAAGCTCACCTAGTCCCGGCTGTGTAGTTACACATACCTGATCCAGATGATTTCTCCCCTTTGAAATAATTGCAAACAAGATTAAAACTGTATTCAGGAACTATTCCAGCTGGCTTTTGGCTTCCTCTGATGTATACTCCTTGAATAAAGCAGTAGCAAAAATTAGATTTAAATAAGGAACATAAAATCACCTCACTACTTGTACCAGATCACCTCAAGGTCCTGCTATGTGGGAAACCCGAAACCCTAGCATTAGAGTAACTGAATACATCAGCCAGCTAGAGTATATACAAGTTATGAAATAAAAAACTTCAATAATAAAAAATAACCTATTTTAAAGGGATTTCTCACAGTGCCTCTGGGTACTTTAGAGCCAGGCATCTGGAACAAAATAGAAACACAGTCCAATCAATTCCGAAGTTGGAAAAATCCTCGTTTCTATTACTTACCTGCCAACAGTCCATCTAAATAAAACCACACAGTCACATATTCCTCTGATGAAGGAGACAAAAAAATATTGATCCTTCCTTGGCATGTGGCTATTGCTGCCACAGCAGCAGGGAAGAAAGACAATCTGAGGATCCTGCCTGTTTAAAGCACCAGCCCCACCAATTTTAATTTTCACAACAGGGCCTTTCTGGTTCCAGGCAATTCCTCAGTAGAGCAGGACCCAGGTTTTTGGGCTACAATATTTCACATAGAACCATGATTAGTTCTGCTTTGCCCCAGTATTATAATTATCCAGTATTTCCAGGGTGTATCTTTTTTCCCAGTGTTTTAAATCTTTCTGCTATTTACCTATAATGTACCTCAATGTATACAGCTCCAAATATTGGTAGAGCGCTTCACATGCATTTTTATAAGCTAGTCCTCAGAATATGACCAAATGAGAAGACTGTGGCCTCTAATAGGCACCTCAGCTTGTTCAGCGTTGTGCACCAAGGCACAGCTCTAGTGGCTGCTTAAACAAGGCAATGTATACTAATGCTGGGAAATGCGCTAGAAAGTATTGGGATATAACAGATCTTAGACACTATCCCTGTCCTTGAGGAATTGAGAATCTTGGGGTCAAGCTAAGGCCATACTATGGATTTTTTTTTAAGGGCACTAAAATGTAAAGTACCACATACACACTATTTATTAATAAACAAGAATAAAGATCACCCAAGCAAAACACTCCTTGTTAAAGACAGCGTTAGAGACAGTCACAAGTCTTAACTGACAATGACATTTTAGTGGGGACTTTTCTACCCTTGGACTTAAGAAACTGTATGAGCTGCTATTTGTCAGAAGTGAATATTTGTTGAGAATGTACAGTCTCTGATTTATTCTCTCACTGTTCAGTACCCAGAGGGTTGCTTTTGCCCAATAAGGCTGAGAGGAGATCCAGACAGCTGATGCAGAGAGCCCCGGCACTCACAATGTTCCCTGCTGCACCTTTCAACCTTTTCACCCCAATTAAAGGTCAACATGGCTGCTCAAAAATATTTATTTAAAAAGGCAGTCTGCTCAGCGGGCTCCCAAGTGTGATTACACTACCACTTCATACAATTCAATTAAACCCAGGACGGGGCATCTGTGAATCACCGGAAGAGTATGAAGTTGAGATGTTTTCGGCTTTCTCTTAAAAAAAAAAAAAAGCTTCCTTTTCCCGCCCGTCATTTCTTTACTTCCCAGAGCGCCATCACAGACACACGCACACGCGTTTATAATCTCCCCTCGGGTGCTTCATGGATTTATGGCTCCCGGTTTAATTAAATTCCCTCTGACGACAATCTAAATTGGCAGCATGCGGCACAGCGAACCCCCGCCAGCCTGCGCGTAGGCTGAGAGCCCGAGACCTGCGAACGCCCACCCTCGGCGTGGGGCTAAAGGCACCCACCTGAGCCTCACGCCGCCAACGTCTCTGCTTCCGCCCTGCGCCGGGCACTTCCGCCCTCACCCGCCAGGCGCCGGCCCCGCTCCCCGCACTTCCGCTCCACGCCTGCAACACTGCCGGCTGGGCTCTCAGATGGGGTCCCGCCTACGCTCTCGAGGATGGCGGCGCCTGAACCTTTACTCATGAAGAGTAACACACAAGCCAAGGCCAAACTAAAAAACAAAACACGGAAAAGTGACCCCGCATGTTTAGGAACCATTTAATAACGAGCCTCAGGTGCGGGAGCCAACTCTTGGAGGCTGCGGAGTCCGAGCCATTTTAACCCCTCTGCATGCGTGCATTCTCTCGTTAATTTAATATTTACTCTCCTCCCCCACTAGGTCTTGGCTGAACTAGGTTATGGGGAATGCGATGAGCAAAACTGGCAGCCGTACCCTCCCGCAAACTGAAAATCGTGTGGGAAAGCAGACATTAGGAAATCATCCCTGATTAAATAGGTAATGCGTTTATTCAGCTGAGTGCTTTGCAGGGAAGGAATATGAGAAAAGATCTGAGTGGGATCTCGTTGAAGAGGTAGCTTTGGGGCTGGGATTTGAAGGGCGTAGGTTGAGGACAGAGCTCTGCAGGCTGTGGGAAGCGTCTGGTGGAGGGTGTGCAGTATGGGTTGTATGCAGAAGACTGATGAGTATGACTGAGGCTTAGAGGGAATGGGGGAGAGAGGTGGCAACAGGCTAGAGAGGGTAAGCAAGAGTCTGGCCATGCAGGGCCTTTCAGGTTTGTGCTAAGGGTAGCTGGGGGCATTTCTGTTTTATGTGGGAAGGGGGTGAATTGATTGCTTTTCCATTCTGAAAGGATCCCTCAGCTTTGGGAAGTAGATGAGAAGGGTTGAGGATAGGCAAGAGTAGAACAAGCAGGGAGGTGAGGAAGCTACTGAGCAGTCCAGATTGTAGGTGTGGTGGCTTGAATGGTGGTATAGTAAATAATGAGAAAATGATGGATAATAATTGTAGTAATACTCAAAGCTAACATTTATTGATTGCTCACAAAAAGCTTTATACTCATTAGTCTGTTTAATCCTGAGAACAATGCAATTAAGTATTAGTACCATTTTACAGATGAAGAAATGAAGGTTTAATAACTTGCTGAAGTTCTCACAGCTACAAAATGGTAGATTTGGAATTCCATCTCATTCTGTCTGATGTCTTAAGCTTCCCACTATAAATTCAGTGTGTACTCAGTGATTTTAAAAAAGATACAAAGAAAACCAAGGTCAGGAATGAATTCCTTAAACCACACTGATTATGTGATGTTGCTGGAAGCCGCATTAAGATAGTAGAATTTACAAGTTCTTTGTCACTTCAGCATTTTCTGATAGGCTAAAGAGGGAATTTTGTGACTGTCAACAGACTACCTATGATTATTTTTGAATTAATGCACTCTGATAAGACTTAGTTTTTCTGGAAAAAAAAAAGTCAAGTGGTAAAGCACACTCCACCTAACAGTTGCTGATAGGATGTCTTTAAAGAAGGGATCTGGGGTCCAGTTATAAACACCTTGGTGGAGCATGAGTATCTTAGATATTGTGGAGTGACAGAAAAGCTTACTAGAAATGTAACTCCAGATCAGCTTCCAAATCTCGTTTATTGTTGGAAGACAAAGGTTTATAAAATCACTTGGACTTATGAAACCTGATTTCACCCACTGAAGGAAAAGAATGGATTCACCAAGGCCAACAATGAAGGCTTTTAGCACTGGTTGTGAGTAAATTTCTCTAAGGAGCCAAAAGTTCACAAATTTTCAGAATTTGAGTTTCATCAGTAAGAATTTCTTGGGTTTGTAAGTGATAATACAAGACCCGGAGCCTCCCCATTATAGTTTTGGTTAGAGGGAGTCCTGTGGAATGTCTGGGAATCCCTGAGAACTCACTATGGTTGATACCCTCTTTGGGAATGCCTGGCTGACAGCCATGAGCTCAGAGGACCAGTTTAGCCTCTAGATCCAGGGCCTACAGTGCTGGGGAAAGGAGCTCTGCTTGGGAAAATATCTGGAGTCTGGCCAGGAAAAATCATTGTCTACAAAACCAAAAAAAAAAAAGGCAGTCATAGCAAAATTAATAAGCATTTATTAAATGATCACAAAATCGAACACTGTGTCAGCTTCATTAATGGCTGGATTTAGCATTCATAACAACTTCATTACATTGGAAAACAGTTTTTAGATGAGATGCTCTCACCAAGTGAGAGTTCCTGAGTATATGTGATGAATGTAGAGAAATTATATTTTAACTTTTAGCCAAATAATTTCACAAGCAAAATTTGAAAAGTCCTTTTATAGAAAAATTATTAAATGTGAAATGTATATACTTTTTAATATGTTTCAAATGATGTGAAAGAATGTTTTAAGAATGTGAAGGTCTTGCTGGGCGCGGTGGCTCAAGCCTGTAATCCCAGCACTTTGGGAGGCCGAGATGGGCGGATCACGAGGTCAGGAGATCGAGACCATCCTGGCTAACACGGTGAAACCCTGTCTCTACTAAAAATACAAAAAACTAGCCGGGTGAGGTGGCGGGCGCCTGTAGTCCCAGCTACTGGGGAGGCTGAGGCGGGAGAATGGCGTAAACCCGGGAGGCGGAGCTTGCAGTGAGCTGAGATCCGGCCACTGCACTCCAGCCTGGGCGACAGAGCGAGACTCCGTCTCAAAAAAAAAAAAAAAAAAAAAAAAAAGAATGTGAAGGTCTTAAGACAGTTATGGGTCTCATACAATTTTATTCATTCAAAACATGCTTGTTGCCAGGCGCGATGGCTTACACTTGTAATCCCACCATTTTGGGAGGCCAAGGTGAGCGGATCACCTGAGGTCAGGAGTTCGAGACCATCCTGCCCAACGTGGTGAAACCCTGTCTCTACTAAAAATACAAAAATTAACTGGGTGTGGTGATGGGTGCCTGTAGTCCCAGCTGCTCAGGAGGTTGAGGCAGAAGAATTGCTTGAACCCAGGAGGCGGAGGTTGCAGTGAGCTGAGACTCCATCCTGGGCGACAAGAGTGAAACTATGTCTCCGAAAAAAAAAAAAAAACCCAAAAAATGAACAAAGAAAGAAAAAAACATGCTTGTCATTAGGCATTTGACTTACATGTCCTCCTCTAGGTCTGGACTGCAATTCTAGGCTATGCTCTACCAATCTGGATAGGACTGGTGCAGGGATCTCTGTGTGCTAGAATGTTCAGAACTCACCTGGGTTGAGTTTTTCAATGGTCATCTCTGAGGCAGAAGCCTGGTGTAGAGAAAGCCTGCTGCCACAGTCTGATCTGTAACTCCTGACATAACTCCAAAGGTACTTTAGGGAACACATGACCTATTCTTCCAGAGATGTCCTGGAGCCAGGCTTCCCTCTTAAGGCCTCTGAAAGGTGGCCTGTGTGGGTGTGGAGGAAGGTATCTTCACTCCTGCCCTCTTAGCTTTGCCTCTGGAAGAGCAGGAATAAAGAAATGGCCTTTGATGTCAATATGTTCCCTTCAGAATGCCTTAGAAAAATAATGTATGTCTTGGCAAGTAGTGACTGTCATGCCAGCTCTGTTTTACAGTAACTTGGCTCTGTGTTGCCACTCAAACAACATGCAATTTGAACTTTGACTAGGAGGGACAATCTCAGTAATTGCCACAATTATGTGATGCAATTGTTTTGGTGGAGGTGTTCAGAAACTTGGTAGGTTTTCTTTCCTGGTGTATTTCTGGTCTTTATAGTGAGCATATATGTTTATCTCATGAGTGTCCCATCCTCAGGTCTGCAAACTCTGCAGGAAACGATCTGTAAGGGCCAGATATTATGTTATGTTTAAGGTCATGGAGAAAAACAGTGGCAACCTCCCAAAGAAAAGACAGGCTTCTGAGTCTGGGATGTGCTGGGTCAGTGGGGTCGCTGTTGACTCCCCCCAGGCCAACCATTACAGGAAACAGAATTATAAGCCCAACTCACCAGGGGAGAATGGATCTCAAAAGTCTGATTCCTATGTCCCCTTTGACATTTTAAAAACTCTGCTCTTCTGCCAGACATTCAGAGAACAGTGAAGTAAATTTTAAAAGGAGAAAAATGTTTATTTGTTTTAAAGCTTGCTCAGTGATCCACTTAGACCATTTACATAAACAACCTTTCCATGTAAACACCATTAATTATGTAGTATAAGAGCCAAATAAAAATGCTAAAAAATAAAAGTAATTGTAGAATAAATTAGTATGGCTTGAGTGCACAAATATAAACTGTAGACTTTTACATTTTATTGAAGGAAGTGGATGTGTGTTTTTTCTTTTGTTTGAGCTACTAGGAACCAACAAATGACATTTGACAGATGGATACCAAAGCTGTTAAAGTTTAAACCCATGCTGGTGATGAAATTACAGTTTTTGCAGGGACCTTGACTCACACTTCTTTCTTTATCTGTCTTAAAAAGATTGTGGGGCAAGATAGGAGATGAGTGTCCTGTGGATTTCCCCAGAAGGTTTGTTGGAGCAAGACCATTGTTGTCTACTCCAAAATCAGTAGCTTCCAACCTCCTTTCACTTGTAATAACAGAAGATTACTTGTGTCTGTGCTAAAGGAAATGAATCGAGTGCAGCCTGCCAGGCACAAAGAAGAAGGGCAGAAACTGACACTGTTGAGGAAAGATGGCATAGGGGACCTTGTAGTAACAATACCAGGGCACATTTATGTCACCCTTTGTAGTATTGCAAGAGTCTTTATAGATATCATTTAATTTGATTCTTCATAATAATTCTGTAAGATAGACAGGGCATGCATTTTTATTAGTCCCATTTTACAGACAAGGTAATTGAAGCTTCGTGAAGGAAATCACAATGAAGCTGGAATTGGAAAGCCTTTCCTAACTCCTATCTATATTTTTTTCACTACCCCATTCATAATTCTTTTTAAATGTAAATGAAAAGAAACATGGTTCAGTTCCTAGCAATATTTTGTGCTATGTAGGATTTTTTAAGAATGTTAAGTGCATTTACATCATTTCCTCAGGGAAGGTTTTGTTTTACCTGGACAGGCAGGAAATGGAATTGAAATGGGAAAGTTTTTCATTTTTATGGATTAAACCCATCTGTTATGTTCACTAAGGCTAGATCATGGAGGAGGATAGATTTCTCACAGCATAAAGAGAGGAGAGTAAAATGCACCTCCTTTATTCCCTGGTTCAGATTCACCCCCATCCAGGGAGTCCTGTTCAGACAAAACAGGGCAGTCAGCCTATCAGTAAGAAAGAAAAGATACTGTGGCCCTCAAACATGCCCCAGCATACTGAGCAGTCTTCCACAAAGTTGAAGTTAACACTTATTGCTCAGAAGAATTCTGAGGAGTAATTTTTTTGCACATATTTGAATATTATCTGCTGTGTGTGCACAGGACAAAAATAAAGGAAATTTTCCCATTTATTCAGAATAATGCTGACTGAGTACTTACTATGTGCCATAGTCAAGCACTGGAATGCTAGTGTTTATTGTTGTTTTTTTTTTTTTTCTGAAACAGAGTTTCACTCTTGTTGCCCAGGCTAGAGTGCAATGGCACAGTCTCAGCTCACTGCAACCTCCGCCTCCTGGGTTCAAGCAGTTCTCCAGCCTCAGCCTCCCGAGTAGCTGGGATTACAGGCATGCACCACCATACCCGGATAATTTTGTATTTTTAGTAGAGACAGGGTTTCACCATGTTGGTCAGGCTGGTCTTCAACTCCTGACTTCATGTGATTTGCCCACGTCGGCCTCCCAAAGTTCTGGGATTACAGGCCTGAGCCGCTGTGCCTGGACTGGACTGCTAGTGTTTTTTGTTTTTGTTTTCTTTTTTTTTTGAGACAGAGTCTTGCTCTGTCACCCAGGCTGGAGGGTAGTGGTGGGATCTTGGCTCACTGCAACCTCCACCTCCTGGGTTCAAGAGATTCTCCTGCCTCAGCCGCCTGAGTAGCTGGGATTATAGGCACACGCCACTGCCTCTGGCTAATTTTTGTATTTTTAGTAGAAATGGGTTTTCACCATGTCAGAAAGGCTGGTCTTGAACTCCTAACTGCAAGTGATCCACCTGCCTGGGCCTCCCAAAGTGTTGGGATTACTGGCGTGAGCCACCGCACCCAGCTTGGAATGTTAGTGTTGAACCATATACACGTACTCCTTGTAATAGAGCTCACAGTCAAATCTTAATGAATGATCATGTCAATATTTACTGTAGAAAACCCATTTTCCAATGGGAGTAAGACCAGTAACTAGTTAATTGGCAAATGCAGTTAAAGTGGGAAGTATGTATATGATTTGATATATGTATATATTTAATCATATAGATATGGTTATATATATAATAAATATTTTATTTTCTTACTTAAAATACATAAATGAACATTCATTTGCTAAATTTGTTAGAGTCAAGATGGTTTCTTTTAGACTCTATCCAGTCATTGAACGTTTACGTTATCTTTCTTGCATAAAACCCGCTCAAAATGGTGGGATATACATATCATCTACAATTTCCAGTTTCAGATACTCTAAAGTGAAGGGAAAACTTAAAGACACTTGTGAAGTGTCTTCACTAAGTGAATTCACTTATATTTTTATTTTTTCCCCAATCTTTTACACTTGTCTTGCCTACAACTAATTTAAGAGCAATTATTTTCCCCCAGCTTTTCAAGTCTTTCCAAAGCATTTAACTGAGCTTTCATAGAAACAGTAACTCTCTTTTTATGCTCATATTTGATCAGTTTATGTGATATTTAATTAAACTACATAATTATAGTAATCAAGTACAACTGCCATAAACAGGTTTGGGAACAAAAACAACCCACTCTTAGTAAGCATAAGCTCAGCTGGTGGGAGTAGAGGCGTTGAGGTTACCAGGTGGCAGAAGCCACAAGTGTTGATCGTGATCTGGGCAATCCATCAATACGGTTTACAAAGGGATTTGAAAGTATCACTTAATTCCCTGTGGTGCTGAATTAAGAGAGCTTCTGTTGTAATTAACAACGAATAAATATTACTAAAGAAAAGCGGTGGGTGCCATAAAAGTCTGTGATTGGGAGATGCGATATATGCATCACAGTCCTGGGGCTTTAGGAAAGGACTTGACTGTTGACCTAAAATCAGACAACGAGTAGAGTTACCTCAGAGACAGGCTGGGGCAGGAATCTGGAGAAAGCGTTCCAGGCAGCAGGAGTAGCAGGGTCAGTGGTGTGAGGGTGGAGGGAGGATGTGTTGAAAATGAGGAACTGAAAGAAGGCAGTGTGGGTGGAGCCAAGAGTGGCAGCTGGGTAGCAGTACTAGATGAGGCAGAGGGAGGTAGAGGCCACCTTATGCAAGCTTTCTGGGCTCTTGCAAGCAGGGGGTCTTCATCTCTATTGACAGCGGGAAGCTGCCAATGCATGTGAAGCGGTAGTGTGCTTATTTGTTCAAGAGCAACAGCCGATTTGTAGAGTTTAGACCACCAAATCTAATTTGGGTACTTGGATTATATGTTTTCCTAATCTAAATACACTGTAGGTAATGGAGAAAAATTTTATTTTCTTGACCTCTGGCATCAGAATTTCTCTTGGGGAGGGAACTGTCCTTATTCAGGAGAATGCATTCATTGGCAGCTTGTGGGCCAGAGATGAAGATCTGAGGATAGGTGTTGAGATAATAAAGAGATACTAAATATCTCTGCTGAGAACATAAAAGGGAGTGAGACAGAAGGAAGGGGAGTTTTGTATTAGTTTTCTAGGCCTGCCTTAACAAAGTACCACAAACTGAGTGGCTTAAAATAACAGACATTTATTCTCTCCACTTTGGAGGTTAGAAGTCTGAAATCAAGGTGTCAGCAGGGCCATGCTCCCTCTATAAAGCTCTGGATAGAATTTTTCCTTGCCTCTTCTTGGTTACTCCTGGTGCCTGTGCAATCCCTGGTTGCTTGGTTTGCGACTGCATCTCTCCAGCTCTGCCTCTGTTGTCACATGGCGTCCTCCTTGTGTGTCTCTGTCTGTGCGTCTTCTCCTTTTCTTATAAAGATGCCAGTCATATTGGATTAGGGTCCACCTAAATTACTTCATCCTAACTTGCTGCATCTGCAAAGACCCTGTTTCTAAATAAGGTCCCATTCACACGTACTGGAGGTTAGGACTTGAATGTATCTTTTTGGGGGACACAATTCAATCCATAACTGGTGTAAACAGGGAGAGGTGAGAAGGATCAGAAAAATCATGAGATGTTAAGGGCTTAGGGTGGCTACAACCATTAAGAAATTGCTGATGGTGGAATGGCTGAGAGGACTAATAATGCATTTTAAAGTGCTTTTTGAAGATATAGAAGTAGCCAACAAACGTGAAAAAATGCTCAACGTCACTAATCATCAAAGATGTGAAAATCAAAACCACAATGAGATATCACCTCACACCACCAGTCAAAATGGCTATTAAAATGTCAAAATAATAATAATAATAATAAGGGCGGCAAGGCTGTGGAGAACAGGGAATATGTATACACTGCTGGTGGGAATGTAAATTAGTTTAGCCACTGTGGAAAGCAGTTTGGAGATTTCTCAAAGGACTTAGAACTACCATTAGATCCAGTAATCCCATTAATGAGTATATACTCAAAGGAAAATAAATCAGTATATCAAAAAGACACGTCTACTCATATATTTATCATAGCACTATTCACAATAGCAAATACATGGAATCAACCTAGGTGTTCATCAATGGTGGACTGGATAAAGAAAATGTGGTACATATATACCATGGAATACCACGCAGCCATAAAGGAGAATGAAATTATTTCCTTTGTAGCAACATGGATGCAGCCAGAGGCCATTATCCCAAGTGAACTAACGCGGGAACAGAAAACCAAATACTGTATGTTCTTATTTATAAATGGGAGCTAAACACTGGGTACACATGAACATAAAGATGGGAATCATAGACTCTGGGGACTATTAGAGTGGGGAGAGAAGGAATGGATAAGAGTTAAGAAACTACCTATTGGGTACTATGCTTACTACCTGTGTGATGGGATCATTTGTACTGCAAACCTTAGTGTCACACAATATACTCATGTAAAAAAACCTGCACATGTACCCCCTGAATCTAAAATAAAAGTTGAAATTATAAAAATAAATAAAGATCTGATCCAAAAATAAGTAAGTAAAGTATCTCTCTTCCCAGGTAAGACGTGACAGCCTACAAAATGTCTCCTCACTGTGCCCAGGGTGATGACTCCCACCTTTTCAGTGACACTTCTATTACACATGTGTTTATTGATGCTTTGGTGGAGGAGATCAGGGGGCAAAAGACAAGCGGGGTCACCAAGAAGGACTTGGGTCCCTTGTTAGGGTCGCTGACATAAGGGATGCAATCATACGAAACCTCTAGAGAACAATTCAATAGATGTTGGAGATTTCTCAAAGGACTTAGAACTACCATTAGATCCAGTAATCCCATTAATTGCTGGGGGAGGGGGGCAGGAAAAAGTAATTCTGTGATTGTAAACCACTGTTCCTGTGTCCTGGTCTCCCAGATATTCAGAGAAATATTGAATTTCCACAATCTCCAGCATGCGGATTTGGAAACGTTATCTACTTCTTGTTGGGCAAGGACCAGGGTTTCAAATATAGTTATGAAAAAATCTCCCTCTTCATTTGGTGCTGTCAATCCTTTGAGGGTACAGTGCAGGATTTTAGCTATATTTACAGTGCTTATGAGTTAGTTAAGAAAAACACACCCCAAATCCTGTAGTCTACATCTCTTGCCTTACTCTTTTCCAAATATCAAAATTCTGAATAGATGATCACTTTGATGGCGGGAGAATGTTTCCTGAAGTTCAGTTTTTAGGTCTTGTCAGTTTCCCTTCTTACTTCGGTAAGACTTAATGCTTTATTTCTGGATCGCTGGCTGAGGCACTGAAGCTCTTCCATGCCATTCACTCAGGTGATGATTTCCTGCAGTGTGTCCAGATGTTTGTGTTCGGCATTACTGCTATTAGCCATCAAGTCTGAGAATTATACAAAATTAAATCCATCCTTGAGGCCTAGAAGGGAAGACAATCTTAATAATAGTTTAATGTCCTCAGAGTGAAATATCCTGAAGTGGGGGAAGAACTACCATCTCCATGAACTACAGTCCTACACTGCAGCCTTTTTCTTCATTTCCGTGCTTCATTTACGTTGGTATTTAACACAAATGTGGTTTTAAAGCACATCAAAGCCTCCTTAAAACCTAAGTAACTGGCAAATGGTTAGAATAATTAATAAAGCCGGTTTTTGTTTGTTCTGTAAGCAGCTCAAAGAAATTGAGAAAATTTGCAGTTGGCAAAGGTATTATTGGTGGCTAATACGTTGCACCTCTGTAGAAACTTTTTTTTTTTTTTTTAATACTTTATGTTCTAGGGTACATGTACACAATGTGCAGGTTTGTTACATATGTATACATGTACCATGTTGGTGTGTGTGCTGCACCCATTAACTCATCATTTACATTAGGTATTTCTCCTAATGCTATCCCTCCCTCTCCCCCCACCCCACAACAGGCCCTGGTGTGTGATGTTCCCCTTCCTGCGTCCAAGTTATCTCATTGTTCAGTTCCCACTTATGAGTGAGAACATGGGGTGTTTGGTTTTCTGTCCTTGTGATAGTTTGCTCAGAATGATGGTTTCCAGCTGCATCCATGTCCCTACAAAGGACACGAACTCATCCTTTTTTATGGCTGCATAGTATTCCATGGTGTATATGTGCCACATTTTCTTAATCCAGTCTGTCATTGATGAACATTTGGGTTGGTTCCAAGTCTTTGCTATTGTGAATAGTGCTGCAATAAACATACGTGTGCATGTGTCTTTATAGCAGCATGATTTATAATCCTTTGGGTATATACCTAGTAATGAGATGGCTGGGTCAAATGGTATTTCTAGTTCCAGATCCTTGAGGAATTGCCACACTCTCTTCCACAATGGTTGACCTAGTTTACACTCACACCAACAGTGTAAAAGCGTTCCTGTTTCTCCACAGCCTCTCCAGCACCTGTTGTTTCCTGACTTTTTAATGATCGCCATTCTAACTGGTGTGAGATGGCATCTCATTGTGGTTTTGATTTGCATTTCTCTGATGGCTAGTGATGATGAGCATTTTTTTCATGTGTCTGTTGGCTGCATAGATGTCTTCTTTTGAGAAGAGTCTGTTCATATCCTTTGCCGACTTTTTGATGGAGTTGTTAGTTTTTTTCTTGTAAATTTGCTTGAGTTCTTTATAGGTTCTGGATATTAGCCCTTTGTCAGATGAGTAGATTGCAAAAATGTTCTCCCATTCTGTAGGTTGTCTGTTCACTCTGATGGTAGTTTCTTTTGCTGTGCAGAAGCTTTTTAGTTTAATTAGATCCCGTTTGTCAATTTTGGCTTCTGTTGCCATTGCTTTTGGTGTTTTAGACATGAAGTCCTTGCCCATGCCTATGTCCTGAATATTGCCTAGGTTTTCTTCTAGGGTTTTTATGGTTTTAGGTCTAACACTTAAGTCTCTAATCCATCTTGAATTATTTTTTCTATAAGGAGTAAGGAAGGGATCCAGTGTCAGCTTTCTACTTATGGCTAGCCAATTTTCCCAGCACCATTTATTAAATAGGGAATCCTTTCACCATTTCTTGTTTTTGTCAGGTTTGTCAAAGATCAGATGGTTGTAGATGTGTGGTACTATTTCTGAGGGCTCTGTTCTGTTCCATTGGTCTATATCTCTGTTTTGGTACCAGTACCATGCTGTTTTGGTTACTGTAGCCTTGTAGTATTGTTTGAAGTCAGGTAGCATGATGCCTCCAGCTTTGTTCTTTTGACTTAGGATTGTCTTGGCAATGCAGGCTCTTTGGCACAAGACAGGGATGCCCTCTCTCACCACTCCTATTCAACATAGTGTTGGAAGTTCTGGCCAGGGCAGTCAGGTAAGAGAAAGAAATAAAGGGTATTCACTTAGGAAAAGAAGAAGTCAAATTGTCTCTGTTTGCAGATGACATGATTGTATATTTAGAAAACCCCATCGTCTCAGCCCAAAATCTCCTCAAGCTGATAAGCAACCTCAGCAAAGTCTCAGGATACAAAATCGATGTGCAAAAATCACAAGCATTCTTATACACCAATAACAGACAAACAGAGAGCCAAACCGTGAATGAATTCCCATTCACAATTGCTTCAAAGAGAATAAAATACCTAGGAATCCAATTTACAAGGGATGTGAAGGACCTCTTCAAGGAGAACTACAAACCACTGCTCAATGAAATAAAAGAGGACATAAACAAATGGAAGAACATTCCATGCTCATGGATACGAGGAATCAATATCGTGAAAATGGCCCTACTGCCCAAGGTAATTTATAGATTCAATACCATCCCCATTAAGCTACCAGTGACTTTCTTCACAGAATTGGAAAAAACTACTCTGTAGAAACTTTCACATCTGGGTTGTGTCATGAGCACTGAAGCTGCCCAGGCACAATAAAGTGAAAAGCAGGCAATTACCCAGAGACTGTGAATATAATACGAGGCTGACTTGGATATTTAGGCAAGAAACTTTTAGGGTCTTCTCCCGCTTTGTGAGTCCTGCATGGATTGTTGGTGAGAATGGCTGGATGGTGCTCTACTTTACCCTGAAGGAATTGGCTAACCCATCCATTCTCCTGAATTATGTCGGGAAATTTGTGTCCTCTGGCTGCTGAGAAAAGATGGATCGTTTTGGTGACCTTCACAGTCATCCTCTTAAGCCTCTGAGAACCAGCTGGTTTCTTGTTTAAACCAAGTCATGTCTGCCTGAATCCTGCATGCTGAGGGAAGATATCCTCAATAGAGGCCCTCATGTCTCAACAGTCCTGAGATAACCCAGAGAATGCTAGAGGAATGGGCTCTGAAGTTCCCTCTGACCCAAGGCCTATGCCATGTGCCAGGCTCTCTAGTTCTGTATATGGTTGGTTCTTTTCCATAATTCCTGCTCTGCCCCTATTACTCCTCACAATAACCCTTTAAAGACAGTTATTCTGCAAGTATAAAAGGTGCCAGTCTTCTATGGCACCCTGGCTTTTACCATACCCCAAGCCCAAGACCGTCTTTTCAAAGCTCTGTGTAAACTCTAAATGGTTACCACATGTAAGAAAGATTAAAACAGAGGGGGAAAAAATCTCAGCTTGAACTAGCCACATTGTTGCTCATTACCTTGCAGATATAAAGCATTCTTACATTTTAAACATTTCCATTTTTTAATAAGAGCAAGTCAAAGTTGGCCAGGATTCAGAAGAAATCTCTTGAAATGGTAATACATTTAAGAAGGTTCTTTATAAAATCAGAAGTCGTAGCTACTTTCTTAGTAGCTTCCAAGAGTGGAAAAAGCAGGAAGACTGAAGGATACCAATACTTTGACAGGTCTGAATGTTAGCAAGTGGGGATCAGTTATTCTCATTAGTCAAAGAGACAAGACAGGAATAAGGCATAAGTTTGGTGGAATAAAAGAAAGTTAATCTAAGAAACACATAAGTGCAATGAAACTGGCTTTGTCCTCTTGTACTGCTGGTGGCAATTCAATTATCATATAGTCATATTTCTTATTTTGTAATTGTTAATCGGTTAAGGCATAGAGCATTTCTGTGAAATTCTTGTCTCTTTCTTCCCAAGCATGTGTGTGTGTGTGTGTGTGTGTGTGTGTGTGTGTGTGTGTATGTATACAAAAATGAGGAAATGGAGAAACAGCAGAGACATGTGCTACTAGCTGCCTCCATCTGGATCTGGGGAAGGCCCAAACCTCAGACTTACTGTTCCCTTCTGCTATCGTGAGGTAGATGGTCACTTTGAAGACACAGTTTCTTTGCCACTACGTCTTATTCTAGGGTTATTTGTGGCTTTTCGGTTTTGCGCTATTCTTTTCTGGTCATCGCTGATTCTCACATAAGTGCAGATGATGAGGGAAAAAATCTAACTAAATGGAATCCTTACTACATGTGTCATATTTTCTCTGCCCAGTGCCTGTCTTAAAAGCTTATCCGATTGTATATTATCTCTCATAGCTTGCTTGGACTCCTCTTTCCTCTTGGTCTTGGGAAAAAAGAGAGAGGGAGAGGTGTTTAAAGGTAGTTCGCCATGGCATACCGCCTGTACTCCTGCAGGTAGTTTACACGCCACGTGGTCTCCACTATTGCTGTGTGCTGTAACTCAGTAACCCAGTGGTAGCTTGACCTTCAACAGCTGCTGAGCCTCTCTGTTTCTGAAAAGGGGCAGAAGAGGCCATTAGAGCAAGGAAATAACATGTGGCTTTCCAAACTGCATGAAATACATCTATTGTGAATAGATGAATTACATATTCATGAAAACTGTGAAATGAAAGACAACTCTACTTGCCAAGCCCTCACGTTGGCTGAGCACAAGGCCCAGCAAACAATGCAAAGCTCTGGCTCTCTCACTTATTTACCTTGCCAGTCAACATGTGCTGTTCTATGACAGGTTTCTTCAAGTCGTGAGAGGAAAGCTGGGAAGAGTTCTGCATTTCCAAAGAAAACTGAATTCCAGAATTATTACATTTTAATCTCATGCCAATGAGCATTTATTGAGTGGCCACTGTTCTAACATTATCCTAACAAAACTGCAATACTGTACTATTAGGAAAGGAATTTACTAGTCAAAAGCGAGTCTGCACGCACTGTAACTGTCCCCCTTTCCTCCATTAAAGAGGATGTCTAGTATGTGTATAACCACTCACACCAAGATAAGAGTTTTGATGTTTCTGTTTCTTATTACTTCCTGTTAGAAGAGAATCGTGGAAACTCTTTCTGCCTTACAGATAGGAAAAATGAAGCCAGACATGTTAAGTGACCTCCCAAGGGACGTTGTCACTGTCAGAGCTGGGAAGAGCATTGCATTGCTGTCTCTTGACTCTGAGTTCATATTTACTGTACCAGAGTGCTCATAGGGATTTGATGTTAGTATTACAATGTCAGTAACAAGGATGACCAAAAAGATTTTGACATTTCGAGTGCTCTACGTGGTTGTGTTTGTGGCTCATCAAGGGCAGAGGTCCAATACTGGGTAGTATCATGCACATGCTGTTCCTCTTAGCTTCAGTCCTTTCCCCTTCTCCACCCTAATGTTTCATCTTTACATTTTTTGCTGAGCTGGGTGAGCTAAACAGGCTCACTGGTAGCTATTCAAACCCTCTTCTTGGGGTTTCTGTACTGCAGAGGTTCCAAATATGATTTAGGGCTCTTTTAGTCAGATGCATTTGCACAAGACTTAAAATCAGAATTGAGTTAAATGGCAAGAGCTGTGTGGTCTGTTAGCCTTTATTTTTTCCCCCAGCAAGGGTCTAACAGGAGCCAACAATTGTATCTATGAAAATTGCAAAAGACGTATATTCCTGGAGCCAATGGTTGCAGTGTCAGCCTTTTGATTTCCAAGCTTCCTGAATATGGCAGAGAAGGCAGCTCCACTTGGGAGTCTGCTTCTGCAGTACTGTTCTAGGATATATTTCTCCAGGTTTTGCAGAGACCTCTTTTCCTGACCTTTCAAAGATTTTGTTAGCACCTGATTTCCTGCATTAAATCCTGTTCTACTTAAACTTGCTAGAATGGTTTCTCTGATCTACAACTGAGTCCTGACTGATCTGCTGCTCAAAGGTCACCTGTAAGGCCCTCTGCAGCCTGAGTCATCTGTCCGTGTTCAATCACATCATAGTGCATTTAAATCTCTCTCTCTCTGTATGTGTGTGTGTTTCCTATGCCCAACTGCAAGGTTATTCATCTTTTAGTCCTGCTATACCTGGGCAAAGCCAAGCACATAATATTCACTTAAGAGATGTTTGTTTGAATAAATGGATGGATGACTAAATGCATAGGAACAAATATCCTGTGATGCTTAGTTCACGGGAGAATGAAAAACTTGTTGAAAATGCAATTTTATTTCATATATATGCCATTAGTGTATTTTATATAATAAAATGTAGAAAGGCACATACTTTTAGCTTGATATTAATCATTACCTCTTACTTAAACAGTCAAATGGGATTTGCTGCCCGGCAGTTAAATATTTTGCTATCCTCTGAAGACTAGCAATGTGCATTGATGAATGTGAGCTTTGCCTCTTAGCTTCTGCCTCTTCCCCATTACATTTCTTCCTGGGTAGATTCTGAACAGGTGCTACTAGATGCCTCATTAACTGCATGGAACTTCAGAAATCGTGGGTGAGATGATCCCTTGCCAGAAAGTAAGCCCTGAATTCTTTAAACACTGTCTTGGACTTAAAGTACTGTGATTCTTTCTGTGTTGCCATCAGCAACAGACAATGGCTTAAGGTGCCAAGAGCTTAAATTGATGTTATGTGTTATCTTATTCTGATCTTCCTTCTTGTCATTATTCAGTCCTTTCTCTATCATTTATCTGTTTCATTTCTCCATTAATATTTATTAAATGCCTACAGCTTACCTAGTAATAATAATGGTAGTAATATCTACATTCTATTTTTAAAAGCCATTGTAAAAATTTTTCACAATCTGTAACTCATTTAATTCTTGCGAAAACTTTCTGAGGTCAGGAGGGTAGGTACTGATATTCTCGTTTTATTTATTGAGGGTTGAGAGGTACAAAAAGAATAAGTGTCCTGCTGAAAGTCACACAGTAGAGGTGGGCCTACATGGTACCAACTGACATGATCCTAGGTTCAGTGTTTGTCCTGATGCCATTTTTTCTTTTGAGATGGAGTCTCGCTCTGTTGCCCAGGCTGGAGTGCAGTGGCGCAGTCTTGGCTCACTGCAACCTCCACCTCCCGAGTTTAAGCGATTTTCCTGCCTTAGCCTCCTGAGTAGCTGGGATTACAGACGCCAGCCACCGCACCTGCCTAATTTTTGTATTTTTAGTAGAGATGGGATTTCACCATGTTGGCCAGGCTGGTCTTGAGCTCCTGATCTCAAGTGATCTCCCTGGCTCAGCCTTCCAGAGTGCTGGGATTACAGGTGTGAGCTACCGCACCCAGCCTGATGCCATATTTTTAATGATAAGAAACAAGATGAAGATAGAAACACAAAATTTAGAGTATCATATCTTTAGGACTTTGCACCATGAACCAGTATATTATGCACATGTAGCCACAGAGGGAATATCTTGAAGAGAATTTGAAAATCCTTCAACTCAATTATGCAAAATATTTCTACCATTCATGAATGTATGTGCTGCATCTATATGTAGCACCCAATTGGAGAGAGCAGGCAAATCTCAGCTGGTGATGATGAATCTCTTTGGCATTAACAGTCCTATTGCAGCAGCAATCAGAGGAGGCCACACACCCACAGTGCTCTGCCCTGGCCTGATGACACACAGGATATTGGGCAATATTTCCAAGTAGGAGACCAGCCAGGGGAGGGGAATCGAGATGGGAGAAATATTCTAAAAACCAAGTCAATTGGGAATTGATTTAAGGGTCTAGGGAGGAGAGAGGGAGAACAGGGGAGGAGATGGTGAATCATTTTCTGTGTGACACCAGAGAGCAATATACTTATACCAGTGGGTAGAGCTATAGGGAGGCAGAAGAACGTGTTTTCTGACAATTACAGGAGTCCAAAAATGAGCTGGACCACACTGAAGGGTAATAAGCTCTTCATCATCAGAAATGTTCAAGAAGATGAACACCGTCAAGGCTGCTGTAAAGGAGCCGCCCACGTGGGGAGGTTAGTGTCATCAAGTTGTCAGACGCCAGCAGGCTGGGAGCTAGTGGAGAAGCAGACCTCACCCAAGGAGTCTGATTTAGTAGCTGTGGTAGTATCTAGAGAATCTTTGTTAGGAAACCACTAGACCAGAGCAGTGGACTCCACAGTGGAGGGCACAAGGTACATGAAACCCCCTTAATATTTACATTCTATATAAGAGTAAAAAAAAAAAAAAAAAAAAGAAAGTAGGCCTACTAACATTTGATGTCTGGTGAATCAGGCAGTCTCGTGCCACATCTGAGAGGTCACACAGGACACTGAAGCAAGAGTAGAAGTCCTCCAACAAGGAAGGCTGCAGCAGGACCTTCCTTTGTTAGTTTATATTCACATGTTTCCAAACACCTGTAGTTTAACTGTTCCCTGTTAAAGAAATGTATCTTACATCGCAGAATTGCTACTAGTATTATCTTTACACTAGCTTAAATGAAATGGGAAATAAACATGACCATTGTTGTGTCACAAAGAGGTTTGTGGCTTATCTAGGGGTGAAATCAAGCATAGTCTAACTTAAGGTTGTGCATTTTTTTTTTTTTTTTTTTTTACAAAAAGACGTGTGCAATCCATGCAAGTACGTTGTCCTCCTGTGACAAGTGGCAGATGGTAGTAGACTTCTTAGACAGTTTTGAACAAATAAACACAATTACTGGTCCCATTTAAATACACGAACCAGGCATGTTCTGCTTTGAGTGGGTTAAGTCATTGACTCATGACACACCCTTGAAAAGTAGGGACCTTTAACTCCATTTTACAGATGAGGAAACCAAGGCTCAGAAAGGCAAAAAGTGACTTCCCCAAGATCACTTAGTCAGTCAGTGAGAGTGGGGTTTAAAGGAAGAGTCTTTCTCAGTCAAACAAACTAATTTACATCTCTAAGGTGAGAAATCAGTTGCTTTTTGAAAAAAGAAAACCAAAAACCTGTGCTATGATAAAAGCATTTTGAAAATAATGGCTGAAAATGTTTCCATCGTTAATGTTATTTTTGTTGCCAAAGCTGTGTAAGTGTAACCTTTAACAATCAGAACATTGTAAACTTAGAAAACCTAGTAATAAAAATTTAAAGTCAATTTTAAAATGAAGAGTTTCAGGATATTTTGAAGGATCCATTTATTAAACATATAAAAATACATTAAGTTTTAATTTGCTGGCAAGAACAAATGATAGAGCAGGAAAAAATGAAATTCACTAGCAAACTTAAAAAAAGAACTTTCTTATAATTGGTGGATGCAAGTAAAAATAAGTTTCATGATTTAGTAATCCCAGCCAACAATGCATCTTTCCTACATTTGGATCAACATATTTTCGAGAAGCATCTTTCTCAGCAATGACAGCCACTAAGGCTAAACCAAACTTTCAGATTCCTCTATCACAAGGAACTAAACCAAGATTTTATTTTTTTATAATGAAGCATATTCAAGTGGATTATTCTCAGTAAAGAAATGTTATCAGTGGTGGCAGCTTTTTAGTGAGAGCAAAAATTCTTTGTATAATATACAATAAAACAAAAATTGTTTTAAAACATTTTATCTTCACGTGATCTTTTAAATTATTGTGCATGTGTTATAATGCTCGTAATGTGTCAGTACCATAGTGTGTGTACATAACTTATAAGTGGGTATATAAAAATAACAGGGTGCCTACTCAAATATTTTACTAAGATGGAACATGGTCAGCTGAGTCTGGAGACTGCTAGATGTCACATCCTTCAGTGTCCACTCCTTAGCTTGGAGTCTTTGAGCCTCTGGTAAGTGATCTGCTCTTACCTGAGCGGTGGGTGATAAAGCCTAAGTACCAGGAAGATGCTTCCCTCCAAGGCAGGCACCACCTCATTATCCAGCTCACTGCCCAAGAACCTATCCAAGAAAGCAAAAACAGAAAGAGAAAAACAGCTGAAGACCCGCATTTCCAAGTGAACCAACTTGATTTAAGATTTGAAGCTATTTGTGTTTTGTACAACATCTAATGCACTGTTGATGTTCGATAAATAACAAATCGTGTTATTAATAATTAAGAATTGATGTCTGTGCTCCTGTGAAATGCTTCTCAGAAGAATTATTCCCCATTCACTCATAAAGAAAAATGAGAGGAAGAGACGGAGCAATAGCTTTTAAGGAAATTTAGTTCCAGCTACTTTGTGTGCGTGGTTTTTCCCCTCCCTCTTTGGTAAATCTGATGAATAACTGAGCAAGACAAGACCCAGAACCAGCCTAAGCTGCTTCCCCACCCCCTTTGTCTTCCTATCTTTAGGTGGGAATGTCTAGAATGTTGAATTATATGATTTTAAAGTGCTTGACAAACATTAATTAACTGGGGGTCGTTCTTTGTTTGAAGAGAGTTATATCTAATTGTGAATATGTCTCCAATTATCTGTTCCTCTTTTTGACTGTATTATTATCTAAAATGTGCAGTATCTGATTTGCTTGTACATTTAATTTGGTAGGCTTTTGAAATAGGTGGCAACCATGAAAAAAAGGGACATATAGTCACCTTAATGAGAAAAATCATAATTGTGTGAGATTTTACTTATGCTCATGTATATGCGTATTACATGAATCCACATACACATGCACACGCAACCCTCCGCACCACCACATACATTCTTCCTTCTATTTGTAACCACACTCTCTTTTAAGCCATGAATTTCGACAATTTTGATCACCCACACTGAACCGGACACCATTCCGTCTGAGCTAGAGGGATTGTTGAGATTGGCTTTTTAATAGCAGAAAATCAGAAAAGCTCTCTAGAAAAGTGAATTAATCCTCTTGCAAAAGCAAGTGTAATTAATCACGAGAGAAAACTGGCCATGCATGTCAACTGAGTCCAGGGAATTGGCTGAGCGTTATTGATTCATTACCCACCACGACCCCTCCTCCCACCCCATGCAGAAGGAGAGGTGATGGTATGGACGGCAGCCATACCCAAATCTGGCACGTGGACCTGGAGAACCAGATGGATTACAAACTGTGAGAGATGCTGGGCTCATGTTTTGGATAGGCCGTGCACACTGTTAATTAGGATCATAGATTTGAACAATGTCTAAAATAATTAGCCAGGGCGGATATGTGCCCGTGCAGGGGTGGCTTACAGATTTTTCTGTTGTTTAGAGAAATTTTCTATAGTAACAAAGGAATAAAACGTAAATTAATTCACAACTGCAGGACTCATACTTAGTATGCATTTCAAAGCTGGCTTTCAAGTAAACCGCATACCAAAACCTAGACATGTCAGTAGCTTATAAATACTGATATGTACGTCACTCTTAGCTTCATTTCTTTGTACTGCTCATCAGCTTTTAGAGGCAGTGTCACTTGGTGGAGACAGGAGTCCTGAATTCAAATCCTGCCTTCACCATTTACTCGCATTTACACACCACAGACCTTAAAACCCTTATCAGCAAAAAGAGAATCATATTACCTGCTAGGGGTGAATTGCGTCCCTCCAAAATTCACATATTGAAGCCTTAAGCCCTGTACCTCAGAATGACTGCAGTTGGAGATAGGGCCTTTTACAGAAGTGTATTAAGTTGCAGTGAGGCCTTTAAGTTGGGCCCTAATCCAATCTGACTGCTGTCCTTATAAGAAGAGGAAATTTGGACACACAAGCGACATCAGGGATGCATGTTCACAGTGGGATCACCAAGTGAAGAGGCAGAAAAAGGGCAGCCATCTACAAGCCAAGGAGAGAGGCCAAGGAGAGAGGAGAGAAAAAAACCAATCCTGCCGGCACCCTGGTCGTGGACTTCCTGTCTCCAGAACTGTGAGAAAGCACACATCTGTTGTTTACGACACCCGGTCTGTGGTGTTTTGTTATGGCAGCCTTAGCAAACTTAAGTAGTACCTTTTACATGCTTATTATGCAGATAAAGGGGATGATTTTTGCATAGAGCCTGGCATATGTCCTCAATTAATAACAGTTGTTATTGTCATGTAGGTAATCAGTAAATATGATCTCTTCCCTTTCTCCCTGAAGAGGCTGTCATTTCCAGGACTTCTTAGCCCTATTCCATGATATCTATTTGAAAACTGACTCCAGGCAGTATGACTCTGTGTCCTATAGGATGCTGCCAACCCAGTCTCCTTATGAGCAGCCAGCCAGCCCTGCCTTAACACCCCTTATTCCTGTCTGGATTATTCTCTCTGATTATTTTCAGGCCTGACTTAAGGAGACAGTGGTTTCTCTGAGATTGGCTGCCCCACCTTCTTCTTTCCCTTCAAAATCTGCAAAGAAAGGAATGTCCACCAGCTGTGGAGGTGGCTGTAAAAAGAGTGAGAATGTCTCACTGTTCTACTGCTGATGTCCTGTATTTCTGTGCTTTTTCCATTGACATGGAGAGGTGTCTGGATATCTAATGGCTCCATGTTTTGCATAAAGTCAATGTAGGTGTCGTCCCAGACATAAACACCAATACCTGTGATATGCCCACTTCTTTCTTTCTTTCTTTGAAATGAAGTCTCGCTGTGTCACCCAGGCAGGAGTGCAGTGGCACAATCTTGGCTCACTGCAACCTCAGTCTCCCAGGTTCAAGCGATTCTCCTGCCTCATCCTCCCAAGCAGTTGGGAAGACAGGTGTGCACCACCATACCTGCCTAATTTTTATATTTTTAGTAGAGATGGGTTTTCACCATGTTGGCCAGGTTGGTCTCAAACTCCTGACCTCAGGTGATCTGCCTGTCTCAGCCTCCCAAAGTGCTGAGATTACAGGCGTGAGCCACTGTGCCCAGCTTCCCACTTCTGATGTTTAACTGTGGAGCTAGGTAAATCAGCACAAACCCACATCAGAACACTTTCTGTCCTGATCCCAAATGAAGCGGTTGGTGATGTGCAGCCCTGCTGATGCTGATGGCCTCAGGTCCAGCCCCTGCCTGTGAGGGCTGTGTGTACTGGCAATTGTTCAGGGGCCCTGCTCATCTCTGGCTGAGGAGAGAGGACCTGCCATGATGATGGTGCGGCACATGGAACCAGAGCAGAGGCACAGGGGCTGTTTTCAAGATGTTTAGGATGAAAGAGATTCTTCAGAAAGAAAGTTCAGAGGTGTTCTCTTTCCCTTATGGGTTAGCAAGCTTGCTGGCTGCAACCATTAGTGTGTTCATTAATTTAACAAGTATTTACTGCACGCCCACCAAGTACAAACCACTGAAATCCTCCATGAGGAGCATAATAATGATAAAAATGTCTGATGATGTCATAGGCACTGGATTAATTCCTTTACATATTATTACTGACTTTATTGATAACATTTCTCAAATATCTGCTATGCAGTTATATGTCTGTTAAGCAGTTTACATGCACTTTATTTTTATAGTAACCTCATGAGGAGGTACCTCCATTTCACAGATGAGAACACTGAGGTTCAGATAGCTCAAGGTCACAAAACTAGTAAATGCTGAAGCCATGAGTAAAACTCAGGTTGTTTTGATCCCAAAGTCTATTCTTTCTTTATTCACTTGCCCAAGAGATAGTTGAGAAAGAAATATTCTGTGTTAATTGAGGCCTTTTGTGTTCTACACTTGGAAATTGCTCTGAAGAGGAACATTCTTCTCACAAACAATGCTAGCTTTATTTCACCCAAAAGATGTCTCTGGTGTGATTTCTAGAGTATTGCCCTGGCTGCTCTAATCTGCCCACCACACTCAGCAGCCACCTTTCCACTGATATTTGAGAGCTATTCCTTTGGGTTAAAGCTGTGCCCTGTAGCAGGGAACATTTATTCCATTATGTCATTTGGCCTTCATGAGAATGTGCTTATCATGTTGTATTCTCTTGGGGTGCTGCAGAGTTCAGTGCAGATTGTGTAGAGAAAGCTGGAGAGTGAGGGCTATAGAATGTGTGAGAGGTGTGAGGTGTGGACCCCTCCAGGGTGGAGCAGACAGTGAGGCCCAAGCCTTCAGAGGGAGTAGCAGGATTGTGTCATTGGGAGCTGGATTTCCTGAAGCTCAAGGCTGCTGTCTTTTCAAATCCATCTAATCCTCAGCTGGACGATGGCTTGGATAGAGATGTTAAGGAAAGGGCATGTGAATGATAAAACACTGCATTTCCCTCAAATTGATATCTAAACCGTGTTCATTCATATCTAACCACATGCAACCCATTTGAATGGAAATACAGTTCTTTCTGTTTAATCCAACTACAACCTAATCTTACTACTAACTTATATTTATATAATGCTGACCATTTACAAAGAACTTTTGTAGACATCACCTCATTTGGTTATTCCAGTAAACTTTAGGGAAGACAATTTTCTTCCATTTCCTGCTAAGGGACTTGAGGCTCACGTGAATTAAAGGATTTGCACAGGATCACAGAGCAAGGCAGTGGGGGATGTGTGGGGAAGCACACCTCATGTTTGGGTTAAAAAACCAGAGCTCCTTTGGCGGCATCAAGCTGCTTCTTTGACTACATACTCATTCACCTTCCAGAAACCTGAAAATGCTGGGCTCCCCAATCACAGACTCGCTTCAATAAACAAAAAGGTGGACCTAAGTCTTTCTGTTCTTCCTGGGTATACACAGTCAGTCTGAAGCCCAAATTATGGAAACACTCCCTCTAATTCTGCTCTCATGGGATGGCTTTCAAGGATTGCAGCTGGTTGTAAGCCAGCTCTGCTGTTGAATGGGTGCAGTGGATAATGTCGTTGTTCTGGCCAGGCTCCTCAGATCCCTTTGGACTGTGTGTGTCAGTGGGTTTGCTGAAATTTGCTTTCAGTGGCCAGTGCCTATGGCTTTCTTTCCTAGAGAGCCTCTGGTTGGGCAACTCTGAGGTGTCACTTATGCCCTATCCCGGAGCTCCCCTGTGGGACCAGGTGAAGTCACTGAGTGGGTCTTTACCTGAGGTCACAACTTCGGTTGATTCCCTGCCCTCCCCAGTTCTGCTTCCCTCACTCTCTCATCAGTGATGTCTGGGAGGACTTTCTCACTAAATCACTTGTTCATGAATCCTCATCTCAAATTCTGCTTCTAGGGAATTTGCCCACAGGAGTGGGTGCATGAGAACTCTGAAGCAAAGCACTGTGACCCATGCTCCCTTGCCAGGGTGAGTAGTAGGGACCGGGAGCCAGTGGTGAGGAGCTCACCTTAAGATAAAGGGCATCAGAGGTGTGTCCCAGAGTCTTTGGGTTGTCCTAGTTTTGTATTTATTTTCATATCTCCAATTAAGTAGTTATAATGTTAATTAGTTGCCTGACCTTAAATTATTTAAGTCTCTGAGCCTCTTTTCATATCCCTAAGATGGGGATAAATAACATTTGCCTCTTAGGGCAATGATAGGGATTTAATGAGATAAGACAGGTAAAGCACTTAACATATTACTTATAGGTGGTGTTCAGATATTATTGCCTGTTCTTCTTCCAATAGTTTGTGTGGAAATTTATCTAGTAGCATTCTGGAAACATTGCCAATAGAATGGGTTAAAGTCACAGAATAATTCTACAGCAGTGCAGCCTTGTATTTCTGTGAATTTCATAGACTTAGAGACAAAAGCTGTTTATACTCATGTAATCCAAGTGTCTCCGGATTTAGCAGCTGCTGATTGCAAATGCAGTCAGATATGAAACCCCGAAAGTCAATAGCAGCGAGCAAACCCCCTTTTGACTGGCTTCTTGTTGATTCAAGGAAGCCTAATCTTTTATAGAGCCCCCTCCGACGAGTGCTCACTTAGGTCCACAATTATTCCTCATCAGTTTGCTGAGCCCAGATGTGTAGCTTTACATCCTTTTGCATGCAGCCTGCCACGCTGCTCCTATCAGCACAGCTGCTGGTGCCGCCGCTGCTTCTAAGGAAGATGGAGATTCCCACACATGTCATTTTAAAATGGAGTCAAAACGCTGCACCTCAAGCCTTACTATGCCCATTGTTGCTTTTGTGAAGTTGGAGGATTTTTCTTTTCTATGTTTTTTTGCACTCAGTTGGGAAAGTGACAGCAAAGTTGTCTGAGCCCACAGTGATTGCTGACAGAGCTCTCTCAGCTACAGATGGCAGGGCCAGAGCTCTACAGTAGCCAGGTCCAGTAATTCCAAGAGACAATGAAGTGCTAGAACGTTCTCTCCTTGTCTTTGTTATGTATGCACAGGTGCTGGTAAAGCACTCCTAAAGAATCAGAAATATCTCTGTTGTGCCTCAAGGTCAGGGCACCTGATGACTACCACATCTGATGCTGCGAAATGAAGAGAAAGTTTCTTTTCTCTCTCTCTCTCTCTCTCTCTCTCTCTCTCTCTCTCTCAAGTTCTCTCGAGTTCTTAGAGAGAGAGAGTTCTTGAGAGAGAGAGTTCTTGAGAGAGAGAGAGGGTGTGTGTGTGTGCGTGTGTGTGTGTGTGTGAGTGTGTGTGTGTGTGTGTGAGTGTGGTACAGGTGGAAGGGTGGGATGCAGGAAAAGCCAAAGGACGCATAATGAGTTTACCAGAGCCCAAAGAGTTACAGCATTTTAATATATTTTCAGGTAACGCACAGAACCTCCTTTTCCTCAGGACAAACACAAGCTGTCAATCTCCTTGGGTGGCAGTGAATTCTGGAACCTGCCACATCCTGTAACCATAATTACCTCCCCCCTACAACTTCAAGCCCTGTTGCAGGATCTTATGGCAGAGATAAAGCAATTACTATTTAAAACCACGACTGACTGCGGCAGCTTCAGCCTGTAAGGAAATAGCATAATTTCTCTCTGGAGTAAGTGGCCTTTTATTTAGCAAAGATGAGGCCCCCAGGGCATGATTTGGAAGGAGGCATTGAAACAAAGAGATAGCTAAACCAATCAGCATAAAAAGTAAACAAGGATTTTCCAAGGGAGAAAAGCAGAGAAGAGCAGACAAGGGCGTGGGAGGAATGAGGGGTTAAGCCACATAGTGGAAGACTGTCAGTCAGTGGGGAACACCACAAGTTGGACATCACCGGTGGCCAGGGAATGTTCAAAGACAAGGATGTTTGCATTGCCTTTTCAGGCTGCTTGCTCTGTGTTGAAAGGTAATCGCCTGCAGTGAGGCCTGGTGTGAGTGGTGAGTGGTGTTTCTGGAAAATCAATGGAAAGACTCTTCGTTCCAAATCTGAGTAGCTAGAATACAGAGCAAATGGAGCAGCCATGGGATGGGTAGGGGCCTTTGGGGGGATTCAGAGAAATACTTAGGAGGAGACTGGGTTTTTATTAACCATAGAATGGGAGGGTGTCAGCCAATTTCATGTAATTCTCAGAAGGCCAGAGTACCTCAACTGATGTCTGGATGACAGTCTACCCCCTTGCAATCTGACTTTCACCCACCTGCTGTATATGTCCCATGTGGCTGCATATGTCTGAATCTCAGTAAATTTCTAGGTTTTCTTTTTCCCAGTCTAAGGAGGCTCCTCAGACCCACGCAAATCACTGGAGGCAAATGGATAAATAGGAAGACAAGTGTGTGTAATAGACATGGGGAAAAAGCAGGGCTCATGGGTATAATCGTGAAGCAATTTTATTTTGCCTTCCCAACCCCTGGGTAAAAATTTTAGGTTGCCAAGCACAATCTTTATTCAGCAAGTCCTATAATAAAATATCAATACTCCAAACTTGATTTAAAATAAAATCTCCCCTTCTCCAGTTAAGCCCTGCCACAGGAAGGGGGGCCCTAGAAGTAGAGGAGGGGAGGTAGAGTCAGTGTTTGCCTCTCTCCTTCCTCCCTTACTAGCCCCCACCCCCAAGGGTTGGAATAGGAGAGGCGAAGGAAGAGAGTTAAAAGGGGAGCAGAAAAGTTCTCACTTGACTGAAACTCTTGAGATGAGTTTGTGGTCGGTAGGCCTGGCAGGTGTTTAGGTTTGATCATCTCATCAGAACTTTGGTCCTTTGAAGATCACTGAGGGCAATTGCCCGAAACTCTCTTGATTCAGGTAAAGCCTCTGCTATGGCTGATTGCTTCTGCAGCCTCCAGATATCTGGCGATACCTTTAGCTTCTTTCCATGGGGGCCTGTTTGCCCCTCTGGGAAGCCTCTTTGGACAGGACTGATGGAGACCCACATTAATCTTTGTTATGTGGCTCACATCTGCCCATAGGAAACCCTCACCCATTTTTCTCCCTGACAAACTCTGAGAGTATAGGCTGGTAGTACAGCCACTCATTCTTTGACATATTCATTAGCTCATTTAAATTTTCAAGCGAGAGTGAGACACTACCCTATATGCTCCCTAAACTGCAGTCTGTTGAAATCCTGACCACTGCTAGGCTTGAGACGAGGGGCAGGTACTGCCCACCTGCCATACTGCAGGGAGGAGGGAACAGGGAGGAAGCCTGGGATGCATAGCATGGTTCTCTCCAACTAAAACCCCTTTCTTTAAGTCCTATGCTTTCGGGTGATTTTGTACCCTCCATATACATGAACAGTTTAAGAGATGTCTCACCAATTCTTGTCACCAACTCTGAAGTTCCTGCATGGAAATCTGAAACAACTTGGACTGTGACATCTATCAACTTATGCTTTAGCTGAAATGTTCTCTCAGAAGCCAGGTTGCTCCTTTTTGTGGTCTGACTTCCATTATGGCCACCCCAGCTGTCAGACCTGGTGGTCCGTGTCTGAATTCCAATAGTGTAACGTTACAAGATTTTCTTTTCCTTTGGGACGTTCTTCAATTCCAGTGACAATAAGTGGGTCTAAATGGTGAAGGAGAGACAGGCTCTTTCCTCCATCTACTTCCCAGAAGCACTTAAGGCTCAGTGTCTGCCTTGCCAAGACCCCTTGTTATAATTCAGACATGTCTTACGGGTTCTTCTTTTCAACCTTTAGTGGAAGGACAGAACATACTGAAGTGAAGGTGTATGAGAATGGTTTTCTCTGATTTTTTTTTTTTTTTTAATTTGATCCTGAATATGGTATCATGAACTTCACATGTTAGGATCTAGCAGAATTTGAAGAATTATTGTAAACCCCTGTAAACACAGAGCAAGGTAGAAAGTGATTTTCATCATTCTCTTGCTCCTCTTACCATCCTACCTGGCAAATATACTCCCATTCTTATTTGGACTGATTTTTTTTCCTATATAGTGCAGTGGCCTTCATTTTAAAGCCTACAATTCAACATGTTGGTTTTGGGTTTAGAAGTTATGTTCTTGAGGGTGTGAAAGTTACATCAAAGTTCAGATTTGTCTTGTGTAATGTGATACATGGACATGCGGTCGCTGGTATTGGTTGCTTGCAGCCAGAGAACTATAAAAAGTACACCTAGGAAGAGGGCCTATGGTTTTGACAGTAAGTGTCATTAGCGATATAGCTTTCCTTCTAAGTTGGCATACTAAGTTGAGATTAATGAGGAAGGTGTGTGTGTGTACACACATACCATTCACTCAATCAATTACAGTGAAATAACACAGAGAAGACAAAAGAAGTGGCCATTAAGGAAAATAAGTGGACTATGGGCACAGAAGACCTCCTCTTCCATTCAGCTGTGCTAATTAGTAATGAGCATAGCATTCATTTTTTTTAAAGGCCAGACGGTGTCATTTAGTAAAATAAACAAATACTCCTCCCTGCCATTTACTAATAGTCTGAAGCCTTGGTTGCTAGTTCTGCCTCTATCTGTTACTAGTCATATGATCCTAGGTAATCGGAAACCTCTCTGAGCCTCAGGTTTCTGCATCTATAAAATGGAGATAGGCCTAACTATTGTGTTATCCTTGCCTTTAAAGAATATAGTGTTCATGAAATTGCTCTGTGAACTGGACACTGGGACCTTGGTGTAAGGTATTATGTTCAGGTGTGAGTTTAGATTCCCCGAGGTATAGAGATCTGGCACCGGCACTTGAGGGTCTTGAAGCAGGCTTTCAATTTCAATTTATGCATGTACCCACCCGCTGTATTGACACAGCACAAAGCCAAGGGCACATTTGACAATGATTTGTTTAATTTGATTGATGTGAACTGCAAAAATGGGCCATTCAGTCTGCAAAGTATCTAGGCTGTAATGATCTGATATTGGCTGTCTACATTCATCAAATTAAGTGGATAATTAGCAAAACACCATTTGACTTTGTGATGTAAAGACAGTAATTGTGGCTCTTTCTCAATTAAAAATCTCATCCAAAGTCGTGACTTTGGTTGTCACATCTGTGCAGATGATTTCCACATTTGTTTGTACCTCCAGCTTTGAATTCTTTCTGAAAAGACTACATTATTTTCCCAACAGTCACCAGCCATTTTCCCTCATGCATTTTCCCTCCTCATTATTCCTTCCTGGGATCTGCATTTCTTTATCCCCATCAGTCAGTCTCAAACTCTCAGGGTTAACTCTGACTCCTTTCTTCCCTACACCTTCCCTAGTCAATCAGCTGCCAAGTTCTATCAATTCTATCTATGAAACACCTTTGAAATCTTCCTTCTCCTCTCTAATTCTACTGCCCTACTATCCTACTACTTCATCAAGGCCCAGCCTATTATTACAAAAACCCTGTCATTGGCCTTCCTTTTCCAGTATTGCCTCATTCCAACGCAGCCTATACATTAATGCTCTCATCCTGCTTTTTCTCTGCTCAAAAATCCCCTGGGGGATTCTCACTGTCTAAGAAACAAAGCCTGAATTCTTCCTCCTGGTGTTCTCAGCATTGCAAGGCCTGGCTCTAACCTGTCTTTTCCACTTTTTCTTCTCCCACTCCCCTTCATGTACACTACTAACTCTTGGTTTCCTGCACGGATTCATTTCCCTTTTGGATGCTGTCCTATGTTCACACATCTCCCTCCTCTGGAAATTCCCTCCTCCTCATTATAGCCTTCAAACCCCACTCCAGGCCCCACTTATTCTTCAACAGCCATTCAAATGCCACCTCCCCACTGCACTCCTTTAGGTTTCTGGTTGGAAAGACTCTCTCCCTAATCTGTACTCCGCTGCACTTTAACAAGATCTGCCCTACTTTCTCCCCTTTAGACTATAAATTCCTTTAAGGCAGGATTTGTGCCAGAGTCGTCTCTGTATTCCCCAGGGTCCACATATCCTGCATATAGTAGCTGTTCTTTAAATAACTGTTGAATAAATGAATGCTTGTAAAGAAAGCATGCTTCTAATCATATTTTTTTCTTATCTTCTAATGTGGGATGCAACTTCTTATTTGACTATGTAAACTCATGTGGTGAAATATTTTCCTTCAAAGACGCGCAATATGCTCCTGTGGCCTTCTTCTCTCTGATAAGGTTGGTCTTTTACCAGTGGTTTGTGGCACTAATTATAGGAGGGAGGAAAGGAAATTCTGGAAAGTAGATTACAGAAGAGGAACACAAACATGAAAATTCTAAGTATAAATGGAAAATAGTATATTTGCAAAGAAGGACATCTTGAAAGGCAGCATTCCTCCAGGGCAGTGCTAATTTTAAGAGGAATAGAAGAAAAAGCAATGTATTTTTCTAAAAGGAGAAACTGAACTTGTAAGAACTGTAGAATAGTTAAATTTTGTGAAATTGGGCCAGACTTTCCCCAGAATTCTGTAGCCCATTGGATTTGACAAGATTAGACAAGAGAGGTAAAAATGATGGTTGGACTAAAGAAAAGGACTAATGGAGACAAATTATAGGTATGATCATGGTTTCACCCCAAAGATAGATGAATGGTGTTTAAAAGGCCATCATATCCTACAGATGGGAACTTTTCTTGTCCCTCCCCATCTACCCAGTGCATTGAAAGACAAAAAGAGCAAATCGAAGCAATGCATTTTGATGCAAAAGATAGAGACAGGGATGGTTAAAACTCAAGAATACAGGCAGGATTTCATATGGATACATTTCATAGTAATACAATAAGTTAAATATTTAAAAGTTTATTTTTAGGTTCACCAAAACAGCCCAAAGTCATCAAAATGTCCCATACTAAGATCCCTCCGAGAGAATTGATTAGAGCTTTCTGATAGTATAATGTGATGGGTGAGTGAGTTTTCCTCGATATATTGATGAAAAAACAGTGTTGAATGTATTATTTTAACACAGTAGCTATTAGGTTAAATGCTGTTAAGACCAGTATTAATTGTTAAATATTAACAAAGGTTCAGATATAATCTTGCCTAAAAGCAAGAGGATGTGTCACATTTTCCAGAACATCTATGACTTTAAGTAAGTTTACTATTTTCAATACACATGTAAATGTAAATCTAAAGTTCTGTGACCAAGTTCACTACTCAGAAAAAATTTTTATGAGACTTTTGGATCAGAAAATATAGATTGTGGTCTATTGAGGTCTATGCTGTTTGGGGAATTGATTGTATCAAAACAGATTTTATTATCTTACAGAGATACTTTGTAAACTATGGGCTAATTTAATTTTAGGGAATCCTTCAATTTTGTGTCCTTCCTGCTTATTAAATTCTTGGGCTCAGGTTAAAAAGGAAATCAAAAGATCAGGGGAAGATAATATAAAAAGTCAACATGCTTATCGAAGGATCCCCAACATCTCCTCTTCATCTCGACTGTCAGCTGATGCCAGATCTGCTGAAATTGTTCTTGTCAAGGTCACCATGATCTCCAGGTTGCTAGATCCATTTGAGTTTTCTATTTGTTCCATATCTGACATGACTTATCAGCAGTATTTGACACAACTGACATTATCTCCTTCTTGAACTGTTTTCCATGTGTCTTTCAGGGCACTTACTTGTTTTTTTCCTACTACCTAACTTGGCTGATCTTCCTCAATATCCTTTGCTGGATCTCTTCTTCGTGGCCTAGACCTTTTCTCCCTTTATGCTTACTTCCATTTCCATGACTCAAACACATCTACAGACTGATGATTCCAAAATATGTCTCCAGCTCCATCATGTCTCCAAACTACTGACTTGTATAGGCAACTGACCACCTGACATCTCCATTTGGATCCTAATATACTATCAAATATTATGTACAAAGCACAACTTCCTTCCTTCCTTCCTTCCTTCCTTCCTTCCTTCCTTCCTTCCTTCCTTCCTTCCTTCCTTCCTTCCTTCCTTCCTTCCTTCCTTCCTTCCTTCCTTTCTTTCTTTCTTTCTTTCTTTCTTTCTTTCTTTCTTTCTTTCTTTCTTTCTTTCTTTCTTTCTTTCTCAGACAGAGTCTGTTGCTCAGGCTGGAGTACAGTGGCATGATCTCAGCTTACTGCAAACTCTGACTCCTAGGTTCAAGCGATTCTCATGCCTCAGCCTCCCAAGTAGCTGGGATTACAGGCATGTTCCACCATACCCGGCTAATTTTTGTACTTTTAGTAGAGATGGGGGTTTCGCCATGTTGCCCAGGCTGGTCTCTAATTCCTGGACTCAAGCAATCTGCCCACCTTGGCCTCTCAAAGTGCTGGGATCACAGGCATGAGCCACCACGCCCAGCCCAAAGCACAACTCTTAATCCTCCTCCCTGAAACTGCTCCTTCTGTAGACTTTTCCAGGTCAGTAAATGGCAACTTCAGTCTTCTAACTGGGCAGGCTAAAATCACAAATAACATAATTGGCTCCTTTTTATTTTTTTGTTCCCATCTTATATCCAGTTGGTTTCACCTTCAAAATCTATGTGGAACTGACCATGTTTTACTCTTCCTCCCCATTACCATGCTTCTGCCCTATTCTTCTGTCATTCTCTTCACACAGTAGCCACAGTTAACCTTTTAAAAGTGAGTCGAATGATGTCACTCCTCCACTTCAAATCCTCTGCTTGTCCCCATCTCTCTCATTGTAAAAGCCGACATTTTTACAAGGGTTTCTGGGGCCCAGCACATCCTGGATTCCCATTACTCCTTTGGTTGCATCTCTCCCTAACCTCCTCCAATGTTCTGCTCCTGCCACATGGACCCCCTCATTGTTCCCCCAATACCCCGGGTACTCTCCCTTCTAAGGGCCTTTTATTCCATCTGCCTGGAACACTCTTGTCTGAGATACTTGTCTAGCTCATTCCTTTGACCATGCATTTGGCTACTGTCATCTTTTTAGGGAGGCTTGCCCCCACCAACCTAGTTAAAAGTCTAATCCTTCTAGCCCCCAGCACTCTCTGTCTTCTATCTCTGCTTTCTTTTTCTCTGCAATATTTGTTGCTCTCTGACATAGTATATATTTAATTTATTTACTTGTTTATTGCCTATCTGCCATACCAAAATAAAAGCCCCTTGAGGGAGGGGTCTTTGTCAGCTTTGTTCACTCAGGTTGTGTCCTCAGTGCCTGTCAGTGCCTGACACAGATGAAGCACTCAATCAATGTTTTTAAAAAAATGACTGATTGGGAAGTCCTAGCCAGAACAATCAGGTAAGATAAAGAAATAAAAGGCATCCAAATAGGAAAAGAATAAGTGAAACTATCTTTCTTCTCTCACAATATAATTCTACACCTAGAAAACTTTAAAGACTCCACCAAAAAGCTACTAGAACCGTAAGCTATTTTAGTAAGGTTTCAGGATACAAAATTAATATATAAAAATTAGTAACATTTCTGTATACCAATAATGTCCGGGCTAATAATCAAATCAAGAACGTAAACTCATTTATAGTAGCCACAAAGAAAATGAAATACTTAGGAATACAGCTAACCAAGGAGATGAAAAATCTCTACAAAACACTGCTGAAAGAAATAAGAGATGACACAAATAAATGACAAAACATTCCATGCTCATGGATTGGAAGAATCAATATCATTAAAATGGCCATACTGCCCAAAATATACTGCCCAGAACAGATTCAACGCTACTATTGTTAAATTACCAACATCATTCTTCACAGAATTAGAAAAAACAATTCTAAAATTCATATGGAACCAAAAAAGAGCCCACATAGCTAAAGCAATCCTAAGCAAAAAGAGCAAAGCTGGAGGTATCACACTGCCTGATTTCAAACTATGCAATAAGGCTATAGCAAGCAAAACAGCATGGTACTGGTACAAAAGTAAACACACAGACCAATGGAACAGAATAGAGAACGCAGAAATAAAGCCACATGCTTACAACCATCTAATCTTCAACAAGGCTGACCAAAACAAGCAGTGGGGAAAGGACTCCCTATTCAATAAATGGTGCTGGAATAACCAGCTAGCTATATGCAGAAGGATGAAACTATACTCTTACCTTTCATTATATACAAAAATTAACTCAGAATGCACAGTAATTTAAGTGTAAGACCTCAAACTATAAAAATTCTAGAAGATACCGGAGGAAATACCCTTCTTGACATCAACCTTCACAAAGAATTTATGGCTAAGTCCCTAAAAGCAATTGCAACAAAAACCCAAAATTGACAAATGGGACCTAATTAAACTAAAGAGCTTCTGCACAGAAAACAAACAAACAAAAAACTGTCAACAGAGTAAACAGACAACCTACAGAATGTGAGAAAATATTTTCAAACTATACATCCAACAAAGGTCTAATATCCAGAAATCTATAAGGGACTTAAATCAACAAACAAAACACAAATAACCTCATTAAAAATGAGCAAAGGACATGAACAGACACGCCTCAAAAGAAGACCTATAAGTGGGCCAACAAACGTATGAAAAAATGCTCCACATTGCTAATCATCAAAGGATTGCATCTCAAAGCCACATCGAGATACCATCTCATACCAGTCAGAATGACTATTATTAAAAAGTCAAAAAACAACAGAGACTGAGGAGAAAAGGAACCGCTTATAAACTGTTGGTGGGAATGTAAATTGTTCAGCCACTGTGGAAAGCAATTTGGAAGTTTCTCAAAGAACTTAGAACTACCATTTAACACAGCAATCCCATGACTGAATATATATACAAAAGAAAATAAATAATTCTACCAAAAAGACATAATGTACTTGCATACTCATTGCTGCGCTATTCACAATAGCAAAGACATGGGATCAAACTAGGTGCCTCATAACGGTGGATTGGTTAAAGAAAATGTGATATATATACACTGTGGAATACTATGAAGCCACAAGAAGAATGAAATCATGTCCTTTGCTGCAACATGGAGGCAGTTGGAAGCCATAATCCTAAGTGAACTAATGTAGGAAGAGAAAACCAAATACTCCATGTTCTCACTTATATGTAGGAGCTAAACACTGAGCACACATGGACTTAAACATTGGAACAATACACACTGCAGACTACTGGAGGCAAGAGGGAGAAAGGAGGAGGCATGGGTTAAAAAACTCCCAGTTGGGTACTGTGTTCACCACCTGGGTGCAATATACCCATGTAACAAACTTGCACCTTTAACTCTCATATGTAAAATAAAACTTGATTTTTTTTTAAAGAATGAATGAATCAGTATTTGGAAGAAGATAGGGCCAACTCTCCCTGAGGCATTCCGCTTTGACTCTCAGATCCTACACTGCATAGATTTCAGTCATACTGAATGCTCTTTTGTATTTTTTCTCTAAGAAGTAAATATACTCTTGGATTCTTTTTTCTTTTTTCTTTTCTTTTTCCTTTTTTTTTTTTTTTTTGAGATGGGGTCTTGCTCTGTCATCCAGGCTGGAGTGCAGTGGCACGATCATGGCTCACTGCAGCTTCAACCTCCCTCCTCAAGCAATCCTCCTGCCTCAGCCTCCTGAGTAGCTGGGACTACAGATGTGCACCACCACGTATGGCTAATTTTTTATTTTTTGTAGAGATGGGATCTCACTATGTTGCCTAGACTAGTCTTGAACGCCTGGGCTCAAGCAGTCCTCTTGCCTTGGCTTCCCAAAGTGCTGGGATTACAGGCATGAACCACCAAACCTGGCCTTTTCATTCTTTCTCTAGATCATTATATATATTACTGATAGAGATGATCAACAAAGATTAAACCTGACAATATTGGTGGAATGACTGAAAAAGAGAAAATATATTATAATGCCTACTATAAATGTTCAACATATGTTAGATAGTGTGTTTACTACAGGTGTTGGAAAAAAATATGAGATTTCTTTTTGAATATCTGACAATATGCTATTCAAGAAAAGAACATATGGGAGAGTATTCATTCATGTGCCTATTGTGTATCCTCAGAGTACTTTGTTCATATCTCTATAAAACCCTTAGTTATGGCTTTACACATTTGTCTTACTGTTTAGTTTGTGAATCCTCAAGAACAAGGTTCCTCTTAATTTTTTTACATTCAAATCTGAACATAGTCTCTGGGACATATAAGGTGGTAGTAAAAGGTAGTATTGCTATTATAAATCATTATTAGAACAAATAAATGTGTGTTGAAAGAAAGTTGTGGATATTAAATTCTCAAGGACTTTGGAAAAAGTAGAGATCAATGTGGATTAGGTAAAAGCAACACAATTAAGGTAGATTATCTGGTTTATTAGACACAATAAAAGGCTCCTAATCCAGATATTTTTGCTTAAAAAAGAATAACACCCAAACTCATTGGAGCTTGAATTAGCCATAGTGTCTGCCTATATTGATCAGATAACATGGATAACTCATCTCATTTCAGGTTATTGCTATGAAGATACAATCTTCACATCACATCTGTAATTACCTTCTTCCAGAACCATATTATAACTGCTTTCAGATTCTTTCAGGTGCAGAAAAAGAAGGTATTAAATGGGAAAGAAAAAGATCTATTAGAAATTTAAAAGACAGGATAAAGCATTGTGTGTGTGTATCTTTAGTAAATTGCTATTTTATGACCCTCTCACAATAAGTATCTTGGAATAAATATGACATACCTCTAACCTAGGCATGGTAAACAATGTTTGAGGACATGAGAAAAAATGTACAGATCTGAGATTCTTCTATATTTGATTAAAGCATTTCTTGCACATTTATTGCCAACTAATCTAGAATTCCTTCATCAGAAAAGGCAACTCTCACTATTGCCAACCTTATTGACTCTTAATAGCTATAACTTGGTGTAGTATATGCCATTCTGAGAAGTCCATAATTTTTATTAATATTTGCATATTTTATTTATCTAGCCCTGCATGAACACAATATGAATTATTCCAAGGTAGTGATTAGTTCTGATGTCCATTAATATACATTAGTGCATAATAGGCATTAATAGGACTCATTCATAGCTAAGTCTCCTGCTCAAATATGCCATTATATGTGTGTTTTGTTGCATGTGTGTGGTGCCATGGAGAAGCACTGCTCAGATCTCCCTTTGAGAGAACTTGCTGTGGGAGCAGAATTGGCTTGCAGCTTCTAGAAGCTGTGGCTGTACCTTCAGATCTGCCAAGGTGTTCCTGCTCCTTCACAGGCATGTCTCTAATAAATCTCTTGCATATCTCATCCTGTCTTGGTGTCTGTTTCTTGGAGCACCTGAATTGACACAGGTAGTATCAGACTTGGTCCGAGAAAATAGTCGCAGAAGTGGTCTAAGAAAATAGTAGTCTAAGTGGAGACTGGCTCACTTACTGCCTGATTGGTAAGAAGGATCTCACCCTGAATGGAACGTGGGGCATAGATAATCCTTGGCACAAGGTGGTCCAATTGCTGAAGATTTCTCCTGTGATTATTTGGGGAAAATATGCTGGTGGAGAGAAACACTTTTATCAGTGTGATGATTCAGGTATTTGAAAGATATGAGGGAATGATGTCTACAAGAACAGTGAGGTTAGCTGGTGGTAATGATGCCTTTGGGAGTGAGGGACGATTGAAGAGAAACTGAGGTAGTTAACAAACAGCTAAAGGCTAAATCTTAGTGCCAGAAGACTTGGTAGTTTACAAAGAGGTCCTTTTCCCCTGCAGTGGGAGATTGGGCACAGCTAGGAGGCAGACTCAGAATGCAATGAAATTTCAGAGTTTGGGATGCATTTAAATGTTCAGCAAAGTCATGTCTGTTATGTTAATTTCAGGTCTTTGACTAGGAAAAATCTGGGACCCTGAAATATGGTATAGAGACATCTGCATGGATGTCCCTAAGAATTGTGGCTGTGCAGAAACCTTGAATCTTCAGAGCCTACAGGGGTAGCCCACCCCTCTCTAGCACTTGCCCCCCTCTCCTCTCCTGGCTGTTAGATTCACAGCTTGGGTTAAATCCAAGCATAACCTGGCTGGAGATATACGAGGCCTGATAAGGGAGGAAAGAGATTATACCCTGAAGGAACTGCAAATATTGCCTGTCCTGTACCAGCAGGATTCAGAGGAACATCACTGGGATTGGATTCTGAGGGGCCTTCATTAAGGGGACCAGGCAAAAGATTGTTTAAACCAGAATTCATTGACTTGGGGGCACTTTCTCAGGACATGAAATTTAACACCCTGGCAAGGATCCTAGCAGATGGGGCGGAATTGCTGCTGTGGTGACTCCTGAAATCTGAAGGAAGCAATGGCCTGTGAGAAGAAAAGTGAGAATAGCTGAGTTTTTCTGACAGCTAGTAGAGGAAGAAATAAAAAGCCTTAGGAAAATGGGCTAGATGAAATGAATATATTACGTGAGACCATAAGACCTACTGGAGAATTATGTTCCATGGGAGGGTCTAGAGGGCACACCACTCACCATGGCCATCAGGAATGTGCCAGTGAGATGGCACCAGCTTTGCTAAACCCAGTGGAGAGCCTCCACTGTGGGTCAGGGTAGATGGTAGGGCAGGTGGGTCCCAGGGCTGGGCTTATTAACAACCATGAGAATAATCCCTTCTTCGACCTCAAGAGAGGTCAGATGTTGGTATCTAACTGCCTGAAGCTGGGAGGTCATAATAACTAAAATGATTAGCAAGGTTAGAGGCACAGTTGAGGGGGCTTGACATGCATTCAGTTATGAAGACAGTTAATAAAGCAGGGCATCTTTAGGGACAGTATGGACAGGCAGCCAATAAAGGTACTGCTGAACATCTTTAATCAGAAGATAAGAATAGAACAGCAGGAGCATGAAGGTGATTCTCCAGTAAAAAAGTTCTTACTCTGTTCTTGGATCTTAGCCAGTTTTCAAAACTAGAGCTCACTGACTGAAGAGTGGCTGGACCTCCAGGAAGAAGGACCTTGCAATACTGCAGCCAGAATATGCTGTGATGTCTCTTCTAGTCCTTCTTCAAAAAGAGCCATGACCATTTACTCGGGTGACCGTACACTGGGGAAAGAGGAATACATAGACATTTTGAGGTCTATGTATACAAGGTGTAAATTGACACCTGGAGCTCCAAAGCATCATCGTAGTCCCCTTCGTTAGAGTGGGGGCAAGTGAGACAGAAAATATACTCCTGGTTAATGTCTGGCTTCCAGCTGGCTTATGGGTCTGCAGTCATGCTCAGTGGTTATTTCTCTGGTGTCTGAGTACGTTACTGGAACTGATATACTTACCACTGGAGTAACTCCCACATCAGATCCTTGGCTATGGGATAAGCACTATCATGCTGGGAAAGGTTAAGTAGAAGCCTTTAAAACTCCCACCCCTCCATGGCCAAGAGTGTAAAGCAAAACTGATTTCACATCCTGGGGAAGGCTGGAGATTAGTACCACCATTATAGACCTAAATACTGCAGGAGTGATACTCTCAGTCATCTCTATTTAATTCACCAATCTGGGTCCTGCTCAACCTGGATGGATCCTGCAGAAAGACTGCAGACTAGCACAGATTCAATCAAATAGTGGTCCCAATTACTGCTGTTGTTTTGGTCATGCTTTTATGACTGGAGGAGATTAATAAATCCTCAGCTACATGGCATATGGCCATTGACTTGGTGAAATATTGTCCATTGCAACCAGAAAAGGGGATCAGAAATAGTTCAGATTGTGGAATGGACATTATTTATCTAGAGTTTTGCCCCAGGGCTATGTTAAGTCTCCTACTCTTTATCTTAGTATAATCTGAAGACATCTGGACCACCTGACCATCCTGCAGATTGTTACATTGACCCTATATTGTTGACATCATGTTGATTTGGTAGGACAAGCAATAGGTTGCTAGTATGTTGGAAGCCTTTGTTAAGAACATGTTTTTCAGAGATAGGAAAGTAAACCTTATGAAGATTCAGGGACCTACAATTTCAGTAAAGGTTTTTGGAAGTCTGATGGTCAGGGGTATGCCAGGATATGCCCTCTAAAGTAAAAGACAAGTGATTGCATTGTATATCCTCTACAATAAAGAAAGAAGCATAGCATCCAAATGTGTTCCAGAGGCAGCACATTTCATAGGACTCCTGCTCTGGCCCATGTATTGGGCTAGTGGATCCAGGCTGTGATACAGGCAGCTCTACTGCTAGGGCCATATGATATGGCCACTGGAGTTAGAGGTGTTGGTGGTAGGAAAATATTCAGCATGGAATTTATGGCAAGACCCAGAGGGAGAATCACGATGAAGGGGCCCTGGAATTCTGTAGCAAGGCTATGCCATCTCAGTAGAAAATTACATAGTTATTTTGAGAATGTTTCTGGCTTCTATGGTTTGAATGTATCTCTAAAGTTTATGCATTAGAAACCTAGTCCCCAGTGCAACAGCATTGAGAGGTGGAGCCTTTATGAGGTGATGGTCATGAGGGCTATGCCCTCATAATGTCATTATATCAGGAATGGGTTTACTTTGCAGGAGTGGGTTTTTACAAAAGGATGAGTTCAGCACCTTTCGCTCTCTTGCACAAATCTTTGCTCTTTTGCCCTTCCACTTTCCACCATGGGATGCAGCAAGAAGGTCCTTGCCAGTTGTAGTCCCCTCAACCTTGGACTTCCCAGCCTCTCAAACTGTAAGATATAAATCTCTGTTCTTTATAAATTACCCAATCTCAGATATTCTGTTATAGCAGCATGAAATGAACTAAGACATTGGCGTATTACAGTGTCCTGATTGAAATAGGATGCTTGACTATATGATACCAAGTGGCCATGCATTATGAAGTCACAGGGAACCAGCAACAATGCATATTAAGATGGAAATTGTGCACCTAAGATTCAGCCCATGCAGAACTAAAAGGGTAAGAATCAGCTGTATGAGCAGGTGGCCCAGATCTGCTGTTACCTATCATAATTGCACCAGCATCCCTGTCCCAGCTCACATTTATGGTCATATGAGAGGGTCTTAAACTTGGTTTACAAATGGGCCAGCTCAATAAATTAAATTAGTGCAAGCAAAAAACAAACAAACAAACAAACAGTGCCTGCATTATATCCACTCAAAAGGGTGGCTTTGAAAGACAGCAATAAATGGACATCCTCCACATCCAGTCATTCACTACATGTGGAAGAAGAGTGGCCACAGCTAGTCAGGGGCATAAAAGACAAACAACTGGGAGATTAGAGACAAAGCAGCCTGGGGTAGAGGCATGTGGGTGGACATATGGGATGGCCCTCAAATGTGAAGACTTTATATCACACATTAATGCATACCAGAAAGCACTCACCACAGAAAAGTCCTGAACAACCAAATAGACAAAATTACTCAACCAATTAATGCCATTGTTGGCCATCATGGAAGTGGCTCAATGGGCACATGAGTGGAATGACTATGGTGGCAGAGAAATAGGCTACACATGGGCCCAGAAGTAGGGCTTCCAGTTACCAAGGCTTACCTAGCCACTACATTATTTGAATGCCCAAAGTGCCAGAACACAGATGAATGCTGAACACCCGATATGACACCATTTCTCAAGAAGACCAGCTAGTTGGGGCAAATTTGCTACACTGGACCCCTTCTATACTGGAACTATTAGTGGTTTGTCTTCTCCGGATCAGATATTTATTCTGCCTGTTCCTGGTATGGGTTTGCTTTTCCTTCCCTCAGGGTCTTAGCCAGCAACACTATCCAGGGGCTTCTACAATGCCTGCTCCACAGGCATGGAATTCTACACAACATAGCATCTGTCCAGGGACCACCCTCACAGTAAAGGAATTGAAGGTATGGGCCTATGACACTGGGATCCAAAGAAAATATCAAAAATTGCACTATGTAGAAGGAATTGGTTTTGTAGAGCTTAGAAACTGAAGGGCCACATGAAGTGCTGCTTTGGAGGCAATATTTTGCGAGGAAGAAATGTCAGAGTTCCAGAAGTATTACTTGCACCAAATTAGACAACTTCATATGAGGCCATGTTCCCAATAGCAGGAATACGTGGATCCTGAAACCAAGGTGTATTAGTCCATTCTCATACTGCTGTGAAGAAGTACTCAAAACTAGGTAATTTATGAAGAAAAAGAGGCTTAGTGGACTCACAGTTCCACCTGGCTGAGGAGGCCTTACAATCATGGTGGAAGGTGAAGGAGGAGCAAAGGCATGACTTACATGGTGGCAGGCAAGAGTGTGTGTGCAGGAGAACTGCCCTTTATAAAACTGTCATATCTCTTGAGACTTATTCCCTATCATGGGAACAGCATGGGAAAAAGCCACCCTAGTGATTCAGTTACCTCCCAACATGTCCCTCTCATGACACGTGGAGATTATGGGAGCTACAATTCAAGATGAGATTTGGATGGGAACACAGCCAAACCATATCATTCTGCCTCTGACCCCTCCCAAATCTCATGTCTTCACTTTTCAAAACACAATCATGCCCTTCCAACAGTCCCCCAAAGTATTAGCTAATTCCAGCATTAACTCAAAAGTCCAAGTCCAAAGTCTCATCTGAGACAAGGCAAATCTCTTCCACTTATGAGACTGTAAAATCAAAAAGCAAGTTAATTACTTCCTAGATACAATGGAGATACAGGCATTGGGTAAATACAACCTTTCCAAATGGAATAAATTGGCCAAGGTTACAGGCCCCATGTAAATCCGAAATCTAGTAGAGCATTCATTAAACCTTAAAGTTCCAAAATGATCTCCTTTGACTTCATGTCTCACATCCTGGTCATGCTGATGCAAGAGGTCGGCTCCCATGGTCTCGGGCAGCTCTGCCCCTGTGGCTTTGAAGGGTATAGCTTCCCTTCTGGCTGCTTTCATGACTGGCATTGAGTGTCTGTGGCTTTTCCAGGTGCACAGTGCAAGCTGTCGGTGGATCTACCATGCTGTGGTCTGGAAGATGGTGGCCAGTTTCTTATAGCTCCACTAGGCAGTGACCCAGTGGGGACTCTGTGTGAGGTCTCCAAACCCACATTTCCCTTCTGCACTGCCCTAGCAGAAGTTCTCCATGAGGACTCTGCCCCTGCAGCAAACTTCTGCTTGGACATACAGGCATTTCCATATATGATCTGAAATCTAGGCAGAGGTTCCCAAACCTCAATTCTTGTCTTCTGTGCACCCACAGGACCAATACCATGTGAAAGCTGCCAAGGCTTGGAGCTTGCATCCTCTGGAACAATGGCCTGAGCTGTAACTTGACCCCTTTACATCACAGCTGGAGCAGCTGGGTTGCAGGGTACCAAGTCCTGAAGCTGTACACAGCAGTGGGGACCTGCACCTGGTGCAGGAAACCATTTTTCCCTCCTAGGCCTTGGGGCCTGTGATGGAAGGACTGCTGTGAAGGTCTCTGACATGTCCTGGAGATATTTTCCCCATTGTCTTGGTGATTAACCTTTGGCTCCTTGTTACTTATGCAAATTTCTGCAGCTGGCTTGAATTTCTCTACAGAAAATGGGGTTTTCTTTTCTGTAGCATCGTCAGGCTCCAAATTTTTCAAACTTTTATGCTCTGCTTCCTCTTGAATGCTTTGCCACTAGAAATTTCTTCTGCCAGACACCGTAAATCATCTCTCCGGAGTTCAAAGTTCCACAGATCTCTAGGGCAGTGGCAAAATGCCACCAGTTTCTTTGCATAGCAAGAGTGACCTTTACTCCAGTTCCCAACAAGTTACTCATCTCCATCTGAGACCACCTCAACCTGGACTTTATTATCTGTATCATATCAGATTTGGCCAAAGCTAAAGCCATTCAACAAGTCTCCAAGAGGTTCCAAACTTCCCCACATCTTCTTGTCTTCTGAACTGTCCAAGCTCAGAAGTTCCAAATGTTCCCACATTTTCCTGTCTTATTCTGAGCCCTTCAAACTGTTCCAACCTCTATCTGTTACTCAGTTCCAAAGTTGCTTCCACATTTTCAGGTATCCTTATAGCAGCACCTGGTACCAATTTACTGTATTAGTCCATTCTCATACTGTTATGAAGAAAAACCAGAGACTGGGTAATTTATAAAGAAAAAGAGGTTTAATGGACTCACAGTTCCACATGACTGGGGAGGACTCACAATCATGGTGGAAGGTGAAGGAGGAGCAAAGGCATGTCTTATATGGCAGCAGGCAAGAGTGTGTGTGCAGAGGAACTGCCCTTTAGAAAACCATCAGATCTCATAGACTTATTCACTATCATGAGAACCCACCTCCATGATTCAATTACCTCCCACCAGGTCCTTCCCACGACACCCACAACATGTGAGGATTATGGAGGCTACAATTCAGGATGAGATTTGAGTGGGGACATAGCCAAACCATATCACAAGAAGTCGAAGCAGAGATCTTCCCAGTTACCATCACACTCAGTACTTGCCTTGGGAAACATTGCTTTTCATCCCTACAACTCTGGACTTTGCAAGGTTAGAGGTCGTGGTCCACAAAGGGGGCATACTCTTGCCAGGGGACACAGCAAGGATCCCATTGAACTACAAGCTATCATTGTTCTTGGCCCTTTGGACTCTCTATGTTTAGAAACCAGGAGGCAAAGCAGAAGTTACTATTTTGGCAGCGGTAATTGTCCCTAACCAACAGGTGGAGGTAGGGCTGCTTGTATACAGTGGGGGAAGGGAGGAAAACATGTGGAACCCAGACTATATACTTAGACACCTCTTGGTACTTCCTTACCCAATTATAAATGTAAACAAATACGTGCAACTGCTCTGGCCTGAGAAGAGTATGATTACCAGTGGCTCAGACCACTCAGGAATAAATAGTTGGGTCTTACCTTCAGATAAGCCACCTAGACCTATAGAGGTGATAGCTGAGAGTGAGGGAAAGTTAGAATGAGAGTGGAGAAGGGACATGGTGATTACTAGCTGTGGCCCCAAGGACAAATGCAGCAACGACAGGGGTAGTTCTTCCCATTAACCTCCTTCTTGTAAGTTTCACCTCAGGGAAAGAGGTCCATGAACCATAGAGGGCTGTTCCAATATAGGGAATTGTCACAGCATCATTCTTATTTTTCATTGTTTGTTTTCACAGAGTTTTATTTCTGTCTAATAGTTGCTAGCAGTTTTCTTACATTTTTTTCAGAGCTTTTGCATATAATTCAGCTATTTTTATCTGCCTTAAAACTTTTAAGCCTCTGATTAAGCATATAAATGTTCAGAAGCATATATAATTATCAAAAATAATGTAACTTATTAAATCCAAAAGAGATGACTTGTTTAACCTTACACATTATAGAAATTATAAGCCTAATTTAAAAATGATTAAGTAAATAATCAGAAATTAATACCATTTTTAAAAATAGTCACTATCTTACACTGTCAGTATCAGCACATAAATAGTGGGTGTAATTTTCACCCACTAATAGTGGTTGCCGTGTGCTTTCTTATTCTTCAATTAGCGTGAAACTCACACTCAGCTGAAACCGGATAGAATTTGTTACATATAGTTTACAATTTATGTTTGTACAGCTTCTTAAAAACTATTTTTCCTTATATCATATGAGATGCAATGAAAACTCTGAGTTAATTAAGATAGGTGTCATTTTTTTCCCTGCCAAAAATTGAAGCTCAAAGACACTTGGTAATTTGTTTTAATCACATACTATGAATGTTAAATAGCACTGGCTTCTGAACCCTGCATCATCTGACTCCAAATTTTGTTCTCCTCCTAATACTTTAAGTGGCCTCCCCTTCAAAGTAACAACCATAAAGACCTTCAGGAAAAACACATAATGAAGTCATGACAAGAAGGGTTGGTTTTTTAATTTACAAGTTTCAGTGACTATCCATACCATTCAGAAAACTGTACCATGCCCTTGACATTTTTCCAGGGTAAGCAGCTTGCATTAGATGTTCCACTATGTTGATGTTTCCTATTATTAAAAATTATGTTTAATTATCTAAAAGATAAACAAATGCGATGGAGAACAAGAAAAGAAGCAAATCACGTTAACTTTCAACTCAGCATTCCAAATGAAATGATTTTCCACTCACCTTTGGGCTTATATTTTATGATATGCAGCAGACCAGTGTTCAGCTTCATGCTGTTTTTCTGAAGCTCCTTTATTTATTTTTCATTAATCTGTCTCCCTTGTGTGCCTGGTGCTCAGTAATCTGCTCATCTCTAGCATGATCTATACTATAATCCATTGCTTCTCTCTCCATGCATTTTAATGAAACAATTTTTGCCTCTTTTACATAACTGCTGTCCTGATTTCTTACTACAACATAACCATTTATTGTCACATCATTGAAAGCAAATCTTTAAAGGAATACTTCAAAACAGAATAGATAACGGAATTTTTATTTATTCTTTTTTTTTTTTAAAGGGCTTTGTGAACTCAGCGGTGTTTTCATAATTTAATTTTAAGTAGGTGCTCAGGTTTGGACGTAGATATTCCCTGGACAGCACTCCAAGTGGGAAACACATTGGTAGTGAGAATCCTTTGTCCCCTTCATGCCCCATCACTTGGCTGGGTGTTATGAATCCCTTCCCTGCCTTCGCCCTGGCTATCCCAGGATGGTTTGTGTAGCTGAAGAACTATAGAAGAACCATGAACGATGCAGGAAGTGCTTGCTTGTCGTTGCTGTTTTGTTTCCGTGTTCCTGCTAGCTTTGTCTTGCTCCTCTGGTTCCTGGCCATTGGCATGGACTTCGACCTACTCCTCTGTGCTGCCCACCAGTATCTGCACATTCCAGGCCTGTGTTTGCCTGCCTGGCTTCTGACCCTTGCTCCCTGTGTGAGGTCTTATTCACTGCCTTGCTCTGACCCTGGCATCCTGCATAATGTCCTCCTCTTGGTGGTTCTCGGGTTACCACATGCTGTGGACTTCTGCTTCCACATTGGCCACAGCTTGCACCCATTGTTGGTTTTTTCCTTCATTTCCAATCTTGCATTAGACTTTTGGGTCCTTCATTCATTCATCAACCAACTATTAAGTGCCTCATGTGTGTAGTTGATACAAAGATAAATAAGACATAGGCTCTGCCTTTGTAGAATTTACTGACTAGAAGATAAATAGACCCCCAAAAGGGATGGATTCAAATTTTGAGGGACCTGTGGCTTGTACAAATTTGGGGCCCTCATTAGAAAAAGAATGCAAAATTATGTATATTTAGCTAAGAGCCTTGGAAAGGGACTATGCAAGTGAAGACCCCAAATCTTCATTAGTTTCACAGTGAATTCACCTGTGTGCACAAACAAATTTTTAAAAGGAAATAACAGGTAAAATGGAGATAGTTCTGGGGTAGAAATAGGCAGACATTATGAGGACACCCAGGAAATGCAACTAACCCACCTTGAGTGTCAGCAATGGTTTCCTGGAGGAGCTTTCCCCTGATCATTTCTAAAGCCTGAGTGCTATCAAACTAGATGAAAAAGAAAGAAAAGGAGGAGGTGGGTAGAGTGTTCCAAGCAGAGCACCCGGCACATAAATGAAGACCACAACAGTAAGTCCTGGATACTGCCAGCAGCTCCATTTTCCTGGAGCATAGAGGACATAACAGATAGAAAGGAATGGTGAGACTGGATTAAAACAGTTGGGATTAAAGCACTGAGAGTCTTTGTGCTACAATAAGCATCTTGGATGTTACCCTGTTGCTTAAATGTTCATCTCAGATCAAGCACCCTGGCAGGAAAATATGCAAGTATGGCAGTCAGTTCAGAGATGTGGCAGTTGTTTAGGCAAGAGGTGACAGAGTTATGAACTAAAGACATAATCTCAGGAATAAAGAGAAGACATGAATCAAGAAATATGTAGATTAAATGTCAGGTTGATGAAGAGTAGAGAGGATCCTCTAGGCTTTCTAGCTTGGGTGAAAGAGTGGATGGTAGAAACATTAGATGAAAAATGGGTCAGGGAAGGAAGATGGTTTGAGAGAAGACCATATATTTAAGCAACTCAATGGAAGTGCGTTTTTTTTTAGAGAAGTGATATCTGAGTCAAGCTGGGGTAGAAATCTGGGTGAGAGGTGCACATTACAGAAGCATCAGCACAAAAGTAGTAGTTGGAAACCAGGAGAGGAGTAAGCTAACTCAGGGAGGTATAGAGAGAAAGGAGTGCAGGAACCAAGATGGACACCTGGAAAAGGAGCTTGGGAAGGCATCAGAGCAAACCAGAGGGAGGCGTGAGGAACCAGGGGAGTCCAGTGTCACAGCACTCAAAAGAGTAAAAGGATTCAACATGCCAAATGCTACAGCTTATAATTAAATGACTGAAAAATGTTCATTGGGTTTGTCAATAGGATTTAATTGGAGATGAGGATGAGGGTACTTGGAGAGCACTGATGGGAATAGACTGGGTATCAATAGGTTGAGGATTATATGGGAGGTGAGGAAGTGGTGACAATGACTATGGGATGCTGTAAGGAAATTTTTCGGTGAGAAAGGTTTGAAAGCTATTGGGCTTGAGTGATTGGAATCTAAGAGATCATTTCATTTCTTTTTCTTTTTCTTTTTTTTTTTTTTAAGGTGGGAGATGTTTGAGCATTGTAATAGCCTGAGTGTTTAAATGTTCAGAAGGTATGATGGGAGGTGGGCTGCAGCCAGGTCCTATTAACTACGACCCTGGTTGCCTGTTGTCCCTGGGAACCTGAACTCCTGATCCTTTTGCTCCTTCTAGAAGATTAAATTTACCCCTTTCTAAGGCCACTAGTACAGATCTGGCTTGTTGGTCTTAATAATCTTTTATATTTTCTGTCTACTGTGAGGTTCGGTGATTGATTTATTGATGGCCCAAAGAAACATAAGTGCATTTGTTGGTCTAGAGTAGTATATTGAGTCGCGCTGCCATGGAATAAGAACAGAGGAAAGAATGAAATATGGTGGAAAAGAATTATCCTTACCCTCTGACATCCCTCTCCATTCTGTAATGAGCATTTCCTTGCTGACTTGCCCTGGTAGAGAGCTATTCGCTTCAAAGGGAATAGCATTATTTTTGGGTAGAAAAAGATCAGGTAATGGTAAGTTTGCTATTACTTCTGGAAACCTGTGATTTAGGACATTATTAAAACTGCCAGTAGCCATTCTAGAGGTAAGGGAGATCAAAAGCCATGTCCCAGAGGCCATCTCAAAACTGTGAAACTCAGTTCCCTGCTTGCTAGCATCTGAGAGTAAAGAAATTAGGCTCTGGCAATAAATGTAAAAATGGCTTATAAACCAAAACAGGCTCTACAAATGTCAGTTATTTCCATCCTTTCTAAAAGACTGTTTGCAGAAATATTTGCCTGAAGACCCCATAGTACACAAAATGAAGCAACAGTAATTCAAAGGCAATTGTATTCTTTTTTAAAGTGTATGTTTTACTGCAGTATGGGAAACTAAACCTCATTTTCTGCTTAATGCCCACTTGACAGACTTAGTGGAATAAAAAGTCACCCACCATCTCATGTACTGTGTAAGTATGTGCTGAAGCAGGCTTGTTATTGAGTAACCACAACACAAAATGAAAAGCACTTTGTCACCATGCCTCCTCAACTGCTGTGTGAATGCTAAACCTCCAATAAAACCTGTGAGCACTAAGAAACAATTAGTATTAATGTTAGAAAGACTTTCACCCATTTGGGGGAGAAAATATGCACTACATAGTTATAATCAGGAGAATGACTAGCCATGTGCAAATAAAAAGAAAAAACGGTAGGATTCATAGTGGGTAACATTCACCATTAGTGCTCAGAGGCACACGGAAATGAAAACAGGCACATTAAAAAAAAAAAAAGAAGCAGCAAAACAGAAACATCATATGTAGGATCTGACAAGAGAAAACCTTTCCCTCCCACCAGACCCAATCACACATATCTTACTTATTGATACTTGAATATATATGAAGATGACTTTTATTTCTCTAGTTCAAGGCTTTGCTCCTGGTTAAAACACAAATTCCTGGGAAAGTATTATGGTTTGAATCTGTGGTGTCCCCACCAAATTTCATGTCGAATGGTGGATTTCTCATGAGTGGTACCCTGTTGGTACTGTCGTCATGATTGTGATAGAGTTCTCACAAGATCTGATTGTTTTATAAGTGTATAGCACCTTCTCTCTCTCTCTCTCTCTTTGTTGTTGCTCTAGCCATATGATGTGCCTGCTCTCCCTTCACCTTCTGCCATGATTATGTTTCCTAAGGCCTCCCCAGAAGCTGGGTAGATGCTGGTATCATGCTTCCCGTATACCCTATGGAACCAAAAGTCAATTAAACCTTTTTTCTTTATAAATTACCCAGTCTCAGGTATATCTTTTTTTTATTTTTATTTTTATTTTTATTTTTATTTTTTTGAGACAGAGTCTTGCACTTGTCACCCAGGCTGGAGTGCAGTGGCGCCATGTCAGCTCAATGCAACCTCCACCTCCCAGATTCAAGTGATTCTCATGCCTAAGCCTCCCGAGTAGCTGGGATTACAGGCGTCTGCCATCACGCCCAGCTAATTTTTATATTTAGTAGAGGTGGGGTTTCACCATGTTGGCCAGGTTGGTCTCGAACTCCTGACCTCAGGTGATTCGCCTCCCTTTGCCTCGGCTTCCCAAAGTGCTGGGATTATAGGCGTGAGCCACCATGCCCGGCCAGGTATATCTTTGTAGCAATGTGAGAATGGCCTAATACAGAAAGGGAACATTGAAAATTTCTCATCATTTATTGCTTCATTGCTCAGTGTCTGGCTCTATTTTGAAGCAGGAGGATGGCTTCTAAGTGGAGTGGAGGGAAAATGGAGATGCAAGAGGCAGCCCGTGTTCTCTCTATAGTCTGCTTAGGGCCAGAGCAGCCCGGGATGTTGCAGCAGTACCCATCCTTCTCTGTGGTGTCAAAGTCTCAATTTTCATTCTAGGTAGACATGTATCCAGTGAAGGACCACATTTCCAAATTTTCCCCCCTCTCGCTTCTTACAACTAGGGGTGGCTAATAAAATATAGGCAGAAGTAGTTTAGCAGAACTTCCAGCAATACTCCTAAAAAGGAAACAGGCCCCCAAGAGGCATGTTCCTTGCCTCCCCACCTCTTTTCTCCTTCTTTCTGCCAAGAATGCAGATGTGATGGCCTGCAAAGGGCTGATGCTCCAGCGACCATCTTGTAAGTGTGAGGATAAGGGCCAGTACTTTGAAACAGAGAGCTGAAAGGAGCCTGGATTCCTGGTGACGGTATGGAGCTCTTATGCCAGCCCTGAACTGCTCACCATTGGATTTACCACATGACAAAGAAAGAAATCGATCTTAGTTAAGTCACTCTTTTTTTTAGGTCTCTACTACTCATAGTTGAACTCAATTTCTAACTGATACAGATGTATATACACTTGTGTAGTAAACACAAAAGCAAAATAAAATAAAAACCCAAACTAAAATAAAACCTTTTTATTTTTATAAAATAAAAAGCAAAATCTAAAAACCCTGGCCAGAGTTCTGTATCTGGCTCTGGATCCCACAACTGAGGATGGATTTGGACAACTTGTTAAGCTTTGAGAGCAGATCCCTGCTACACACACACTCCTCACACACCACACGCAAGCCAAATACATTTATGAAACACGTGATTGCCTGTAGTATTCTACTGAGTTTCATGATAGGAATATTTCTTGTTTTTAAGTAGCTCACAATGCATGATAGATCACGCAGATGCAGGCACAATAAAATATTTGAAAAACAGTAACTACAAACACAAGTTAAAAAGACTAGGAATATTTTGATAGAATATAAAAAGTGATATAGAATGTCTATCCAAAAAGATTATTGTACAAAGAATTTTGACCTGGTAGTTCACATATCATGTGAGAACAAAACAAGTGGGAGTGCTCCTGAAATAGAAAGGATTTTACAGTGGAATGGACTTTCAGAGTAGGATTTACTGAGAAATCAATGCAGCTGACCCTTCAGGGCCCTACATCTGCATGGCCCCTTCCAACATCCCAGGAAACATGCTAGACATATGTTCACAGGTTCTTCTATTTTTGTAAAATTCGTATTATAATTAACACATTTTCATCATTATCAGTTTTGATCACTGCTTCTGTCCAGCCCGACTTTATCTGTGTCATACTTCCCTTGTGTTGGGTGGGGGCAGAACAAGCAGGGGCATCTCTGGGATCCAAGTAAGAGGAAATTGAGCTAAGAATGCGTTCAGTTTGCATTTAGTGGACTATAGTTATGAGCATCACAACTGCTTCTTTAGTAAAACTGTTCCCAGTCATTTGGTGAGGAAATGTATTCTCGGAAGCTTCTTTTGTCCACTGTGGCATCATGACCTGAAGGTGTGGGTCCGGAAGCACTGCCCTACAGCATCCCATGCCTGAAGTATCTGAGCAGTAACAGTGGACGAGGTTTGAAATGTACAGATCCAGATGTTACTCTGAAATGTTCTTTCAATGATCTGATGTGCAATATTTTTTATTTTAAAAATGCGGTTAAACACACATTAAAATTTGTCATCTTAACCAATTTTAAGTGTACAGTTTAGTGGCATTAATTGCATTTACACTATTGTGCAACCATCATTACCATCGATCCACAGAACTCTTTTCATCTTGTGAAACTGATATTCTGTACCTATTAAATATGCTTGCCACAAAAAGACAGATATTTATATGATTGCATTTATGTGAGATTCCTACAGTAATCAGATTTATAGAGACAAGAAGTAGAATGGAGATTTTCCGTTCCCCTTTCTTCTTGTCCATGGCAACCACCATTTTACTTTTTGTCTCTATGAATTTGATTACTCTAGGAACCTCACATAAATGGAATCATATAATATGTGTCTTTTTTTGTGACAAGCATATTTAATTTGGCATAAATTTGGCATAAAGGTTCAGCCATGGTGTCTCAAGTGCCAGCATTGCCTGCCTTTTTAAGGCTGAATAATATTCTATTATATGTATATCCCACATTTTCTTTATTCATTCGTCTGTTGATGGACACTTTGGCTTGCTTCCACTTCCTGGCTATTACAAAGATGCTTCTACAGACATGGGTGTGTCCATATATCTCTTTGAGTCACTGCTTTCGGTTTTTTGATGTACTTTATGTTTAAAATTTTAAGTGAAGGATAAGTTTCTCATTGATGCCTAGTTAAAATGGAAGTTCTTGAGTCTTAGGAGTATCTTTTATGACGCAGTATGTGCAATTATAAACACACCACATATATAGTTTTTTTTTCCTTTTTTCGTGGGACTTACACAAAATAGAATTTATTAGACTTTCTGTATTTGGAGGCACAAACCTATGGCAATGCTACAAAACAGTAATGATGTCCATGTGTGAAGTCATGTTTTATTCATCCCAACTGTCAAAAAATATTTTGATCAACTATACTAGAGGAAAGACTGACTTATCTTTCTATTTTCTCTATAGAAAATGTTATAAAATCATTCATAAGAAGAGGCGATCAAATAATATGTCACCATTGAATGTGGAAAACAAGTATGAGACAGTAGTGTCAAGCAGTTAATGCACAAAACATATTCTGTTATTTTTCTGGATTTTGTGGTGTTTGTAGTCTTTGTTAGCTTTTAAAAACGTGCAATTTGTTATGGCTTCTTATGCTGAAGGTATATTTCCATTCTTACGTATTTCTGTATGTGTAATGTTGTATTGATTTCTTAAAGAGGGACCCAAATTATGTATGTTTTGGGCCCACAAAATCTGGATCCTCCCCTTTGGGGAGGAGCCTCAGTTGCCTTGGCTCAGGAGATCTCAGTTTTCTTCACCTCCATCCCACTAGATGCCCTGGTGCCCCAAATTTCTTGTTTATGTGTGTCCTGTGCATTGTGTGTGGGCTTTTCCCATGGGGTACTTAGGCTGGGACTGAACAAAGTCTAGCACTGATAGGCATCATTCCACTGGGCACTCCGTCAGAGGTGCTGGCTGCAGTCAAAGTGGAGTCCTCTTGGGACAACCAACAGGAGCTAGCGGAGAGGGTTCTGGCAAAGGTCTGGGAGGTTCATGCTTAACTCAAGGCTGGGCACTTGGTGGGTAATGAGCCATGAGCTTCTTTGAACTCGTAGTTAGCTTTTAGTTCTTGGGTAAATTCCACAGGGTAGGGTTAGAGGCTCCTTTACCAACCCCTCTCTCCCTAACCCAGGTCAAAGACCCTGATTTGTTCTTGGTCTGGAGGAAATCCCCCTCTTTCTTTGCGTATTCATCACAGATGCTCCTTCTCTTCTGAACATCTTTTCTCTTACTCTTTAAAAATAGACCCTGGATTATTTATAAGGTCAATTATCTAATCCTTCCTTCCTGGGGTGGCAAGAGAGGCTGTTAATCTTCAAGTCCTCCCAGAAGAATAAGAGAAATGCTTACATTCTAAGTGCTTTTAAAGCAGTAAAGCAAGAGAAGAAATGCCACAGTTGCTATATTGAAACAGCCTCACTCATTCATATCCTGACACACAAATAACAAGGATTAAAAAAAAAATTGGAGATGGAAGTGAGCTTAGAGGTGCTATAGTCAACCCCAATACTTTTATAGATGAAGTAAGTGAAATCCATAGGGGGTAAATGATGTTGCCAAGGTCAAATCCTGTGAACCACAGAACCAGGCCCATCCAGATCTTTTAGACTGCGGTCCAGTATGTTATTTTCTCTGATATATTCAGGTAGGATTTGTTGATGAAGTTTTAGATAGAGTTGTCAAATGCCATATAATACTATTTTATGAAAATAGATTTAGAAACTTTTTGCTGGAGGTTTAAAAAAATTGAATAAGTTCTCATTTATTTGTGTTGGCTTTAGTATTGCCCATTTGAAGTTTTCAAAAAAGACTATAGATCTTCAAAATCTCTTTAGCCTTAAGAGTATATGATTTTCATTCATCCATCTTCTTTTGCAAGTATTTCTTAAGGCGCCTTCTATAAGCAGAACGCTATGTTATGCACACAGAATAAAATAATGGGACAAACAACAGAATGTAAAACAGGGTCCAAGCCCTGGGAGCTTAATATCCAGTTGGGGAGCAAATGCTGCCCTCCCCCGTATACACACACACACATAATTAATAATATGTACATAGCAATATAGGTTACTTCTCAAAATGATGATATAGAGAGTTGAACACCTTTCCATCTGTGTGGGCAAAAATGTTCATTGGACCAGAGCTCTTTAAATAGAGATGTGTACTGGATTGTCTTACAGATAATTACAAGTCATAGCCATTATTTTGAGTGCTTTCTGAGATAGGGCACACTCCCCATCTCAATCATGTTAGGTTTCCTTTCCAAAGCATCTCCTTGATTAGATAGGGCCTGCAAACAGGGGAAGCTAACTCAAGGAGATGGCTCAGGAGGACACCAATGCCCCAGCACTGAATGAAAGGAATCGGTATAAATATCTTGAAACTAGTTGCTTTCTTTTTTGTTTGTTTGTTTGTTTGTTTTGAGACAGAGTCTCGCTCTATCCCCCAGGCTGGAGTGCAGTGGTGAGATCTCAGCTCACTGCAAGCTCCGCCTCCCAGGTTCACGCCATTCTCCTGCCTCAGCCTTCCGAGTAGCTGGGACTACAGGTGCTTGCCAACATGCCCGGCTAATTTTTTGTATTTTCAGTAGAGACAGGGTTTCACCGTGTTTGTCAGGATGGTCTCGATCTTCTGACCTCGTGATCTGCCCGTCTTGGCCTCCCAAAGTCCTGGGATTACAGGCATGAGCCACTGTGCCCGGCCCAAACCAGCTGCATTCTTTTGTCCAGAATTCACCCCTGCTTTTATGGGTATGTGCGAGTGTGTGTTGGGAGGTGTTAATTAGCATTCTAGTCTGCAATCTTCAAAGTGACAATGCAATCAGAATAATTTTAAAATGTTCACTTCCTTCCCCTTATTCCCTTCCTTGTCCTTTCACCCATTCAAGCCTCTAGGTGATTCTGGTCTCCCCACTATAAGATTCTCACAGCTGGGGGTATATGTGTGTGCCTGCAGGGTCACAGGGTAGAGATAAGGGAAGTTGATGTGAGAATAGTGCTTGGTGCATTCCAGAGAGAGGAATGAGCACTGCTTTTGGAGCAGAGTCCTGGGTAGGTGGTAGAAACTCCTAAGAAAGGGAGTGGTTTGAGACCAAAGGGGTCCTATAACTTAGAAAGCAGAGTCCTGGGGAGGTTGAAAGACTGCAAAGAGAGAATGTCTGCACAGAGTCAAGACTTACAGAGTGTGGACAGCTTTGTAGGCTCCCATAAGTTCCCATGTCTTAATTGAGCAGAGAACCAGCAAAGTGATTATGATGCCTGCATGGAAGTAGGAGATGGGGTCAGCTGATGTGATTGGGGAATGTCTTAGCCATGCCTGCATGGGCTGCATGCGAAAACCAGATACCTCCCTTCCCAAAACTTGGCATGACATTGACTTTGAAAGGGTGAAAGTCTTTAACTAGGAAGAGAAGAGCTTCTTGCCATCTGGGAGGAATAGGGCTTCTGAATAGAAGAAGAGTTTTGCTAAAGAATAATGAAATTTTATTTTCAGCACCCCTGAATTCATTCATTGGGATTCATATGCACTATACCAATTTATTTTCCTTCCTAAAATATATCTTAAACAATTACTCTTGTCTTTGTTTGAACTGTTGAAGTTTCATAGGCAGGATTCAGATACAAATTTATACAATCTTCCTAAAACTCTGTGGCTTCCTGTGGTTCCAAACCAATTTTTCCGGTATCTGTGCAGACTTTAGAAAATTCAGTCTAAAAATCTGATCTGACACTTGGAAGAAATACAACCTTTAGCAAAACCCACCAGAGCCATCCTTCAAATGGCTTGGCCTCTCTGCTGGAAATATTTCTGGACAGGTTTTTGCGAGGCTTATATGTTGGGACTCAGCTGGAATTTACAAAATGCAAAACTGGAATTGATCAATGTGGTGTTAGCTACACTCTTATGTACTGAAAACAGAACCATCTTAGCAGAATGCAGAAAATGAGGAAGTAGAAGATGCCCTAAGCCAAAGCACACCAGCAGCCTATTTGGTGGAGGCAGGAGGGTGAGGCGGGAGTGAGTGATCAGAGGCCACGTACTATAAAATCACCTACAACTTTATGGTCAGGGGGCTTCTAGAAGGCTGACAGGGAGGGGAAGGCCACTTCCTCGAGAGTGCAGATTAAATGCTTCACAGGCCAGGTAACACAAGTTAAAGAGGTGATTGAGCCTCCATCAGCATTTAAACAGGTATTTGGAAAGAAAGATGAGCGTTTCTACCCCAGTTAAAGTCTTGCCTACTGACTAGAGTCATTTTTTGAAAATTGAAGTAAAACTAATGTAACATAAAATTAACCATTTAAAAATGTACAATTCAGTGGCATTTAGTACATTCATGATGTTGTGTAACCACCACCTATGTCAGGTTTCAAAGCATTTTCATCACCCCAAAAGAAAACCCTGTACCCATTAAGTGGTTATTCTTCCAGTCTCCTCTCATCCTGACAGCCACCAATCTGCTTTCTGTCTCTATAGATTGACTTTTTTTCTGGGTAGTCATATAAATGTATTCATGCAATATGCGACCATTTGTCTGGCTTCTTTCATTTATATAATGTTTTCAAGTTTCACCCACGTCGTAGCATTTGAGTAGTTCTCATTTGATACACTACTTTGGAGGGACACAGAAAAAGTAAAACTTAACTATATATTTTAATCACAGCTTTAGGAAGAGGAGACCTAGGGTCCAGTTCATTTCCCCACATAGACCTCTTCTCCTAGATTCTTTATCCTCATTTGAAGTGGACATTGGTTGTTTTGCCTGTCCAGTTTCCAAGTCCCTGGTAATAGCTCATGATTTATGTGGGTCACAGCTCCTCTCTCACTCAGCTTTTGGAATTCAGGTGATGCTGACCTGACTTCCTCACTTCTTCAATGGGTAGGTACTGACTTTAGATCTGTCCAATAAGGGCTTCCATCTGTTTGGCCACATTCAAGAATGGAACATACACCAGTTGCAGAGGTTCCTCTTAGAACTACAGAAATGTGCTCCCTTCCTTTTGGACCTGAAGCTGAATGGTGTAAGCCTGCCAGGGGTCTCCATGTGGAGAGCCAAGCCAACAGCAAAGAAAACGGAGGGAAAAGAAGGCATGACAGCATTGAATCCTGGGACATTATTTAGTCATTTTGTCCAGACATATTTAATTAGCAATATGTTTAAAGAGTTACAAGCCTTTCCTTCTTTTCTTGTGACAGTTTGAGTTGAATTTCTATCATTTGCAACCTGTCACTGTAAGGTACAAACATGACCATACTCACCTAGGGCTGAGGCAATGTGAATAAGGAGGACATTGTCTCCTGGTGCCCAGGAAATGCCTTAGAGCTCTTCCCTGGAAGTGAGGACTCTGATACTCTATATTTTTCTGGTTTGTCTGGTTGTACTTATTTTTTTTTTTTTTTTTGCCTAGTTGGATAACAATCTTTAATGAACAATAGAGCGTCAAAAAATACGTGAGGCAAAAACTGCAAGGAGAAATAGATGAATGCACTATTATAGGTTAGAGACACCAGTACCCCTCTCAGAAATGGATAGATCTAGCAGCAGGAACATCAGTAAGGACACAGTTGAAAGCAACACCACCATCAACCAACTGGTTATAATGGACACATTTAGACCATTTACACTTTAGGTGATTATGAATATGGCTGGGTTTAAATCTACTATCTTGTGTCTTGTTTTCTATTTATTTTACCTGTTCCTTGTTCTATTTTTCCTTTTTCTGCCTTCTTTTAGAATGCAATCTTAAAACTTAATAATAAAAAGTTTTAAGATTGCATTTTTATCCTCTTTGTTGGCTTAATAGCTGTAACTGTGTTACTTCAGTGATTCCTTTAGAGTGAATTTTTAGTGCACATCTAAACCAATCTACCTTCATATGATACTACATGACTTCAAATATGTAAGAACCACATGACTACATATTTCCATTTCTCCCCTCTCCACCTTTGGGCTATTATCATATATTTTACTTCTACATGTTGAAAACCACAATATGTTATTATTTTTGCTTTAAATAGTCAATTAGGTTTTAAATATATCTAAATAAAAGGATATATGAAATTCTTTATGCATATAATGATAACCTACTTAGTTATCATTTCTAGTGTTCATTTCTTTGCATAGAAGCAGGTTTTCATCTGTTACTATCTTTTTTCTGCTTGAAGAACGCCCTTTAACAACTCTTGTAAGGCACGTTTGCTGATTAATTCTTTCAGATTGTACGTCTGGAAAACTCTCCATTTTGCCTTCATTTTTGAAAGATATTTTCATTAGGCAAAGAATTCCAGGTTGGTAATGTCTCTCTTTCCATACTTTAAAGATGTGGTTCCCTGTCTCTTACCTTGCATTGTTTCCAGCAAGAAAGCTGCTATCCTCTTTGCCTTTGTTCCTCTGTACCTAATCTGTCTTCTCTTTCTCTCTCTTCCTCACTTCTAGAATTTCCTCTTTATTGCTAGTTGTAATTTGATTGATACAGTTCATTGTATCTCTTGGGTCTCAGTAGTTGTCATCAATTCAGCTAGTATTTCTTCAAATTTTTTTTATACCTCCTTTCTCCAGGGACTCCAGTTACTATATATTTGACTCCCGAAGTTGTCCCATAGTTCTCTAATGCCTAATTTCTCCTACCATCTCTTCTTCAATCTTTTTCCTGTTTATTTTTAAGTTGCTGTCTTCAAATTCTTTCATATAGTCTTCTGAGATGCCCAATCTGCTGTTAACCCCATCCAGTGTTTTTCATCAGATATTGTAGTTTTCATCTCTAGAGGTGCAGTTGGTGTTTTGTATCTTCCATGCCTCTACTTAGTATGTTTTTCTCTCTAGCTTTTTGAACATATGGAATACAGTCATAATACTTGCTTTAATGTCCTTGTCTACTGATTGTCATTGTGCCATTCCTGGGTCAGTTTTGATTAACTGATTTTTCCCTTCATTATGAGCTTTATTTTCATGCTTCTTTGCATACCTAGTGATTTATTAGATGCCAAGTATTGTATATTTTACTTTATTGGGTATACTTTTTGTATTTCTGTATTCTTAAGCATTCTGGAACACAATTAAATTACTTGGAAATAGTTGTGTTCCAATTTGGTCTTGTTTTTAAGCTTTGTGAGTTGGGACCAGGGTAGTTTTTATATAGAGTTAATTTTTCTATTAGTAGGGAATCTTAATTCTCTTCCAATGCCACCTAGATTACAAGGTTTTCCACTGTGACTATTGAAAACAGGCACTATTTTCAGCTCCAAACACTGTTCCCTCTAATTCTTGTGGGTGAGTTTCTTCACAGACAGGCACTGTTAGTGTGGAACTGAATATTTGATGAAAACTCTCTGCAGATCTTAGTTCTCCTGCTGTGCAGCTCTCTCCTCAAAGGCATTCTCCCTTGTGAACTCTAGCCACCTCGACTGCCCAACTGCACCTCAACTCCAGGAGATCACCAGGTCCTGATGGGGTAACACTTCCTGGAGCCATAGACTTTCTCCAGATAGTAAGTACAGATAATTTTGCTTCTCCTCTCCAAAGGATCATTGTCCTTTGTTGCTTAAAGTTCATTGTCTTGATATTTGTTAGATATTTAAGGAAAGAAGGTAAACTAACAAGACAGGTAACTTTCAGGAAATAACTATCTTACCCTAGCAAAATACCACAGGGGGTTTTAAAAAAAAAAAAAAAAAAAAAAAAAAGGAGTCCCACTCTCACCAGATAATGTCACAGGCCGAGAACTTTCTTCATCATCCAGCCTAACATGGCCTTCTCCCTATCCCATGGTGTCATTAGGGTGCTCTGCCTACTTCCAGCAGAAAGGCATCAGTGGAGGTCTCGGGTAGAGCCACATTAGGGATCCTGGATCTTCATCCTCACTAGGCAATAATGAGGCAGTGCCCCACACCAGCACTGTCAAAGGAAGCATGCTGAGAGATTTAAATAACTCCCAGAGTTTCATAACATAACAGTGAAGATGTCCAGGATACAACCAAAGTCACTCATCTTAACAAGAACCAGGCAATTGTAAACTTGAATGAGAAAAAACATCAAGGGATGTCAACACTAAGATGATACAGATACTGAAACTTTATAACAAGAATTTTTTTTTTTTTTTTTTTTTTTTGGAGACAAGGTCTTACTCTGCCACCCAGGCTGGAGTGGTGTGAACAAGGCTTACTGTAGCCTCAACCTCCTGTGATCAAATGATCCTCCCACTTCAGCCACCTATGTAGCTGGGACTACAGGTGCACACCACCATACCTGGCTAACTTTTAAATTTATTTTTATTTTTTGTAGAGATGAGGTCTCACTTTGTTGCCCAGGCTGGTCTCAAACTTCTGGGCTGAAGCAATCCTCCTGCCTCAGTCATGCAAAATGCTGGGATTACAGGCATGAGCCACCACACCCAACTGATGACAAGGATTTTAAAGCAGCCACCATAAAAATGCTTCAGTGAGTAATTGTGAACACTCTTGAAGCCATTAAAAAAAAAGTCTCAGCAAATAGGAAACCTCAGCAAAGAAACAGGAGACATAAAAAAGAAATCAAATGGAAATTTTAACTGAAATATACGATGATAGCCAAAGTTAAAGTACTGCATGGATGGTTCAAGAGCAGAATGGAAACAAAAGAGAAAATAACCAGTTATCCTGAAGATAAAACAACAGAAATTACCTAAACTGAGCAACAGAGAGAAAACAGACTGAAAAAAAAATAAACAGAGCCTCAGAGACTCACGGTATGATAATAAAAGATTTAACATTTGTCATCAGTGTCCCAGAAAGAGGACGTGGGTTGGGCAGAAAAAGTATGCAAAGAAATTTAAAAAGCATATATATTCCACAGAATGAGTAAAAACTTTTGTAAAGCACGTATCTGATAGGGGGCTTATACCTAGAAACTATAAGGAACTCAATAATGACCAAAAAAACCCACAAACTTTTTAAATGGGCAAAAGCTCTGAATAGACATTTCTACAAAAAACATATATAAATAGCCAATAAGCATATGAAAAGATGTTCAACATCATCATCCATCAGGGAAATACAAGTCAAAATTACAATGGTGTAAAATTAGTCACCATTTAACATTCCCAATAGTAGCCTACAAGCTTCTGTTTCCACTGTGGAAAACAGTTTGGCAGTTGCTCAAGGTAGTCAAGTTACTTAACTGCTCTGTAAAATGAAGTTAATCACATTCACTTTGGACAAATGAGTTAATATATATTAGCTATAATAATTATAGCAATTATTATTGTGCATATTATTATTGATTGGGTCAGACTATTAGCCCTGTCTCCCTAATTCATTTGCTTTTGCTATTTTGGATGAATATTTAAAGTAGTCTTGAACTGACTACTTATGTAAAGGTCCTATCACATTGGCATATACCATGTGCTCAGTAAACGAAAGCTATAATTATTCATTTCTAAACAGTTTAAAGATTAAACTTTCCTAAAAACAAAACAAAAAAACCAAGGCAACACCCCAAGCTGTGAGGGGCTGAGTCTTTCCTAGGTGCGGGGCAGCACAGGCACTGGCTGCACAAGGCCAGGGAGGTTACGTGGTGGCTCTCTTTAAACCAGGCCGCACAGAGCGCTTCTCTCCCTGCGCAGTCTTCATGTCTTCCCAGTCCAGTTTGATGTCTGGAACCTTATCATTTGTCTCCGGATCCTTACTCAAGGCCCCCTGGGAGAAGGCAACCAGGATGGGCAGAGGGCCACATTCCTGGATTTCCACAACATGGAGGCCCTTCTTAACAGCCAGCTGTTGATGGGTTTTCTGTCTGGAGAGCCCACGGAAGAGGCCCCAGGTAAGGCTGAGCCTACTGACAGACCCAGAGACCTTGGCATACATGTCGTTGATGCCAGTGAGCCTGCAGATGGTAATGATGGCCCTGTGGCAGTAGAGGCCATAACCTTTGGGTTGTTTCTTCATCTTGATACGTGTCCTTTTACATCTTAATGAAATATCATGGAATATTGTAGGGTCTTCATATTGTTCTATATAATGCAGATAGTGAACTGCTCTGTTCTTTGCTTTCCTAAAAGTGTCCACCCGTTCAATGGTTTTCACAACAGCAAAACCTGCAGCTCCTTTTCTGTTCCCCACAGCCACCAGGACATGGACCGATTTCTTTCTTCCCTCTTTCCGCTGTCATATTGAAAACATTTCTTACCTCAAGTATCCTGGTATCAAAATCCTCATATGTTTCTCCACTGGGACCAGGGTCAGGCAGGCCAAGACTGACGCCTCTCCATGAGTTTCCACTCCATCCTGGCTCCCGTTTAACCTTCATCTTCCTCTTTAGGCCCCACTCTTCTCTCTGCTGGATCATGTCCGCCTCCACCTTCTCCCGCTCTTCCTTGCGTCTTTGGGCAATGGTTTGCACTGCTCCATTTTTCATAAGAGGGACATTCAGATCAGGCCACAGAAAACAGTAACGCCCTTCACCAATGATCAGACCCCGGTTCAGATCCTTTCCTTTCTTCTTTTTAGTTCTTTTGCCTCTTCCTTTTCTTGCTCCAGTACCAGTCCCTGCCAAAGTACCTTTCCACAGCTCAACTGCCGTCAATTTAGTGAAGAAACTGTACGCTGTATACTGGGCGCATCAGGTGACTGGGGGAAGAAATAACAGCATTGTGTCTGCAGCACATGGCTTAAGCTGGCCTAAGGAGGGGTGTCTCTGGTTCCCATTGATGACAAAGGGCCGTTGCTGAGAGAGGTCTTCCATGCCAAAATGGAAGCTGTTGGTAAGGTGTTTAGGGAAAGCTACCTCCCCAGTAAATGACCCGCTGTCCCGCTGCACAGCACAGGGAGGCAGCCCACAGTGCGCACCGCCGTCACCATGCTGGAGCCCGAGCAGCGCTTCCGTTGTGCTTTAAACCTATTATTCTGTTAGAGTAGTTGTGGCAAAGTAAAATAACATTTGGACTTTTGATATTTACCTACTTATTTATATCTTTAATCTTAAATATTTTTAGTATAAATGTATACGAAAGGAGAAACAACTCTAAACTTCTTTCTCTTTGGTTTTGTGACCTTAGATCCTTGATAGGAATACTCTTTTTAGTTCAATAGATTGAAGGATAGAATTTCATTCGTTAGCAGAGAAAACAATGTGGGTCATTTTACTAATAAAAAACCTTGAGGAATAATATTTTATGTCCTCAAGGTCTTTCTGGCTCACATTGTCATAAGAGTTACAAAAACAAAAAAACTTTAAAAAATTACAGTTTTTCGGGATCTGTCTTTTTAGGTTCTAATGTTTCACACTAATTCAGATGGAGACTTTTCCTATTCCCTAAAGACATTCTCCTCTCTAACAACAAGACTCAAAGTTTTAAGATGAACTCTCAACTACAATTTAGTGAAAAGTAACCAGAAAAGAAGTTTCTGACATTTTGGACTGGATGAAAGAAAAATCCCCCCGTTTTCTCTTTTGCTTTAAATGAAAAGAATATAAATTATAGAAAAGTAGTCTCAAGGATATAGTATTTTAGCTAAGGATTTCTTTTATTAACATAGGGATTCACTTTGCCTTTGAGTCTTTTGCAAACAGCATTGGAAGTGAAATAGCTTTATAAAAAGTTACCTTAGCCTACAGAGGTTAATGAACTTATTCTGTAAAAAATTTAGATTTTGTATATTTTAAAAACCCTAAATAATCTGGTCAGATGTTGTGATGGGTTGAACTGTGCCCTCCCAAAAGATATGTTGAAGACCTAACCCATAGCACCTCAGAATGTGAACGTATTTGGCAATAAGGCTGTTGCAAATATAATTAGGATGAGGTCATACTGGAGTAGGGCAGGCCCTTAATCCAATATGACTGGTGTCTTTATGAGAAGACAGCCATATGAAGACACGGAGACACAAATTGAGAATGCAATGTGCTAATGAAGGCAGAGGATGGAATTATGCTGCTACAAGCCAAGAACATCAAAGATTGCCAGCAAACACCAGAAGCTGTGAAGGACTTCCCTGCAGCTTTCAGAAGGAGCTTGGACCTGCTGACATCTTTATTTCAGACTTTTGATGTCGAGAACTGTGAGGTGATACCTTTCTGTTGTTCTAAGCCACCCAGTTTGTAGTATTTTGTTATCAAAGTCCTAGGAAACTAATACAGCTTCTAATAATAATCATCATTTTTTATAATCTTAGAAAAAGAAAATATACCATAAATGAGATCCTACTTATGTAAATATCAGGAGACCTCAGAAAGTCACTTGGCAATGCTGTGACCCATGATCTTTTAAAAAAAATCTGACAATTTTGTGTTATAATGTAGAAGACTATGGTTTGGATAGAGCTCCAAGTATCCTTAACACATGATGGGAAGAATGTGGTATCCTGCACAACTGCTGTATTCTTGCCCTGGACCCAGTTGCTTCTTGAGCCCAGAGGTCCTCAAACTCATGTATAGAAACCCCATCTCAGTGGGATCTCTGCATTTCCTATCTACCTTCCTTTTCTTCCTACTTTCCCTTGCCTCATTAAAACAACAACAGCAGTAAAAATAACAACAACAAAACCCAACCAGGATGTAGATGGGTCACCAATGATATAACTGATTTGTTGTCTTATTTCATCTATTTTATCCACCCCCCCAGCTTTATTGAGGTAAAATAAAAAATAAAATTTATCTACATATATTACAAGATGTGAATGTGATAACTTGAGATACATACACATTGTGAAATGATTACTATAATGGAGTTAATTAACACATCCATCACCCTAACAGTTATGACTGTGTGTGTATATTTGTGGTAAGAATACTTGCAATCTCTTAGCAAATTTCCAGTAAACAACATAGTATTACTAACTGTAGTCACCAGACTGTATGTGAGATCCCCAGAACTTATTCAGCTTATAGCTGAAAGATTGTACCCTTTGACAAACATCTCCCTGGGCAACTACCATTCTACTCTCTGTTTCTATGAGTTTAACTAGTTTAGATTCCACATTGTATTAGGCTGATCTCACACTGCTATAAAGAAATACCTGAGACTAGGTAATTTATAAAGAAAAGTGGTTTAATTGGCTCATGGTTCTGCAGGCTGTACAGGAAGCATAGCAGCTTCTGCTTTCGGGGAGGCCTCAGGAAACTTTTACTCATGGCAGAAGGCAAAGCAGGTGCAGACACAGGACAGAGAGTGGGGAGGTGCTACACACTTTTAAACAACCAGATCTCACAAGAACTCACTATTAGAACAGCACCAAGGGGATGGTGCTAAGCTATTCTTGAAGGATCTACACCCAAGATCTAGTCACCTCCCACCAGGCTCCACCGCCAACATTGGGGATTACAGTTCAACATAAGATTTGGGCAGGGACAGAGATCCAAACCATATCAAACATATAAGTGAGTCTATGCTGTATATATCTTTCTGCGTCTGGTTTATTTTGCTTAGCATAATGTCCTCTAGGTTCATTTATGTTGTCACAAATGGCAGAATTTTCTTTTTCATGGCTGAATATTCTATTCTATTGCACCACATTTTCTTTTTCTTTTTCTTTTTTTTTTTGAGATGCAGTCTTGCTCTGTCACCCAGGCTGGAGGGCAGTGGTGCGATCTTGGCTCACTGCACACTCTGCCTCCTGGGTTCACGCCATTCTCCTGCCTCAGCCTCCCATGTAGTTGGGACTACAGGTGCCTGCCACCATGCTTGGCTAATTTTTTGTATTTTTAGTAGAGACAGGGTTTAATCGTGTTAGCCAGGATGGTCTCGATCTCCTGACCTCGTGATCCACCTGCGTCAGCCTCGTGAAGTGCTGGGATTACAGGCGTGAGCCACTGCACCCGGGCTGCACCACATCTTCTTTATTAACTTGTTGATAGACATTCAGATTGTTTCCATGTCTTGGCTATTGTGAATGATGCTGCAGCGAACATGGAAGTGCACATATCTCTTCAGGATCATGATTTCATTTCTTTTGGATACAATGACCAGAAGTTGGATTGCTGGATCTATATGGTAGTTTTATTTTTAATTTTTGGAGGAAACTCCATAAATTAGAGTTTTGGAGGAGACTCCATGCTGTTTTCCATAATGATGGTACCAATTTATATTGCCACCAACGGTGTACAAGTGTTCCCTTTTATCTACATTCTTGCCAACACTTGTTATTTTCGTCTGTTTGATAATAGCCATTCTAACTGGAGTGAGATTATATCTCATTATGGTTTTGATCTGCATTTCCTGAGTGATTAGTGATGTTGAGGATTTTAAAAAATATACCTGTTGTTCATTTGTATATCTTCTTTTGAAAAGTATCTGTTTAGGTCCTTTGACCATTTTTAAACTGAGTATTTAAGTTTTTTTTGCTATCAAGCTTCATGAATTCCTTAAATATTTTGGATATTAACCCCATATCAGCTGTATGGTTTGCAAGTATTTTCTCCCAACAACAGATTGGTTTTTAATGTGATAAATCCATAGTTTTGCCCAACCTTTGAAATAATTAAAACATGCAGGAATCCAGACTGGCAGCCACTTGGAGAATGTGCCTCCAACTCTTTCTGGGCAGCACCTTAAGAATTGCTGTGATAATTACCTAGTCGTGGTTCTTAATTCTGGTTGCACATTAAAAATCACCTGGGAAGCTTTGAAAGCCTTCTCACTCTAGACCAATTAAATACAAAATTCTAGGGACAGGGCCTAGGCACCAGTGATTTTTTTTTTTTTTTTAAAGATCTTCAGGTGATTCTAACATACAGCCAGGGTTGAGAACCAGTGGCTTACTGTCATGTTGGGTTACTGTTGGAGCCCGAATGCCCTAATAACGAGAAGCAGAGGTGAGCACCCGCTCTGCTCCTCACAGCCCTCTGCTTTTTGTCTGATTGCAGTTATGTAAAGCCCAAGTGGAACTAAGACTAAGCCTGGTAATTGTCATGGCAATGCCCTAGATTTTCCTATCAAATCCAATCTTATTTAGGGTGGGAGACACAGGAGTGACTCTTGTGAAATTAAAGTACTTCTGCCCCTATTTAGAATATTCAGCATTAAATTTGACAGAGTTTTGCCATGAAATTTCGAATACCAAAACTTTTAAAAACAGCAGATCTCACCTGATTCGCAAAAGTTTATCATTAATTGTAAAGTGTGCTTGATCACACAGAATTATCTAGGCAATCAGCATCATGCATAGCCTTTAATGCCTCTGTCTGCTGAGCATGGGTTCTGCATATTGATCACAAATTTGAAAATTTCTCTGCTTATGCCTCATCACTCCTGTCTTTGATTGAGTATAACATAAATGGAATTTGAAAATCGTGGAGCTGTGGGAGACCTGTGGAAATCATTTTGTCTAGTTCTTTGCCCTTACAATTGTATGTCTAATCTACTAACACAGTCAGGCTACCAAGGTCCCTTGTTAAATTCATGAATGCCCTAGCATGGACAACTGCAACATCCTTCTAACTGGTTTCGTCCTCCTATCCCCCCTTTCTCCATGTTACAATCAGTAATCTTTCTAAATACAAATCTAATCAGGTCACTCTCTTCTTTGCTTAATATTCTTTGATGACTCCCCATTTACCTCAGGTCCAAATTTAAACTCCTTAGCCTCACCTACAATCTGTGAACTGATCTAACCTTGTCTGCCTCTGTGGCTTCATCTCCTAGAGCTCTCCTTTCTCACTCTAAATTGCAGTTATAACGGGATTCTAAACGTGCTCAATGTAGTTCTCCAAATGTGTCCTCTATGCCACCATACATTTGCACATGCTGTTCTTTCCCTCTAGGATGTTTTAGAATCTAGAAGATTGGGTGCACGGTACTTATGTCCTGAAAAAGAAGCCTTAGTATTTTGTTTTTTGAATAAGAGTTTCACAGTTACATAACAAGAACAAGGTCAAATGGATTGAGAATAGAACTCTCTGGGTTTGGTGGTGGTAGTGTTGGTATTTCAATGGCCATAATGGAAGAGAGAATGATTTCTTTATCTCTATCTATCAATCAATCATATCTATCTAATCTATCGTCTCTATGTATTATATCTGTCTGTCATGTATATCTAGCTACCAATCAACTAATAGTTGTATCTCACATATAGAGATTTAGATTAGTCACACTCCTCAGTTTATGGTATGTTATTACTGCTAGTCCACACAAAGCTGCTATTTAGTTTTTTTTTTAAACTCTATTAAAACTTCTATGGACATTCCTCACTCCTATTTTTCTCCTCCCACATAAGAAACTATTCCAATGTATTTAATGAGGATCTTTTTATTTGTATGTATTCTTTGGTGTCCATATATTTTAACATTTCTTTTAACAGTACTGTGTTCTATATCTCCTATATATTTCTTTTTTACTGTTTTTAATATCATACATGTTGCTATATGCACATCAGATCTGTGGCTTTTTAACTTCTGCAACAATCATACTTCAGCTATCCACCTTCACTTCCTCTATGCCAGGTAATGAACACTCAGATGGACCCCAACTCTCTGTCCCTACAAGCAACATTGAAATGTATATTTTCTCAGATGTCCCTTTTTAAATGTGAGAGACTATATTTGGGACAGGTACTAAGGAATGGGTCCTAGTTATGTGCACACCCAATCTGACCAAATGGTGCTATAGAGGTACCAAATTGTGATACAGAATGTGGGCCGATTTCCATGCCCTCCAGAAGTGCATGATATCCCCACCTCTCCACCAACACTTGGCATTTCCCTGCTTCCTAATATCTGCACATATTACAGGAGTAAAGTGATGCCTCATTTGTTTTGTTTTTGTTTTTTTAAGTAGACTTAATTTTTAGAGCAGTTTTAGATTCACAGTAAAATGGAGCAGAAGGTACAGAAAGTTCTCATAGCTTTCCCCCATGCTTCACTACTCTCTTCCATAATCAACATCTGGCACCAGAGTAGTACATTTATTACAACTGATGAACCTACATCTACACATCATTATTACCTAAAGACAGCAGTTTTCATTAGGGTTTTCTCTTGGTGTTGCATGTTGCATAAGTTTTGACAAATGTATGATGACCGGTATTCACCATTATAGTATCATACACAATAGTTTCACTGCTTTAAAAATTCTCTGTGGAGACAGGCACAGTGGCTTACACCTGTAATCCCAGCACTTTGGGAGGTTGAGGCTGGTGGGTCACCTGAGGTCAGGAGTTTGAGACCAACCTGACCAACATGGAGAAACCCTGTCTCTACTAAAAACACAAAATTAGCTGGGTGTGATGGCGCATGCCTGTAATCCCAGCTACTCGGGAGGCCGAGGCAGGAGAATCACTTGAACCTGGGAGGTGGAGGTTGCAGTGAACTGATGCAGAGATTATGTCTTTGCACTCTAGCCTGGGCAACAAGAGCAGAACTCCATCTCAGAAAGAAAAAAAAAAATTCTCTGTGGTTGGCCAGTTCACCCCTTTCTTCCTCCTTGTCCTCTAGCAACCACTGATCTTTTTGCTGTTTTCATAGTTTTATTTTTTCCAAAATATTGTATGGTTGGAATCATAGAGTACATAGCCTTTTCACATTGGCTTCTTTCATTCAGTAATATGCGTTTGAGGTTCCTCCATTAACTTTCATGGCTTGATAGCTAATTTCTTTTTAGTGTTGAATTATATTCCTTTATTAGATGTTGTCTTCATCCACTTTGTGTTGGTAAAACAGAATAACTGAGAATCTATAAAGAAAAGAGGTTTATTTAGCTCACAGTTCTTCGGGCTGAGAAGTTCAAGGGCACTAACCTGGCCTCTGGTGAGGACTTCCATGTCACATCATAACATGGTGGAAAAGTTCAAAGAGGAAGGGGGCACATGCAAAGAGAGAGAATCAAGGGGCTTCCTAATTTTATAACAACCCACTCTTGAGGGAACTAATATATTCCTGGAGAAGTAGCCCAGTCTCACCAGAATGAGAACTCACTCCCTACTGTGGGAATGGCACTAAGTCACTGATGAGGAATTTTCCCCATGACCCAAACACCTCCCACTAGGCCCCACCTCCCAAAACCACCACATTGGGGATCAAATTTCAATGTGAATTTTGATGGGAACAAACAAATAATATCCAAACCATAACAGATCTATCACAGTTTATTTATCCATTTACCTACTGAAGGATGTCATGTTTGCTTCTAAGTTTTGGCAATTATGAACAATATTTGGCAATTATGAATAATTATACAGTATAAATATATGTGTATGGGTTTTTTTGTGGATATAAATTTTCAATTCATTTGGATAAATAACAAGGAACATGATTGCTGCATTGTATGATAAGAATATATTTAGTTTCTTAATAAACAGCCAAATTGTCATCCAAAGTGGCTGTACTATTTTGCGTTCTCAGTGGCAGTTCCTGTTCTTCCATCTTCACCAGCATTTGATATTGTCAGTCTTCTGAATTTTGGCCATTTTTATAGGAGCATAGTAGTATCTCAATATTGTTTGAATTTGTGTTTCCTTAATGAAGTATGATGTGAAATATATTTTCCTATGATCATTTGCCATCTGTATATGTTCTTTGGTGAGGTGTCTGTGCAGGTCTTTTGCCCATTTTTATTTTTAATTAATTAATTAATTTATTTTTGAGACAGGGTCTCACTCTGTTGCCTAGGCTGAAGTGCAGTGGTGTAGTTATGGCTCATTGCAACCTCTGTCTTCTGGGTTCAGGTGATTGTCCCAACTCAGCCTCAAGAGTAGCTGGGACTACAGGTGCAATCCACCATGTCCTGCTCATTTTTGTATTTTTAGGGTTTCACCATGTTGGCCAGGCTGGTATCAAACTCCAGACCTCAAGTGATCTGCCCACCTTAGCTTCCCAAAGTGCTGGGATTACAGGCATGAGCCACCACACCCAACCTCATTTTTAAATCGAGTTGGTTATTTTCTTTCTTTCTTTTTTGTGTTTTGAGACAGGAACTTGCTCTGTCATGCAGGCTGGAGTGCAGTGGCATGATCATAGGTCACTGCAGCCTTGACCTTCTGGACTTAAGCGGTCCTCCCACTTTGGCCTTCCAAAGTGGTGGGATTACAGGTGTGAGCCACTGTGCCTGGCTGGTTATTTTCTTATTGTTTAGCTTTCTTATTGCTTCTTATTGCTTATCTTCTTTCTTTTTTTAAAATTTCCAACTTTTATTTTAAGTTCAGGGGTACATGTGTAGCATGTGCAGGTTTGTTACATAGGTAAATGTATGCCATGGTGGTTTGCCGTACAGATCATCCCATCACCCAGGTATTAAGCACAGCATCCATTAGTTATTCTTCCTGATCCTCTCCCTCCTCCCACTGCCCACTGGCTCCAGTGTGTATTGTTCTCTATGTGTTTTCGTGATTCAGTTCCCACTTATAAGTGAGAACACATGGTATTTGTTTTACTGCTCCTGTGTTAGTTTGCTAAGGATAATGGCCTTCAGCTCCATCCATGTCCCTGCAAAGGACATGATCTCATTCCTTTTTATGGCTGCATAGTATTCCATGGTGTATATGTACTACATTTTGTTTATTCAGTCTATCATTGATGGCCTTTTAGGTTGATTCCATGTCTTTGCTATTGCGAATAGTGCTGCAATGAATATACATGTGCACATATCTTTAAAATAAAATGATTTATATTCATTTGGGTATATAACCAGTAATGGGATTGTGTGGTCGAGTGATATTTCTGCCTCTATGTCTTTAAGGAATTGCCACACTGTCTTCCACAATGGTTGAACTAATTTATACTCATACCAACAGTGTAAAGGTGTTCCTTTTTCTCCATAACCTTGCCAGCATCTGTTGTTTTTTGACTTTTTAATAGTAGCCATTCTGACTGGTGTGAGATGGTATCTCATTGTGGTTTCCATTTGCATTTCTCTAATGATCAGTGATAGTGAGCTTTTTTACATATGTTTGTTGGCCACATGTATGTCTTCTTTTGAGAAGTGCCTGTTCATATCCTTTGTTCACTTTTTAATGAAGTCTTGTTTTTTCTTGTAAATTTGTTTAACTTCCCTATAGATGCTGGATATTAGACCTTTGTCAGATGCACAGATTGTAAACATTTTCTCCCATTCTGTAGGTAGTATGTTTAGTCTGTTGGTAGTTTCTTTTGCTGTGCAGAAGCTCTTAAATTTAATTAAATCACATTTGTCAATTTTTGCTTTTGTTGCAATTGCTTTTGGTGTCTTTGTCATGAAATCTTTGCCTGTGCTTATGTCCTAAATGGTATTGCCTAGGTTTTCTTGTAGGGTTTTTATGGTTTTGGGTTTTACATTTAAGTCTTTAATCCATCTTGAGTTTATTTTTGTATGTGGTGTAAGGAAGGGGTCCAGTTTCAATTTTCTGCATATGGCTAGCCAGTTCTCCCAGCATCATTTATTAAAGAGGGAATCCTTTCCCATCACTTTTGTCAGGTTTGTCAAAGATCAGATGGTTGTAGGTATGTGGTCTTATTTCTGGGCTCTCTATTCTGTTCCATTGCTCAATGTGTCTGGTCTTGTACTAGTACCATGCTGTTTTGGTTACTGTAGCTATGTAGCATAGGTTGAATTTGGTGAGCATGATGCCTCCAGATTTGCACTTTTTTAGTTCTTCCTATCCATGAGCATTGAATGTTTTCCCATTTGTTTGTGTCATCCCTGATTTCTTTGAGCAGTGTTTTGTAGTTCTCCTTGAAGAGGTTCTTCATTTCCCTTGTTAGCTGTATTCATATATATTTTATTCTTTTTGTGGCAGTTGTACGTCGGACTTTATTCATGATTTGACTCTCTGCTTGCCCATTGTTGGTGTGTAGGAATGCTAGCGATTTTCGTACATTGATTTTGTATCCTGAGACTTTGCTGAAGTTGCTTATCAGCTTAAGAAGCTTTTGGGCTGAGGCCAGGCATGGTGGCTCATGCCTATAATCCCAGCACTTTGGGAGGCCGAGGTGGGCAGATCATCTGGGGTCCGGAGTTTGAGACCAGTCTGGCTAACATAGTGAAACCCTGTGTCTACTAAAAATACAAACATTAGCCAGGCGTGATGGTGTGTGCCTGTAATCCCAGCTACTTGGGAGGCTGAGGCAGGAGAATCACTTAAACATGGGAGATGGAGGTTGCAGTGAGATAAGATAGTGCCACTGCACTTCAGCCTGGGCGACATAGCAAGAGTCCATCTCAAAAAAAAAAAAAAAAAAAAAAGAATCTTTTGGGTTGAGACAGTGGGGTTTTCTAGATAAAGAATCATGTCATCTTCAAAACCATAGTTTGACTTTCTCTCTTCCTATTTGAATACCCTTTATTTCTTTCTCTTGCCTGATTGCTATGGCCAGAACTTCCAAACTATGTTGAATAGGAGGGGTGAGAGAGGGCAACCTTGTCTTGTGCCAGTTCTCAAGGAGAATGCTTCCAGATTTTGCCCATTCAGTATGATATTGGCTGTGGGTTTGTTACAGATGACCCTTGTTACTTTGAAGTATGTTCCTTCAATACCTAGATTATTGAGAGTTTTTAATTTGAAGCAATGTTGGATTTTATCAAAGGCCTTTTCTGCTTCTATTGAGATAATCATGTGGTTTTTATCTTTAGTTTTGTTTATGTGATGAATCATATTTATTGATTTGCATATGTTGAACCAGCCTTGCATCCCAGGGATGAAGTCTACTTGATCGTGGTAGATAAGCTTTTTGATGTGCTGTTAGCCAATATTTTTTGAGGATTTTTGCATTAATATTCATCAAGGATATTGGCCAGAAGTATTCTTTTTTTGTTGTATCTATACCAGGTTTTGGTATCAGGATGATGCTGGTGTCATGGAATATGTTAGGGAGGAGTCCCTCCTTTTAAATTTTTTAGAATAGTTTCAGTAGGAATGGTACCAGCTCTTCTTTGTACCTTGAGTAGAATTTAGCTGTGAATCCTTCTGGTCTTGGGCTTTGTTTTTGGTTGGCTGGTAGGCTATTTTTTACTGACTCAATTTCAGAACTCATTATTGGTCTATTCAGGGATTCAATTTCTTCCTCTTTCAGTCTTGGGAGAGTGTATGTGTCCAGGAATGTATCCATTTCTTCTGTATTTTCTAGTTTCTGTGCATAGAGGTGCTTATAGTATTGATGGTTGTGTGTATTTCTGTGGGATCAGTGGTGATATCCCCCTTATCATTTCTGAATATATTTATTTGAATCTTCTCTGTTTTTTTCTTTATTAGTCTAGCTACTGGTCTTTCTATTT